>NC_066619.1:165538888-167938888 GCF_025201925.1 Gopherus flavomarginatus | reverse complement strand
TTATCAGGCTGCAATGAGTGATTTGTCCACAGATTTGGATCTAGCCTATGGAATCTGGCAAGGTGAGGTTTGACTTGAGCTTATTTACGTCTTTGTCTGCCCTGCTCAGGATCAGAAAGGTTTGGAAGGAAATACTGTGCAGTTACTGGTACAATTTTCAGAACAGTCACCTATGGCAAAGTGCTGGAGGGATGAGACTTCACTGAGACAGAGAACATGAAAGAAAATTGTGAATGACATGACAGGTTGCATTGGCAGCTTGCGATAATGAAATACAATCCCTACATACTACATCTAGACAAATATCCTATATGCGATAGACAAGTTGGCTAAACCAAGAGAAAGAAACATAGCTAGAAAAGAATTACTACCCCCACTGCCTCATTTGCTGTCTTCAGCAAGTTCTGAACTACTCCCTCTAAAATATATCAGTAAGCAAAAATTATAATAGTACCAATAATGAGAGACTAGGATCAAGATTTATGAGCTAAATGCGGTAACTGAATCAAAGATTATCTGAACTGGCCACCTGTCCTACCACAGAACCGGGGATAGCTACTATCATGAATGAGATAAATCAAGGAATTAGCACCACTACAAATGTTCCACCTACTCTTGACCTAGTCTCCTCTTCTGTGTACAAAACTGTTCATGCATATTCCTGTGCCCACCAACATATGCACTATCAACAGTAATTTACCCCTGCAAAATGAAAGTGTAATTCATCCAACAGAGAGGGCAGCACAACACCCATACAGCACTCAAATCCTGCTTAAGCTTCATTTTGAGGGCTTAGATGGATAGACTGTGTGTGGGTCCTCTCCACGGGGCGGGGGCGGGGGCGGGGGCGGGGAGAGGAATTTCACTATGTGAATGCACAACAGAAATCCACCCTTTAACATTTTCCCTCAGTGCAGGGCACAGCTTTAGAGAACTGACATTGAGACATCACCTTCAGAGACCTGCATCTTAGCTTTTAGTGTGCTTTTGAGTTGATTGACAGTACACAAAAAGACAAAACAAGGAGATTGACAATGAAGCAGATCCTGCTGTGATTAAGCATTCCCTCAGAGAAAAGAAGAAAGTATTTACAGGAATGTGTCCCTAGCTTCCTATGGCTAGAACCTGGTGAGTGGATGACAGTTAATTTAAAATATGAACGTGTATAAATATATATTTGCTCCTTGCTTACTAGAAGGTCCTTAAATCAAGGAGTGAGGTTCATAATTAAGATTTTTATTGATCACGGCTGATTCTCCATCATCTTGTGTTTCCTGCCTCAGTGCTGCATTCACTTGATAGGATAGTGGTCACTAACTTCAACAATTGTTGTAAGCCAAGACTGAGCTTTCCCCAAAATTTTTGTCTTGTGCGTCTTCTTTCAATCATAGGCAGGGATAGCTGGAGTGCTGTGATCACTGCTCAACATGCTAACTAATACTGTCTCACTGTTTCCGTGTAGCCCCCCTGTCTGTCTGCATCCAGCTGTTCTCTCTTCTGTTATACTTAAATTGTGACTTTAATGAGGAGGAAAGGTCTCTTTGGTTTATGTTTGCACACCGCTGGGAATAATGGCATTTTGGGGCTCCTAGGTTCTATCACAATACAAATAAATAAATAAATGCACTGTTTGGATAATCCATGGAAAAAGAGTCAGATAAATAACGTAGTACTTTCTCAATGACCTGTCACTATCTTGTTGCCAGAAGATTGTAATGATTGGAAGCTAAAAATGACTTCACGTGGCTAGCTGACATTCTCTCTCCCTGGGTCGCAGTTCTGTCTGAATGCTAGGAACATATGCCTCTTAGTGAGAGCTGCACAGAATCCTTCCAGTTTCAGCTATCAAAGAAATGATATTGTAAAAGCACTTAAGCTCGTTGCTGAGCATGCTCTACACCTCCTGCATCACAGAGTACAGTATGTACCTCAGATGCAAGAACTTTGAGGGAGGCTTTTAACTGCCAGCAGATGGGAATTGGAGTAGTTAGTAGCAGACAGCTGAGTAGGAAAAGCTCATTACTGCTTCAGATTTTACAAGCTCTCTGTTTGTGGGAAACCTAAAAGGGATTTTTTTGAAGCACTGCCTCAAATTTGTGGACAATATCTCAAGTGAGATACACTCTTGGCATTTTAATCTCCTATTATTGACTTGTCTGTTTTTGTGCTCATTGTGTACAATATGTGGGCCAGAGGATGGACAGTGATCCATGGTGAATAAAATTTCTTCATTGTCACTGTAATATCTGGAGTGTTTATCTTTTTTCATTTCTCAATTTTTTTAAAAATAGAAGGATCAATTCACCATTGCCCTGCACCTTCCAGAGTCATTTACCCCAGTGAAACATGCGTGCAAAGTCTCTGTAAAACCTTACCAAATCCTATACATGGTTCATAAATGTTAAGGCCAGTAGGGCCCATTGCAATCATCTAGTCCAGGGGTGGCCAAACTTACTGACCCGCTGAGCCGCATACAACCATCCTCAGATGTTCAAGAGCCGGGCACACCTGCTGGGGATCGAGGCATAAGCCCCAAGCCCCAGCAGGCATGCCCCATAAGGCTGAAGCCACCCACCTCACGGGGCCGAAGCCCGCACACCACCACCCTGCCAAAAAGCAGAGGTCCTGAGCCCCTCCTACTCTCCAGGCTGATAGGAGGAGAATGGGGGTAGGGGGGATGGAGGGCTTCACAAGCCACACTTTAACTGTAAAAGAGCCGCAAGTGGCTCTCAAGCCATGGTTTGGCCACCCTAGTCTGACCTCTGGCATATGACAGGCCATAGAATTTCTCCCAGTGGTTCCTGCATCTAGCCCAATAAACTGTATTTGAACTACAGAGTAGTGCAACTAAGACTATGGTACACTGGTAGACTGTGGTGCAGTGAAGACTATGGAGGTGCAAATTGCAGAGTGCATCAAAGTGTTGTAGTCTCACTGCCCCATGTGGATGCTACTCGTGTGAACTGAGAGGTACCTAGTTCACTTTAGCTTCTTTATCTTAAAGTAGGAATTTAAAACTTTACAAAACATCTTCTTCTATTCTATAGGTCATAGCTGGGTGAGGTTGGAGCAGGCCCACCAGGACTTTAGATTGGAAGACTGGATAGCTTGAGGGACTAACTACCTGGTCCAATCCAGACCAGGAAAATAATGCTGACCAAAAGTAGTTACCACTTGGAGCGCTTGGGTGCCTTGTGATAACTGGTGGTCTCAGTCCAGTGCTGAGTAGACGAGAATCCACACCTCAAGAACCATCATGATCACAACTGGTACTCCCTGGCAGTTTCATGGCGAGGCTAGAGATTGAATGGGGATGAAACAAACAACTCATCTCTTCTCTCTAGAGAGAGATTTTTCCAGATGAGGTTTGAGGCACACAGGGGTGTCCTTCAAGGGAATCCAACAATAAAGGGTTGCCAATTTTGGTTGGACATATTCCTGAAGGTTTCATCACAGGACATAATCTTTAATTAAAGATTAATCTGTAATTCCTGGAGACTCCAGGACAATCCTGGAAGGTTGGCCACCCTACAACATTACCACTGCCCGTGCTATGCCAAGCAGCACATTTACTGTTGTTATTGCTACTATATGTTCGAGAGCAATTAGGGTCAGATTTTGGATCCAGGAAGAAGCAGCAAAAGGAACAGGTAGGACTCAGGAATCAGACTGTAAACATGTGAGTGCACCAGTAGAACAGAATCAAGGCCCGGTTTTGATATGCAAGAGAACAGCAACATGAAGTTAGGAGTTGGAGTATGTCTCCCACTCTGGTTTTACTCCCCCAAGCACCAAAAGGATAATCAGATTCAACAACTCTGTCAGCTTTTTCCATGGACATGAAAGGTCATGTCCTTGACAATAAAGTTTCAAAGTCAACACCCGTTTTAGGGGAATGGAGGAGTTTTCTCCTCTCACTTTACTATTATTTCTTTCTGGTTGCAGAATTAATGTAATGATCTTGCAAAACCAGAAGACATCAGAAATCAACTTCAGTGTCTTTTTTTTTAAAAGGCACTAAAAACGCTGCAATTCTATATTCACTTTTGTGACTATAGAGAAACATTGCCCCTGGGTGCTGTGTAATGAAGTTATAGTGTCTCACCAAACTCAACTATGACTGCTACCTTTCTGCATACACAAAGTTCAAACAGACACCTTTGGAAGAATGACTTAGTTTACCTTAACAAAACATGAATAAAGACAAGGAAAATCTCCATGACAGAACAAATCATGTGAGTGTGTGTTTCCTCTAACAGTCTGCAGGTGATGAACACAAAATGGCTGCCAGCCTCTGCAGGTAGAGGTGCAGAGAAACATGTAACAGTTATAAACAGAAATATATGCACAACACTGTACATGAACTTGTTTTCACATTATACTTACGGTAGTAAAGGGTTTCATATAGTGTTATATACTATCAAAACACAGCAATCACTCCTGCACTATGATGAGAGACTGTGGTAGGGGAAATAGACTCTGAACATCAGGTGGTCAGGCATAGGGGAGGATAAGAATTACTGGTGCCTTAGGGTCCAATCCTGCAAACCCTTATGCGTATGAACAGTCCCTATGAGTAGCCTCATTACTACCCATTAGTAATCATTACTGAGTGCTTTAAGGATTGGGACTCTTCTTAGAACAATGTTATTGCTTTTCTGACAGACAGGATTAATAGTCTGGGATGGAGTACCTGGCTACTCAGAGGACCTACAGCTGCAAAAGTTTGGGCCTTTTCTACACTAGAAAATATATCCATTGCTGACAATGAGTGCTCATAATGGGTGACAATGGGTGTCAGCAAAGGGTGAAGCTGAACCAGGGTGATCACAGTTTAGCTGCAAGCACAGATAAGGGAAAAATTAATTCATTTCAGAAACTGTGAAAGGAAAGAAGATGAGGCTTTGAGCCTAATCCAACTTCTCTCGAAGTTGATGGCAAGATTCCTATTGATTTCAACAGGAGCTTTAATTGTGCCCATAAGGCTGGGTTATGCACTCTCTCAAGGCCAGTTTGCAACCCACGTGTGTCTTAACATGGTTGGAGAAGGCCAGGAGGACATTTCCTCCTGCAGGAAAATGCTCCACTAGCATCATGCTGGTGGAGAAGGTAGCTCTGCTGCTTCCTGCAGAGCTCTACTTCATCTGATCCTCCACTGGTTTGAAGGCTCTGAGGGTGTAAGGTCCCTAACAGGGTGGGGTGGCCCTGAATCTGGACTCCATTCTGTCAGAGCAGCAGCAGCTCAAACACAGTAGGGAATCAAGCCCCATGTGGGGAATACGGTTCCAAAAGCTACTGTTGACGAGATAGAAGGAGAAGGCTTAAAGGCTAGAGATGCCTAGAGGATTGATTGATGGGGTGCAATATCTGAAGCAGGGAGCCTGGATATTCCTTCTTTTGCTTGTTGACTGAAATAATTATTATTAAAGTTGAAGTCCAGCTGGAAAAGCTTCCTGTTTGTTTTAATTTTATATTATTTCCCTGGAAAAGCCTTGTCAAAAGTGGGGACCTGCATGATCACTTTTAAGCTTAATTACCAGCTTAAATTTGGTACGCTGCCACCAGCCAGAAGTTTGTGTCTGGCACACTTCTGTCCCCCCAAAACCTTCCCTGGGGAACCCAAGACCCAAACCCCTCAGGTCTTAAAACAAGCAGAAATTAACCATTCCCCTCTTCCCCCCCCGCAAGACTCTCCCCTCCCTGGGTTGCCCTGAAAGGCTACACAGATCCAAACTCCTTGGATCTCAAAACAAAGAGGAATTAACCCTCCCCCTTCCTTTCCCCCCACCAATCCCTGGTGAGTTTAGACTTAAGCTCTTGGATTCTAAAACAAGGAAAAAATCAATCAGGTTCTTAAAAAGAAAGCTTTTAATTAAAGAAAGAAAAGGTAAAAATTATCTCTGTAAAATCAGGATAGAAAATGCTTCACAGGGTACTCAGATTCATATGGACTAGAGGAACTCCCCCCACCCTAGCCTGAGATTCAAAGTTTACAGAGGTAACAATCCTTCCAGCAAAAAGACACATTTACCAGTTGAGAAAACAAACATAAGACTAATCTGCCTTTCCTGGCTATTACTTACTATTTTGAAACATGAGAGACTGAGTCAGAAAGATTTGGAGAAGTCTGGGTGTACGTCTTGTCCCTCCCAGTCCCGAGAGCGAACAAGGAACCAAACAAAAAGCACAGACAAAGACTTCCCTCCACCAAGATTTGAAAGTATCTTGTCCCCCCATTGGTCCTCTGGTCAGGTGTCAGCCAGGTTCACTGAGCTTCTTAACCCTTTACAGGTAAAAGAGACATTAACCCTTAACCATCTGTTTATGATAAGCCTGTTGTCTGGATGGTATTGCTTTGTCTTCCAATTGCTTTAGGACAGCTGGGGACAATAACTAAATGTGCAACAAGCACAACCACATAAAGTAGTTGTCCCTTAGACTCTTTAATGGTGGACACCCTGTTGCCAATATAATGCAGAGAGCAGACACTATTCCACATCTCGCTTGAGATGGCAGAGATGTTCAGGAAACAGGAACATTCAACAAATGGAAACCATGATACGTACATGCTGCTGAATCTTTGCTTTGGAAGAGTTATTTCTTATCACTGTAATAAAGTTATCTTTCTCCCAAAGTGGAATAATTAGGAATCAATTATATTTTACATTGAAAAACTGACTACCCTGGAACAGTTATGTAATTGGGAAGCCGCTGTGTTGTCATTTTTATGTAGTTACACAGAATTACACAATCATTTCAACAGAGTTGCATTGGGAAATTACACATACATTTGTTCATATTAAATCTTGCAATGGGATGACTCAATGTGGAATAACTGCTCACTTGGAACTAGCTCTAGGAGATAATTATAAGGCCATGCAACTATACAAAGATAGCAAGGGACTCCTCAATTAATCAGTAGTCCTGGTGTAATTAGTGCCACTCAAGGTAAAGTAGTTCCATGCTATTAAATTATTTCAACTATTTCATTGTGTTATTGACTTAAAGGAGAGGAATAATTGATAAAAATGTGTTGAATCAGTGATGCAGAAATTAAGAAACTGTTGCGAGAAACAAACACCACATACTCTGCTGTCACTTTTAGAATTCATGTGCTTAACATTAAAGAGAAACTCCAAATCACCAATTTAGCTCACAGTGTGCTGCAGGGATTTGGGCCCTTTTATATTTATAATGTCATGTAGTACTTCAGAGTTAAAGGTTGAGTGTGGTATTTAATTTTTACTTATGGCACAGCAGGCTCAAAACAACACCTACGGTGAAGTGAAAAAAGACAGTTTTTGGTTTTCAGCGGAACCAAACAATGAATCACGGGGCCTAAAGAAAATAACAGGGTGTTACCCAGCTGTGGTATGAAAGCAAACACTTCAAAGGGGAGCACTGCTGGATTTCTGTGTGGGGTGGAGAGGGTTGCTGGATCTGTGAAAGAAGCTGACGGGCAGAATCCTTTGCATGGAGAACTGATAATACTCCAGTTAGGATGGAGGATGTAAGACTACAAAATGAAAGCTAATTTCAGCTAGGATTATACTATTAAACGTAAATGATTTCTGTAATAATAAAATTGAATAGCTGATACATTGGCAGGCTAATACAAAATCAAGGAGCAGACTTTTTGCTGCAAGAAGGTTGCAGGATAAAGCAGTACTGTTTTGAATGGCAGTAATCAGTAATGGACTGTTGTCTTTTCCTGCTCAATAAAAAATTGTCTCTTGATTCTTTGTCTTCAGCCTAAATTTTTCGATTAAATATAGAGCCTAAATAAAGATCTGAACTTCTCGCATTTATCCTTCCCCTCTCTCATTTGCTGTTGAGAGAACAGTGGTGTTTAGATAACTGATCTACATTGGAAGCCCATTTAAACTCGGATGGGAATGTACAGTCATCCTCCTCATTAGGCAATTTGTGCATCAATCTCTTGTATTTCATGGAAAAGCGAGGCTTCAGAATAACAAACTTAACATGGCAACCCCTGTTCATTTTGCATTGTAACTAGCCTGACACCCTCCAGGGCAACTGTCTTCACTTGTGCCCACAGCTTGCCTGGGTCTTTTTTGGTACTCCTTTGGAGGAATAACATCCCCTAACCTTCAGTTTGGGCTATTACCTCACTCCTGATTCAGCATTATCTGAGATAAGAAGCCAGCTTCTTTCTCTCCAAGCTATGCCAACAATAGCTGTCTCTTACTCAGTTTCCCCAACTTATTGTCCATTCAGCTCAGCTTGTCTTAAATAAAATTTAGTTGGGCATTGTAAAAAGCTCTGCTAGGTGGGAACAAAGTTTGTACATTACCTATAGCAGAACAGAACAGATCGCTCTCTCTCTCGCTCTCTCTCTCTCTCTCTCTCTCACACACAAACACACAGGCTCTCTCTCTCTCTCTCTCTCTCTCTCTGTCCCTGTCATTGGAGAGTTCCAGAAAGTCTCATAAGTCCAGTATGGCTCAGGGAAGTATGTCTGCTCCAGGGTGTTTCTCTAGTAATAGAAAACACATTCTCTTTATCTTCCCCAAGGCCTATCCATTTCATAAACAAGGGAACAGCTTATCCATTATGTCTCCTTTTCAAAAGCATTTTCTCTTGATTCACGTGCCTTGTCCATTTCAGCCAGGCGAATGTAAATGGATATGAAGCCATCTATAAAAGCATTACTTTCCAAAGTTGAATGCAAAATCATTGCTGACGATTTTTTCAGCTAAACAACTCCCCATAAGAAATATCTGAAAAAATTAGCTAAGCAAAACTTGTGAGCTGGTTGCCTAAGGCAAATAGTACAATATATTAATATAGGATTTATATAGATTCAGACGTTAATACCAAACTATACATCACCTATTCAAATGTGGCTATTCATCACATGTATCAAGATTTCTTGTGAGTTCTCTTGATGGACTATATTATTGTGAATTATTTCCATAGAAAACAATAATCCTTGTTTTCTGGAATTTGAGGTGAAATATGTTAGTACAGGAGAAGATCATAGACAAAGCTGATATGAAACAATCTGCTCTGAATCAATTTGCAATAGATTCTAAACAAGGTTGCCTGTTTTAGGGAGTCTCAATTACAGACATGGCATGGTGTTAACTGCTGATAATGTCATTAACATATGTTATCACTGTGCAGTACTTGTGCTCAAATAAAAATATCTGCTACTTTTCAGCCTTCATTTTAAACACATAGGTATTTAAAAGGTATATAAAAACCTCCTTCTAGTTCTAACATTTTTGGCATTCCTATAGCATTACTTATTAAACAAAATCCCAACTATACATATAAAATGATGAGGTCTAAATCAGCTGTTAGCACTCAAGAAAGAGATCTTGGAGTCATTGTGCAACATTCTCTGAAAACATCCACTCAATGTGCAGCGGTAGTCAAAAAAGGCAACAGAAAGTTGGGAATCATTAGAAAAGGGGTAGACAATAAGACAGAATATATCATATTGCCTTGACATAAATCCACGGTACACCAATATCTTGAATACTGCATGCAGAAAAAGATATATTGGAATTGGAAAAGGTACAGAAAAAGGCAACAAAAATTATTAGGGGTTTGGAACAGTTTCCCTATGAGGAGAGATTAACAAGTCTGGGACTTTTCAACTTGGAAAATAGATGACTAAGGGGGGATATGATAGAGGTCTATAAATCATGACTGTTGTGGAGAAAGTAAATAAGGAAGTGTTATTTACTCCTTCTCATAACACAAGAACTAGGGTTCACCAAATGAAATTAATAGGCAGCAGGTTTCAAACAAAAGGAAGTATTTCTCCACACAATGCACAGTCACCCTGTGGAACTCTTTGCCAGAGGACGTTGTGAAGGCCAGAACTATAACAGGGTTCAGAAAAGAACTAGATAAGTTCATGGAGGATAGGTCCATCAATGGCCATTAGCCAGGATGGGCAGGGATGCAAAACCATGCTCTGAAGTGTCCCTAGCTTCTGTTTGCCAAAAGCTGGGAATGGGCAGCATGGGATGGATTCCTTGAGGATTATGTGCTCTGTTCTTTTCTTCCTAAGCATCTGGCACTGGCCACTGTCAGAAGACAGGATATTGGACTAGATGGACCGTTGGTCTGACTCAGTCTGTCCATTCTTAAGTAAAATGATGCAGCTAGACATAAACAGGGAAAGAGCTAAAATATAACAGTCAGATGTATAATAAAATACAAAATTCAAAATGATATTTAATATATAACCTTTCACCTTTCTATAGTGCTTTTCCCTGGGAAACCACAAAGAACTTAAGATTCCTGTGGAGGTGCCACTGGAAAGTATTATATCCATTTTATATATGAGTACTGTGAAGGACAGAAGTTACATCACCCACTTGAGGTCACGCAGAAAGTCAGCTGGTTTGGGAAGAGAATCCTGTTGTTTTGACTTCTTGTCCTTTTGCTCTAACCAATAAAGAACACTCCCTCTATTACCTCCTTTTCTTATCATAAACCAGATTAGCTATTTTATTTTTAAATTGCAATTTGTCTGGTCTACCCCGTAGTCTGATGGCCCTGGAATTTTATAAGTAAGCCAGATTTTCAGCTTCTAGGAGTACAATACGGTAGCTGGTCCCAAAACTTCTGTTTTGCTTTCGCACGCCTAAGATTTAAATTGTCAAATAGTCTATGTTAAATTTAAAAGAAAAAAAGTTTTACCAACAGTGAGTTTTTAGTATTATAAGCCCCTGAAAGAGGGATTGCGATAAAAATGACTGACAGGTCCTTAGCTATAAAAGAACTAGTAGGCATCAATATATGAGAAAAATTCTCTTGTCTCTCTATCCTGACTAATTCATTGCTTCATTTTATATTCAGTTATACAATATGTCCTCTCTTGGTATCTCATCAGCATTTGAAATACTGGGTGGGAAAATGCATGAAGTACAATCCAGGGATCTTAACCACTTTCAGACTGACAATGTTAGCCTTCGCACTTGTCATTAGGAGACTTTTATGAATCATTTAATTGGAGTGTCCATCTTCATATGCAGACTAAAAAAAAGTAGTAAATGAGATAGATATATTGGGTCTAAAGCATTTTTTTACTGGTGTGTATTGGTTAGTTAAGAAACGCTTGCTAAAACATTTGATCTCATTCCAATGTTCATCAAAATATCCAGGTAAATAATTACATAACTAAATGTCTGTGCCCTACATAAAGTGCTCTTTATGTTCTCTATATGCTTCATCCAATCACGAAGGACATAACATCATGGGATTCTACCCTAAGTTTATTAATAACCTGCTGATGTCTCACGCACTCTTTGAAAACATTTTGTTCAGAAATGGTCTCCACTTATGTGTTATGCTCTATGATGCCTATTTTCTTTCAGTTACTGTAGAGTCAATGCCTATGAGTGGCCATAGGTGAGATGAAAAACCAAGGTCCTAATCACTTGTGTTCATCATTAAAGGTTCCTTGAATAGCAGCATCACAGAATAGGGTAGTTAGCTCAGTGGCACACTGGAAAGGTCACATTTCAACATGATCTTCAAGAAGAATTTGGACAGACCAGTGGATGCTGCAGCACCATTGCAATGAAAATAGGATGCATTATTGTCAACTCCAAGTTTCAGAAATCATGAGTCAGGCATCCAAAATCATGAGACTGGCTTAAAATGAGATTTGAACAAAATAATATACTTGGGGCTCTTTCAATTTCCCATCTGATCTTTGAGAATGTAGAGTGCACTCAGGTCATGTTTTTAGGCTTTTTTTCTCTGCAACCATCAAATAAACTAGAAGCTCCCCCCCACTTTAATGAAAGCTGAGCATCTCACACAATCACCTGACTCCAAGAGCTGGGGCTTTAAGATGAAAATCAAGTATTGTAAGACTTAACATGAAATTTTGAGAGTTGTCAGCATTGATCCAGGTTCTCCCCACAATCCTGCTTGTCTAAATGTGTGAGTGGAGTTTAAGACTTGGGAAGCCATTTGCCACTGTATTGAACCCACAAAAGTATGAACATATTCTTATATGCCAAAAAGACAGGTTTCTTTACATATGCAGAGACATGTAATTTTTATATAGGACTCTTGTAACAGGGTTTATGGCTCCTCTTCTCAGCCTTTTTGGTTGGCTAGCCCTGCAGTTGCACTAGCTGGGAGCTATGCCTATGTTCCCCTGTTGAATTATACCCAGTCCTTTGTGTTGGAGTGTAAAATGGGAAGATTTCTTGTTCCATCTCTCCCATCACCCTGCTTACATTCCTGGGCAGTGACTGAGGGCTTTCAGGCTCTAAATGGTGAGCTCTTTTTCCTGAATGAAACTCACTCTGTAATGTCTGCTAACGTTCAACCTAGGAACCATGAGAAACAAGGCATTATTCCCATGTTAGTCACCAAAATGTACAGATACCCAGCACATCATTATAGATGCCTCATTAAAAATGTTCCTGTACAAATTTGCAAACACCCTTAGACGGATTCCACTTCCTGTACAGATGCCCAGACTGGATTTTGGACATAGAACACAGGCTTTTCCCATCTGGCAATGCGCCCCTTGTTAACAGTAAACATGCACAGAGCAAAAGCAAAACAGAAAAGAAAGTGATAATGATAGCCCTAAATACACAACTTTTTAAGACTGATGGGACCACACCTGTTCTCCTTTAAGAGAAAATGAGTAAGGGTATCTTATGCATGAGTTACTGTCCATTGGTTCCTTTTTGATGTTATTCTAAGGCACCTGGGTATACTTGGTAATAAGGTACCCTATGAAATGTTTTCTTTTACACTGTACTGCAATTTATTATTAATACCAAAAGAACACATGAATAATGAAAACACAAGCTGGGAAGTCACATTTTCCTTTTCCACTGTCTCTTTTGTTTTCATTGGAGCAACAGATTAATTGCTTTCTCTTTCTTATGCTATGGGCTTAGTTATTAGCCAAGTCCAAAAGAATTTGCACAGTTTCTGACATCAGATATACTTGTCTTGAACAGTATTGAGGGTGGAAGGCAGGATTCAAAGTAGAAACTCTCACTGCACATGGTTGTTTACTGAGCTTCATGATAACTTGACTGTTTTGCACAAAGCACTAGGGATATTTTTCTAAGGGTATGCAAATGTGTAAATTTGAATTTTTAAATCTACTTTTGATTGGTGAGAATAGCAGAATTGTCTTGTAGTGCTAATATCCTAAGATGCAGGATCATTAAGGATGTAACAGTATTCAGGGTCACAATACAAAGACTGTGTCAAATAAACAAACAGAAAACAAACCAGAAACAGCAGAAAATAAATTTGGATGCTGTTTCCCAAGACACGTTTGAAGTTCTGATCTAATCAGCTCTGAGTCTAAGCCTATTTCTTTTCATATTCCCTTCCTTACTCCCCATCACTGAGTTGTTCAAGGTCATTAGAAACTTTAGACTGCGATTATGTGTATCAGTTTTTTCTATCTGATCAAGGAAGCAACTAAATTTTTTCCCATTAGAAATATTTTGGTACCTCTCTGTTCAAAGGTAACATAATAACAGATCTTTGTTTTATTTCTTGATATTCTTTCATCTGGTATATAAACAAGCAATCAAAGCCATAGCAAAGTGTGACCTCCTCTCTGACAGAGATAAATAAAGATTGAGCTTTTCTGACATCCTGCCAAATAAAGAGAGCAACAAACAAGGACAGAGTGCAAAAAATAAGCCAAAGAGGTAAAAAGAACCCAGAGAGAGAGTGAGCAAAAACTGTCTGGGAAGAAAGATGCTACTCATATAAACAAGCAAAGAACAGTCGAATGGAACAGACAGCTTTAAATGTGAGAAAGATATTAGATAGAATTATTTTCTTGTGAATTTCAGTTTATCCAAATTTTCACTCTGCTGTGTTTAGTTCTGTACTTTTTTTCAAACCAAACCTTGATTCCCCAGAAGTCTACTGAATATCACTGTGACTAGAAAACACATGACTTCACAGACCTCATGTTTTCATGTCATGGAAATGTAAAAAGGTAAATAAATGAGAGCTCTCCTTCCTCAAATTGTTTAGTCAGCTTTCTGAACCCTAAGATTTGGCATGCATCTTGGGTAGCTTGCCTAAAGGGGCATGAAGAGAGAACATGCAGCTCTGACTGGTAAGATACATGCATACTGTTGGACATTTTTGAAAACTTGGGGAAAAAATTGGTGTATGATTTAAAGCTGACCCTGGGCATTTTTTAAATTGCATAACCAGCACTGGTCAGCTTGATCTTGAGAGAATTAAAATACACAGGTCATATTCTGATTTAGAAGAAGTTGTCAAATGCCATTGAAAAAAGTCCTGATTATATAGTACTCATCCCTCTTTTATCTTTCCATCAATATTTTGGTTCTCTTCTCATTTTAAACTGCTCATTCACTATATTATTTCTTACACTTTATCTCAACGACAAATCATTTTATAACTATAAGCAGATCCAGCATGACACTTTTACCTGTGAGGCAGTAATTGCCTAATTTCTCTAATCAATAGTGGTGCTACTCTGCATAACATGAATTATACAAACTAATCCTCCAATCCTGCAAACACTGAAGCAGGTGCATAACTTTACTCTTGTGAACAAAATTATGTACCATACTTAAAGGTTTGTAAGACTTGGGACCATGTTGCTGAGCTGGCATTGGATTCTACTTGTGCACATCACTGAGCCATATGGGGGCGGGGTGCATATTAGTATCTTCCAGTGTCAGATGGGAGCCTAAGGATTTTCACTGGATATTTGTTTTCAATATATAACTAAAGTGTTGGCAATTTTCTCATATTTTCTGAGAGGGCTGGGCGCATACTTCCCATAATGATGATTGTTGAAAATAATTCTGTAGTCTGGCTGGCTGAGTTCTTGTTGGAATGATTATTTTAATGTTGCTCAGGTTTCATTGTACTGTATAATTAATGAATGTGTTAAGGCAATTAGAGACTTGGCTAAGCATCTTTTTTTATCATGTTAAATCTAAATAAACAAAAATTAAAGAATACAAAGGAATAAACTGAGGAATGTTTCCACTATTTGTCAATCATTGTTAGAGTTGTGGGAGGGCTTTTTGTTTGTTTTTATCCAAAACTGAAAAATTCCAATTCTGAAAATTTATCAGTTTCTGAATTGGAAAGTTATGATTTTGATGTTTACAGTTTTGAAATAATAATTCCATTCTGCAAAAAAGGCCATGGGGAATATAGAAAATATATATACTTTTGTGAAACATAATAAACTGGGCCACTGATAGAAAAGTTCCCAATTCTCAGAAGGAAATAGAGGGCTACTGAGTTTGGTATGTTTAAAAAAAAAAGAGAGAGATGATAAAATAAAGGGTTCAAACAATCCTGTTATCTACTTAATGCCAAAGTCTGCAAACATAGGAAAATTCATGTAATTCAGACTGGATCTGTCAGTGGGGTTACACGAGAAATAAATCTACCACCTACACGTTGCTTCTCCAATAACAGAAATCATTTGCTTATATTTTAGTTATACCTTTTTCTCAAATAAAATACCCACTGAAGTAATATTATTTAATATTGATTTTGAAGTGAGAAAGATATGAAAGAATATGACTGAAATTAAGTTTCAATGCTTGAAAGGCCTAGAACTATTAGATCACTCTAGGCCTTTGCACAATTCTGCTTCATTACCCAGGGCAGATTGTACAGTTACTGTATAGCCCTTTACTATTATGGGAAGGTTAGTACTGAATTTAGGCTCTGATTCAGCACAGTATTTAAGCTTGTATCTAACATTAAGAATGTAAGTACTTCCATTGAAGTCGGTGAGTTTACAGTTAAGCATGTGAATCATAGACTCATAGAATATCAGGGTTGGAAGGGACCTCAGGAGGTCATCTGGTCCAACTCCCTGCTCAAAGCAGGATCAATCCCCAACTAAATCATGTGCTTAAGTACCATGCTGAACTGAGGTCTTCCTATTCATGAAAGACAGCGCTGGATACAGAAGTCTTCTATTTAACAACAGAATAAGTACAGCACCAGCAAGGGCACTGCAAATCTCCTCATACTGTTTACACCAAGGAGTCTCAGCTCTAACTTAGAGAGAGCACCTCTTGAGGTGAGAAGGAGGCTTATTCTCCTTGCCCCCTCAAATCCTGGCCTTTTTTTTGAGGCTGCCAGGAAGGATGACAAAATGAACATAATATTTATATAGCACTTTCCAGCCAAGGACCACAAAGTGATTTAGGAACATTAATGAATAAGGAAAAATAAGCTGTAATTTTAAACGTATTTAAAATGCAATTAGTCAAGCACATAAAAGGGGATCATGTAACAAGTAGTGAATGCTAGGTAGAAAGGGAGACAGGCCTTGACTGGACACATGATCTACTTCTGAATTCATTATTCTAGATGTCACTATTACTTGTTAGAATTTTGAGGGGAGAGTTCTAAAGGTGCCTAACTCTCAGGTCTGGTGCAACCATTTAGGCGGACTAGGCGGTTGCCTAGGGCGCTGAGATTTGAGGGCGCCAAAAAGCGCCCCCCAATTTTTTTTAAATGGTTGAGCAGCCGCTGCTGCTGGGACAGAGAGGGAGTCTGAGCTGCTGGCGTCAGCCCGCAGTCCAGGGTGTCCCCCTGGTCAGGGTGCCTCCTCGGCAGCCGGCAGCCCAGGGTGTCCTCGGGGTCAAGGTGCCGCCGCGGCAGCCGGCAGCCCAGGGTGTGCCCCGGTCAGGGCGCCTCCGCGGCAGCCGGCAGCCCAGGGTGTCCCCTGGGTCAGGGCGCCTCCACGGCAGCCGGCAGCCCAGGGTATCCCCTGGGTCAGTGCGCCTCCACAGCAGCCGGCAGCCCAGGGGCGGGGGTCCCTTGACCCAGGGCGCCGCTGCAGTAGCCAGCAGTACAGGGTGTCCGGAGGGGGCAGCAGGCAGCTCCCGTGGAGCTGCCGCAGTCGTACCTGCGGAAGGTCGGTTGCTCGCGCGGCTCCGGTGGACCTCCCGCAGACACGACTCCGGCAGCTCCACTGGAGCCGCAGGACCAGCGCGCAGGACGGCGAAATTGCCGTCCGCCTAGGCAAAACTCTAGCACCGGTCCTGCTAACTCTCACTGATTTTTAATGGTAGTTGAACCCTTAACACCCCTTTGTGCCTTTGGAAATCTCCCCTTAATCTCATTAAAACATATTACTGACCATTTTTTTCAAATATACTCTTGAGCTGGTAGCTGCATCTTGCTCCGTGAATTTTTATTGACATCCAATTAGCAGTTTGAACTATTGCAAAATATTTGTAATGTGCCCAATCAATAGGAAAAGACATATACTACCACAGCAAGCATTTGAACAGAGCAATGTCTAGTCAAAATTACTGGTCTAAGGGAATCAATTCAGGTAACATTTACTGCATAAATTTAACATGACTTCTGCTTCATCAACATTAAATCCAATCCAATGGCTATTAAAAACCCCAACAGATGCTGCTCTCATTTACACCACTGTAAGTTCATAGTAATCCTATTGGATTCAGTGAAGTTGCTATGAATTTACAATAGTACAAGTAAGACCAGAAGATGGCTCAGAGATGTTACTACTATACAGTGCAAGTAAGTTTATGATGATTGATTTGTCTTTTCTTCTTAGCAAACATAAAAGCAACACTTAATTCCTAATGCTCTCTAATCAAGGAAGTTCATAGTTCCCTAATTATCATCTAGATTTTATTTAATTAAAATCACACATGCAATAATAAATTAGGGGAAGTATTCTATGAAGATTTTGTTATGCCTGAATGATCTTGACATAACAAATGCAACAGCAGGGATTACTCTTGAAATAAAATTGATGGTACTTTATTCAAGATCTACCCACAATACAAAACCCTTATTTAAGTCCAGTTGCATGTTTCTGCTAAAATGGTCAGCACCAAAATATGTAAGCATTGGACTCCAGAGTGAATGAACTGAGAAGAATGCAGGCAGTCCACATCTGTCTTGCAACTAACGGGTCTAATTTAGTTTTTGGTCTAACGCCTCTGAAGTCAAAGACTTACACCAGGGACAAATTTGGCCTATCTACTCACATGAACAAGGTTATCTGTCAATTACAACCATAAGACCCCGCTCCCCTAATGGAAACTTAAATTTTACAGAACAGCTAGCACATATTTCAGTCCAAACCAAACAAAATGCAAGCCACCTACAAATCCACTTAGCTCAACATGAGGCATGACATCCCCAAAATGCACCACAGAAATACAGAATATCAATTTCGGAATGAGATGAATGGACCTTTAAACACCAATAGCCATGATGAAGGAGCATTTCCTAGTCCTGCCGCATCTGAGTCATATTGGTTGCATGAATGAGAGTTTAAATCCAGCCACTGATTAGCTGAAGTGCTTTTATGAAATTTGAAAATATCCCTTGAACTTTTTCATCTTTCTCCCAGCCTTGTTCTTGGATGAGGGAGGAGCCTGACTTTGGAATGAACGTTTGAGAGAAATCAGACAATTCTGATTATTTTTCCTTTTCCAGTGAGAGTCTATCTGTGGCCATGCATCTACTAGCAGATGAGAAATGAAGAATTAATTTTCTTTTGTGTGACTATTTCTGCTTGAAAGCCCCAGGACTGGAAGATTACCAAAGGATCATTTGGATGGTTCATAAAAAATATGGGTGGTAAAACAGATAGAGGACAAAGAGATATTTAGATATTCAGTTATCTTGTATTCAATACTCAAAGTACATTCACCTGCAAAAAACCCTACTAAATATAAGGAGATATACCTATCTCATAGAGCTGGAAGGGACCCTGAAAGGTCATCAAGTCCAGCCCCTCTCAAAGTTTGAGCTCACAACCGTGGGTTTAGCAGGCCAATGCTCAATCCACTGAGCTAATCCTCCCCTGCAGACTTGTCCAGTTTTTTGAATATTAATACTTGATAGACATGCCTGTACTGTTAAACACATGTAATAAGAGATTTCCCTCTATTTAATAAAAATACTAGAAGTGCCATGTAATGATACTCACTCTGTAATATGCTAACACACCGTTAGATTATGACTATAAATTATGACTATATTCTTGTGCAATGTCTCTTTAAACAAAAGCTTGCTGAGGTAATGATTTTTTTTCTGATGGCAAACCATTTGTAAACCTGTTAATACTTTCTAAATAACTAAAAAGAAAACAAAACAAACAAGAAATCAGACAAATCCAGAATCTGACAGATGACACTGCAAGAACTTCCTCTTTGATAAAGCTTTTTCTTCAAAACAAAGTGCATATACTAAAGATATTCCTCCTCCCACCCCACACTAATTCCAAACTTAAAAAAGGGAAAAAGAAAAAGAAAAAAGCCCTACCTCAAAGCAGAGTTTTCTAAAAATGGGAAAGGAAAAGAGCTAAAGACTCCATGAATTCACATCCACTAGGTGGTGGGCTCTCCCCCCACCCACACCCCCTGCTGCCTCAGCCTTGGGCTCCCCTCCCCCACCAGTGCTGACTCCCCCAACTCTCCCCTCACCTCCAGCTGGTCCGGCACTGGCAGGGTGGGGGTAAGCAGTGGGGCTCCTGATCTGCGCCTCAGGCCAGGGTTCCTCCAGCCAGGGCTCCTGCTTCCAGGACCGGCCGGGACCCGGGAGGGCAGAGTCGGGGGACCACCCTGGCAGGGGGCTGAGGAGCCAAGGCAGGGTAGCCTCAGAGGGAGCTGAGCCCTGAAGAGCGGGACTTTGGCCCCGCACGGCAGCGCCCTGCCCTCTATGGCCCTGCTGCTGCTGCCTCTTCTGGTCACCCTGCTGCAGTTCCTGGGCAGCTCGGGCCACCTTGCCCAGCTCCGTGTGCCCTGTGGGGTGGCCCCCAGCCCACGCGTCCCCTGCTCAGAACCTGATCGGCCTAGCTACAAGGTGTGGGAGCTGCTCCCCCGTGGCGTGAACTGCAGTGGCCCCAAGCTGCCCTCCGCACTCTACGTGCTGCTGCTGCCAGGGCCGGCTCTAGGCTTTTGCCGCCCAAAGCAAAAAAAAAAAAAAAGAAAAAAGAAAAAAGTGGCTGGAATGCTGTCCCTAAAAATGTGCCGCCCCAAGCATGTACTTGGTTTCCTGGTGCCTAGAGCCAACCCTGACTCTGATGGCAAATTCCAACTTCACCGGACAGTGATTGTTAGCAGTGAGCAATTATCAGCTGTTGACCAAGACACAGCTCTAATGTGCCTGTGGGGAGGAAAAACCTCACTCTCTGTAATGCTGTTTGCTTACAGTATTGTACATAGCCACTTCAAAAACTTGCTGACAGTGATATCTCCCTTTTTCAATACTGCAAGTCACACTAGCCTGTTGACGAACACATTGAAGTATCAATTATGTGGAAGAAGAAGGATGTAAATTTTATATGTTTTAATCTCTCTCTCTCTCTCTCTCTCTCTCTCTTTTTAAACTGGTAGGGTTCTTGTTGCTCTTCCTTGCCAAAAGTTGACCGTTTGCCAAAACAGAACAGCTTAATAGAAACAGGCGAGCAAAATACAGAGATCATAGCACATCACTGTTCATCCTACAGCAGTCCTGGAAACAGTGGGTATAATATGTGAGAGTTAAAAGAGACTGAAGGAAATGCTAAGGACTTTATGCTAAGGAAATGCTAAGGATCTTTAACAATAAAAAAGCAACTGAACATTAACAAGACTTAAATGAACCAGCAAACTTCACTAAAAATCAAGGCTTTCTACAGTTACATGTATTACTGACCTGTTCCCAGCAAAAGGATTGACTGTGATAATTTCTCAAGACAAAAACAATGCTGAAAAATCAGTCATTGACAGAAGCACAACTCACTTTTTAAAAAGAATTACAGACATTTTCTAGGATAAATTGTCTAGTTGCCTGCGTGTTTTGATTTATGTTTCCATCTATATTGAATGAAACCTCACTAGTAATATTGTGAGCCACTAAGCTCCATTGTGTATTCAGCTACATTATTCTACAAATGCCCCAGTTTGCCAGGAACATTTTGTTCAATAGTGAACAAAGGATACCTGCTGATCTCCTATTTTACTGAACCATTCAGTCCAAAGTATCAGAGCACTGGCGGAAAGCAGGAGCAGGTAGGAAGAAGAACAGAGCTGCTGTGTCCAATAGTTCTTTGAGAACATGCTATTATTTGATTGTAGGAACTGTGTGAAATGATAGGGGTTCACTTTTTAATCATGGGACAATGTCATACTCTTTACATAAAAGAGGAATAAGTTGTACATTTTCACATCAGTTGATCTAATGCATTATTTTGCTGTTCAACACTAATGGATAGCTTTGGTTCCCGAGCAAAGTGACTGAGCCAAACTCTGCCCTCAGTTTACAGCTCTTCAGCACCATTGATTCCACTATAAACAGGATTTAAGTCAGACAGCGGGGAGCAGAGCATGGATCACATGGATCATGAGGCCATATTTAATCCTTATTTATAGTGATGTAAGTCTGGACCAACTTTGCTGAAGTCAGAAAGTGACCTCCACCTAAAACTGCATAAGGTTAAATAATGTTACTCAGCCACTTACATCCACCTTCTTACCAATTTACACTTTTTCTGACCATCCAGACTTTAGGCCATCAAAAGATCTAGTCCAGAGACTTCTGTTAGGGTTCAGCTCATACCAGGTTTGACTTTTGCTCAAGAGGAGCACTACCTTCTTAGTAGCATATTTCCCTCTTCAGATACAGAATGTATTCTACATATAATCATACGCTCATTTATCCACTCAATCTTTGTCAAGCCATTAGTGTCCACTTTTTCAGCAATGAGGGCACAAAGTTGACACATAATGGAAACTACCATACCAATGAGTCCCCATTAATATCTGGCCATCTTCTTGCATTATGTGCACATACATTTGCTTGAGATCAGATTTTAAAGAATATATTGAAGTTACAATCTGATTACTTCTCTTGTCTAATACCCTCTCCTGGAATTTTCTCTCTTCTACGGCTTCTCTTCTTACTTCTTGCATTTTACCATCAAATGAAACTATAGAGGCCCTTACTACATGATCATATTTAATATAAAGAAAGAAGAATTTGTTTTATTTTACTTATATAATTTAAATGAAGTTTGATTCAATTTTGATGACAAAAATCTCATATATATTAATCAGAGATATAAAGAGATCATTAAGTTATTACAAAGTTTGTATCTCGTAGATGACTGACTCAATTTCATGTAACTGAATTATCCATGATGTTACAAATACATTCATAACGTAGTCTGAATGTAATACACAGAAGATATTACACTGGGGACTGATTCTGCACCTTTTTTACTCATGCTGAGTAAGGCTCTTAATTTCTTTATATGGGGCAAGATTCTAGCACACAGTAGTACCTTATTTCACAAGTGGAAGATCAATGGAGTAAAGGTACTGCTCACCATGAGTAAGGGTGACAGAATTTGGTGTGCTAAGAAGAAAGCAAATGGCCATTTGATACCATTCTGCCATTTGATACCAAATTCTGTGAGAAGAATAGAGCTGCCCTGAAACAGAGAATCATAAATTTTAAGAAATAGATCCTGTATTCCCAGGCTGAGTGACTTCTGCTTTATTGCAGAATGGCATACTTCTGGAGGCAGCCTGAAATCAACAAGGACTTGTTGCTAGGCAGCAGATACCTCCCTTTCTGCAAATTATTATTATTATCTTGTATTATCATAGTGCCTAGGAGTGCCATGGACCAGGACCCCATTGTGCAAATCACTGCACAAAACCACTTGTGTTTTTATTTGGTGTGAAGCATATGATGCCAAGTGATTACATGTCTCAGTGACATTTCTGGTATGATATGCCATCAGATTTCCATCAGAAGTATCTGCTTAACTTTTACTGTAAATTTCCTGCAGACATTTTGGGCCTACATCTACAGTTCTCATCCAGTCTTCACTCTGGCAAAAATCCCATTGAATTCAATTTGCCCAGTTTTGTTCCCACGAGACTTCAATGGGAGCAAGACTGGGGCCAATAAGACTAAATATGGCGTACAGTTTTTGATGAACTGTTACTAACAAAGTTCATACTAACTATTGTCAGTGGTGGCTGGCAGGCTTCTTGCAGAATCCTTTTGTTATTACGAGTGGATTAAGGTAAAATATCTTTGCAAACAATCATGCACTTGTTTTATTAGAGCTCTTATTGGGCAAGATAATGTATGACTAGTGTGTGTGTGTGTGTGTGTGTGTTTGTGTGTGTGTGTGTTCACAGAATACAGCGACAGCATAGAGAGCCCTCACCTAAGGACCACGAAGAATTTCAGTCCTTGTGCTCTGAGAAGAGCAAGGCCAGCTTCACATCTAATCTACTGGGGCAAACAGCATCCCAAAGGGATCAGGGAGAAGCAGTGGGGAGGTAGGCTATGGGCCCACCTCACCATATGCTCTAGCTTGAGGCGTAGATCCAATATAGAGTGGGAGTAAACTGCATCCCACAGAAGGATGTAGCAGTAGGCATGTTTTCATATTCCAGAGAAGCCAGCACAGAGTGAAGGTGGGATTTTTGTGTTGAAATATGCATTATTTGATAGAAATCATTTGTTTTTACATGGACAGTGTAAGATTTATGATGTACTTTAGTCTTCATGTCCTTGCTTTTAAGCGCTTGGGTTTTGTAAATGATGAGATAGTTAAATACATTGTTGTCATTCAACAACTTCAATTGATTTATAACACCAAGGTTTTCTGGTTTAGGAATTTCTACGTAATTAAGTTAAGACATGTACAAGATCTGCCTTGGAAATGTTAAACTGTAGTCCAAACGGAGTATCTGTATTACGTTAGTGAATGTCCTATAGTATAGTATAGTAGTAGGGTAGAAATTGAGAATAGCGAACTGTATTTTTATATTTTCTTGTCTTCTACCTTAGCTGTAGTTCAAGGGTTTGACAATTAAAAATCCTCAATGTTGGCCTAACATTGCTACCATTTAATTTAATAGTAAAATGTGATTGGCTTCATTGCAGCAGTTAGGCCAGTACTCCTCACTTCTGAAAATCTCAGTTCACCATGATTAAATTTTCATTTATAATTCGAAATAGACCTGAATCAAATACTGTGGAGGTGAGAACCTCCAGACTTCAGAGATATTAGATCTGACTGGAATATGGATCCTAACATTGTAATGTGATAGGTTGAAAAGCACTATACAAGTGCTACATAATTATTTATTGTTAACAACAACAACAACAACAAGAAAATACAATGTGCTAAACCAATCCTCCAGGAAGTGAACAGCCAGAACTCAAGGGAAGTTCCAGATTTAAACTTTGCAGCTTAGGCACATAACAGTAATAGACACTTACATAGTGAGGAACTTTTTCAAAGTGCCACACAAACATTAACTAATATCTTAGTTTCTGATGGGTGTATTCTTCCCTGGATGCATGATTGAAATCCCAGGATCCCTCATATTTTGCAAAAATCCCATATTGTAATATAACTTAGATAATGTTTTCACACCTCTTAGCCATGATACTACTTGTAAAATATGTCCTAGTTATTACTGTGGCCTATATTGTGCCCTATATGCAGGTTCATTAATCAGACAGACACGAGGACTCTATAGAACGCAGCCCAGACTTTTAAAAAGTGGTGCTGAAACTTGGACTTCTGCGTCTGCACTTAGACACCTAAAAAAGTACCCTGATTTTACAATGTTAATGAGAGTTGCTGTATGCTCAGTACCTTCAAAATTAAAGCACTTACCCAGGTGCCTAAATGCACACTAAGAACACTAACTTCAGGCATTTTTTAAAAAAAATCTTGACCTACAAGTCTCAAAAGGAACCTTTCTTTGATCATTTATGGCAGCAGAGTGCAAAACTGTGAAACTTGGAATCAAATGGAGCTGCTGAACATACAGCATCCCTCAGCATCAGACTACTGATTAGGTGCCTCACTGGGTTTAGGAATGTAACTTTAGTCACCCAACTTTGACCAGTTTCTTCATAATGCGTTAACACGAAATAAAAATCCACAAGATTATTCGATATGCTGCCAGCAGCCAAAGGAGAAGCACTGGTATGAAGCTCAGATTGCCTCATTGCAGGCTTGAGTCTGCAGCCCTTCCTTCCCAGTCAATGAGGGTAATACTCGCAGAATCAAGCCCTGAACTACCACACTTCTGGTTGCTGAGTCATTCAGAGTGCCCTGCTCACTTACAGGAGCAGCTTTCAGCTGCTGAAGGGTTGCTAATGTGACCCCTGGATGAGCAATGTTTGGATGGCCCTGGTATAGTTGGAGGACAAAAATGCTTAAATGTCTTTTTAAAATTAAATGGAATGCAAGTAAGACATTATTACAATTGAGAGTGCTCATAAATTATACGTGTTTGCTTTTGCAATGGCCTGTGAGAGTTTGCACTGTACCTAAGAGTGAAGATGTAATAAGTCTTTGAATGGTAACCAACATCTTAAGAAACAGTAAGTTTAAAACATTGATTTTTCTATTAACCCCTCCCCTTACAAAACGATCAATTAAAAAAACCCTGACAAAATCTCATTAACCCTAAATCATACTCACATAAACCATCTCTGCTAACTTACTGTACTACCGTAATGGAGCTATATATATTTAGGTGAAGAGAAAGGCAATATTTTTCTTAGTAGGGGTGCTGCAGGAGGAATACTATATTTTCCTTACCATTTTAAACCAACCCTTCTCATTTGTTAAGGTTTTCCTCTCTCACTTTTCTCTTTGGCTCTACATGCAGCCTGCGGTTTAAAACTGCCTTGTTCAGATTCCTGAAGATTTGTTACAGCAATTTATTGTACCCTTACTGCAGTGAGAAACAGTCTCTTTCTGCAGAGTAGACTGTAAGCTATTTGGGATAGAGACCCTGGATTTGATCCTGAGTAACGCTAGTGGAGTAATGCTGTTGTCTTACAAGTGTCATAAGTGAGATAAAAGTGGTGTAAATGAGAGCAGATTCAGGATCTTTTATTTATTATTTTGTACTGTGGTAGCACTTAGGAGCTCCAGGCATGGTTCAAGACAGTTATACTGTACAAATACATAAGTAAAAGATAGCTCTTTCCCCCAAAGAGCATACAACCTTTATCCTCATGCCTTTCAAACACCTAGAACATTGTTGGCCTCATATATTTTCACATTAAGTCAGATTTCATTTTAATCTTGTAAGTTGTCAACAGAAACACCCTTTATATGTTATGACTGGGAAGGTATCTCTTAGAATGCAACAAAAGGCCTACCCAATTAGTTACTAAGACTCAGCAATTTCTCTCTCAACCTTTAGCAAATCAAAATAGTTCGTGTAACTCAGAGAGGTATAACAAATATTCCTAAATCTTGAGAAATAAACATCTCCATTACGTCTCATTCATGTGCCACCATACTGAGGACCCAGCAGTCTGAAGTTATCACCGACCACGCCGGGACTGCAAAAAGTTGGGAAAATCAGATCCAGGAAATAGACTGGTAGGTCGCCCTCAGGTGTATCCTCAAAATGAGGTTTTAGCTCCTTGCTTGGAGCGGGTCAAGCCTGACTGGGCAGATGGTAGGGGTTGGTGTCTTGTGCACCATCTATAGCCCTTGGGCTTTTTGTGCGGTGGCTCCTGCCAGGGCTGGCACCCTTACCCCTGGGGAAGTTGTGGTTTGAATCGCTTACATGCTGGCCCTGGAATGTAGAGACCCAGAGTTTTTAGGGTGGTTTGGGAGTCCTTCAGCCCATGTAATTTGTTGTCAATCTGCTCTGCAAACAGGGCCTGGCCATCGAAGGGGAGGTCCTGAATCGACTGCTGAGCCTCAGAGGACAATCCGGAGAGGAGCAGCCAGGACGCTCACCACATGGAGATGGTGGAGGCCAGGGTGCGGGCAGCGGAGTCTTCAGTGTCAGATGCCACTTGAAGGCCCACTCTGGCATCGAGGATCGCCCGGAATTCTTTACAGGAACCTTTTGGGAGGGCATTCTCAAACTTGGCCATATAATAAAGTCATAGCGGCCAAGGAGGGCCTGCTGGTTAGCCACCCTCAACTGTAAGCTAGATGAGGAATACATTTTTTGTCTGAACAAGTCTAGTTTCCTGGGGTCTTTATTTTTGGGAGTAACTATGGGTTGCCCCTGGTGTTCCCTGTGGTTAACTACCTCGACCACCAGGGAATTTGGGGCAGGATGAGAGTAAAGGTATTTGTGCCCCTTAGTCTGCCCATTTAGAAATGGGGTACAGAGAAGAGGGGGTTTGCCACAAGGATCTGGATATCTTCAATACCCCTTCATGAAGGGGAAGGACCACCTTAGTGGGGGAGGTGGAGGAGAGGACATCGAACAGGGAGTCCACTTGCTTCTCCAACTCCTCTGCTTGCAGGCAAGGGCTGGACACGATCTTCTTCAACAGCTCCTGATGCGCCTCAGTGTCATCCTGAGGAACTGGGTGAGGGGCTCCATGATGGCCTCATCTGGCGATGATGATGAGGAGGCAGGTACTGTGGGTTCCACACCACCTACTGGTGGTCCATCTGGCTGTTCCCCTTGGTCCACATTGACTTGCAGGGTCTTATCCCCAGGGGTCTCAAGCACCAGAGGGAGATGGGTCGTCGAGGCAACAGGTCTGTCCAAGGCTCCCAACACCGAGTAGGCAGACTACGAGGGATGGGTGAACCCCGACAAGTTCCAAGGGTATCATGGGCCCAGCCACTGGGCCTGGAGCCCCGGGGAAGGTTTCGGTACCAACAATGCAGGCAGTACCAAGGGTCTGGGAGACTGCCCTGCCGATATGGAGCCTTGCTCTGTACCAGAGCCATATTTGGAGCGATTGCTACCCGGTGACCCAGATCCACTGGAGAAGCAACCCCATGCCTGGCAATTATTGCGGTCATGTCTAGAGGAGAACCGGTCCAAGCGGGACGTGCACCTCCATGGGGACCTTGGTGACCAGCAGTGATCAGCAAATCCGGGACGGGAGACCGATGATCCATGCCTTGCACTTCGAGACTGGTACTGGGACAAGGAGTGGGACCTAGAGGTATCCCAGGCCGGGCACCTGGGGGGATCTCCCTGAACACAGTGACACCCGTCTCAGGGATTGTTGGTGAAGCCCGCAGCTCCAGTCCTCCAATCATTTCCGGGATCTGTAACAGCATTCCAGTGATGCAAAGGGCATGTCCTGATGTTCCTGCTGGGAAGCGCATGCCTCCATGGTTCTGTGCCAGGTAACCAGCGACGTCCACCTCAAATCCCGCTGCCGGTGCCCAAGGTCGGATGACCACAGAGGACTTCGCTGCATCTGCCTCCCTAACTCAGAGGCATGATGGCTTTTAGCAGGTGAATGGTGGCAGGACATCCGCTGTGATGGGGAGCAGTGCCAGTTGGGTGACGGCAGATGAAAAGATCCCAAGGTAAGCTTGTCCTGAGGTCTGGGCATCACTGGGGCTGGTGTGGGTGGAACCGGGAGTTTCAGGATCTCCTGCACAGCCTGGAGCACTTCAGGGGTCGATGGCACTAATACTAATGAAGGACTGTCTCTATGTCCGGGCTTCCAAGCAAGGAATGAGGTGGGCTGCATTGCTCGACATGAGCTGAGACCCGACTTCCCGACGGGGGAGATGAGCCATCCGGCGTGGGTCTTAGCTCGCTTCCAGCCCTATCCTTTCCCTTGTGGGAAGTAGGAGACCATCCCCTATCGGGCTTTGACTTCTTGGCTGGGGCCATGGACGGGGATCGGTGCTGGCTTGGCAATGGCACTAGCGGCACACTATGTACCGATGCTGCGGTGCTGGGTGCTGAGTGCTGAGTCAGACCTTTGCTCCGGGGCTAGAGTAAGCATATACTCAATCAAGTGCGCTTTGAGTCTGATCTCACGCTCTTTCTTAGTCCTAGGTTTAAAGGACTTGCAGATTCAACCCTTATCACTTATGGGCCCTTCACCGAGGCACCTGAGACAGCGATTATGCGTTTCACTCATGGGCATGGACCATTTGCCGCGACTGCAGGGCTTAAAGTCTGGGGACCGGGGCATGCCCTGTCACCTGGCTAAGTCCACAATGGGACTAACAAAACTCTAACTACTGCTAAGGACTAACTAACTCAGTTACTATGTACACTAACTTTTCAAGAACTCTAGTTCATACAAACAAAGCCTAAGCAATGCTAGTAAGAGGAGCAAACGTTCCATGCACCGTCACTGGCGGCAAGAAGGAACTGAGGGCGGTGGAAGCCAGCAGTGCCCCTTATACCACTCCATACAGGCCCCATTCCAGAGGGCACCTGAGCCACTCCCCTACGAATACTGCTGAGGGAAAAACTTCCGGCACCGGTGCATGTTGCGAGCACACACACCTAAAGTGGAATGGACATGAGCAAGTACTTGAAGAAGAATGGGTTTTATCTCATTACCTCTTATGCATGGTCTAACAGTTAGGGTACTATCCTGGGACTCAGAAGTGTTGGTTCTGCCACAGATGTGTGTGACCTTTGGCGAGCCATTTAGTCATCCTGCGCCTCACTTTCTCATCTGCAAAATGGACATAATGCAGGTATTATAGTAGTGGGGGTAATAAAAGTACCTAAAATATATAGTTAAATTCCAGCAATGACTTGGCTGATCAACTGTGGTAAGGCCAAATGCTTTTGATGTGCCTAGATATTGCCCTGTGGGGGAGGTCTAGTCCTCACAACAAAGGTCTGCGCTCTTGGTACCAGCTCAGCAACTTCTCATTAGTCTGGTTTCCTCAGGTTCAACATGCCTCCTTATTCACCCAGGCTTCAACTGTCTACAAGTAACCTGTCCCTCAGCCCTTGACCTGGACCCATCTTCTCAAGTGTGCTATTAGTCCTTTACTCTTTCTCAGAGGACTTATTGCAGGAGGATTCAAGGATCGTTCTATCAGTTCTTCCTCTTGTGAGAACTGTAATATTCTGCTGCTCTTTTCCCTCTATTTCTGCTGCAAGAAAATGCACCTCAGCCCCCAGTACTTGCTCTGCCTCACAGCTTTCCCATTTCTGCACTTTTTGGCTCTTTTTTCCCTCACGGCTTCTTTGATTGCCTGCCAGAACAGGGGGGAAAGGACAATGTGACTTTATTTCAAGAACTTATCCATGATATATACAGTAATAATAATACTTAGCACTTAGCATTTTTCATCCTCAAAGCACTTTACAAGCATTAAATGATTAATTCTCACAAACCCCTCCTGCAAGGAAGGTAGAAATCGTTATCCCAATTTAAGAGATGGGGTAAGCGGAGAGGTCAGGTTACTTGCCCAAGGTCATAGGAGGAGTTAGTATTAGAGCTGCCATTAGAATTCAGATGTTCTTGGATCATAGACCACTAGATCATAACACCTCTGTACTATTTAGGTTTGAGCCTAAACTACAAAGTTTGGATTCAGATTTAAACTGTTTCAAAATTTGAGGGAAGAATCAAATCTATATTTTTGACTTGGTTGATTTCAACAAGAGACCAACTGCAAATCTCAGATCTCCATTCAAATCTAGATTTAGATTCAAACTGTCCTGAAGTTTTGACATGTTTGGATCCACGTTTTTATGTCAGTTCAGTTTTTATATCGATTCAGTATGGGGCCCATAGCCCCAAAGCCACATTTATTTTACTTCATGTGGATTGCAGGTAGCATGATCACAAATTAATAACATTCTAAAGGTCACGTTGTTTCTTCTGCAGATTGGTATAATTGCACCCATTCCCAAAATTCTGGCTCATCGCACAACATTTGACCTGAATTTACTAATTTGTTTACTTACTGCTCCTTCTCTATTGAAATACTTTACTATTCACAACCATTCAGTGGAATCAGACAGCATTTCAAACTGAACCACCTTTTATTACAGAACTTTCAAAAAAAAAAAAAAGATGCCCACAGTATAAGAGCCTGACCATAAGTCATACTCTCTAAACTGTGCTCATGTATTTTCAATTGCAATATTCTACTGATACACTCTTTTACATATCAAAAAGCAGGCAAACTGGCAATAAGCACCATTAGAAGAGTAACTAAAGTTGGTGTAGATTAGGGAGGGTTTTCATGGTTTCACTAGAGCAAATGGAAATTTGCATTATAATATTATGTCAGTGTGACTTCCCTAAATTTATTCCTTTATTCCTGCCCAGTATACATTACTATTGTACAGTGAGAAATGTCTTTGTTTTTCCTGCCATAGCTGACTAAAGCTATCATGGGACATACCCATTTTCAGCAGAGTTTTATCTCATTTTCCCATGTTCCTATGTTGTGATATTTCTGGGAACAACCATGACATTTTGTTCAGATTGGAATCATTTCACTTCTTTTAAGTATTGCTTATTTATTAATTTATTTTAAAGTACAGCCATACCAGACAACCTCTCTTGTATGACAAAGTAACATTTCCCTTTTAGGCTATTTCCTGTGGTGCTAGTGTAACAATTCTTCAAGTAAGCTATGGAAATATCATATGATTTTGAGGACAATTCAAATAATCACTTAAATGCTTAGCATTTGGAATTCTATTCTGATTTCTCCTGAAGGTGCCTGTGTAAAGAACAAATGCCCCTGCATACCCAAAGGATATGAATCTGCTTGTATACATTTTCCTCAACAAGGACAACAATGAGAGAGAGAGAGAAAGAGAGAGAGAGAGAGAAATATTAGCATATCCCTTAAGGAGAGGTTGCAGATGTTCTGTTTTAGTCAGCTTTGTCTCTGTCTTGGTTTGAACTCCTAGCCTCACTCTGCAGCATCACATTTAAACCAACCAAGGACAAAACTCCTACAGAATCAGATGCTTCACTCAAGAAGAATTCCTTCCATTCGAGCTTTTCAATGACCTTCATGTATTCCTTTGCCAATGAATGAACTTGTGGCTGAAAAAGCCTGCTGTTGTCCTTTCTTTTGCTTAGAAACTTTGAAGGAAATAAGGCAAAGTCACTTTCTAAAAGGTTGTAAGTCAAGGGCCAATGGATTCTGCTTTTGTCCTCAGTTATTCAAGGTTCATTAAAATACCATTTTGCCTGATCAACAGTGTCACAAAATATCTATCTATCTATCTATCTATCTATCTATCTATCTATCTATCTATTGTTATTAACCATAACACTAATACTCCGTGGTAGAGGGCTACAATGGGAGACAAGGCAAGTGAAGTTCTCAAATAAATCTAGTTAAAGGTACTGAATAGACTCTATGAGAAGGGGCTGGAGATGTGAATAAGTCCATGTGCAACAGAAAAGAAGAAGAAGAAAAAAAAGTCTGTCCTTGGTCAGAATGTGTCATGGCACAACCCATATTTAACAAGGTGGTACATCACCTCCTGATGATCTGAGATAGCATAGTCTTGAGGATTTTATTTTTTACCTATCCTCACTAGAAAGCAGCATATGGACACAACTGGGAAATTCAAAACGCTGCAGTTTACAAAGACCTGTGGTTAAAATGGTTGTGTTTTTGTTGAGGTTTGTTGGTTACTAGTTCTATTCTTTTCCTACTTCAGTGGTTTTTTTTAAAAAAAGACATGTTATTTACATTTTAACATTCCTGCTATGCAATATTTTGGTCTTGGGTTTCTAGGGAGATAAGTGGGTTATGTTTGCAGGTATTCAGATCTCCTACAGGTAATTCAGCACATTGCACATGATGCTTTAATCTACAATACTTATTTTCCCCCTTCAACCATTTGAAGATTTTGCAGTACTGGATATATGCCTCTTAATCTTCTATTATTCAGATCAGTATAATCATTTCCTCCTTAGCTGTACAATATGTTCTTTTTTAAACAAATAACACAGACGTAGAGGCTGCTGCTAAGTGTTAAGAATTCCCTTCTTCTCACTGACACCCCATTTGTGTTTCCATCTGCCCAAAATTTGGAGTAAGATAGCATCAAAGTTGATAGCAGCTTTCCAGCCCAGGATAAAAGCTTTTCCAGAAGTTAAATACACAGTGTTATCAGACATTATTCTGGTTTGTTAGATGAGAAAATGTGACATGATGTAATGCATGAGAGGCGAGAAAGGAAAACTTTGAAATCAGCTATCTGCTGGCAATCCTGATGGCAACAAAATAATATTACAGATAAGAGCAGAAAGAACTCTATGCACTGTATATTGCATACCTGATGACCACAGCAATCAGTCTACTAAACTCACACTCTGCAAACTACTTATGAAAGGCCAAGAAAATATTCTTAGATCCTGTGCTTTTATAAACATTTGTTTTAGCATCACTGACACAAAAAGTGGAAAGTTAAATGCATAGATATGGAGAGAAATACATAATGAGGCTCTATACCCAGGTAGGAATGTTTCTACCATTAGTGGAAGAAAGATTCATAACTCACCAAGGACAAATTGAATGGTGACTTAGAGAGCTCTTTCCTTTCTAAGTGCTGCTAACATCCATATCATAGGGCAGCCCCATTCTCATTATGTATTTATTTTAAAAAATTATTTTCACTGATGGATATTACTTAGGTAGTAAATAATAAACCTTAACAGAATCGATAATGAACTATAAAAGAGCCTTCTTGCTTTGCTGATGTTTGGACTATATTACAGCTGTTTAAGCAGCTGCTCGCTTTGGCTTCGGCCTGGTACTTAGCATGTGCCTAAATTAAGCACATGATTAGTCTCATTGATTGCAATGGATCTACTTGTTCAGCATGTGAGGGACCATTCAGGCACTTAAAGATATAGATGGGCTTAAGTACCTTGCTGAATTGGGGCACTTTAGCGGGGACAGCAGCTTTAAGGGGATCCATAACTATGGGAGTACCCAGAGGCACTGTCCTTCTTCTGGTAGCTTTTACGTGTTTGTGCCAAGCCTACCATCTTTGGGCATGCCTGCATTTTGAATATTAAGTAATAGTAGCAATAATCAATAATAAATACCCAGAGAAAATGTCTATGGTATTTCTTACCCATTTGGAAGCAGGAAGAGCTCTCGTTGACTTGGCTGGATTTCTTACCTAAGTGAAGACAGAGTAAAAACTCAGCAAGAACCTTGGGATTTGGTAACATTATTTACATTTCTTACATTATTTACATTTCCTACATTTCTTTCCAAAAGCCAGTGGAAGTTTTTGTGCTCCCAGTCTGATCCAAAGTAAAATGAACTGATGGACTTCAGGCCTGATCTTTCTCTCACCAGACTAAAAATCAAAACCTCTTCAATGGGGGGCAGAAGCAGTACTTTTATCAAGATTTTCATACTACAAATTGCCCAAGGCTGAAGTTGCTCCAGCAAATTCAGGGAGAAATGGGAGTAACAGGAGCAGAGGCAGAGGCTCATGAGAAAGTCTTGCTTTCTAATATATTCTAAGGGCTTTTAAGAGAACACAAAGTGAATTGAGTATGGAAAGTAAAATATATAAAATGTTTAATAACCTTACCACTATTCAAGCAGATGCAAAGACCGAGAGTATCAGGAAACATATATGAAGTGGAAAGTAGGTTTTTGCCCTAAGGAGTGGGTTGGAGAAGGTTGAGAGAGGATTTTCTCAAGTTCTCTAATTAATCATTTATTTGAGTCCTTGAGGATCATTTTGTCATTATTATTTTGTTATTTCATTAGGGTGTAAATTGCTGAGGAATCTCACAACTCCCATTGACTTCAATTAAAACTAAACACCCTTCTTTTTCCATGTATTAAAAACTTTATACAGACAATGTCTGAGATTTTTTTTTAGGGTAATTATTATGATAGCATAAGAAGAAATTGTGGGGCTGATGAAGATACATCAAGTAGTAAAAGGTTAGTACATATCAAGGGTGACATCTTGACCCTATTGAAGTCAATGGGAGTTTTGCATTGACTTTAGTGGGTCCAGAATTTCACCACTAAAAATTAAAATCACTGGGAAAAACTAAGGCCATTAGTTCTCTTGTCATCAAAATAAGTATGAAATCATCAACTGTGTTCATTCCTCTCATTAATTTGAAGACTTCTTTTACAGTAGGTCACAAAGAGTCTCTTCTTCCCATAGTTTAGGCAGGTCTGGGATGATTGTTAGTATCATTTGGTAAATATTAACAGTATGCTAAGTGCTATACAAGACACAAATATCAAGACAGTTTAAAAGATGTACAAATGAGACAACACACATGGGAAGAACCTGAGGAATCTACTCCCCCTTAGTTAAATGATCATTGTTTAATTTTCTTTTTTCTTTCTGTGACCCTCTGGAAGGAGTGTGGATCAGGATGGATCGGAATGCATGTGAGAGAGGAAGAGGAGGGCAAAGGGGGATAAAGTACTGGAAGGATGTTTCATGTAAAGGAGATGACATGAAAGGTATTGAGAGAGATAGAAAGAAATGAATAGGATGTTGATGCTTGTGTAAATGTCAGGCCCTGATGGGGGCTGGAGAACCGTGGTAGTGTCTTGACATGGGCTGCAGTAGCATGGCAGGTGTACTATTGCTTGGGTTGAGTGCTATTGATGCTTGAGCTGCTAAGGCTGTATTTGCCCTAGTACAAGGTGGGACTCAATACGTACTCCCTAACTGCCTTCCACATAACAATTTCCCCAGGGACCCAGAGACCCTGCTTCCCTGACCCCCACTTCTCTAATGGCACTGAAATGTCACTTCTGGCAAGTCATCACCTCGCTAACCAGGAGGGAAATGAAACGAGTTGGAGAGTCAGTGAGGCTAGAGGAAATGTGTTCCAGATGGCAGGAACTGCAGAGGAGAAGGATCTCTCAGCAACAGTGGTGAGATAGGTGTGGTGGGACAAAGAAAAGGCTATTTTAAAGAACTGGATGGAGCAGGGAGGCGTTAGGAGAGAAAAGATTCATGATGTCAGTAAAAAAGTGGACGATTTTGAACTGGACTGTGAAATGAATGTTGAGCTGTCTGATGATAGGGTGACATGTATATTATAATGAATGGGACTGGAGAAAGAAGAGATCTAATTCAGTGTGACACCAGGGCTCAGAAAAGCAAGCAAAGGCCAAGCTGCTGTCTCTTAAACCACAGAATGTCACTGTCTAACACTGGCCATTCAGCATATTTAATAAAGATCTGTTTATAAAACTCTACCTGCCTGCCACATTACTTAATACTAATGAAACAATGTGGTCTAATTTCCTTCTACTTATGTGAAGGAGAGAAAGGCCTGAATCAAAAGTCCAGTTTCAAATAACTTTACATAAGAGGATTTTCAAAACCCAGACCTAAATCCAGATCTCAGTCTTGCAGCTGTTCCCTGTCTTTATAAAAAGTTGGAATCAACCCCCTGGATCTGAAATCCTGTAGTGTTGAGTATTGAAAACAGATCTAAGCTTTGCAGCTGGATTCCATCTCCATGAGAAGGTAGTCATCCGCATTCTGCACATGTCGGAGTCTGGGGAGATAGATGGTCCAAAAAGACAGGACTCAAAATTTCAGAAGAAGAGATATGGTTGAGGATTTCAGAAATGGTGGAATTAAAGCAGCACTGTACACAATGATTGTTGCAGAGGTGATGGTAAGCAGTCACAGGAAATATAGGAAGAGGAGATTTATAGGCCATTTCATTACACTCCTCTTCTATCCTTCTGTTGAGTCAAGAGCGAATATGCTTTTCTTCTCATTCTGATGTCCTCTGATGTTTTTCTTTTTTTCCTATTTTTGTTTTCTTCCCCTCATGAAACAACACTGATGAAACAATATGAACAAACTGACCCAATACATACTGTGTCTCATGATGGCAGCATTATGTGTGATTATAACCATAAGTGGCACAAGGGCTGGGCTAATCCTTGAGTGGTTTATACCAAGACAGAAGATACTTAAGGGCAGTGGACACAAGGTAATATCAGGATTTTTTTATCACGTATGTCTCAGCACTACTAAACTGCAGATTGACCATTTTAGTTCTCCATAGGTGTGTTGTAAGTGTACTTATTCCATTACAACCTTTAGACGTGTTTGAAAATATTTCTAATTACAGGGGCATATTCCCTACTGCTGTAAATTCATGCAGCTCCACTCTGAAGTCAAGAGAGCCTCACCGATTTATACCAGCAGAGATTAGAGAACCTGCTCCATTACATACGGCAATAAAGTCAACCCACTCTACCTAGCAGCCTTTACATTTCCGTTAAATACACCAAGATAATATCACAGGGACAAGAGGTAGGGAAATAGGCTTTATTTTTAATCCTGTTTTTAGAGGCTGTGATAATAAGGTCAAGGGTTATTGTGCCTAAAGCTATTGAATACATTGCATGATTTCACAGCTACATTTTCAGATAGAATCTTCGATGTAACTGAACCTTCATCATAAATTTCCTTGATTATAAGTCTGTGTCACTGAACAAATGGCCATCAAATGGCTCTCCACCTACTTCTGATTTCCTGATCTTCAAAATGGAACATTAAGTGCTATTTAGTCACTGACAGTAGCAATACTCCATTTATCAGCCTATTAGGTATAGCTAGTAATGATAATGGGGGTGAATGTAAAGTAACATAAGCCTAGAACTGATGTTTCCCTCTCCTCGCTGAAAGGAATAATTCAGTAATTACCGGGCATGCTTTGTTTAGTAGACTGGATAGAGGACAGGAAATGGGTTATTCAGGGAATTTCAGGGGGTCTAAATTAAGCACCCACTGTTATATTTTTATCTTTATTGTACTATAGTCCCCTTTTTTATACTGCATACTTTAATAGCAGACTTTCACAGCTGGAAAGTTCTCTTTCAGGGTCTTCATGTTAGAGATGCAAGATTTCTTTTAAGCACTAAACTCAGATTCAGGTATCTACAATGATGATTTGCCATTCAGCACCTCTAGACTGTTATGAAGAGCTTGTTGCTATTTTGGGCCTGTGCTCAATTTGATGAATTATCAGGTTGATTAAGAGTGGCATCTATATTGACTGTTGGCCTTCTGTATCTCAAAACATTAATAACGGATCTTTTACTTATGCAGCTTGCATTGGTAGAAACCTGCTCTATACCCAGCACTGATACTGTATTTTAAAAAATAATGGCCAGATCCTCAACTGTTGTAAATAAGTATAGCTCATTTTGGTCAATGGAGTTATGCCAGTTCATATCATATGTGGATCTGGCACTATGAAATCTTAGTACAAATGTGGCTGTATCAATTGGAAGCTACAAGTTCGAGTTCTGTGTTCTTATGAACAGAGCTGCCCAGAGAACAACTACTCCATTTCATGAAGGATTTAGAGATTTCAAAACTTGGCTTCATTTTGAATTGGTACAAAGCCCACACATTTCAAGATTCTCTGCCAAGGAAAATTCTCAAAAAAAAATTACATTTCAGTAGGTCAAAAAGTTTCATTTTAATAAAATTGAAAAGTTTCAACTCTGACTTTTAAAGTTTTGTATTATATTAAAATATATAATGTGATTTTTTTACAAACATTCAAAATGAAAAGTAATTTCCAAAGTGAAAAATTGAAATGTTTCATTCAAAAAATTTCAGTCACATTGAAAAAATCTTCTGTTTTTTTTAAGAAAATTTAACCAAAAGCAACACAAGTTCATTAAGCATTTCTATTGTGACAGAGCTGTATTGTCTGATGGAAAATGGTTCCACTGACAGTTTTCCCACCAGTTCTACTTATAATTCTATATTTTAAATTATTTCCTCTCATCTTCATTCATTCAAGTTGGGTTGTTTCATTTGTAGCTAAGGGTGTCCTTCAGTTCTGGCTCCAACATGCCTAAAAGAGAACCTGGACCAAGTCAAGAAAGTTTTATCAAGCCCATAGATCTCAGTAGGCTACATAGAAAGAGAAACTGAATCTAGTATTGTTGCTGAACTGAAAAGAGCAATGAGTCAACTGCATGATTTGCTTCACTATAGATTAGAGACAGTACAGCACAGTGAAAATTGGACAAAAATCTCTATGCAAAAGATCTTTGACTGATTCTTTGCTGTTCCTCCTAATCAGTCAACTTTCTTCACCAAGTCCAACATTAAATATCAAACACCTGAATGACAGAGCCAAGGCACTGATCAGTCTATATAAGACTGCAATATTTCAGTTCTAGAAACCTTGAGATTTAACAAGAATTCAGTTTAGCTTTCCCTTCAGGCTTGGATTCATTTTTATTTTTATGACTAAGGGAATTTCCAGTGACCTCCAGTACTACCACCAGCAAAGTGAAGTTAATTACCACCTCTTGACCTTGTACAGCTTGGCATCAGACGTTTGGCATTTTGAGCTGCAGTGCAGCTCTTACCTCCAATTTTCCAGTTTAATCACATAGGTTTCTACAATATCAGTGTGTTGCAGACACAGTTTATGGACTCCAGAAATCAATTAGTTAATATTTATTTACCAAAAAAAAACAATTAAGTTCTCTTTCCCCCCAAAATATACAAATCAATTACAATCCAAAATATACAACATGAGCCTGATCCAAAGTCTACTGATGTCAATGGAAAGACTCCAAATGACTTCAAATGGGCTTTGAATCAAGCCTGTGTAAACTTCTGACTTTATAGAATATTGGCTTCTTTGAGCAAGAGCAACATATGTCATACTCTAATCTGCTTTCCTACCATCGAAATAAAAACATGATATTTCAACATTTTTAAACTAATAAGAATCCTGTAACAAATCACACATAATATTTATCTTTCTCTCTTTGTAATTTCACAGTAAAATTCAAAGTAAAGGTCTTTGTAATAATTTTCCTACATTAGCAGATGAAATAACAGAAAACCTAGCAAACAGTAGGTGCACTTAAAAAGTTTTTAACAGTGAGTGATCTTACTGATTTTATCAGTGTCTCTCTCTTTAAGCATATGGAATATCTCAAAAGCTGACAGACTCTTTTAAACAGAACTAAGTACAATTTCTGTACATTTAATTGTGTTATGAGAACAGAATCAAAGGTTTTTGGAGTCCTTCCAGTGGAAAGCGTAGTTAAGAAGTACAAAAGCCTATCAGCAGCAATAATATTAGACCCAAAATAATCCAGAGTGGCTAGATTAAGGTGTGATAATCTCAGATCTTGTTTAATTGATCTTGTCCCTTCTGAGTAAACCTTCCATTTCTTTTTTTCGTTTGTGAGAAGAATTATTCCACTTAAAGGACACAAACATAGAAGGGAAAATATAAAAGAAAAAAAAAGAGTGCAAGAGGCTTTTTTTTTAAATGCAGAAATAAGCTATTGGTATCCGCAGCCTAGTTTTTTATACTGATACAATCTGCAAGTTCAAATGCAAGAAGGAGACTATCACACACACACACACACACACACACACACACACACACACACACACACACACACACACACAATACCCATTAACCTCTTCCATGTGTCTGAGCATGTGTAAAGGACTCCCTCTTTTTTCAAAGTAAACCACCAAGATATCAGGTTCAAAACTCCTGGTGCTCTTTCTTCTTAGCAGCAAAATTTTTCAAATCAAGAGACACTGCTACAGTGAAATGGAAAAGATAAACTCCTAGGCATAATCAAACTCCCAGCCACATAAATTACTGTAGTCATCAGTTGGTTGATATCAGCCGGGGGTCTCCTATTGATTCTTACATCCAAGAATCTTAACATCAAAAATTCTGATCCTGCAATCAGGTCTGTGTGGACAGACCCTTACACTTATGTGGAATCCCACTGAAATCATGTATGGATCCCTCAACACAGATCTGATTGTAATACTAAGGCCAGAAAGACAGACAGAGATAAGACAAGAAGCAGCGGAGGACTCAAAGGAATGTATTAACATGAGGAACATATTAGGATATCCAATCTTCTTCTCTTGGTATAAAGTGTTGGAGTAGAACAGCATTTGACTGATAGTAGAAAAAGTGAGATTTTATTGGTAGACTTGAATGTGAAGAGGGAAAGGGGTTGGTATATGGGGATTAGGAATTTATTCCATACATATGGGAGACCAGGGAAGAAGGCAAGAAGATGGAAGTGAAAGAAAGAAAGAATGGGAAGTGATATGGTTGATGTTATTGTAGAGCAAAGATAGCGAAGTAGAAACAGAATCTGATGCATGGGCTGAGACACAGATTTGCAGGGTCATGAACTAAGGTACTAAGGTACATGGATCCAAATGATACAGATCTTTGAGAATATCTGAGTCTAGATCTCAGTCTTACAGCTGAGACTCACCTCTCAATACACATGGATCCTGTGCAGGAACACCACCAAAGAAATAGCATAAAGCTGTGTACTATAATTGTATCATCTTCATTATCTGCTTGCGTAAGGAACAACTTCTTTATTTAGCAACTGCTTTTCCTTATCATCATTCATCCACAAACACCGTATGTCAGCTATAAGCAGTTTTTGGAAGAATATTTATATTAAAAAAGCCCTTCAATAAATATTTACTTTAAGAGTAAGACACAGATCTTAGTAACAGATTGAAGAAGGCACAGAAATAGCTTAATGTTGGAAAGAGAGAAAACATATTATTAACACACATATAGCAGATATTCAGATGGGGGCTTTGTTGTTTTGGTATAGAAATGTTGTTTTATTCATTTTAATCCTCACTCCTTCCCCCACTTCCTAGATCACCCTAAATATCTTGGTCAGATATGGTGTTGAAAAGCTTGTGATTTTGCTGAATGTAGCCCGAGAACAAAGTCCTGACATACTGGTCATTAATCCAGCAGTGTGAAGTGATATGATATATGAAGGGCCTCAGAAGACAAGTGAAGTATAGTTGCCTGCATCCTATGATTTATCCCTGCCATCCTCAGCCTTTTCCTGTAAAACATCTTGCTTACCTGGAACTGAGACTCCTGAAAACTGTTTCCTCTTATGTGCAATGAACAATGAAGCAGATCTTGACCTAACACAATAATTGAATTTTTGCTGAAAGTTCTTATTACCAAAGAGACAAATCCTGTTTGTGTTCTATATTCACTGACCCCTTACTACCATGTATGCCAGCCCCACAAGAACCTGAATAATCCTGGGATCAGAATGTTCAGTCTGACTGGGAAAGGGTCACAGGTGGGCTCAATGTAAATTCTGCAGCAGGACCCTCAGAATGTGTTGCGTAGGCATGAAACTCATCCAAATGAGCATTACATTAGACTCGTAGACTTTAAGGTCAGAAGAGACCATCATGATCATTTAGTCAGACCTCCTGCACAGTGCAGGCCACAGAACCTCACCCACCCACTCTTGTAATAGATTCATAATCTCTGGCTGCGTTACTGAAATCCTCCAATCATGATTTAAAGACTTCAAGTTAGAAAGCATCCACCATTTACATAAGTTTAAACCTGCAAGTAACCCAGGCCCCATGTTATAGAGAAAAGTAAAAACAAATAAGCAAACCAAAAAAACAATCCTCCAATCTGTCCTGGGGGAAAGTTCCTTCCCAACCTTAAACATGGCAGTCAGTTAGACACTGAGCAAGGGGCAAGATCCACCACCCCAGACATCTGGGAAAGAATTCTCTGTAGTAACTCAGAGCTCTCCTCAACTAGTGTCCCACCACCAGGTATTTGCTGCTAGCAGTTGCAGATCAGCTACATGACATTGTAGGCAGTCTCTTCATTCCATCCCTTTTATACATTTATCAAGCTCAGTCTTTAAGCCACTTAGGTTTTTTGTCCCCACCGCTCCCCTTGGAAGGCTGTTCCAGAACTTCACTCCTCTGATGGTTAGAAATTTCAAGCCTAAACTTGTTGATGGCCAGTTTATATCCATTTGTTCTTGTGTCCACATTGGTGCTTAACTTAAATAACTCCCCACTCTCCCTAGTATTTATCCCTTTGACGTATTTATAGAGATCAATCATAGCTCCCCTCAGCCTTCTTTTGGTTAGGCTAAACAAGCCAAGCTCTTTGAGTCTCCTCCCATAAGATTGGTTTTTCATTCCTTGGATCATCCTAGTAACCCATCTCTACACCTGTTCCAGTCTGAATTCATCTTTCTTAAACATAGGAGACCCAAACTGCACACAGTATTCCAGATGAGGTCTCACCACTTCCTTGTATAATGGTACTAGCACTTCCCTATCTCCCTGTCCCTACATTGCCAGATGCATCCTAGGACTGCATTAGCCTTTTTCATATCCTCATTATATTGGCAACTCATAGTCATCCTGTGACCAATCAGTACACCCAGGTCTTTCTCCTCCTCTGTCACTCCCAGCTGATATGTCCCCTGCTTATAGCAAAAATTCTTGTTGTTAGTTCCTAAATGCATGCCCTTGCACTATTAAATTTCATCCCATTTTCTAATTACTCCAGTTTCCAAGGTCATCCAGGCTGTCTCTCCTCAGCCCTCCACTCTTCTCTATCATCTAAACATCCTGGTTCTCCTCTCTCCCTTAGCATGTCACACAGAAAGGGATGCAGTAACCCCTATAGAGAGGCTGCCTGAGTAGAAAGGGGCAACCAGGGCAGGTTACTGAAAAACAAACACCCCACAACTAAGTGTGTGTGAGATTTGGGGTTTTCAGGAGCCTCGGGAGGTGATGCTATCCTCCTCTATTGCATAGAAGAGGAACTCTGTCTAGATGGGTCCCACTACTTGTTTCCTGACTAAAATCTCTGTTTCAGAACTGTCAGCTACCGTGCTTTTTGTCGGTCTGCCCTTAAGTGTTCTACCGTAGTTCAGCAATAAAAGAACCCTAGTGCCTCTTTCTCCTGGCAGAGCTATGGAGGCTGTGTCAGCATGTGCAGAGCTCCTGAAATTTTACCTTCATGCTCTTGGGAAGGAAGGGAAAAGTTGTGGTGTAACTAGTTGAGACAGACCTCTTATATGTAATGGGTACATCTGCTTGTGCTCATAAAACCTTGCCGTAAGAAGGAATGTTGCTCAATGGGCAGAGTAGGGGCCTGGCATTTTAGCCTCCTGGAAACAGAACTCAGGAGTCTTTGCTCCCATGCACTCCCCTCTAGCTGCCAGACTACTTTCCCTCTCAAAAGCAAGCACAAGGGAAGTGGCAAGTTAAATAAAAGGGTTCACTTTCCTGTAGTCTCATTATTTACAATGCTTAAAACATCTAATGACTTGCTTAAATGTTTTGCCTTTGAATATATAAAGGGATGAATTTCTAATCTTTCCAGATGTAATTCCATTTGAGTTTTTATTCCACATTTTGAAAGCCAAGCACTCTAAGGCCCAAGTTTCTATGCTGACCTGTTCCAAATAATTTAAAAAATGTGCTGAAAGGTATTTTCAAAACTTCAGGGAGCCATCCAGTGAACCTGCTCAAATTGACTCACAATAGGCACAGATCCATTTCTACCCAATTCAGTTTAACACAAGCTGCAAATGCTTCATGTAACTTTGTTTCCTGCTTCTTTATAACGTGTTCTACCTGGCAGTAGTGTAGCTAGGAGTGGAAATATGGGTGGGCCCTGACTTTCAGGTGGACGGGCAATGACTGACTGTGCTAGCTCAGCTTCTCCCATGACACCACACCCTTTTCCTAGCCCTACTGCCTCCAGACACATGGCTTCACCTGCTGAGCATGCACGTGGGGCAGCTCAGAAAATGGCAAGGCTGAGCTACCAGAGCATAGCCTTCTGATGGGCAAGTGCACAGCTCTATCCTCAATTTCAAGTGCCCGAGTGATGTTCTGGGATGCTATGGCAGCCCTACACCCCTGCTCAGATTTGGATATTTGGGTGGGCCTGGATGCTAAGTAGCTGGGCCATTGCTACCTGGGTTACATCAGGAGCCCCTGAGGAGCAGTTTTCTAACTTAACACATTAGGCTGTTTCTAGAAAAGATATCCAGTCAGATATCTGGCGGCCAAAGTGAATTTGGAGTTAATTTTTCTGATCCTTGGTCTACACTACAAATTTATGGCGGTAAAACTTCATTGCACAGAGGGGTTGAAAATCGAGACCTCTGAGTGACGCAGTTATCCTGACTGAAGTCCTGATGTACACAGCACTATGTACACAGTGCTATGTATGCAGGGCTTCTCCTGTCGACATAGCTAACATAAGAACATAAGAACGGCCGTACCAGGTCAGACCAAAGGTCCATCTAGCCCAGTATCTGTCTACCGACAGTGGCCAATGCCAGGTGCCCCAGAGGGAGTGAACCTAACAGGCAATGATCAAGTGATCTCCCTCTTGCCATCCATCTCCATCCTCTGACAAACAGAGGCTAGGGACACCATTCCTTACCCATCCTGGCTAATAGCCATTTATGGACTTAACTACCATGAATTTATGCAGTTCTCTTTTAAACACTGTTATAGTCCTAGCTTTCACAACCTCCTCAGGTAAGGAGTTATGCAAGTTGACTGTGCGCTGCATGCAGAAGAACTTCCTTGTATTTGTTTTAAACATCTTGCAGAGGTGGAGTTCCTATGCCAATGGGAGAAGCTCTCCCATCGGAATAGGTAGTGTCTTCACTAAGCACTACAATGGCACAACTGCACCGGTGCAGCGCTATAAATGTAGACAAACCCTGAGCTCTGCAGAAAACTGAATTTTAGTTGATTGCCTTTGCCACTCTGTTACTGCAAAAATAGTCATGTCAGAGAGATGACAGTTCATGCTTAAATACCAGTAGGTTGGCTAGTTCTTGACATTGTAATTAAAATGCTTTTGAGGGGAAAAAGTACAAAACATAAATTCAGAGGAAAAACAGTTCAGTTGTATGACCGCCCTGTGTATTTGAAAAGCAAATAACACATTTTTACCTTCATAAAACAGAACTTTTCACATCTACATTAAAATAGCTGCACAAGTAATAATTATTTTGCATGTCTACAGCATCTTATGACCCCAGATCTCAAAGCACTTTACAAATATCAATGAACCAAGACTTACTGTACCCTTGTTATCACATTGCATGTTGTTATTCCCATTTTACAGATGGGGAAACTGAGATACAGAGAGGTTTAGGGGCTTGCTCAAGGTGCATCTAAGAATATAATCAAGAATGCCAAACTCTCCATCTTAGTCTCTAACCACAGGGCCATGTTTCATCCTAATTCTTAACACTAATGTTTGCGGTTTTCTTGATTATAGTATTCCATGACAGGATGGTAGTCTTCAGTAATGATACTCTAATATCCATAATGCCAGTTCAGCCAGAATATAGAACTTCATCTTATAGAGTGAAATCCTGCTTCCCTTACACTCACAAGTAGTGTCACTTGTGCCACTGAGCCTGTTCACATGAGGAAGGCAAGCAGAATTTTGGCTTCAGTAATCAGAAGAATTTTTCTCCTGTTCCAATCCAGAACCACATGCTTTACTTCCAGCAAATTGACAATTTAATGGTGCCAGTTCTCTCCCACATTCACCTGCAGAATTCCACTCATCTCAGGGGGACAACAACTTGAATGAGTGACCTCCATTATCTGAAATGTCAAGCTGTCATAAATGTGCCTGCTCCATTCTCTCCCTCAGTAGCTGTGGCAGTTGCTGACCTAACCTGGCTGTCACAATGCTTCCAGATTATTTTTAAAACCCAGTTTTGAAAAACAGATAAGCCAGCAATGGGAATGAAGACATGGCAGGGAATTTTCAGAGACCAGGGCAAGATGTGCTGTTGGCCTAAGGAGAATAAAACATCCTTTCTTGTTCTGTGTATTTTACCTTGTGAAAATAATTTGGATTAATCATTCTGGATCATGTTATTTGTGATAACTGAATATACGTGTGTGTGTATCTATGGAAATAAACACATCTATATACATATATAATCCATATAAGATACAAACAGCTTCCTTTTGAGGAAAGATTAAAAAGACTGAGATCTTAGGAAAGAAATCACTAAGTATGGGGATATGTTAGAGGTCTATAGAATTGTGAATGGTATGGAGAAAGTGCATAAGGAAGTGTTAGTTACCCCTTCACATAACACAAGAACTAGGGGTCACCTGATGAAATTAAAAGGAAGCAGGTTTAAAACAAAAAGGAAGGACTTCTTCACACAATGCAGAGTCAATCTGTGAAACTTGTTGCCTGGGATGTTGTGAAGGCCAAAAGCATAACTATGTTAAAAAAAGAATAAGATAAGTTCATAGAAGATAGGTCCATCAATGACTATTAGCCAAGGTAGTAAGGGACACACACCCATGCTCTGGGTGTCTAATGCTGAGATGAGATGACAGGGGGATGGATCACTTGATAATTTCTCTGTTCTGTTCATTCCCTTTGAAGCATCTGGCAGTGACTGTTGAAAAACAGAATAGTGGGCTAGACAGACCATTGGTCTGACCTGGAATTGACATTTTATGCTCTCATTTGAGAGAGAGAGTTTGAGAAAAAGAGATTGCACAGCAGTTTAGTGGTATTGCATCCCAATGTCAAAAATGCCATACCATTTGCTGCCACTGCCACATCTCAAATTGTGATTTAGTCCACTAATGAACCTTCATGTTCCCTAACCTGAGGATGAAACAATGCTTGTGAAAATCTCTTATTCCACTTCCAATATTTTAAAAACAAAATAAAGCATTTTGACAACCTGTTCACAAAAACACACATGGACAAGAGCAAGATGACACACTTAGAATAAATATGAATGTAGTAAATTTAAACAGGAAACATGCACTCATTATAATGAGAGATGCAAATCTGACTCTGTCTCTGTCACAACAATATGGCCCATGTGTGTGACTGGTTCAGCATGGGCAAATCTACAAACTTCATTATGGGCCCTCATATTTTCCACAACTCAACCCTTACTGCCCATCATTATAGTACTTTATTATCTGACAAGAAATGTGGAATGTATGGCCTTTTCTTCTGAGACCAAAAAAGGCCACTCTTCATGTAGGCCAGAGAGTAATATATTTATTACTTATTTGAATTGCAATAGCATGTAGGAGACTCAGTCATGGATCAAGACTCCATTATGCTAGGTGCTATACAAACACAGAACAAAAAGGCAAGTATCAGAGGGGTAGCTGTGTTCGTCTGGATCTGTAAAAGCAGCAAAGAGTCCCATGGCACCTTATAGACTAACAAACATATAAGAGCATGAGCTTATAAGAGACCTTATAGACTAACAGACATATAAGAGCATATCCACTTCGTCAGATGCATGCACCCATGAAAGCTCATGCTCTTATATGTCTGTTAGTCTATAAGGCGCCACAGGACTCTTTGCTGCTTTAACAAGAAGACAGTTGCTGCCCCCAAAGAGCTCACAATAGAGACTCAGGAGAATATGTCCAGCTTTGTTGAAACAAATGGTGAAATTCACCCTGTGTGGACAACCAGCCCAAGGCTGATGGACCATTCTCATCCCCCATAAGCTCTTAGGTCTTGGGATCACCCTCTGCACAGGGGTGAATTTCACCCCAAATGTCACCCTTTTTGAATTATATGTCTTCCATTCCAGCTGCCTGAGGAACAGAATACAACCAGGAGCTCTTAATAAACTCTGAGAATCTGTGTGTGTGTGTGTATGTGGAGAGTAAAATATTTTTACCTTACATCTCTAGTAATCACAGAGGAACAAACCACAGTACGTTATTATAGAACATAGCGAAAGAGAGCAGAAAAGGCTGAAATAAGTTAAACATGCGTCTATTGATCAGGATACTACTGAGAGTGGGATGAGGTAAATAAAAGCCAGGGAACTTGGAATCAAGTTTGAAATTACCTCTCTAAGGACAAAGTCCTATTGAAACAGAAGTGTGTTTATCATCTTTATACTGAACTCTGCTAACCTTCAAGTGCTATGTGATGCTGTATTCTAAACCACACATATTTCTAAGGAAAACACCACTGATGGTCATTTTTCTTACAAATGCTTCTTCTATATGGTTGTATCTTTATATGCTAAGAAGAAAAGCTTATTATAGAACCATAAAGTTGACACTGCCCTGTAAAAACTTTTTTAATAATTAAAGGATGTAAGCTCTGTTTGGTGAAAGAAAACTCTGAGGCAAGTATCACTGGTATAGTACCATACCTTGTACACAATGTGGTACTTTCATAAGAAATACCAGATCTTCCTCTACTCTAGTGGAACCATAGAAAGGGTAAATCAAGGCCAGATTCTCCCCTATTGCACACTTGAGGGCCTGTTCTTTCCTGGGCTGCCATATATTGTAAAGATGGTTCTGTAGCAATTGGTTCCAGTCTTACAGGGACTTTGGTAAAATTCAGTTCTGTCTTCTAGGAACTTGACTGAGACCACCAGCACATAAGTCACGAAACTACTAGATGCTATAACTCTCAATTATTTTTAAAATGGGCTAGTGTGAAATCAATGGAGCTACACCAGCTCAGTGTCTATCAACACGTTCATAGGAATGAGGGAGCATTTGGAAGAGGAGAGGCCACCACAAATTAGACAGGGCCTCAGAGCTGTCTAAATTATACTGGGGCCACTTCGTCCTCTGGAGCGAACCAGAATTAGAAAGGTACAAAGGCGGCTTATATCCACTTTGTCCCACTCCCTCTGGGCTACAAGTTCTGTGCTGCACTTGTAAGAGTCTCACTGCTAGTGGTGAAAGGTCGCATTGCTCATTACCAGTCTCCTAAAGCTGAGCATTCCAATAGGGAGTTCTATTTTAATAAAGTGATAATACCACTTTGAGGAGCCAAGGGAAAAGTGTAACTTAGTGAAGTTAACACTGTAGCTGTGTGTGTCTGTGTGTTTGTGTTCATGTGTTCAGAGCTTAGCTGTACTTCAGGGTCTCTGTTATTTCATAGGACAGTAACAATACCTGTATAATACTATGCACATTAAAATATATCTGCCCTCTGCTAGTAAAAATATCTTTCTTTCAGTGGATGTTACACCATTTAAAAAAGAAATATTATTTCATTCTTCCAAGCACCACCAGTGCTAGCAAAACTAGGATGCTCTGTTCTCTTTCCCAGCTGCTCTTGTGTCATCACACGACGGAGCAGTTCAGAGGCAGTCAAAGAAAGAGATGCCCAGCAGTGAGTTTTGGAGGAATGAAAGTGAGCTATTGGAACAAGATATCTTATGTCTTTACAGTAATTAATTAATCTTAACTGTAAGCAATACATTTGGTAGCAATTTCTCAAAGCCACTGAAGCATCCTCAGAACAAGAAAAGAAATACACCAAGTTCAGAAGCATCTTATGTGGAAGCTGTGACAGTGAGGTGTGTGTGTTTGTTTGTTTTTTTCCTGTAAGTTGCCTCTGTATCTGATGTGGCTATACACATCAGAAAATGGGGGGGGGGAGGGGGAGGAGACAGGAAGAAAGTGATTGGAAGGCACTTTTATCACACTCAGCAGTGCTGGCTCAATGGCCTTAAGATCCTTTATTTTAATTTTACAGTAGCCAGATTGATCCCAAACAGAGAACTGATCCAGAGCCCTACCTCTGCAGATAACATGGCAGGGAGATAGGAGACGGCATCAATTCAACTAATCCCCACACTTTAACGTATATCATATCCTTATGTTCTCTTTGTGTGCCTTGGTTTCTATGTAACACCAACTTAGAATTCTTTATACATTGCTAGACTGAATATAAGGACAAAGGGACTATAACTGAGAGTAAAGGAATGCACCTGTAACGGGAGTCAAAGTTACCCCACCTCACACATTACCTTTGAACTTGGGCCTTTGGTTGCACAGAACTCTATTGTAGCGCTTTTATTTGTTTAAAAAAAAAGTAGCCATGTGAGAATTGAAGGCATTATGGCACAAGAAAACAAAGAAACACCAGGACCTTGACTTGTGCTTAATTTCTAGTAATCTGTGTCCTTCACTATCAAACAATATCTATTCTCCCCTTCTTGTGGAGAGAAAGAGTTTCTCTCTCATCTCAACTTTTCTGACTGCTTGAAAGGATGGGACAGGATCACAGCTACTCTTGTTCATCTGTTTAGTGCAATCTCATGTAATCAGAATTCACTCATCCTGAGACCAGACTGAGCAAGAAGATTACTAGTCAAACTCCTAGCACACAAGACTCATTTGATGGATATGGATGCCACATATAGTTCTGGGGCCAAATGTTATATCTGATTGGATATCCTCTTGTAGGCTTATCCGTAATACACTGAAACTCTGCCCTTGGCTCCAACAGAAGTCAAGCCCATGCAATTGAGAAGCCATCACTGAAACCTGTAGTGCAATTAGAAGTGTGTTAAACATTCACAATGAAATATGAAGTATTTGGAATTTAAAGGTTTTTTTTTTTAAATTATGTCTTTACAAGTATGGGCATTTTCCTTTCTTCTTGTTTATTTGCCAGATTCAGCCGTTTATTTGCTCAAAATGAGATCTTGGAATGAAAATGGACTTGTTTTTAAGTTCTGCAGTGAAAACACATAAATGTGAATTCATACAGATTTCCAACGTGCAAATAGGTATGTAGCTATATTTCATGGAAAAGCAAACTTTCAGCTATCCTAAAAATTGTCCAAAACAAAATATAAATGTTTTAAGTGAAATTCACAAAATGTTGTCACCACTTCCTTTTGCTTGTAAAATAAATACTTCATTTTCCTAGCAGATGGATTCTGTCTCACCTACTATATATGGCAGCATAGTACAGATTAGCACTTTCTATTTTGCTGAACAATTTCTCTCTGTAGAAGGGAAAGAATTTAGCTTGGTTACTCTATTTCCTGGCCTCAGACCTCCCTCCATTTTACTATTCAGGAAACACTAACCACTTTGCATTTGATAAGCACATTGTTTACTAGACCTCCAGTGAATTCCACATATTTCAGGTGCAAGGCCAACATGTGTGATCCAACCTGAAATGTACCTACATTTTTACTAAAGTGCTAAAGAGAGCTGAGCAACTTAAAAGTAAGCCATTATTACAGAAGCTGAATGTTTAACAAAACAGAACTAGTCTCTGACTTAATAAATGAACTGCAGTTTATTTGCTACATCACCACATTTGAGTCAGCTCTAGCAGATGCATGCAATGTTTAGATGTATGGGACTATGCCAGCTCCACCTCATAAATAAGTTAGACCTTAAAGAATCGTGCATTTTTATAAGTTCTTGAAGAGTGTGTAGCAAGAAAATATGAGTGAGGCTGGCCTTAAAAAGCAAAAGACAGTTGTGTTCTAACAAGCATTTTAAAAGGGAACAGTTTTGCTTTGTATTTATTTCTATTCCCCTAGCTTTTATGAATTATTTAAATAATATCTATCTGAATGGGCTAAGATCTATGCTTTTTATTTATTCAGCTATTTTTTCATAGGCAAATTGTCTGGATCCTCAGCTGCTGGAAATAAGTGCAGCTCCACTCAAGTCAATGGAGCTATGTTGATTGACACCAGCTAAAAATCTGAATCAATGTATTAAATGTGGGGAAAAAAAATTTAATTTAATCTCTAAGAAACCTGAATCAATGGGTTACACTTTTTGTCTCTTGATTTTTAACAGTGATATAAAATCTGGAATCCTTCCCTACATTAAGTTGGAGCCAAACAATCTCTGTTTTAGGACACAACACACTCTGTGGGAAATGACCTTCTGGGTCTTTCACTTTACAGGCCAGATCCTCAGATGGTGCAAACGAGCACAGCTCCATGAAAGTCAAGGGATGCACCACTGATTTACTCCAGCTAAGGATTTAGCCTTACTTACATACAATATTCTTTGTTGTCCACATGTGACTGAGCATCTTGTCAATTATTCACTTGTGACCTGACTAAATGGGGGATTTAGAGAGGTAATTTCATTAACTCTGTTGCTGTTATATTTCACTGCAGGAGATGTGATCTCATAGCATGTGGTGGAATTTCATTAGAATAGAATAAAGACATACGGCCAAATCCTACTTAGGCTGACTTTCACTGATCCGAGGGGGAAAACTGGCTAAACTGGCCAGTTGTTGCCATCATTCTAAGAGAATGTCTAGGTGGAATAGCTGGCTCTTGCACCACCCACTCTTGGCCTGATGTAAAGGATGTGGCCACAAGGACAGGAGTGAGGCCAGAGAAACACTACAGTTCAGGGATTTTCAACTGGAATAATGACTGATTGGAGCCGTAGCCAATTGGTGCAGTTTAGAGCATCCTTGATGACTATGAAGATGTAGAACTAGCCCCAGAATAGGGGAACCACAAAAAAAATTAGGTACAGTTAAGTTCTGGGCCATAGTCCTTGTCCTGAGGAGTTTATAGTGTAGGGCCCTAATTTTAATAACACATAAGTGCTTTACACACGAGTAGTCACATTATGTTCAATGGAACTACTTTTCTGAGTGAAACTGCTCACCTGAAATGTTGGAAGGTTCTGAGCTTAGATTAGATAAAGTTAGGACCCTGTGCACTCCATTAGTGAATGGGTTCAAATTATGTGGCAACATTAATTATTCTATTACCATAAAATACACTTTACTCCCATTCCTTCCACTTCCTTTCCCCACACATAGAACTCCTAGCCTATTGAGGATTATGACAATTACAGCTGCACAAAATGTTTTGTCCAAAACTTTTTTTGGTGAAAAATGCAGACTCAGTGACACCAAAACATTTGTCAAACTCATTCCAGTTTTACTGAACTATTGAAGTTGGGGGAAAATATCCAGAAAGGTTGAAACATTTCATTCTTGTACTTTTGAAACTAAAACATTTAAATTATTTAAATTTTGAAATGACTTTTTCTTAAAAATTTCCTTCAACTTCATTTTTAAAAAGATTTCAAAATGTTCAAAATCAAAACATGGTTTTGGTTAAACAAAATCTCTTGTTCAACTTGAAATAAAATTACTTTTTTACTTTTCGATTCACCAATTTTTTTAAAATAATTTTTGAGTCAACACAAAACAATTTTTCTCCAGTTTTTTGGAATTATCATAGAACTGAAAAATAAATTATTCAAACAGCTCTAGTGACCATTGATTTCAATACTAAGTATATCTGTCTCATGGTTACCTTGCGATCTGCTCATCTGTTTGTTGTATCCTCCTATAGTCTCGTGCCTTACATACTTAGATTGTAAGCTCCCTGGGACAGGAACCACCTTTTCATTATTGATGTCTAGCACCTGGTCCGGACCTCTAGGTGCTATCATAAAACAAATACTAAATAGTATAATATAGGTTTAAAAGTAGATCAACATACTGGCCCACGAAAGTTTATGCCCAAATAAATTTGTTAGTCTCTAAGGTGCCACAAGGACTCCTTGTTTTTCATATTGGTGTTGGCTCTTGCCTTCTTTACTCTGAGATATGTGTAAAACACGTTTGTGTGCTTTTCAAAGAGTGGTGTGTCATCTGAAGATGAATCATTCACACTCTTTAACTGCTCTGTCTGTGTCAACCCAGTGCCTGTGTGTAGATAGTAATATTACCTGTAGCTGTTAGTTAGTTACTCTTCAAGACATTTTAGCTTTGAGATGAGGCATCAAGCATCCATAGGCATAGTCAAAAAGAGAATTCTTTCTTCAAACTGGTTAATCACTCTGAACTGGCTCTATCAGTGCTGTGCTCTCCACTAATGTAGAGATGTGACCACAACATCACTTTTCACTGGAAATTCACAGCAGGTTAGTTTTAACAAATAGTGTGCATTGTGGGTAAGTGCGGGAAGCTTTCTAGTCATTGCACAAATGGAGTTTGTTCAATTATAATAAGCAAGTGAAGCCAGAAGGTGCAAATCAGAGAGCAAAATTGCAGGGGTCCCTATTAAATCTATGTTCTCTATTTAATGTTTTTTTTTTAATCAGCTGTGGAACAAAGCTTGAATTCTAGTTATCGGAGAGCTTTAAGTCCAGAAGAAGCTTCTTTCACCAGAAGAGTGGGGTCAGTTCATGATCAGTGTAAGAGAAAAAGTTGTAAAGGAAAACTGCTGAATTCTTCCTCTAGGAGACATATTCTTCCAATTGTTAAGAAAGCACATATAATAGTAGGTGGTTATGCCAATGTAATAATGGGCTGTTCTGCCAGCTGCTGCACTTAAGGCTGATTTCCAGCCTATTCTATAAAGTGTATGTGTTCAGATGTAAATATACAGGTAGAGATAATTCATGATATCGTTTGGACTTACCATATGGTAATGTGTTGCAGCTATTATTGCCTCAAACAAATGTTCAAATGAATTTAAGTTTAGTCATTCTGCAGCTCATACAGCATTAGATTAGAACTAGATTTAGAGACATCCCAAGGGTTACAAGAAAAGGAGACTTGTACGCAGCTACTAAGTCTAATATAGTCATAGTTTATTAATGTAGACAGTAATACATAATGAAATGTCATTAATTCTCACATGTAATATTGGTTTCTAATTTGAGGAGTCGTGTCCAATTATCTGTAGTTTAGTTATTCAGATTCATAGTCTAGCAATTGAAACAGAATATGCAGAGATCTCCTTCAGTACCTGGGAAGTCTGAAAAATAAAATATCTATTTCTTATCAGGGCAAGCTGAACATTTCTTGAGCCTTTATGCTGATGTAGGTTTATGATTCAGTTCTTCAAAAGAGCCACTAAAAATTTCTTGGTAACTTTCACTTCAGAGATTATTCCAAAAGGCTTTTTTTAAATTTCATATTAAGAGTTTCACATACGAAAGGGCACTTTATCCTAGTGCAACAGTTAGGGGCTAGTACCCAGACAGTGTTTGGTGGCAGAGGGCTTCTCAACAGAGGCACCAATTTTTCTCTATAAGTTATCTCTAATGCCGTTCAAAAAAAAAATAGCCAAGTTTGAACAGTCCCTACAGATAGATGTTAATTCAGGAATATTCCCTAGCATCTCAGTCTGAGAGAAATCAAGGCTATAGCAGCATAATGTGCCAGTTAGGTTAATTCTTCCTGTTATTGTATATGGTTATTTTTCAAAAGTGCCCTTTACTCATTCTACATGTTCTGCCCGGGACCCATATTAGGTAACATGCTGAAGATTGAAACTACTCTCTGAAATGGTTTGAGAATTAGACCCTTCGAATGAAAATATAAGTGGCTACTCACAGGAAGCATTGTCTATCTCAGCTTCAAAGCATCCTCAGCTATCTCAGCGGGGAAGCGTGAAGATGTCAGGTAAACATAATCACGCTATTTGTGGAAAACGTGAGATGAGAAGGAGGCAGGGTAATGAAGCATAGATACAGCAGTGCAGTTTTCCAGCCTATTTAGGTAGATTGTCTTTCTCTAATTGTTTTTCTCCCTGGAGGTACAGACACTGAGAATTTTGATATCATAAAGCCAAGCTTTATGATTGCAGCTTTCGGTTCTTTCACAAAGAAATATGTACCGTATTAGAGTGGCACCCAGTAGCAATGCTATAGTTAAGGATGTGTCAGCAGTTCCATTAGAGACCTCTGTTTTCAGAGGCTTATAACAGAGATATAAAAATTAGCTTTAGGCTAAAATTTGGCATATAACGTATATACCTGCAAGCACATAAGTTTTTTATTTTTTGGGGAAAAATCCCCTATAAACTCATTCCTCATTGTTGCATATGTTGCAGAAACTCAAAATAATCAAAACAATATACTCTATGTCACACAAGCCTGGTAAGATGCAAACTAAGGGCTAGATCCTGCAAGTTCCTCATGGGCAGACCTCCTATTAACTTTGACTGTATGGAATGTGGGGTGACAGCCAGCACACAGTCAATTAGACTTGGTCTTGCAAGATGGTGAGCACATCGGCCCCAGTCCAGCAAAGCCCTTAAGCATGGTCATACTGGGTCAGACCAATGGTCCATCTAGCCCAGTATACTGTCTTCTAAGAATGACTAGATTCTTAGGAGGGAATGAACAGAAGAGTGCATTTTTGAGTGATCCATCCCCTGTTATCCAGTGCCACTCTCTGGCAGTCAGAGATTTAGGGACACCTGGAGCATTGGGTCACATCCCTGATCATCTTGGCCAATAGCCGTTGATGGACCTATCCTCCATGAACATATCTAATTCTTTTTTGAATCCAGTTATACTTTTGGCCTTCATAATATCCCATGACAATGGGTTCCTCAGATTAAGTAGGAAGTTTGTTTTAAGCCTTCTGCCTATAAATTTCACTGGGTGACCCCTGGTTCTTGTGTTACCTGAAAGGATAAATAACACTTCCCTATTCACATTCTCCACACTATTTATGAGTTGATAGACCTCTATCATACTCCCTCCTTATTCATCTTTTTTTCTAAAATGAACAGTCCTACTCTTTGTAATCTCTCCTCATATGGAAGCTGTTCCATACTACTAAGCATTTCTGTTGTTCTTCTCCATACCTTTTCCAATTCTAATATATCTTTTTTGAGATGGGGTGACCAGAACTACATGCAGTATTCAAGGTACCAGGGATAAATATAGTGGTATGATATTTTATGTCTTATAATTTATCCCTTTCCTAATGGTTCCTAACATTGTGAGCTATTTTGACCACAGGCGTTTTCAGAGAACTGTGCACTATGACTCCAAGATCTCTTTCTTGAGCGGTAATAGCTTATTTAGACACTATCATTTTGTATCAATAGTTGGGATTATTTTTCTAATGTGCATTACTTTGCATTTATCAACAATGAATTTCATCTGCCATTTTGTTGTCCTGTCACCCAGTTTAGTGAGATCCCTTTGTAGTTCTTTGCAGTCAGCTTTGAACTTAACTATTTTGAGTAATTTTGTATCATCTTCAATTTTTGCCACCATACTGTTGACTTTCTTTTCCATGTCATTTACGAATATGTTGAACAGCACTCATTCCAGGACAGATCCTTGGGGACCCAGCTATTTACCTCTCCCCACTGTGAAAACTGATAATTTATTCCTACCCTTTGTTTCCTATTTTTTAACCAGTTATTGATCCATGACAGGATCTTCTCTCTTATTGCAACATGGTTTAGTTTGATTAAAAGTCCATACCTACCTCTAAGCATTTGTGTAGTCCCAATTAATTCAGTGGAGCCAGAATATTCAGCACTTTGCAGGACTGAGCCCAATAAGAGATACAATTGGAGTATTTTTAAAATTTAAGCAAACATTAAAGGACAACATTTTTCTTGGTCTCCCTCCGCCCCTTTTTATTATATGGGCTAACAGCTTTGAGTAGGTAAACAATTAATTAAATGCCCTTAGGCAGGAGACATCCACTTTAAGGAAGTTTAATCTGAAAAGTGCTCTCTGGAAATAACTCTTTAGAGTCAGATTAAGGGCACCCTAAGTATGCATTGACATCAGGGAGGCATTAGAGGCTGCTGAGTTGATGATCCAAGTGTTAAAGACTCCCTTGAACCTTGCCTTTCAAGCCAAACTGAAAAGTGTTGAGGCTTTCAGTGGAACCATAAACCTTCAAAAAAAAAATAATAATAGCAACTAGTCTAGGCACTGCACGATTTCAAGGGTGTTGTGTTTGCCATCTTGATTATCTTTACTGAAATTCTGTTATTAAAAACTAAACACTGTAAAGTAGCTAGTGGAAATGGTTAATAAAATAGCCAAAGGAACTATGCCCTAAATAATCACACACATACACTGCAAATATACTAGCCAAGAAAAGACCCTGGGAGTAAATGAGAAGAAAGCAAGTACCACAATAATATCTGACAGCTATTAGGAAAACAAATGTAAAAGACTATCTGAAGAAAAAATTTCACTGAGACCAAATCCCTCCCCAATTCACAAAGGAAGTGTGCAGGTTGCAGAATTAGGGGCCAGTGTGGAGTGGGTACAGGGCTCTGAATCTGCCTCCTTTCTTCCCCTTGTTGTGCCCTTTGAACCTGTTTGCAGCTCTGGGGATACTTGGAGGCAGTTCTCCCAGTGCTCCCCTCGATTGCAGAGAATAGCATTCTTTCTGTAATTCCTAATTATCCCTCCCCCATCCCTACACGCACACACGTTGCACCTGCAGGGGCAATGTAGCTTACAGTTGTGTATAGATAGTGGACTAGATCCACAGCTGTTGTAAATTGCTGTAGTTCGAGTGATATCAATGGAGTTACAATGATTTACTCTAGCTGAAGACCAATCCCTTTCTTCTCTGTCTTTGCTTTAGGAAAATGGTGAGAAATAATCTCTAATTGCACCAATAGAAGAAGTCACTAGAGAGAATAATAGAAGTATAACTTTACCAGGATTTGACATTTTGTAATCCAATGAAGTATTCAGAGGTATTTTTTTGACCATTGGAAGGTTACCATAGTTTTCTATTAATTCAATATAAAGATATTGAAATTGACATTTAATGAAAACTAAGTGAAATTATATTCAGGTAAAGCACACTTCCTACATTATACCACATGCTGAATACATTCATAATGTCAAGAGAATGAGACTTGTTAGTGGAAACATATTAGAGAAGCTCATAATGGCTATACTGACATATATTTCAATAAATAATCCACTGGACACAGCCTAATTTAATTATTCAAACTGCTGTGGTTGTTCCAGGTCTCATGGTCAATTTAGCATATTTGCAAATTCTAAAGTATTAGGTAGTTCACACAGATAACAGGACAAAACACTGATATGAAATTAATGCAGTTTCCAAATTCTCAGACATAAAGCTGTCTCTTCCTTTGGTTGCAGTCTAATTGGTGTGACATTTACAATGGTTTTGTAACAGGAATATACTAGTTATGTACAATTTGCCTTGAGTAGAAATGTTCTTGCTTTTGTGTCTTCAAGTTTCATGGAAAAGAGCCCAGATCCACCAAAGGAGTTAGGCACCTGAAGAAGGAGTTTGGCAGTTAAGTCCAAAATTTAAGCTCAAAATCCCTGCTATACCGCTGCCTAACTCTAAAAACACTGAAAAATCTCTTGGCACAGAATTGTTTTGCTGTAAAAGCCACCAAAGCCCCCAAGTTTCTGCCTCTAAGTATGCACACAGTGCCTCGGTGTACGCACCTTAATGCTGATGCCCTAACCAGATATAGGGTTGCCAACTTTCTAATTCCAGAAAACCAAACACCCTTGTCCCGCCCATGCTCTGCCCCTTCCTGAGGCCCTGCCCCCCACTCACTCCATCCCCCCTCCCTCCATCACTTGCTTTCCCCCACCCTCTCTCAGTGCTCATTTTCACTGCAAGGCCCAAACAGGCATATTTATTGTTTTGACAGATGTATTATGCTAAGTTCAAGTTGTATTTGTTACAGGACGCTAGAGCTGGCAGCAAAATAATAAAAAAGGTTAATTTAAAAAAAGATGAAATTTCACAAAGGCTTTCATGATTCTTTCTCTCCCCTCTTCCCATTTTTCGTAACCAGCTCCATGTTTTTTATTTACTAAAGTTATTGTAATTTTATGTGTGGAATTAGGACCACACATTATTAGAGCCGCAATGGGTCAATTAAAGTCCCATTCTTGAAGCCCAAACACAAAGCCATAGAGTACAACCACAGAAATGCACACCTGTCCAGATACCTATATAAATAAACCTGTCGAAACTGACTCCCATACCTACATGTAAATACACAGGTGTATTCCTGTGTACACATGTAGCATGCTACTAATACATAAATTTCCACATTATTTAATATTACAATTGTTGTTTAGTGCCTAGAGACCCCAACTAAGTATAGGTGCCGACTTCCACCCTTCCAGGTGGGTGCTTGACCCCACCCCACCGCTGGCCCTGCACCTGCACCGCCCTCACCCTGCCCCCATTTCACCCCTTCCCCCAAGTCCCCACCTCCTCCCCTGAGTGTGCCTCCTCCCTCTTCCCCGCCCCTGCCCCGCGCCGTGTCCCCGCTCCTCCCCCTCCCTCCCAGACATTCCTAAGTGCTGCCAAACAGCTGTTAGGCGGTGGGGGTGGGGTGGGGTGGGGTGGTAAGTGCTGGGAGGGAGAGGGAGGCACAGGGATGCAGCGTGGGGGAGGGGAAGAAGGAGGGGGGAGCTTGGCTGCCGGTGGGTGTGGAGCACTTGCTAATTTTTTTCTGTGGGTGCTCCAGCGCCAGAGCACCCACAGAGTCAGTGCCTATGCAACTAAGATCAGGGCTTCAGGGTGATAGGTACCTGGCACACATAAAAAGAGAGAGTCTGCAACAGAGATTTTATAATGTAGCTAGACAAAGGTGGGGAGAAAAGGATGATACATTGGCTCTTCGGTATTTACTAGTCAACAACATTCATTTTTTAAGAAATGATACATTTCTTTTAGAGTTCCCTTCTCTTTTAAAAACTTGCTATGAAATGAATACACACATATTTTAGGTCATCAGTTTTTGCATGCACAAGCCAACAAAAGGAATAAAAGTTGAAGAGTTAGGCTGCTCATTTTATTCACACAGGTATACACACATGCAGCAATACACACACCTCCCTACACAAAGAGATACAGTCTCTTACATACATACAATGCATGCATGCACACTTGCCTACACAGAGACACTTCACATACTTTTCCAGGGCTGCCTAAATCATCCAGCTGGGAAGGGAGGAGGGTGGGCTGGAGGGGAAAAGAAGGGGGGATGGAGGAGAGAGGATGGGGAGGGACGAGAGCAAGGTGGGAGTGAGAGGGGGCAGTGAAGGAGAGAGTAGGGAATGTGCAGGGGTATGGAAGGTGGATGGGGATGCAGGAGGAGGCAGAAGGCTACAGGTGCATGAGGATGTGGGTGGGCGTGGTTACATAGGGACATAATGGGAGTGCAGCAGTGTATGGAGATGAATGGAGTGCAGGGCTATGGGGAGTGAGGGATGTGGGGATGGAGAGGATGGATGGGAGAGTGCTGTAAGGGGTACAGGGCTGGGATGGGTAGGTGTGGGGAGCAGGGCAGGATGAGACAAGCAGGGATGCAATAAGGGGAATGGGAATCCAGGAGGCGAGGTTGGGATGGGGAGGGATGCAGTGAGGGGCATGGGAGTGCAGCCCCAATCCCAGCACTTGGAGACAGGGATACACATACTTGGAACTCCTGGGTGCCGGCAATGAGGCAACAGACAGACCCACAGCTCAAGCCCAGCCACATGAGGAGCGTTAGAAGAAGAGAACCGAAGAGCAGAGGGAGAGGCGTGCACCAGGTGACCCTTCAACAGCTGCCTGCTGAAAGCTCACGAGTCACGCTAGTTCCTCCCCTCCCCTGACCCAACCAATGGGAGCTGTGCCTGAGGGTGGGGCAACACACAGACACACACCCCCCAGCAGCCCCTAAGGTTAGTACCCAGACATGCTGACCACGGTGCGGTGCTAGCAGGGAGCCTGCCAGCCCTGGTGTGGTGGCGCCAACCAGACATTCAATGACCTGTTCACGGTGCTGACCAGAGCGGCCAGGATCCCTTTTTGACTGGGTGTTCCAGTCCAAAACCGGACACCTGGTCACCCTAACCAGATACTTAAGTCAGAAGAAGATAAGTCTTGCCTGTGGGGCCTGATCTGGTCAGTATTTTCAAAGCACATCTACCTCCACACAATGACTGGTGGAAGGAGCGGAAGGAGAAGTGTCATGGTTAGGCTGTTCCTGAGGAATTTACACTTGATAATTAGTTGGTGTAATCTAAGTCTGGAAGTCACAGCCAATTTGGGGTTTGTGCCCTGCTCTCTAATGGTCTGCTGAGATTGGTACTCACTGTAGGGAGCATTACCTTGCATTCCCAGCTCTGGAGCCAGCAGCCTGGAGGCCCTTTGAACCCCAACACAAGTCATGGCTCTGAGGGCGTCCAGGGTCACTGCCACAGAGTGGGGAGCCTGGCAGTCCAGGAAGATCCAGTTTGAGCTGGGGCTCTCAGGACTGCCAGGCTCCCAGCTCCATGACAGGTTGCCTGGAAACCCAGACCTTGACTGGGACTCAGTGCCTGGCTCCCCGACAGGGAGCCTGGAACCCTGAGAATTGGAGTGGATTATAGAGTCCTCCTCTCTCTGGTCCAATGCATATTTAATGATTTATACTCAGTGGAACAGCTTCTTCAGGCGAGACAAAGAGACTCACAACACAATACACCATAGTCCAGTTGTTAGGAAGGTCACCTGATGGATGGGAAACACAAGTTCAACCCCTTCTCCTCATTAGGCAGAAGAGGAATTTGAACATCTTGTGTGATTACCTGAACCACTGCGATAAAATTCATGAGGCAAAGTCTTCCTCTTCGTCCTGCTGCTACCACTGCTGCTGTTTTGCATGGAGTTCAGTGTGAGCCCCCACCATATTTGCAAGAAATGGCTTATGCATCTGACTCTAGGAACAGGATTGCCAACTGGGGCTCACAGTGGATCCCTCCCTCCAGCCCAGATTTAGGCCCCTAAATCCCTGAGAAGAGGAGGGTTTAGGGTACATCCCTCTCCTCGGTGTCCGCTATTGATTAATTTAGGTGGCTCCCCACCCAGCATGCAAGTCTTTGTGGATCCCACTCTTAGGTGCCTGTCTCTCCCCATGCATCACAGAGGAGATCTAGGTACCTAACTCAGGGTTTGTAAATTCCACTTGGTGGTTAGCAACCTATAAGTTTGAAGTTGCAACACCTAAATCCCTTTGTAGAGGTGACCCTTAGGGCCCAATTCTGACATTGTTACTCCTGCTGAGCAGTACCTTATACTGCAAGCTTTTCTATTTAAATCACTGTTACGGGGGAGGTATTATGCAATGTCAAAAAGAGTGCTTGCAGTGGTGAAAAAATAAGTGGGTCAGCTAACCTAACCTAAACTCTATATTCTCCACAAGAAAAATGGGTAAACTCCACTTAGGCCATGGCTACACTAGAGAGTTGCAGCGCTGGTGAGGGGGTTACAGCGCTGCAACTTAGGATGTGGCCACACTTGCAAAGCACGGCCAGCGCTGCAACTCCCTGGCTGCAGCGCTGGCTGTACACCCGGTCGAGCCTCGGGTGTAGCGATTCCAGCGCTGGTGATCCAGCGCTGGTCAGCAAGTGTGGACCCCATCAGCGCTTTTATTGACCTCCGAGGTATAAGGAGGTATCCCAGCATACCTTTTAAACCTCTCTGGTAATCCTGCACACTCCACTGCCCTGGGCTCAGCTGATCCCACCTTTAAATGCCCTGGGAATTTTAAAAATCCCCTTCCTGTTTGCTCAGCCAGGTGTGGAGTGCAATCAATCAATCAATCAATCAGCGACCAGGCCTCCATGCCCCAGATGAGCCCCAGCATGGAACAGTTCTGAGCTGCAGGACCTCATCAGTGTTTGGGGTGAGGAAGCTGTGCAAGCACAGCTGCGCTCCAACCAGAGAAATTATGATACCTATGGGCAGATATCACAGTCCTTGCTGATAAGGGGCCATGAACGGGACGCGTTGCAGTGCAGGGTAAAAATTAAGGAGCTGCACAGTGCTTACTGCAAAGCCCATGAGGGAAATCGCCGCTCAGGAGCTGCCCCCACAACCTGCCATTTTTACAAGGAGCTGGATGCCATACTTGGGTGTGACCCCACTGCCAATCCTAGGAGCACGATGGAGAGTTCAGAGCAGGGAGAAGTGGGGGAGGGTGTAGAGGAAGCCGAGAGTGAGGCTACTGGGGTGGAGGGAGACACCCCAGAGTCCCAGGAGGCATGCAGCCAGGAGCTCTTCTCAAGACAGGAGGAGGCTAGCCAGTCGCAGCAGTGGGAAGTTGCTAGTGAAGAAGAAGAAGAGGAGTGTGCTCAGGGTAAGCAGATTTTATGTTTTGGGAGAGGACGGTTGGGGTTATGGCTGCCTGCATGTGTGCCTAAACGTGGAATAGCCCATTGATTTGCTCTATCACGTCTCTGTAATCGGCCTCGGTAATCTCTTGAAAAGTTGCAGCCAGAGCATGGGCAATGTGCTTTCGCAAGTTTATAGGGAGAGCCACCGTGGTCCTTGTCCCAGTCAGGCAAACTCGTCCGATCCACTGTGCAGCGAGGGGTGGGAGGACCATGGCTGCACACAGGCAAGCTGCATAGGGGCCAGGGCGGAATCCACATTGCTGTAGAAGACCCTCCCTCTCTTCCCAGGTAACACGCAGCAGTGATATATCTGGCAGTAGGAAACGCTGTTGAGAATTTAGGGATACTTCAGTGCAGGGCGCCAGGTTCGTGGTCCCCCCCCACCGCCAGCAGGTCGCGAGCACCGCGGTGCGTTCCGGTCTCCCCACCCCCCTTGCAGCAGGTAGCCAGCACCGTGGTGCGTTCCGGTCTCCCCACCGCCCTTGCAGCAGGTAGCCAGCACCGCGGTGCATTCCGGTCTCCCCTCCCCCCCTTCCAGCAGGCAGCCAGCACCGCGGTGTGTTCTGGTCTCCCCACCCCCTTGCAGCAGGTAGCCAGCACTGCGGTGCGTTCCGGTCTCCCCACCCCCCTTGCAGCAGGTAGCCAGCACTGCGGTGCGTTCCGGTCTCCCCACCCCCCTTGCAGCAGGTAGCCAGCACCACAGTGCGTTCCGGTCTCCCCCCCCACTTCCAGCAGGTAGCCAGAACCGCGGTGCGTTCCGGTCTCCCCACCCCCCTTGCAGCAGGTAGCCAGCACCGCGGTGCGTTCCGGTCTCCCCACCCCCCTTGCAGCAGGTAGCCAGCACCGCGGTGCGTTCCGGTCTCCCCCCTCCTTCCAGCAAGTAGCCAGCACTGCGGTGCATCCCCACCCCCCAGCAGGCTGGCAGTTCCGCGGACCGCCCCCCCCCGCCAGCCGCTCACCAGCTTCATGTTCCCTACTGTCCCCTGTGCAGGCCACCAGCTACCTCCTCTACCCAGTGCAGATAAACCCCAGTGAACCATCAGTCAGTTCCCCCTCCCAGGTGAAGTCGGGGCAGAAACACTCACCCCATTGCTCGCTATGCCTTCACTTCCCTGGCCTCTCTGTGTTATGTTAGGTATGTGGGAATGATGCTACAAAAAGTCTACAAACTCCTTCACTGTGTGATAATAAACAATGTAGCCTCTGTGTATTACATGTTTCTATCTATGTTTTTTTTAGTGACCTTGACTAATGCAGCCAGATCACTGGCCTCAAGTCGCTTGCAGAACTTGAGAAAAAATCCGCAAAAATCAAAAGAAGAATTGATCAAAGCAGTTTTGAATCACTACAACAGAGAAAGTAGGAAGACGCAGGAATGGAGAGAGAAAATGTATGAGTGGAGGCAAACACAAAGCAGGAGAAAGGAATTGGCTACCAAAAAAACTTCAAAGCACATGATAAGCCTCCTGGCTCGCCAAACTGACTCTTTCGAGTCTCTCATAGCCATGCAGGCAGATCTGTACCGTGGTAACCCACAACCCTCCCAAAGCTCTCTTTCTTGTTCCCTAGTATTTGCACAAAATACCTTTCTCCAGCAGCCAGTTTCTTATTACCCACAGCTGCCCCCAACACCTGTACGATCACCTACCAGCCCTGATAACTACAATCCTTACCCTGTGCACTCCACCCCCATTACTCTGCAGCATAGTAATCCTGAAGTGCAGCAGACATTGAACAGCAATCCAAACAGGACATATTCAAACCTCTGAATGTACAGTCCACCACCTTAACCGCCCTGGCCTTTTATGTACTGTACTTTGAATAAAGGATCTTATGGCTTTTACAATACTTTTTATTATTGCAGAAAGTGGTAAATATTGTACCCCAAGGTAGAAAGGAGCACCGCAAAGGCACCAAACATTACTGTTGGCTCTCAGCATCAAATTGCTCCCTTAAGGCATCTCTAATCCTTGAAGCCCTTTCCTGGGCCTCTCTAGTAGCCCTGCTCTCTGGCTGTGCAAATTCAGCCTCTAGGCGTCGAACCTCGGAGGTCCATTCCTCACTGAATCTTTCACCCTTCCCTTCACAAATATTATGGAGGGTACAGCACGCGGATATAACAGCGGAAATGCTGCTTTCCCCCAAATCTAGCTTCCCATAAAGACACCTCCAGCGGGCTTTCAAACGGCCAAAAGCACACTCCACAGTCATTCTGTACCGGCTCAGCCTGTAGTTGAACCGGTCCTTGCTCCTGTCAAGCTTCCCTGTACACGGTTTCATGAGCCAAGGCATTAAGGGGTAAGCGGGGTCTCCAAGGATCACAGTGGGCATTTCGACGTCCCCTACTGTGATCTTGCGGTCTGGGAAAAAAGTCCCGGCCCTCATCTTCCTGAACAGGGCACTGTTCTGAAAGATGCGTGCATCATGCACCTTTCCAGGCCATCCTGAGTAAATGTCAGTGAAACGCCCACAGTGATCCACAAGCGCTTGGAGAACCACGGAGAAATACCCCTTGCGATTAACGTACTCTGATGCCAGGTGGGGTGGTGACAGAATAGGAATATGCGTCCCATCTATTGCCCCTCCACAGTTAGGGAAACCCATTTGTGCAAAGCCATCCACAATGTCCTGCACGTTCCCCAGAGTCACAATTCTTCTTAGCAGGGTGCGATTAATGGTTGTGCAAACTCGCATCAGCACCATTCCAACGGTGGACTTTCCCACTCCAAACTGGTTCGTCACCGATCGGTAGCTGTCTGGAGTTGCCAGCTTCCAGATTGCAATAGCCGCCCGCTTCTCCACTGGCAGGGCAGCTCTCAATCTCGTGTCCCTGAGCCGCAGGGTAGGGGTGAGCTCAGCACACAGTCCCATGAAAGTGGCTTTTCTCATCTGAAAGTTCTGCAGCCACTGCTCGTCATCCCAGGCTTGCAGGACGATGTGATCCCACCACTCAGTGCTGGTTTCCCGAGCCCAAAGGCGCCGTTCCACGGTGCTGAGCATGTCTGTTACCGCCACAAGCAATTGAGTGTCTTGAGCGTCAGGAGATTCAATATCATCGTCTGACTCCTCACTGTCACTTTGCAGCTGAAAGAATAGCTCCACTGCCATGCGTGATGTGCTGGCAACATTCATCAGCAAGGTCCTCAGCAGCTCAGGCTCCATTTGTAACAGAAATCTCAGAAATCGCGCTGCAGACTCACAATGCCGCCAAACTGCTCGGAATGTGTAGCAAAGCACCACGGGGCGTTGGAACAGGAAGCGGAAAGACCGGCACACTTCCTTCCCCTTCCCACAAGCCACAACGCCAAAATGGGACGAGGTGCTCTGTGGGATAGCTGCCCACAATGCACCACTCCCAACAGCACTGCAAGTGCTGCAAATGTGGCCACACTGCAGCGCTGGTAGCTGTCAGTGTGGCCACACTGCAGCGCTGGCCCTACACAGCTGTACGAACACAGCTATAACTACCAGTGCTGCAGAACTGTAAATGTAGCCATGGCCTTACTTGCTTTGCTCTTGAGCATACCAATTGGTGCTAAACTCTGCTCCTTCATAAACAATAGCTTTCCTGCTCAACCAGGGGATCAGCAGATTGTAAACTCTTCTGAAGACATTTCTTTAGGATATCTCATCACATGTATGATGCTGTCAGTTTGCCTCCTCCGTGAAGGATTCAATATTTCCCTTTGTACTTCAAGGGACACCAGAACAATTCTTTGTCTTTATTCATTACCAGGACAAGCCCACTGTTTGTTCCTTACTGTAGATTTCCTTTCTTTCCTTTCTTTCTTAATTGGCACCTGACTTAGTATGCAAACAGGCGTACAGTGTAAGGTATGTAATACACAAATGGCCAGATAAGGAGATTTGTGTCTGTTACCTCCCGCCAAAAGGAACATCTCTGAGGCTTGTCATCTCTTGGTGACCTGCCTTAACTCCAAGACCTTAAGAACATAATTTTCAGTACAGATACATAATTCTTTAAATATTATCCATATACACATTTCACAATGATTATGACAACCAGTGTGTAGAGACATCACATGCCATATTTTGAATATTTGCAAATATCTGACCCTGGGGATCCCTGTATAACCCTATACACCCTTGTAACAGGGGCCTGCCTCAACCTCCGTCCTCTTCTTTGTAGAAACCACTCATACTTCATCAGGTGTGCTCTCATTGACACTATATTTCTATTTCCTTTCACCAATATCACCACAGTTCCCCTGCTCCCACCTGTGCAAATAACTAATTTCTGAGTTCACTGGCAGTTCCAAAAAGTTGGACAAAAAATCATTTTGGGCCAACCCAAAACAAAAAATTGTCAGTGAACTGAGAAATGAAACATTCCAATTTTGATTTTGAGGAGTTTTAATTTTTTTTATTAAATTGAAGGATATTTCAAAATAGTCATTTTAAACCAAATAGTTTCATTCTGATAATACCAAAATAGAACATTTCAAATGTGGAATTTTTTTTTTTTACTTTTTTTTAAACTGAAAAAAAATCAGTGAAATCTACACATATTCACTGAATGTTCTGGTCAGTGTGAATCAGCATTTTTGGTGAATAAAGGTTCAGCTGAAAAAAAATTCCACTTATTGAAGTACCCAAAATGAATAAAATGAACACATCTGAAAATATAGGCCCTAGCCTCATTGTCCCTAAGTTTACTCCTCTGTTGACTGAAGATTATAATGCTTGCCACCTCAGTCAAGCACTTTGAGATCCTGAGGTAAAACGTTCAGTACTATATCGTTTAAGGGCAAAACAGCACATGATTATTAGAAAAAGTTTTGAGCTAAACACTCCAATATCTAACCACTCCCAAATATTGGGAACATTCAAAACCAGATCTGAACTTAGCAAGTTGGCCCAATTTTATTTTAAACTATTATTAATTACCATTTATTATTAATTATTATTATTGAAGCAGCACCTCTGCAATTATCTCAGTAGGAAATTGCTGAAGGGAGTCTTGAAGAAAAACAAATATTTGCTGTATTAAATGGTTTTTAAAATACTTCATTGATTAATACAGATATGAAAGCTGTTGTAATGTCAGCCAAGTTCCAAGATCTAGAAATGTGTATTGTGGGGCTGAGATATAAAATATCTAAGGATCAGAAAATTCAGGCTATAAACAGATTAGAAAATGAATGACTGTAGTGAAAATATTTTATGGTCAATATAAACTGCTTTTCAAGATAGATACTGTGCAGATGGAATGCAGTTTTTCATTTTAAAGATGCGTTTTCTACCGGTGTTTCAGAAATGGACCCTGCTGGTCTGGACTACAATACACTATTTCATCGGAATGATTACAATTTGATAGAGTATTTTATTCCCATATCTTGAAATTATTGTTTTGTTGCTGGTAAAATGTAACACTTGTTGATAGAAGTGTAGTAGAGAGACTTTGGACACTAATAGTATGTTACAAAACTATGAGTGCCAACAGATAAAACCTAAGCACAGACAGTAAAGAGAGATTTAGTCAGTAAAATGGGTCACATTAGTGGTTTACCTCACAGGATGCTCTGGGTTTGTATCTGATTTAGTGCAAAAGGGAAACGAGTTTGGTTGTCTCAGTCTAGGCCATGGTAGGCATTTGTCCACATCACAAATCCACAAACACAAGCTGACAAGTTATAGCCTCTGCTCTGGAAAGGACCACTTCCAAAGCAGCAGAGTTTGCTGCAAATATTGATTACTATGCACTACACTGGATATCAGTACATATTGCTTTATATAGTCAATGGGGTTTACATTTTCAAAAGTCACCAGTGATTTTTAGGTGTCCAAACTGAGACATTTTAAAGGGGATGTGTTTCCAAAGAGTGGATGTGCAGACCTTCTGAAAAATCAGGCCCCAGAATCACTGCTTATTTTTGGAAATTTAGACACAGTTCTAGAATTTCCCGTGATTTATATTAATAATGGAGTATTTTTCCATTTCCAATGTAAATCAAATTCTGCCTTGCAGTTAAATAGGGGAGGGGGTTGGGGAAAGTGGGTTGTATTTCTTTACCATATAAAAATATAGTAGTATGTTCCAGAATAAATTAGACTATGAGTGACAGCCAGAGATAGCTACACTGCTTATTAGTGCTAAGAAAGTAAACTGGCAAATCTCTCAATTGTGTTAGATGAGGCAGCAGTATTTCCATGCAGTGGTCCTCTAATCTCTTCCTATTCCCAGCTTTAAAAGTACATGCCTTTTGGTCATTAGAATTTTGTAATAAACAGATACTTCAAATAGTGCTGAGACAGTGATGCTTCTTTGATAATTGCTTTAATTAATAGGTTTCCATTAGTTTTAATCTTTGCTCCCTCAGGGGTACTGTTATTCATCTACTTACAGTAACTCTTTGTGAGAGTGACTGTAACAGCTTATGGAAAGATAGTGTATATCACCCCGAATTCATGACCCAGCTTTGGATACAGCAGATTCATACTGTTTGGTATTTTGACTGCAGCCTAACCGACCTTTGCAACAGAGTTCTCAGAATGCTATTATAATTGTCCATCAGATGCTGACTGGCTTTGAAAGTGCTGTAATGTAGATGACATTATATCTCCAGTAGATGAGAAGATACACTGAGGTCATTCTTCAGTGCCAGACTAAAGCAATCACGTGTTAACAGTGTGGAATAAGAAACAAATGTACTATACTTTAAAGGGAGTGTATAAATCAGTATTTGTAACATAGATATGATCTGCACTGCTCTCTTTAGCTTTCTTTGTTTGATCTAAATCTACATTCAGATGCATATTCATTGCCCCAAATCAGCACAGCTGCCTGAAATGATTGCAACAAATGCTCCTGTTTCAGCTTTTGATACAACTGAAAACTCCCAGCAGGTTCAAGGAAAGACTTGCTAAGATTGTGAAACTTTTGAGCAAATTTAGCTCAATTTTGAATGAATCTGACCTAGCTTATGGTTTTGCATCCAAATCAAATTAAATATTTTCCAGTTAGCATGGTTTCATAAAATCATAGAATATCAGGTTGGAAGGGACCTCAGGAGGTCATCTAGTCCAACCCCTTGCTCAAAGCAGGACCAATTCCTAACTAAATCATTGCAACCAAGGCTTTGTCAAGCCTGACCTTAAAAACCTCTAAGGAAGGAGATTCCACCACCTTCCTAGGTAACCCATTCCAGGGCTTCACTACACTCCAAGCAGTGGCGTAGCCAGGTGGAGGGAACAGGGGAAGTGATCAGAAAAGAAGGCGCCACCCGCTGCAGCACTTCTACTCACCTGGGTATTTGGCAGCACCTCGGCAGCAGGACCTTTACTCACTCTGCGGGACTTCGGTGGCATTTCGGTGGCTGGTCTTTCAGTGCCGTCGAAGACACCCAGAGCTAGTGAAGTGCCCGCCACCGAAGACCTGGAGCGCCACCTCATCAGTAAAAGCGCTGCCAGGTGAGTAAAAGCGCTGCAGCGGGTGGCACCTTTTTTTTTTGTGAGTGATTTAAAAAGGCACCACCCATTGCGGTGCTTTTACTCACCTGGTAGCACTTTTACTGATGGGGCAGTGCTCCGGGTCTTCGTCGGCAGGCCTTTCACTAGCTCTGAGTGTCTTCGGTGGCACTGAAGGACCCACCGTCGAAGACCGCGCCACAGTGGGTGGTGCATTTTTTTTTTAGTGAATCAAAAAGGCACAACTTTTGGGGAATGTGCTCAGGAGGACTAGCTGCTCCCCCTGCTCCCCCACCCCGGCTACACTACTGCCTCCTAGTGAAAAAGTTTTCCCTAATATCCAACCCACGCTTCCCCCACTGCGACTTGAGATCATTACTTCTTGTTCTGTCATCTGGCACCACTGAGAAAAAGTCTAGTTCCATCCTCTTCGGAACCCCTCTTCAGATAGTTGAAAGCAGCTATCAAATCCCCCCTCATTCTTCTCTTCTGCAGACTAAACAATCCCAGTTCCTCAGCCTCTCCTCATAAGTCCTGTGGTCCAGCCCCCTAATCATTTTTGTTGCCCTCCTCTGGACTCTTTCCAATTTTTCCACATCCTTCTTGTAGTGCGGGACCCAAAACTGGACACAGTACTCCAGATGAGGCCTTGCCAATGTTGAATAGAGGGGAATAATCGTGTTCCTCCATCTGCTGGCAATGCCCCTACTTATACAGCCCAAAATGCCGTTAGCCTTCTTGACAACAAGTGCACACTGTTGACTCATATCCAGCTTCTCGTCCACTGTAACCCCTAGGTCCAACAACTCAAAATTCACCAATTTTGATTACATTTTGCCTTAAGATCCTATTTAACCACTGATTTCAGTGCAGTTACACAGACGTAGAACTGGAGTAATTCAATAGTAAATCAGGCTCTAAATTTTGTGGTTCATTTGAACCTGAAACTCATAGTGAATGTTGATCCCTGTGAATTTATGCAGACCGAAGTGTGCGCATTCACTGTGAAATGAAAGTACTGAGTTTGGCACTGTTATACAAGTCATTGAATGGAATTATGTGAATTTTTCAGTGTATGGTAAATGCGCAAGGATCATGGAATGTTTTCCTGTTCAGTCTAGGATTTTTATCCCAGTTGGTTCCTGGGGCCTGGAGTTTGGCAATAATTTTGTATATTACTGTTGTTATTTCATATCAGCATGTGTTCCATAGCAGTCAGACATTCCAGGCACTATGCTCTGCTATCCGATTTGCACTGAAGTGATTACTCACAAGTGATGTGGTTGAAAAGTGATGGTTGTAAATTTTCAGTATTCTTAAATGTCCGAAAAAACAATGCACTAAAGCCTTCTTTGTTTTACACTGTGCAGTTTGTTGCACATTCTGCAGACACAGCCATCATCAGCTTTTTTGAAGCTGCTTTTAAAATGTCTGCTAATTTTACATGAAAATGTAGGACTATGAACTTCTTTCTAAATTGAATATCCTTGGGTGATATATTGGCAGGTTCCCTTTTTTGTCTCTGTTCTAGCTCATGCTTCACATCAGAACGTAGGCTGACACAAACAATGGAGTACAGCACTCAAGGCTACTGGAGATGCCATATTTTGGATGTGACATCAAACGGAGATGGAAGGTAAATATCCAGTGGAAAAAAAAATAAAAAGGACTAAGGGAATACCTCAGTCTCTGAGACAGAGAGGGGTCAATAATTCATAATGACTCCTTTATTCGGCAAATTTAGCCCTTTTTCAGTTTATGGCAAAAAATCATTAGCTGAATTATTTTTGTGACTAATTCTAAATCTGTATTATGTTGTCTTTAGCTATGACGCTATGATGTCTTTCGATTTCTGATCATTGCGCCTTTCTAGGAACTCTGTGTGAGTTCAGCAGCTATTTTGTGGGGCTGTGATGGTGGATGGAAGGGGTCAGGGTCAGCCCAAGATTTTGAGTGAATCTTGGAAGGATATAGGTTTACATTGAAATGCCAAAACAAGGGGAATTTCACCTGCCTTTGGAGAGAAACGTTCACTGAGCCCTGCTAGGCAAAATACAAATTGCCATGTTTGTCCATATATTCACCCCATCTGTTTAATTTTTTAATTAAAGCACTATGAGACTCGGGTAGGAAAATGTGTTACATAAAACTGAACTGTATTCTGTCTATCCTGGAGCAGACCACATATCCCCTTAAATGTTTATCTCTGCTCTAAGACTAGAGGAGGAGAGTGAATGGGAGAGGTCTCTTATAATTATTGTAGATGCATTGTTGTCAACTTTACATTTTGTTTTGTACAATATATTGAATAATTTGGTCTGCAGGGTGCCAAGTAATGTAAGAGGAAATGAGATACAGATCTCATTAGCTAATATTTTTGTTCTTTCCAGAGCCTCATTACTATTGATTACTGGAACTTGCCTACAAGCTTCAACTGATACTTTTGTCTGAGAAACCAGCATCCTTAAATATGTTCCCTTTTTTAAAGCTTTGCTTTGAAAATCCTTGTCCTCCTTTGTAAATGTTTTCTCCTACTTAGAAATTGAGAATAAGTAATATAATCACTACAAGTCTTGGAGTTTGAGGGAGGATATAAAAAGCGTGTCTGGGTGAGAGTCAGTCCCCTTGTTCTTCCTGTTAACAGCAACAGTATTTCTTGAATCAGTGGCTATGTTAAAATGAGTTTTACAGATCATCAGGCTGAAAATAAATGACAATTGTCTACTTCTCCTGGTGGTGGTAGAAATGCAAAATTTAACTTGCTGCAAGGCATACAGAATACATATAGAAACTCCTTTGCCAGTTCCCCATTCTACTAATTCAGGGGCAGATTCTGTTTGGCCCTTATACAGGTGCATGCAAGGGAAGGCACAAGGAACTTTCTCCTATCTTGCATGGTCTAAGGAAGAGGCAACCACAGTTTCACTCCCTGTATTCACTGCTCCCTCCTTGCATCCTTGAAGGTTGCATAATGCCCTAAAGAATGCAGGATCATGGACTTATATCCTTCCACAACAGGCAGCAGAGTAAGACTGGCACCTGGGTCTGCTGTACCCAGGGGTGAAAGTAACTTAAAGGACTTACCGGTACAGCGGAGCCCTGAGCAAGAGGCGTGCCCTCAACTGGAAGAGGCGGGGCCTTTAAATACCCAGGCCCTTTAAATCACCCCTGGAGCTACCAGCTGCAGAGGCGGTAGAACCCCTGGGGCTCAGGGGTGATTTAAAGGGCCTGAGGTTCCAGCCACCACTACCACAGCAGAGCTCCAGGCCCTTTAAATCACCACCGTTGCCCTGCTGCCGCTACCCCGGGGCTCCGACAGCGGGGCTCAGGCGCTCTTTAAAGGGTCCAGGTTTCCCCGTAGTGGCCAGAGCCCTTGGCCCTTTAAATCACCACTGGAGCCCTGCTGCTGCTACCCTGTGGCTCCAGCAGCGGGGCTCAGGTGTGCTTTAAAGGGCCTGGAGCGCCGGCTGCTGCAGAGAGCCCCAAGCCCTTTAAATTGCCAGCCTGGGGAAACTGGGCCAGTCCCGCACGGCGTACTGGCTCTTGCTGGTATGTCATACCGAACCAGACCGGTTTACTCTCACCTCTGGCTGTACCCCCTGAAGGCTGTAATAGCAGGCACACTTGCCTGTTCTCCATGGAGATGAGGAATGTTACCTCCCTGAGCTCCCCCCTGTGCTAGTAAATCTCCTAATCCAGGCTCTGCCTAGAAGGCTTGCATCACAGAGATTGCATAGCAAGAAAAAACTGTGGCAGAGTTGCAAGAACATAACAATTTACTTCCTTGGTATGTAATAAAATGTATTTTAGCCATTTCCTTTTGGGAATATTCATCTATACAATTTTAAAGGCTTTTATCCAGCAGAGTTTGGCCTACATGGTTCAAATGCTTTTTTACCGAGATTGCTTTCCCCTTAAAGTATTTATTGCTAAGAGCATATGTTAAACAGGTTTTAACCAAACAAAACCAGCCCCTTATAACCTCCAGGCAGGAGGAGACTAGGAAAGGCTCTGGGCCGATGCTTCACAGTAATGTAGAGGCAGACAACCCTTAGGGATAATATGATTTTCCTTATTCTGACAGAGTTCCTTGTTCAATTGTAAAAGAAAATGACTATGTTTTTGTTTTGTAGTCATGTGACAGGATGTTGAATGTTGGCCCACTATGAACCACCAAAAGGAAAAGGAAAAGAAATTGCCACAGTCAGATAATCCCAGGGAATGACTTGAACAAAAGCAGTGCTTCACCAGGACCCAAGGCACAATGCCCAATGCCTTAAGGCATAGAGCAGAGATGTGCAAGTCAATGCATGCATTTATTCAATGAGGAACGGAACTGAAAATATTTAGAAATCATTTACTTTAATGGAAAAAGCAATAATTGAAATCATTCTGAAAATGTCTGATGAGCATTCTAGAAAACTATGTTATACATGAATGGGCATGCTTTTATGAAAGGGAGCATATGCCAAGAAAAAAGGGTGGAAGCCTTCATAAGAGCCCTGTATGAATAAGCAGAGCACTGTGACTTTGGTATCAGGAAGGATGAACAGAAAAGAGATTGGCTAAAATTTTCAAAAGTGCCTACTTAGATCTTAAGTCCCAGTTTCAAAAATAGTGTAGACATTTTGGAGCCGAAGTCCCACTGAAAGTCAATTTACAAGTTATCTGAGCTAATGCTAAAACAGGGTGTTTGACCAGCACAGCAATGTGAGCAAGTGAAAGTACATGACATCGGTCATAGATATGGCAATTTCCTGTATCTTCTTGGGAGATCTTACTGAATTAAGTTTAAATATCTTAAATATACACTTTATTAAATGCAAAGTTATATATATTGTAGGCCAGGATTGTACATAACCTCTCTTGTGGGAAAATGTGATGTGATGCCTGGGGGTTCAAAGGACTATATTTAAAATGTGCCACATAAGAATGGACTTTTGGGATAATAAGTATTAAATGGATATCCTGGGTGAATTTCCTAATGCAAATTCAACTTCAGTTATGCAAAAACCTCACATTTAAAGCTATGCTCTAAGGAGAGAGTCTTTGTCTGTTGATTACCTATTCCCGAAGGCCAAGGTCAAAGGCCTGAGCTGTATAAAGAAATGGCTACTCTGCCCAGCCTTGGTTCAGGTTCTGACTGTGAGACAGTTCTGAAATTATAACCACAGGGGAAACCTAGTTGTGAGTTTTGAAGGACTGACAAGTACCAGAAATGTAGCTTGGAGTTGGGGTGACCTCTGGTAAGATTTTTAGCATGCATGCACATTCTTCTATTGTTTTGAATATGTTTTCTCTGTAATGTTTTCACCTTAAAAATAAATGTGATTGCTCAAATAGAGTTGTCTGGTAACATGTAACTGTGGGCAATTGCTCTCTTCATAGCCTTCAGAGAGTAAGCAAAGGGCAGACGCTGGCCTGTTAGGCAGTCTAGTTTGATGAGGATATCACAGTGTTGGCAGGGAACTATTCAACCTGGGAAAACTCCAGTCAGGAGGGAAATAGATGCAGGTCACCGCCCAAGAGAGCTGATGGTTGGGAGCTGGAAACCTTTAGATGCGTGTCCTCAAGGGACCACAGGGTGTGCATGCAGATGCAGTTGCCCTGAACAGCGACAACACACAGCAAGAAATTATTGCAAATAGCAGCAAAGAAAGAGGTAAGTGCCATAATAATGCCTCTTATAAGCACTGAGTTCTTTGCTTAAACTACACTAGAGTTCCTGATATTTCAAGAATACATTCTTTGAAAGAAAGAATATTCTGATCTTGGAATGGAATAAATATTTTCCAACACTATTTGAAAAAAAAAGTCTCTCTCTCTTTGTATCTATTCTGTTGTTAACATAGTTTACATTTTTAAGACCTTAGTAAAAGGAGTACAGTATTAGGGTACGTCTACACTACGGGATTAGTCCGATTTTACATAAACTGGTTTTGTAAAACAGATTGTATAAAGTCGAGTGCACGCGGCCATACTAAGCACATTAATTCAGTGGTGTGCGTCCATGGTCTGAGGCTAGCGTCGATTTCTGGAGCGTTGCACTGTGGGTAGCTATTCCGTAGCTATCCCATAGTTCCCACAGTCTCCCCTGCCCCTTGGAATTCTGGGTTGAGATCCCAATGCATGATGGTGCAAAAACAGTGTCGCAGGTGATTCTGGGTAAATGTCGTCACTCATTCCTTCCTCCGGGAAAACAACGGCAGACAATCATTTCGCGCCCTTTTTCCCTGGATTGCCCTTGGAGACGCCATAGCACGGCAACCATGGAGCCCATTCAGCTTTTTTTTTACTGTCACCGTATGTGTACTGGATGCCGCTGACAGAGGCGTTACTGCAGTGCTACACAGCAGCATTCGTTTGCTTTTGCATAATAGCAGAGACGGTTATCAGTCGTTCTGTACTGTCTGCTGCCATTGTAAATTGGCAATAAGATGACGGTTATCTGTCCTTCTGTATTGTCTGCTGCTATCATGGGTGCCCCTGGCTGAGATCGGCCGGGGGCACAAAGGCAAAACTGGGACTGACTCCCCGAGTCAATCCCTTCTTTATGGTATCTAAAAATAGAGTCAGTCCTGCCTAGAATATGGGGCAAGTGTATTGGAGAAGCAGTGTATCAGAGAGCACAGCTGCTCCATGTCAGATCCCGCAGAAATGATGAGCTGCATGCCATTCACGGGGGTTGCCCCTGCAACAACCCCACCCGTTGCTTCCCTCCTTCCCCAACCTTCCTGGGCTACCGTCGCAGTGTCCCCCCCATTTGTGTCATGAAATTATAAAGAATGCAGGAATAAGAAACAGTGACTTGTTAGTGAGATAAAATGAGGGGTAGGCAGCCTCCCTCTGCTATGACAGTCCAGGCAGAACATTAAGCGGTGTGGGGGAGAGGAGCCCAGCATCCTGCTGCTATGATAGTCCAGGCAGTATAGAATCTTTTCTTTACACAGGAAAGGGAGGGGGCTGACAGAGCTCAGCCCCCAGTTGCTATGATAAGGACGGTTACCAGCCATTCTGTACCATTTACTGGGAATGACCAGGAATCATTCCTATTTTTACCCAGGCGCCTCCAGCCAGCCTCACCTGAGGCCAGCCAGGAACACTCACGGGCTGAGGGTGACGACGGATAGCAGTCATATTGTACCGTCTGCCACTGAGGAGGGGAGAAGAGGGGATACTGCTCTTCACTGCTGCAGCATCGTGTCAACCACCAGCATTCAGTAGACATAGGGTGACATTGAAAAAAGTCAAGAAACGATTTCTTTCCCTTTTCTTTCATGCGGTGGGGGGAGGGAGTAAATTGACGAGCTATACCCTAAACCACACCGGACAATGTGTTTAAACCTACAGGCACTGGGAGCTCAGCCAAGAATGCAAATACTTTTCGGAGACTGCTGTGGACTGTGGGATAGCTGGAGTCCTCAGTACCCCTGTCATAGCATTCTTTCTCAAATCTGAACCTTAGAGTCCAGGAATGAGATACTAGCATGAATTTCCCTAAGCTTAATTACCAGCTTAGGTCTGATATGCTGCCACCAATCAGGAATTTTCTAGGGCCTGATACCCTCTGGTCCCCCAAAAACCTTCCCTGGGGACCCCAAGAACCCAGATCCCTTGGGTTCTTAAAACAAGGAGAAATAAGCCATTCCCCCACCTCTCCCCCTCCCAGAATTTCCCTCCCTGGGCTATTCTGAGAGATACCGATCCAACCTCTTAAATCACCATACAGAGAAGCATCTCCCTTCCCTCTCACAAAGAGGCAAACAGATTCAAGGAAAACAGAGAGAGATTCTACCTCTCCCTCCTCCTGTCTCCCCCACCAGTCCTGGTGAGTTATCCCAATCCCTGGGATAAAACAAGGGAAACAAGAAAAAAATCAATCAGGTTCTCTAAAAAGAAATCTTTTAATAAAAGAAAGAAAAAGTAAAGAATTATCTCTGTAACTTCAAGATGTAAATATACAGGGTCCTATAGCTTACAGATACCAGAGAGAAACTTTCCCCCCAGTACCAATACAAATCAAAATATTCCCAGCAACTACACATATAAAAGTTAACCAGCCAGATCCACAATTGCAAATAGAGTAAAACAATTAAAAAAGCCTAAACCGCCTGGTTTTTACCTTCTATTTGAAAAGAAACTTAGAGAGCCTGTAGTAATGTCTGGTCTCTCTCAGACCCTCCGAGAGAAGAACAAAGAACTCACACCCAAACTTCCCTCCACCAGAATTTAAAAGTATCTTGTCTTCTGATTGGTCTTCTGGTCAGGTGTCCAGTTTCCTGCTTGTAACCCTTTACAGGTATAAGAGACATTAACCCTTAACACTCTGTTTATGACAACCCCCTCCCTCCCTCCATAAGCATCCATTTGATTCTTTGGCTTTCCGTTACACTTGTCAAGCAGCGCTGTGTAGCCTGGAGATTTTTTTCAAACGCTTTGGCATTTCATCTCCTGTAACGGAGCTCTGATAGAACAGATTTGTCTCCCCATACAGCGATCAGATCCAATATCTCACGTACGGTCCATTCTGGAGCTCTTTTTGGATTTGGGACTGCATCGCCACCCATGCTGATCAGAGCTCCACGCTGGGCAAACAGGAAATGTAATTCAAAAGTTCGCGGGGCTTTTCCTGTTTACCTGGCCACTGCATCTGAGTTCAGATTGCTGTCCAGAGCGGTCACAGTGGTACACTGTGGGATACCGCCCGGAGGCCAATACTGTCGATTTGCGGCCACACTAACCCTAATCTGATATGGTAATACCGATTTTAGGGCTACTCCTCTCATTGGGGAGGAGTACAGAAACCGATTTAAAGAGCCCTTTATATCGATATAAATGGCCTCATAGTGTGGACGGGTGCGCCATTAAATTGGTTTAACGCTGCTAAAATCGGTTTAAACGCGTAGTGTAGAGCAGGCCTCAGGGACTCATCTTGCAAATACGACCACATGCAAGTGGTCCTTCTTCATGCCAGTTGAAACCAGTGGGGCTATTGGCATGGCAAGGACTACTCATGCAAGAGAGTATTTGTGAGATCAGGCCCTTAGTCTATAGCAATGTCAAACTATAGAACACTGGAGTATGTTTTCCAGGTTTTTTTTTTTAATTTTGATGGGAACATAATGGACTTTTTTGTTATTTTTGCAGAAGGTAAAATATATTTATATGGGTAGCTCCCATATAAATATATTTAAAAATAATTGGTTGGCCATATTCAGCCTTGTCTAAGTTGATTCTTGTCATTTATGGCTTTTGACCTTGGCCTATGAAGGTCTTCCATCAAGACAGCTAAACACTATGGGAAAATATGGCACTGGACTTCATTTCAGAATTCGTACAATGAGAGGAAGTGAATAACGTAAAGTGGCATATGCTCTGTTTTCTAAATGAAGCTTGTGAAACAGAGGCTTCCATAAAGAATGGCAACATTACAGAAAGCATTTAAGCATAATTGGATTGCGCTCAGTACAATTACCCCTGTCAATGCGCTTTGAGTCTTCATATGACCTTCTGAATCTAACTGACAAAATTTAGTAGGAGGATGGAATAGTAATAAATCCATGGTGTTCATTTCAGTGTTCACCACCATGATTGGTACTTAATTACTTTTTTCTTCTTATTTTCTTTTTCTCATTGTGCCAAAATTTTGCAAATTTCAGAAATAGTTCTGAGACCCCTACAATGTATCTGCTGTATGTCTAAAAAAGCAATTGAAACCTCCACTGCTGAAACATAAATTAAAATAATTAGGATTGACTGGATTAAAATGGACCCATTCTCTCGCTTTGCTGTTCTGTTCTCTTTTCCATTAAAGGAATAACTAAATAAATAACATTTGAGAAAAAAAATAAGCCTCTGAAAGCTAAATCTAAACCTAAATCTACTAAATCTAAATCTAACCTAAGAGTAGGTTAGATAAATGTCTTTTAGGGATGGTCTAGACAGTATTTGGTCCTGCCATGAGGGCAGGGGACTGGACTCGATGACCTCTCAAGGTCCCTCCAGTCCTAGAGTCTATGAGTCTATGAGTCTTGTGAGATTGTCAGATTTTTTACATTCTCTCCCTCTCTTTCTCTGTACATATAAAGTTATTAGCACAGTGGTACAGACTTGCTTTGTATAGCCATGTGTTTCCTCTCCCATACTCAAAGATACAATAAAGTTACACGTCTAGACTAAGCCCATAAAAGCCTAAAGATTTTGAGTTAAGGCTGCTATCAGCCTACAACTTGATACTTTACTATGAAGAAGGAGGAAGTCTACTGTATATGATTCTTTATCACAGAGTTCACAAACATACCAAAGTAATATTCCACTGGACAAATGTTTATTTTAAAACAAACTCAATATGTGATTAAATCTCTATTCATGAGACCACATTCAGCCTTCAATTACAGCAGACTAATCCACTGAAGTCAATGAAGTTACTTCATATTTACAACTGTATAAGAGAGCAGAACATGGCTCAGATCAGATCTAATTTGTGACTGGCAAAACTCCATTGAAGTTAATGTTTACATTGGAAACAAATTCAACACATAGGACTCAACTCTAGCCTGCCTAGGACCCCACCCATAATCCACACTAATCTTAATGTGGGTTGTATGGTGTGTAATCAAGGGCAGAATATGGTCTGCAGTGTATAATTAATACAAATACTAGAGTGGAATTACTGAATAAAGACTGGGATTACTAAAAGAGAGAGTTACCTCAGTCTCTGCTGTATTTATTGTACCTCCCTGAACTCACTGCAGAAAACATCTGCAAATACTGATAAAGCTAACCAGAGATGTTAGTTCATTATCAAAGCAATTTTAAGTCTTTAAATACCACCACTGCACAGTAATATAATGCATATACAATTTAATAATCAAACATGAATTTCCATATATGAAGACACTATTTAATAGTGAAGCAGAATGAAGGTCTCCAGTTGTTTAAATGCATTGCAATGTGAAAACTGTGAGAGGTCTCTTACAGGGCAAAGTCCTAATCTCATTGAACTCAATGTCAAAATTCTGATTTCAACAGGACAAGATTTTTTTTACCATAGGGAAGTTGTGGCTTTAAAAAAGAAGACAGTTTCAGCCTAAATGGTTTCACTGTATTCCCAAGAAGCACCTAATTGTATAGCTGGAGTGCTGGCAATTCCTCACTGACACTAATCTTGCTATTGATCATGGGGCAAATCTTTAAACCTTTCTGTGCCCCAGTTTATCCATCTTTAAATTGGGTTTATTAATATTTTCCTATTTCAAATGATGAGATTTAATTAATGTGTTTAAAGTCTAGTTAGATAATCAGATGTAAGTCACCATGTAAAAGCAAAATATTATTTTGAATGTGCACAGTAATCATAATTCGCTTTTATAAAGTAGTAAAATTAATCTAATCATAGGAATAATTTCTGATGTATCATGTATCACAGAATTATGGAAGACTGGGCAAGGTTATATATTCCGGGGTTAATCTCCTAAAATAGATTCTGTTAAGCATGAATGCATTTAGGAAATACTTGTAACCAAAGAAATGTTTTTCTTTCTAGATTATGGAAATTTCTGGTCAAAACAATTTTATCTGAAAAATAGTCTTAATTTTAAATATCAATTATTCATAGTTTTGGAGAGCTCTGAAAACTCCATAAACTTAGAAGCATACAATTAATTGCTCTTAACAAAGCTATGAAAGGGGGACTATTTTCTGTTCTTTAAATTATCTAAGGAATCAGTTAAACTATCCGTCTTCAATTAACCAGCAATTATTCAGCAGAATATAAACTCAAAGACTTCTCCTTAACGTACAACCCAAAATGCTCCCGTTCAAAAATGCATTGAAAGAAATATGCTGTATCTTGTCTGTATGATGTTTTTCAGATCGCCTACAATTTAGGGGAAAATCCTTTTCAATGCACAATTGGAGACCTCGCATGCAGCCAAAACAGCACCATTCCACCATGCAAAAGGGGGCAGGAAGTAGAGAACCACATAAGGGGACTTTGCTCCTCTTGTGTGCTACAGGCACAGTGCTGCATCTCCTCATTAGGCACACAGAAGGTGACGTCTTGGGTAAGAGAAGCCAGAGGGAATATGACTAAGCCTAACATCCCTAAGAGGCTGTGTCTGCTATTGTGACCCTGACACTTAAGAAGGGGAAGCTGAGGGACTCTTCCAGTTCTCTGACCTTCATTCTGAAGGGATGATTCTGCATCTCCCATCAACTAACTGTCCACTGTGCACAGCAGGTTGTGTATGTGGATCAGTATTTAGCCCACTGTGCCTACATAAAAATGCTGTAATCAGATCCTTATTCACCAAGCCTAAAATATTATCAACTTGACTTGTAAAGTCAGCCATTATACTGATTAACAACTGTTGCAGTGTACCTATGTATGCTTTCTCTCGCTCTCTCTCACACACATACGCAATCATTGTGTAAGATGAAAGTCTAGCACATGAGTTCTGAGTTCTGTTCTTGGTTCTGATACTGACACATTGACTTTCGGAAAGTCACCGAGTCAGATTTGCAAAGTCAGAGACCACAAATAACTGTATGTGATTAATGTGTATAAATATCTGATGTGTGCATGCCGATAAAGTGGACGTGGCCAAATACATTCTTTAGATGTCATGTGCATGCAGATATAGCTAATTTGCATTTACATGAATTCATGTCATTATTTAATTTTGGAATTGCACAATCATTTAGACATGCCACACTTTCAAATCTGGCCTATGACCTCTTTGTGAAGTGAAAATATTAATATCTACCTTACAGGACGAATTGAGCTTTAAAAACTATAAGCTCAAATCACTACTGTTTGTAAAGCACTTAGAGATCCTCACATGGACGGTACTATCGAAGCGCAAAGTATTAATAATGGTCCTGCCTGCACTCTCCCGTGGGGAAAATCCATTGGAGTGGTTAACTGGGAAGGAAAGTATTTCCCGAATTATCTCATTGGGAGCCTGACAGTTCAAAGAACAGTGCATGGGGCTGGACCACAAACCCCACAGACCAGATTGGTGATCAGGACTCCATACGTCCCTCACCATCAGCTGGTAATTACTCAGGAGATCCCTTTGAAAGGAGATTTCCAACCTGCAGGTGACCCAGCAGAAAGTTAAAATAGCCTAATGTTGACTATAGTAACTTTCCAGCAAAATCCCTGCAGAGTAAGAGGGAAATGATACACATCTCCTTCCCTGGGAAGGACAATATTTATCATTATTATAAATTATTTGTATTGCAGTAGTGCCTACTAGCCCCTGTCATGGACCAGAAGCCCATTGTGCTAGAATGTGTACCACACAGAACAAAAAGTCAGTCCCTGTCCCAAAGATCTTACAAATAAGTAATATGGATGTTTAGCATTATTTCCACTTGAAATTTTGATTTCTTACATTAATTTAAAAATAGATCTCTGGTTATACATGATTTCCCAGAGGCAATATTACCAATCTGATCTCATAGCTGTATCACTCCTATTTATCAATAAACATCATATGCTTATACTGTGTAGATTTTTTCCTAGTTATCTTTTTTTCTTTTTTAATGTTGACATTTGTCACCTGAGATCCTTTTCTTTCTTGCCACTGCCCAATTCAAGGTCAGCAACTTTTATAGTCTTCTCCCAAAACTCATTATCATATTCCAGGCTGTCATGCAGATTGGCCTCTCTAAGGTTTACTTATATTCAATCCACATATCTGAGTCTTTGGTCATCTTCCATCCTCTATCCTTGCAAGAGCCCTCCTATTGTTATAGCTCTCAGTTTTCTGCTCGATATGCCCAGGCCAACGTAGCCTAGCCTCCCTTTATTTGTCTTCATTTGAAGTAAATCACATTAAGCCCCTCACAACCCCATTTCATTTGCTATCGTATTTCACCATCTCAACATCTTCATTTCCATCGCGTAGAGGTACTGATTTATTTTCTTGTGGCTGGCCAAGACTCTGGCCATACATTAGGTGGATTAAATTACAGTTTTATACACTCAACGTTTTAACTTTATTAGCATCTTTTTGTCACAAAAACCTGGATTCAGCTACCACCATTTGCACCAAGCAGCACTGGTATGATGCTAGGGCACAAGAAGAGTACCAGGAGGGCACCACTGTCAACATCTATTGGTCCTAGTTTTTTTTTTAAAAGTCTTTCATTCTTCTAAGATTTCTGCATATGATAATCTTTATGCTGAGTTCCTCTCCCAGCTTTTGTAGCCTCAGTCTTACCAACATTCACTAAGTCCTGCTTGCTGAACACTGTGTGGCTGTGATTCTAATTTGACTTACAGGGTCTCTCAATCTTCTGCACATATATCACTAATTCATCAGTAAATAGCATGTTCAAAGGCATCTCCTTTCATATATTCTCACTTACCACATTTATGACAACTGTAAACAAAGAGAAGATCAATGCTGACACCCCTCCCCCCACCCCACCCCCATTGCAAGACATTTTCTACTGAAAATTCTCTTCTGTAACCCTATTTAGTTTTGACTATGGTAGTCACTGCATCATACATATCCTGGATAAGATGGGTATGTTCTTTTGGCACACCTCTCCATCGCAAACTCCATCAAACCAATTCTTTTGGTATAAAAATATATGTTTTCTCCAAGTCCACAAATACCCACTTGATGTTTCTTTTCTCTGAACTTCTCCATGAGGATTTGTAGCACAAATGTGGCATCAATTGTGCTTCTTCTTGGCATGAATCTATACTGACCCTTCAAAATTTCAACTATGCAAGGCAGATGCTCTTCAATAATCTTCTCCAATACTTTCATAGCATGTGAAGTCAATTTAATTTGGCAATAATCAGCACACAGTGTAACATCTCCTTTGTGTTTAAAAATAGGCACTACAAAGCTTTTGCACCATTCCTCTGTCATTTTCTGTTTCTTAAGACTATCACTGAGCAAACTTATAAGATACTTGATACCTTCCTTTCCCAGTAACTTCAACATATGCAGTGGTACTTCATCTGGCCCAAATGCTTTCTCCTTTTTAATTTTCTTAAGCACCTCTGCATTCTCTTTCTCCTCTATGCAATCTATTCTGTTCCAGTTCAGCATATTTTAGTCCCTCCTTTGGGTTCTTCTCATTCATCACTTTTTTTCAAAATAACTGCTCCACATTCTGTTGATTGATTCCCCATTTGTTTGCAATATACCATGTTCATTTCCAATTTGCCACCTGAGCTAGTTAGAGGATTTGAATTTGACACAACTACGGTAATTAGGGATATTCTGATGCTAATCTTTCCTTTGTCTATGCTTCGGTGTGTAACTATGCAGCAAGTAATTCTGATTAATTACTGAACTAATATTTTCTAAAATATACCTAAAATGGCAGAAACAAAGTTAGATTTTTTGCAACTCTGCTGAAGACCTGTTTTTAGCAGTTTTTAATTCAGGATCTCTTTGTACAATTTGATTCAAATTTGGGAGAAAAATTCTGCCTCACTACCTGACTTACCAGTTTTGTTGCCAAATTTTCTTTGTGAATTTCAGAGAGGAGGGTATTTAAAGGTGTGTAAGAATGGGGCAAAATCAGGCTTGCAATGGAGATCAGTTAAAGCCCTACCTATGCAGTAGCTATGACCACTCCATAATACACATGTTTACACTATATGTACTTATGCAATATGGACTTTATAAGGTAAAGAACTGCCTAGGAAGAAAAATGGGTTAAATGATCTGAGGAAAGACAGAAGGTTTATGGTATAGAACAGACTGAGACAACATGCAACGGATAGAATTGTACATGTCTCTTTCTTTGTTGTGTAGCCAAAGACAAATATAAAGACCCCATGAAAAAGGCTGCAAAAGCAAACAACAAAAGGAAACAGTACAAATGATGTCATTCCGAAAGGAAACACACACACAGAGTAAACAAAACAGATGATCTCAATAGATTAAAGAAACAAATAGTTTTACAACCATCTCACAAGAGTAGAAATATGTTGTAGCAGCCATGGCTGCACATAAAAGTTTATTGCGAAATCACAAACTACTTTGTACATAGTACAGGATAATAGTTCTCAACCTTTTCCACACTGGGTCCTCCCATGAGCTCTCATCTCTGTCTAACTAGAAACCCCTTTCTATTTAACAATCGAGAAAGGCCAGAGTGATTTCAGCCTCTGCAAATCTGTTCATGGCCCCCACGTTGAAAACCCACGGCACGCAACATATATGTAAAGGCAATGATTACAAGTCTTCTCCAATATGTTAATGGCTCTGCTAGAAAAAAAAATTCTTTACAGAAGCAATTCCTGCATTTATATTTTAGAACATTATTGCTTTACTTCCTCTCATTAATGCTATACCAGCTAGATTAGCAGCATATGATACTGGAGAGATAAACTATTGGTTGCATCACCAAAACATCGAAAAAACAGCACAGAACACACAAAAAATGACAAAAGAAAAATTCTCACAATTGATTAAATTTGTATGACTATAAATCAAATTCACTTGAGATTACATAACATCACATAATTCATTGTTTAGAAACAAATATGTACAAAAAGATTTTCAGAATTAGCGAGAGTTGACCAAACTCTGCCATTGTTTTCAAAAGGATCAGGGTTATATCAACGATCAGTACGCCTGAAACTCCTGTACAAAGATATGATTTGGAGACCTTTTACAAGTAGGTCATTTCCTATCAAAGGTAAACCCATATTTCAGGTCCTCACAAAAGCTAACACAAGAATACAACAAGACATGTAAATATGAAAATACTGTATACACTGAATATTGATCATCAAAGAGCGAGAACCTATAGATCCTAAATATTCACACTGATTGTATGATTAGATAATAAATAAAAAGCATACCATGCAGATCACTAATTGGAAGATGGATTTGGTGAATTGTACTGAAATGGTTTAGGAAGAAACTTGTTCTGCTTAAAACACCAGCCTGGTTTAGAGGGGAAGTGAAGAAAGCTATAAAAATAATATATAAAAAATGGAAGAAAGGGGAAAGGGAAAGTAATGAATATAAATCAGAAGATAGATACTGCTGAAAATTGATAAGGGAAGTAATGGGACACAAGGACAAATCTATGGATAGCAGAGGTAAGGATAAAAAGGAGTTTTTAAAGTATGTTAGGAAAAGAAAGAATCCTAAAATGGTATTGGTCCATTACTAGAGGGGAATGGTAGAATTATCAATTATGCAGAAAAGGCAGAAGTGTTAAATAAATATTTTTCCCTGTATTTGAGGAAAAACAGATGATATCGTCATATCACATGATGACAGTTGCACTCTTTCTATCCACTAATACATTGGAAGGATGTTAAACAGGAGCTACCATAGTTTGGCATTGTAAAAACAGAAGGTCCAGATAACTTGTATCCAAGAGTTTTAAACAGCTGACAGAGGAGCTCACTAGACTGCTAGTGTTGATTTTTAATAAGTCTTGGAACATAAGGGAAGTTTCAGAAGACTAGAAGAAACTTAACGTAGTGCCAATATTTAAAAAGGGTAAAAGGGATGACCCACATAATTATAGTCCTGTCAGTCTGACATCAGTGGGAGCCGCGATCGGCCGGACCTGCAGATGGGGCAGGTAAACACACTGGCCCGACCCGCCAGGGACTTTCCCTACACAAGCGAGACCTCTGTTTGAGAAACCCTGGGTAAGAACTTCATGTTGAATCAAGTCAAGTTGGTTATGTTTAGAAAGCATTTTATCTTTATTTCTCTTGTAACCATTTCTGATGTTAATGCCTTATACTTGTACTTATTTAAAAACTCTCTCTTTGTAGTTAAATCAACTTGTTTTATTCTTTAATTAAAACTAATCCAGTGTTGTGAATTGGTTGGATAGCTTCATTTAAGGCTGATCTCTTTAGATGGGCAACATACGTAATATATCTGGATGATTCAGGAGAGATTTGCACAGTGCAAAACACATTTTTGAAAATCCAGGACTTGGAGTACGGTGGGGTCACCCTGCAGGTAGTAACCAAGGCTGCTGGAAGCCAGAGTGTGGCTGGTGTTTGCTAACAGGCTGCTAGGGTCAGAGTCACTGGATCAGTGCTATGGCGATACACAAACACTCAGGGTGTGACCTGTATGCTCAGTAGGGTGACCAGATGTCCCAATTTTATAGGGACAGTCCCAATTTTTGGGTCTTTTTCTCACATCGGTGCCTATTTCCCCCACCTCTTGTCCTGATTTTTGACACTTGCTATCTGGTCAGCCTAATGCTAAGTGGCTGTTTGTGAGGAGCCCAGGTTGGGAACTACAGCAACAAGGCATTGTGAGGTGCCCAGGGTTGCATGGCAAGTGTAACACAACCCCTCACTAGTCTGGATTGCACCCTGGATTGTAATAGCCATATCAACATAAATTAAAAAGACTGAGTTTAGACACCAAACTGGACCCCTTAGATTTGCAGTTAGATATTCCCCTGTGCATGCATCTTACTCCTCTTGTGCGGATTTTGGGTGACTCATAAAATCCCCCCCCACTTTATGTGTTCTGTGGCAATCAAGCAGGAAAGTATATACCCTTAGCTGTGTTATCTTTTTTTACGGCTGCCCTGCAGTGATGGGAACTTTTCACTGTGTCTATGTGTGGACCTTGAAGCCTGTTCCATAGGGGGTGAAACTTCAACCCTTCTCCCCTGGGATAGCATGATCTTTGTGAGAGGAAACTGAGTTTTCTTTCCCAACTTGCCCCCTTCTGCACCTATTATCTTGGTAGGTGACAATCTGGCTCCATGATTGTCAGCATGGGAAATTTACTATGTATCTAAGGCTTGACATAGGTTACACTTCTAATAAGTAAAAACTTTAAAATGACAGCGTGTTTTAGATTTTAATGTAGGCAAAGAACAATCCGATTGTAATACTGTAGAACAACACAACGGAATAAGATCCAGGTATATACCACACTTGTCTTGAAAGAACAACTGTATCTTAATGCTATTTAACAACATTTTTAAAGCAGACATTACAAGCAGAAAAACAAAAACAAATCTAGTCCCACAATTAGATAATCTCACAGGAATCAGGCGTTATTCTAATTCAACCATGCAGCCTCTCTTATTATTTACCAACACTTACACACCTAATTCACAGTAATACAGATATTCCACTTAAGTGATCTGGGCTTTAGTGGAAAATATTAGAAAAACATCATAGGAATGATACACTACCACAAATATTCATCTGATCTGACCAAAAAGTATACTTTGGTGGTGGGGGTGTGTGTGGAAAGATGGCACTCCCCTAATCCTAAATTCTGTCTGCCAGGCTAATCTCCTATATAAATTAGACAGCCTGAAGGCTTCCCCAGCTGCCAACAATCCCACAGGACTAACAGAGCAGCTGCAGATTGCCACAAGGCAGCTATACCATTTTTCCTTTGGCTATACCCCCAACACCAAAACTCAGGAGATATAAGAAATGCTACACCAGCTCTATGCCACTGGAGAATGTCCTTATACTATACTGGAGTGAGGCTGAGCTGGGCAGCCATACTATCTTAATCTCTAATATCTGTTGGTGGGAATGCAAAGAAATAACTCAGGGGAGAATCATGGTCATATTCTGTGCAAGTGATCTTCAGTTTAAATGTTCAACAAGATATATAACATATTTTAATGGAAATATTGAAGGCCTTATGGTAGGAAAACGTACCAAGAAATTCCATTGTGAATGTCAATTACAAAATCACATTTGCCATGTGTCCATGTCTGTTTTGCATGCCAAAACACCTTGATAAAGAACAAACAAATCACTACAAACAATATAATTCCAATTTTAAAAAGGACATTGTATCACATGGTTAAAATGTGAATAGCAGTGGTACAAATATAACAAACTGATCAACGAGAAATACAATTTGCACCAAACAATTTGAAGAGTACTTATCTGATAGTCTTTCAAAATCCAATAATACTGATTAGTAAAAAGTTTCTCTTTAGCACTAAATAGTTCAGTTTATAGAGTGAACATATGCAATAGATCTAAAGAAAACTTGTAGAGAGTTTTGCAGACCTCTAGGGTACAAAGTTCTCTTTAATGCTAATCAGCTTAGACAACTGAAACCTAGAGTAAACATATGTAATTGATGCAGATATATTTTGGACCATTCCTCGTAGGCTAAGGTGCAGAGTTACCTCGTAACACTAAACACTTTGGACAATTCAAATATAAAATCCAAACAATGCAACTGCATACCACAAAGTGACATTGGCTATATGAAAAAAATTGAACACTTTCAATAAATCAAATACGCACATTGCAATATACCAATATTTACATTTCTTTAAAAAACTATTTGTATATATGTAAATATAATTAACTGCCTTCTTATTTCTTCTGAAATTAATTGCAAACCTGCTGCCTTTCATTAATGCAAAAAGATACCTTTGATGTGTTAATATTATATTCTAATTATTCAGTCATTTCTCCTAGATAACACTTAATGTAAGAATTAACACACCAGTCAGTTTATCTAAACACTGAAAAATATATATAGGAAATCTGCCCTAGAAATGCCCAGCAACAACATTTCTCAGTGAAAATTCTCTTGTTATGTAAAGAATTCCTTCAAAAATGACTTGAAAACTGTTTCTTCATTTACTTAATGTTCAAAGTTAAGAACAAAAATATTACAAACTACACATTAAAATGAACATACTAAAACTAAGAACAGAATACCACAAAAAAAACCCTCAAACAAAAGCAGTGTTAAGTCATAAATAAGGGATAGTCCCAAAAATAACCACCACCCCTCCTCCAAAGAAGTCCATAGAATCATAGCATTTAAGACCTGAAAGGAATATTGTGGTCATCTGGTCTGAATTTATATGGCATAACACAGGCTATATACACTCACACAGTAATTTCTGCATCAAGCACATGCCTTCTTTCTAGGCTATTTAAATAATAAAAAGCATTTAAAAACCCTATGAAACAATATAGAATGGCCACCTTATATCATACGTTGATTTGATGTGAGGGGTTGAGGGACATTATGTCAAGGACAGTGAATGAGATAACAATATAACAAACAGGATCCCACTCACCCACCATGTAGGAACAGAGCACATACGTGCAATTTATTAGCTGCTTAATATTATTCAGCAGTGTTAAAAATATTCTCTCATCCACTCCAGTACTAAATTCTACTGTACTCTTTCGCATCACTTGTGTTTCCACAATTTAGAATGTTCTCTCTACCAAAATAAACAAAACTTAATTAGGGTCAAGAAACAAAACAAATTATCCCTACAAAGGAACAAGAATAAATTTGGCCTTGAGGAACTCTGCTGGAGGTGTCACTTCTATTTAGCAAGAAGTGTTACAAGATACAAGAGAAGAGGGCTCTAGAGTGGCTCCAGTCTGGCTGCATTTTCTCAGATGTGAGTTCAAACACTTTAAGGAAGTTTAGTCTCCTCATTCTACTTAGATACTGGAGAGACCTAATATGAAGTAATGTTTTATGGCCTTTTGATTATGATTAAAAATAATCTGTAAAATCTAGCATGTCATTTAGCTGGGGTATATATATGGCACTATCCGAGAGAGAAAGAGATTGAGATCAACAATTCTACCTAGCTCTTTTCCATATCTAACCTCTGTGACTTATATACAGGTACTGGATGCTGTGTTATTTGTGTTTCATGACACAGCATGGAAAATTCATAAATGGTCCTCATCTAAGTAAAGGTAAAGAAAATTCCATTTCACTTTGACATAGAAATTGATGTAGAAATTGCCCCTCCCGCTCCCCTTGCTGGAGTGATCTGCTGTAGGTGTTTGCCATATGCTTTAAAAGTGACTGACATGACTCTGAATTTAATGTGTCACCTGCTGGGTTCAGGATCTGTTGTCTATCTCTGAATGTGTAGAAAATGAATTGCTTCAAGCTGATTTATTGCAAGTGAAATAGATGATGAAAACAACAATAGAAACGATGCTGTTAAAGCATCTTAAATGTAATAGCACTGTTTCATGTGTAAATGATTTCACAAATATAATCAAACATTCATACTGTGAATCTTTCAATTATAACAAGACTATCGCACAGTATAGTATTTGACTCCCTGATTCATTAACAGCTACTGTCATTAAGAAACTGCATACAATCCTCTGTGCTCATTCCTTGGGTTGCATTCCAAGTTATAATTCATCATGGAAAATAGATGCTTATATTTTCAATGTCTATCTGTGGAGTTTCTCTCTGCTTTTCTCTCTCCTTGTGCTTTACTCCTAAAGCATCTGTGTTCAGTAATCTTCATTAAAAGGTTTTCATATTCTTTCTACAAAGAAGCACTTTGCTTTATTAGGGCTCATCTACACATTAGTAGTGTCTTAATTTGTAAAGATTTTTTAAAGTATTATAAATGCATTTCTAGCATTTGGGAAGGGCACTGGTTTAATATTCCTAGAGCTAAAGGCCCAACTCAATAAGGTATTTAACCACATGCATAACTTTAAGCATGTGAATGTGTCATTGACATTCTATTTATGTGTTTAACTTTATACATGAAGTTACACAGCTTGCTGAATCAGGATCTATGTTTCCTGGACTATCAATCCAAGAAATCTTCATGATGTTGCCGGTTTTTGACCCAAGCATCTAGTCAAAGTTCAGGGCCCTGGGGATATGGGAAGTAGTGGGAGTAGAGTGGGAAGTAGCGTGGGAAGCAGAAATTGATGACGGAGTTTGGTATTTTCTGCGATGCAATCTTGCTTACTCATGAGGAATGTACAATGTCCAGATTCTCAGAATGAAGGAGAAACCAAAGGCAAAAGGAGTAGTTTCTTAGCTTACTGCCTCAAACCACTTTAGCTAGCCCCAGATCCAAAAGCTTTCTGTCTAGCTTCTTCCAGGATCACACCGCACTTACAGGCTTATGGTTAGATTTCAGCAGCCTCTCTCTGGTTTTGTGATCGGCCTTCCCTCACTACGTTTCATTCAGAAGATGAAAAAGAAGTGGATACTGACTGAGTGCAATGTGATGGGGGAATAACATGACTAGGGCCAGAAGATAAAGACCAGTCTTCTACCAGTCAATCTACACATGTTTATTTCCTATTTCACAGAAGCTTTTTCTGTGCGTTGACTGCGGGGAAAATGCTGACGTTTTGCTGATGACCACTGTTCACAAAAATATAGGACTGAAAAAAAATCTTCAATCTGTTTCCCCTATCATTTTTCTTCTGAAGGGCTCCGTGTAGCTCTAAAGCTTATCTCTCTTGCCAACAGAAGTTGATTCAATAAAAGATAGAATCTCACCCACTTCTAATCAGTATCAGAGGTAATCCAGGGCAATGGCTGGAGTTCCCACAGAGGCCAATAGTTGGAAGATCCAATGTAAGGGTTGGTTCAGTGGGTTGGGGAAGCAAAGATTGTGTGAGGAGCAGAACAACAAGGCATGATCTGGCAAAATGATCCAGACATCAAACAACAGTCTGTTGCTCAGACAGCTTTCTCTTCCTGTTGGAATCTTTATATAGTCCAGCTACCCAATGAGAATGCTTTCTATCCGTCCAATCAGGGGCCTGGTTGCTGTGGCTCTGAAGGCCCTCAGCAATAAGGCTGTTGGTCAGGGGTAGCAGTTTAGTGTACTGTTGTAGTGCAGCATACAAGGATGCTGCCTAAGGACCTGGGTTCAATAGCAGGATCCTGACAGTAATGGTTTGAGGGAAGGCAAAACATTTATTATATTCTTATGGTTGATATCTTCATTAGCCAACAGGATACTTATTTATTTGTAGTAGCATCTAGAGCCACAACTAAGATGGGGCCTTCGTTGTACTGTACAATGCAGAGCAAAAGACAATCCCTCCCCAAAGCTTCCAGTCTGAAATACAAAGGGTGGAAGAGGAAGCAGAAGCACAGAAAGGTTAAGTGACTTGCTCAAGGTGATCTAGCAGGTCAGTGGTAGAGCCAGTTATTGAAACCAGGGCTCCTGAGTCCCAGTCCTATGCTTTGCCTACGGGACAGTTCTGCATCACCTGCAGGATTCATCTACAGGTTTCTCAGAAGATGCTAAATGCTTTGGGGACTAAGATATCTGTGGTGTCCAACCATTGCAAAAATCATGCTTATCTTCATTGCCACTAAGGGCATGTTACCGTGCAGAGGCATCTGTTTAAAATTCATTCTCCAGATAACACAAATGCCCTTCAAACATGCACCTCGAAGGATCGGATGCAGGTGCTCAGCAGCTCTGAAAAATCAAGCCCCATGGAGTTTTATCTATATGCAGCCCATTAACAAAAGCTGATGGCTGGAACAAGAGAAGCCTATGACTGTATTACTACAGGAGCTATTTCCAAATACTTCAAAACAGGCAGAGAAAGAAACTGTTTTCTTGTTACAGGTTTAAGAATGTGATGGCATACTTGGAGCACAATTGAAACATGACAGCTATCATTCTGAATGTGTTTTTTTAAAGATACAAGGAAACGTATTGTCACATTTGATAAAAGAAAGATTAAATACTTATCAAGAAACTCAAAGGATTCCAGAATGTTATTCATTATTATTCTTTTTTTTAAATGTACTGGGTTGAGAATAAAGAACACAGTTCATCCTCATTAGTTTTGGACTTGTTGTTCTATTATTGTTTAATCATTTTAACACCTACCTCAGTTCTGCAAACAAAGATGAAAGGTTACAGTTTGAGAACAGAGAGTTCCACTTGCCTGTAGCTCAGAATGACACACTCTAATAGTAGAGTTATCCTGGTCACAGATGTCCAATTGACAATTGCAGTAGGTATAGCCATGTTGTTCAATGGAATTCTGAAGTCACTTGGTAGTCAAAGGGAAATTTTACATTTAATATTCAGCCAGTAAAGTTTGTAAATGTAGGACTAAATTCTGACATGTCTCACTGAAGCTTAGTGGGGACGGAGGAAGGTACAGAGACCTTCTTCTCTGCTGTAACCTTGCAGGAGTGGGACAGAATGGTGACCTGATTCTCCATTAAGCAGGAAAAGGTAGTGTATGTGTGGTGATGGGAGCAGTTACTGACCCACTCAGCATCTCTCTTGTCTTTATCCCTATAGAGATATGACTAGATGGGTCTGACCCATCTGGGATGTGGTCATGCTTGCTGTTACAACAGTCTGTTGGTATTACTGTGAGGGCCATCCAGCTCTAAGAACCTGACAACACTGTTGAATCACACCAGAGCTCTCAGTTCCTAGCTGCTTCAAGGAATGAGAGACTGAGTATGAGATTTGAAGCCAGGTTTCCTGCTTAAAAGTTACATGTAGTGCATGCCTCTCAGCTCCTGAATTTCTGCTTTGCTGGTGGTACAGGCACTGTAAGGCCCGTGACAACAAATAAACTCGTTGTAATGGTTGTGGCCATTAACTTTTCTTTTCACGATCTTACTTTTCATTAAGTTTGACTCAGGTGAAATTGTTCACTTTTCTTGATGGGCCTAAGACATAAAAAGGCAAAATAGATCTCAAGGAAAAAGGGAGTTATGTTACCTCACAACAGACTTTGGTCTCCCTTATGAGTGATAAACAAAGTAAAACCAAAGTCAATAACAGCTCTTTCTTACCTGTTATTACTATATTTTTCTCAGTCACACTATACCAGTCCACCCAAGTGAGTTTAATTCCACCCAATCAGCAGGATTAAACCACTGTTCCTCACCCCAAATTTGCAGTTTGGCTCTATCAAGAGAACCTGTAAAGTAACGTGTGTCACTCAGCTGAAACAGCCTTCATGGGATGATTCATGAGCCACTGCACAGGTAGTGGGGGGATTCCTCCGCCAACATCAGGCCTAGTTTCTTGAGCTAGGTGTTGTGGTCTCCATTTCAGCCATGATTAATTAATTAATTGATTAACAAAAGCAGAGGCGGAAAGTAACCAAATAAAAACATAGAAACAGCACAGTAATAGTATCGTCAAGCCAAAGCACTCAAAAAATCATGTATTGTCCCTCTCCCTCCTGAAAATAATAAGATTGGCTTAAAAAAATAATGAGCTATTCAAAGTGTTAACTGTGTGGGATTCCTTTTAGTTGCAAGCCATCGTGATTCACATTGCCATGCTGTTTTCCATAGCCACAAGGGCTAGAAATGTACTTTAAACTTCAAAGCTGAAAGTCACACAGTCATATGATTCATGGAGTTGGGGCTTTAATAAAAGCATCAAAAACAACATGAGACAGTAGAAAAATCACAAGAATCGGAAACAGTGCAATAACATTACATGGGATGGATAACATGGAACAATAATGAAGAATGGAAACTATTCCCCAAAACAAGTGGAAAAACTAAAATGGTACAAGATATTTTATAAACATGTTTTTTTTAATTAAAAGAAAATTAATAATGTTTAATGGAGTCACCCTAACAGATTCATGCTCATAGTAGTTGAAGTGTTTTCAGACACACAAGTACATACACACACAATTACCATTTTGTGTGATCTATTCTATCCCTTTCCCCCTTTGTTGCTATGAATTATTTCTATAGGCTTCCCCTGCTTTTCTGCTCTGCTGTTAACTCTTAATTCTCTACATCTCTAACTATTCTTTTGCACCAGCGCCAGTCCTGCAAAGCAAAACATTGTTACAATCTGGTAAATATTCAGCAAGAGAATTTGGTTTAAGTAATCTTCTCTATAAGGGGCAGAGGCATCTAGAAGTTAGAGTAGCAGACTGGATTCTGTCCCTGGCTTCATCATTCACTCACTTTGCGATATTGGACAACAACATATCAGGAAAATACCAGGGGGTAAGCCGTGATTTGCACGAGAGTGTGCAAGAGGGGCTGTGCAGAAACCTCAGTTCTATTTCTGCCTCTCTTGTTAATACATTTTCTGACCTTAGGTAAATCACTTAATCTGGGTGGGCCTCTGCTTCATCTCCTGTGAAACTGGTCACCATGCTGTTTGTCCATCATTGTCACTGCCTACAAAAGAGAGCTCTGCAGAGCTGCATTGCTCCAGGAGGAGTTTGAGCAGTCTGGTGTGCAGATAGACTGTGACAGTCCAGCCTGCTCCCTCTGGTGTGACTAAAAGACCAGTGTGAAGAAGGTTGGAGGCATGCATGGCACTGCTTTCTCCTGTTATGACAACAGCTGATAACATCATGCACAGTATGGATCATTGATGTACAAGTCCCCAGAACGAAACTCTGACTTGCACCCAGAAAGTCATTAAGGGTATTGTGAGGGGGGCAAACCCCGTCTGTATGTACATTTACATCTTTTCTGATGTTATTTGGTGTTACACAAAAAGAAGGTTAATGAGCAGGACACCTTTCCAGAGCGTAGAGTCATAGGTGAGCAGCTTAGACTTGAACAGAACATTGAAGGGCTGAAGCAGGAACAAGGAACAGTGTGTATTGGCAGTTAGATTTGAGTGAGAGTCTAAGAGACAGAAGTCTGAAGAACATTATGCTTGTGAGTAACGGGACAGTGATACCATAGCTGAGGTTTTTCAGGTTGCCCGTGCAGTTTGTGGTCACCTTTGTTCAGGGAAATGGAACCTATGTACATTCTATAAAATAAAAAAATAGCACTAGAAAATACCCTGAAAAATGAGAATGAGAAGAAAATCAGATGATGCGCATGATGTGAAAAATGACAATGATAACTGGTAATTGTTTAACAACACTTTACTAGAAGCCCCAAAAGTCACAATCGAGACAGAAGGCAGTACCGGTTAAAACAAATAAACAAACAAGCAAGCAATCTAGTTTAGAGGGGAAGTGATGACAGCTATAAATATTTAAAAAAATGTAATGAATAAAAGGGTAAGTTGATGTAATGAACATAAATCAGAAACTAGGAATTGTAGAAAATTGGTAAGGGAAGCAAAGGGGCATAAGCAGAAATCTATGGTCAGCAAAGTTAAGGCCAATAAGAAGGAATTTTTTAAAGTATATTAGGAAAAACTGTATTGATCCATTACTACATGGAAATGGGAGAATTATCAATAGTATTACAGAAAAGGCAGAAGTGTTAATAAATATTTCTGCTCTGTATATGGGGAAAAACAGATGATATAGTCATTATATATGATGATGACAACACTCTATTTTCATTAATATCTTGGGAGGATGTTAAACAGCGCTATTATAGTTAGGCATTTTAAAGTTAGAAGGTCCAGATAACTTGCATCCAAAAGTTTTAAAAGAGCTGGCTGATGAATTCAGACTGCTAATGTTGATTTTTAATAAGGCTTGGAACATAAGGGAAGTTTCAGAAGACAGAAGTAACCTAATGTTGTGCCAATATTTTAAAAGTGTAAAGAGGATGACCGAAATGATTATTGGTCTGTCAGTGTGACATTGATACATAATGGGGTGGTTGAGATGGGACTTAATTAACAATTAAAGGGAGTAATATAATTAATGATATTCAACATGGATTAATGGAAAATAGATTCTGTCAAACTATCTTGATATCTTTTTGATGAGATTACAAATTTGGTTGATAAAGGTAATAGCGTTGATGTAACATACTTACACTTCTGTACGTCGTTTTACTTTATATTATATAATATTTTGATTAAAAACTAGATCAATAGAAAATTAACATGCCACACATTAAATGGATTAAAAGCTGGCTTATTCATAGGACTCCAAATGCAATTGGAAATGGGGAATCAGCACTGAGCAGATGTCTTTCTAGCGGGGTCCCACAAGGATTGGTTCTCATCTCTAAACTATAGACATGGCTGAAAACATAAAATCCTCATGAAAACATTTGGAGATGACACAAAAGTTGGGGGAGTAGTAAATAAGGAAGAGGACAGGTCACTGATACAAAGTGATCCCGATTGTTTGGTAAAATGGACACAAATAAACAATGTGTTTTAATGCAGCTAAATGTGAATCTAAGAACAAGGAATACAGGCCATGCTGAATGAATGGGGGACTTTATCCTGAGAAGCAGTTCTCTGAAAAAGATTTGGAGCTGGTGATTAGATAATCAGCCGAACATAAGTCCCAGTGCGATACCATGGCCAAGCTGATCTTTGGATGCATAAACAGGGGAAATTTGGTAGGAACAGAGACTTTTTTGACTACTGTATAGGGCACTGGTGTATCTGCTGCTGGAATACACGATCCACTTCAGATGTTCACAATTCAAGAAGGATGTTGATAAATTGGACACGTTTCAGAGAAGAACCATGAAAATAATCAAAGGATTAGAAAAACCCTTATAGTGATAGACTCAAGTAGCCCAATTTATTTTTCTTAACAAAGTGAAGGTTAAGGGGTGTCTTGATTGGAATCTATAAATACCTACATGGGAAACAAATAATGGGCTCTTTATTCTAGCAGAAAAAGGTATATCACAATCCAAGGGCCAGAAGTTGAAGCTAGACTAATTCAGAATGAAATTAAGTTATTCATTGTTAACATTAAGGGTTGATAACATTGGAACAATTTACAAGGTTAGTTGTAGATTCTCCATCACTAGCAAATTTTAAATCAAAATTGGATTTTTTCCCAATATATAAACTGTAGGAATTATTCTGGGAAAATTCTATGGCCTCCGTTGTACAGGAGGTCAGACTAGATCAGAGGTGGGCAAACTATGGCCCGCAGGCCACATCCAGCCCACGGGACCCTCCTGCCCAGCCCCTGACCTCCTATCCCAGAAGGCTGGCTCCCAGCCCCTCCCCTGCTGTTCCCCTCCCCTACAGCCTCAGCTCGTTGCACCGCCTGAGCAGCGGGGCTCTTGCAGAGCTCTGGCATGTCCTGGTGCTCTGGGCAGCACCGCTGTAGCACCGCACCGGTGCTCCAGGCAGCTTGCTAAGGGGACAGGAAGCAGTGAGGGGTTTGATAGAGGGCATGGGAGTTCAGGGTGGTGGTCAGGGGCTGGTGGTGTGATAAGGGGTGGGGCGGTCAGAGGGCAGGGAACAGGGGGGTTGGATGGGGCAGGAGTCCAAAGGGGGCAGTCAGTAATGAGAAGAGGGGTTGTATTGGACGGTGGGGGGCAGTCAGGGGCTCCCGGGGGCGGCCAGGGGACAGGAAGGGGTGAATGGGGCAGAGGTCCCTGGGGGACTGTCAGGGAATGGGGGGTTGGATGGGGCAGGAGTCCCATCAGGGGGCACGAAGCAGGGGGGTTTAGATAGGGGGTGGAGGCTGGCTGTTTGGGGAGGCACAGCCTTCCCTAACCGGCCCTCCATACAATTTCAGAAACCTGATGTGGCCCTCAGGCCAAAAAGTTTGCCCGTCCCTGGTACCTTCATCATGGTACCTTCTACCCTTGGAATCCATGACAAGGATCAGGCCCTTTATCTCAGAAGCAATAGCAAGCTCAGATCTTGCATATGATCTATCCACTAGAGGGAGACAAAAGTCATATAGTATGAGTAAGCATTATAAGTAGACCTGCGTAAAAAATAGATTTTGTTGGTTCAATGGCAGCTGCAAAAAAAAAAAAAAGGATTTGTTTCAGGTTGAATCAAACATTTGGTGAAATTGACATGAATTCACAAAATGTTCTGGTGCTGCTAAATATGCATTTTTCAGCTAAAATATCTTTGTCGAAAATTTTTGTCCAGCTCCAGTTACAAGTCATCATTTTCAAATGGCTGAGATAGTTTTTGTGTTTTTCTTCAGCCTTCTGCAAATCTAACCATATGATGTAAATAAAACATTTTTCATGCTATTCCAAACATAGTATGACAAAGAGTGAATCAGTCATATAACAAGTTACAGATATAAGCTCTTCAGGTTTTGATGTTTATCCTTTGACTAGATAAAAACAAATCCCAAACAAATGTATACTTACAGGTATACACACCAGTGTCATTAAAGTGAGAAAGGACCATAACATCTGAGTGAGGTGCAATTCTTTAGAAAATGCTTTGCCTTTTCCAATCTATGATCACTTTCAATGCCAAAAGGAAAGAAAGAGCCAGACCTGAAGAAGAGCTCTGTGTTAGCTTGAGTGTTGTCTCTCTTGCATACAGAAGTTGGTCCAAATAAAAGATATTGCCTTACCTACCTTGTCTCTCTAAAAGGAAAGAAAGAAATTGTTTTTCTGCAGAAAAAGAGAGGGGCCTTACAATATCCTTTACATAAACCTGGCTGCATAAAAAGTTAAATTGTTCTCTCAGAGAATAATGGAGAATACTGAAATTGAAATTCACCACGCAGACTGGAGAGAATTTCACCTGAGAGATCAGATGCTGTCAGCAGAGCCTGAGTAAATGGGGCTACGCACTAGGGAGGTGCACAGCAGTCCGGGAGAGGTGGATTTCTTACTCTTGTCTCTGGAATGGCATCAGAACACCTGTATGACACTACTGTAGCATCACATTTCCCCCACTGCCCATCTCAGCTCTTGATCTGAGGAAGAGAAGCCAAGTTCTTGAGCTCCATTAATGCATCCAATACCACTCCATCCTCCCTGAGATCTCCCACCCCACCCCTATGGCCAAACCCACAGTCTTTGCTGAAGTCCCCACAGAGAAATGTTCCACATAGTGCAAAAGCTACAAACCCCCAAGCACAGAATCCAAGATCCTCTCCCTCTCCCTCATGAACAATAAACTGTGTTGATTCCTCTGTTGTTTTAGAGCCTTTTTTGTCTGAGGAGGGGGACTGGGCAAGAACCATGCCTACCTGTTCTTCACCGTGCAGTCTCTAGGAAATGAGTTCTGTATGATGAACTGTAAGCTGCATCCCACTTTGGCAAAGGGAAATGTGTTTTTTTGGTAACTTGCAGTGGTGTGAATAATAGCAGTCACATTATGAAGTCTTGTGATGGGGTAGGGTAGCACAGTTACTCAACAAATCATAGAAGCTGGAGATGGAAGAATATATTAGCTCATCTAGTTCATAGTGCCAGCTGAAGATAATGAACCTGGCAACCCATATGGAAATGTGTTTTTGTAATTGGCATCTCCCAATAGGGCCATTTTAGCATGTCCCCAGGAAGGAGATGTTTCAGAGGAGCATTTAGCTGTTTAACTTAGGTTTTGAAATCATGAGCAGTGACTGAGGAAATATCAGGAGCAGAACATATTAGAAAATACCTAGAAATTGGACTGAACGATTATTTCACTATTCTGGTTGGTAGTGTTTATCTCCACACTAAAATAGTTACCATTTCTAAATTGAGCCTTCAAGAAAGTCTAAGGCCCAAGAGGTTTGTTTATGTTTCTTTAAAGAAGTAAACCATGCAGATGCCATAACAGTTAATCTTCCAAGTAAATTTGAGAAACTTTTTTTATATACTTTGAATCCATTTGAAATGAAACAAATCTCAGTAATTAAAAGTCCATATAAATATTAATGAGATATTTCATACTATATAGAAAAAAATTAATACTTCTAGAAGGCCTGCTTCTGTCAGTAGTCTAATATCTGTGAGATTTCCAAGAAATGTTATGAAGTCTAATAATTATCAGCATGCCAGATGCTGGATTGTGCAGGCGTAGGTTGGATGAAATTTGCCATCATATTAGATATACTTGCCAATATTAAACAGACTGTGACTTCTATCTGTACTTTTGTGTCTCCCTAGGGAACGTTTAAATATTTCTTAATTAGCTTTTGTTTCCAAGTAGGGCTTTCATTTTTCTGGATACACCTTTCATTTCCCTGGTTTTATTAAATTCAGATAGGCTTCAGTATTTTGTGTATCCATTATAATAAGAGTACAAAGTTTTTAATAATATGTAAAAATACAAAATGACAAGTTCCTTAGAGAGAATTCAAAGTTGGTTAAAAATGAAATATAATTTAATGGTGTTGCATTAATTTATTGCTTTAATTTTGGCAAAATCCTGTAGAAACATGGCATTGCTCATCGGAAAATTCAAAGATTGCAACCTCTGTGAGCAATGAAAGGGGGATTTTGGATCCACTGTAAGCTAATTGTATGAGGAAATTGGATTGCTAACTGTAGGAAGCTTCAATCAGTGAGTTTTACACATCAGAAAACCTAGATCTTAATCAAATAGCTCTGGATTTCCTGGCCAAGGCCAAAAATACTTTTTTGATCAGAGAACTGCATTCTTCTTTTTGCTTACTAAAAGTGAAACAAAGCACTTTGATAATTTCTATTTTTGGAGATTCTGGGACAAATACAGAGACAGTTTCTAAAGGCAAGGTGGTGCGGCAAGAGGGTTGTCAGGGTATTTTTCCCACTTTGAACTTCAGCGTCCAAAAAGTGGGGACCTGCATGTACTCTTCTAAGCTTAATTCCTAGCCTAGATCTGATAGCGCTGCCACCAGCCAAAATATAGTGTTTGGCACACTTTCTGTCCCCCCCAAAACCTTTCCTGAGGGACCCAGGACCCAAACCCCTTGGGTCTCAAAACAAGGAGAAATAAACCATTCCCCCTCCTTCCCCCTCCCAGACTTTCCCCTCCCTGGGTTACCCTGAGAGATTACACTGATCCAAACTCCTTGGATCTTAAAACAGAGAGGAATTAACCTTTCCCCCTCCCTCCTTTCCCCCCACCAATCCCTGGTGAGTTCAGACCCAATCCCCTTGGGTCTTAAACAAGGGGGAAAAAATCAATCAGGTTCTTAAAAAAGAAAGCTTTTAATTAAAGAACGAAAAAGTAAAAATTATCTCTGCAAAATCAAGATGGAAAATGTTTACAGGGTATTCAGATCATATAGACTAGAGGGACTTCCTCACCCTTAGCCTGAGATTAAAAGTTACAGCAAACAGAGGTAAAACTCCTTCCAGCAAAATACACACTTGCAAGTTAAGAAAACGAACATAAGACTAATCCGCCTTTTTTAGCTAGTACTTACTATTTTGAACATGAGTGACTGTTTCAGAAAGATTGGAGAAAGACCTGGTTGCACGTCTGGCCCCTCTTAGCCCCAAAAGTGAACAACCAACAAAACAAACAGCACAAACAAAGACTTCCCTCCACCGAGATTTGAAAGTAACTTGTCCCCTGATTGGTCCTCTGGTCAGGTGTCAGCCAGGTACACTGAGCTTCTTAACCCTTTACAGGTAAAAGGGAGATTAACCCTTAACTATCGGTTTATGACAAGGGTGTATGAGCTAAACACTGCTAAGAGGGTATGAGTCTAAGGGAGTAAGTCTGGAGAAGTCTAAACTGGCATGGTAGGCCATCTGCGAGCCCACCCAGCATATAAGATATACCAACTTAGACTCCCTTGAGACTCACCCCTGAATTTGGTCTTCCAATTTGTATACATTTTCATTACATCTTGTCGTTTTTTCAATTGATGCCATTTAAGGCAATAAAAAATCTGCAATGCTGCAAAGTAGGTTTATACATGCTGTTGATATTGGCATTCAGATTTAAAGATAGTTGTAACATACCAGTGCAATTTTGAAGAAATTAAAGTAACCAGGCAATAGCCATTTACCTTTACAGATATTAACAGTGTGCTGAACAAATAACAATATTCATCCTTCTTTTATAAGAGATGATGTTTACTAATGGTGTCTCATTGCCTCACACAGCAGGGCTTCTCATCCTATTTTGGCATAATGACTGAGGCAGTATTGTTTTTTTAGAATGTATGTTATCATTATTCATTACAGTACTGCACTGAAACTTCACTGGGAAGCAATAAAGAACGAAATGTATATTTTAAAGACCCTCGTTTCCCCCTAAATGCTTGAATTAAGCTGCAGTCTGTGGTGTTCAGAGAACTGAGTTATGTCCTAAAGCAATGCTTCTGCAGGAGTACGTCATGCCTGGAGATTGGGCTCTGATTAGCTTCAGAGTTTTCTAATACCGACTATTGATTTTCTGCTACTATAGCTGCCACTAGATTTTGTATTCTGGCATGGGAGTTCTATCTTTTGCATGAGAGAATGATGAATGATTGTCTGAGCAGCTACAAGCACATATTTTATTTTCTCTTCAATAAAAGCAACAGTCAATATCATTTAGACAGAGAAAAGCTTCATTACAACACAAAAAGCCTATGGAATGCTTTGGTGAGTGTGGGGTTTTTTAAATTGCTGATTTTACCTTCATTGTAGACTTTCCACTATAAACTTGAGATCATTTTTATTGCTGCTGCATTCCAATAACTATGGGACAAAATATGGACTTTAGGCCTAGTCCATATGGTAAAGTAGAAATTCAGAGAGGGACAAAATGTTATGTATAGTACCTATGAAACACTAAGAGTCCAAATTTTGTGAAAAAGTCCAAATATTTTAGATTCTCAAATAGACTGGAATGATTCCACTGCAATCAACAGTGTAACTGATAGCAGAATCTGTGCTAGACTTAGGGTTCTGCAGGTTCCATACCAATGAAGAAACAACATTCATATTTAGTTGGACAGGTATTTATATTGATCATCTTCCCCAAACCCAGCATGGCTTAAAATGGTCTTTAATCACAATACTTTTTAAAAGTTCCCTTGAGGGTCACAAAGGGCCCGACAGATCCCCCCACTGATTTCAATGAATGTTGGATCAAGCCCAGAGTGGAATATATTTTGTAACAATCATCCTGAACTAAAATACTATGTATAGCATGTATTCAGCATGCCAATGCATAAAGTGATAGCACAGCTTCACCTAAAGTAACAGAAATTTTGTGTTTGCTTCTGAGGTGTATCTATAACTATGGATTTGTTTCTACATGTGGTCACATTTAAGATGTAATTTAATGCAGTAATGTGTGTCAAATAAGCAAATAATAAAACTCCACTGGTAAACTTTATGAAAGATGAATTGCACAGCCTTAAGAAACCACAAAGCTCTTAAAGGCCCTACTCTTGCTATGATTGACATCAATGGCAAAACTCCCATTGATTTCAGTGGTGCAGGATCAGATTAATAGATCCTAAGTCAGTAAAATATATATTTTAGACAAGATCTTCACTTGCAGTTGAGATCTGCTCAGTGAGGCCAAAGAAGGAGAGATGGAAAGGTGGATCTAAGCTTCAGGAGTGTTCTAAATTGTGCCCCGAAGACCCAAAGGGCTGTTTCAGCAACTTGAGGTCTTAAGAGTATAGTGGTGCTGCAGTGAAGTTTCCCCTTCTTCAGTCACTTTCCATATGCCAGGGGCTGGATGAGGAGGTGCCATATAGCCACTATGGCAGATCTACAACACCCAGGGATCCCTGAACACTGTGGTAACCCAAAAGGTGCCAGATCTACTAGTTTTCCAGCTGCTTTGCCTTCTTGGAATGGGACTAAGGGTCCATCCCTCTACTTAATACTAATATATTTATATTTTCAAACAAGGTGTTTAAAAATTATTAAAGGCCTAGATTGTGACTGGCCCAGAAATGAGTATATAATGCAGGGAACAGTCATAAAACACCAGCCAGCCAAAACCTCATGTGATCTGTAAAAGGGCAATACATAAGTGTAGTTGTGGCATTCCCAGGAGCAAAGAATGCTTCCTCCTTATTACCCTAGAGGATCACAGTTCCTCAGAGAGGGTAGAGTCATGGGGAATAAGTTGCATCTCATTAAGGGGTGCGGCGGCAAGTAAACTTGCTCTGCATACTGGGAGCTCAGAGAGGAATTCTGCGTCCTGAAGAGTTCTCTCTGAGTTTCCTTGGGCAGGGCAGCTCTGTTTTACCACAAACCCTGTACTGTACCTAAATGGCACATATGGGCCCTAACTACTTAACTTATTCACTGACTCCTAGATATTATGGTAATTGGTGCATAAGAAATACAGACAGATCAAAACATTTACATACCGGCCAAGACCTACATTCAGGGCTCTGCTTCCTGTGTGGAACGGGATAATAACTAGAATTGAATCAAGAATGCCAACATTTTCTGTGAATATTCATTTGAATGTTTAAATGAATCTTCTCCAGCTGTGTTTGTGTCCGTATAACAGTAGCTGAAGTCAGTGAATACTGACCCAATTATGTGACAGGATTATTAACTGACTGTAAACCTAACCCAAATTAGGTCATCAAGAGCAGGAAATTAAGACTAGCCTCTCACCAGCAACATTTATTAATGCTCTTTTTGTGTTCACTGTCCATAAATATTCCAGAAGACACTTTTCCTTGCAGGAATGTTTGCTTTTACACCATTTTTTTAAGCAAATATTATGGAACATTAGCAGCCACTCAGTTTTGACTAGTAATCACAAGTTTCATATGTGCATCTTGATTTACGCTCATTTAGCAAAGGAAGAGAAATAATTCATCTGATCTATGCATCCTACCACAAAAGTTCTCATGTTGAACTATTAAGCGTGAGCATGGATTTCCTTTATTATCTGGAATCTAAGGGCTAGACCAGCGGATCTCAAACTGTAGGGACCTCAAAGTGGGTCATAACCCCATTTTAATGGGGTCACTATGACTGGTTTAGACATGCTGGGCCCCAGATCTGAAGCCAAAGCCCGAGGGCTTCAGCCCTGGGTGGCAGGTCTCAGGTTACAGCCCCCCTACCTGGGGCTGAAGCCCTTCAATTTTGGACCCCCTTCCCAGAATGTTGGGGTTCAGGCTTCCCCCCACACACACACATACCTTGGGCAGGCTCAGGCTTTGGTCCTCCCACACACACAGGTTGCACACCAGTAAATACAGCCCTATCTGGCGCAGCTTTAGTCTTCCTTCTCCCATCCCTGACAGACACCCAGTTCTACAGGATGTTGCACTGAGGGAAGGGGTAGCGGTGCCATGTGCTTACCTCCTGTTCACTCTTCTCTGCTCTTTTTGGTACATCGAATACCATGGAGAAGCAGGGACAGACAAGCTCCGGTAATCCTCAACTTGCAGGGACTGCAATATGCCTAATCCTTGTACAAATGGTGCAGGAGGCTGGAATAGGCTCTGCTTCTCTTCCCTCCACCACCCATCTCCCACTGTATACCTCTTGAGGACTAGGCAGAATTTGGCTCAGAAGTTATTCAATCTTTTTAAAATAAAATCTCTATTCTCTTTCAGTCTGTATTTGTTTTCTTTTGAAGAACTCTGCTCCATACACATCTACTGTAATATTTCAAAACCAGTCTAGTAGCAGAAAGACTTGACACGACGCAAACCTTACAGAGTCCTTTGATATGTCATATTACATCAATGATGTTTCGAGAAATGTAGTGTCTGTTTTATAATCCTCAAAAATCCATCCAGAGATGCATCAAACATGTCATGGATGACCTGCTTTTTTTTGTTGTTTTTTTTTTTAAAGATATTATAAGGATGTTTTTAAACTAGTTTTTCTGACAGAGATTCATTTTTCAGATGGGTGCCTATGTAGCAGCATTCCTTGGGCAATTGGCTAATACATACAATCCTTATTGGCAACCACAGAGATTATATGCTAGCATCATTACACAATAGCACTCCTCGTGGGCATCGAATACTTGGGTGATAGCAAAAAAGCAATTACAATTGTTATTAAAACATTAAATAATAATAATAATGGGAAATTAGTGTGAAAAGAGTGAGTAGAGGATTGGTTTTGGATGCTAGATGACCTTGGACAAGTCCCTTCACCTTTCTGTTACTCAGTTTCCCCATCTGTTAAATGGGGATAATATACTAACCTCTTTTGTACAGTGCTTTGAGATCTACTGATAAAAAGTTCTATATCGGAGCTAGGTATAATTATTAATAGCATAAATGCTATTGGAACAATAGTTTATTAACACAGGCCTATATCAAAGCTGAAAATATAGCCTCTTTAAAATATCCTGGTCAGCTTTCAGTATACATGAGGTATAGCATTATTGAAGGCCAAATCCTCTAGCTTTATTGAAGACAATAGAGCTATGTTAGTTTACCATAGCTAAGGATCTGGCCCTGAATGTCCAAAATGCTAAGCAGAAGTCTTATTGAACCAACTTTTTTCCTAATAGAATATGTGATTAGACATAAAGATGAGGCAGTACAGAAGTACTGAATTATCTGAACATTTATCTGAGATGGAACGCAAAAATTTGATGAGTTTCCCAGGAAGAATATTTGTAGGAAGGGTTTCATGGTAGCCACCAATCAGTGTCAGTATTTATATTAACATTGATTTACCCTTGGCTTTGTTCTAAATATTCACATATGGCAAATTCTTCATTGTATGCTACCAATGGATTCTTCATTATGACAGTGTTATTCTATTTGTTATGTAATAACTGACAACATAGACAGGATAAGAAGAATGGCACCCATGTTCCCTTACTTCCTGTTCAATAATGATGGTCAATATAATTTATCATCAAGAGGCAGTGATGAAAATGACAAGTCAATTCAGCTATTTTAAAATTACTGAATACCACCTACTAACTTAACATGAAAGAGTAGCCATGCTCCTTGGATTTCCTATGCATTTTCCATTCTTATTAGGAATACATTTGCACTGAAAAGATTAATGGATTATGTTTTGACATATAACAAAAAGGACTCTCACAGAAAGAAAGTTTGGAGCTCCTCACATCATAGTAAAAATTAAATTATTGTGTAAGAGGTCTAAAATGTGAAATCTTAATTCATAATTTTTTTTAAAATGACAGCAAGTCCTTACAAATATCTTAGTATAAAGGCTTTGCTAACTTTCAACAGAGTTAATTTTAAGGCTATTTCAAGCTCACACATTGAAATATTTCATTTACAAAGTCCTTAAATTGTAAAATAATAAAAGTTGAACAAGATCTACCAGAGCATCTTGCCCAGACCCATCATTCCCTATAGAACATGGGCCTGGTGCTCTACTTGCACTTTGTTCTGCAATGTCCTACCATGCAAAGTGGAAGTAAACGGGCACAGATCAATAGAGCTTTATACCACCTTACAGTGGCTACACAGGGTGCAAGGTAGTGGAGAACCAGGCCTTATCTTCCTGAGACTATATAGGAGCAGAACCTTAGCAGCTGTAAATCACTGTCACTCCAGTGAGGTCAGAGTTACATCCATTTGTACCAGTTGAGGATTTGCGCCATAACACATTAGCACGACAGTTAAAATACGGATGATTCCATCTTCAAAGGTAAAAAATCAGAGCAGGTATGTAATAATTTACACACTGGATCTGACTCTCCAGTCTACTGCACCAGTTCCACATTTAGCAGAATTACACTATTGTAAAACTGGGATAGTGGAGTTGGAAGTGAGGCCCATTTTTTTTTTATTGTTTTTCTCAGGTTTACAATGCAACTCCAATTTGTCAGCTGGCTGACATGGCTGAGGAAACTGTCTACAACTGTGAGGGTCAAAAAGAAATAATTGGCAAAAAAATATTTTTGCTTCATTTAAAGGAGTCACCTTGAGTTAATTGACTGAATATTGTGAGCTTTTCTGACCATATCCTTCAATTATAGGTGGGCTAATCAATTTATATAAACTAAGAGCTGGCATGAACTTCTTTATCAAAGCCCAAACCAAACTTGTGTCAGTTTTTTATATTAGAGAAAGACCAAGCTACCCATTTGTAAACTTATTTTTCATTTGTTCTTATCTCACCACTTGCTTTATCCAGCCCAAGGGGGATATAAGATGCCATGAAATAAGCTATTCTGTCAGTAATAGTACTGGAGTTCATATAAGAATGCCAATTCACCAGATTTCCAGCCCATTACAGACTCAAGAATTTTCAGAACAAACCATATCATCCTGTTCCTTCTATACCACAGAGGGAAGGAAAGGAGCACAGTGTGGCAGGGAAAACTCATTCAAAAAGTGAGGCAAGAGTACCTCAATAGCATGCTGGCTTGTACAGTACTTACAACTGCCCAGGGATCCATGCAGATGTAATCTGGTTTATGCTGTTGAGCTTAGGGCTCTATGGGGGGTCTTCGGTCATTGCCATTTCAATGACTCCTCCCCATTAAGGGGAATATTAAAAAACCTGTATCTCCCCATACAATTTCTTGCATACTTTTCTGCTTTCTGCACCTTTGCATCTGGAAGGTAGATGCATCCCTGATATTTTGGAGAAGTGTCCAGAATTTTGACTGATTATCTAAAGCTCTATTTTAGGTTCACGCTCATTAAAACTCTTCAGCTTTTAGTCTCTATCGGTCATTAATGACAGTTTTGCTTGCCTCAGGACAACAGGATGAGACCTTGCTATATAGTATTGATTGTATTCCCATGATAGGGATTTTTCAGGTGAATAATTATATACATGTGATGTGGGAATAGCAGTTTGAGCTATGTATTCTTATTCATTGTTCACATTAATGTTTAATATTATTATTATTATTATTATTATTAGGTGTTTAGACTAATCTGGAAGCAAATTTTTGTAAACAATACAAACTATAACACTGCTAAGAAAAAAGTTATCATCTAGAGCTGTTAATAATATCCCTACTATGATATGATCCATATTTTCTGTGGCAAGCATCAAAACTAACTTGGGTAAGTTATTGTTCCATCTGCCTCTGCTGCTGCTGTCCAGCACAAGACCTCCTGAAGAGCAGCTGGTTTTAAGGGCGGCTCACCAACCTGAAGTCCACCTACTCCGTTTCCTTCTCCACTAGGTAGTAAGTCATACTGCAGAAGTACAATACATGAAAGTAATCAGAATTTACAATGAAATGCCTCCTATTACAAGACCTATGTTAATCTAATTTGAGCTTAATAGTCTTCCATATGGTTTAAATAGTATTTATAACATCTGCAGAAATATAGTTCTGTGCTGGGCAAGTATCTGGTCTGAAGGACAACTTAGTACACTCCTCTTTGCCCACCAGAGACAACTGGGGATCTTCAAAAGGATGAGGCAGAGTGTAGGGGACCATATCAAACCTGGTAGTAGTTTTCATAAAAAATAAGCACTTTTTTGCCTGTTATAACTCCATTTGAATGTTAAACAAACATTCATGAAGAAATTGTGAAGTGATATATTTTTTACAAGAAATATAAAAAGGTGATTAAAAAAACCAGTTTGCAAGCTGTGCTAATTTTTTCTCTCTACTTGTACTCATGATTTCCAGACTTGGTATTTTAATATTTGTATTAGCATCTACTTTCTGGGGTGGCACCATGTTCCAGCTCTCATTCCGAGAATAATAGCTTAAGAAAATGGCTTATGTATGAAATATATTCATCTATCTGGCACACTGATGCATTAGTGCAGTAAAATCCTTCCACTGATGCTTGTTAGAAGGAATACTTTCTGGAGCTATGTTAAACAGTAACATGTAAGTGGTTAGACAGGTAGTTAAATCGGGGCTGTTGTCCAGATGGACTCATAAAATGAGTAAATTAATGGATTTTTACTTGGTCTTAAGACGCATACTTATTGACTACAAGCAATAGAAGTGAGACTGATGCTTACTTTTACTTCTCTTACTTACTTAGATATTCGGGGATCCGTGGTGTAAATTCACCATGACCCCATGACACATGACTCTAGACTTTTTATTCTCATTTAGTGAAGAATACACAGGGGAACACTTTGCACCAATGTTCAGAGATGTGTTAGACCCCCACATAACACAGAATCTCACTTAATTACCTAACAAATATTACCCTTAAACCAGTATCTCTCAAAACCTGCCTCACTTGTGTTTGTCTTAAAGGATCTCAGGAAACTGAGAATTTTGTTTTTGAAGAAAAAAAATGTATTTTTTAATATAATTGAGTCACAGGGGAAGACACTATCTGTAAAAGTGTTAACATGTAGCTCCAGTGTTTGAAAAAAAAAAAGACGCATTAATATCCCAAGTTAACAATGATAAAGCATTTAGTGGTTACTGTTTAATGCTTGAAAAGGTCAACAATCTCCTTCATATTAAGTCTATTGCAGCTTCCATTAAAGTTTAGCAGAAAGATCAAAAGGCTTGATAAAAGCCTGGAAAGCTTTTCACTGAGAGTTTAATAAAGACCTCCCTCCAGATCTTATAGCCCAGCAAACAGTGCTCATCACTATGTGGCCTTTTATTTGTCAGGATAAGCAATGATCTTCAACATCACTTACAAGGGCTTTTTATTTATAGTCACCTCTGACCATTAATGTCTAAAACTGTCGTGCACTGTGTTATATACTTACACATAATGCCAGCAAACAACAAATAGGCCCATTGCTCAGAGAAAAGCCAGTGTGTTGCATCTTATCTGCATAAGAACTTGCAAAAATAAGTAGTGTTGCCAAAATGAATTTAAAAGACAATTAATGTTTCATGTACTTATAGGACATATCTGACATTAACTGCGTAAATGGTGAAAATCATAACGATCCATGAAAGCCGTAAGATAAATAATATAATTAAGGAAATGAGAAACTAGAAGCCTCAATACTGTGCTGTGCTCAGCAGAATATTCCAAGGACAAGGAAAATATTTATTTTAACACCTGAATATCATGTGTGGTATGGATCAAGCAGTAGCTGGACTATTTACTCCAACTGGCCCTGGAGGAGTTTAGTTAAAGTAAAGCCTCCCCTTTGCATTTATTTTTGTAGACTCCTTATGACTTCATTGCACTCTGGCAACCGGCAGTTTAATTTGTGTCTCTGAGTTTGAGACAGACAACACTTCCGTCATCTCAGGAGAACAACATGAACAACCTCAAAATTCTGTATGTTCATATCAGGGGCGGCTCTAGGGATGTTGCCGCCCCAAGCACAGCAGGCAGGCTGCCTCCGGCGGTTTGCCTGCAGACCGTCCACTGGTCCTGCGGCTTCAGCGGACCTGCGGGAGGTCCACCAAAGCCGCGGGACCAGCGGACCCTCCGCAGACAAGCCGCCGGAGGCAGCCTGCCTGCCACCTTCGCGGTGCCAGCAGAGCGCCCCCCATGGCTTGCTGCACCAAGCACACACTCGGTGTGCTGGGGTCTGGAGCAGCCCCTGGTTCATATGAGAAAAAGTCAACAAAGCCGCACTGCGATTGGCACTAAGAAGAGCATATACTGGCAGACTCAGCAGACAAGCCAAAGACTCTCCTCTCCAGATGCACAGCTCTGGTCTCTTCTGTACCTGTTCTATTTATCTCAGGGATTTTCCTACACGTCTTTACAGATACAGAGGTCTGATCTATCAGGAATGTCGCCTTTTTCCAGCACTAAATTAAATATTTTTTATTATTCATTTTTTAAAATTGTGGATGTTATAAAATATTTCAGATAAAGGTCATGACCAGCTTCTATGAGTTGGTGAAGGGAAAATCAAAAGCTGTAACAACTATTGCAGAAGAGTGGATCTCTGTTCTAATCTTTTGCACTTTTTCTAGTTATATCTGACTGAACTGCAAAGGATGTGTTGCAATGTTGCAGCACTATAAAGAATGACTCTATTCTATATGCACCATAGAGGGATTTCTTATTTCAGACATTAATCTCAAACTTGCTGCAGTGAATTCACAGAGCCAGCATATGTCCTAGACACTAAAGAGTCTATTCTTCCCTGATATGCAAGTCTAATATCCATTAAAACTGGCAAGAGAGATCTATGTGTACTCTAATGGTGCAGGTGAGCCTATCCCAAAAAAAGAAGAACTGAACCCATTGTTTTCTCAAAGTTAAGACTCGTCATAGGAAATTCAAATTAAAAAAAAAATCACAGTATTAGTGGATGTAAAGCCATATAATCTTATTACTACAAATTATTATTGCTTTATTTCAGTTTAGGGAAATTAGACAAAAGCTGCCACCATCAAAAGGATAACGATTGAACAAAGCCAATGCACTAGTCCCTCCCACTTAAGCATACTAGTTATGTCAAGTCAGGATCATTCTGGACAAAAGCTTAAGGAAGGAGCTTAAGGGGGACCCTTCATCTCTTAGCTATTAGGAGGGAAAGTCTCAGCGCCTTCTCTCTTTTTACCTCGATCATATAACTGCCACAGAGATTCAAAGGAAGTGTTGCTTTCTTCTAACACTGAAGAAGAAACTTGATTAGAATAAGGAAAAAGTATACTCCCTAAAACAGCTCTCTCCCTCTCAACTTCACTGTATAATTTCTGCCTAAAAACCTCCTGATACATCAGTTTCTCTTTTCTTACTTCCTGCTACCTATTCAAAGAAAGCCAGATATTTCCCCTCTAAGTAATTTTCTTGAATGCCTCTCTTTTTGTTTGTGTCTCTTCTCCCTTTTCCCAGCAGGATGTCCTGAAACTCCCCCACTGTTGGGACTGATAGATTCTCAATGCTCTGATTCCTATGTACCAAGCCCAAGCACTGAATTTGCAGGCCCAGAGCTCCTGTAAGTGCCACACCACTGGCTGTCCAACTGTGCAAGTAAGTTTGGTTCTTCTGAAAAACTCAATCAGACACAGGGCCAGGGGATCAAAACCCAGTGAAAATATGGGGAAGCGGTGCATCATTATAAGTGGAGTGGAATCGGAGGACCTAATTTCCCTGAAGGGACTATTATAGACAAGATATCACCAGAACAGGTAATGTGGGGATTTAGGCTAGAACCAATGTAGTCCCACAGACAGAGCAGTCCACAGAGTAAACAAAGTTGTACTTGTTCAGCTTAACCAGCATTCAGCTTCACTGTTGGCAAATGAACCATGGTGGCAGTAGCTGAGCTGAGAGTTCTCTTAAAAGCAGCAGCTGGCATCACGAACCATGGAATTCCCTCTGAAGCCCCACAGAGCCCTGGATTTTGCAGATAAAACCCTAGCCCAGGGGTGGTCCTGATGGCAGGAGAAAATTTAGCTTTACACGGACCTGGCTATGCAGGATGACAACAGCAGGAAAGTAAAACTGGCACTTTGCCTTACTGGGCAATAAGGTAGCGAGATCTGCACCACTTTGAAGCTCACCACATCCTAAAGCTTCACAGCAGTCCTAGGAGCCCTGGGAACCACTGCTTCCCAAAACTTTGGGGTGGAGGCAGGTTTTCCCTAGGGACCAATCCCAAAGGGAGGGGATAGATCCCTGTATTACAGCCTTACAGCACACTGGCTGTTACTTGCAATTTTGGGGATTTCACACAGGGCTTTGGAGTGGAGCCCAGAGTTGGAGCACGGAGCACCTCCGGAGCAGTGGAGCTGCAGGTTTTTGCCTTGAGCCAGAGCACAGCTCCAAAGCCCTGATTTCACATATTTCCTAGTTTGGACCAGGATAGTCTGTGTCACTTGGGATGACCACCTGAGGAAGCAACTGCTCTGGATAGGTGATTGAACATTAGACAGATACTTGGACAGGAGAAAGGATGAAAGCCCTAGGAGGTGCAAACACCTCCAAGAAGTACATGTAGTGAGACAACAGCAAAGAAGAGCAGGAACAAAGAGTTTCACACCCATAGTGAGTTGCATTTACTGTGGGAAACACCTTCAGCAAGTAAAGGAGAAGTGTTCCATACGAGGGCAGCACTGCACAGAATGTGGCAAGTTGAACCATTTTAGCAGTGTGTGTAAGAGCAGAGGAAGATCTCAGAAAGATTCAATCAGACTCATACAAGAGGGGGATGGCACATCAGACAGAGATGATGACATACCTCTCTCCATGAGTTTGAGAGCATAGCCGATTCAGGCTGGTGGGACAGGAAAGCAACCAGGAACAATACCAACCACACCCTGTGCAATTTCATCTTGATAGCAAGGCCTCCTGAAATGCAACTCCTCAGGGTTAACTGGACTCAAATTTACACATTACAATGAACAGGCATGATCTATTCATGTACATTGAGAGCATAATGTAGCCCACAGGAAAATGTGCCCTCGCAGTAACTTACCTGAAAAATAACAGATGGTGCCAACAGAAGTTTGTGGTGGTGAATGGTAAGCAGCACAGACCCCTCTTGGGGAATACAGGCATGGATCTGATTAGGGTGCAGCATCAGAATTTTATAGCTGCAGTGTAAGAAACAATAGGATAATGTAGACAATTTTAAAAGCATATGAGGATGTTTTAAAAGATGATGGGAACCTCAAAAGAAAACTGCAACTGGAAGTAGACACCACGGTGGAACATGTGCACTTTCCACAAAGGATAATTTCAATAGCACGGTGGAATCCAATACACACAAGGAGTTTGAAAATCTGCAGGGCAGAAGTATCATAGCACCTGTAGAGGCCAGTGGAGCCTGTGTAAGCTGTATGGTGGTAGTAAAGAGACAATCAGGCAAATTACATATCTGCATAGACACAAAGCCATTGAACTGTACATTGAAAAGATATCACTATCCACAACTAATGATGTCTTGCCAGAACTTTCCAAAGCCAGAATCTTTATGGTCTGTGAAGTGAGGAATTGGTTGTGCAACCTAAGTCTGGATAAAGAGTCCAATATGCTGACAACCTTTGCAACACAGATAGCTGCGTGTGCCCGTGGGCATTAGCTCAGCACCAGAGATGATCCAGAAGAGACTCACCCAAGCATTGGAAGGACTGCCTGGGGTGAAAATAATTGCAGGTGATATCCTCATTGTAGCTGAAGGGAGCAATGATAAGATGAATGAGAAAATGATAGAAAGTGACAAGCTTTTCTACAGCAATGTAGGGGCAAGAACATAAAACTCAACCCGGAAAAACAAGTGACATATATTGGACATCTGCTCACAGCAGCAAGACTAAAAACAGATTTCAACAAGTTCAAGCCAGTCAGAGAAATGCCAGCCGCAGTCAATGTGAAAGGGGTACAGCACTTCATTGCATTGACAAATTTTCTGTCCAAGTTCAGTCCACACCTGGGCTCCACAGGCAGAGACAATAAGTCAGTTGACAAGGCAGGATGTTGAGTAGGACTGAGCAGGTCCCCATTTGACATGCTGAAACAAATGATAACAGATGCCCCGACCTGAAGTTTTACCAGGCAAGAGACCCACTGACACTCCAGAGTGATTTGTCAAAGAAAGGACTGTGTGTAGCTCTTTTGCAGGAGCAGCGGTTTGCTTATGCCAGCAGAGCCCTGTCAGAGACAGAATAAGGGTATGCCCAAATAGAAAAAAGAGCTTCTGGCTGTGGTATTCGGAGTGGAATGATTTCATCAGAAGATATATGGCCAGCCAGGAATAGTGCAATCAGACACAATTCCCTGCAGACAAATTGTGGCAAAGCCTGTTCTCAGTGCCTCAAAGATATTGCAGCACATGTTGATGCACCTCCAGTGCTACCAGGTGGAGATCAGATATTGTCCAGGACAATTATTGGTGTTAGCTGACACACATGCCCAGAATCAGCATGTTGGCAAAAGGAGATCATGATATTGAATCCACTAACATGCTGCACTATGTCCCAGTTTCAACAGTGAAGTTGTTGGAAATCAAAGAGGCTACAGAAATGACATCCAACTAAAGGCAGTCAAGACAGTGATACTAGCAGGATGGCCTGAATACAAAAACCAAGTACTAGTAGGAGCAGAATCATATTTTCAAATTGAAGATAAGCTGAATGTGCAGGATGGAACCATATTTAGAGAACAGAGAGCGGTTGTCTCTGTCTCATTACATAAGGACGTCATGCAAAAAATATATGTCTAACACCTAGGCATTAAGAGATAGCTGTTTGAGAGGGGCTCAAGTGAGTTTTTACTAGCTGGGAATGAATACACAACTCCTCTGCTCCTTGATAGAATTGTGACACATCTGTCACTTGTGTAATGGCCACCAGGTGAAAGAGACTCTGGGTATGTCTACACTGCAGAAAAAGACCCTCAGCAATGAGTCTCAGAACCCAGGTTAACTGAATTAGTCTCACTGGGCTCATGCCAGGGTGCTAAAAATAGTAGTGTAGATGTTCAGGCTTGGGCTGGAGCCCGGGCTCTGAAATCCAGCAAACGGGGTGGGTTCTCAGAACCTGGGCTCCAGGCCAAGGCTGAACACCTACACTGCTATTTTCAGCACTGAACACCTACACTGCTATTTTCAGCACTGTAGTGTGCGTCCAAGACCGAGTCAGCTGACCTGAGCTCTAAGACTTGCTGCTGTAGGTCTTTTTTTAACTGCAGGGACTACCCACTTGACCGTGAGAAAAGGAGTGAATGGACTTACTTCCCTTAAACGAAGAGCAGTACTTGATTACAGTGAACTACAACTCAATTTTTTGGGAGGTTGGTCGGTGCCCTGAGTTATACAAGAAGCAAGTTGGTGACTGGAAAATTGAAAGCCCACTTTGTGAGATATGGTCTTCAGGCACTACATTCACTGATAACAGATCAAATTTGCCTCAGAAGAATTAAAGGAATTTGCACACAAATGGAAGATTGACTGACACATCTCCCCAGCATACTCACAAAGTAATGGTAAGGTGATATCAGCTGTGAAAAGCACAGGCTGCAGAGCCAGGGATGCTGTGTGTGGGGGGTTACCTGGGCCATGGCTCAACTGCTTTTTGGCCAAGCCAAACCTGAGAGGCGCTGTGACCCTGTGCACCATGTCTCAGTGCCACTCACTCGGATCTGGAGGCATTGGGTAGAGGGGCCCATGGGCTGGTGGGGGAGGGAGCAGCTGTTGGGGGTAGTGCCTGAGAGGGCAAGAGAAGGATCAGTGAGGTATGGAGGGCAAATCTATCATCATCATCATCCCCATCTTAAATGGGACCCTGGTGAAAAAAGCTAAGAGACTGTTACATAAGGCTGTTTCTTCTGTTTCAGACCCTTTATTAGAATTTTTGGCAAACAAGAAGACCCTGTCACAGGGGTGCCAGAACAGTCCAGCATAGGCACTGAGGGGACAAAAAACCAAAACCCTGCCATCAGTGAGAGAGATCTGTTGCAGCCAGAAATATAGAGATATCATCTAGAGGAGATGGCCAACAATCAGAGAAAGCAGGCCCTAGAGTTTGACAAATCAGTCAAGGACCTAGGATCCAGCTATTAAAGAGCCAGCAGAAGGAGTGCCCTAAAGGAACTGTGAGGGGTGCAGTGGCAACCAGGTCATATGAGGTGAGTATGCGAGAAGGACATGTGACCTAAAGGAACAAGATGTACTAATGAACAACAGACAACACCCGGTGAGAGTCTACAGAGAACATTGCAGAATGGAGAACCACATGGAGGCCAACCCTGCAGGAAAGGAGGAGACTCCACAGAGAGGTAGTTTGCTAGTTTCGGAGAGGGGTGACAGGGAGACGGAGATAGGTGACTTCTGTTGTGATGCCTGTTGAGGAGACCAAACTACGTCACAGAACGTATAACCAGCTGAGTCTGTGATAAAGACAAGGCTCTGACTTGGCTATGTGATAGCAACCTCGGTGAGGGGATACGGTGAGGGTCTGGGAGTCAATTATTTGTTTTTAATGTTTATATTAAAATGTTTCTAAAATAGGGAACATGTATCATTATCAGTGGAACTTGAGTCAGAGGGCCCATGTTGCCTGGTGGGACTTTTGTTGACAGGTCACCAGTGGAACAGAGAAGCAGGATGTTGGTCTGGAAGTAACTCAGCCACATGGACAAAACTGGTCACAGATTTCATAAAGTTCTGCATGTTCAGCTTAACCTGAACTCAGCTTCTCTTCTTGCAAATGAAACAGGTGGTGATATATTTCAGCTGAGGAATCAGATTTCTCGTGTATACCACCAACCATCTGATAACATACCTGGAAGCATATGGGATCATCTGGGATGACTTGCATTAAGTGCTACATGCTTATTTCTTAACTTTGGCCCATATTTTGCCCATACATACTTAGTTATTCACAAGTCTTAGTGAGCTTCCTAAACAGTGAATATGGTATGTAGTACCAGTACTAGCCAACAATACTCTGTTTTGCGGAGAAGTTGGAAGATAGCCAGAGACACTCCTGGTTGTTGATACTCTAGTAGTAACAACAATCTCTCAAAATATAGCTCAATGCTGGAGTCAGGCTTTCACTCCTCTCCTAAAACCTAGTCACCATGATCCCTTATGTAGTGCCCAGTCTAGTGGGAGGGGACAAGGAACCTTCCTGTTTTTAATGACCCATTTAAGGGCCAAGTAGAAGTGGAGGGATTTGTCCATCCTAACTCCACCAAAGGAGCCCAGCACCCCAGAGGTGACAGAGAGGGTCAGGACTCTGGCTTCTTTCCCTTCTCACTGCACCTCAAAGTGGTAGAGCCCTAGGTCTGTGCCCCTGGCACAGCAAAGAGCTCCTAGAAGCTCTGGTGCTGCTGTGATACTGCTCCTGATGTAGCTCTGAGACAGGCTTGTGATTTAACTATCAAATTCCAAAATAAACAATGGCACATTGCAGTGAAAACGTTTCTTATAGATTGAACTTTAGGCCAAGTGGGATTGGGAGGGAGAGCCCATTACACAGAATAAAATCAATAGCGCCATTAGGTAATTGTGTATTTTATGATTCCATGGTGTCTATATAGTATGTGTGGTAAAGTATGGTGGCAACAACAACTAAGCACAGTTGTTTCAAAAACCATCCTGCTTTGTACACTACCTAAGCTCTCCAGTCTACATGAAATCCAGGATGTGAAAACACACAACAGGGGCAATGTTGTACTTCAGACCAGTATGGTACAGAGAGACACACAACACATGAAGGATGCTCTCATTACTGAAGACCTGTAGGTCATGTCTTTGTCATTGCCCTATTTTACCACTGCTCAGAAAAGCAAGGATATGTTTTCCCTCTTACTGCTCTTTTTGATCTCTTCTTTCCCTGGTATGTGTGATGGCTCCTGGTTTCAGTCATTCATTATATGGAGGAGTGGGAGGGCGCTTCTTCAGGGAACAAACACTTTCTAAACTGCTTCCAAGTATCTTAATTAATGCAGTAGATAATCTAGACACTTATTTTGGTGCCTCAGTGGGAGCAGAGCTCTTCTTAAAATATGTCCCCCAGGCATAACTGGGAACTTAAGTGGCGGATAGGCCTCATCCAGGCTCTGTGCACAGGGATTAATTTTACCCTATAGGCCAGCCACTAGAGGCTGACATCATTCTTTTACTCTCCAATACACACAAACTCAGTGCATACAGCACTAGCTAATATGCATAGTAACTGGACAAGATGGGCATTTTAGGTCTGTACTATTCCTCCTCTATGGGTCTGATCCAAGACCCACTGAAATCTATGGGATTTTCCCCACTGATTTCACTGGGCTTTGAATCAGGCCCTGCATAAACGTAAATAGCAAAATACTGTACATTGAGATGTTTCACTCTGTCGGTGGGTGAGGAAGCAAAGTGTGTCATTACAGCATATACTTCTGTACAACATAAAATCTAGTCACATAAAATGAAAGTCATATGAGGTCAACACACCAGAATAAATGTTTTTCACGGGGGATTGCAACTCTGGGAAAATCGCTAACCTTTAATTGAAGCAAAGTTCCTTTTAAAAGAGTGATCAAAACTGTGTTTTGTAAGAGAAACTGTTCAGTGAGTCACAAGGGAAAAAAATGCGTGTTTTCATTAGAGAGATATTGATACTGCACTCCTATAGCACAGTTCACTGATACCTGCACCTTCAGTAGCTATTGCAAAAGAGAGCAGTGCGTGCGTAAACTGCTACCAATCTAATTAACACTGGCGTAAATAACTACACAAGGTGCAGGATAGTGAAATCCAGCCCCCAAACTTAGCTACAACTTTCAAGCAAGACTGAGTAATTTAGTACCATTGATCTGTTTCCCATTAGTTTTGGGGAAATTCTGGACAAAGGATAAAGAAGTGACAGTCTGCTATAAGCCAGTTCTTTTCATTTAGTGTTTAGCAATGATGGAAGCAGCACACCCTCTTTCCACCACCATTGTGATTTCTTCTCTCACTGTTGCAATACTCCTGGTGTGTATAATTTGGGGCATCAGTTAAGTGGCCTACATGAGAGGGGCAGGATGAACAGTCAAAAAAGGGTTAAAAATAAAGAGAAAAGTTGGTAAATTATGTCACTTGCCTCTTTAATTTTACATCCTGCTATATAATACACAATAGTAATTTCTTCCCAATACTTAATTTTGAGCAGTGATCTTCCGCAAACAGATCTGAACAAGCTAACAGTGAAACTACTGAGACACAAAACTGTTTACGGTATGATAAATCACTTCTTAATCTCTCATCTGTGAAATCCATTCCTTGTTCAACAGATAAAAGGGTTTGGATAATTTTATTTTGAAGGCAAGGAACTTATCTGTGAATAAATCTTTCATCCTCTTTTTATTGGTTTCAATTGTAGCCACTACCACATCTGACCCCTGGAACCCATTCTTCAACTACTGCTGAATGTTATCTTAAATTGGATATCAGGAGATTATAGAATTATGACTTTAGTTAATCAAATTTAAATCGTTTCTTTGAGGTGAGCTGATCCATGAAATAAATACCACAACATCCAAGAAACAACAACCCTGAAAGCAGTATGAATCACTGAGGTTAGGCAACATTATGCCCTTTGCTTCCTGTAACTTTAGCCCTTCACCATACCAATAAACTGAACATGATATGTAAACTAAAGAGATATCACTGTATATAGAATGATAAAACCCAAAGGATTTGGTACATATGACAAAGACTATTCAATTTAATGCCAGCTACTTACACCAATGCTAAACAATCAGTCTAGGAGGTATCCCTAATGCTCATGAACAATATGAAAAATAAGTTAGGTTGTTTTCCAAACCCCGATGCTAAATGCTTTTAAAAAACTGGATGTGTGTTTTCTCGGTTACACATGAGAAGAGTTTTTCCTCCTTTCTTTCAGGGTTGTTCCACACAGCATTGTCTGCTGTGTTTTTATGAATGAAAATTGAAAAGAGAAGTGAGGTCAATGTCAAGGATAAGATGTCACTAGGGGCCAAATCCTGACAATTTACTCACACCGGGGAGCACTTTACTCAGTGAATAATCACACTGAAATCAAAATCAGTGGAACTGTTTCTCAAGTAAGGATGCGAGAATCTCACCCTAAGCATTTAGAATTCAGTACTACACAGTGCGGGTTCAGTGTTGTGCACAGAAGCACAAGGCAAAAATAAAAGGTGTGGAGTTGAGCAGCAGGAAAAATGACATAGGAGGAGTAAGGCAAATCTTTCATTCGAATGCTGAGGATTGTTGTTAAGCCTATGTCTCTTCATATATGTATTTCTCTGCCCATGCATTGCCCTTGCATGTAACAGAGCACAGTCATGCTGGAGAGTGGACACTTGCTCAATGTGTGGGACTACCCCTATGCCTGAATTTTGCAAACCCTTCATCAACTGGGTGAACATTTAGTTATGTGCACAGTACCACTGACTTCAGCAGAAATACTGTACTTAGATAAGTGCTCGCCAAGATGAGTAAAGGGTAGTACAATCAGACTCATCCTATTTAATTTATCTGGCGCATGATCATTGCCTCCCCTTGCATTTGCACTGGAGCATATCCACCTTACAACTTCAACAAGAACTACCAAGATCAGGAGTGAAATCCTGGCCCCACTGAAGTCACTGATAATGGGGACTTCAGAGTTCAACCTCAAGGCTTTAATGTATAATACTGATGCACACAAGTTCTCAGTTTCTCACACAGAGTACACACTCCTGTTCACAGCAAATAAGAAATGCAAGCTGTTAGGCAAAACACTGACTAAGGGGTTTCAACTCTGGGGCTTTGTATTATCTGGTGCAGACTATGATGTCTACCATGTTACCAGATGTTAATGTATTTCACTTTATTGATAAAGTAGAGCATGAATCCAGAATTAGTTTCCAAATATCCAGTGGGATCAAGTAAAAATCGCATTGAAAGATTTTCAGATAGAATTTTTTTCTACTCATGGAAGCACATTGTAGAGTTATGTGTTATAATTCTAGAATAAAGGCTTGATTTTCTGATGTGCAGAGCACCTGAGTTCTCACTGACTAAAGCTGGAGTCATAGGGGGTGCATGCCACCACTGGAATTCAGGCACTAATTCTTTAATTCAGTCATCCAAGGCAACAGGGAAAATCAGAGGCGAGTTAATGAGTCAGAAGAGGTGTAACTTACCCACTAGGAGGGCTAGAAGAAGGTGTAAGTCACACCAATTTAGTCTCAGTTACACTCTCGGACTCATTCATTTCTCAGGTGTGTAACATACACTACTTCACAAGTCACCTGGCAATGGGGGCCACTCCCTGCAGTGTGGAAGGAACAGCGGCACGGGCTAGCCTACTTTAATTTACGACACTCATCTCTTCTAGTCCCTCAGCATATGAATTCCAGGAAACCAATTTACAGTCCATTAGATGAAGTATCTGGCCACATTCAGAGGGAATATGCAAGGAATTGGCAGTTATACATTAACAGTTAAGAGGCTATAAATCACACATTAAGGGCCATATTGTGTTCAGGTACTGCATAAACATGCAAGGTGGGTACCGGGCAAGGAGTCACCCCACTATACTTCCTGTGCAGCCGGCAGGCTCAATCAAACTCCTCCCTCTGAGTGCACTATACGCCCCAAAGGGGACTTGAAGGATGTGAGGCCATGGGACTACCCTCATTCTGCACCAGCCGGTAAAGGAGGGGCACTCCCACAGCAGGAGAAGTGTACTTCCCCAAGGTGCAATCTCATCCCAGAGAAATTGCCTGCAATTTGAGTGCAGGTAGTTAATGATTTTTTGGGGATAGAATTAGACAAGATTTTCAGATCCCTTCTGTGGCTTTCGTTATTGAGACAATGGGTTCTCATTTCACTTCTCAGGCTTGGGGAATAAGCCACTGAATAATATAGGAAGGTTAAGATGTTATCACTTAGGAAACGTGACCTTAATAAAGATAACATGTTCACTCTCAAGAAGCAACCTGGGTGAGAATTTTGTTTTTGTCTTCTTAATTTAAGTGGCTTGAGAAGTTGAGAGAGACCAGTTTGAGGGCCCTGGAGATATGTCCTCTGTTTATCCACAGAACAGATAGAACTTGGACAGCAGCGGTGCAAGTTCCCTCACACTGACCCAGGAACATGCCTCAACTTTGGCCCTGAGGGACTACATCTAGGGGTAAGAAGATAGTCTCCATTCTCCCTGCTCATTTTATCCTGGCCCTCTAGAAGTTTCCAGACAAGAATGGTACTTGTTGTGATGGTGGCTTTTGCTTAACTGGTAACTCAACAATAGGAAATGAACTGAGAACACTACATTATTTCTTACAGAACATTCGCCAAAGAAATTTTCAATCACTGTCACACTAGACCAGATTCAAACTGGTGACCTACATATGAAAGGTTTCATATGCTATTAAAAATCTCCCACAAGCCATCCAATTCCCTGATGAGCAATATGCTTAAAAATAACTAAATCAATAGAAAAGCCTATATGTAAGGAAATCAAATAAAAATAAAAATTGTGACACATTGTTTCATGCACAGTCCACTCCCATTCCGTTTGATCTAATATTATGTTTCTTAACGGCCTAATGGCTCTAAAACAATTCAAGGTGACAAAGCAATAAAAACAAAAGGAACAGGTATCACTTGCTTTTATTCTGTTGTGAAAGTCAGGAGTTCTATAATCACATGCCAAATGCAAAATAATGAGGCTTACGCCCACTTGTAAGCTGGGAGATAATGGAAGTAATGACAACCTGAACCTTTTCAATTATACAAAGAAGGCAGACATATCAATTTGCTTATTCATATACAGAGTCCAATCTTTGTGCTTGACTGAATATTATCGTGGCATATTCATATAGTCTCAAAAATGCACCTTCAGCTAACAGTATATTACTTGGTCTGTAGAGGACTATTCATGAAAATGAATCATTCTTGTGTGTGTGGGTGAGGTGGGGGGGAAATGATGCTATAAATGAGCTTCAGAGTCCAAGCAAAGCAATTATCAGAGGGAAGAAAACAAAGATCTGTTAACTCTTCTATAAAAAATGATAGGTGATGGTACTTTACTATAGAACTGAGTTTCATATAACATTTGTTTTCATTCTCCAGCTAGGACCCAAAGTCTTTGTGAAGAAGCCTTAAGGTTCAGGAAAATGAACTCATTTCAATGTTTTCTTCAGTGAATGTTCTCCTAAGGCTCTGCTCATTCATTTTGTTCTTTCCCTTCCTTCCCCTCCTCCATGTCTAGTTCAGAGTAGGCACTTACTTTCTTGCTTAGTCTCTGCTATATTTATGTGAGTTTCAGATCTTCTGTTGTTACACCAAAACTAATCAAACAGTAAAAGTTATGTCTAACCATCTGTTAGTCCATGAGGACTTTTCTCAAGGTCACATGAAGACATCATTTTCAATGTATCAATAATGCTAGAGACAGAGTCAAGGGAGACAGAAATCTATTCCTTCTCCAGGTCAGGTTGGAAGTGATTGGCAAGGCAGTAACACAGGCTCAGAGTGTAGCTGCCTGGACCTGCCTGTAGATAACAGGGAGAGGAGTTGTTTTTTTTTCCTTTCTAGCCCTGCCATTCTGTGAACCTTGATAAATGTAACTATTAACGAAAAAAGGCTAAAAAGATCCTTCTTCAAAGCAAAGAAAACTAACATGAAAGGTAAGTAATGCTATCTTTTTAAAGAAATTAAGTCTGATCATTCAATTAAAAATAAATCAGATAACATACACCAGACTGATTCCAAGGAATCAGGACTCAGGAGTTTCCAATTAAGAGTTGCCAACTGAGATGGCAAACATAAATCTTATAGAGTGTTAATTTATTTTCAAAATGTGCAGACAGCATTGCTTTTCAAGTGTACACATTCAAGGAAAACATTTGTTGCATCTTTAACATGGTTATCTAAAGTGTCTTATTACAAAAGGGTTAAAACAGCAGGCATTTTGCACTGTAGACACAGATCAGATGAATGGAGATGGGGAAGAGGGGGAAAGCTACTTCCTTATCTTGGTGTTACACAGTAAATATCAACGGAGACTTTAATCCTGTCATCTCTCAAATAAATTACAGGAGAAAAATCTTTAAGAGGTGCCAATTTTTTTTCTTCTCAATAGAGATTACAGGATTTCCCTATCAGAATCAGATGGGAACAGTTTAGTAGCTAGCTGATTAAACACTGAATCTCACATAATTTTACAAATATAAATATAACCAGCAAAAAACGTTATATCTGGATAAAAAAAATTCACTGGGGACAACAGAACTCATTTCACTCCCTTGCAGAGAAAATTGGAATGCAGGATTATATGATCATACAGAGGATACAGTGTGTATTATGCCTAAAGGTGATTTTAGGGCTGGTTCTAAAATGTAGGCTAGATTAGCAAAACATAATGGCGTTCTCAATGAATAGTAAAGAGACAAATGCCTCATGGTTAAGGTGCATTTAATGATCAGCGAGTGAGGAGCCTTCCCAGCTAGAATAAACAGCCTAATGAAAATTTGGAGGAGAAACAGGGGCAAGAAGGCATATCTTTCTGGGATTGCTAAGAAACTAATAGTTGAATATAATGTTTTTTGGTGTGTGCTTTTTCCCAGTATTGAGTACAGTACATCCCTTTGCCCGTGCCACTTCCATTGGCCTGGACCAGTGAACCATGGCCACTGGGAGCCACGATCGGCTGAACCTGTGGATGCAGCAGGTACACAAAGCCTGCCAGAGGCTTTACCTGCACAAGCGACGGAACAAGTTTGGGAACCACTGATTTAGACCAACCCTCGCACATACTGTACTGGCAGAAAAACTGCTGTCGCTGATGAAAACACAAACAAATAATTATTTTTATTAATAATCAAATTAATAACAACTTTTCACTTTCTACAGGGCTTTATTCTGTAAACAAATTGCCTTGCAAACATTACCTAATTCAAAATCATGCCCTTTGCCACATGGGTAACTTGTACATCATCAGGTGGAATTGTACTAAAGAGGTCAGCTACAACAACAAGTCCACCATACCCCAAATCTATCCTCCTCTCCTCTGAACCTCTCAATCCTGCTCTTTTTCTTCCCAGTTGCTGGTTTCCTCCCACCATCCTCACTCCCTACCCTAACCCATATATAGAATCTAAAAAGGTCACCATAGGTCTTCTATCAAGAATGACCCTTCCCTTGCAAATGTTCATATTTTCATGTAAACATGCATTTCCATAATGTCTCTTTCACCTGGAAAGGAGTAACCTGAAACACCTGACCAGAGGACCAATCAGGAAACAAGACTTTTTCAAATCTAGGTGGAGGGAAGTTTGTGTGCGAGTTCTTTGTTCTTTGTCTTGGATCTGACCCTCTCGGCTATGAGAGTGATCTTTCTGTCTCCTAGCTTTCTAATCTTCTGTTTCCAAGTTGTGAGTACAAAGATCATAAAACAATAGGGGTTTATTGTTTTTTTCTTTTGTATTTACATGTGTGTAGTTGCTGGAGTGCTTTGAATTGTATTCTTTTTGAATAAGGCTGTTTATTCAATATTCTTTTAAGCAATTGACCCTGTATTTGTCACCTTAATACAGAGAGACCATTTTTATGTATTTTTTCTTTCTTTTTAAGACCTGTTGGAGTATTCTTTAGTGGGGGCTCCAGGGAATTGAGTCTGCAACTCACCAGGGAATTGGTGGGAGGAAGAAGTCAGGGGGAAAAATCTCTGTGTGTTAGATTTACGAGCCTGACTTTGCATTCCCTCTGGATGAAGGGGGGGCGGGGGAAGAGAGATTAGCTATCTCGGTGCTTGTGTTTCCAGGACTGGAAACAGGTAGGGCGGCATCCCTCTGTTTAGATTCACAGAGCTTGCTTCTGTGTATCTCTCCAGGAACCCAGGGAGGGAACACCTGGAAGGGAGAAGCGCGGGAAGGAATGGTTTATTCCCCTTTGTTGTGAGACTCAAGGAATTTGGGTCTTGGGGTCCCCAGGGAAGGTTTTTGGGGGGACCAGAGTGCCCCAAAACACTCTAATTTTTTGGGTGGTGGCAGCTTTACCAGGTCCAAGCTGGTAACTAAGCTTGGAGGTTTTCATGCTAACCCCCATATTTTGGACGCTAAGGTCTAAATATGGGAATATGTTATGACACCCTTCCCTTGCAAATGTTCATATTTTCATGTAAACATGCATTTCCATATGTGAATAAACATTTTCATGAATGCAAACTCACCTCTTGAACATTTCTGTCAACAAAACCTCTCTCATATGAATGTTTGCACCAGGAATGAAATGCATCCTCATGCAGAGGGCCCATGCAGAACTTAAGTCCGATTTCCTCAAAACAGGCCACCTTGCACAGACCCTCTTCACAAAGGCAAATTTTATCCAAAGTGAATAAAAAGGGGATGTGAATACAATCAACTCAAATTCATTTTTAATCTGATGAAATGGTCTTGGATTCCCCCCCAGACACACACACCTCGATCACTAATGCTATTAGCATCATAGAAAATTTTCTGTAACAAAAGTTAGTTGTAGGTTTGACAGAAGATCATGTATGCTGCACATCAAAAGATCATTTAGAATCCCCACAACTGTGAAAGAATAACCATAACCTTGAAAGGCACTCGAGGCCAGAGACAGGATCCAAGAAGACATTTTCTATGAAAGTACCAAATTACTGTTTTCCATAGATATCAATCTCATTACTCAGAATTAAAGGAAGAAACAGACTGTCATCAAGACAAAAGGGTCCCTTTCTCTCTCCTTCCCCATAGAGATGGAGGAATCCAAGTAAAAAAGAAAAAGAAAAAAGTGGTCTGTCTTGCAGTCTTTTTGGTCACTCCTTTGGGATTTGACTTATTAGCAGGGCATAGTGTCTTTAATCAGAATGAGAGTCTGCCTCCAGTCCCACTTTTTGGGTCACTGGCAGTGGGAATAAAACCTAGCAAGGTCTGCTACTGTCTTCCTCTTTCCTGATCTGTCCCTGTGGCCAACAGTCTCTGAAGTAGAGCGGTCTTGTTCCTCTTCACCACCCCTTCCTAGGGCACAATTTCCCTTTCTAAGCTTCCCCCATCGAGGCAGAACAAGCTTTACAGGTACAACTGATAAGTGCTGACTAAGCCCAGAAGAGCTTGATAGCCTCCTCTCTACTAGAGTGAGGTTTTGCGCCCTCCCAGATAGGTAAACTGGAAATTAGAGTTAAAATTTAAAGGCACCTTTTGGGGTTGGTCAGCTCATAAGCAAGACAGTTACGGAAATGAAACCATCCCCAGGATGTGGACCTGATTCACTGGGCATAGAGAAAGAGAGAAGCCACTGGTTCCTGTCTTAACGTTAAATGTTGTTACTGGACTGTCACCAATCTGAGGCATTAAAGAGGAGAACGTCCCAAGTACACATGGTATAAGAGGCACTGTGTGAGACTTACAGAGAGTGCTAATGTTCATCTTATATCACATGCACATCTTCTAAGGTGTATGATTGCAGTTCCAGTAAGTTCTTTGGGAAATTCATGGCTCTTATCTGGCTAATTAGTCCCAAATTGTCAATAAGACTCTTGCTGGGCCAGGTTTATATTCTTTATATAGATTATACAGTGACTTAGTTCTTTTTTTTTATTATTTCAGGTTTCTAGCTATGTTTCTACCTCCAGCACTGATTGGTTTTAGAGCATACAGAACTCTCAGTAGGATGCCAAAGTGATGAAGGATGGATCCTTACTGCATCTTACATTAGCAACTTATTGCTCAAGATGGTCCAGAACTCTCATGTTTCAGATTCTGTTTGGTTGACTTATTGCTCAAGCTTTTGTGAGACTGTAAATTGTAACTTATAGAGGTGGGTTTTTTTTAATCATTTATTTTCAGCTGTAGAGTGATAGACAAAATTATCTTGAAAAAGCATGATGATGTTTCTCTGCAATAAACCTCAGGGTAAATTAGCCTCATTGTTAGTATCTATACTGAGAAATCCTTACCTTTTTGAGGTAAGGATTAAAATTAAACATTTTAATTTTTAACATTAAAATATTGCTTGTTCAACTCTCAGAATATATTGTTATTCTTCAACTATACTAAAACAATGTGCAAATTTTGAGCGAATCCTTGTATTTCTTGCTCACAGGAAACTGTTGACATCACTGGGAGTTTTGGGTGCACCAGGTATGCATATTGGGCCCTTCCGTATATGGATTTGCAGAAACAACAATGTAGTTGCTAAAACTTACAAGTCAACATTTACCTCCAGTTATTATAATCTAGATATCACTTTGTAGCAGCTGGATGAATGCTGACTTTGTAATAGTAACTTCTGTATATGCATAAAGAAAGAATAAAATTAAAAGTTGAAATTTTGGTCCAAACAGTGTTGTTTCAAGAAAAGGTCAGAAAGAACTAAGAAAGAAATGAGAATGCATCCTTGAATGAAGTGTAAGTTAACAATTTTCAGTGCGACGGGTTCCCCGGGGTGCAGCCTATGACTGTGGGACCGCTGTGTCACCTTAATTCTCTCCAGCCTGGGCTGTCTCTCACAATGCCTTGCTAGTGACGAGCAGCAAACCTGTCCAGGTGCTGTTACCACTCAACGCAACAGTATGTGGAAACCCAACACCCAGCTAGATTGCATGAATGCTCCGAGAGCCACGCATGAGTCACCAGAGAAAGGCACCAGAGCCAAATCCTCCCAGCTCCAAGCCTTGCACTTCAGGAATATACCGTCTTACACTGCTCAAGACAAGCAATGCAGATTTATTAATTGGTTCACCACTTCATCAATGCAAAGTGCATATACACCAGCCTTTGCAAAACCTGAGCAGATTTACCACACACTTCATAGAAACTCACTGTAAAGATAAACAGTAAAACAAATGTATTGACTACAAAAGATACATTTTAAGTGATATTAAGTGATAGGCAAAAAGTCAGAGTTAGTTACCAAATAAAATATTAGCACCCAGTCTAAACTCTCAACCCTATTAGACTGGGCAACATCTAGATTAAAGAGTTTTCCTCCCCCCACCAGATATTGCAGTTCGTAGTACACAGATTTCACTCTTGAAATCTGTCAGAGTGTCTTTGTTGCTTGCAGCGTAGGTGGGTGAAGGAGAAAAGGCCAAGCACAAGCCCCCATGTTCAGTTGTATACCCTCAGTCCATATGCTTGTAGAACACAAGTCAAGGCATGTCTTGGGGTCATTGCTGAGTCTCCAGGCAAGGCTGAGCAATTGCCCTGCTTTGGCCTCATGCAAGCGAGTCATTGAATTGTAGCTCCCTTGGTGGACAAAGGTTATTGATGGGTTGTTTGACACCCTGCCCGGGTGTTGGTTACTTTTCTTGCTATTGCCTCTGGGAAGCTAATGTCTGGCTGATTCCCCAACTTACAGCATGTTTTAGTGACAACCATACAACACAATTCTCATAATTTCATATGCACTAATGGATAGATACGTATATGGATAGAGAAATGAATTTCAGGAGATCATAACCTTTCCCCTGATACCTTACAAGGCATGCTTTATATGTAATATCAGGATTACATAAAAATGAGGAATATGGGGGTTCCAGGATGCTCCCCCAAGGTATAGAATGTCACAGTCAGTTAGCGCCTCCATTAATTATATGGGAAATCTGAAAGGAAAGCATTAAAGTGGTAGATACAAAGAACGTAGGATGAAGAATGGGATTGATGCTGCTAAGTTTAGCCAATAGCTAAGGCGATATGGATCTGTAGTCAAATGGGCTAAAGGGACTTTTATGGTGAGATGTACTGCAGTAGCGGCCATGATTTGGAGAACAGATCTGATTTGCCTTTCCTTGACAGAACCTTTTTTCCCTTTATGTGGGTAGATGCTAGTTTCTATATCCACTTCAAAATTAGGAGAGAAAGGGATTTTCAAGTGTCTCAGTAAATTTTTTCTTTAAGGTAAGATAGAATGGATATGTAGGTTACACTCTTCAAGGCTGAGAAAAAAAGTCAACAGAAGGAGTAATGGGTTTGTGTTATGTGGGTGCAGATGGCCATTAGTATGGGGGCTTTCACCTTGTGGGACAAGAGAATGTGTGGTGGTGAGGCAGGTGAGTGGTTGCATCTCCAGCACCTTATATATTCTGAGATATTTATTACCTGCAACCTGTAGTCAGTAGAAATTGTTCATAATGGGTTAGATGTAGGCCCACATCAGCCTCTACAGAGGCACCAAATTCTTAATTCCATTTTGTCCTAGATAAGAGGTGGAAGAAGCTCTGGAGGAGATTAGTCACCAACTGTCTTTGGATATACAAGTCTTGAGAAGGGTCGGGGAAGGTGTGTTTGTGTACACCTTTTGAGTCGGGATTCAATGGCAGGTTCAGTTTGTTTGTTTTTTAAATGAAAGACTTGAGTCAGGAAAGCTGAATTTATTTTTGAGAGAGGTAAATGAAAGGATGGAACCTCTCTCAGGTCCAAATTGCTACTAATGTTAGGTGACTCCCAAGGGATTTTACTGAAACCTTTTCTTTCTGTTCATGTGTAGAAATCAGGAACTTCAGGGATAACAAGTTTGATTTAATTGAAATCAAATTTTGTGGAAGGACTATGAGAACCTGACATTCTTTTTCCAGGGGTGCTAGCAGGACTGTTAAGAACATAGTTAGAATGTCACATAGGGTTAAAGATCCTTTAAATTATGAGCCAGAGTGGGACAGGAATGTTTTGTGCAAAGATCTCTGGCCAGTTCCCTCAGAGGGTAAGCTAAGTAACATAGCTGCAGGTCAGGGAGTTCCTTTTCCCCAGTCTGCCTCAATCTTTTAGGAATCATGTGGGAAACACTTAAGGTTTTTACATGTTAAAAGAATCTAGTGTGAATAGTTTTGTTTAAATTGTAAAAAATCGAATGGAGACTTATTAAAGGATGAGAAATGAACAAGTAGGTTAGCTGATCACAAGCACTGTCATGTGTCTTATAAAAAAGGGTTGTTAGAAACAGTTTAGATTTTTCCCCATTTTATTCTGACAGGGCTGATTTTCACAAGGTTTGAAGTGGCTTCCCAACCTCCAAGCACCCAGAGGTACTAATGTACAGATAAAAATAGAACCATCTAAACAGGCAGTTTAGCTAATTATCCAGATTAGAGCCATGAATTTCCCAAAGAATTTATTGGAACTGCAATCATACACCTTAAAAGATGTGCATGTGATATAAGATGAACATTGGCATTCTTTATACATCTCCCATTGTGCCTCTTATACCATGTGTACTTGGGACATTCTCCTCTTTTATGCCTCAGATGGGTGACAATTTAGTGACAAAGTTTAACCCAGACAGGAACCAGTGGCTTCTCTCTTTCTCTATGCCCAGTGAATCTGGCACCATTGCTTGTTGCTGACAATGCCAAATAGACAGGTGCCAAATGGATAGGTGCTTATGCTTGCCCTCTTTGCCCTTGGTAGGGATACCAAAGCTCTGTCGGAGGCATCTCTCTTCCTCAAGCTCTATGACTTTCCAGCACTGCCACGGAGGAGTTCCTTGACTCAACAGTACTGAACTGAGAGGTCAAGGTTTTGGAGATAGTACATTTGTCAGGGGACCCAGGCTTTTTTGGAGCAGGGTCCTATAGATGAGATGCCATTCTCCTCTTTTGGGGGGCCCCTCTCAGAATCCTTCAAAGACATTCCCTTCATATTGGAAGCCCATGCCAAGTTGGAAAGGGTGCTGGATCTGCCCAGAGACAGATAGGGGCAGGGTGGTTTCCTGACCTGACTCAGATGCTGATCGAAGTGAGTGCTCAATCAACAGTCTGAAATTAATCTCCTTGTTCTTCCTGGCCCTCAATAGGAGGATGAGGCAGAAATTGCTCTTCTGGTATATGTGGGAGTCCCCTGAACAATGGAAACACTTAGAGTCGCCATACGTCACAGTTATAGCCTCTCAGCAGGAGAGACAGCCCTTGAAACCTGGAGAGAAAGGCATGCCCTGCCAGGGAGACAAGGCACCCTACGGAGAAAGAGGGCAGGAAAAAACCTATCCTCCCACTAGTAACACTTACTAACTAACTATATTAACAAATCTGAACAAAACCATGAGAAGAATACAAAATAGCTGAAGCACACTAGAGCTCTGTCTCAGGCTGAGATGGTAGAGAAAGAACTGAGGGCAGTTCATCCCATGCATTCCTATATAGCCTCGGTGTCTGGCATGAGGAGGCACAGAGTTCATGTGCACTCTGAATGGGCACTGCTAGCAGAAAAATCGCCGATCAAGGGCTCAAGAGGCACATGCGCACCTGAAGCAGAGCATGCATAGAGACACCATTCAAAGAAGAAGAACTTCTCATCCTGCACATTCAGCTGGTCAGGAGACTACATCCCCTCCCGTCAGACTTGCTTGCCATTATAATCCATGTGCTTACGACGCTCAGACTATTGCAATACACACTGCTTGGATACGAATGCACTGCCACCAACTAAACTTCATCTGGTGCACGTCACAGCAGCCCATTTGCTGACAAACACTGGCCAGTGGGATTATGTCATCCTGGTACTCTGATCATGTCACTCGCTACAGATTGAACATAGTTCTGGTCTTGATCTCCACTGTTCTCAAATAGGCTGGGACTAAGTTACCTCTCCCTCTATGACACTGCATCTCCCTCCATGACATGACAACTCGGATACTCAGACAATAAAACTCTCAGCAGAAAGAAGCAGTGGAGCTGAAGGAAAACATTTTAGTGGCTGGCCCATGGCTGTTTGACTTCCTTCCACAGACCTGGAGGAGAACCACAAGTCTGGCTGCCTTTGGGACAAAGTGCATGAGCCACACTTTCATCATAGTTCTTGCATATTATTTCCTGCACACACAAAATTCAGCACCTCTTCCGACCTTCAAATGTGATAAAGAAGAGTAAGAGAAAAGGAGAAGAGGAGTGAAGTTAGGTTCCAGACAATCCTGCCTGCTCTTTTAGCAGGGAAGAGAAAAAGAAACAAATTACTAGAACAGCTATTTGTAGACCATTAAATACATTTTAATAATTCTATAAGGCAATCAGATCCTGCAGGAATGGGAGCAGCATAAAGAAATACATCGATTGGTAGATTAAGGAAAGTCTTCCTTACCAAGGAATTAGTAGGGACTACAGACTATGGCCCATTGAAAGAAAGATCTCTATTCTAGTCACAAAGCTGTCCTGAACTGTGCCTATCATAGCTGTATCTAAGTGCTGTATTTCCATATAAATTTATTTTCTATGGGACATTTGAAAAAAGTCCCCTTAAATCCATCCCTTTCTCATCCTCCTGTCTTTTTATATGTAGGGCCGGTGTGATCCAGTGGCTATGAGTCAGAAGCTTCAAGTTCCAATCTAAGTCTGCAACTGATTTGCTAAACAACATTGGACTCCGCCTCCACTTCTTTTCTGAATCTGTAAAATAGACACATTCATATTTGGCCTTTATACCTCAGAGGTGTTGCATGAGAATGTTTGTATAGTGCTGTGACAATATAAAATGCTAAGCATTATTCCAAAAAACCCCTCTTCTAAAAGCACATGCAAGTGAGCAAGTTACAAAATCATGCATCTCTGCTGTGTCATTCATCTGACACTTTGTTCTTGTTTCCAATGCATAGAAGAGAATAAGCAAAAAAATTGAGAAAAAGAAGGTAGAAATTGATCAAAAAGCTGTTCTGTTTCTTGCCATGTCCAAATATACTCCTTCTGCCAAAATAGCACTTGCAATTGTACTCCTGGAGGTAGATGAAAGACCTGACACTCCACGCAGTACTGCATCCCAGAGAGAATTGACAGAGGCCCTGACTGAAAACAAGGTTAGCCAGCAGGAAGCTTTTCAAAACCATGGATGCCAAGCTGAATACATTTAACCTTAAAGGAAGATACAGTAGAAACATATGTAGATATGGGTGAGGGAGAAAATAAAGAAGGTAATCCCGTATGATTCAAATGAGATAGGAAATGAAACAAAATAAGTAATAAAAGGGATGCCAGATGGTACAATAGGATAGGGTGCTAGCCTAAGACTTGGGAGACAGGTTAATTCCCCACTCTGCCTTAGACTTCCTCTGTGATCTTGGGCAAGTCACTTACTCTCTCCATCAGTGAATTGTGGATAATTTACTTGCCTACACCAGAGGATGTTGTGGGGATAAGTATATTCATCATTGTGAGGTGGTCAGAAGCCGTGGCAATGGAAGCCATATAAGAAGATAGAAACAAAAAACAATTAGTGAGGAAAAAATTGAGATTTCTTCCGCAATAGGTGAGGGGGAAATATGTGATGATATTAGGCCTTCCAGAGAAGATATATAAGATATGTGAAATGTAGATATTTAGGATGACCTACATGTTATTAAATACTATAGAATACTAGGACTTAAAAGACCATTGTTAATGAATGGTTTTATGGTAAATTACACTGGACTCTGTCAGGGAAATCACTCCCCCTTCTTATAACAGATCTAATTCGCTAACATAAATCATATAAACTGATCTTAGGCCTGCAGTACTAACACAGAAGAAATAAGTTGCCAACATAATCATTGCGGAACTACCCTCCCAGAAGGCAGTTTTGTAATACACAAACCATGATCATGCTGCTAGCATAAGGGAAAAATTCCCCTAAAAACCAGCTTACCCCTGCCCTACAGTAACACATTAAAAAGCCTGCGTTAGCATAATTCAAAGTATCAGCATAGCAACAGCTGGCCAAAAATGGGAACTAAACACCGGACACTGAGTCCCAAGGGGCCTTACGAGGCAGGTCAGTTAAACCACAAGTAGAGTAACTGTTAGACCGCAAGTAGGGTAACTGATGTCAGGGTCTCCTGACAATCACAAAAACATCCTTAAGGAAGTAAAAGATAAGAGCTTGCAATTTTACATTTGTTATACCTACCATATAAGGGTAATGTCAGTTGCTTTTCAGAAATGTATGTCATATAATTGCCAAATAAGGTTATGATGTATGTGTAAGCACATATGCTAATTTGTGGTTTTACGCTTTATAAGCTGTGGCAAAAATCAGTTCGAGAGAGCGGCTTAACCCTTGCTAGGGGACACGCTGTCTCTCCGTGTGTGCACACATGTATTGATGATTTCTCAATAAAAGGAGCCTCAGGCTGTCTGATCAATTAACAAGGTGGTGGTCTTTTCCCCGACAACTCGAAAGTAGAAATCTTGGCTCTGCCACTAATTTTCTCTGTGACCTGGGGCAAATTACTTAAACTTTCCATGTGTGAATGTCTGCCTCTTTAAAATAGGGATAATAATGCTTCTTACCTGACAGATGTATAGTGAAGCAAAATTCATGAATGCTTGTGAGATGACCAGATATGACAGTGATGAGTGAGCACCACACAGGAGCTTATGAATAAAAAAAACTATACTATGATAATCAGTGTATGATAGCAATGACTAGCACAGGATATTGCAGACAGCCAGGGGGAAATAAAACCCGAAATAAGACACAATGGAAATACGATCCAAAGATTCCGTTTTTCTCTGATGTCACTGAGATCACTCAGATGAAGAAGTGAGAGCAAGCCCATGTGAACAAAATTCTACAGGAAAAAAATATCTGTTACAACTAGCAAAACTTAGAGCCAAATATTTAGAACATGATGACCAATGTATGCCCCCAAAAGGTGTGCACAAGTAGGCATGTGTGTGCATGTGTATCTAAAACCCCTTTGAACATGAAAGTTTAGTAGCTTCATGTGCCAAAAATGACTTGCAATTAATTTCCCTTTAATCTTTATCAAGAGATAAAATTTTCACAAGCACCTAAATGACTTAGGAGCCTAAGACCCATTTTCAGAAGTGACTTAGGCACTTAGGTGCATTGGGGGGTTGCTTATAATGCAGTCATGGGGTTTGCATGCATCTTGAGCAGACATCCCTGAGCAAGCTTTAATCTAGATTGTTTGAGTGCCAGAGAAGTGAAGCTGTGGCAGCACAGGCTTCAGCTCCACCAGCAATTACCTAGGGTTCTGGAGAGGGCTTATAAAGCTAGCTTGGGTATATCTACTCAAGCTGCAGTCACACGCTGTGATGGCCATAGAGGAATACCCCAGGTCTTACTGAAAGTTGGTAAGACAGTCTCTTGAAGGGGAGATTTTCAAAGGCACAAATGGTATTTAGGTACCTGACTTCTATTGAAAATTAATGAGAATCAGCTGCCTAAATGACATTTGCGATTTTGAAAATTTCCCCCTTAAGTCTCTTTTGACAATGTGTCTTACGTTGCCAGGGGCAGATTTTCAAAAGATATTGAGGTGCCTAAAATGCAGATAGACACTCAGTGGGATTTTAAAAAGCACCTGGGGGGGTTACATGCCTAACTTCCATTAAAATCAACCTTACAATCCCACTAAATGCCTAGCTGCATATTTAGGTGCCTAAATACCTTTAGAAACCCAAGCCTATGTCACTTACGTGTGTTTGAAAATTTTACCCAAGGTCTAAATCCATACAATTTAACATCAGAACATAAGAATGGCCATACTGGGTCAGACCAAAGGTCCATTCAGCCCAGTATCCTGTCTACCAACAGTGACCAATGCCAGGTGTCCCAGAGGGAGTGAACCTAACAGGTAATGATCAAGTGATCTCTCTCCTACCATCCATCTCCACCCTCTGACAAACAGATGCTAGGGAAATCATTCCTTACCCATCCTGACTAATAGCCATAATGGACTTAACCTCCATGAATTTATCTAGTTCTCTTTTAAACATTGTTATAGTCCTAGTCTTCACAATCTCCTCAGGCAAATAGTTCCACAGGTTGACTGTGAGCTGTGTTTTAAACCTGCTACCCATTAATTTCATTTGGTGGCCCCTAGTTCTTATATTATGGGAACAAGTAAATAACTTTTCCTTATTCATTTTCTACACACCACTCATAACTGTATATACCTCTATCATATCCCCCCTCAAGTCTCCTCTTTTCTAAGCTGAAAAGTCCTAACTTCTTTAATCTCTCCTCATATGGGACCCTCTTCAAACCCCTAATCATTTTAGTTGTCCTTCTCTGAAACTTTTCTAATGCCAGTATAAATATATACTGCGGAGACCACATCTGTACGCAGATGGGTGTACCATGGATTTATATAAGGCAATAAGATGTTCTCTGTCTTATTCTCTATCCCTTTTTAAATGATTCCTAACAACCTGCTTGCTTTTTTGACTGCCACTGCACACTGCATGGATGTTTTCAGAGAACTATCCACAATGACTCCAAGATCTCTTTCCTGACTTGTTGTAGCTAAATTAGCCCCCATCATATTTTATGTATAGTTGGGGTTATTTTTTCTAATGTACATTACTTTACATTTATCCACATTAAATTTCATTTGCCATTTTGTTGCCCAATCACTTAGTTTTGTGAGATCTTTCTGAAGTTCTTCACAATTTGCTTTGGTCTTAACTACCTTGAGCAGTTTAGTATCATCTGCAAATTTGCCACCTCACTGTTTACCCCTTTTTCCAGATCATTTATGAATAAGTTGAATAGGATTGGTCCTAGGACTGACCCTTGGGGAACACCACTAGTTACCCATCTCCATTCTGAAAATTTACCATTTATTCATACCCTCTGTTCCCTGTCTTTTAACCAGTTCTCAGTCCATGAAAAGATCTTCTCTCTTATCCCATGACAACTTAATTTATGTAAGAGCCTTTGGTGAGGGACCTTGTCAAAGGTTTTCTGGAAATCTAAGTACACTATGTCCACTGGATCCCCGTTGTCCACGTTTGTTGACCCCTGTAAGACATGATTTCCCTTTACAGAAACCATGTTGACTTTTGCCCAACAATTTATGTTCTTCTATGTGTCTGATAATTTTATTTTTTACTATTGTTTAGTGGTTCACTTGTTTCTCTCTTCTGCAACAGGTGAGCAGTTGTCAATGAGAAATCCATTTTATATTAGTCATCTTAAAATATTTTGGTATAGATTTTACTAGATCTTAGCACTTTGGAGTTTGTCGCTTTTGTCTGATCATCTCACAAAGGATATATTGGATTCTAACCTATCCAAAAATAAATACTTATATAAAAAAAAGTTTCTTGTTAAAGTCACACCGTTCGATCCTATTTCTCAGAGTGATCTTTACACTAGGCAGCAATACTGCTCTGTGCAGCGGAACTTCCATCCACCCAGCACATCTTTATTTGAACTTCACCTTTCACAGACATCTGCAGAGACCGGTGCTTTGCCAAGATGTAAAAACCCTTTAAAAAAAAGACGTAAAGTTATCATAATTGGTCTTAATACATCTGAGCCATCACTTTTAGCTGCTCATGCCAGCAGCTTTTCTTTATTAGACAATTTTAAAGAGGCAATATAAAATAATTACATAGAGGAGAAAAGCTTGGTTCATTGTGCAAAAGAAATTGCTGATTTCGTGACTTAATTCCCTCAATGTTGAGAATGCAGTAGGAAGATTACTGATACCATTAAATCAAAGTTTCTGTTAGTGGTTCTTGTGAGACCAACGCGAGGACACAGGCCTACAGCTTTTGCAAGTATGTGTTTCTCTCTTGTTGGATCTACCATTACAGAGAGATGGGCCTACATTTCACTGGCGGGTAGATGGAAGAATCAAAGGCTGAATAGAAAGAAAAAGGACAGGATATTCAAAAAGAATGTGGACCTGCTAGATCCAGCCATGGATTATTTCTTATAATGCCTCATACAGATTCAATTTCTACTTTATGAGTACCATATATACTCATTCATTAGCCCATCTGTTTATAAACCGACCCCCCAAGATGGTTAGGTAAAAACAGCAAAAACTGTATGACCCTTTTATAAGCCGACCATAAGTTTGAAAACTTTGGCTCCCAGCCCATCAGGGTAAGCTGCTAGCAGATTAGGATTTTTTGTTTACTGGAGTGTCTGCAGGTACGGAGCCCCTTAGCTCCCAGTGTCCGCGGTTTGCTGTTCCCAGCCAATGGGAGCTGCAGGAATTGGCATGCCACTTCCCGCAGCTCCCATTGGCTGGGAATTGTGAACAGAAGCTACAAGGAGCTGAGGGGCTCCATGCCTGCAGACACTCCCTATAAACAAAATGACAATGTATTAGATATTCAATTCAATGAGTCCATAGAGTTTAAAATCATCAAATGTTGGTGTAGACCCATTTATAAGCCAACCCCCGTTCTTTGATGCATCACTTTTTTACCAAAAACATTCGGCTTCTGAACGAGTATATTATTTAGTATGTACTTATTATTTATTGAGCACCAACTATGTGTTCAGTATTTTCTGAGAGTATCATCTACAATGGCTAAAATCATGGACAAGAAACATCACTGTCAAAATGGAATTTACAGATTTAGTTGAACTTTCTAAAGTAGGTTATAAAGCAAAAAATACATGCACGCAGTATTTGAATATGCAAATACATCAATTAAAAGTATAAATGGATAACTGAAGATTTTTTTTCAAAATATAATGTTTTGAAATGAATAGTCAAACCATTTCATTTTGAAAATGTTGAAAGGAACTGTTTTGACATGTGCAAAAATAATCTCATTTATATTCAGCTAAAATTGTCAAATTTGACTTGAAGTTGCAAAGTTTGTCACCCTGAAACTTCATTTTTTAGTGAAAAAAATTGACTAAAAAATATTTCCGCACCTCTAATTAAAAAGGTATCTTGTAAGACAGGCTCCCACAATCTTATAAAAGGTTCATCCCTAGTAGAATCAGAGATTAGAGGGCAACTTTTCAAAGTTATCCAGTCGAGGACAAGTGAACAAGAGAATTAAAATACATTAAAAATGTTTTGGAATTCAAATGGCTTTTCATGCAATGTTAGTCCTAATATGCTTACACTGAGCTGTAATTACAAGATTCAGTACTTTTATACAAATCGCCAGGAGGAGGGAATTTAGTACATCCCCAGTGTAGCCCTGACACTACTGTACCGGACAGAATCATATGTCCTAGTCCTGAAAGTTTGCCATCTAGCAGCAAATTTGATTCAACCTCAAACAGCCCAATCCTTTTCAATCACAAAGTGGATTAGAACTAGGATTTGCAACACAAATGAAGAGAGTTTCCAGTTTTGTGCTGTCCTCACTTGAGAGAATCATAGAATTAATGAAACTAGAGATTGAAAAGACCTCGCTGGTCGTCCATCTCCATGTCAATGCAGAATTGCTCCTTCCAGTACATTTTCTAGTGTTTTTGTCCAGTCTAGCTTTAAATATCCCTTACCTCATAGCACCAAAGTTACTAGTGTACAGGTATATTACATCCATCCATGAAACATCATTACCTCAAAATCAGGACACATTCTATTCCAAGATGCAGTGTTCAGTAATTGTAGTGCTTTAAAACTTCAAGCCTGGATAATTTGTTTCTATCCTACCTTTATTCAGGCATCTTGTAACCTCTAAAATGTACCACAGAAACTGAAAAACATTCTTGGCACTATGTAGTAATAAAATGTCCTGATGAATTCTCAATATCTCGTAATATACTCCAGTAGGCCCTCAACACAGATCTAACACTAAGTACCTTAAATGTTTAAGAATCAGCCACTAGAGTTTTCGTCTGAAGGTATTTCATTGGGGTCTTATTCCATATTCTCCTACTTCTACAGATGTTGAATCAAGTCTTTCAACTAGGAAGTTTAAATCGCATTTGTAACAGTTCATTCAGTCCTTCCTTTGTATTTGACTGTAATTCCCTTTGACTGGTCATCATTAAAGGCCAAATTTTCCAGAAAAAGAGCAACTTGTGCTTACTGGTATATTTGTTCAGTTAAAATCTATTACTCAACTGAGAAAATACAACTTGGTTGTATTAAAAATTAGAATACTTTTTCTTCTGTGTTTTCTAAAGCAGCCCCAGAAACATACACCATTAATTTTCTGTTTCCCTGAAAGTCAGTTAAATATCATCTGTAACATCCAACTGCTTCATTTCAGGCTGCAGGAGTATTTATATGACAACTGGAGATCTACTGGTTCTAGAAAGTGAGGATGCTCATGTGAAACAAATGTAGTGAATGAAGACAGAGGAGACACTCTATATAAATTGAACATGCCTGCTGATTTCTTACAGTAACAATTAAACTAAGCAATGTAAAAAATATCTCAAGGGAAAAAACATCTCTTCTGAGAAGCTACTGGAACAGAAAGGACTGCTTTTACTTCCTCAGTACTCTGGCTGCCCGTTAAACTAATAGCCCTATAAAATAAAGTGATTGTGTGTGAACAGTTGGTGTGTTTAGAGAAATCTATGCACTGCATAGTACACATTGTTTTCACCCACACTGAATCTTTCACATATGAACTACTTTCATGTGTTTCATCCCTTTTCATATTTCTCCAACATGACATGTCTTTCAGGAGATAAATTGTCAAACTCTGACAATAATACACGCATAATTACACAGAGGTAAATAGATTAGGATGATTACCACAAAGCAAGAGTTTTGAAGAGAAAGAAGGAAAATTCTAGGGCCTGTTTATTCAAATTAACATAATGGTCTTTAAAAATTAATAAACTGATACTTCTTTGAGCAGAGAGAGACACTTCTTTTTCTCCTGTTTGCACTTTAGTGTTACCCATGAGGCCTTGCGATTTATTTTTGGCAGCAATTCTAAACCACTTAAATATTTTTGTCTTGGTTAAGGTTGAAGCTCTATCATCATGAATCACTTGTTTGTTCTGTTATAGTTTCAGCTTTGGCAGGCCTAGACCGTAGTCTTTTAGCTAGTTCCCAGTGTAGTCCTTCTCCTGAGATGTGCCCCAAGCCTCCTCCCTGCTGCTTGCTAGTGGGAGCGGCTTCTCCCTGCATGGATTGGGGCCTGGTTCTTTTTTGTGACCCTTTGTACTTCCACCTGAAGTGTCTCCTCACTGTGCCTGAGACACAAAGGATGCTGTCCTTTGGGAAAATAAATAATCCTACCAGTGCTAGCAGGGAGTATAAAAGCCAACACACAAGAAACACTAAATTACATCAACACACACATCTCACCAAAGAAATAACACTGCCAACAATAAAACTATGAAGGTGGAATTCACTGGAAGCAGGAAAATAGGATTTGGGGAGGAAAAGGAATAGGGTTTAATAAGCACTAACACATGAATACTCAACACTCCGGGGGAGTCCGGTCCTGCACCCCTCTTCCTGGGACCCACAGTGACTCTCAGCCAGCCAGTAAAACAGAAGGTTTATTGGACAACAGGAACACAGGTTACAGCAGGGCTTGCAGGCACAGTCAGGACCCCTCCACCGAGTCCTTCTGGGCTTTCAGGGTGCTTGGATCCTAGCTAGGATACCCTGAATTCCGCCCATCCAGCCCCAAGCCCAAACTCAAACTGCTTCCCTCCTGCCACTCCCTTCCTTTGACCCCTTCCCGGGCAAAGGTGTTTGACCTTTCCCCTCCCTTACCTAGCTCAGGTTACAGGCCCTGGCATCGTCCATCCCCTAAAGTCCTCCCCTGCTCTCCCACTTCCCACACAGACAGTCCCTACTGCATCACATCTCTCCCCCCTTCAAGACTGAACTGAGCGGGGTCACTCTGCCCAGTGACCTGGGGAAGTTCAGGGCCCCCTCTCCGGGACAACGCATCCGCTGTCAGGTTGGCACTTCCCTTCACATGGGCCACGTCCATGTCATAGACTTGCAGGAGCAGGCTCCACCTCAGGAGCTTGGCGTTGGCTCCTTTCATCTGGTGCAGCCAGGTCAGGGGAGAGTGGTCAGTGTACACTGTGAAGTGTCGCCCAAAGAGATATGGCTCTAGCTTCTTAAGGGCCCGCACCATGGCCAGGCATTCCTTCTCGAAGGCTGCGTAGCTTTGTTCCCGGGGTAGCAGCTTCTTACTCAAGTACACAATGGGGTGTCTCTCCCCCTTTTCATCCTCTTGCATTAACACTGCCCCCAGTCCCGTGTCTGAGGCATCGGTGAACACCATAAAGGGTTTGTTAAAATCTGGGTTTGCCAGAACTGGGCCGCTAACCAGAGCCTCCTTCAGCACCCGGAAAGCCTCCTGGCACTGCTCAGTCCAGATCACCTTGTCTGGCTTCCCCTTATTGCACAGTTCAGTGATGGGGCCGGCTATGGCACTAAAGTGGGGCACGAACCTTCGATAGTACCCCGCCATCCCAATAAAGGCCTGGACCTGCTTTTTGGTTTGGGGAGCAGGCCAGTCTCTGATCAACACTCCCCACTCTTTCCAACACTTTGCTCCCTCTCTGCCACCTTCACAGGCAGACAGTTTGCTGAGGATAAGTCCAGAGACAAGTGCTCCAGCACAGTGAACGTTGGCTTGATTAAACAAAAAGGGGTTCCTTTTACTGTGTCTCCACTTCTGAGAGAAGCAGGGTCCTCTCCTGGCTCCCTGGTGTGGAGGCCTGTGGAAATCTCGTCTGGTAGCCAGCACTGGGTCAGATCTTTACCACTTTAGATGCTGATCTCTGCAGAACTGGAACTGCCTGATACATACACTAGATTCCAAAGTGGTTCAAAGACTCCCTTTGTGGGCTCCCTGAACTGTTCTACTGCTCTCTTAGCTCCCAAATGCAAAAGCTCAAAACTGAAACTAAACCTCGTCTCTGTCTATTAGTCAGGCTGTTCCTGGCCACTGAGAAGTGCTGAGCAGGTTAGACTCATCCTGAGCCCAGAAAACTGCATGTTCACCCCATGCAGAAGCTTTCCTATTGGCCTCAGCTAGAGTTTCTAATTCATTCCATCCCCATCTCTGACTCCAAGCATGCTGGGAAATGGTGTCAGGGCTCTGGTAGCCCCTATTGTTGTAATCCATAGGGTAGGACCTTCTAGAGACTCAGTCCTGAGTTCCAGGAGCTGGTAAACTCCAAGTGAAGGTTACACTAGTAAGTGGTAAACCTTGTAAACCCTTGTGTTGCCCCCTGTACAGTTTGCATGGAATTACTAATATAGTTCTGAAATGCTGTTTTTGAATCTATTTCAATGCAAATTAGGGCTACTGCTGAATACCTAACACCATCAGTTCAAATGGTATTACTTAGGTTGGAGGTCTAATTTTAGTTATTACCTACACTACATTTCTAGGCTTGCAAAGATTTTTCATGTGAATGTTTTATTTTATTTTTCAACTTAAAGGAACACTGTCAGAATAAAATTGGTATTCAAACCACCGCCTCTGGGGTGAGGTTTTCAAGAGCGCCTAAAAAATTAGGCACCGTATTCTCTTTGACTTTTACAATGGGAGATGGGCACAATTCTCACGTAGGCACTTTTTAAATCCAACTCTTCTGTTAAATTAAAACAGCAATAATGTTTAGAACAATCATTTGTAATCATTTGTGTTATATATTTGTTTATGAATTGTATTTCATTGTCTGGTCAAAAACTAATCTTTTTGATGTAGTGTCTTGAAATTGCATAATTACTGTAGTTAATGGTTAACTTATCATGATTTTTTAAATTAGGACTTATAGCACTGACAGGACCGGCACTAGCGTTTTTACCACCCTAGGCGCACGGCCATTTCGCAGCCCTGCACGCTGGTCCTGCGGCTCTGGTGGACCTGCCGCAGGCATTCCTGTGGAGGGTCCGCTGGTCCGCAGCTCCAGTGGAGCTGCCGCAGGCGTGCCTGCGGCAGGTCCACTGGAGCCACGGTACCAGGGGACCCTCCGCAGGCACACCTGCAGCAGGTCCATGGGAGCCGCCTGCCCCACCCCCCCCCAGCAAAATGCCGCCCCCCAATAATCCTGGCACCCTAGGCGATTGCCTAGGCCGCCTAAATGGAAGTGCCGGCCCTGAGCACTGAGGCCAGGTAAGCAAAAGAATGAAGTCTGGGCTTATTGGTTTTGACCCAGAACAAACATTACATTTTGAGTATATCGTTGGCCTCACCACAACTCATTGCAAGGCTGTATTATAATCATGTTTTCCAGAGGCCTGTATTGCATACCTTTATCATATTGAGCTTGGCAGCAGTTGGGCATTCAACATTTTTTTTTAAATGACTGTAAACTTTTCTCTTAGCAGCAATTAATCTGAGCTGGCATTATTTGAGAAATGGACCGTTGTCCAAAGAATTAATATCTCACAAAAAGCATACCTCCCTTATAGTTAGTTTTATCATCATTAAATGTGAGCCCAAGATTCAGTGTAAGACTTTGATCTACAGCCTACTGATGCCACTATACGCATTTCTTAACCCCTTACAAAACTGAAAAGCAAATAACCTTTTACAATCCCTGCAGGAACATTTCTGTGAAAAACATCTCATTAGACCAAGCTTCAAGCTGACTTGGCATGCGTATGGATATTACTGAGCATTTAAAGTGCCTCCTTCATTGCTTTAGTTTTGCTGAGTATCATCAAAATGGAAGCCAACATATACAGCCTTATAAATAAAATAAAGTCTTGCAATAGAGACTTGCTGTCTTTCCACATAATCAGCATGATCATCTACCTGGCAGATGGATACTTAGCCACTTGGCTTAGGGTTACATTACATTTACAAAAATTGCCAAGGGTTTGTTAAAACCCTTTCAAATAACTGATTTCCCATGATGTACTTGCACAATAACATCACTTTAAAGATGGTTTATTGTCTAATTACAGAGATCAAAATTAATATCAAACTGACTAATTAAGGGGCTGTTATAGCAACACCTTCATCTGTTTCAACTTATCATACCTTGATTTTACTACCCTGAAAAAATGACACTTCAGTGAGCATAAAGCTTAACTGCACTGCTGCTCTGGATGATCTTCCAGATACTTAACAGCTTTTTAGCCATATGAACATTGCATATACCACTAGAAAACAGCTTTTATTCATATCCATATGAATTTACAGGGAAATGAAAAGGGAATACGTATTTTTTGTGAAGTTGAGGACAAGTGTCTGGCAATCTTAGCGAATGTGAGTCTGTTTATCTGTAAATCAGATAACTTCAATTTTCATTTCTCATTGGGGAAAAATGTTACTCTTTCTGAATACAGACATTTGTACTTGAATGTACAATACATTAAGGTGGTAATGACTCCACAGTTAAGGCTAAGTTGAGTTTTGCAGTTAAAGCAGGGATTCAACCTCTTTATTATGTATGAAAATTTCAGTGTATCTTCCACAAAAATATGGCACTTACTCTCAGTACAGAATGAATTTCTACAGGAGTACAAAAATTGTTAGATTTCTTAAGGACTCATTTTTCATTCCTAAACTATTTAATACTTAGTATCAGACCTTTTATGTTTCTGGTAATCTCAGTAACGGAGTAACAGTTTTCAAATGTTCTATATAGTAAAAAGTCACCAAAGTCTTATGCATTAGACTACATTAGACTTTTTTAGGGGTAATGGTAGTTTTACTCCCATTATTCATCAGAACTCAAAGTTTGTCATTTATCAGAGGCTGCAGGATATAATGGTCTATTACAGAGAATTCCTGGTAGAACGGCCCTTTTCAACAATGGTATCTCCCATTGTTCTCAATGGAATTTAAGCCACAGCTACCCTCAGTGTGTGGCCATTTTGAGAAGAGTCTTGCACTTTCTCTCTTTGTCCTCAATAGGACAGAGTGTCTCCACCTCCTAATAGCATAGCGGGCCCTTCATGTCCCTTGGGTATCAGTGGCTTCAGTCCCATTGAGAACAATAGGAGCAATACTTTGTGACTGATAAAAATTCAGTTATGCCAAATAATAGCAAAAAATGACCATTAATCCTAAATATCTGTTCAAAAGCTACCTACTGCACCACATCTATGCAACTGGCAGGTCAGGAGAGAGTGGGTAAATATTCTTAAATGCAGGGAATGGAGAAGGGTACAAGAGGCATTTTGGGAGGGTGCATGCACGTGTGCAGAGGAGCGTAGCATGGAGATGCCAGAGCCAAGGGGAATTTGGAGTTCAGGCAGGAGTGGGAAACTGCAGCGTATACCTTGGATGTTTTGTACTGCTCTGGCAAAACACAACTGCTGTAAAACTAGTTTAAATAGCCCATACAGGGGGGAGGAATAGCTCAGTAGTTTGAGCATTGGCCTGCTAAACCTAGGGTTGCGAGTTCAATCCTTAAGGGGCCATTTGGGGATTGGTCCTGCTTTGAGCAGGGGGTTGGACTAGATGATCTCTTGAGGTCCCTTCCAACCCTAATAATCTGCCTGCTTTTGTGCTGTTCCAGAGTGGGACAAAGCAGCCAGAACATCTCAGTGAATCTAGCCAAAAGCTAAATTTTTAAAAATTATGTAAGGTTAATACTATATATCTTCAAACCATTAGAAATAGCACATGGTCATATTCTTTTTGGGTTTCTTGCTAATGCGTTAAATGGTTTATTTAAAAAGAACGAAGGAAATGCCAAGACAAAATCTTTAAAATGGAGTTGAGTGTACATATCAATAATTTAGGGTAAAATGCATTACAGGGATTTTGTAATTGTGCCTAAACTAAACATTATAAACACAGGAATTTCAGTTGAAATTAAACCTAAAAGAAACCCAAATATTTTAAAGTATAGAACTGCACGGTAAAAGCACTCAAGCAACTTTGCCCTATTGCACTCTTTAAACGTCTCTTTTAGTCAGCTCTCGCTGAAGTCTTATACATAGGCTACATTTGAATAATTATTTTTATGACTAGTGAGAATTTATCTGATATTCTTCATAAGTGGATGTTTCTCCTTCAGTAAAAACCTTAAATCTGCCCTCTATTGCCGACATGCAATAACCATACAATTATGATTTGGAATTTTAGTGTTTGTGGACCCAGATTTTTGTGCCTTAATTTTTGAATATACAACTTGAAAAACTTTAAAGGGACCAAATTTCCAGAAGCTGATTTTTTCCCAGGAAATGCAGATTCAGGTCATGTTGAATTTGCCAAATTGTTTCAGTTAAAAAAAAACAACAAAAACCAAAAAACAAAAACCTACTAAACATTTCATTGAGAAATTTTTGTAACAGAATGTTTAAATTTCTATTGACAATAAAATATTTCAATTTTCAGTTCAATTTTATTTTACAAAAAGGTAGAAGACCTCAAAAATGAAACAGAACTTTTAGTTTGGGGATAAATGAAATTGTTCGTTCAACTTTAAATGAATTTATTTATTTGGAGTTTTTCAGTTCAACAAAAACTTAAAAAATTCATTTTGAGTTGACCCAAAACAATTTTTTCTTCCAGTTCAGTCACCAAACTAAACTGATTATTTGCGTTTTATTAGGGACTTCTGAAAATTTAGACCAGTTACATTATATCATAAGAAAGGGGATATCCCCAGCTTTCCATTGGGATACATGGCACTTGCTATTTGCTCTGGAAAGGCCTATGATGTTGGTCTTAAAACCCCATACATCAATATTGATGGAAAAGTTAATTTAGATAACTTTTGAAATGTATAATTTGTCTGTGTATGAAGCCTGTGGAGTTGGATTTGAGGTATGAGCTCATGTTCGCACTACAGGTGAAAGGACATGAAAAAATATTATATAAATCTGTCTATAAAATATGTTTAGAATTATTTTTAAAATATGTATCAGATACCAAATTTGATAGTTGCAGTACAAAGATTTTATTAGACACAGGATGAACTGCACAGCTCAGTCATGACTTTGCCAAACTTGAGTAATTCATTTTAAAATTTATGTCAAAAATCATTTCTGACTGCACCAAAACATTACCTGTTCTCCATGTCCCTGACCCATGGGGGCACTTCTAAGTTCTGTACTATGTATTGATTAATAGATTTATTAATAATCTGGAAATTGTGGTGAGAAATAATGGAGCAAAATTTGCAGATGGCACAAAGGTAGTCAGGACCAGAAAGAATGCTGATGAACTTCAGAGAGACCTAACCAAATCATCACAATGCTAAATCAAAAACTAAGTATTTCACATTGAGGGAAAAACATAAGCTATTCATACATTTTACATGGTTCTAAATTACCTATCAATTCAAGAAAGGGTCCTGGTCATCATTGCAGACCGCTCAATGAAGACCTCTGCATATTGTGCAGATGTGGTCAAAAAATCTAACAAGATGTTAGTATGCATAAGGAATGAGATGGTGAATAAGACAAATATTATAATACCTTTTATATAAAACTTTACTTAGTCTCAAGCACTTACACATGTCCTCAACAGGTTAGTAAAACACCCCCAACCCTTGATAATTACCAAAGCTGAGTGTGGATCTCGAGTGGCACAGCGGCAGCCCAAATCTTCTGTCTGCCGGTGAGGACTGCAAGATGTATCCAGAGGGAGAGTTCGGAAGAGTCCAACTACCTCAAACTTTTCCCCTCTTCTTTATGCATTAGTAATAGAATGTCCCTTAAAGAAAACTTATCAAGCAAGCAGTTTCAATGGTCAAGGAAGAGATTCCTTCTGATTATTGATTAACCAGGTATGAGTTTTTCCAGAATTTGCAGCTTTGAGACCCTAACAGAAACATTCCTGAGGGCACATCCTGCTCTTCTAAAGTGCATAAATCAGCACTTCAACACAATTCTTATCTGGAAGGAGGTGGGGTCAAGTTGTTCTTTCTGTGTCATCCCATCCCCCATCCCCCTTCCTGCCTTGGTCAAACTGAGGGTGCAGCATGGCCAATTTACAGACTGCTGACCTGGCTGCTTTTAGCAATACTCAGTAGTGGTTTCAACTGGGATTGTTTGCCATAGAAAGGAGACTATTAAGAGTGGAAATGGTGGCAGTATATACAATAATGAATGATATAGAGAGGTTAGCTCAGGAATTTCTGTTCTCGGTATATCATAATACAAGAACAAGGGAACATCAAATTAAATGGAAAAGTAAGAAATTAAAAAAAATGATACAAAGAAAAACTTTTTCACACAACTTTGAACTAGACTGTGGAACCCATTGCCACAAGAAGTCATTGAGGCTGAGGTCAAAAAGGGATTAGACATTTATATGGATAACAGCCTGCCACAAACTGACAACCTTCATGGGCACTGATACAACGCAGTAAGGTCCAATACACTACGCTACGCTCCAGGATCTTCACTGAGCTGTAGCAGTGACCAAAACAGGTTGTTAGTGCACACAGCAGGTTGGTGCGGCATAGATTCACAACCTCGCTTGCCGCACACTAACTCACTGTATTGATAAATCCTTTAGAGACCTGCATGAGGCCTAATGTGGGGAACAGGGGTTCTTACACCATCCCCTAAAGCCAGGGCCGGCTCTACCTTTTTTGCTGCCCCAAGCGGAGAAGGGAAAAAAAAAAAAGATGCCGAATGAGCAGCCGCCGGCTTGCCGATGATGAGGGAACCGCCGGAGGAGCTGCCGCCAGAGAAGCTGCCGCTGGCGTGCTGCCAAAAGCCACCACAGAGCCGCCCTAAGACTGCCCGGGAAGCCACCCTTTCCCATTTGCCGCCCCAGGCACACACTTGCCCAGAGCCAGCCCTGCCCAAAGCATTTGCTACTGGCCACTGTCACAGTGGGCCTCGAGTCTGATCCAGGACAGTAATTCTTATACTCCAGTAAAGCAGTTAAGCACACACTTAACTAAAAGCATTGGATTAGTTCCATTGCTTTCAGTGGGACTAGTCACATGCTTAAATTACAGCATGTATTTAATTGTGTTTCTGGATCATGGGCTATGTATGCAGGTGTTTGAACTAGTAAACCCTGTTCAAATAAAGTTAGAATTCTCTCCTTCAATTTTGGATGATTTTTTTTATTGTGCATACTCTGATATTCTAACACACAGAAAGAACTCCCCCCTTTTCTCCCTTCCCCTGCCTATGTTTGCTGGTTTTCATTTCTGGGATGAAAATGGGACTGAAATTGACAAACTATATCCATAAAGCTATTTTTGTAGTATTTCCAGGGGTACTGGAAATTTCAAAAGAAAAAGACTTCTTGGTTCAAGAAAGCTATTACAAATTTTCAGGCAGAAGTAGTTCAGGCAGAGCAGATAAACACCCACATTTTTGTGTGTTTATTCAAATCAAACCTCAACTCCTAAACTTTCTGAATTTCTTCCATCATTAGTTGTATTTGGATTCATTGTTCTCTAGAATCTCAGCTCAGTCCAGACTACATTTCTTTCATAGCTCCAAGGATTTCAAAAGACCAGTCTTCACTTGCTGAGGTGCAACTTTCTCTATTTCAGGACCCTTTGTGAAGCTTGGAACTGATATAAATGGGGGAAAACACCAGACTTTACAAAAGTTCATTGGTTTGCAGTCCTGTGTATCGGGTCTATCAAAGCAAGCATGATTTTTGTGGTGCTTTTTCTAGAAAATAGTTCACTTAACAAGTCATTCAGTTGAGCTATACTCAAAATATTTTAAAATTAAAGTGCCTGTCATAATTTTTGACTGTAGTCTGTGAACTACAATAATTAATGAATAAGTTAGTTGCTTTTAATGTTCCACAGTTTAGTGATATACAACTTGCAGCTTTTCAGAATCTTCTACAGTTATGCCTAGATGAGCAAGCACCTGATATATTACTTCTTTGGTAAGAGTATAATAGCCAAAGAACAATTACTTGCTATGTGAGGATGGCATTTTATCAATGGAACTTCCATTAAGTTAGCCTTCCATCTTGTTAATGCCATGGTGTTTTTTTTTTAAAGACCTTGACATCATTATACTGTGTCACTACAGAAGAAAAATCTCTAAACTTTTTTAAGTGCCAGAGGAATAACTGTATTTCTTAGCTGTCTCAAATTAGCATTCAAAACTTTTAGTCCATCCAAATAACTTGATGTACTACATAGGAAACAAGCAGATATATACAGGATAACATCACAAATTCAAACCAAAATCTCAGTGACAAAACTGGTTTCACTTATGGTATAAGGTATTTCATCCTTTCGTATATAAAATGCTCCATGGAGCTAGTACAGTCCTTACTGCTGCCTTGTACAGCATCAAGCACAGCATTGCTGCTTAACAATTTTATCTTATCAACTCTGCCTCTGACTCACTGAGTGACTTGAACAACTCACTGAAGCCCAGATCTCAGAGATATTTAAGCATCTACTCCTATTTTTGAGCTCTGAGACAAAAGTGTATGTGATTGCAATTATAACCATTTCTAGTCTGAATCTTACGGACAAATGGCAGAGTTAATGTGGGGGGGATTTCAAAGGACTAGAGGAAAGTTGAATACTTGATACATCAAGTTTCATTTCATATTATTCCTGACAAGAGACTTGTAAAGGAGTGCCCATCTACAGAAACAATCCTCAAGAGTAGACCACTGCCAGAAGTGGTCTATTCTCAGAGGCTATATCTAAGGTTGCTAAGGCATCCAGGCATTTCTCTGGTCACATGGCATACAAAAGTAGAGCAAGTATGAACAACTTTAAATAATTTGTAGGCTCAGATTCAATGGGCCACAGAGCTCCTATACATCAGTGCCTCCCTTGTAGGTGCAAAACAGCTTTCCCTGCTCTATCCCTCAATCCTCCCTACTTACCCTGGAAGTCCCATATCTGCCCAGCACAGCCTGCTCTATCTCACTGGATGCTCTATATCACTCCTGACTACTTGTCAGCCTTCTCCTATCAGGTAGGAGTCCTAAGGTTCATTCTCCACCTTGGCCTCCTCCTTGTCCCTCCTGGTCTGCATGTGCTCTAATCCCAGAGATTAACTGCAGTGAGTATTGGATGTTTGGTCACTGCAGTTTCAAAATTTCACTGAGATGGCAGAATGGCAATGTGCTGTCTAGGTAAAAGGATGATAGCAGTCTCTTCAACTAGTCCCAACAGGCAATCTCTAAGTTTGAACTGGTGAGAAGTTTAAAAAAATTCCCAATGGAACATTTTTAACTCTACAGAAAAAAAAAAAAAAAGCCTAAAAAAATTTTGGCTGAATACCAAAAAAATTTATTTGGAAATGCTGTTGAAATACCTCATGGCAGTTTTAGTTTGGGTATTTTATACCCAATTTTCCTCCTCTACAGCCTGGGCTCCATGGTCAGACTAGATTTCTTATGATGCACCATATTCTCCTTGCTTTGCCAGCACAATGCATCCCTGGGAGTCTCTGTCAATGGTGGAACATGAAATATGTGACTCAGCTGTGGAACTGAGCCTGTAGAAAAGAATGGGAGCATGAGACACAATGACAGCATTTTTTAATGAAAATTTCTTAAATTTTAGCCAAAAAACTGAAAACATGTTTTCTGATATTTTTTTTTTCAAAAATAAAAAAAATTCATGGAAAGTAGACACCTTTTGTGAAAAAAAATTATGACAAAAACCCAGTTTTCCATTGAAAAACAGTTTAAATGAAAATTTTCAACCAGCCCTTCTCTAAACTCAGTATAAATGAGAAGAGGGAGCGAGACAAGAGCCTAAAGGGTGAAAGAAGAGACAAGCCTATATTTCTCCAAGCTCTCATGTATCTTTAGGAAAAAAACAAAAAACAAAAAAAATCACCATCTCTCTGGATTTGTCATGCAAATATATGTCCTTCAGATTTCTAATGCACAGTTGTTGTTGCCTCTCTTGATATGTCTATGATCTCCAGCCATTGGGAGGTATTATATAGCTATTCTATGTTGAAAATATATTAGAGTCCATTAGTGGGGAAACAAAATATACATTATCACAAGTAGCTGAAATGTGATGCCCTTGCCAAATTAATAAGAAACATACAGCCTAGAAACAATCAGCTGCTTTTATAGATCCTGTATACCTTGTAAAAATCAAGATGTTAATAGCAGTTACTAATACTGCACCATCAAAATCTGCTGCAAGACATTCTCACAATGGCTCAGTCGGACTCCTGTTGAGTCAATCACAAAACGCCAAATGACTTCAAGGAAAGCAGGATCAGGCCCTACTGTTTCTTTAGCAATTTTACTATATTTTTCACAGATTTCCTTTAAATCTGTTCCTTTGGCTTGTACATTGATATATTCTGTCTGAGTGACTTGTGAACAATCTAAATGTGTAACACAAGAAAAAATGCACATTTTTGCTTAACACTTTTACATTAGATTACGTCAACAAAAGCAGAAGTTGGCAGTCTTGCAGCAGAGAATTTAAATCAACATGTTAGCTTAGGTGCTGGGATAAGCAACACCAGTTAAGCAGAGGGGAGAGAAAATAAGAAAATTTCCAGAATTTTTAAAGGGTTCCTCATGATGATATAAGATTAAAATCAATGCTCATATCTATGTTGTCTCTCGCTAGTGCTCATTCAGTACCTCTAGGCCCATCCTGCTGTGCTTGCTACCTTTGCCTTGCAAAGTGGAGAGTAGTAAGTAAGGATGACATCTGGTAAAAGTAGTATGGAATGAAGGTCACAGAGAGTAGGAACACAGGCATTGTGCAGACATCAATATTCAGACCTATTCCAGACCTCCAATATCAAGGAGAACATCCTCAGTTTAGAAGTAACTTTATTAACTTTCAGTCCTGCGAAGTCCAGCTCGGATCTGAGCAGCAAGCTGTGTCCTTTCTTTGCCATGCCATTACTTCTGGGAATAAGTTTCTGTGGGTCAAAATAAACCCTCAGCAACACCTGTGCAATTCTTTTTCCTTTAGATGTCACCTACAACCTTATTGTATTCAGTAGCTGTGCCTAGGTATAGCTAACTGGAACTTAGTAAACAACTCTGTTTCCTGATATATAAGAAGGAAGAAATTCCACTCATCTTCATTTAGCAGTGTTGGTTTTTCAGGGCTATTTGGAGTGAAAGGAGGTAACATTTTTGTCCCCTAATACAAGCAAATATGACTCAGTATACAGGGGCACATCTGTTGAATAGGAGGTGCCATTTTGAAGCAGTCACTTCTGAGAGCTGAATTTCACAGAGCTTTACAGGAATAACATTATTAACTATAGGAATCTCTGTGGGGATATTTTGCTGTATTGTTTAGTTTACCATCAAGAAACTTTGGACAAATTTACTTTGTTTAGCCTCAACTACTTGTGTCTTTATTATTCCATCAATATGACTGCCTTACTATCCTTCTGGAAGAAAAATGACTAGAGAACTTGACTGATCCTAGTCACAACCTGCGGCCTTCTGTGTCATCCATGTTACAGAGGAAAACTTTTCTTGGTCTTGTGTGGATTAAAGAAAGTCACATTTAATGATCTTTTGGAAATGTCAATCCCCTCCCCCTAAATTGTTTGCAAGTCTTTAATGCTCATATTCATACCTATGTGTATGTCAGATATGTTGAGCAGGTGTTGGTGCACACAAAAAGATACTATAACAGACTATGAGTTAGATATGGTATTAAGACAGAACTTCCATTTCCAAGTGGAAATATTCAATGAGTTGTAGTCATTCTATGTAAGCTAGATAATAAAGCAATGATAAAATATTATTATATGTTCAATACCATTAAGAATCTATAAAGTGCCCCACATGTATACTAAATAGATTGAAAAGTCTAATTTTAGGTTACTAAATGGGACACTGAAGTAAATCTAATCTCTTCTGGGGACAGTTGGCTGGATTTTTATTGGAGTGGTTGGGACGAATAGTTAATGGGAATCATTCATAAGAAAAAAAAAGATGAAATAAAGGAAGTCATTTCTCCTTTCTGGTATGGTGGTATTCCTGATTACTCCACCTAAATAGTTCACTGAGCTGTAGTCATCTATTAGAGAGGATTTTTTAACTCCTCACCCTCTGTCCTTACCCTGGCACTTTCTTGTCCCTTGGATCACCATGTTTTACTAATGGCTATCTCCTAGAGCTAAAGCCACTGAACATGCAGTTTACAGAAGAGATTGCTGCAGAGTAACTTGGAGTCACACCTTCTGTGCGAGGATTTTATGTGAGAATAGAGCACAGCTATGACTGACACATTTTTTTACCTGTCCTCCAGCACAGACATGGCAAGGAACCATACAGCGCCATTAAATTCCATAGAATTTTCTATTATAGGTGGGGATAGACATCTGCATATTTAATAATGTTTGGTACTCTAGACCCACTAAAAGACTCATCCAAATCTTACTGAAGTCAATGAATGTGTTTTCATTGACATCAATGGGCCAAGGTGCTGATAGCCTCTATTCCTAGGACTGATTTTCACTAGACATTTTTATCTCATGCTAACTGAGGTACTTAAACAAACATATAAAGGCTCATGTGGACACGCTCTACATGCTTGATCCAGGTAAGAGAGGCTTGTTCTTAACCCTAGACTGATTCTTTTGAGGAATCATGAACCCTAAAAACTGTAGATATTTGAAAGAGATTTTCCTAGTTTGCAGACATCAGGGGTTCTACAGGATCAGAATTTTCCTCCAGGTAATGGTCAGTAGGAACTGGGAGAAGATTTAGTAGCCATCAAACCAAAGATGTGTCCCTTGAGGCCTCCAAAGGCCTTCTGGATGGGGTCTCCCCTCTGAGGGGGTTTGCAGGTACAGAGATCCTGTCCAACAAAAAGTAAAGAAATTCCTCCACAAAAAAACAAAATGTTGTTAAAGTGAAATTAAGGTTGCAGGCACATGTCAGTAATTTGACTGTATACTATCTTTAAAGAATAGTATATGTAATAAAAGAAAGCCAGGAAATTCAGAGTTAAATATATAAGAAACTCAAACCTTACATAGTATAGCTATTCACAGTAACTTCTTTCTTAATATTGGATGTTAATGTTTTTTTCCTTAATTTTATCCCCCTACTTTTAGTTATAACCTTGTTCTAATTAACGTGTAGCTCTTATACAGCACTTTTCAGCAGTAGATCTCAAAGCACTTTAGCAGGGAGGTAAGCATCATTATGCCCATTTTACAGATAGGGAACTGAGGAACAGAGCAGTGAAATGACTTGCTCAAAGTTGTCCAACAGACCAGTGGCAGAGCAGGTAAAAGAACCCTAGTCTCCGGAGTCCCAGCCCAGAGGTCTATCCACTGTACAATACTGCCTTAAAGTTCACTTTAAGTGCATGATAGTTAAAGATCTGCCCTAAAGAAAAAAAATTCAATATAGAGCAAGCATTTTGAACATAGACTGCAGTGCTCAATGAAAACCTTGTCCCACTCTGAGACAAGCTAGAAAAAACTGAACTGCTGGGGCACAACTTCATATGTCCATTAGATCTACAGGCTGCATTCTATGGTTGAATGCTAAATGGCCTTTTTTAAGGTATCCAGGAGAGATGCTTGTGATGATTTATACAATATTTCTCAGAAACCCACTTATCTGAAGCAGATAACACAAAAAATGCAGCATGTATCTCATCTTCAGAATGTGAGGTGTTTAATATAGCCTATCTTATCTGAAGGTTCATAAATCCACAATTTTATATGCCAATGTCCATTATAATGCAATCATCTTTCAAGTATCCTCCTTCACACATGGCCTCCTTCAACCCCACCCCACTCCTCAAAAACAGTCTAATATGATCAAAAAAGTTAGCGCTTATGCCAGCCATCTGTTAACCCCCATAGATTGGTGGTTCATTTATGGCCAGATGTGTTGAGCAATAAAGTGATCCATCATTTCCTTTCATCACAATCTTCCAAGTCATCAATTTATAATTTTTAACTCTCATATTGTTCTCTGCAGAACTCTCTTAGGGCATGTTCCTAAAGGGAAGAGCTGGGAATCTGAAGTGGATGCTAATGATTGGAAGGTACAACAAAATGCTGGAAAGGATTTTCCAAGTGCTGTCTCATTAACCAGATGACCTCCAGACACTGTCGGCACAGCCTATCTGGGATGATTGATCACCATAGAACAGAGGTTAGTGACTATCCCCTAGGTATTAATGTACAGCATCCTCACTTACACCCTTCTCAGGCATTTCCAGTAAGGGATTGATTTATTATACAGCTTCAATAGAAACTTGTCAAACTCTTAATCAAGGGAACCTATATTACCGCAAGCAAATCAATGACAGTTTCAGGAAAGAAGACCACCCTTCTGGCACATGAAAAGTCACTCTTTGTATTCTGCACTTCTATAAACGTTTTGAAAACTTTTTCATAACTGAAGAAGGAAATACTGTGGTGGCCTAGTGTAAAAGGACCTATCATCTTATGTCTGTGGGTACCAAACATATGAACTGTTTGACACTGAGTTTTTTAATCCACAGCTATTCATTACTTGAATTATTTACCTTAAGTTGACTGGCTAAGTGTAAACCAAGCATGTTTTATTAACATGTGGCCCCATCACCTTAAGAAACAAGGTAAAAACAAGGCTGATTAGGACTCAACTGGTGTACTGTGTCCTATTCTGGGTGACACAGTTTGGGAAAGATGTGGGACAAATTGGATAAAGTCCAGAGAAGAGGAACAAAAAATTATTAAAGGTCCAGAAAACATGACCTATGAAGGAAGATTGAAAAAATTGGGTTTGTTTAGTCTGGCGAAGACAAGACTGAGGGAGGGACATAACAGTTTTAAATTACATCAAAGGTTGTTAGAAGGAGGAGGGAGCAAAAATGTTCTTGTTAACCTCTGAGAATAGGACAAGAAGCAATGGGCTAAAATTTCAGCAATGGCAGTTTAGGTTGGATATTAGGAAAAACTTCCTAACTATCTGGGTAGTTAACCACTAAATTGCCTAAGGAAGTTGTGAAATCTCCATCACTGGAGATTTTTAAGAATAGATCAGACAAGCACCTGTCAGGGATGGTCTAGATAAAACTTGCTCCCACTTTGAGTGCAGGGGACTGGACAAGATAACATCTCAAGGTCCCTTCCAGTCCTATAATTCTGTGATTCTAAGTTAGTGGATGATAGGACATAAGGCTAGGACTTTCAAAGGGGCTTACAGAATCCATTGCCCAAATACCATTGACTTTCATTGGGCAGGATCATTTAAAAATCCCAGAGTGAAAGTGGAGAAGTTAGAACAAAAATAAATTGTATTAATTGCACTGTGGATTTGCTTCTCTCCAATATTGCCCAAAGTCCACTGAAGTCCAACGGCAGATGGTGCATTTGTCAGCTAAGAGTAGCAATACTCCTAGTTTAGGAATCCATCCTGTATGTGCCCAAGGACCCTGAGTTCCTATTCTAGAACAAAAGAGTTGAGAATTTTCAACATCACCCAGGAAGAGCTCAGATCCTCACAGAATCAGGCCCTTTCATTGAAAGGACCAGGTCCTCTGCTGATAGACTTCAGCATAGCTCTACTGACTTCCATGCAGCTCTGCCAATTTACATCAGTTGAGGATCTAGTGCTACATTCCTAATTAAAGTAAATAAATTCATCAGTAAAGAGGCACATTTTTGTCCATACTATTCATATATGTATAGGGAGATACTACTACTTTCCCTGAGTGAACTACTCATTATAAAAACACAGTGAAGAAAGGACCATCTTTTCTTGATGCAATTAGATGGATATATACTAAAATTTATGGACTGACATCTAGTTATTATGGGATGAACTCCTTAATGCCTAGAATATTAATAATAATTTTAGATACACTGTGGGATCTCTTTCCTACTGATCACAACTATGCAATTGCCTGAGTTAAGGAGTGATTCTGATTTTCTTTGCTTTAGAGTAAATTATTTGCCATCAAGAAATTTGCTTTCACAAATCAAACAGGACAGAAAAAGAAGGAAACAGTTCAGTTACACAGTAAACTGGAATCTTCACATTAGAAAGCTCTTGATTACTTTAAACCTAGGCTCCATACTTAAAAGGACATATAACTAACTATTGAAGCAAAATGATGCATTTTCATTGTGAGGGAAATTTCATCGCAAAAATAGCCTTTGAGGAAGTCACAAAACATTAGCAGAATAATTAGTCTTTGACAATTTTCAAGAACAATTCAGAAGGACATATTTTAGAGACTGGCTTTTGGTTTTATACATAGTATGAAAAGGTACAGAATGACGCATAAGGTAGACAATTATTTCCCCTGTATTAAAACTGAAATCACCTATATACTGTACAGGTAAAAAGCTTTGATATCTACTATATGTTATATTTATAATGGTTCTCCTGCAGCTCACTATCCACTGCATTTCACAAGATCTAACAGTAAAGGATCTTTAATGGCAGCATGCTTCCATATCATTCTTTGCCTGCTGATATTACATTACCACATAACTAGTAAAGTCAGTAGCTTTGCTTACCAAAAATAAAAGTAAAGTTATATGAGACTATCACTACATTACACACTTTAATAACATAGTTTAAAAGAAGTTACAAAAAGTGCACCAAAAACATTAATTACACAAATGAGTTTACTGGAGTACTGACCACTTGATACAGAAGCAACATGGTAAGTGTCAGACTATTCCATCTGCGATTAACAAAGAGATATTAGTTGCTCCCTAGTCCTGCACAGAGATAGCACCTTCTACCATGCATAGTAGTAGCACTGTTTCCCTTATCCACATACAGGGCCATCTCCAGCGTTTTTGCCAAGCGACAAAGAAAAGAAAAAAGCCACAATGGGCGGCACTTTGGCAGCAGCTCTATTGCCACCGCTGCATTCTTTGGTGGCAATTCAGTGGCAGGTCCTTCCCTCCGAGAGGGACCGAGGGACCTGCTGCCGAATTGCCGCCAAAGACCCGAACGTGCCGCCCCTTCCCCTTGGCCGCCCCAAGCACCTGCTTGCTGTGCTGGTGGCTGGAGCCGGTCCTGCCCACAAGTGTGTGTGTACACCATGCTCTCTATTTCTGGCACATCTACCTTTTACAAGATACATTACAATCCCTCTCGAGACTGAGCCATTTACACAAACAATTCCCCAACATTTGTGGGAATTCTCCTAGGGTGATTTTGTATTGGGGTAGAATTCTCAGGCAGGTTAAAGCACCATAAAAAATGATCCATTGTTGGTGTAACTCTGCTGCAGTCAATGACATTATACTAGAGCTGAACCTGGCCCTATAACAATAGCACTGTGTAATTACAATCTGTGCTCACTACTTTTAGGAGTTCACAAGTACTAAACATGTGGCCCCTAGATGCAAAGTTCAGAGCTGGAGCTAGATCTGGATCCAAATTTTGTAAGGAATTAAGATACAGGATTTTGGGGGGAGGGGGTCCAACTCTAATTGGATACAGTGAGACAGAATCAATATTAGCCAGCTTTAATAGAAAATGTTTAAGTACTAGGCAAAAAGTAGTGAGCATGATTAAAATGCTATGACTTTTCTTCAAGAATCAGGTGAAATAAATGGCATCAATCCTTCCTGTTAGTAACACTTCAAACTCTATCATGGCCTTCTGAGTTTTCTATTTCCCCCATTAACAATAATTTATTTGTACAGTATTTCTGAGTTGACAACATTAGAAGAGCTGAGAAATTGGATATTAACAGAGCATGTACCTGCCTTTTGGTTTTCACAATAGGACAATTTACAGAGGCCATTGATTAGAAATTGGATACAGAAATGCCCTTGTTCCAGTCACATCAAAAAATAACTGTTTGTTCTCTGAAGAGATTGAATCCAGTTTGCTGCCCTATATTTCTTTGAACTGGGTGCTTCATTGGATATCAGCAGTGTCACATGCCTTCTTTCATTCTGTCTGGATATGAAAGCCAGATTCTGCACTGCAGTGTGGACAATTTGTGCCACAACACACAGCAAAGCACCCCTATGTACTGCATAGCCAGACACAGGAAGATTTCCCTGTTATGAAAGGGTGTATGTGGGGACAGGGGCTCCTCCAGAGGTGTAAAGCTGGTGCAGTGTGTGTCATCAGTGAAAATAGGCATGGCCAGGGGTTCCTGTGGCCTGGCAATACCTGGCTGGGGACATCGGAAGCTGAGGAAAGTAGAGAAGTCTTCAGACTACTCTAACTCACACCGAAGGATTTCGCTTGAGCCCTCAGCCCATGTTCAGGAAGCACAAAGGTAGTTTAAAGCTGCCTTTATATCACTCTAACCCTGAACTGATGAGGATCAGGGTCAAGGAGCAAGCAAGGGTGAATTATTGAATTTGTTTTCTTTTGGTGACAGCCTGATGCAACTTGGCATGCAAAACCATGTGCCAGTCATGTTAGTCAGGAAGGTAACACATATCACTCTTGGGTGAATCTGAAAAAGCCAGTGCTTTTCTGTGTATAGATACATAGGCCCAATTTGCCTCTCACTTACAGCAGAGTAACCTACAAACTTCACTGGTGTTCCTCCTGATTTGCATTGGTGTGTCACACCCTATACCCATATTAACTGGAAGAGTGAGAATGTTTGTGTGAACAAAAGTGAACGGGAGACTAATTTGTGATAGGTTTTTTTTCCAGTCTATCAAAATCAAGGTTTCCTCAGGAAAATGTGAATTCAGCTCACAGATTGAAGCTGTGATGATTATCAAGGTTCATATTTAACTTAAATGATCTTATGCAGCACAAATCAGTTACAGATTGAGAAGATAATGAATCAGTGTTTTGAGCTGCTGCTTCTGTGTTTTTCCTGTTAAGCTGATGGGTATTGGCTTTCACAGCCTTACCGCCTACACTTTGTTACGTCAAGTACCGCTATGAGCACGGACAGCAGCTCATATTTTTTACCCTCTACCATACATAAAGTTTGCAGGGCTCATTGCTATGACTAATAAGCAGCTTTATAAAGTAAAACCACACAGATGAAGTTAATTTCTGACTGGGGAAATGATTTCATCAAATGTTGTGCAGAATAATTTGATAAAATGTACAATGGTTTTAACAAATTCAAGTGAACTGTTAATCTTTTAAATACATTTTAGAAGGCTGGTTTTTGTTCTAAATGCTCTTTAAAATTATTTCTAATGGTGGAAAATATGCACTAAAAACATCTTTGAGTAAACCAATGACCACTGACAGACCAGTGAAACATTCTGTCTATTGTATTCAGCATAAGATTTGACTGTTCTATAATATTCTAATATTAGAACTACATATCATCTCCTGTTTCTAAGAAGATAGGTTCTCAAGTATCTGCTTAGAATTTGGTGAATACTCCTCTCAGTAATCCCTTTGTTTTTAAACTGTCACCTAATTGCTGATATTGAATCAGATTCTTCTCCTAACTAAGCCAATCGGAGAATCAAGTCATTTACTTTCTGATGTCTTCTGATTGGTGTAAGAATTTGCACCATTAACTAAAATAGGTTCTCTCTTGTTTTGTACTCAACAAAACACAAGTAGTACATTTTTCAAAGACCAGGCACCTCTTGTAATAATAGGGCCTACAAACTGAACCTAATTGTAAGCTTAACTATAAAGAGTGAGCGAACATTTATAAACTGTCACAATAACCTATAATAAACATGTTGATGAGGAAATGTGCAAAAGGGAAACAGAAACTGAATTAGTATGAACAAAAAGACCTTACATAATTCAAGAGGTGCATGAAAATCATACCTGGTACACAAGAAAAGTATGGGACCAGAAGTCAATGAACCAAAATTAGTGTATCAGAAATTAAGCCTAATTGAAGGGGGTGCGCTATTCTGCCCATCACTCCCTTCTGGGGTCCTTAAAAAGATAATGGACACATGTGCTGATTGACTGAAAGATGGACAACAGGAAGAAATGAGCTTCACCATCATGGTTGCCATACGCACTTCTTCTGGGACACCAGGATCCACTGGATACCACTCAGCCTCCATCATCCTAATCCTGAGAGATGTCCTAACCAGAACAGGTCAAAGAGAGGGACCGGATGACATCACCACCTCCACCAGTTCCAGCTAAATATCCCAAACAATTGCTAGAATGAGGGAATTTCTCTCTTCCCTTTCAATTCCCATGTGTTCTTTTCCTTCCCCACCTTCTTTCTTCTCTTTCCTATCCCTCTCCTTTTTCCTTCTGCCTAATAGGAGTCTGGCTTAGATGGCCAGACCTTAAATAGCAAAAAATAGCAGTGCCTTAAATAGCAAAAAGGAGTACTTGTGGCACCAGTTTCGCATTGGAGTCTGTTTCTGAAGCTTTTCTGTTGCAAAATTGCCACCTTTAAATCTGTTACTGAGTGGCCAGAGAGGTTGAAGTGTTCTCCTACTGGTTTTTGAACGTTATGATTCCTGATGTCAGATTTGTGTCCATTTATTCTTTTGCATAGAAACTGTCCCATTTGGCCAATGAGAAACTGCTGAACTTGAATTAATATGCAAACTAGACACTATCAATTTAGGCTTAAATAGAGACTGGGAATGGCTGAGCCATTACACACATTGAATCTATTTCCTTGTGTTAAATATTCTCACACCTCTTGTCAAACTGTCTTAAATGGGCTATCTTGATTATCATTACAAAAGTTTGTTTTTCTCCTGCTGACAATAGCTCATCTTAATTAATTAGCCGCAGAGTCGTTAGAGGAACTTCCACCTTTTCATGTTCTCTGTATGTATATATATATCGCCTCACTATATGTTCCATTCTATGCATCCAATGGAGTGGGCTGTAGCCCACAAAAGTTTATGCTCAAATAAATTTGTTAGTCTCTAAGGTGCCACAAGTACTCCTGTTCTTTTTGCGGATACAGACTAACATGGCTGAGATTCTGAGCCTGAAATAGCATGATGCTGGTAGAAGTGTGCTGGGTTTCAGAGTGTCCATTAAGACTGTGTGCTGTGCCTTTGTTTCTCCACCAGTGAGATCAAGTGAAAGTCAACACTACAGACAGAACCTATATCTTCTATCTTTGCTGTTCTTTTCTCTCCCCTCCTGTGCACTTATCTTGTCTTCTAAAAAACAGTAGTAAATTTTAACCACCATAAAAACAGTTCCAGTCCATTTCTACTAACTTATTCTCCCTTTCCCAAAAAGGATCGTTATTACCAATTATTAATATAATCTAGAAGACTGTCAAATGCTGTGTGTGTGTGTGTGTGTGTGTGTGTGTGTGTGTGTGTGTGTGTGTGTGTGCGCGCGCGCAAAGGAGGGTTTCTTTGTAAAACTCTCTATGGCTGGAAGAAAAGGGACCAAAAAATGTTAAAATAAAAGCCTTACTTAATATTTTACATTTCAAATGCTTTAAACTTATTTTCTCCTTCTTTTCTGTATCTTTAAAAACAGGTTTCAAAGATTATTAATTGTGTTAGTTACGATACTATGCAGACTGAGCTCTTTGTATACCAAACCCCAAACCTTGTTTAACACTATTTAATGTTGGACAGTGACAATGTCATGTTCACATCTTTGATTTTATTCCACTTAAAATAATACAAAATGCCTATGATGCACAAAAAAAACCATACAGTTGTATGCCTCAGAAAGGAAAACACAAAGGTAGTTTCACTGGTGCCTTACTTCTGTCACTGACAAAGGATTGTTTTGAGAACGAGGAGGAGCATGATTTGTAATTATTTACAGATCACTGTTGGCATCAACAACACTGTGTAATAGACAGAGTATGCCGAACAATGTCACAATGTTGATAAATTGGAGAGTGTTCGGAGAAGAGCCATGAGAATGTTTAAAGAATGTCTTATAGTGATAGATTCAAAGAGCTCAATCTATTTACCTTAATGAAGAGAGATTAAAAGGTGACTTGATTACAGTCTCCAAGAACCTACTTGGGGAATACATATTTAATAATGGGCTCTTCGGTCTAGCAGAGAAAGTTATAACATGATCCAATGGCTAAAGGTTGAAGCTAGAGAAATTCAGACCGGAAATAAGGCTTAAATTTTTAACAGTAGGAGTAATTAACCATTGGAACAATTTACCAAGGTCCATAATGGATTCTCCATCACTGACAGTTTTTAAATCAAAATTGGATTTTTTTTTTTTAAAAAGATCTGCTTTAGGAATTATTTTGGGGAAGATCTATGGCCTGTCTTATAAAGGGTGTCAGACTAGATGATCACAATGACCCCTTCTGGACTCTGAATCTGTGACTAAGCCCTGCCAAAGAAATTTCATTTAAGAACTTAATTAAATAAAGGACAGTGCCAAATTAAACAGGAAGGTGCCTTTATTTTTTAGCACTGAGAAACTGCTGACAAGGATCTGGGAAGATCAGTACAAGAACTGGAGCCAATATCAAGTAACAGAATATCCACATAGAAAGTACTGTACCTCCAACATATCCAGAAATCTGTATGAATCTGGAAGAAGCACAATGCTTGGGGGTCATATCAGCTACTTCTTCATTTACGGATATAACTTGTTTCATCAAGAAGTGGGAGGAAACCCTACAGGAGGTACCATTATGCAAGGTCAGCTTTGTCTTCCTTACAAAGTTGAGTGGCTAGGAAAATCAAAGCTTTTCTCCTACATGCAAAAAAAAAAAAAAGCCATTAACTTAGAAATAAGACTGGCTACCTGCATTTTCTACCACCGCAATCACTAAAAATCAATGCAAACGTAAGTTAAGTCACCATTAAATCCACACCAACCTCACCAAACATGTCATCATCCAAACATAACAACCAAACACTAAGATGTGCTCCACAAACTCCTTTTGAATTCAAGCATATCATCATCTACAGTGTGAACACTCAAATCCTCAATATTGCACTCAAAATGCAACATCTGAACTCAGATTTCCTCTAAATTAAGAAAGTTACACACAAGCATGCATTTAGTGGTAAAGTCAATAATACATTATTGATATATGAAGAAGATTGAGTTTGAAGTTAAACTTGTATGCCCTTTCCTCAAATATCTTCCCTGCATCACATGGCCTTGGAAACACCAACTTCCTCCTGTTTCTTCCTTCCCACCCTGCTGCTTGTGAGTATGGGATTCATACAAACCAGACACACAAGAAGGTGATGGTTTCAGTATATATATATATTTTTAATGGGGTCTAGGTGTGGGATCAGACATAGCCCAAGCAATAAACTTTACCTTCACTTGGTCCATGGAAGAGTAGTCCTAAGCTGAATTCCTGCAGCATCTTTGTTATCACAAGATTTTTGTTTCTAAACCAAGCCAATATGCTACTTCCTCCTTTCCCCAAAGCAGGAAGAGAAAATTCATAGGAAGGTAGCCTAAATGTCAGCTTTTCACCAGCCATAGAAATGTCACTTCTCACCAGGTACTTTCACCAGTATTTGTTTTCTTGTTACATTTCTCCTTGATATAGCATTGAAAAAAGAATGCTCAGATCAGGCAGGCAGACACTTTTCCACATTTTAGAATTTACCTTTTTCATCTCACATGTGAAAGATCCACAGTAATGTCATCTTTCCCTGATACTCGGGAAAAAAACCCAAACCTTATTTTCCCCCTCATTCAAGGCAAGCGCACACAAATAAGGCCAGTTTCAGCTGGGTGAGCCAGTAACCTCACAAAGCCTTTGGACCTGACATCGTCCCAGCCAGTGCATTGAGCCAGTGACTTCAGAGCCTAAGGCCTTGACATCAGCAAAGCAAGCAAAAAATTGCAGAGCCAATGATCTCACAGCTGCCTAAGCTATTGTAGCTACCTTTGTATCAAGACTTCTCACAGAAAATGTTTTCTACCCCATTTCATTTCTACCAGAAATAAGTTCTGCAAGACTAATGAGAAAAAGAAAACCAACGTTTAAAAGGATTCACACACACACACACACACGATGGCTCAGTAGGGAGTATTAGACCAATGACCGAAATGATACTGGTTCCACACTGGAGTTTGGCAAACCTCTGATCTTTACCTACACAGCTCTTCTGTAGGGGAAGTGTGCTTAAAATGTTTAAACAATTTCTCACGTAAACCAGTTAAGGGCCTAGTTATTTGGAAAGTTATACTGAGGAAAAGAAAAAGCATTTCTTCAATATAGGAAGTCCAAACTAGGACACCGGAGTGAAAAATAAGACCACTTACAGTTAAACTGCATGGAAAGTATTTTAACTTCTGATTTTGTTTCTATCAGGAATCCCATTTTGCTTCTGAGTACACTGTGGGCAAATATCAATACTTATTTTCCCTCTAACTTTCAACCAGAAATAGAGAGTTTTGATCACATAATACCCTTTTACTGCTTGAAAAGTTGGCACTTCAAGCCTGATCTCAGAAAGCCCACTATTAGAGGCAGGCCAAATGGAGGAAAATTCCTTCCTCATTGGTGCAATTGCTATTTTAGATATGCAATGGGAATTGAAAAGATTAGCAAGCCAGGCTACTGGAACAATTTGTATAGTGGGGATGCTGAGATCCCTGTGTATGATGGAAACCACTTCAAGCCAGGGGTACAGCAGCATCACCAGCACCCCTAGTTCCAGCACCTATGTTAGCAAGGTATCCCCAGCACCTCTTAATCACCAATTACTGCCAGGATGGAACCCATAATCTGACTAATTCAGCTTTTCTTAGTTGACCCAACCTTTGCCTAACATCCAATCCACATTATTTTTTTAGTTTAAAAATTAATGAAGGATTGATTTTGTGTGAGGCATAGCCAGTAGGTGGCTGTTGCTCTGATAGTTGTAACTTTGTAAAGAAAAGATAGAGGGGGCATGGGTCTGTCTGGAAATCCTCAGGAAAACCCTTATTATAAAGGAGATTCTTGGACTGGACGAAGAATAGCTTTCTCCTCTACTCTAAAAAAGATGGAACACAGAGGAAGAATATGAATAGAGGAGATGGTACTACTTCTATTATTTATAGTAGTGACATACCTCAACTCTCATTAGATAACAATAAAAGCGGTAAAAAGCAAGGGTGATGTCATGGTAGGGGTCTACTAGAGTCTACCACCTAACTAGGAAGAAGAGGCAGGTGAGTCTTTTTTAAACAGTTAACAAAATCATCCAAAGCACAGGACTTAGTGATGGAGGACTTCAACTATCCAGACATCTGTTGGGAAAATAACTTGGCAAAGCACAGATTATCCAAAAAGTTCTTGGAATGTATTGGAGATTTTTTTTTTTATTTCAGAAGGTAGAGGATGCTAGAGGAGAGGCTGTTCTAGATTTGATTTTTACAAATAAGGAGGAACTGCTAGAAAATTTGAAAATGGAAGATAGTGTAGGTGAAAGTGATCGGGAAATGGTAGTATTAATAATTTTAAGAAATGGCAGGAGGGAAAACAGCACAGCAAAGATAACAGGTTTCAAGAAGGCAAACTTTAGCAAACTCAGGGAGTTCACAGGTAAAATCCCATGGGAAGCAGATCTAAGGAGAAAAATAGTTCTAGAGATTTGGTAGTTTTTGAAAGAGACATTATTAAGGGCAAATTATCCCACTATGTAGAAAAGATAGCAGCTATGGCAAGAGACCTCCTTTCTTAACTAGCAGATCTTCAATTATTTGAACTCAAAAGAAAGAGAGTTCTACAAAAAGGTGGAGGGCAAATTACAAAGGATGAATATAAACAAATAACACAAGTATGTAGGGACAAAATTAGAAATGCCAAGGCACAAAATTAGATTAAATTAGCTAGAGACATAAGAGGTAACAAGAAAACATTCTACAAATTATGGCAAAATGGCCAGTGTTGGCATGGTGGGTTCTGTGCTTTTCTTGGCGAGGAACTAGGACACCACATCTTGTCCCTGTTCTTGGGGTGCCAAGGGCCCTGCTAGTGGCCTGGGAAAGTGATAGAGAAAGGAAGCAGGGAAGAGGTCTGGGTTTGCTCAAATAAATTTGCTAGTCTCTAAGGTGCCACAAGTACTCCTGTTCTTTTTACTCTCTGGGAATGGTTTTCCAACTGGTTATGCACTCACCCTACAGTAGCTCCATCTAGATTGTATTTGTTTAGTTTGTTTATGAGAAGGTCTTACTTGACAGTATCAAAAGACTTACTAAACTCAAGAAATGCCACATCTATCACTTTTCCCCTATCCACAAGTCTTGTTACCCTGTCAAAGGAAGCTATTAGGTTGGTGTGACATGATTTGTTCTTGACAAATCCATGCTGACTGTTACTTTTCACCTTATTAACTTCTAGGTGTTTGCAAATTGATTGCTTAATTATTTGCTCCATTCTCTTTCTGGGTACCGAAGTTAAGCTGAATGGTCTGTAATTCCCCAGGTTGTCCTTATTTCCCTTCTTATATATTGGCATTATATTTGCCCTTTTCCAATCCTCTAGAATCTCTCCCATTTTCTATGACTTTTCAAATATAATCGCTAATGACTCAGATATCTCCTCAGTCAGCGTCTTGAGTATTGTAGGATGTATTTTGTCAGGTCCTGATGACTTGAAGACATCTAACTTGTGTAAGTAATTTTTAACTTGTTCTTTCCCTATTTTAGCCTGTGATCCTACCTCATTTTCACTGTTAGATGTCCAATCACTACTAATCTTTTTGGTGAAAACTGTTAAGAAAATTCATTTAGCATTTTGTCATTTCCACATTTTCTGTTATTGTTTTCCCACCCTCATTGAGTAATTGGCCTACCCTGTCCTTGCTGTTCCTCTTGCTTCTAATGTATTTTATGATACAGCAAGACCAGGGAACAGTTTGGAAAGGAGAAGACTGAGAGGGGACATAACTATTTTCAAGTATATAAAAGTTATTACAAGGAGAAGGGAGAGAAATTGTTCTCCTTAACCTCTGAGGATAGGACAAGAAGCAATGGGCTTAAATTGCAGCAAGTGTGGTTTAGGTTGAACATCAGGAGAAACTTCCTAACTGTCAGAGCAGTTAAGCACTGTAATAAATTGCCTAGGGTGTTTGTGGAATCTCCATCATTGTCTTACTTATTCTTAAATATCTCCTAACACCTATCAGGGATAGTGTAGATAACACTTAGTCCTGCCATGAGTGCAGGGGACTGGACTACATGACCTCTCGAGGTCCCTTCCAGTCTTACAGTTCCATGACTCTTTGATTACTGTCACTGTAGATCATAATGCATACTGAAACTGTTATTGCATGGGCTATGTCTACACTCAGAACTAGTGGTGTGGTTGCCAGGTCTTGTAGATATACTTGGGCTAGCTCTCGTTGAGCTACAGAGCTAAAAATAGTAGTATATCTTCAGTAGCATGGCCAATATTGGGTGAGGGAGTTGCCATGGGCTGGGCACCCTGAGTACTACATATGGATTCCAGGCAAGATATTTGGGCTGGCTGCCTGTGCTACCATGGCTACACTACAATTTTTAGTGCATTAGCTCAACAAGAGTAAGTGTGAGTACATCTACACAAGTTGGGAAGCACACACCTAGCACCAAGTGTAGACATAGTCTGTGTGTGAGGTGACAATGACACTAAGTAAGCACCTGATGATGGCATCCTCTGTGTGCATGTCTGTGTGGAGAAATCTCCTGGTAATTGTTGCAATGGCACAATTAAGTGTGCTCCTATATTATTTATGTCATGCCAACCATCCTGGTTTCCTCAAGAGAGTCGCTACTATGCAAGGCCTGGATTCCTATAAATCCTAGGCAACGTGTTATCATGAGGATACTAAAGAAAAGATTCTGGATATTTTTTATTCAGACTTGAAGACTAATTATTAATGAAAATAATTTTTTAGACTTTCAGATAATGTAAAGGTAACATATTCTAGATTATTCTATTTGGTTTTAGTTGTATACTCCCTGTAGTTAGAGTAATGAAGCAAAAACCTCACAAAATACTTTGAATTTTTATCCCATAAACTGTTAGGGACACACCCGTCCAGAGACTGGAAACACAAAATGTGGCAGCAGTATTGAAAATCTTAGAAGAATTAAGAAGAGAAATAGTCCAAGGTGAGCAATCAGAGTAACTCCCTGCCAGGCTAAAAGTTGGTAAATGAAACATTACAGATATTTCAATCACTGTAATTTCCTAGATGTAGAGAACTCTTCTGGCATTTTCAGTAATAAAACACAGCTAAAGGTAAGCGTTCAGGTTTCCATGGTTAAAATGTGATTTTTCGGTTGATGAATAGGTAGTTTGTATATGTGGCATAGGGCAGCGGGTGGCATGTTTACACTTGAAGGAACTATTCTTATTGGGTTTATTGTTACAGAGAAAACAATTACTAGGATAAGAACTGCAGAATTGTATGTCAGAAAAGATTATTTTCATAGTTTGACAAAACAGATTGGAAGAAAGGCTCAGTCGACCTAGTTGTAACAAAAATATCAACAGGTAAAATTCTACACATCTAGTACCTACCAATAAAATCTCCTTGGAACAAATATCACCATTCATTTTCATGTGTGAGCAACTGAGCCTTACTTTGAAGATTTACCTTCTCTTCAGGAGCAAGAAAGGGAAAACTAGAGAGAACTTAACAGAAATTAAAGGTCACTTGTTCACTGGAAGAGAGGATGATGTAGCAAGCAGCAACCAGCTGCAAAACAGTCACTATGGGGCGATAGCTACTGGAAAAGGAATTCATATAAGAGGTCAACCGTGCTATAGGGAGAATTAGCAGGAACCAAGCAGTTAAAAAAAGATAGTGCTCCTTAAGAAGGGGCTGTTTTTGTATTTCACACCAATGCTATATCACACTTTTTCCCAGCAAGGATATTTCACCATCCTTATGGACTCATTTATAAACCCTTATCAAATTTATCCCCTTTCTATGATCTTACAGAGTATAACTACCAACCTGCTAAAAATTTCAAAGCTCTCAGTACTCAGACTAATGAATCTGGTTGAAAAAAAATTGATGAAACAGTTTTCCCAATTGAAAAGTGCAGTTTTGTTGAAATCAAGATGTTTCTCAGGAATGTGTTCATTTCAGTGAATAAGTGTCTGAACAAATTGTTTCAACTTTTTCATTTTGTTTTTATAATGTGGAAAGATTTTGTGTAGTCAAGGTAACAACATTTCATGTTGAATATTATATTAAATATCAAAATATTATTCATGGATATATTTTATTTAATATATATTATAACATTTCAATCTAATCCAAATTAAACATTTCAATGTTTCTGAATCAAAATGTTTCAACATTTTCTTTCTTTGAAAAGTTTCAAAATTTCAACTTTCTGTTGAAATGAAAAAATTTGAAATGTCATAATTTCTCACAGAATGGAAATTATTTTCTGACCACCCCCACAAATGAACAGCAGATAAACAAGTGCACCTTGGATGAAATTTTATCAAATATGTCCAGATTGTTTAAGAAAACTGCATTCTGTTAAAAATCTACTGATTTTTTTTTAAAAGTCTGTAGTTTACAGAGATTATAGTATGGATTGCTGGTTGTAACTGTTTCAGTCTCTTATTTACACCCATTGCAGCCTGCTATGATTCTGCCAGACCTGCAGCTGGATAGGAATCTTAGCATAATGAAATGCTGGTGAGATGTTTAACATACACACTCTAATGTGAAATTGCAGGGATAATATCCTGACCCCAATGGCAAATCACAGGGTTTTCCTTTTTATCATGCCCCTATCTGCTAAACACATATGGCCCACTCTTCCCCATCCCTCATTTAGCAGCAAACCTCCATCCACCATTCCCATATTGTCCCTCATAAACAAACATCACTTCTGCATGCAAAATCTGTTTTTCCATGGGAATGAACCCCTCCACCATACAAGATGCAGGAGTTTGGAGATGGTGGTCATTAAGAAGCTTAAACCACTAAATCATGGTCCTCAACTGAACTGTCCCCTGCAAAGCCACCATTTTGCTTAAAATACTCCCCTGTATGCAGAAAAGCCTGACCCCACTGACTGATCGTACCTAACGAGAAATTTGGGGGATCTCTCCACCTACTTTGGGAGCCACTTCCAATATGCTGTGTTCATGCAGTTTACAGTCAGAATGTGGGTGCCTCCATCATAAGCTATGGGTCACACTCTACTGATAGTAAAAGCCCTAAAACTCTATGGATTTAGATAAATACAGGAGTGATCTGAAACAGAATTTGGTCCAGTGGTTTCCTGAAGTCTTTTATGCACCTTTCTTAGGAATGAATATATTTGTCGCCTTTCATTTCCATCTCTCTCTGCAGAGTTTTTCTAGTAAAATCTTTAGAAAATATGTATTGTTGGAAAACAATGACTTAGTATATTAAGTGCCACCATGTTTGAAAGACTTGTCTGGGATAACTACATTGAATCAAAGTCTGATGTGAGAGGGGAATCATGGACAGCATGTGTACAGATGTCAGAAGAGTATTAAACTTCCTGTCTCTTATTCTTTTATTTAGATAGCTATAGATATATTTCAAGAGAATTTTGGGCTTGAAAAGTTACAGTATTGGCAGCCTTTGTATTCCATTTAGTCATAGTACAGTTAGAAGCATTGTCAAATTCCCCCGTCTTCCCGCATCATTGTGAAGTCACACTCTTCTGAAAGAACTACCTCAAGGAAATGAGAAGATAGTTGACTCTCCATGTTTACCCCATCCTTGAGTTTTCCGCCAAATCTTCCAACCCAGACATCAGTTACTGCTAGTTGTGATGCTGGTATTTGTCATGAGAACACCAATATACTAGCAACCAAACTGAGACAGCAAAACTCTCTGCTCAGTCACCCAAATATTGTCAGATAGTATTGATTTTTAATCATTACTAACCTGGTCTAGATTTGAATCAATGACATAGCTGAGACATATACCATTACCATGGCCTAAGCAATATAGTTTCCAAGTCAGTAACTATCATATTTTATATGTATATGATAGTTATTGACTATCACACACACACACACACACACAATTCTAGTCCACAATGGACTCTAGCTATAGTTTTGATCTTATTCCTTTACATAACATGAAAAAACTGTATAAACTGTGATATAATGATCCCAACTGAAAATACTAACATATTTTTTCATTGAAAGAATAAAATGATGTCAAATATACATATGGCGGTGTCATTTCATGCAACATATTTAAAACACTGTGGACTAAGATTAAACCACTCCATTAAAGTCCATAGAGCTGCACTGGTGATAAATATGGATTATTGCATCTGAGGGGCTTGCAAGTCAGAAGAGAATCTGGGTTTTGTATCTCTGCTGAAAACAATAATGCAACTCACATTTATTCTCAATTAGGGAAATTGTTATTACTGTAGCTGTCCCAAATTAAGTAAAGTATCCATACAACTCTCAGACAGGGTCATTTTTCTCTCACCTGAGGCTTCACAATTAAAGAGGTCTTTTAAAAATGAGCTGAGAAATTAACTGAGTCCTCTCAGAAATGCATGCATGTTACCCGTGTGATGCATGAATGTTCCAGGATCCCAAATGTACATCGGTTCTTGTAATTTATAAGAAAACTAATCAGTCTGCAGGAAAATATTAGCCACTCATATGGAATAGTTACAGAGTAGAGCAATTTTTCTGCCTTTAACTACAGGTCAGGTAGTCCTGAATTAGAAACAGAGAATGGAGGAGTCCATTATTCCCCCACATGCACAACTTCCTGGGTTTGTCTGACTTTACTCAACCCAACAAGATCCCAGAAAGTTCATATGCAAGAGAGAGGTATATTGAATGGGAACGGTCAAATTAAAAATACACATATTAAAGGAAAAGGTGACCTGAAAATCTTTTTTTTAAAATTCTCTCAACTCCAGCTGTATATGTTGAATCTCCCATATTGGAAGGTAAGGCTGGACATCCAGCACTTATTAAATACAAAATTTATTTTTTTTTCAGGTCCCACAACATCCATCCTGATTAAGTTTCTGATACTAATTCTTCAATGATGGCCCCTCATGCTCTGTAATGGCATTCTCATCACCCATGACTCCATGCTGGAGCACTGAGGAAACATTTAAAACAGGGAGGTCACGTAAGAATAAGCTATTAATATTTTGTGGGTGTTTTAAAATTATATTTTATATATATATATTACACACACACACACACACACACATATATATATATACATACACACACACACACACACACACACCATTTAAGATATTAAAAAGCGATATTGGTACGATATAGGAAAATGTTAGGGATTTTTTGTTATTATAGCTGAAATACTGTATACATTATTAATTTTTTATTAAAATTATATAATAAGCAGTATTTATTTATTTATTTTAAAGAGTGCTTATCTGATACAGGCAGAATAGTACTGTAAAGATAGATAGCCCCTATTTTATTTAGGCTAGATTTGTTATATGATATAAAAAGGAATATAATAAACACACACATTCATTCACACATTATAATATCAAAGATAATCTTTTAGAAGCTTTTCAGTATGAATCAATAGTAACTAACATTTTTTGTAAAGTTTTACTTACCCTACCACGATTAAGCATCTTGGATGTAATCCTGCCTTTGACTTCAGTGGGCCCAGGATTTCACTCCATGTTGCAAGCAGGGCTCCATGACAGAAGGCATATCGACAGCATGGTGTACACTGTGACATTATACAGGAGCTGGAGCCAGCAGTTCAAGAGAGGATGGACATCATGGAACCTGAGAAAAGGAGGGAAAAAAAGCTAAGTTTGAACTTACAAGAAATGCATTTATTAGTCGGGTCTGTGCTGCATCCAGAACAAACCATTGTTGATAAGGTAGAAGGCTTTAAAACATTACCTCCATTAACTTTATTGTAAATATCCAAATTCAACTAATGTTCAGTTGATTCACCCAAAAAGCCATTTATCACCCATCAAGACAACTATGGCCCATGGGAAAACTGCAACTTGACAGACAGACCAAGGATGAAATTATTGGGTACAGCAGCAGAGTGACAGGACTCACATGTTCACAAGTAATCCCACTGATTGGAATTGCCACTTGAGAAAGGGCCCCCAAGGCCCAGTTTTGCCTTCAGGAGCCAGCCCTACTGTGTCTTTGTGTAAGGTGACTATTACAGCAGTGCCTATGAGGCTCATCCTGCACCAGTTAAAGTCAGAGGAAAAGATCCCATTGACTTCAGTGGTGCAGGATCAGGCTTTAAAAGACTGACTAAGATTTAGCTAGCATAAATCTGGACCAAGTGGGTCTCATCTGTTTGTTTCCTCCCCATTCCACTGATGTCTCTCTCTCTCTTTCCCAGAGATGATTTGTTTTTCCTTTCATATGTGAACAGTTCCTGCATCTGGAGCTATATGAATTCAGGCTTGGGCTCAATCTGATCTCTACAGGTAACTGATATCAGGACTTGGGTCCCGCCATTCTGCTGCCCGCACCTAAGAACATCTGCCATAAGGCACTATACATATTGAAATAGATTCTGCCCGTAGTTACTCACATTGAGTAGTACCTTAGTCTCACTGATTTTAATGGAAGCACTTGTGGAGTAAGGTTCAACTCTACATGAATAAGGGGTAGAGGGACATAGCAGGTCTTGAGCCTGGATTAAAATAAATTAAAGTCAAGGTGAGTCAATCAGAAAACCTTCTTTAAAGAAATTATATTTGGCATCCAGGCTGAGTCGCCGCTGAGCTCGCCATCCGTAGTTTCATTTGTGGCTGGAGCTAATATGGTCTGCATGAAGATGTAGGAAAGTCAGTGTAAGTATATGCATGCTCAGTTGATTTGGGAGCGCACAGTGTTCACAACTAGAATAAAGACATATGTGCTTTGTGTGTGTCAGATGAGAGACAAATTACACAGAAAAATCTAAACCAATATGAAAATCTTCTGGGACAACATGAACATTTTTCAGACATTGATACTGAAGAACATTTTATTATGAAAAGGGGGAGTATTTACAAATGCTGTTGGCTGTCTTTCTGTAAAGCATACTGCTGATGTGCCTTCTGTGAGTGATCATTCACTGATACCCTCTTTGATTAAGTATAGTTGACAAAATGGCAGCTATTAATACAGATGATACATTTATTAATGAGAAACAGGATGCTGCATCTACTCTTTAGCAAAGCAAGCTCCAAACAAACTATGAACGTAAAAGTATAATAGATGGAAGCAGCAGCAGCAGTTGTATGGTCCATATGCATGCAGTACTCATGAGTCATCATAAGAATAAATTTGTTTTAAAGTAGGATCTAGATTTCCTAATCCCCTCCTAAGAAATCATCTTAGAATTAATCATGGCTAAGAGACATTTTAAAAGGATCTGTAACTGTGAAATAACTATATTTGGTATTTAACTGACCCATGGAACTAAGGCTTTGTTAAAGCTGATTTCCTAAGAAAAGCTGGTTTCTGAAGACCATGAAAAACAGATGGATTCTGGGAAGGAATTAAGTGTCTGCTAGTAGGGGGGTGATGGGCTGCTTTATTAATAAAATTTGAACAGCAGGACGCTGCTAATGAATAGGCACCCTGGAAGTTGCATACCAAATGTATTCCACCAGGCACACAAAAAATGCAAAAAAAAAAAAAAAAAAATCAGCTCTAATTTTATTGACAAATTGAGGGATTCTACAAACAGAAAACTTCCTAAAGAAAAGTGAATGGTGGCTGCACAAGGTACTTTTATAAAGCAGTGCACAAACCTTTGAATGCAATATAGACTCATAGACTCATAGACTCTAGGATTGGAAGGGACCTCGAGAGGTCATCAGGTCCAGTCCCCTGCCCTCATGGCAGGACCAAATACTGTCTAGACCATCCCTAATAGACATTTATCTAACCTACTCTTAAATATCTCCAGAGATGGAGATTCCACAACTTCCCTAGTCAATCTATTCCAGTGTTTAACTACCCTGACAGTTAGGAACTTTTTCCTAATGTCCAACCTAAATCTCCCTTGCTGCAGTTTAAGCCCATTGCTTCTTGTTCTATCATTGGAGGCTAAGGTGAACAAGTTTTCTCCCTCCTCCTGATGACACCCTTTTAGATACCTGAAAACTGCTATCATGTCCCCTCTTTCCACAATAGGTGTTCTGGTTTTTATATTATATATCTTTTCAGGCTTTAGTTTTCCCAAAGTTAACTCTGAGTTCATTGATATTCTACACATTTTAAAAGACATTTGGTAACTTAAACTACAAAGACTTTCTTGACAGAGGCATGACAATATCATGCCAGCAAAGTGAAGATTCAGGCCCCAGTTCAGCAAAGCACTTAAGCATGTGCCTAACTTTAAACCTGTGCTTACATCCATCCTTATGTCACCAAGTATTTAAAGCATATGCTTGAATATCATTGATTTTACAGAGACTTAAGCAAATGCTTAGCTGAACTGATGTTAGTTATGATCATGTCTGGCACGTTTCTATTACTGATCTTAAAGCACATTGCAGACATTAACTGGTCTCAAAACAACATTAGAGGGTAAGTGATACACAGGAAACAGCGCATTCACCTCTGTGGTGCAGGGTAGCAGCTATTTAACAGCTGAGTTAGATTTTAGCAAGACACCACGTCTAAATATCTCTACCAATAAAAAAGTGCCGGGGATGGGAGAGAAAATGGCCACTCTGATTCTACATCTGATCCAAGGATATCTCAAGCATTACAGTCCTCCTCAATACCATATAAGGCATAGATTCAGTGTTGACTGTGAAGGAAAAGTGCCACTTATGTTAACTCACAGTACCACTTCCTGTAGCATGTAGAAGTTCCTTGGAGGTTTTCCATCTAAGTACTGATGAAGGCCAAGCCATCATAGCTTGTGAGATCTTAAAGGTTCATTTCATTTGCTCTAGTAGAACACGGTGCAAAGCATATTGAAGTCAATGGAGATACAGCAGTTTGTACCAGCTGAGGATATGCTCCATGATAGTCACCTAAAGTTTTCTCCTTACAACTCAAATGCAGGAAGTTAAAGAGACACTCTCAAACGTGCTTTGTGAATACTGCCCAGCTTAAAACTGCTCAGGAGCTGGATAGCTATGCAGGCTCCCTGGGCTACATACTCAAGGAGGCTGCACTATTCTGAGGGAATACTTGCTCTTTGAAATGGCTTCACAATGAACGATTTAGTGCAGATGGCATATGGCCACACATAACATCTTGAGAACATGCTTAGTGCATCCCCCAGTATTCTATCACAGGAATAGGGTCAGTTGTAGTACCAGCTCGAGTGAAATGATATAGTGTCTGATCCTTGACTTGAGGAGTGCAATCAGGAAGAAGGTCTGAAGGATCCAGCGAGGCTTTGGATCTCTCAGTGGATGGTAGGAGATATAAGCAGAATAAGGAATACTTAGATACGTTAGACCATTTTTTCTCTGGGCCACACGTGCTTTGGCTGAGGCATCATTCAAAAAAAAAAAAAACAACCAAAAACCAACCAAACAAAAACAACCCTATACTTTAAACTACTGTAATTTTCATTCATTGACTTGTTGTAGGATTTAAAGTAAATTTTCTCTCAAAGTCATTTGCATGAGCATGCACAGTCCTAACTGCAAAGGTGCCACTCAGATCCTTGCCCTTGCTCATCTAATTGTCTCTGTGCCAGCGCTCTGGCAAGAAGTTTTGGGATCCCTGCCCTTGGTACATCCAGCTGGATCCCACCCTATGCTGAATACACAACTTCTGGTGCAAATACTCAACTCTGGGAGCTTAAAATGTGATTTCACTAGGCACGAGAGCAAGTAAAATTTGATCACCATGAGTACCCAATGTATTTTTGGATGCTCAAAAAACAACATACAAATAGTAGTAGTGAATCATCTGTTTACAGAAAGCCAGCACACGAGGGGCTGGAGGCCAGCCAAAGCAAATTTGTTTTTAAATTTGAGAAAATATTTGCTGACTTGTTTTCTGCAGTTATCACCCAGCGCTGCTAAAATGTGTTTGAAGAAATCATTACTTTGGAATAACAGGACAGAGATGGGTTTAGCCAGGAAGTCCAGAATTCACCATGGCAATAAAAGACAATTATGTAATTTATTGTTTCCTCGGCAACATGGTAGTTTTTAAATGGAGAGTCTAAATCAGGGCCGGAGAAGTGTTAAGAGTTAAAGGGCATGAAGCAGATTGGTTTGGGGAGTATTTGGAGCACAAAAACCCTGAAGTTACCTAGTAATCTTCTTATATGAAATTTATTATAAGATCTCATCAGCATTTAATTAACGAAGGGCTTGTCAACACATAACAGTCCATCTGGGATAAGGCAGGATGTAAACTGAATGCAAATTAGCTATTCCTGATTAACTTCATGTTTGGAAGCTCATATTTCAGAATAAAAGTCTCTTATTCCAAATTATCTTAATCCACTTCCAAAATGAATTAAACTACATCAGAATAAGACACTCTTATTCCAGAATAGGGACTTCTGCACATGGAGTTAATCAGGAATACCTCCCTGTGTAGACAAGGCCTAAAACCATACCAGTTTAAGAAATGTACCCTTCTTATAGCTCCACATGTTCCTTTCCCCTGTAAATAAGAACGAAAGGGGAGGAGTTATGGTACATAAGACGAACTAGGCCCTTACTCACTCATACCCTGCTCTCTATGTTAGGCCACATTCAGTTGCTAGATAAGAGCATTGACAGGGTCAGGAACAACTCAGCCTAATCTCACAGATCTCAGTTTAGTCCCTCAGCTCCACATTGCATTCTGAGTTGTGTTGACTCTGACTAACCTCTTGCTCCCTACAAATTAACCCTCTGCACTGCCCTTTAGAAGCAACTTGGGAGAAGGGGGGAATAGTGAAGTATTGAACTCATCCATATTATCACATGTGGCAATGTTTCATGTGAATTAGGTAGGTTGTCTATGGGATCAAGCCATGCAGGGCAGCTGCTCCCCCACTCTCATCTTCATCATGTCCCTTTCGCCATGCATATCTGCTAATGCTTATGGTAGATGTGGTAGAAATTCTGACTGTTATGGTCACAGGGTAACCCTACCTGTAGCACCCTCCAGGGGCAGACTACAGCACAATTTGTGTGGCTGCCTCAGTTTCCCCTTGGAATTCACCTGTGTAAATGAATGCTGCCTCTCTCTGCAGCAAATTCAAACCTTTCTATTGTAAATGGTCACGGACCACAGGTCACTCCCAGTAAAACAAGGTTATAATGCAGCAGCTCTTCAATCCCACTCAACGGTCACAGTTCGTTTAGCCCCTGCTCCAGGGCCCCACTCTCCAAGCCTCCTACCTGAGAGTTCCAAGACCCACTGCTCTCCCACAGCTCCCCAGTCAGTTCTCCTGCAAGAGAGCTCCCGGCAAAGCTTCACTCTGCCCAGACATCCTCACCTGTGAGTCCTACCATTGCTTAAGGGAACCTCCCTCCAGAGCAAACCTTTGCTTCCAGGCCCTGTCTTACACTGACCAGGCTGGTTCTTCCCCTCAGTCCTAGGGACCGGGTCACTGCACCAGCCTTCCAGCAACTTGGCACTGCTCCTCAGCGCTAACCCATCTTTCAACAATTTCCTTAGAACTCATTGCCAGCAGCTCACAGTTACTGCTCTCCTGGTTTCCTGTAGCTCTTTCCTTCAGGCGACTCTCTTCTGTTCTTTCTGTCTCTCCTTTGTTCCTAGTCTGCTCTCTAGGGCCCAGGTGCCCTTTTTTAAGCCAAACTGGGCGTCAACTGAGCAGTCACAGATGTACTGGACTCTTCCCTCTTAAAGGGCCAGTGTCACCCTGTGACAGCTGCATACTAGCAGGGAACAGTACTGCATAACTACCCCTCATCTCTCTGCTGCCACCCTGAACTCATTTACAAGTCATTCACTCATGGCTGCATTTTCATAAGTGAACCCTGATTTGAAGTGCTGAATGCAAAAAGGGAGTCATCCAAAAATTAGTGCTGTCTTTTGTCACCTCTGTGTCTCAGTTTCCCTACCTGTAAAATAAAGAGAATATTTAACAAGTTTTGTCATCTTTGGTTGGCAGGGACTTACACATGCTGTCTTTGTGCCATGCAGCTGAGGGTGGTGTACAGGCATAGACATATCTATTGCAACTGTTGTATCAGAAACTTTTTAAAAAGCACATGTCCATATATAGAAAGAGATTTTTTTTTAAGCTTGTAGGATGCCTTCTTTCAACATTAAAAAATAAACACATTTTTGAAAATCTTGTGAGTTCTTTATTGATTTCCATAGCTAGGAAACAGCTGTAACAGCTAGATTCATTCATTTAGACACAGAAGCAAAATGAGGACCTATACATGGGTGGATTTTAGATGGCAGGCCACAACTTTTATTAAATTTAAACACAGGGGAAGGATGCTACTCATCCATGACCCATACTCTCCCATATGAGGCATTTAAGTGGTTCCAGTTCGGGGGGTACAAGCTTATTACCATATAAGACAAAGCACATCCTTCCCCACAGGGCGGCGATCCCAGGGTACCATGGGCCCTTTCCAGCTGATATAATGTCACCATGAGCAGGGGGAGAGACGTGGCAGCAGTCCTGATCTGAGCTGCATCATCTCAAGACCTGGTGACCCCATCAGCCCCACATGTGGCCCTCAGCCTTCCCCCCCCTTCCCCGCTCAAGTAGGGAGGGGAGGGGGCGACAGCATGGAATCCCTTGCTAAGCAGGCTCCTTCTCCATTAGCTGTCAGAACCCTAATGCCGGGGTACAACTCCCACAGGGGCAGAATCTCCACCCCTGGAGATAGGGGCCTTGGAATCCTTACCAATCCTCCTTTGCATCCTGACTGCTCCTACTGCTGGAATGGAGTCAAAAGAAGCTCTACATGGCCCTGCTCCGAATTAAATCCTGGTGCTGGGGGGATGCAGGCCAATCAGCACTTTTCCCCACTGACTGGCCAATGTGTGACACAGACTCCCAGGTAGGGGCCCTCATCCCATGTCTCCCCCCTTGCTGCTGGGGTCATTCCCCCTCAGTTGATCCCATCAAGTTCCCCCACCAGTTGGGGTGGGTGGGTGGTATGTCTTCTATCTTTGTTTTTTTTTAAATCTTGTGCACACTTTTACACCAATGATTTTAATTTGTCATGTAAGGCTGAAGGAATTCAGAGTTCTGAATTTTCATTTTAAATACATGTTATATTTTCTTATTTATATTCATTTTTGTGCCTGAAAAAAAAAATATAAGCAGTTCAGAGTTGGGTTCCCAAAAAAAAAAAAAAAAGCATCTCACTTTCACATTAACTACTAAAAATATGATTTGGAGAGGCTTGTTTAACACTGTGAGGAAGCTGAACATATTTCAGAAAATTCAGCCTGAAGTCAAGTACAAGAACAATGGAGCCAAAGAAAGAGCACAGTACCAGTGAATGAGTAGCAATTTCCCAACCACCCACATAAAGCAGCGATTTTACAAACACCTACACACAGACTTAACTTTAAGCATTCAACAGTGCTGCTTACATGCTTAAAATTAAGCAGTTGTGTAGGAATTAGTTGGATTGAGGTTCAAGAGATTTAATCCTGCTTTGTGTAGAATACCCACTGCTAATGTCATACTACATTGACATGAAATGTACAAATTCTTTCAAGCTGATCTCATTTGCACCACTAATTCTGGAGTATACATTTCAATGAAATTCAACAGGATAACTCTGCTTAAACTCGTCTCTGTAATATAAACATTTAAACAATTGACATACAGAATGGATTCATTTCTTAACGCTAAATAAATGTCTGCAAAACTACTTTAAAAGAAATCATACATTTGCAGGGGCGGCTCTAGGGATTTTATTGCCTCAAGCACAGCAGGCAAGCTGCCTCTGGTGGTTTGCCTGCGGAGGGTCCACCGAAGCCACGGGACCAATGGACCCTCTGTGCTGGGGCCTGGAGCCACCTGTGTACATTTGGATCTATTTAACCATTTAGTTAATGTTCACATGTGTGTATAGATTCACATGCTGAAATAAACATATTCCATGCTTTTGTATGAACTGGAGGAGTTCCTCCATTCTAGTCCTGTGCCTCATTGTTATGCGCTGTTCAACAGTTGCCAAGTATTACTTCAAAGGTGGATGCATTTCAGCAGTTGGTAAAGTTTCTTCTATGTACTGGGCTAAAGCCTTCAAAGTGACTCATAGAGTCACTAACAAAGGCCCTGATCCTGCAACCAGTTCTGTATAGAATGAATATCAAGCTCTGCTGAAATCACTGGGGGGTGGGTGCCACTTTCATGGATCTGATTGTAGAATCAAGGGCCATAGTTCGTAAATTTTTAGGATCATTTGAGATGGAAGCTGCTCCCTAAATGTAAAATTATCATCATTATTTCAATGTGCAATCACTGAAATAAAGAGCACCATTTATATCACTATGAAGAACTGCACCACATAGACAGGTGCACATATATTTGCATGTATCAGGAGCACCGTGCTTTGGCATATTGTTACAGATTTATTGAAAAGTCACGAACTGGGAATTCACAGCATGAAGTTTTCAAACACTTATTACTTCATTATTTCTAAAGCAAATGTAAAAACACTTCTGACTCTATGTAAACAGAGTCCATGACAAGTTTTAAAAATAAGATATTTCTGTATTATCCATATGCAAAGAAAACATCTCAAAAATGTCTTAACGTATGAAAATCACCCTTCTCCCCACAGCTGACTATTCCCAAAGGAGAGCTGTGTATTTTCACCATACGTCCAGGAAATATTTTGCATTTGGACTGAGACCAAGCATGAGAATTTTCAGCCTGGGAGTTGTGACAATATGCCTTCTCCTCAACAATAAAAAAGGGAAATCTGAGGGGAACCAAAACAGCTGAAAGAGGCAGAAATTCTCAGTCAGAATAAGAACGAAAGGGGAGGAGTTATGGTACATAAGACGAACTAGGCCCTTACTCACTCATACCCTGCTCTCTATGTTAGGCCACATTCAGTTGCTAGATAAGAGCATTGACAGGGTCAGGAACAACTCAGCCTAATCTCACAGATCTCAGTTTAGTCCCTCAGCTCCACATTGCATTCTGAGTTGTGTTGACTCTGACTAACCTCTTGCTCCCTACAAATTAACCCTCTGCACTGCCCTTTAGAAGCAACTTGGGAGAAGGGGGGAATAGTGAAGTATTGAACTCATCCATATTATCACATGTGGCAATGTTTCATGTGAATTAGGTAGGTTGTCTATGGGATCAAGCCATGCAGGGCAGCTGCTCCCCCACTCTCATCTTCATCATGTCCCTTTCGCCATGCATATCTGCTAATGCTTATGGTAGATGTGGTAGAAATTCTGACTGTTATGGTCACAGGGTAACCCTACCTGTAGCACCCTCCAGGGGCAGACTACAGCACAATTTGTGTGGCTGCCTCAGTTTCCCCTTGGAATTCACCTGTGTAAATGAATGCTGCCTCTCTCTGCAGCAAATTCAAACCTTTCTATTGTAAATGGTCACGGACCACAGGTCACTCCCAGTAAAACAAGGTTATAATGCAGCAGCTCTTCAATCCCACTCAACGGTCACAGTTCGTTTAGCCCCTGCTCCAGGGCCCCACTCTCCAAGCCTCCTACCTGAGAGTTCCAAGACCCACTGCTCTCCCACAGCTCCCCAGTCAGTTCTCCTGCAAGAGAGCTCCCGGCAAAGCTTCACTCTGCCCAGACATCCTCACCTGTGAGTCCTACCATTGCTTAAGGGAACCTCCCTCCAGAGCAAACCTTTGCTTCCAGGCCCTGTCTTACACTGACCAGGCTGGTTCTTCCCCTCAGTCCTAGGGACCGGGTCACTGCACCAGCCTTCCAGCAACTTGGCACTGCTCCTCAGCGCTAACCCATCTTTCAACAATTTCCTTAGAACTCATTGCCAGCAGCTCACAGTTACTGCTCTCCTGGTTTCCTGTAGCTCTTTCCTTCAGGCGACTCTCTTCTGTTCTTTCTGTCTCTCCTTTGTTCCTAGTCTGCTCTCTAGGGCCCAGGTGCCCTTTTTTAAGCCAAACTGGGCGTCAACTGAGCAGTCACAGATGTACTGGACTCTTCCCTCTTAAAGGGCCAGTGTCACCCTGTGACAGCTGCATACTAGCAGGGAACAGTACTGCATAACTACCCCTCATCTCTCTGCTGCCACCCTGAACTCATTTACAAGTCATTCACTCATGGCTGCATTTTCATAAGTGAACCCTGATTTGAAGTGCTGAATGCAAAAAGGGAGTCATCCAAAAATTAGTGCTGTCTTTTGTCACCTCTGTGTCTCAGTTTCCCTACCTGTAAAATAAAGAGAATATTTAACAAGTTTTGTCATCTTTGGTTGGCAGGGACTTACACATGCTGTCTTTGTGCCATGCAGCTGAGGGTGGTGTACAGGCATAGACATATCTATTGCAACTGTTGTATCAGAAACTTTTTAAAAAGCACATGTCCATATATAGAAAGAGATTTTTTTTTAAGCTTGTAGGATGCCTTCTTTCAACATTAAAAAATAAACACATTTTTGAAAATCTTGTGAGTTCTTTATTGATTTCCATAGCTAGGAAACAGCTGTAACAGCTAGATTCATTCATTTAGACACAGAAGCAAAATGAGGACCTATACATGGGTGGATTTTAGATGGCAGGCCACAACTTTTATTAAATTTAAACACAGGGGAAGGATGCTACTCATCCATGACCCATACTCTCCCATATGAGGCATTTAAGTGGTTCCAGTTCGGGGGGTACAAGCTTATTACCATATAAGACAAAGCACATCCTTCCCCACAGGGCGGCGATCCCAGGGTACCATGGGCCCTTTCCAGCTGATATAATGTCACCATGAGCAGGGGGAGAGACGTGGCAGCAGTCCTGATCTGAGCTGCATCATCTCAAGACCTGGTGACCCCATCAGCCCCACATGTGGCCCTCAGCCTTCCCCCCCCTTCCCCGCTCAAGTAGGGAGGGGAGGGGGCGACAGCATGGAATCCCTTGCTAAGCAGGCTCCTTCTCCATTAGCTGTCAGAACCCTAATGCCGGGGTACAACTCCCACAGGGGCAGAATCTCCACCCCTGGAGATAGGGGCCTTGGAATCCTTACCAATCCTCCTTTGCATCCTGACTGCTCCTACTGCTGGAATGGAGTCAAAAGAAGCTCTACATGGCCCTGCTCCGAATTAAATCCTGGTGCTGGGGGGATGCAGGCCAATCAGCACTTTTCCCCACTGACTGGCCAATGTGTGACACAGACTCCCAGGTAGGGGCCCTCATCCCATGTCTCCCCCCTTGCTGCTGGGGTCATTCCCCCTCAGTTGATCCCATCAAGTTCCCCCACCAGTTGGGGTGGGTGGGTGGTATGTCTTCTATCTTTGTTTTTTTTTAAATCTTGTGCACACTTTTACACCAATGATTTTAATTTGTCATGTAAGGCTGAAGGAATTCAGAGTTCTGAATTTTCATTTTAAATACATGTTATATTTTCTTATTTATATTCATTTTTGTGCCTGAAAAAAAAAATATAAGCAGTTCAGAGTTGGGTTCCCAAAAAAAAAAAAAAAAGCATCTCACTTTCACATTAACTACTAAAAATATGATTTGGAGAGGCTTGTTTAACACTGTGAGGAAGCTGAACATATTTCAGAAAATTCAGCCTGAAGTCAAGTACAAGAACAATGGAGCCAAAGAAAGAGCACAGTACCAGTGAATGAGTAGCAATTTCCCAACCACCCACATAAAGCAGCGATTTTACAAACACCTACACACAGACTTAACTTTAAGCATTCAACAGTGCTGCTTACATGCTTAAAATTAAGCAGTTGTGTAGGAATTAGTTGGATTGAGGTTCAAGAGATTTAATCCTGCTTTGTGTAGAATACCCACTGCTAATGTCATACTACATTGACATGAAATGTACAAATTCTTTCAAGCTGATCTCATTTGCACCACTAATTCTGGAGTATACATTTCAATGAAATTCAACAGGATAACTCTGCTTAAACTCGTCTCTGTAATATAAACATTTAAACAATTGACATACAGAATGGATTCATTTCTTAACGCTAAATAAATGTCTGCAAAACTACTTTAAAAGAAATCATACATTTGCAGGGGCGGCTCTAGGGATTTTATTGCCTCAAGCACAGCAGGCAAGCTGCCTCTGGTGGTTTGCCTGCGGAGGGTCCACCGAAGCCACGGGACCAATGGACCCTCTGTGCTGGGGCCTGGAGCCACCTGTGTACATTTGGATCTATTTAACCATTTAGTTAATGTTCACATGTGTGTATAGATTCACATGCTGAAATAAACATATTCCATGCTTTTGTATGAACTGGAGGAGTTCCTCCATTCTAGTCCTGTGCCTCATTGTTATGCGCTGTTCAACAGTTGCCAAGTATTACTTCAAAGGTGGATGCATTTCAGCAGTTGGTAAAGTTTCTTCTATGTACTGGGCTAAAGCCTTCAAAGTGACTCATAGAGTCACTAACAAAGGCCCTGATCCTGCAACCAGTTCTGTATAGAATGAATATCAAGCTCTGCTGAAATCACTGGGGGGTGGGTGCCACTTTCATGGATCTGATTGTAGAATCAAGGGCCATAGTTCGTAAATTTTTAGGATCATTTGAGATGGAAGCTGCTCCCTAAATGTAAAATTATCATCATTATTTCAATGTGCAATCACTGAAATAAAGAGCACCATTTATATCACTATGAAGAACTGCACCACATAGACAGGTGCACATATATTTGCATGTATCAGGAGCACCGTGCTTTGGCATATTGTTACAGATTTATTGAAAAGTCACGAACTGGGAATTCACAGCATGAAGTTTTCAAACACTTATTACTTCATTATTTCTAAAGCAAATGTAAAAACACTTCTGACTCTATGTAAACAGAGTCCATGACAAGTTTTAAAAATAAGATATTTCTGTATTATCCATATGCAAAGAAAACATCTCAAAAATGTCTTAACGTATGAAAATCACCCTTCTCCCCACAGCTGACTATTCCCAAAGGAGAGCTGTGTATTTTCACCATACGTCCAGGAAATATTTTGCATTTGGACTGAGACCAAGCATGAGAATTTTCAGCCTGGGAGTTGTGACAATATGCCTTCTCCTCAACAATAAAAAAGGGAAATCTGAGGGGAACCAAAACAGCTGAAAGAGGCAGAAATTCTCAGTCAGAATAAGAACGAAAGGGGAGGAGTTATGGTACATAAGACGAACTAGGCCCTTACTCACTCATACCCTGCTCTCTATGTTAGGCCACATTCAGTTGCTAGATAAGAGCATTGACAGGGTCAGGAACAACTCAGCCTAATCTCACAGATCTCAGTTTAGTCCCTCAGCTCCACATTGCATTCTGAGTTGTGTTGACTCTGACTAACCTCTTGCTCCCTACAAATTAACCCTCTGCACTGCCCTTTAGAAGCAACTTGGGAGAAGGGGGGAATAGTGAAGTATTGAACTCATCCATATTATCACATGTGGCAATGTTTCATGTGAATTAGGTAGGTTGTCTATGGGATCAAGCCATGCAGGGCAGCTGCTCCCCCACTCTCATCTTCATCATGTCCCTTTCGCCATGCATATCTGCTAATGCTTATGGTAGATGTGGTAGAAATTCTGACTGTTATGGTCACAGGGTAACCCTACCTGTAGCACCCTCCAGGGGCAGACTACAGCACAATTTGTGTGGCTGCCTCAGTTTCCCCTTGGAATTCACCTGTGTAAATGAATGCTGCCTCTCTCTGCAGCAAATTCAAACCTTTCTATTGTAAATGGTCACGGACCACAGGTCACTCCCAGTAAAACAAGGTTATAATGCAGCAGCTCTTCAATCCCACTCAACGGTCACAGTTCGTTTAGCCCCTGCTCCAGGGCCCCACTCTCCAAGCCTCCTACCTGAGAGTTCCAAGACCCACTGCTCTCCCACAGCTCCCCAGTCAGTTCTCCTGCAAGAGAGCTCCCGGCAAAGCTTCACTCTGCCCAGACATCCTCACCTGTGAGTCCTACCATTGCTTAAGGGAACCTCCCTCCAGAGCAAACCTTTGCTTCCAGGCCCTGTCTTACACTGACCAGGCTGGTTCTTCCCCTCAGTCCTAGGGACCGGGTCACTGCACCAGCCTTCCAGCAACTTGGCACTGCTCCTCAGCGCTAACCCATCTTTCAACAATTTCCTTAGAACTCATTGCCAGCAGCTCACAGTTACTGCTCTCCTGGTTTCCTGTAGCTCTTTCCTTCAGGCGACTCTCTTCTGTTCTTTCTGTCTCTCCTTTGTTCCTAGTCTGCTCTCTAGGGCCCAGGTGCCCTTTTTTAAGCCAAACTGGGCGTCAACTGAGCAGTCACAGATGTACTGGACTCTTCCCTCTTAAAGGGCCAGTGTCACCCTGTGACAGCTGCATACTAGCAGGGAACAGTACTGCATAACTACCCCTCATCTCTCTGCTGCCACCCTGAACTCATTTACAAGTCATTCACTCATGGCTGCATTTTCATAAGTGAACCCTGATTTGAAGTGCTGAATGCAAAAAGGGAGTCATCCAAAAATTAGTGCTGTCTTTTGTCACCTCTGTGTCTCAGTTTCCCTACCTGTAAAATAAAGAGAATATTTAACAAGTTTTGTCATCTTTGGTTGGCAGGGACTTACACATGCTGTCTTTGTGCCATGCAGCTGAGGGTGGTGTACAGGCATAGACATATCTATTGCAACTGTTGTATCAGAAACTTTTTAAAAAGCACATGTCCATATATAGAAAGAGATTTTTTTTTAAGCTTGTAGGATGCCTTCTTTCAACATTAAAAAATAAACACATTTTTGAAAATCTTGTGAGTTCTTTATTGATTTCCATAGCTAGGAAACAGCTGTAACAGCTAGATTCATTCATTTAGACACAGAAGCAAAATGAGGACCTATACATGGGTGGATTTTAGATGGCAGGCCACAACTTTTATTAAATTTAAACACAGGGGAAGGATGCTACTCATCCATGACCCATACTCTCCCATATGAGGCATTTAAGTGGTTCCAGTTCGGGGGGTACAAGCTTATTACCATATAAGACAAAGCACATCCTTCCCCACAGGGCGGCGATCCCAGGGTACCATGGGCCCTTTCCAGCTGATATAATGTCACCATGAGCAGGGGGAGAGACGTGGCAGCAGTCCTGATCTGAGCTGCATCATCTCAAGACCTGGTGACCCCATCAGCCCCACATGTGGCCCTCAGCCTTCCCCCCCCTTCCCCGCTCAAGTAGGGAGGGGAGGGGGCGACAGCATGGAATCCCTTGCTAAGCAGGCTCCTTCTCCATTAGCTGTCAGAACCCTAATGCCGGGGTACAACTCCCACAGGGGCAGAATCTCCACCCCTGGAGATAGGGGCCTTGGAATCCTTACCAATCCTCCTTTGCATCCTGACTGCTCCTACTGCTGGAATGGAGTCAAAAGAAGCTCTACATGGCCCTGCTCCGAATTAAATCCTGGTGCTGGGGGGATGCAGGCCAATCAGCACTTTTCCCCACTGACTGGCCAATGTGTGACACAGACTCCCAGGTAGGGGCCCTCATCCCATGTCTCCCCCCTTGCTGCTGGGGTCATTCCCCCTCAGTTGATCCCATCAAGTTCCCCCACCAGTTGGGGTGGGTGGGTGGTATGTCTTCTATCTTTGTTTTTTTTTAAATCTTGTGCACACTTTTACACCAATGATTTTAATTTGTCATGTAAGGCTGAAGGAATTCAGAGTTCTGAATTTTCATTTTAAATACATGTTATATTTTCTTATTTATATTCATTTTTGTGCCTGAAAAAAAAAATATAAGCAGTTCAGAGTTGGGTTCCCAAAAAAAAAAAAAAAAAGCATCTCACTTTCACATTAACTACTAAAAATATGATTTGGAGAGGCTTGTTTAACACTGTGAGGAAGCTGAACATATTTCAGAAAATTCAGCCTGAAGTCAAGTACAAGAACAATGGAGCCAAAGAAAGAGCACAGTACCAGTGAATGAGTAGCAATTTCCCAACCACCCACATAAAGCAGCGATTTTACAAACACCTACACACAGACTTAACTTTAAGCATTCAACAGTGCTGCTTACATGCTTAAAATTAAGCAGTTGTGTAGGAATTAGTTGGATTGAGGTTCAAGAGATTTAATCCTGCTTTGTGTAGAATACCCACTGCTAATGTCATACTACATTGACATGAAATGTACAAATTCTTTCAAGCTGATCTCATTTGCACCACTAATTCTGGAGTATACATTTCAATGAAATTCAACAGGATAACTCTGCTTAAACTCGTCTCTGTAATATAAACATTTAAACAATTGACATACAGAATGGATTCATTTCTTAACGCTAAATAAATGTCTGCAAAACTACTTTAAAAGAAATCATACATTTGCAGGGGCGGCTCTAGGGATTTTATTGCCTCAAGCACAGCAGGCAAGCTGCCTCTGGTGGTTTGCCTGCGGAGGGTCCACCGAAGCCACGGGACCAATGGACCCTCTGTGCTGGGGCCTGGAGCCACCTGTGTACATTTGGATCTATTTAACCATTTAGTTAATGTTCACATGTGTGTATAGATTCACATGCTGAAATAAACATATTCCATGCTTTTGTATGAACTGGAGGAGTTCCTCCATTCTAGTCCTGTGCCTCATTGTTATGCGCTGTTCAACAGTTGCCAAGTATTACTTCAAAGGTGGATGCATTTCAGCAGTTGGTAAAGTTTCTTCTATGTACTGGGCTAAAGCCTTCAAAGTGACTCATAGAGTCACTAACAAAGGCCCTGATCCTGCAACCAGTTCTGTATAGAATGAATATCAAGCTCTGCTGAAATCACTGGGGGGTGGGTGCCACTTTCATGGATCTGATTGTAGAATCAAGGGCCATAGTTCGTAAATTTTTAGGATCATTTGAGATGGAAGCTGCTCCCTAAATGTAAAATTATCATCATTATTTCAATGTGCAATCACTGAAATAAAGAGCACCATTTATATCACTATGAAGAACTGCACCACATAGACAGGTGCACATATATTTGCATGTATCAGGAGCACCGTGCTTTGGCATATTGTTACAGATTTATTGAAAAGTCACGAACTGGGAATTCACAGCATGAAGTTTTCAAACACTTATTACTTCATTATTTCTAAAGCAAATGTAAAAACACTTCTGACTCTATGTAAACAGAGTCCATGACAAGTTTTAAAAATAAGATATTTCTGTATTATCCATATGCAAAGAAAACATCTCAAAAATGTCTTAACGTATGAAAATCACCCTTCTCCCCACAGCTGACTATTCCCAAAGGAGAGCTGTGTATTTTCACCATACGTCCAGGAAATATTTTGCATTTGGACTGAGACCAAGCATGAGAATTTTCAGCCTGGGAGTTGTGACAATATGCCTTCTCCTCAACAATAAAAAAGGGAAATCTGAGGGGAACCAAAACAGCTGAAAGAGGCAGAAATTCTCAGTCAGTAGTGAAATGGCTACCGTAGAATTGCCACTGCTTGTTTCTAGCAAATTGAAAGGTTATCCCCAGATAGCCATGCTAGAGAAACTGTTCCTGTAGAAAAATAACCCTAGACAAGGGACAGACCTGTAAATCATCAAGGAAGAGGAATCTGGGGCATGGAGCTGTTTCTCACTGTTGAGCATATTACTCCTATACTGCAGGGTTATATTGCCCGACAATTACAAACACCTAAAAACTATTTTTTTTTCCTCAGCCATATTACAACCCAACCCCCAATGCTGGCTTTACAAATTGCAGCATTTTGTAATGATAAATAGCTTCCCAATAGGGGTGCTATAGTATGACTACGTACATTAACTTAGAAAACTCTACTTTTAGGAAGTGCCTGATGAGAAAAAACAGAATATATGAAGAAAGGAATAAAACCTGAATGTTATGCCATCTTGGCGCTCTCTCTCTCTTTAGACTTGCACACAGAACATGGTGGCAGTTTTTGATGTTAACACACTTCTGAGAATATTTCAAAAAAGAAAAGGAAAGAGTAAACAATCATGGTGACATCTCAATTCCTGTTCCTGAGTAGATGAATATGTAAGAGGGGTATGTATATCAACTGGACATTCTATAGATAGCAGTAGAAAATCTAAATAATCGCAATGAGACTGGATATAAAAGGAAAACCAAAGAAAATCCTCCACAATATTAGCCATAATGAGCAAAGGTTGCCAAACCACAACAGCACCGGGATATACTTAGACTGTGAGCACTTGGAGCAGGGACCATCTTTTTGGTGTGAGCTCATATGGCACCTAGCACAGTGCAGCCCCGGGTCCATAACGAGGGCTTCTAAGGCCTACCAGAATACGACTAAGTCAGCAGAAGACTTCAAAAACCCATGTAAAATTCCAGAAGCTTTCCAAAAGCATTTCCAAGCATCTTTTCAACAAGTATAATCAAATAAATTTGTTAGTCTCTAAGGTGCCACAAGTACTCCTGTTCTTTTTGCAGATACAGACTAACACAGCTGCTACTCTGAAAAGTATAATCAAGAATCTGGAAAAACAACAGATCACTATTTTGACAAACTATGTAAAATGGCTGACTTGTATGCTTAGCAAGTCTTAAAAGATGAACCAATTCACGGCAGATTTGTAATACAGAAAAAAGATACAGGAACTTGAATGAGAATGTTCAGAGAGCCCACACTCACTATACCAAGGCTACAGACATGTGCAAAGGTAGTAGATAGGCTCACATCCAAATACAGAATATGAATGGAACAAAGATAATTCATCAAATGAGAGAAAGCATCACAATACAAAGAAAGACGCAACAAAATTAATGCAAAAACAAATGCATCCGTACAAAGCAGAAGAGACAAAAAGAAAATGAACACTTGTGGGGGAAAATGGGATAAAGGAAAATGTCCTACATATGGAGTCATGTGCAATAATTGTAGCAAGAGAAATTATGGCAAAGTTGGAATGCAAGGGAAAAAAAGCAACAAAGAGTCCTGTTACACTTTATAGATTAACAAACGTATTGGAGCATAAGCTTTCATGGTGAATACCCACTTCGTCAGATGCAAAAATGAATGGTTTGTAAAGCTCAGACTAACTCTACCATGTGTACAAATTAGCAGCACACATACAAACAGGAAATTAAGTGCCAAATAGACAGAGGGGTATCGGTGAATATGCAAGATTTTGAAGACTTCCTCGACTTATGCAAAAGAAGAGATATTTCAAAAAAGTAAAACAAATTAAAATAATGCTACTAGGACAAGCCAAATTACAAGCAGACTACCAAGGAAAACCATACAACCTGAAATCTCAGGCAGTACAGACAACAGAGAAGCCATTGCTTTTAACTAAATTATGTCAATGTTTGAACTTAGTGACACTAAACCTGGGACAAATGATTCATACAATGGACACACAAGCAAAACAAAAATTATATCTAGCCCACACAATTCATTATGACATCTGTCACAGGGAACTAGTCCCTGTGAGTGGAACTAGGCCCAGCTCCCTTGTGTCAGACCAAATGAGCGTAATCCTGTTGATTATAGGGGAATGGATTTTTCCTGGGCATATAAAAGGCTTCCACGACAGGAAATGAAAAGACTAAATGAGAAATGCAAAATAGCAATTAAAGAAAGGAACACAGCCTATAAAAAAGAAAAAGATACAATGAATAGTAAAGATCTAATGAAATATAAAAATAAGGCAATAGCATGAAGAATTATAAAAGAAATCAAAGAAACAAAGTTGGAAGAAGTACTGCAGGTTGATAAACAAAGACACTCAGACATCAGAAATATACAGGCAAATTAGAAGTACTAATGGAATTCAGAATAAGAGTAATCACATCCCAGGTCTTACTGGGATTGACAAAATGGATAGAAGTTCTGACAACTAGAAAGCAGAAGTTTTAGCAGAAGTTTTGTACGGGGTGAGTGATGATGAAAATCAAAGTGAATTTTTAAGACTGATTAAAAGACAATTCAATGCAGGGAATCATGAACTATTATAGAGGTGGGGAAAACATGAAAATGTTATACTGAATGAATGGTTTTGTATATGAAAATTTGAGAAAGCTATTGATATCAGCAGGATATCATCCCCAGGGAAAGACGACATATGTAACAATGTTTTCATCTTTCTCGGAAAGCAGTTTAAGGTTTCTTTTGGAATTATATAACACTATATGGGGGAAAAAGAATGATACTGGTGGGGTGGAAACATGCAGTAATAATTCCAATACTAAAACCAGGCAAATGAACCATACAAGTGGATGCTTATAGAACTATTGTGTTATGTCTTGTCTGTGTAAAATTATGGAGAGAATGATGAATGAAAGACTGGTTGCCTTTTTGGAAAAGAATTACATTATAAAAATATGAGAGTGGTTTTAGGAGAGGAAGATGCACCATTGATCACATTGTTAAATTAGAAACTGAAATACAAGAATATAAGGCAAAAGGGTTTCACAATCGCAGTCTTTCTAGATATTGAAAAGACATATTACATGCTATGGAGGGAAAGCTTGTGGTACAAAGTGAGAAGGAGGAGAACTTATGGGTGAGTTAGAGAATTTTTGAGTAAAAAGACCATGCAGATCAGAGCTGGGAAACTTAAGTTGACGAGATATTAAAATAGCTACACCGGCCCTCTCTGTGCCATACATTAGAGCAGAGGTACAGGGCAGAAGGAGTCACTCGCTCATCATGTTTCCATCTGTAGGGGTGGCTCAGAGGCTGTTTATAATTGTGGAGTACAGGGAGGACTGAGGTTTATTACAAAGAAGGACTTGTAAACAGGAAGAGCATGTGGCCCTGAGGGCAGGTTTAATAGCGATGCCTGGTGCGCTCGGGAAGCAGATATAGCTGGTTAATGAGGGGTCCCTGTTCCCGGCACTCCTGTCTGTGGCTGGGATCCCAGCTGGTACATACACAGTGCTGGGTCACAGGAAGCACACATCCAGCACTTTCTGACTCGAGAGAGGATGTGTGGCTTGTTGGGTCACTGCTGAGCTCCATGAGTTGAAGTAGTTCTGAGTGCTGGATGTGACCCTGGATGCTAAATAGCCTTCCCACCCATGCCCTTGTCCCACCTTCCTGTCTTGCTATACACCAGAGCCAGTGGCTGGGATTCGTTATCTAACATCCTGTAAAGCACCATAAGGAATCAGGGGGAAGGAACATAAACAGATGAATGACTCTTCCTGGCACAAGCTGCTCTCTTTCTCCTAGAGTGAAATCTGATTCTGGACTGACCCTGTGACACTCCCCCAATCACAAAGGAGAAGGAAAGACGCACGCTACACATAGCTTCTAGTGAAATGACAGTTACACTATGACTAAAACTACCGGACCTAACTTTCTGGGCCAAAGTTAATGGGAATTTTAATAATGAAAGTACCAAACAAATATATGAGGATTGTTGGGCATTCAATAGGTGAACTATAACACACAACTAGAACTCCATATGCCATTAAAAAGTTAGTATGGATGCAGAAGTTAAAAGAAAAGGAAAAGCCAAATGAAGTCAAAACTTTTAGACATGGAAAAACTAGTTATGGTTGGAAAGTCACATGTCCAAATGTAGATTTAGATTTATGTTATAAACTTATGGGTAAAAAAAAGACAGTAGGTCAGTGGTGGGCAACCTGTGGCTACAGGTTGCCCATCACTGCATAAGTATTAAAAATGAAGTGTATTTGTATATAGATGAAAGGTGGAGTCAGTTTTGTCAAATATATACAGATGGGTCCAAAGAAGACAAAACAGGAAGGGCAGGGACACAGCATATTGTAAATCAAAATTTGGAATTAGTACATCTAAAAGAATATTCGATTTTGTAGCTGTCATGATAGCCAAACAAGTAGCAATTACGCTAGCACTAAATTGGATCTGGGATGTATGCCCAGCAGCAGCGGTAATATTTTTTTATTCACTCTCAGGCCTTATGGTGATAAAAAAGCATGTCTCAATATGCAGAAGTGATTTAATCAAATAAATTATATTTCTATTAACAGAATTAGTACAGATAGGGATACATGTAGCATTAGCTTGGATCCCAGTGCATACTGGAATAACAGAGAATGACATGGTGGACAAAGCAGCTAAAAATGCCATATGAAATGGAAGGATTGACATAGAAATACCTTTCAGTAAATAGGTATTCAAAATCCTAGTACAGAAAAACATTAAAAGAAGAATGGCAAAAAAATTGTGTTAATGAAAAAAGGCATTTTTTTAAAATTGTGCCCTAGAGTTGAGGCTAAGTATATACTTCTGGGCCTGGATAGGAAAAAAAATAAGTGAATTTGTTCAGGGTACTAATTGGCCATTGTGGCTTAAACAAAAATCTTTTTTTTTGACTAAAATAGACACCAAGAAGGACTCAGTGCATTCTGGCAGGTGGAAGAAACAGTTGATCACCTTTTATTGGTACGTAAGAGCTTTGAGAAATAAAGGGAAAAGCTTTCAGAGGAATTCAAACATCTTCAAACATCATAAGGTAACAAAAGTTACAGCATGTTATTTAGTACAAATATTGGGGAAATGTGGTAGTATTAGAAAGGTGTTGTTACCTTACCTGATGGACACAGAGTAGAGTAAGAGAATATGAATCACTAAATATAGGAATTATAATTGGTAGCTATTATAGACTATTCAATTAAGTCTGCTTTGCCATTAAAATAAATGATAGGTCAAAGGGAGTGATTGGGATGAGCTGTGCCTGGGAAAGGGAAGCCACAGTGGAGTGGAACTAATTTCTATGGTGTGTCCCTGGAGCAAGGGGCCAGTTTGGGTTGCCAATTTTGGGTGGACCTATTCCTGGAGGTCTCCTCACACAGCATAATCTTTAATTAAAGATTGCTCTTTCATTCCTGGAGACTCCAGGTCAATCCTGGGGGGTTGGTAACCCTAAGCCAGGTACTCAAGCTCCAGGAAGGGAGCAGAGCTGACCAGAACTAGAGAGCTGCCAGGAGCAGGAGCATCAGAGACTCCTGGGAGTGTTGGCCCTGAAGCCTGAAAGAAGAGAATGAGATAAAAGTCTGTTTTCTCTTGCATTTCTTGCCTTTATTAAATGAATATACCTTCTCAAAAGGAGATGGACACAGTAGCGAGTGTTAGGAAGCTGAGGAGAAGCCCCATCCTATGACAACATCTCAGCTAAAAGATCACCAAGTCATTTTTGAAGAACTGGGATGTCTTCCAGAAATCCTTACAAGAGGAGACTCAAAGAGCTTGGCTTTTTTACCTAACCAAAAGAAGGCTGAGGGGACAAATGATTGGACGTACGAACAAATAGATATAAACTAGCCAACAACAAGTTTAGGCTCAAAATTAGGTGAATTAACCATTAGAGAAGTGAAGTTCTGGAAGAGCCTTCCAAGGGGAGCAGTGGGGGGAAAAAAGTCGAACTGGCTTCAAGACTGAGCTTGATAAGTTTATGGAGGGATGATACAATGGGACTGCCTACAATGGCACGTGTCCCATCAGCAACTGCCAGTAGCAAATATCCCCAACAGTTGGAGACTGGACACTAGATGGGGAGGGCTCTGAGTTACTACAGAAATTTCTTTCCAATCTATCTGCCTGGTGGGTCTTGCGCACATGCTCAGGGTCTAACTGAATCCCATACTTGGGGTTGGGAAGGAATTTTATCCTGGGTTAGATTGGCAGAGACCCTCAGGGTTTTTTGCCTTCCTCTGCAGGGTGGGGCATAAGTCACTTGCAGGTTTAAATTAGTGTAAATGGTGAATTCTCTGTAACTTGAAGTCTGTAAACCATGATTTAAGGACTTCAGTAACTCAGCCAGAGGTTAGGGGTCTATTACAGAAGTGGGTGGGTGAAGTTCTGTGCCCTGCAACATGCAGGAGGTCGAACTAGATGATCATGATGGTCTCTTCTGACCTTAAAGTCTATGAGTCATATTACACTTGGATAGAATAGAATAGAATAGATAGAATGATTCAGCCAGGAAAAGACGGTGGTTATGCTTGGGCCTACTGGGATGTAGGTGATCCAGGCTCAGTTCTCCCCCCTCCCTGATGAAGAGAAAGGATTTGAACTTAAATATCTCACCCTGCAAGAGAGAGCCCAAGGCACTGGGCTATGCTGGTATGGGGCTTTCTTAATCTGTTTTCTTGAAGCTATTCCAATTTTTATAAATAGACACTGGAGCAGAGACTTGAACTTGGGTCTCCAACATCCTACATAAGCGCCCTACCAACCAGGCTGTATAGTTAGTCTTGATGTTTTCCTACCCACATGATTATCCATTGTCATCATGAATGATTATGACTAACAGTGGATAGTCATTGGGCCAAAAAGCTAGAGAGAATGATTCTAGACCCTTTTAGGGAGTTCACTAACCTATTAAGGGTAAGACTCAGGTCCCTGTTCCAAAAACTATTTATTTATAGTAAGTGGAACAACTTCAACATGAGAAACTGAAAATGATCCATACCAGGATATCCCATAGCCCAGTGGATAGGGTATTCTCCTACAACACAGGAGACTCAAAATCACATCCCTTCTTATGAGGCACAGGGAAGAATGAACTAGAGTACTTGATGCATTGAATATCAATGTCAGCCGCAAGATGTAGCAACAGGAGTTGCAGGGATTATTGTCACAGAAGATAACATTCTGGTGTACGGCTGCAGTGACATGGTGGACGTTGTGGCAGATCACTACCATAACTTCACCTGTCTGCTAGAAAGACTCAGGGAAGTAAATCAAAAATTAAATAAAAACAATATTGAGTTGCTATTGACTGCAGCACCATACATGAAATACTTGCTGACCTGCCAAGTGCTATGACTTCACCAGACAATACAGCAGATGCCCACAACTAAAGATATTAAATTGGTTCAGAAAACTTTAGAAATAGTAAACTAGCCAACAAAATTTCTTACAAGCCTTTCAGATGTATGTGAATCCCTGCGGCAACTGGTGGCAGTGATGCAATGTGGAAATGACTACCTCATCATGAGGCAGCCATCATACATATCAAGGAACAGGTGACCAAATATCCCAGCCTGAAATGTTACCTTCTGAAACAAGGAGCATCACAAACCATTTCAGTAGAAAGTGACTATAAACCACTGGGAAACATTTTTAAAAAGCCACTGCTAGTGTCCCCAAAACACCTTCAACTCATGCAACAAGAAAGGGACTGATATGTACATAGCTGTCTTCTTATCTAGAGCAGAGCAGCCTTGCAGCTTGAAAATATATCAGCTTAAGAACAATATGAGATCCTCAACCTGATAGAAATACAGAAAACACAGAAATAACATAAAAAGCACCAAGCTACCCACTTATATGTCAGCTTCAAGCAGGGTCTAAAAAGTATCAGAGACTAAATTATGTAAGACAAAGATCTACAAATGTTCATGTCTATCATTCTGTCAGGATGGCCAGGCTCCAGGGAGAAACTCCACCTGCCTCTCAGGAATACCAGAAATATGGAGGCAAGCTAAGCATACCAGATGGTGTCATATATAAAGGCAATTGAATCATTATATTCAGATCACTGAGAACAGAACCTCTCAAGAATATATTGGAGCCATTTGGGATTAAAAGCATGTATTTAGAAAACTACAGACACTTTATACTGGCCAGAAATGCCCAAGGTCATCAAGGATCTGGTGAGCAGTTGTGATACATGTGGACAAACACTGGTGCAGAATCAAAGAGAGACCATGAAAATACACAGTATTCCTAACAGACCTTGTAGCAAAATAGGAATGGACTTTTCATCACAAACCACGCACACAAGCTCAGTATTGTAAACTACTCTTCAGACTTCTGGAACCAACATGAACAGACAAACACTACCACAGCATCCATCATAGACAAAATAATGGAGAATTTCAGAAGATATGGAATTCAAAAGCGTGAAGTTAGAGACAACATACCCTAGCTTGCTTGCAGTGAGTTTGTTCCATTTCCCTGGAAATGGGAGTTCATTACCATATCATAACCAGTCCAATGGCAAAGATGAATCATCCATTTAAATTGCTTAGAGTCTACTAAAAAGGCTCCAAAAAGTTTTTGAACAGAGAAACACTCCCACAGAAAGTATTTATAGCAGCCTGCTTGAAGTCAACACATACTTGTCCCTTGGTGCCTCTAGCCCCCATGTTACTACAACTGGCAGTAGTGGAAGGAGTAACAGATGAAAAGGAAGAGACACACGTGAAGGTCAAAGCCTATCAACCAGCTGAAGACCTACAAGAACTACAACTAGGAGACCCTGTCAGGATCTTATTTCCTTAGGACAAATCATGCACTTTGAAGTAAGCTACATGTGTGAAACAGACACATCCTCTTTAATGTAGTAGCTGATAGGTATATATATCTCCAAAACCATAAGTACATTTGACTGCTATGACCACAAGATACATACATGAAAAGAGAGGACAATGAAATACTTAGTCCCTTGAGACTTGATCAGCAGGACACGGAAGGAGTATAGGCTGATCAGACACCAATAGACTTGGAACAGAGTCTCAAAATATCATACCAACACAAGAAGTAAGTGCAAGGCACAGGAGCGGTGCCAGGGTTTTTGGTGCCCTAGGCGGGGGTCCTTCCGCGCTCCCAGTTGTTGGTGGCAATTCTGCGGCGGGGGGGTCCTTCCGTGGCTCCTGGTCTTTGAGGCACTTTGGCAGTGGGTCCCAGAGCGAGTGAAGGACCCGCCGCAGAATTGCTGCTGAAGACCTGGAGCGCGGAAGAACCCCCGCCGCCGAATTGCCGCTGAGGGTGGCAAAATGCCACCCCCCCAAATCCTAGCATCCTAGGCGACCGCCTAAGTCACCTAAATGGAAGCGCCAGCCCTGGCAAGGCAGACTCCTTTTACCACAAGAAACACTAACACTTGTTCAACATCAAACTACGTCCAAGTACTCACAGTTGGTTGTACAATACTAAGGTGTGAAAGATTAACACTTGAAATCCAAAGGAAAATACCTTAGTTACAAAGCAAGTTAGGAGTTACTTAACCAAAAAAATAGTTGGCGTTAAGCTGGATATATGATTCATTGGCTTGGAGGGTACAATAAAACATGGAGTATGTAAACAGCTTATGGTATTGGTGTTTAATTTTGAAATCTCAAATAAATGTGACAACAGATGTTAAAATAAATAGTTTTCCAATTCTATAAAAAGAATTACATCAAATCCATATACTATAGTTGATGAAATTCCTATATTATATTCTATGAAAAGATGTGTCCATTGTATGCTATGGTATGTTGGCTGAGGGATGAGTGAGGAAAGCTGTGAATAGCTGTTATAGCATGTGGCTTGTTCCCAGTGGCAACGACAGGTTCTTTATATCAAATCTAGTGTGCCTCTTGAGAAGACTGATTCTTGACTAGATTACACACTCAAGAGAATGACTCATAATTTATGCCAGCAATTTGTTTTTATCTCGTATGTAGCTAAAAAAATAAAAACCACAGCTGCTTACTACATTCACAATAGGGGCCCTGAACCCAATCGCAGTGAAGTCAATTGCCGTCAATGGGAGCAGGATCAGACCTGAAAACAAGCAAAGTGTTGCATCCTAAAGAAGAAGAGCAAAGAATTATACGATCACATCAGAAACTAAAATATTTAAGATGCAACCTCACTTCTCATGGACATCTAATCACTGGGGAAAAAAATCAGGTGTCCAAAAACAATTAGGAAAAAATAACAAGAACCATCCCACTTAGAAATTTTATTACTCTTCTGATTAGAATATATGTCTTAATAATCCTTTTTACACAGTACAATATTTCATTTTATTATATGTTATAAACACTTCATCGTAGATTAAAAATGATCGTAGCTATTAAGCCCTTCAAAAGGGCTATTGTGTAAATAGTCTTTTAAGTATAATAATATTTCATACAACCAAGCGCATTGAAAGATGAGATTAGTTTAATTGGAAGGAAAGAATACAACTTTTTGTATACGCCATAGACAGACAAGTACAGTGTACTTTCTATTCAGTGCAGAGACTTTTTTTTTTAAATCAAGGCCGAGAGAGCTGTAGTAAACAAGCATCCTATCAAGCAACTCTCTTCCAGATAGAATGAGGAGGAAACTTGCATCTAAAGCATGACTGTTCCTAATTAATTATCTAAATAACAAATGCAGCATTATCCTGTAAGCCATACAAACAATTTTATTGTTCATCCTCAGTATTTGATTTTTAATGGAGTCATAATCTAAACACTTTCAGATTGTCCATCTGGAGCATATAAACAGTTATATAAAAGTATTTACTGGTTTTTAAACTCTGGTAAATGCAGTTTGCCTATTTTGCAATGCCATTAAGTTGTTATCTGAACATTTAGCTCTAGCTTAATACTTATGTGTTGAAAGGGCCTGATTCTGAATAGCTTTGGGCAAGGTACATGTGTTCAACCCTCACTGAATGCCAGTCAGCATCACCTTGGATTCATTAAGCACCTGGCAAGATAGGGCTCTAAACTGACTTTTGGAGACTGATGGAGAGAAAATGAACAGTCACACTTATTACTTCTTCAGACACTTTACACAGAAGATTTGCTCATGCTGTTGAAAGGTCTCAAAGGAGTTCATTAGTAACTCCATTACTGGACTAGTATTTCTAGGGCTTGGGGAAAAAAAAATGTGACCTTCTTTTTGGTGAAAAATGTAGATCTGTGGTCTCCAGATACATTTTGCAAATTCATATTGATGTTACCAAACTGTTCAGATACAACTTTAAAACATTGAGATAAAAATGTTTTGTTCAGACATTTTGGTTCAAAATTATTTATTTAAAAAAAATTAAAAACTTTTCAAAAATTTTAAAATGCATTTTTTTTTTACTTTTTAATTCACCAAAAATGTTTACAGTGTTTGTTTTGGTTTGACTCAAAATATTTTTCTTTTACTTTTCAAAATTGCCACTAAATTGAAAAAGCCATTATTCACTCAGCTCCAGTTACTTCTTTTGCAGCATTCAAAAAGATAATCAGCTTTAGGGCCTGATCCCCAATCTCCTGAAGTAGATGGAAAGACTCCCAGTGACTTCAGTAAGCTTTGAATCAGAACCTAGTTTGGTATACACATTTTTGAAGTCTTACAAGTATAAGCATTTATCACTTACAAATTTTAAATCAGAATTTTTGTTTTGAGGTTCATCTTATGTGAATCGACTACTGTAATAAAATGTATTGATTAGCAAACTTGTTTTAAAACTAAAGTAAGTGAGACAATTCAATAAAACAATTTCATGCTGTGATAACATTGCACATAAGAAAATAAAGATCTAATTATGTGTGTGTCTGAGAGAGAAAGCGTTTTCACCACAACAAAGCACATGCATATACTTTACATCAAAACTACTTTGTTTCCCCTTTTCACTCCTGGGGCCAAATTCAGACTTAAGATGCAGAGTCCCATTAGTAACTACCTGAGCTGATCATCGGTACATATGAACAAACAAGGTACTTACAGCATAGGTAGATGTAAATAAGGGAGGTTGCAGCTGCTGAAAATATCCATTTTGGTCCCCCACAGTTTCTAGGGGACAGTCCTAACTCAGGGAACATCAGCAGAGCTCCATCTTGCAATCCAGAACTTCTGGTTCCGATTGACCTCAATGAATTGCTGCACAGAAATATCAGTAAAATTTGCCTGGGGGTGGGGGGTGAGCGACATGAAATCAAGGACTAGGGAAGCCATTTTGAAAATGGAGGAAGTAGCAAATGCTCTTCCCAAATCACAAGAGAAGGACCTAGCAGTGTGGAGAGACTCAGAAATACCACTTGCTTCTGGGAAAAACCTGTGATACTGTACCGCCTTCTAGTTATCTAGTAGGTTCCCTTCTAGGTAGACTGAATCATTTACTACTCCCCCCACCACCCAACCCCCAAAATATTACATTTTCTCCTGTCTCCATGTAATAAAGGTGAGACACACAGGAGCTCATAAGAGATTAGCACAAGTCTCCTTATTTCCTAGCATAAGTAACCTAACATACACACACACACACACACACTTCCCAGGTGTTCAGTAAGTGTACCTGGCCTCATTCAATGTGTCTATTTATCTATCTATGTAGGTACTTACTTGGCTCTAGAGAGGATAGACCTCAGTATGGATGCAAAAATGGGTATTAACAAAATTATTATAGTTTACTCTGATGGTAGGTCATTACAAATTTGGCTGCCCATCTACTCAGTTTTAAGAGACCTCTAAAATTACTTTTATACCCACAATACTTGAAGACTATAACACATGTGTAGTAAGTGAAGGTTCTGATAAAGGCCCAGTATGAGGCCTGAGGCCTGAACTAAAGTAATGGTCAAGACTTTGCTAACATAAAGCAAAGTGAAGCTGTGAGCCAGAGGCAGGCCCTGCTCACAGAAGCTGGCAAGGAAAGGGCTGATGCTGCAAGAAGATACGTACCTAAAAGGTACTGAACAATAGAGATCAGAACATTCACATACTTGCACATTCCACACAGATAACAAGGAACAGGCCGACCCATCCCAATGACGGGGGCAAAAGGGTAATATGATGGATAGAGTTGTTTTGATCGAACCAACGTGTACAAGGTGAGAGGCGGTACCTTACTACGTAGAGGGGTTGTGCCTTGCTACGTGGAAGGGTTGTACCTCAATACGTCAGAAGTGATGTGTAACTTGTTTGTACCTGTGTATAAGAATGCATTCCTGGGGCGATGTCTTTGTCCAGACGAGGGAGCAGTGGAAAGTCCCGCCACTGACTGAGCCGAGTCCATTGACCGTGGGCACATATTAGTAGTATGCCTTTTACTAGAGTAACAATCTAGGGGAACTATCGTTGTGTCCATATGGCAATAAACCTGGCCGACGTGCCTTCATACCTTACTAGACTCTGTGGTCATTGGGGGTTCTCTTCGGGTCTGCTGTGTCAGCTATTTGCGCAAAGCTGGGACGGCACACAGGGGGAACACATGCACGCAGCCGAGTGACACCAACAAGGAGAAAGCAGAGCACCACACCAGTAGCATCTGACAACAACACCACCTCTGACAACAACATGCTTATGTTTTTGGATGCTTATTTTAGTAATTAAATTAATTTAGTAATAGGCTTATTAAAGAAATCCCAAGAGGCCGCTGGTGCTGAAACATTTTTTATACCGGGATGCTGTAAGCAGAAACCATGTATTTAGGTTGTTATTACTATTTCATACCAGGGGGCATGGCAGCACCCCTAGTTCCTGCACTTATGCAAGAGGTTTCTCCTTGTCAGCCAAAGGCAAGCCTCAAGTGTCAAAGCAGATAACACCCAGGTGTGTTAATACAGACTCTAAAAAGCCACTTATATGACTTTTATCTTGCTTTAATTTTCTATAATTTTTTTTTGTGCTATATGTTAGCAAATTCATTAAAACATTGATTATTGTGATTTATGCGTATAAAACATTGGTTATTGTGATTTATAATATTTAATAGAAGTTTTAACTGCAAATTGTGAATGTTATAAATGGCAGATCAAAGCTAACCGATTGTTTTCTCAAAAAGCATGACACAGCAGTCTTGTATTCAGATTATAAAATGTTATCTCAAAGAACAGACTTTATAAAATATTTATCGTTTAGGAGAAGTCCTGCTTTTAAAAGAACACAAGGATGCAAAAAGGAGTGATGCATATGAGATATTACCAAAGCCATAAAACTAAGGTTATAAAAATTGGCCTTTCTTTACCCTCCTTTGAAAGAAGAAAGCTTCAGTTTTAACTCCCCCATAAATTATAGAAATATTCAAAATAATTCCTCTTAGAAGCTCTCTGAAGACTTACAGTTTGGGAATATTCTGTAGAAGATTACTGTTAACTTCTAAATTCATATTCGTGCTTAACGGTGAATGCTTTGTAATTCTGTAAATGCTTAAAATAGCATGAGCCTCTTGAGATGTATATTTGCAATGTTTTGCATTTAAATGCAAACATCTAATGTAATACCTTCCTAATATCATTGCTATATAACTGGTATGTTGTTTTATGTATTACTTGCTATAAATGGTTGCTATTGTAAGAAGTGATCTGAGAATAGAATCTTTATATTAATTGGGGAAATAGTAGTTGTTGGGCAATGTTTAAGCATCTCCGTAAACAAACTCAAGCACTACCTCTCTAACAATGGCTATTTTAAATGTAAAGCCCCTCTTTAAGAATTAAGATAAAAAAAGAATATTGAGAACTGGAAAACTTATCACTAACATAAGGATTTTCGACTTATTTGAAGGAAAATTGCAACTCCTCCTAAATGCTAGAAAAACTCAAAATATGTCTCAAATAATGGATTGAATAGAAGAAAAAAAGTTAAAACGCTAACTTTAAAAATGCTTTCAGGATTTCCTGCCACAAGAACAAAGGCAATTAGAAGTATGCTGTATGTGTATTAACATATTTATGAGCTTGAAAATATTACTACAGACAAACCCACAAAGTCACTGAGCCAATGAAAGGAAGACAGCAGCTACATTTTCTATCCAACCAAAACTTGAAGGTGTGTTGTCCTTCTTCTGTGAAATTAGAGGAAAGAGATGGGTATAATGTCTCTCTCTGAACTGAGAAAACAATTTAACAGCACTCTCTGCTCAGAACTCCAGGCAACAGTCTCATCGCTACCTCTCATCTTTGCTCATCCTGTCTTTCTAAGCAAGATGGCTAAAAAGAAAACTGCCACAGAGCACCATCAAGAAGCAACATTCCAATTAAACACTGTTTCTTCAGCATCAGGTGTGAGATGAAACTTGTCAAAGCAGTGGCAAGGAGTTTGTTTTAATTTTTTCTTGCAAAGATTTTAATGGGATATTGAAATGCTATTGTAATTTAAGACATTGACAGCTTCTCCTGTTAAACCCTGACTGTTAGATGGTGTATTCCTGAAAAGGAGGCATAAGCCAACATCGGTAAACAGAAAGAAATAGTGGCATTTCATTTGGATTTATGATTTTAATACTCATTGCTTTGCCTGTCTGAAGACAACTCCTTTAATAGCTCCTTTTATGTAACTGATCTGAATACTTTATTTGGTTTCATGGTACTTAGTTCAGACTACTCATCATTGCCCTTTACTAAAATGTTTAGTTTATTCATAACAAACCAAACAGGATTAATTAATCTCTCGGAGGAAGTTCTTTTACTCATCTATAATTTTTTTCAGTGTTTCACAGGTAACTAAAACAGGTCTCACCACTAATTTGGGAGTCTAGTGTAACTTGGTATTAATTTACCTCTAGAAGTGTGCCAGCAATAGAGGCAGGCCCACTCTCAAAGGTGTAATGTCCTTCAAAAGAACTCCTCAGAAAGACATCCAGAGGAGATTGTAACTGAAGTAACCACTGTTTAATGTCTGTGTTCTGTTTTAATTCATTTATTTAATAATAAAATAGTCATAATTGATAAGTGTGATTATTTTGCTGTTCTTCAATCATAGTGTCCTTTAATGATTGGAATCATATGAGTTTTTTTGACCAATAATGGGAGTCACATTCCTGAATAGTCATTAAAACAGACAATTATTAAGATCTGGCCTGCCATTTCTTGTTTCTTTAGACTGCAAGTTTTAGTAATTTGGAGGATAAAATTACGTGGTGTTCAACTTCAAGTACCACTTTCTGCCCCATTACTCCCATCACCCATAGTGTCTGAGCACTGTAATTTCTGGGTAGTCAAATAGTGAAATCTGGGCCCCACTGAAGTCAATGAGAGCTTTCCCATTTCACCTTAAATGAAGTAAAGCTCAAGTAATAGCACTATATGCTGGTACATAAGAATGGCCCTACTGCAGTGGTCCCCAACGTGGTGCCTGTGGGGGCATTTATGTGTGCCCACCTAGTGCCCAGCAAGGGAGAGAAGCCGTGGCCCCACACCTGATGGGGACAGACAACTCAGGCTGCGAGAGCGGTGTTCTCTGTTCCCAGCAGGCGCGGGGCCCGCCTAGTGCCCAGCAAGGGAGAGAAGCCGCAGCCCTGCACCTGATGGGGACAGAGAACTCTGGAGCTGCAGGTGCCAGTGTTCTCTGTCCTTGCGGCTTCTCTCTGGCTTTTCTCTTCTCTCTGGATTCGTATATTATGTTATATTAAATATGATGTTTTTCGTATTATTTAATGTAAAAATACAAAATAAGTCTTGAAAAATTGTTGGCACCAGCCACACTCTTCTGAAAACGTGAATGTGCTACTAGCCACAAAAAGGTTGGGGACACTGCCCTACTGGATCACACCAAAAGACCATCTAGCTCAATATCCTGTCTTCAGACAGTGGCCAGTGCCAGGTGCCCCAGAGGGAATGAACAGAACAGGTAATCATCAAGTGACCCATCCCCTGTTGCTCATTCTCAGTTTCTGGCAAACAGAGGCTAGGGACACCATTCCTGCCCATGCTGGCTAATAGCCGCTGGTGGACCTATCCTCCATGAATTTATCTAGTTCTTTTTTGAACCCTGTTATGGTCTTGGCCTTCACAACATTATCTGACAAAGAGTTCCACAGGTTGACTATGTGTTGTGTGAAAAAATACTTCCTTTTATTTGTTTTAAGCCTACTGCCTGTTAACTTCATTTGGTGATCCCTAGTTCTTGTGTTATGAAAAGTAGTAAACAACACTTCATTATCTACTTTCTCTACACCAGTCATGATTTTATAGACCTCAATCACATCTTCCCTTAGCCTTCTCTTTCCCAAGCATCATCTCATCCATGCATTGAGACTCTGCAGTTCTGCCTGTCTAACTGGCCCTGCGCATGGAACTGGGAGCATCTCAGAGAATGCTACCATGGAGGTCCCGGACTTCAATCTCTTACCTATCAGCCTAAATTTGGTCTCCAGGACCTCTCTCCTATCCTTCCCTATGTCACTGGTACCTACATGTACCACAATCACCGGCTCCTCCCCAGCACTGAACATAAGTCTATCTAGATGTCTCACGAGATCCACAACCTTTGCACCAGGCAGGCAAGTCACCATGCAGTTCTCCCAGTCATCACAAACCCAGCTATATATGTTTCTAATTATCGAATCACACATTACTAATACCTATTTCTTTCTAATAGCTGGAATTTCCTCCCCCAGAGAGGTATCCTCAGTGTGAGAGGATACCACAAGATCATCTGGAAGGAGGGTCCCAACTATGGGATTGTTTCCCTCTGCTCCATTTAGTTGGTCTCCTTCCTGGGTCTTTCAAACTCCTCAACAGCACGAGGCTGTCAGACCGGGGGTGGGACCATTCTACTGTGTCCTGGAAAGTCTCATCTCTCTGTATCTCTGTCTCTGACAGCTCCTCCAGCTTAGCCATCTTGGTCTCCAAAGCCCAAACACAGTCTCTGAGGGCCAGGAGCTCCTTGCACTGAATGCACACGTACGCCACCTGCCCATAAGGAAGGTAATCATACGTGCTGCATTGATTGCAATAAACTGTGTAGCCCCCACTCTGTTGCTGGACTTCTGCCTGCATTCTCAAGGGGGTATTTGGGGCTTTTAAATTTAAAGAATGTTGAGTTCTAGCCCCTGCTCACACTCCCCCTGGAGAACTCCCTCACAAAACTCCTGTTAGCCACTCCTGTTCTCTAGCTTCTCTGGTTGCTTAGGAGCAGGCTTTTTAAAGCCCTGGTCTCCCTGAGTACAGTTCAAAGGGCATGAAAAGGTAAAAATCTACCCTACAAACCAGGACAGAACAGGTAGGTGCTGAATGTACTTACAGAACCACTGACAGTATGGGAACTGATTGTGATGTTTGTAGCTGCACTGGGACTCAATCTACCTTTCAGATTTTGCCCAAGGGAGGCAGTTATTATATTTTCTAGATGCACATTACAAAAATAAATGTAACAATTACAGTTTGATAATAAGATAGATATTTTAAAGAAGAAATGGACTAGATTAGGTGAGCTCTGTTTAAAGGGTAAGATTTTGTGGCTTTACAAGACAGCAACACTGATAGAGCAGCACAAATGTGGTCAGAGCCAGTGAACTTTTCTAAACATTGGTTCTGGATCAATGATCAGAAAAGAAAAATGTCTTCCTTTGAGACTTAGTAACATCTCCCAACAGAAGTCATCCAACAGCACTACCTGTCATCTGCATCCAGTAGTCACAGGTCCCAGCACAACCCAACAGAATTCAGGAACAGTTCTAAGGGTGGGTTTCTGCCTATTCTGGCAGGGAAGAGTATACAAGAAGTAGGAGAGTAGTTGTATTCGTCCATGGAAGTGTGGGAAGGAGAAGGTTTGGTGTATGTGCATTCCAGGGAGAAGTACCTGAAGGTAAATGTGAGGGGATTGCTTGCAGCAAAATCATTGTATATATTTTAAATACACACACACACACACACACACACTCTTAGTCAGACCAATTTTTTATCTAGCCCGGTATCCTATCTTCTAACAGGGGCCAATGCTAGGTGCTTCAAAGGGAATAAACAGAACAGGGCAATTATCATGCAGTTCATCCTTGGTCATCCACTGCAAGCAGCGACTAGGGATTACCCAGAGCATAGGGTTGCATCCCTGACCATCTTGGCTAATAGCCATTGATGGACTTATCTTCCATGACCTTATCCTTGAACCCCAATATAGTTTTGGCCTTCACAACATCCCCTGGCAATGAGTTCCACACATTGATTGTGTTATGTCAAGAAGTACTCTCTCATGTTTGTTTTAAACTTGCTACCTGATTCACTTTCTCCACACTATTCATGATTTTATAGACTTCTTTTATATCCCCCTTAGGCATTTCTTTTCCAAACTAAAAAGTCCCAGTCTTTTTAATCACTTCTCATACAGACGCTGTTTCATACTCAGTCATTTTTGTTGCCCTTCCCTGTATCTTTTCCAATTCAAATATATCTTTTTTTGACATAGGATGACCAGAACTGCACACAGTATTCAAGATGTGGGCATACCAGGGATTTATATAGTAGCATTGTGATATTTTCTTTCTTATTATCTATCCTTTTCTTAATGATTCCTAACGTTAGCTTTTTTGACTGCAGCTGCACATTGAGAGGATGTTTTCAGAGAACTATCCACAGTGACTCCAACATCTTTCTTGAGTGGTAATATCTAATTTAGACTGCATCATTTTGCATGTATAATTGGAGTCTCTCAACCTCTGGATCTCTTTGCCAGAAGATGTTGTGAAGGCCATGACTATAACAAGGTTCAAAAAAAGAACTAAATACATTCATGGAGAATAGATCCATCAAATGGCTATTAGCCAGCTTGGGCAGGGATAGTGTCCCTAGCCTCTGACTGCCAGAAGCTGAGAATGGGATGGATCACTTGATTACCTGTTCTATTCACTCCCTCTGAAGCATCTGTCACTGGCCAATGTTGGAAGACAGGATACTGGGCTAGATGGACCTTTGGTCTGACCAAGTATGATCATTCTTATATTCTTATGGATTATGTTTTCCAGTATGCATTTTTTGCATTTATCAACACTGAATTTCATTTGCCATTTTGATGCCCAGTCACTCAGTTTAGTGACATCCCTTCGTAACTCTTCAAAAGCTGCTTTGGAATTAACTATCTGGAGTAATTTTGTATCATCTGCAAATTTTGCCACCTTGCTGTTTACCTCATATTCCAGATCATTTATATATGCTCATATAGAACGGGCAAATTCTGTTCTCCTTCACACAGATGTAAATCTGACATAATTCCATTGACCTCAAGAAAGTCACTGTAGATTTACACAGAAATTTACACCCTTGGATGTTTCACTTGAATATTACAATTTGCATTTGTGATGGGATATAAAGACCCTACAAGGGAATGGACACTAAAGGGTGTGATAAGGGAGCACTCACCTCCCCAGCTGCAACCTGGCAGGCTAACAACAGTAGAGATATAAGGCTGAAGCCCAGCCAGAGCAAGGTGGCTGCTGGAGAGACAGAGAGCCACAGTGAAGGGGGCTTCCATAGGGCCAGACCAGAAGAAGCTGCTCAGAGAAACCATTCTCTGCCAGAAAGGCTCAGAGAAGTTTACCAGCCAGGAAGTACCTGCAAGGCCAACATAAGAAGCAGCCCAGAGAAGCATTAGGAGAGTTAAACATAGAAGTATTGCATCACTCAGGGTCCCCGGGCTGTGGCCCAGAGGAGATGGCAAGAGCTGGGTCCCACTACCAACCCTGAACAGCTGGGGGTAGTGACTGTCAAGAAATCTGACCAGGGTGGTAACAATAACAGGAATATTAGATTTCACCTTTGTGTTCACTTTTTAACTTTCTTTATTTTCTACTCTGTTGAGAAAAGAGGGAAAAAACCTGTAAAGGGGACAGCACCAGAAAGAGGGTTAGGAGAGGTCCTGAGACAAAGGCTTAAACTCCTGGACTATTGAGCAAAGGTCCACTACAGTGGCCAGTAGAACTTTGGGTCCAGAAAGAGGAGAGACACAACTCACCCACCTGGAGGACAGGAGTTACAGATGACACTAGACAGAGACAGGTTCCCATCCATGAACCAACTAAGGGAAACTGAAGCAGGGATAACCACAATTCCATGGCATACCACCAGCCCTGCTACAGGGCTGAGGTTCCCCTGATACATATATGCTTTTAATCACTGAAAAAATATGGTTTCTCTAACATGAAAGATAACCATCGCTTGTGATTGCAAAATATATCCTTTTTACCATGTATCTAAATAATTTATATTATCTTGAATCTGCAATTTGGTTACAACCTCTCACACACTTGTAAAATGAAATCTTAATCTGGTATTGGACTGTGGGTTAGTTAATGTGCTTTCTCTTCATGTTACATTCACACTAGGGGTCTAATTTATAAAACTTCCCAGTATGGGCAATTCTACTTTCTTTTCACGCAGACAACTTAGAACACTTATTCAATGAAGGTGTGTTTAAAAACTTACCCCAAAAGAATATAGTGTGATGCATACTGCTTGCTTATCACAGACTGAAGGTTGCATCTAATTATACCTTAATGCGGCTTATAGGAAACAAATATGCCTCAGGTTAGTAAAAAGAGGACACAATTCTTGAATCATGCATAAAACCTAAATATTTGATTTCACAGACCCTAATCCAACAAAGTAGCTAAGCACATGCCTACCTTTAAATATATGAGCAGTTCCACTGAACACAGTCGGGCTATTCACACGCTTAAGATTAGGCATTTGTTTAAGAGTTTTACTAGAATGGGTTTGATGGTCCTAACCCAAATTTCACTGAAGCCAATATGAGTCTCTTCACTTACTTTGGTGGGCTTTGGATTAGGCTTTACACGCGTGTACTGTGGAGAGGAGGATGCACAATAAACTCCAAACCTATAAACATGGGGTCAGGCCACAGGGGCAACCTAATGTACTGTTCCTTGTGCACCTATACAAGAATTCCTACCCACTGAATTATTATAGGTGCAAAGCCAGTGACTTTTTATCTAGCCTATCCCCAACACTCCCATCCACAGTGGCATATAAAGAGCTAGCATGATGTCCATGGCCCTAGGCTGTAGGGAGTGAGGAAGTTTACTGAAGAGCTGCTCAATTCACAGTTCTCTCACACAAGCAGACAATTGGGTTTCTCAATGAAAAAAAGGGGCCCATGCCCATTTAGTGAATTTCACCTGATAAAGACAACATTCCTGCCACATTCATCCACTATTGGGGAAAAAAGAGAGTGAAGAACAGTTCATACAGAACTAAATATGAAAAACTAGCAGCCTTGTGTTTCAAATATGAATGGTTAGCTTAATAAAAAATGAGGAGTGGTAGAGGGGCAGGCTTTCTTGCTAGTGAGCAAAAGCATGCATGGTTCAAAATATATTGCAAATGTTATTGAAGTGAAATGCTGAGGGAAAAGGATTTGACTTCATAAAAAGTTCATTTTTATTCTAACATTGCGTAGGGCATACATGGGAGGAAACAAAATCCTATAAAAAACCAAAAGGAGTGCAATAATAGAACACATATTGTAGTGCTGGATTCCGACCCAGATCTTCCCTTATTCATATAGCTTCCCTTGTGCATTCCATCATATCATCCCTTATGCATCCATATACCTTTTTTTGGATGGCATTTGACTAGTAAAGGAAAAGAAACTTATTATAAGAGCTGCATTCCACAGAATATTAAAGCTACATTTCTTAACAAAATAAGAGCTCAGATAACAAGAGTGAAAAATGGAGCTGGGAGAATAGAATAGAAGCATTATCCCAATGGGACTCACAAAAAATAAAATTTCTGAGTTTGGCTTTAGCGTGGTTAAGCACAGAGATGTTCAGTTGCTTAATTGAAGCTGTTGGAAACCTTTTGGGACAGCAAATTTAAGCTGGAAATCTCATGAAAATAGGTTTGTTTGGGGGTGGTTTTGTTAAATACAATTACCAGTATTTCCTTCTTCAGGTCAGACCAGTAACACCACCAGAGCAACCCTTTTCACGCCGTTTTGCAGAGATGTATGCTTGTAGCAGCATTTTATCTCTCTGGCAGCAGGTAATGCCATGGTCTTAGCCCTGGTCTACACTATGAGTTTAGGTTGAATTTAGCAGTGTTAGATCGATTTAACCCTGCACCCGTCCACATGATGAAGCCATTTTTGTCAACTTAAAGGGCTCTTAAAATCGATTTCTGTACTCCTCCCCGATGAGGGGATTAGCACTGAAATCGACCCTACTGGGTCGAATTTGGGGGAGTGGAGATGCAATTTGACAGTATTGGCCCCTGGGAGCTCTCAGAGCACTCCATTATGACCACTCTGGACAGCACTCACAACTCAGATGAACCGGCCAGGTAGACAGGAAAAGCCTCGTGAACTTTTGAATTTCATTTCCTGTTTGGCTAGAGTAGCAAGCTCATCAGCACAGGAGTCCCAAAATCGCAAAAGAGCTCCAGCATGGACTGAACGGGAGGTACGGGATCTGATCACTGTAAGAGGAGATGAATCCGTGCTATCCGAACTCCGTTCCAAAAGACGAAATGCCAGAATATTTGAAAAAATCTCCAAGGGCATGAAGGACAGAGTTATAACAGGGACCTGCAGCAGTGCCGCATGAAGCCTACCAAAGAACCAGAGAGGCAAACATCTGCTCCGGGTCAGAGCCCCAGACATGCCGCTTCTATGATGAGCCGCATGCCATTCTAGGGAGTGCCCCTACAACTACCCCACCTCTGTGCTTCCCTCTACCCGCACCCCTCCTGGGCTACCTTGGCAGTTATCCCCCCATTTGTGTGATGAATTCATAAAGAATGCATGAATTTGAAACAACAATTACTTTATTGCCTCTGCAAGCAGAAATCAAAGGGGTGGGTGGTTGGCTTATGGGGAAGTAGAGTGAACCAAGGGGGTGGGTTTTCATGAAGGAGAAACTAACAGAACTTTCACACCATAGCCTGGCCAGTCATGAAACTGGTTTTCAAAGCTTTTCTGATGCACAGCGCACACTGCTGTGCTCTTCTAACCGCCCTGGTGTCTGGCTGCGCGTAATCAGTGGCCAGGCGATTTGCCTCAACCTCCCACCCCACCATAAATGTCTCTCTCTTACTCTCACAGATATTGTGGAGCACACAGCAAGCAGTAATAACTATGGGAATATTGGTTTTGCTGAGGTCTAATCAAGTCACTAAACTGCGCCAGCATGTTTGTAAACGTCCAAAGACACATTCTACCTCCATTATACACTTGCTCAGCTTGTAGTTGAACTGCTCCTTACTACTGTCCAGGCTTCATGAGCCATGGGAGCAAGGGGTAGACTGGGGTATGTGCAATCGCGCGGTGCTGCCGACTGGGAGAGCAGCCTGAGGCAGAAGCCTCCAGCTGGCATGATATTCCAGGCAGGACTGAAACTCCATTAGACAAAACTTAAAGAAGAGAATGACCTGGAGTCATTCCCATTTTTGTCCAGGTGCCCCCTGACTGACCTCACTGAGGCCAGCCAGGAGCACCCATGTCTGCCCAGGTGCCCCCGACCAACCTAACCAAGGTCAGCCAGGAGCACCCACGGGACGACGAAGATGGCTAGCAGTCGTATTGCACCATCTGCCATCCTCAAGGCAAGGCAAGGGGATCCTGCTGTGTAGCACTACAGTACCACATCTGCCAGCAGCACCCAGGAGACATATGGTGACAGTGAGCTGAGCGAGCTCCATGCTTGCCGTGGTATGTCATCTGCATGGGTAACCTAGGAAAAAAGATGAGAAACAATTTTTTACCATTGCTTTCATGGAGGGAGGCCTGACAACATGTACCCAGAACCACCTGCAACAATGTTTTTGCCCCATCAGGCATTGGGAGCTCAACCCAGAATTCCAATGAGTGACAGAGACTGCAGGAATTGTGGGATAGCTACCACAGTGCAACGCTCCGTAAAGTTGATGCTAGCCTTGGTACTGTGGACACACACCACCGACTTAATGTGCTTAGTGGGGACACAAAATCAACTGTATCAAATAGATTTAAAAAAAAAATCGACTTCTATTAAATCAACCTAATTTCGTAGTGTAGACATATCCTTAGTTTCCTTCATACTGTCAGCAAATTCCTTCTAATAGTTAGTTTAGCCCTGTGGCCAAACCAAAATAAACTCCTGCCCACCAAGGTGCCTTGCAAATGTGCAAAACCTTCATCCCCCAGGATATGGGCTCACAAGTGGATTTTTACAGCTGGATTCCTCCCATAGCACTTATGGTAGAGAACCACAAGCAGATCCTACTGTCCTCAGTAAAGCTGATTAAAATCCTTGCAATTTTCTTTATATGGTAAGGACAAATTTTTATTTGAAAATTTTCATAGAAAATGGTGTCCTTGTTTTTGACCAACTGCAGTCCCCGTGTGTCAGGCTTTGGGTTTGAGGTGGTCAAGCCTGATGATTAGAGCCATGGTGAAGAACAGATACAAGGGTCAAAGCCAGCAATAGAGTTGGGACCAGGCTGAGAGAGGCACTGAAACCAAGACTGGGCACAGGTAGTAGGTCAGAACTCAGGTCAAAGTCTATAGAGAAGCTAAATCAGAATCATAGTCAGAGTCCAGATACAGCCCAAAGATAAAATCTGTCTGGAAGTCAAGGGAGAAGGTCAAGGGTTTGGGAAGGGAGAAGGTCAGGTGGCAGATGCAGGACTGGAGCAAGTCAGTAACTGGTCTGGAGCCTAGTTGGAGTAGGGCAAGGCATGGGGCAGGAACAGGAAGCCTAGGGAGCCTCTAACACTGCAAGGCAGTAGGAGGGTTCCTGGCTGAGTACTACTGTTGCACAGATTACTGGGCATCATCTGACCCAGGCCTTGCAAGGGATAGGCTGCTGCAGTGTGCTTAAGTGCTGAGTCACTGATGGCTCTGCTTACAGGGTGAGCCAGAGCACATGAGTTGCTGCCTCATGCCTGACTGATGAGTCCCTGCAGGCTCTGATGGAGGGGTGAATCATGACCCCCTCCTTATACCATCACTGTAAATGTGAACAGGGCAGTTGTCCATGATGTGTTGTATAGTTTGTATCTTACCACAGTCACTATCATCACTGCCTGTATTGCAGGACCACAACCCACAGTACCTGGGTGTTACCCTGGATCGGTTGCTGAGTTATTGCCAACAACTTGACAACATCAAAAAAAGATAAAGAGATGGGTAAACATCAGCCGGAAGTGCTTTGGCAAATGATATGATACACAAACACTTCAAACATCACTTCAAGCCCTGGTCTTGCCAACAGCAGAGTATCGCATGCTAGTTTGGTGCAACAGTTTCCACAGCAACCCCATTGACTCTGAAATCAATGCCATACTTGGGATTAGTATCAGTTTTCTCAAATCAATGCCAATACTGTGGCTCTCAGTTTTGGTGGGCGTCATGCCAGCTAACATCAAGTGAGACACTGCGAGTACAATGAGATCCTGGCCACTCCAAACCTGCTGATACACCAAGACCTCAGTTCACTGCTACTCTCCAGACTCAAATCCGGGAAGCCTTTCTAGACTCACATGTCAATGCTACAGGCCAATGGAAAGGATAACAGCACTTTCTGGCTCAAATTGTGGGCTGCTTGTGACTTCAAAGAACTCATTGAAGATTCAATGAAAGAAGACCAGGGATTCTGCCTTTCCCATAGGTAGTGGACTGCACACTTAATTGTGTTCAGACGACTCACAGATGGTGTGGTATCCCTTCCACAAATGGAAAATTACTTCAAGTAACACTTGGGGAACAGCATGTAAATGGTCATAAATTGCTTAATGAATCAAGCCAAAAGTTGCTTCTAGAAAAGAAAAACCTGACGGAAAATGAAAACCAAATATACACATAAAATTAAGATGCAGATGGTAATTACTGCAGAGTAGTTTTCGTCACTACTCTAAATAAATTATGGGGGTACAAGGGAGAGGGTAAAACAAAACCACCTCAAATATGCTTCTACAATAATTTTGCTATTAAACTTGGTAGTGGTCCAAGGATGATAAATGTACTCTGTATCAATATTGTCTTGATCAGTATTATACTACTTGTACTACATATAGATTTATAAAATATCTTACTTTCCACTGAAGATGTTCCCAGGTACACCTATTTAAGTTCTACCTAGTGTAGGCTATAAGCCAAAGGTCAGACATAGAAGAGTTCTATTATATTGACCTAAGAGGGCTGGATTGTTCTTTTCTTTTCCGCTTACAGTTAAGATGTTTTATCTTGAAAAAGGCTGTGAAAATGCTTATTTTTGGTTGATGATGTTTATGTTCATTACAGTGTTTTTAACTTTTTACAGCTTCATTCAGTTGCTTTAATTTTGCTTGTTTACACAAGTTATAGGCTAGATCCAAATCCTATTTTCTATTGATTTCAGTGGAGGTATGATTGAGGCTCAAAGTCAATTGGCCGTTTTGGGGGCTTAGTATCGAGCAATTAAGGGTTTGATTTACTCCCATTGAAGTCAATGGTAAAAGTACCCTTGACTTCCATGGTACAGTAAAAGACCCAAAGGCCCAAACCCAACTGCCAGACCTTGGCTGACTTTGGAGGATGTATGGAGAGAGGGCAAGGGTGAGAAATCTCCCAGCCCAGCCCACGGAGTGACTGCAGAACCACTACACAGGGTCTGTTTCAGCCAAATGACTGAATTAGCTTACATGGGATATTCTCCTGTGGAGGCGAATGGGAGGATTGACGTAGATAGACCCACCCCTGCTTCATTCATTTTTGCCCCCTGCTACCTATCATATAGAGGTTCATGAGGAGCAGAACTCCAGCAGGCAGTGCACACCTTTGCGTTGGCTAGCAACAAGATGCTTTTCCTTGAGCTATGCAACTGCACCAGTTCAACTGTCCCAGGTCCTTCTATAGCTGCAGGGAAGGAGGCTGAATTTTCCATGTAGTGAATTATATTAATATTGTTTCATTTTTACCAAGTGCCTTGCATCCATGCATTGCAAAGCACTTTTACATAACTCACACTACACCACTGGAAGAGATGGGTAAACTGAGGCATGCAGCAGTAAACTGACTGTCCCTTATCACCAAGTTATTGTGCTGATCTGGAGTGAGTATCTGTACTTGAGACCAGATTTTTTTTTATTCCCTACCTCAGGGACAATTTGCTGAAGTCCCTTTCTGTAATACAGAGAAATTAAGCAAGAATCTATGTTGCTATGGGACAGAGGACATTGCTTTTATTTGTACTGCAATTTGAGACTGCATTAGAAGCAAGGAAAACTAGTGTGAGAACACAAAGTAAATGAGAAATACAGTTTGGTGTGGCTGAATACTGAACAAAGTAAATATTTGGACTGTCATCTGACCTCAATAGAACCAGTATAAATCACACTACACAGAGTATAGCTCCCTAAATACTCCCTAAAAATGCTTTGCTTTCCACTGTGTACTTTACATTGTGAAACTCTTGTTTACAAAGGAAATCTAATTTGACCTGGTGCTTCAAATGATTCAGTTAAAATGACTCACATCTTGTGTGGGAACCAAGAGCTGTGTTATCTTTTTATCTAGCTACTTAACCAGTCCCCAGTCCCATAATATTTGAGCACTTCACAGATATGAGTGCATTTACATACAATATGGCGGTGATGCTATTTGTCAAATTTTTCAACAAGCACTTTTGTGCTTTCCCACAGGTCTCATCTTATATATGGAAAAAGCTCCCTATGACACCTGCAAAGTCAACACCTCGTCCTACTTCAAAACCCTCCTTAAAATTAATCTCTGCCATGATGTCACCTAAAAAAAAATCATCAATCGACAGGCAGCTAGTGTGCAGTGACCACTGCTTATCACACTGATGTGAAAAGCCTGATTATTACCTTCTGCTCATCCCTTCTATCTGTTGTATCCACCTGTTTTTCTTTCTCTTATAATTAGATAGTTAACTGTTCAGAGAAAGGACTCTCTTTTGGAATATATTTATCCAATACCTAGCTTCATTGGCCCGGGGTGTATGGATGCTGCCACAAGGCAATTAAATAATAATGTGGCTGTTTGATAAGGAAATATTATTCCTATTTTGTAGGCAGGCAACTGAGGCAGAGAGGGATGTCCAAGGTGATTTGCAGAACTGGATATTGGGATACACAGTTAGAAATCAGAGCACTCAGCTCTTAAAACCTGTGAAATGTTCAAAGTGATAGGTGCATTATCAAAATGTTTTGGGCTGGCTACTTCAAGTGTTTGAGTTCTTTGAAAAAAGCAGAGTCATATCCTCATAGATTTTCAAAAGGCAGTACTGTCATGTTAAACTATGGTATCTAGCTATTTTGCACTTGGAATATAGCACAAAGCAGGAGGTTAAGCAAGGTTTATGTGGTAATCACTGGGTAAGAAGGAGGAAATATACAATATACTGGAAATTCATCTACCGTTTGGGTGAGTACAGCAGGTCCACCACAAAAGATGCATTTCGCCTGCTAAGAAGAGATGATGGAGAAATCTTGCAGAGAAGGAATGAAAACCAAATAAGGTACTGTTATATCACGTTTCTACCCAAAATGGCTACATTTCAAATAAAAGTGCAGGACTGTAACAGGAACATCTGTTGGAAACAATATAGAATTAGAAATGTAAAGTTGGAAGGGACCTCGAGAAGTCATCTAGTCCATACCTTGTTCCCCGTATGGTGAGGCAAAACTAAGTATTATCTAGACCATCTCCACTATAACCCCCGGTTCCTTTTCTGTGGTACAACTGCTTAGCCAGTTATTCCCCATTTCGTGTCTGATTTTTCCTTGCCTCTGAGACTATTGATAATTTGGAGTTCACAACAGGTCACTTGTGCCCAATCAAGCATTTGAAAATTCACACATAAATAAGCTATTCCCAAGATATACAGGGAGACTATGACAGAGTTGGGAACTGGACCTAGGTCTCCTGACTCTCAGTTCAGTGACTTAACCACTAGACAATGAATTTCTTTTGGTCCTTTGCATGCCATACAGTTTACAGAATGAAAGAAGACCAGGGCTTATATCATGAGTTAAACAAATAGGGCCAAATTCTGCTTTCATTTTAAGTCAGGAATATTGTAATTCACTTGAATTCAATGGGATTACTCCAGTTTTTAATAGGGGAAACCAAGAGTATCATTTGGCCCAAAGTGTGAAATGCCCTCTAGTGCAAAGAGCTCACACAAGGTTTTCCGAACCAGGCAAACTCTAAGTAAGATGCAGGTTTAAGGTGAGGCCTCAGTAATGCAGATGGCTTGCGCAGATACTGTTCATTTGAGTAAATTTTACTCACACAATACTATACTGCAATATTCTAGTACAAAATATACGGTCTCATTTTTCTATCCATTGGCCAACAGTTAGGACAGGAGTATTTGATATTTAATCTTCATATAAATATAGCTACACTATGCAGAAAGCCATGCTTCCTTGAGATTTAAAAGCTCAAATTGTTCTTATGGTTAAAGCGCACAGCAGAATTGTCTTTATAAAGCTGTTGGATGCTTCATCCAATTGTCTGAGTCACTGGCAAAATAGCTGGAGGCTAGACTGGTATATTACTCTTTAAAAACAGATGGTGATACACACAAGAGATTTGAGAAACACATAAATCCTCAATTCAGTAACAGATTTCTTGAAAATGAGCTGTTCAATTTATTATCATTTATACAAAATCTCCACTATTACCCTCTATTACCCTACCATTAAATATACAGTATTTGGGAATAGACGTCAATACAAAGGAGCTTTATTTTCTGGGAATCAATGTCAACACAAAGAGCTCTATATTCTTTCTTGTGCACTACGTAGTTTGGAACAGACAACACATTTAGACAATTAAATTTGAAGATTAGCTTTGGATAAGGAGGTTTTTGTCATAAGTTCCTGAAACTCTATAGTATTCTGAAGATGCAGTAGCTTGATATTATTTTAGACATTTATAACTTAGAGAAAAAATTTCAAATGCTACTGTACTGGTGGGGGGGGGAGTTGTACCATATCTTGCTGTTTAATCATTTCAACTATCCGTCTACACTTTCCTAATGAAAACAACAGAGTAGATGGCCTACTAGTGATCCATCAGTAGTTCTCTGCCATTTTTCTTATTCAAAAATGCAAAGGATGATAGTATTGATGTCACAGCAGTTACAAGCTAGTACCCCTAAGTTTGAATAGCAATAGTACAGTGGTAACTCTGCATTGTCCTAGCGTAACAATGACTACAGATTTCACATGTGTAATGTAGACAATAAACAGCATATCTCCATATCTCTATATCTCCATGTGTTTGCATTTGAATTTACACAGTAGTCCTTTATATCTGGTGTGAATGTTGGAGTAAAACTGGAAAATGAGTATTGATTTTTTGCGGGAGAGGTTCAAGGTAAAGAAGCGTAGGAAAACGATGAAATCTGACTCCTGATTCAGGTGAGCAAACAAGCATTTAGATTTTAAAACTGGAAAACCCAACAGCATAATAACCACCATCCAAATCCAGCAATGTTCCCACTGCATCCAACAGTCAACAGTTATCAAACAAGCAGTAGCTGATGTACTGCAGTATTTTTCTAAACATAACTGTAAATATTAGTGGTGTCTCAGATACAGTGATATGGTGAATGCTGATGTTTTAATACAGACTATGGTATGAGATGAGCTTCGACAGTGAATTGCTTTCATGAATATATAATTCAGTATTATAAAGCACTGCAGATTACAATGTTGATACTACTAGAGCTGATCAGGAACAAAAAAGTTGCAAAGCTTTTGTTTTGATTTTTCATGGGATTTTTTTTTTTGACCAAAATTTTCTAACATCTCTAGTTTCACCGTTTTTTCGGCTATTTCTGTAAAATACAGTCATATTTTATAAGACTTTCTATTATTGAGAATGTAATGTTTCTCCTTTAGACTCATGTCTATTAACTTTCTTCCAGCAAGGGAAAGACATAATGAATATGTGACAACATACGACTCATACTTCTCACTGTTGACCAAACATTCTGCCAGCTGAAACAAGTGGGGGGTGTTCACTAACACTGGTGCTTAAATGGAAGAGAAGACAATATCGAATTTTCCAACATGGCCACATTGGCAGTTTTTAATGCTAGAGTAGCCTCTCAGCCACGTAGGATTTGGAATTCTGAGAGGATGAAACCTTTCACTGCTCCAATAATCTTCCTGAAGCTCAGTCAGGATTATTTTTTTCTGGCCTTCACAGACTAGGCAGAGTACTCACATATTCTACTGGAAGCTGATCATAAGGCATTTTAAGCACTACAGTTAAGTATATATTTAATCATCTTTTACTTTTCAGAGTATGGGTGACATCATCCCATCAGGTGCACAGCATGGCACAAATCCAAGCCAAATGTGTCCAGCAAGCACCAATGGGGAGAGGAGTTTATGCTTCATCATAATCATCTTCTATTTGAGATGGTGGGACCTCTTTTATGTGAACAGAGCATAGTTTGGGGCTTAACACAATTTCAGGAAATATGTCTGTAATTCTAGGTGGCATTGTTCCATGGCAAACTGGTAGATAATCCTCCAGAATATCCATTGGAAGCTAATTGAAGTAGCATTACCTCTAGCTTCTTGGCTTCACTCACCTTAGTGTGTGTTCGTTGTGTGTGTCCATAGTGAGGAAAAGCATATGCAGCTGGAGCTGGTCCCACTAATGCCAACATGGCTCATGGCTGAACTCTGCAGCAGAGGAAAGGGGCCAGAGAGCGGCATGCTGAAGATCTGAAATTCAGGGAGGTTGCGACCAGGATTCACCACAGACTTTTGGGCTGCTTAGTTAGGTGGCCATCTAGCCCCCTAACCTTTTCTTTGTTGTGAGTAGCTTTCTCCCCATCCTGCACTTTTGTGTCGAAGGGGATATTATTCTAAATTACTATCATTGAAGCATGGCAGAGATGTGGGCACAAGTCATACTCCAAACTATAGCTAGGATTTTATATTCTTAGTGATTCTGCTCTTAGAGGACATGGTTAGGGAGAGTGGACCAAACTCTGCAATAACTTACAAGTGTAACCCCAATAAAGTCACCGTGGTTACTCAGGACTATGTCGGGGCAAGATTTAGCCCACTGTCCCATTGTTCATCATACTGAAATTGTCAGGTACTCCACTGTTTGACAGATGGTCTTTGGGGCCATAAGGAATACACTAAATGCAATGTGTTATCTAGAGAAAGCTGTAAAATTTATTTTATAAAGGACAATTTGCAATAAGAAGCATGAAAACGGGTGCATGAGCATCTGCACTTTATAAGATTGCCCATGCATGTGTTTCTGGACCAGTTAAGACAGATCTGATAAAAAGCCCATTGAAGTTCACGAGAATCCTTTCATTCTCTCCAGTGGGCTGTGGATCAGAACTTTAAATTTTAAGCAATGGATAATTCAATGGCAGAATTTGTTTCATTAAGACTTCCCTTTCATGCCCTTTTACTTGTTATGCACCAGCCATGCATGGCCATTTCATAAATAATGAATACAATTTTATAGTTCAGGAATATGGCTAACCCAGCGATAGAGATGAGGGCACAATAGAGGAAAAAAAGTCAGTAACATTTTAAATTACAGCGGGCAAATATCATGTAAGTACTTTCTACTTAAACTGTTGATCATTTAATTACACTGTAATTACCATTTAGCTGTAGGATAATTGTACATATACCAGCTCTCATTATATGATAAATGCATGATTAGTCCCTCTCTTCTAATCCACAGAGCAGGTTACATGCTAATTACCTGTAAGTCAACTCAGTAATGTCAGAATAATCTGAAGGAACATGCACATAATTACTACTCTGTGCAAGCCTATAGCCAGCTAAGGCAAAATGTAATGCTATCAAGTGGCAGGAAAAAAGAACTAGGCCTTCTCCAGAGAATATTGATTAGTCAGGTAGAATTTCCATCATGCTAGAGGATTTTAAAACATTTCAAAATAAAAGGTTTATGACAAAAAATAGAGAATTGCCCATCTAGGATTTCTCTGGAATTCTTGAAAGAATACCTTACTAGTGAGAGAATTTGGTATTTTAGCAGAACGTGAAATGAACGCACCAATCTCACTGAAACCGCTACCTGTGTCCTTCCCTAATTGCAACTGCTCTTGTGGGTCTTCAATCCAATACATCTGCAATCTTATAGAGTTGTATACTGCTACCTTTATTCATGCTGAGTAGCATGTAGGAGACCCTAACCCCAAAATACCTTACTCCATAAGTAATCCCATTAAAATTGATGGGATTAGATACATAGTAAGGTACTGAACATGAGAAAGGGCAGCCTAATCTAAGTACTTAAAATGATTTATGAAAACCAGAATAAATAACAAAACATAAAACTGCATCAAGATATTCCCTATTAAGAAGAGCACTAGGTTTCCCTGCTCATCTCTTATTGACAACTAAGAACAACATCTTCTCTTCCCATGATCCTATAGAACCACACAACCTGATGTCTCTTTAAAGCTGGTCAAATAAATAATTTCTAAATCTTTACTTATTTGTCAGTTGACAGAAAAAAAATTATAAACGAAACTATTCTTGGGTATTATTTGGCCACCTGCTATATGGAAATCAAAAAATACTGTATGTGTATTTGTGTAGGTTTTTAGCACCTCATTTTCTACAAAACAGTTTTTTAAAAATAAATTTGCTGCTAGTTTTTGAGGCAGAGTTTACAGGGTATATTTCAGAGCAAATACACACAGTGCTCTCTGTGTATATTTGACTATTTTTTTGTACATCTTTTTCTCCTTAGTCTAAATAAAAGGAATCCATATTGAAAAGCATACGCTTGCTTTTTGGATAGGGAAAATATTACAATAATTAGATTCTGCCTCCTAAAATGCCCCCTTTCATTTCAAAAGGCAAAATTATTTTTCATTTCCTGTCCTAAATGTAACTGCTTTGCATATCTCACCCCAAATTGGTGGTATTTATTTGTGAATGAAATGATTCAAGTGTATAATTTGTAAAGCACTTACAATCATCCGGGAAGAATAATGCTTAACAAATCATTATCAGATTAGCATTTTTGCAGGGACATCAGCACCATTCTTCTGCCTCTCAAACAGAACTTGTTCAGGAGAGGACACTAAAGGCCTTCGTATATTGTACAGTATCTAGTGTTTGACAGATCAGTGTAGAAAGATTGAGATGACTCAGTTTGTTGACACTGCACTTTCTGGGTACGTCTACACTACCTGCCGGATCAGCGGGCAGCGATCTATCCAGCGGGGGTCAATTTATCGCATCTAGTCTAGACGCGATAAATAGACCACCAAGCGCTTTCCCATCGACTCCTGTGTTCCACCACCACGAGAGGCACAGGCAGAGTCGACGCGGGAGTAGCAGCAGTCGATTCATCGCAGCAAAGATGCCACGGTGAGTAGGTCTAAGTATGTTGACTTCAGCTACGTTTTTCACAAAGCTGAAGATGTGTAACTTAGATCAATCCCCCAGTGTAGACCAGGCCTAAGACAAAGGTGGGAGAGGTAATATTTATTGGACCAACTTCTGTTGGTGAGAGAGTCATGCTTTCAAGCTACACAGAGCTCTTCAGAAGAAGAGGAGCTCAAAAGCTTGTCTCTCTCTCACCAACAAATGTTGGTCCAATAAAAGATATTACCTCTCCCACCTTGTCTCTTTAATATCCTGGGCAGGGCCGGCTCCAGGCCACAGAGCGCCAAGCACGTGCTTGGGGTGGCATGCTGCAGGGGGTGCTCTGCCGGTTGCTGGGAGGGCCGCAGGTGGCTCCGGTGGACCTGCCGCAGGCGTCCCTGCGGAGGATCCGCTGGTCCCACGGCTCAGGTGGAGCATCCACAGGCATGCCCGCGGGAGGTCCATCGGAGCCGCGGGACCGGCGAGTGGCAGTGCGCCCCCCATGGCGTGCCGCTGTGCTTGGGGTGGTGAAATTGCTAGAGCCGGCCCTGATCCTGGGACCAACATGGCTACAACTACACTTCAAACTAACAGTGGCAATTAGACTGTGAATCTGCTTGATATAAAAAAATAATGAAAATTGAACTGTGCTGGGGTCTGGTAATTAGAAGGTGGGGAAAGAATGAATTGGATGGTAGTTTATCCTGTGTTCTTTTCCTTTTGGTGCCTTTCCATTGCTTCCTGACCTAGACTTCTCTTCAGCACAGGTGTTTTCAGAATCAGATTTCTCAGTCATTGCTTCCTCCATCTGTTGCTTTCCAATAAATCCAATGACTCACCCCTTCCGCTCACTTTCCCTTGTTGACTCTGAGCCATCAACTGATTTTTCAACACTTGGCAACTGAAAGGACACTATCAAAGTACTTATGCCACAAAAGATACCTTCCTTTACAAAAAGTAAATTGGAGGAGGAAATACATGCCTTAAAAAACAGTCATGAACAGAGCTGGACTTGTGCTACCGCCCTCTTTGATGGGTAAGTGCCCAGCTTGGAGGGCAGTAGTCTACATCTGACACTAGCACGCATCTGAAAAGGATGTTTTCAAACAACATGAGACTGGGTTCCCCTGAATCACCAGCAACAGAACCAGGCCATTTCTGGCAATGGTTACCACTCAAGGGAATCATGTGATATGTGCTGAAGTCCCTGTACACGCAAGGGCTTCAGTGAATAATGTTTTCCATATCGAAGTCTTTAGGCACCAAAGTTCACAATTCTTGTCCTCCAGATCAGTCACTATTAATAAAACACACACAGAGAAAGATTTGTTTAATAAATTACATTTATCATGCACCTTCAATCACTTCGCTTGCACTCTGCTGAGTAATGCAATTCCTCTGGGATTACTCAATGATCATATTCCAAATTTCGGAGATCTTCCGACACCTGCAGTTTTTAAATAAAAACTGGCAAAAATATTTCCTTCTCTACATCATAAATGAGAGCTTTCCCTACAAAATTACATTGGCCTGTGGCCAAGGATGGGCAATAATCAGCACTGGACCAGTGACAGATTTAAGCTCCAATACTTCACAAATTATCCTGGCTAGAAATAGATACTATATACCCAAAGATGTACTGTACATGATTCCCAGCTTTGCAATGGGATACACGGCACCTACTTTTGGACTTGTTAGGTTACCTGACGAATCACAACTCTTATATAACGTAGAACTTTTTCACATAATATTGTAGGTTTCTAAAATATAATTTCTTCCTCTCTCCCTTGGAGGCCTGTAAAGTTGGACTTGTGACAGCAAGGGAACCTGACTTTACTCTTAGAAATATAAGAAAAATTAGTCCTACTAAATTTCATAATATTCTCCAAAAGTTTCCTAAAATAGCCTAAAATAGCTGATCTGTAAATGATACGATACATACAGAATACAATACCATGGTACTAGAGATTAAATGCCACTTCTTTAGGATGACCCACATAGCACAAATACAACTTTGCTGCTGGTGATAAATATGGCCATCCCAAATTCATGCCCATAAAACCTGTATGCTACTCCTTAACTACATAAACTTGTTTACTACAGACACAAACCATTATTTTAAGCCTTTAAAATATTATTTAAAAATTTAATGTACATAAGAGTTCCTTCAAGGATGCTACATGAAATTAAGTAACCTTTGTGGAAAGAAGACATCACGGCCTAAACAGATCAATGGCATCTTTGTAAATGGTGAAGTGTTTGGGCTGCAAATAGAGCAGTATGAATATATGTGCCATAACACTCACCACTGTCAAGTGGAAGATTATTTAGCTCTTGGTACAATAAATAGAGCTGGTTGGAAAATTGGAGGTTGGGAGTAGTTCCCACAGAAAATATTCAAATTTTTGAAAAATATTAATACCAGAATTTTCTGGCTGAAAAGTAAAATATTTCATTTAGGAAGTGCTGCCATGGTGCTTCAAGGTAGTAGTAATTCATGTATCTGGTGCTCCCATTCTCTTCTAAAGAGCAGGCTCCCTGTTTAAACTACATCTCACATGTTAAAAGCAGCAAAGAATCCTGTGGCACCTTATAGACTAACAGACGTTTTGGAGAATGAGCTTTTGTGGGTGAATACCCACTTCGTCTCATGTTGTACCATGGTCTCCCCTCTTGGAGAGGGGAAGCAAATCATCACAGGGGGAGGAAGTTCTTGGCCATGGTGCATCAAGGGAGAGGTAGTCTGTCGTCATAGCCTAGCCCATAGAGGAGAATGGGGACATGAGGCAACTGAACCACAACTCCCAGGAGGCACCAAGGCAGGATAGCCAAGTAAAAATACTTCCATTTTCAAGTGTTTGGTTTTTCAATGAAAAAAATGAAATTTTCAGCAGAAAGCAAACTTTGTGAAAAAATTTGTTCAGCAAAAGAACCCAAAATGTTCCTTTAATACAAAAAGAGTTTTGATGGAAAATTTTCAACTGGCACTAACAATTAGCAGCCTTGGTAATATTTCATGGATGAAAGGAATCAAAGGAAAAAATCTTGTTGTTCAGTAGCAAAGTTATTTTCTCAAGTTATCAGCAGGCAGTAATTCTAGCTATTTCTGCAAGAGATATTATTTTAATGGAGAGTATGCCATCACCTCTTGACCGTGCCACAAGAGTAACAGAGGAATAGTAGGATAACCTTGTAACTATGGTGTGACTGATGAACCAGAAGACTGTGCAGATTGTTTCTGAGAGTGGAATGCACAGGAACAGCTTCCTTTTTTGTGTTTTCGCCTTTTTTCATTATGTTTGACATTTCTGAGACTTATGTAGCTTTGTTACCAAGCTATAGCCAATAGCAGTGAGTTGTGGGAGAAGAGACTTCACTGAATTACATTATGTAGACAAACAGAAAAAATAAAATATATAAAAAACTAGATAGACAAGGCACTGGTTTGGAGACTGAGGTGATGATCTGTAATACAGTCAAATAAAATATGTGCTCTCTTCACCTATATATGAAGTTTCAAGCATTTAAATAAAAAACTTATTTCTTCTTTACTCTGAGTTAAAGAGATTTATGACTTTGCCATTGGTGCAGATTATTGTGCTGTAGTGAAAATCAGGTTGCAATCTGTGCTAGATATTCCCAATATTAAGAATAAAAGCAAAGCCAAGAGTATTAATTCTAGTTAGGGACCTCTGTTAACCTCAAATTAGAGATACCCAGCATATGGTAGAACAGTTTCATTAACTGCAGAACAGTGCACAGAACATAAATCAGGGCAAAATGTGGCCTTGTATTGGCAAGATCCTGAAAATCATATGTAAAAGTTGTGTAGGTTAAGGAGATGCATGTAAACTAGGCATTCCCCGGTTCTCTCCCCCACATAAAAAAGTACACAACCCTATCACCACAAGGACATTTAGGGTCCCTTATGACAACACAGGATACATATGCATCTCAGATTATGTATTTCACCCATTTGTAGAATTTTGGCACCCAAGGTACACCAGCCCTACTGGTTAAGACACTTGTTCATCTTCATTGGATTTGGCATTCCGGCCTATGTCTGCTTTGGGTCAATTTCACCCTTAATATAACTATGGGATCTTCAGGACACATGTCTTGTGATACATCAGTATTGCACTTTGCAGTTTGCTTTGTATTCTTGGAGAACTATAGTTTTAATAAGTTTCTTGAAACCTCTGAACTCTTCAAAGACTTCACTGAACCTGCCCCTTTTCTGGTTGCACAGAAGCTTTTCCCTGAAGTCTCAAACCTGCCTTCTCCACAAGGAATGCCTCTTACTGGGAAACCCTTTAACCTCTTCTTTTCCTCCTCCTTTTTTTTCATATCTTAGTAGTAAACCCCTTCTTTGGGTAAGTTCACACATTATAGATTTCTCTGTAGGCTAGGGAAAGGAGTCTTATCACATTTCTTCTTTTTTAAAGCCGCCTGGAGTCTGAAATGGTGAAATCCAATCTGATTGCCTGTCTCATCTCAAGTTGTCCTTCTCTGAGTTGAGCTTTCCACAGTTGACTATTGATTTTTTCTTTGCAAAAGCATAAATCCTCTACTTTACAGGTATCACATAATACTAAAGAACTTTGTATTGGCCTTAAGAATGAGCTTGACATTTCTCATATACACTGTCTCTTTACTGTTCATTGTTTTTTCAGCTACCGTAGTGCCCAAATTTGTCTGAAAAACAGTTCTGCGCTATTTATGTCTGTGATTATCATTAAAAGATGGACTAAAGCATTCAGATAAAGTAAAAATGAGCCCAAAACTTTTGATCTAAATTCAAAATGTTTCTTTCTTTCTATCCTTTCTAAATTGTCAGGCTCTTCAGCTTCTATATTTGTACCTTTAAAATGTGTTTATCCTTGACCTTGGATGCATGAACAAAATTTCAGTGACAAAATTCCCAAAATTTGAGCTGGTTACAATATCTGAGGATTCTCCTGACTGCTTATACTAGCTTGCCACCGGCTCTGACTCACAAAGCAGTAAGAACTGGCACCTGGATCTGTCCTTATACATAACTAATGCCGCCTACTCTGTTAAGTCCAATTTTCTAGGATGGTTTCTCCCATTCTTTCTTTCTTTCTTTCCAGTTATGTTTTAAGATTGTCAAAGTTATAGTCTCAATATATTATAAGCTGATCAGATAACGTCTTCAGGATTCTGAAGGGTAGTTGAATGACTACCAGTCTTAAGTATATCTTGTGTGCTCCTAAATCAACATTTCAGGGATTTTGTTTTTCTCTGCTGTGAAAGAGGATTCAATCATTTAATCTTTGTGGTATCGCTTGAAATCCTTCCTTTCCATTTGATCAAAGCTCAGTATGTACCAATAGGGGAGTATATCTACAGCACTAGCCATTGCAGGGAGACAGTTTTTAAATCTACAGTGTTTCTTTGCTCCCTTCCCTCCCTTATCTTGTTCTTAACTCCATTGTTTGCTGCACTTTGTGAAGGCATCACCCTGAGAACAAAGACCTGACTAGGGCGACCAGATGTCCTGATTTTACAGGGACAGTCCCTATATTTGGGGCTTTTTCTTATATAGTCTCCTATTACCTCCCATCCTCAGTTCTGATTTTTCACACTTGCTGTCTGGTCTAACCTGACTCTCCTCTCACTTGTACTGATATAAATCAGCAGTAGCGTCATTGACTTCAGTGAAGCTACTGCCCATTCACCTCAGCATATAAGAGAGGAGAAGATTGCAGGGACAATAAAGCAACATGTAGTGCAATGAATGGTACATACTGGAGTGGTGCAGGAAAAAAGAGAAACATAATACAATATTTTAGTGGTGACAGGGAGAGAAAATGTCAGAGTTCTACTCTATTGCTGTTGATGATCTGGCTCTGTGTGAATTCACTAGAAAAAAGAACATATAGAAAGGAGACTGGCAATTGGTAAATGAGAATAGAAGAGAAGAGATTGCTGAAGATTGAAGAAGCGATCAAAGGAACATGAGGAAAAACTCACTCAATGAATAAGAGAAAGAGAAAGAGGAATGACAAACATTGAAAGAGGGTGGAAGTGATGCAGAGTATTGTAGCCTGGGAATGACCTAGGGTATCAAGTGCTCCTATCACAAATAAGTTTCTTTTGTAGGCAGCTACTTAGAGTTCATTAAGAAAATGAAGTTGGGGAAGCACACATACACACAAAAACCTTTCTGAGCTTTAGTTAATACAGTAAAATATAACTGAAATCACAGGAAAAGTCAATAAACAGAATAAGATAAATACACTAAAGTGGTTTCCTGCATTGTTCATATTTACAGTCATACATTGTGCATACTCACATTATTATGGAGACCATTAAATAAAGATGGGAGGAAAAGTAAGTGGAGATCCTCCAAGAAGAAGGCAGTGGGCCAGGCTTCCTATCTGGTTGTCACATGTCATCATCCCAGTGTCCCAACAACAGGTTGAATAACTTATTTTCTGTGCACTTTTCCCCATTGATAAGTTATCAATCCCTGCCCATATGTCATATGCCAGCTAACCATCATTAAATTTCTGTCTGGTAACACCACACTTGTGTCATTTAATATTCCAATAGTTTTGAGATGTCAGTGCAGTTAGCTCTATGGTTACCATATTGCAAAAATACCCTAAGATGCTACCATATATTGGTTTGTGGTTTACCAATTTATCACACAATACATTGCTATAACGTCACAAGATACATATTGCTCAATTGTATAACCTTAGGTCAAGCACATAATACTTACATTAGCTTATGCCAGCTGCCAACTTCTACTGGGCCACACTCTAAGCCCTTAACAATACTCAAGACATATAGCTATGTCTATATTTAATATATATATTTTAGTTCTTCCCCTTACTGTTACTACTTCAATAATTTCCATTATTATATCAACAGGCACGCTTAGCAGATAGATTACATTTCACCCACAAATATACACCTCCCTAGATAAGGTCAGGATCAAGAGTGGTCAACAGCACACAATTGTAGCCTATGGATATAAGGGCTAGGTATAAGGCAGTAATGCAAGAAATCTACATGTCCAAAACCTGAAAGATATTAGCTTAGCACTTAGCAAAAGAGTTTGAGGTCTATAGGCCTTACCATAAGGCAGTTAACCAGAAGTCACAAGACAGCAGAAGATGCATTCCTATAATAAACAAGTATGCTTAACCGCTGACAAGTAACTGCAAGAAGTCAGTTGATGCCAGTTGCAGGTATTTTAGGATAGGAACATCAGCAGATATTCAACCTCAAGATTACTATAGCAATCTATTGACTTCATGTTAATAGGTTTGAGATAATTAATACTCTAACCTATAGAATAAGGACACCCCAACATTATTAAGATGAGGAAGTTTATGAATATTCATGGCAGTCACCAGACCCTTTAACAGGGCTAACCAAAGTCTAGACTTTTGGGATCTCTTGGCATGCCAGAGATGGGATAGGACCTTCATGGATTATCACTTGTCTCATCACTCCTAGATCTTCACAAGGATGGTATGAGTATGTGTTTGTCATGACACTGGGTATTAAAACAATTCTGGATTTTTGTTACCAACTTGTTTGGGTTGAAGTTTGTGGGTGTTTATTAATTGTGTTAATAAAATTGTTGAAAATTCAAAAGGTTTTTCCTAAGTATTGCCACAGTGCACAGTGGGGTTCCCGAATTAATAGTAATTCTAATAACCCTGGGCCTGATTTTGGGATTACAACCTACCAAACCTCAGTTTCAAAGTGAATTATGCTAAACCAAATTAAGGTCACTTTAATTCTGAATGACAGTGTCCACAGTGGTGTACCGCAGTTTAACTAATCCATTTTGATAGTTAATTCAGATTAATTTTACCTGAATGTTCCCATTTAGGCAAGCCACAAATCTCATACTAAACAAAACTAGTCTATTCTAAATAGATTTGACCAATTCCAGCGTTAGATGCTGCCAGGTTGCATGCTAATTGTGTCTGTAGAATTATAACAATGAATGGATCTTATTCAAGGATGTAAATCATACACTTCCCTGGCCAAACACAACACACAGTGCTCCCATCCTCTGCTGGCCTGGAGAGTTAGTGAGTTGTACACCTTTGTAATACTGTCCTCGGTTTCATGTCCACTGAAATAAGAAAGACTCAGATTTCAAGACTTTTTATGGCTCTCCATCACTTATGTGACTCTTCATAGCCTTTGACAATCTCATAACACCCAATACATAGCTTGGTGATTTTTCACTGAGTATTGCAATTAAAAAGGCATACCAGTTTATTAATTCAAATTGAGCACTTTTTTCCGCACATGGTTCATTTCAGATATATTCCCTCCTGTTTTCAGCAGTGTAAGCAAATTAACACCAGAGAAACTTGAAAACCATGAAAATGCATCTTCTGAGCATCTGTTAAGTGGACTTTTGTTATGTCACCTAAATGAGAATCAGACCTAGGCCAGGTCAAGTAGTGTGAAGGACATACTAAATATATCAAATTGCTGCATTCACTCATCTGTGTGGTACACAGTTTTAAGACACAGAGAATAATAGCTCCTTCATCTCAACATGCAAAAATTATTAATAGAATTAGCTTTTACAATGGGAAAAATAAGAAGCCTTCAGCTCTGTTTGATGTTTAATTTTCGTTTCGATGGCAAAGAACAGAGGTTCCAAAATTTGGAAAATACTGTAGGAATATTCTGAACACATCCCACTAAGGGACACAAGCCTGGAAATCTTTCAAAACCCAGAAGGTTCTGCTTAAATACATTAGATATTTACATTCTAACATCAGCAGGGGTGTTAGACTCTCTAGTGATAAGATTAGATGGATTGATAGTTTAGATGATAGCATCTATATATGGTAAATATATCTTTAGTCCCTTATGTTAGCTGGTAGCCTCTAGTTGCAAGGTACCTACTTTAACATATAGTGGTGACTGCTTTGCATACATTATTACACAGGTTATGCACTTAACACCACTGGAGAAAACAAAAAGACTGTGTTAGTCTGTGTTGCCATTCCCAGAGCAAATCCATATAATTTAGTCAATAGCTTGTGTTACTGCTATCAAGATATTGCTTTAGAAGCAAATTGCAAAGGATAGATATGGAGAGTCACTTTCTTTGTAAAGGAAATTTGCAAGGATTTAAAAAAAGGTGGGAAGTCACTTATAATATTCTTAAGCATTAGTCTCATACATAAAATGGAAGCACTGATGTTCCTCAATAAGAGCAATTCAATACAAAAGCTATTACATTTAGACTAAACTGTGTAAAATGGTTTTAGGGCACAGACAACTGTCCACTGGGACTTAGGCCAAGACAATGAAATTAATTTCACCCTCCTGCTAGCGTCAGATTTAACTTGAAGTCCAAAGACAAGAGGTTATTTTGCATTATGCACTTAACTCCCTGACTCCATCTCCGAGTCTTCCATTTTGAAGTGAAATGGCAGATCGTATTCTGTAGTGCTAGTATGCAGAAAATTGCATGAAAGAAAACCTAAGACATCCACACTCTGAAACAGCATCTCCATATGCCTCAGCTCACTATCACTTTGCTTATATGTCATTAGGGTTCTAATGCAGAACAACTTTATTTTTGAGGATGTTTGCTCTATTTGCAGGTATAAAATTGGAAATTATGCTACAGATAAACATGCATGAATTTAAAATACAAAAAGAACCCCACAGTTACCCATGTGCCAGGAAAGGAAATTATTGTTTTATTTATTATTAATTTAATAATGCTATTTTGCATTGTGTTCATATTTCTCTCCAAAGCATCTACAAAAACTGCAGGAGTGCAGAGGCAAAATGTAGAGTTTCACATATGCATATAGGCTCTCAGGTGAACAATGGACTTTGAGAGACAACAACTAACAAAATCATCCAAAGCACAAACTGGATGGTGATGGAGGACTTCAACTACTCAGACATCTGTTGGAAAAATAATACAGCAGGGCACGGTTTATCCAACAAGTTCTTGGAATGTATTGGAGACAATATTTTAGTTCAGAAGGTGGAGAAATCTACTAGGAGAGAGACTTTTCTCAGTTTCAATTTTAATAAATAGGGAGGAACTGGGTAAGAATTTGAAAGTGGAAGGCAGCTTGGGTGAAAGTGATCATGAAACGGTAGAGTTCATGATTCTAAGGAATGGTAGGAGGTAAAACAGCACAATAAAGATACAGGATTTGAAGGTAGTGGACTTTAGCAAACTCAGGGAGTTGGTAGGTAAGATCCCATGGGAAGCAAGTCTAAGGGGGAAAATGTTTTCAAGAAAGTTGGCAGTTTTTCAAAGAGACATTTTTAAGGGCACAAGAGCAAACTATCTCACTGCATAGGAAAGATAGGAAATATGGCAACAGGAGATCTTCAGTTATCTGAAACTCAAAAAAGAATCCTGGAAAAAGTGAAAACAAGGTCAAATTTTACAAAGGATGAATATAAACAAACTGTCATAAACAGATAGCTAAGGGTTAATGTCTCTTTCACCTGAAGCACCTGACCAGAGGACCAATCAGGAAACCGGATTTTTTCAACTTTGGGTGGAGGGAATTGAGTGTCTGAGTCTTTTGTCTTTGTTTTCCGTCTGCCTGCCTGCTTTCTCTGAGCTTTGGAGAAGTAGTTCTACTTTCTAGTCTTCTGTTTCTAAGTGTAAGGACAAAGAGATCAGATAGTAAGTTCTATGGTTTTTTTTCTTTGGTATTTGCATGAATATAAGTGCTGGAGTGCTTTGATTTGTATTCTTTTTGAATAAGGCTGTTTATTCAATATTCTTTTAAGCAATTGACCCTGTGTTGTATCATCTTAATACAGAGAGAACATTTGTACTTATTTTTCTTTCTTTTTATATAAAGCTTTCTTTTAAGACCTGTTGGAGTTTTTCTTTACTTCAGGGAAATTGAGTCTGTACTCACCAGGGAATTGGTGGGAGGAAGAAATCAAGGGGAGATTTGTGTGTTGGATCGCTAGCCTGATTTTGCATTCCCTCTGGGGGAATAGGAAAGTACTTTTTGTTTCCAGGATTGGGAACGGAGAGGGGGAGTCCCTCTGTGTAGTTTCACAGAGCTCTGTGAGGGGGGAAGGGAAAAAGGATTATTTCCCTTGGTTGTGAGACTCAAGGGATTTGGGTCTTGGGGTCCCCAGGGAAGGTTTTTCAGGGGGACCAGAGTGCCCCAAAACACTCTAATTTTTTGGGTGGTGGCAGCAGGTACCAGGTCCAAGCTGGTAACTAAGCTTGGAGGTTTTCATGCTAACCCCCATATTTTGGACGCTAAGGTCCAAATCTGGGACTAAGGTTATTACATGGTGGCAGCTGGTGGGAGATAGACAGAATCCAGAAGCCAGTAGAAATATTATATTTTTCTTTTCTCTGCTAAGGGCTTTTTAGCAGAGAGAAGCAGTTGGTTTTAAAAGGGAACCAGAGAGAATTTTTTTTTCTGCTCTCTCTCGCAGTTTGTGGCTTGCATGTTAAGGGTCTTTTGTCATGCAATAGCCCTCCCATTAGGAGGCAAGTACCAGCACTTATAGGCATGCAAATAAAGTGGTTTTTCTGGTTTCCCTTCATTGAACATTAGCTAGAGAGAGAAAGGGAAAAAAGCACTGTTGCTAGGCAGACTTCAGGAGGCAACAGAGCCTGCAGTTCAGAAGAGAAACACCAGAGGGCACCCCAACACAAGAAAACAGGAACCATGTCTACCAAGACAAAAATGGAGGCTGAAGAACAAATCAAAGAAGCTGAACACAGGCGACAACTGGAAATAAAACAAAAAGAGATGGAGATGAAAGAAAGAGAAGAACAGATCAAAGAGGCAGCCTACCAAAGAGAACAGGCAGCCTACCAAAGAGAACAGGCAGCCAAAGAGGCAGCACACAAAAGAAAACTAGAAGAAGAAGAGGTAGCCTACCGAAGGAAACAAGCAGAAGAAGAGTTGGCCCACAGAAGGAAGCAAGAAGAAGAAGAGGCGGCCCACCGCCGAGACATGGAAAAACACCAAAAAGAAATGGAAAAAACAACAAAAAGAAATGGAAAAACAACAAAAAGAGAATGAAGAGAAGGAAAAACAGAGAAAACATGAACTGGAGATGGCAAAAGCTGGGCTGCCTGTGCCAGCCAACCCTAACAACCCGGCGCCAAATATTGCTCCACAGCACAGGAAATTTCCCACCTACAAGGCAGGTGATGACACCGAGGCCTTCTTGGAAAACTTTGAAAGAGCCTGTCTTGGGTACAGCATCCCCGAAGACCAGTACATGGTAGAATTAAGGCCACACCTCAGTGGACCTTTAGCAGAGGTGGCAGCTGAAATGCCTAAGCAGCAAATGAATGACTATAAACTTTTTCAAACCAAGGCCAGATACAGGATGGGGATAACCCCAGATCATGCCCGTCGGCGCTTCAGAACCCAAAAGTGGAAACCAGAGGTGTCATTTCCCAAACACGCCTACTACATTGCAAAAAACTATGAGGCCTGGCTAACAGGAAACAACATTCAAACCTTGGAAGAACTGAACCTCCTCATACAAATGGAGCAGTTCTTGGATGGTGTTCCTGAAGACATCACACGGTACATACAAGATGGAAACCCCAAGAATATCGCTGAGGCGGGGGAGATTGGAGCCAAATGGATGGAACTGGCAGAAAGCAAGAAAGCTACTGTCAAGGGGAACGATTACCCCAGGGGGCCCACAGACCATAAACCCTACAACCGAGGACAGCCAAAGACCCCACATACCACCCAAGTAAAGCCACAGATACCCTACCCTTCAACCTCACCAGTCTCCAGTAACTCACCTCGGCCCAGTGACCCATCAGATGGAAGATGCTTTAAGTGTAATGAACTGGGACATATCAAGGCCAAGTGTCCCAAGAACACCATGCGAGTGCAATTCATTACACCACCATCACACCAAAGATCCCCAGGCCCGGATGCCTCTCAAATACCCTTGGAGCGAAGGGAAACTTTGAGAGTGGGCGGAAAGAAGGTTACTGCGTGGAGAGACACGGGGGCACAAGTGTCAGCTATCCACCAATCCTTCGTTGACCCCAAATTCATCAACCCAAAGGCCAAAGTTACAATTTACCCCTTCATGTCACAAGCTGTAGACTTGCCTACAGCTCAACTGCCTGTCCAGTACAAAGGCTGGTCAGGAATGTGGACTTTTGCAGTCTATGACAATTATCCTATCCCCATGCTACTGGGGGAAGACTTGGCCAACCAGGTGAGGCGGGCCAAGAGAGTGGGAATGGTTACACGTAGCCAAACCAGGCAAGCTTCCAGACCCATTCCTGTTCCTGAGCCGTCCACAGAGGCCCCGTCTGTGTTACCAGAGACCCAGACAGAGGTAGTGGACCCGGATTCCATGCCTACCACTGAAACAGCCACAGCATCTCCAGTCCCAGGCCCGGAACTGGAACAGCAACCAGCACCAGCAAGTGCAACTACATCTTCAAACTCAACGCCAGAGGGCGCCAGCGAGCCAAAACTGGCAGAAGCAACAGACAGCCATACCCAAAAGGCTCAGCCAGAGCCTGAAATACCCTCAGGTGCACCAGCGGAGAGCGGTTCACCAGCAACGGAAACAACCCCATCACCTACATCGCTTCCAGAGGGACCAAGCCCAAGTCCACAGTCTGAGGAAGAACTGGTGACCCCAGCCTCAAGGGAACAGTTCCAGGCTGAGCAGGAAGCGGATGACAGCCTTCAGAAAGCTTGGGCGGCGGCACGGAGCACCCCACCGCCTCTCAGCTCTTCTAATCGATCCCGGTTTGTTATAGACCAAGGACTTTTATACAAGGAAATTCTTTCTGGTGGACACCGGGAAGAATGGCAGCCGCAAAAACAGTTGGTGGTTCCAACTAAGTACCGGGAGAAGCTCTTAAGCTTAGCCCATGATCATCCCAGTGGCCATGCTGGGGTGAACAGAACCAAGGACCGGTTGGGGAAGTCCTTCCACTGGGAGGGGATGGGCAAGGACGTTGCCAAGTATGTCCGGTCTTGTGAGGTATGCCAAAGAGTGGGTAAGCCTCAAGACCAGGTCAAGGCCCCTCTCCAGCCACTCCCCATAATTGAGGTCCCATTTCAGCGAGTAGCTGTGGATATTCTGGGCCCTTTCCCAAAAAAGACGCCCAGAGGAAAGCAGTACGTACTGACTTTAGTGGACTTTGCTACCCGATGGCCAGAAGCAGTAGCTCTAGGCAACACCAGGGCTAACACTGTGTGCCTGGCCCTAACAGACATCTTTGCCAGGGTAGGTTGGCCCTCTGACATCCTTACAGATTCAGGGTCTAATTTCCTGGCAGGGACCATGAAAAAACTGTGGGAAACTCATGGGGTGAATCACTTGGTTGCCACCCCATACCACCATCAAACCAATGGCCTGGTGGAAAGGTTCAATGGAACTTTGGGGGCCATGATACGAAAATTCATCAACGAATTCTCCAATAATTGGGACCTAGTGTTGCAGCAGTTGCTGTTTGCCTACAGGGCTGTACCACATCCCAGTTTAGGGTTTTCACCATTTGAACTTGTGTATGGTCACGAGGTTAAGGGGCCATTACAGTTGGTGAAACAGCAATGGGAGGGGTTTACGCCTTCTCCAGGAACTAACATTCTGGACTTTGTAAGCAACCTACAAAGCACCCTCCGACACTCTTTAGCCCTTGCTAGAGAGAACCTAAAGGATGCTCAAGAAGAGCAAAAGGCCTGGTATGACAGACATGCCAGAGATCGGTCCTTCAAGGTAGGAGACCAGGTTATGGTCTTGAAGGCGCAACAGGCCCATAAAATGGAAGCATCATGGGAAGGGCCATTCACGGTCCAAGAGCGCCTGGGAGCTGTAAACTACCTCATAGCATTTCCCAATTCCTCACTAAAGCCTAAAGTGTACCATGTTAATTCTCTCAAGCCTTTCTATTCCAGAGACTTACAGGTTTGTCAGTTTACAGTCCAGGGAGAGGATGCTGATTGGCCTGACGGTGTCTACTACGACGGGAAAAAAGACGGTGGCGTGGAAGAGGTGAACCTCTCAACCACCCTGGAACGTCTGCAGCGGCAACAAATCAAGGAGCTGTGCACTAGCTTCGCCCCATTGTTCTCAGCCACCCCAGGACGGACTGAACGGGCATACCACTCCATTGATACAGGTAATGCTCACCCAATCAGAACCCCACCCTACCGAGTGTCTCCTCATGCCCAAGCTGCTATAGAACGGGAGATCCAGAACATGCTACAGATGGGTATAATCCGCTCATCTACCAGTGCATGGGCATCTCCAGTGGTTCTGGTACCCAAACCCGATGGGGAAATACGCTTTTGCGTGGACTACCGTAAGCTAAATGCTGTAACTCGTCCGGACAACTATCCAATGCCACGTACCGATGAGCTATTGGAAAAGTTGGGACGTGCCCAGTTCATCTCTACAATAGACTTAACCAAGGGGTACTGGCAAGTACCGCTAGATGAACCTGCCAAGGAGAGGTCAGCATTCGTCACCCATGCGGGGGTGTATGAATTCAATGTCCTTCCTTTCGGCCTTCGAAATGCACCCGCCACCTTCCAGAGGCTGGTAGATGGTCTACTAGCTGGACTGGGAGAATTTGCAGTTGCCTACCTCGATGATGTGGCCATTTTTTCAGACTCCTGGCCCGAACACCTACTACACCTGGAAAAGGTCTTTGAGCGCATCAGGCAGGCAGGACTAACTGTTAAGGCCAAAAAGTGTCAAATAGGCCAAAACAGAGTGACTTACCTGGGGCACCAGGTGGGTCGAGGAACCATAAACCCCCTACAGGCCAAGGTGGATGCTATCCAAAAGTGGCCTGTCCCACGGTCCAAGAAGCAGGTCCAATCCTTCTTAGGCTTGGCCGGATACTACAGGCGATTTGTACCACACTACAGCCAAATCGCTGCCCCACTGACCGACCTGACCAAAAAGACCCAGCCAAATGCCGTTAAGTGGACTGATGAGTGTCAAAAGGCCTTTACCCAGCTTAAGGCGATGCTCATGTCTGACCCTGTGCTCAGGGCCCCGGACTTTGACAAGCCATTCCTAGTAACCACAGATGCATCTGAGCGTGGTATAGGAGCAGTGCTCATGCAGGAAGCAACAGATCACAACTTCCATCCTGTAGTGTTTCTCAGCAAGAAACTGTCGGAGAGGGAAAGTCACTGGTCAGTCAGTGAAAAGGAATGCTATGCCATTGTGTACGCCCTGGAAAAGCTACGCCCATATGTTTGGGGACGGCGGTTCCAACTACAAACTGACCATGCTGCACTAAAGTGGCTTCATACTGCCAAGGGGAACAACAAGAAACTTCTTCGTTGGAGTTTAGCTCTCCAAGATTTTGATTTTGAAATTCAACACATCACAGGAGCTTCTAACAAAGTAGCTGATGCACTCTCCCGTGAGAGTTTCCCAGAATTCAGTAGTTAAAAAGTGTTCTTAAAATGTAGAAGTCTGTTAGTTATATACTTAGTAGTATATATAAAGGTGCATGTGTTGTAGTAATCTGTTTATTTTCAAGTTCTAAAAGGAAATCGCCGCCAGTGAGCTTCCCCACTGTCTGCAATTTGGGGGGCGTGTCATAAACAGATAGCTAAGGGTTAATGTCTCTTTCACCTGAAGCACCTGACCAGAGGACCAATCAGGAAACCGGATTTTTTTCAACTTTGGGTGGAGGGAATTGAGTGTCTGAGTCTTTTGTCTTTGTTTTCCGTCTGCCTGCCTGCTTTCTCTGAGCTTTGGAGAAGTAGTTCTACTTTCTAGTCTTCTGTTTCTAAGTGTAAGGACAAAGAGATCAGATAGTAAGTTCTATGGTTTCTTTTCTTTGGTATTTGCATGAATATAAGTGCTGGAGTGCTTTGATTTGTATTCTTTTTGAATAAGGCTGTTTATTCAATATTCTTTTAAGCAATTGACCCTGTGTTGTATCATCTTAATACAGAGAGAACATTTGTACTTATTTTTCTTTCTTTTTATATAAAGCTTTCTTTTAAGACCTGTTGGAGTTTTTCTTTACTTCAGGGAAATTGAGTCTGTACTCACCAGGGAATTGGTGGGAGGAAGAAATCAAGGGGAGATTTGTGTGTTGGATCGCTAGCCTGATTTTGCATTCCCTCTGGGGGAATAGGAAAGTACTTTTTGTTTCCAGGATTGGGAACGGAGAGGGGGAGTCCCTCTGTGTAGTTTCACAGAGCTTGTGTCTGTGTATCTCTCCAGGAGCACCTGGAGGGGGGAAGGGAAAAAGGATTATTTCCCTTGGTTGTGAGACTCAAGGGATTTGGGTCTTGGGGTCCCCAGGGAAGGTTTTTCAGAGGGACCAGAGTGCCCCAAAACACTCTAATTTTTTGGGTGGTGGCAGCAGGTACCAGGTCCAAGCTGGTAACTAAGCTTGGAGGTTTTCATGCTAACCCCCATATTTTGGACGCTAAGGTCCAAATCTGGGACTAAGGTTATTACACAAACAAACAAGTATGTAGGGACAAAATTAGAAAAGCCAAGTCACAAAACGAGATTAAACTAGCTACAGACATATAGGATAACATGAAAACATTCTACAAATACATTAGAATCAAGAGGAAGACCAAGGACAGGGTAGGGTTTTTTTTTGTTTGTTTGTTTACTTTTCACCAAAAAGGTTAGTAGTGACTGGGCATCTAACATAGTGAAGCCAGTGAAAATGATGTAGGATCAGAGGCTAAAATCAGGAAAGAACAAGTTAAAAATTACTTAGACAAGCTAGATGTCTTCAAATCATCAGGACCTGATGATATACGTCCTAGAATAGTCAAGGAGTTGCCTGAGGAGATAGCTAATGGCTCAGATATTATCTTTGAAAAGTCATGGAAAACAGGAGAGATTCCAGAGGACTGGAAAAGGGAAATATAGTGCCAATCTATAAAAAGAGAAATAGGAACAACCTGGGGAATTACTGACCAGTCCGCTTAACTTCAGTTCCCAGCAAGATAATGGGGCAAATAATTAAGCAATCAATTTGCAAACATCTGGAAGATAAGAAGGTGATAAGTAACAGTCAGCATGTCAAGAACAAATCATATCAAACCAACTTAACAGCATTATTTGACAGGGCAACAAGCCTTGTGGATAGGAGGGAAGCAGTAGATGTGGTATATGTTGACTTTAGTAAGGCTTTACATACTGTTCCTTATGACCTCTTATAAACTAGGGACATACAGTCTAGATGGAGCTATGAAATGGTGCATAACTGGCTGGAAAACGTTCCCAGAGAGTAGTTACCAGTGGTTCACAATCAAGCTGAAAGGGCATATCGAGTGTAGTTCCAAAGGGATCAGTTCTGTGGCTGGTTCTGTTCAATATCGTCATCAATGATTTAGATAAAGGCATAGAGTATACTCAAAGTTTCTGAACTATACCAATCTGGGAAGGTTACAAGTGCTTTGGAGGATAGAATTAAAATTCAAAATGATCTGGACAAACTGGAGAAACAATCTGAAGTCAATAGGATGAAATTCAATAAAGGAATAATGCAAAGTACTCCACTTAAAAGGAGCAATTGGTTGCACACATACAAAATGGAAAATGACTGCTTAGGAAGGAATACTACAGAAAAGGATCTGGGGTTCATAGAGGATCACAGGCTAAATATGAGATAATAATGTAACACTGTTGCAAAAATATATATCATTCTGACACATATTAGCCAGACTGGTGTAAGCTAGACATGAGAAGCCTACTCCATGCTGATTAGGCCTCCACTGGAGTATTGTGTCCAGTTCTGGGTGCCACATTTCAGGAAAGATGTGGACAAATTAGAGAAAGTGCAGAGAAGAGCAACAAAAATGATTAAAAATCTAGAACACACGACCTATGAGGGAAGATGGAAAAAAATGAGTTTGTTTAGTCTCAAGAAGAGAAGACTGTGAAGGGATGATAACAGTTTTCAAGAACATAAAAGGTTGTTACAAGGAGGAGGGAGAAAAATTATTCTTGTTAAGCTCTGAGGCTAGGACAAGAAATAATGGGCTTAAATTGCAGCAAAGGTGATTTAGGCTGGACATTAGGAAAAACTTCCTAACTGTCAGCATGGTTAAGCACTGGAGTAAATTGTCTATGCTGGTTGTGGAATCTCTGTCATTGGAGATTTTTAAGAGCAGGTTAGACAAATACCTGTCAGGGACGGAATATTAATACTTAGTCCTGCCGTGAGTGCAGGGGACTGGACTAGATGACCTCTCAAGGGCCCTTCCAGTCCTATTATTCTATGATTCTATGATAATGTACGGTGAAGTAAGGAAAGTGTGGCAGATATACAATTAATTGGAGAAGAAGGCAAGAATGAGGGCATCTAGAAAATATATCCCATGTGATTGGTGCTTTAATTCTCAGATTCTTATTGACTTCAGTGAGTTTTGAATGAGGCCCTACTACTACAATTGCAATTTGCAGCTCGTAAAAACATGACACCTAAAATGCCATTCTTAGTGAACAATTGCCTCATTGCTGAGAGAAGGTTGTTTGTAGTAATTTGTTATTTTAAAGGAAACCATTATAAATGCAAAGGGGCTATAATATTTAACAATGCATTTCAATTCCATTTTACTTAAAATTATAAAACTGAAAGGGCCACTCTTTCACCACAGAGCTGAAGTAAGTTCCTTCCAAATCACTCAATCAACATTTTACAAGGCATTAACCTCAATTAACTAAACTGTTGTCTGACAGAGTTTTATTCAAGGAAATATACAGTGTGTGAAGGCTTTGCCAGGAGTTTAAGTCCAGTCAAACTAACAGAGCCTTTAAGAAACAGAAATACTAAACCTGTTGAAAGGCATTCATAGGTCTCCACTATCAGCAAAAGAAATTGCTCTGAAAGTGCTATGACTAATATGTCACCAAATCAGCACTTCTTTTATGGCAGCCGACTAGAGAGACTCAAATAAATCAGATTTGTCTAAATACTATTAGAAATGCCAGCTGGGATTCTGAACTCAGTGTACCACAGCAATGTGTTTGTAAGCCTTGATTGAACTTTGCAAGGAGGTTGTTGTTTTCAGGAAGCAAGAAACCATTTTCTGGTGAGAAATCTTTCAGTGTTCCTATCATCTTTCTTCTGTCCTTTTCATATCAGGTAAAGATGCTCATTTTCTTCTCCTTCCTTAATGTGCATTTTCTTAACAAGTGTACTGTCAAACATATAAAAATTGCTTTGGGAGAAGCTCTTTTAAACAAAGCTGGCTTTCCCCTGTTCATTTTCATAATAGGTAGCACAGAGCAGTCATACTGCCTGTACTCATAGAAAGCCTATTTATCTATAGTGTTTTAAAACATTTCTATGTTTTATAATGTGATTCTCTTTTTCAAAAGCTCTGTATTGTAGAATCAGCCACTTAACATTCATGAGGGGAAGGGGAAAACACACACAAGCTTCTAGGTAACTTTTAGGATTCTTTGAGACAAACTAAATGCTTCACATAAAATAGGCCATTGGCTCGTAAAAGAGCATTCAGTAGAAATAAGTCAAAGTAAGAGCGTAAAAAGCTCTTGGGCCTGATTCTGATGTGACACCTCTTTTATGGTGCTGTAACTACCCGGGGCCTGGGTCCCCTGTGCCTTCAGCCCAGTCTAGTTATTTACATGTGCAAAGTTGCCTAGATCCTTGGGTCCAGCAGTGCTATGGTTGGTCCCCAGACATAAATTAGAGCAGTCTGAGGGCTACTGTCAATTACACTGAGGGTCAGTGGTTTCAAACAGGACATTATGATAGTTGGCAACACTAAGGCACAAGGAAAACCTGAATGCCATCCCCTCCTTTTTTTTCCAGTCATTCCTCCTATGAAGGCTACATGGGTAGTGAATAAGCAGCTATACTGGTTTTATGCAATCCAAGATCTTCCTATAAATGAGCTGACCTTTCTGTAGCTGGCTATACCTTTAGGGTTGCTCTGCACTAGTACCATGGCACAAAGTGGCCTGAATACAAAGGGGAATCTGAATATGGGGCTAGATCTTTGGCCCCAGTCTGCCCCCTTTGTGTTTTTCTAGTGGTGCAGAGGGGCCACAAAACTGTTTGAAAAAGCAGTGTGGGAATCCCTAAGTGGCATCCAGTTATCACAGCCATGTTTTAATTGAAAACATCATAGGTATTTTTAAAACCCATTTCCAGTGCATTTATCAAAGAATATTCCCAGAAATATTTCTATTGGTTTAGGGAAAGTTTCTGTTTATAAAACCTAACTTTGAGGCCTAATCTGATTTATAAAATAGACTGGCCTATCAAATGAAAAAAAAAATCCCAATCTAAACTGACCTTCCATCCACAAAGAAACAGAGACCAGCATTACTGAGATTAAATCATCTGTCTCTCTTCTCTACCTTCAAGATCAGAAAATGTTTCTTCCCTGAAACACTTAACTACAGTTTATGGATAAGTGGCACAGTCTAATCGCTACCCACAAATTTAATAATTTCCAGGCAATATCTACTTTTATAGCAATGTAAATCCAAGACTTTGTTTTAAAATGAAAGGCTTTGTCCTTTATACAGAAGCACTGTGAGAAAACAAAGCATCCCTCCTTTGGACAAGAGGTTGGTCTCCCCTCAGTATCCAACCATTCTGAGCATAGACTTGGCTCCTTATTAATTATTACTCATTTGTATTACAGAAGTGTCTAAGTGGCACAGTCATGGACTGGTACCCCATTTTGCTAGCCCCAATACAAAACACAGAACCCAAAAAAAATGGTCCTTGCACCAAACAGCTTAGAATCTAAGTAACTGCTTACAGAGAAAGCTGTTAGCACATTTGGCTGGATCCACAAATGGATTTAGGCATTGTAACACTGAGCATCATAGTGTCTACCTTCTACATAGTGAGAAAAATTATAGAACACTGTGATCCCAAAGCCTGAGTTAGGCACCTATGATCTCTACACAATGAATGGGAAGAGATGGGGCCTTAAAATGCAATCCACCAAAAGCCAGCATGCTAGGCAGTGAGTTGTGTAAAATAGGCCAAACCCTCCTTCTTGGCTAAGTCCTGCACCTCTGATTGAGTTAGACATCTAAGTGCCAGCAGCAGGGAGGTGACTATCTTTGCTAATGTTCCACAACTGGGAACCCCTCTCTTGGACCTCTCCATCCCCATGTCACTTAGAGCAAGATAATGTTAATATTTGTTTTCACACTATTGTAACATCATTGGCTTCAATGGAGTTACTCCCTATTTAATCTGTGTAAGGGCCTGATCTGGAACCCTGAAAAGCCTATTGAGTTTTTCCATTGTATATGGACTTTGGATCAGCCTCTAACTGATACTGGATTCAAAAACTTTGCCTATAAATAACAGATTTAAAAAATCAATTTAGAATAATGTAGTAAAGTCAATAGAAAAAAACTCCAGCTTCTGTCTATAAAATGAATGCATGTGCATCTACTATTTCACAGTTTAATGTTTTCCTTCCATATTTCTGTTGAGAGCTTAAATTCTTAGGTCTTCATGAAGGATATTTTCAGAAAGGTTATTTTTCACCATGGATGTCATATTACTCTTCATTTTCATTAAGCTGCATTTTCCCTAATCTATACAAATGACATTTCCATTTGTCCCTGATCTCGAAAAAGATTTCTCAAAAAGGAATAAGATAGAAATGCTTTCAAATCAAACCCACATCAATTTCTGCAAATGTCCTAACAATAATATTTTGAATTCACATTGGCGAATGTATTGTATTTTCTTAAAAAAAAAGTCATCATTTTTTCAGAAAGCGTTTAAGTGTCATAACCTTTTCTAGATCCACACAGGCAGCGTTACATAGCAACAGGAAAAATCGCTCTCAGTTCTATCTATTCAAAAACAGTCAACAGATTTTTTTAATATAACTAGAAGCATATGCTACACACTACTTAAAAGCTTGCATACTGCACTTTGCCATTGGCTATATTATGCTGTCAAATAATTACAAAGCAAATAGCAACAATTCATTTTTCTGCTTATGTATATTTCTGTAAATGTATGTCAGTATATCTGCTATGATCTACTAAAGGTGGAGCTGGTACCACCTAAAGTTAAGGTTGCCTGACAATTTCCAATATAAGATCCTGTTTTCAGCTGCTTATAACTTTGCAGACTGTAACCATAGACACGTGTCTATGTCAGGCTGAATAATAAAATAATGTATTATTATATTTATATTTTTTTAAAGTTGAAGTAAAAAATCAGTCATCCATTTCTGAGAATGAGAGTAGGGAAAAATACATTGTTTTGCCCAAATTAAAAAAATTCAACCTTTTTGTTGAGAAGTTCTACTGCCTCTATGCTTTGGAACAGGGACTTGAAATTTAGCAGAGGGGTTACTGTGATATCAGGGATGTGCCTTTGGCCACCCCCATGCCCTCTGAAAACTACTCAAATTTGTCCAAGTTAAGAACCTTTGAAAAAAAATATTCTTTTTTTTAATAGAGACTTGTTAGAATTTGCTTGCTAAATTCTCCAAAGATTCCATCTGCACTGAGCATGCTCCATCCCCTCACAGCTGCTAGTGCCAACCAGACTGTGCATGTGCTATCTTTGACACGCAATTAGGCATGTTCCAGCCCAGAACTTCAGGGGCTGAGCAGGACTTTCTCTGCAACTGCTCCTCCTGTCTGCTGCAGGCTAATGTAGTGGTGAGCACAGCAACTGAAAGCAGGGCGATTGTGTTTAATGTGATTGCAACTCCCCTCCTGGGACTCAGCCACATGGAGGAGGAAGCCACCTGACTCAAATGCAAAGGGGTGAGGATTGGCAGTGGCTTTCAAGAGCTAGAGGGTAGGGGGAAGCAGACAATAAGGGGGCCGGAGGGGTTATAAACAAGGAGAAGGAGGATGGCAGCAGACAGGAGCTGCAGAGTTGTGAAAAGGAGCAGAGAGACAGGACCAAATTACAGGCAGAGGAGTTAAAGAGAAGCAGGGCCACCCAAAGGATTCAGGGGGCCTGGGGCAAAGTGGGGGAGCTGCGGCACTTGTACTCACCTGGTAGCGGTTTGGGTTTTCGGCAGCATTTCGGCGACGGGGGGCTCTTCAGTGCTGCCAAAAACATGGAGTGACTAAAGGGCCCCAAGCTGCCGAAATGCCGTTGAAGACCTGGACTGTCGCCGGGCCAGGGCTCGCGGGGCCCCTGCAGGGCCCAGGGAAAATTTCCCCCTTGTCCCCCCCCCAGGAAGCCCTGAAGAGAAGTGAAGAGGGAGGAGTGCAGGAGCCATGGGTGGGACATAGATGGGAAAGGAGAGGAATGGAGAATGGCTGTGGGCACAAGAGCAGAAGGATCTTCCACTCAAAAGTTGGAACTGAACCAAGGAGTCCTGAGTCTCTGCTGTCAGTGAATGGTTGTAAAACCCACTGGTAAAGTATGTTTGCATCCCTGTCTTGTGACTGGTCCAAGTGGTGAAACATGTCCTGCCCCAGCTTCAAGCAGCAGGACTTTCTGCCATGTGTGGAGAGCCCCAGTGGACCAGCTTGTATATCTCCTTGGTGAGCGGGCCTGCCAAGAATGTTAGTGGCTCCTCCATAGAGCCATAAGCACCCGTGTGGATCTGGCATAGTCCATGGACACCTGACACCTGTCCCTTATGCAGCAAGAGGGAAACCCTGGAGCATATCTATTGTGACAAAGTTCCTCCTCTACCTTGGTGGGTCCTGCACTTATTGGCAGATTTTTCTCACCTCAGTGATCTTCCCCACAGTCTGGATCAACTCCTCCTGTGTCTGATCAGGAGTTGGGAGGTTTGGGGGGAACCCGGGCCCGCCCTCTACTCTGGGTTCCAGCCCAGGGCCCTGTGGACTGCAGCTGTCTATAGTGCCTCCTGGTACAGTTGCATGACAGCTACAACTCACTGGGCTACTTCCCTATGGCCTCCTCCCAACACCTTCTTTATCCTCACCACCAGACCTTCCTCCTGATGTCTGATAATGCTTGTACTTCTCAGTCCTCCAGCAGTATGCCTACTTACTCTCAGCTCCTTATGCCTCTTTCTCCCAGCTCCTCACACACACTTCCTCTCTTCTGACTCCTCCCCACCTGACTGGAGTGAGCTCCTTTTTAAACCCAGGTGTCCTGATTAGCCTGCCTTGATTGGCTGCAGGTGTTCTAATCAGCCTGTCTGCTTAACTGGTTCTAGCAGGTTCCTGATTACTCTAATGCAGCCCCTGCTCTGGTCACTCCGGGAGCAGAAGCCTGCTTCTCCTGGGGCCAGAGATCTCTCTTCTGTCACTCTGCTGTAGAGGAAGGAGGGAGAGGGCAGCTGCTGCTGCTGCTGTTCCTGCTGGGCGCTGGGCCCTCGCTGCTGCTGTTTCTGCTGCTGTTTCTGCTCCTGCTGCTTCCCTGGCTGGGCTAGACACCACCACCTACCCCTCTCTCTGCTGTCTGTTTGCTGGCTGGCTGGTGGTTCCCCCCCACCTCAGTTACTGCTGTTATTCCACCTACAGCCCCTTGGGGGGGGTGCTGGCCTGCTTCCCAGAGAGGGGGGAGTGAGAGACCCCAGCTCTTGTTGCTAAAGACACCACCCTCTGAGCTGGGTCCCTCCTGCCTGGACGCCAGACCACCACCACCTGGAACTGCTGGGCCTACTGTGGCTGTTGCTGGGGAGCTGTTGGTGCCCGGAGAAGGAGAGGAAGGAGAAGAGGACCGCCTGCTGCTGGAGACAGTATGAAGACCACTGTGGAGGGGGCTTTTCTGGACTGAGTCTTTTCCAAACTGTGCTCTTGTGGTGGGGGTTTGGACTGTGTCTGCTGGGGCACCGGGGGTGTGGCGTGGAGCCTGCCCCCAGTCCATCCGTGTCCCCCTTCGCCCCCACCACCATCGTTGCCCCCTCCACCACCCCCGCTGGCTGTTTTCCTTCTGCTTTGGACTCCTGCCTCTGGGTCTGAGCTGCTCGCCTGGCTCACCACGCCCACTTCCACCATTTGGGCCTGCAGCAGCAGCAGCCAAACATTGACTTTTTGGCACAAGTGCCTGTGGGTGCACCACCTCCCCCTCATACTGGACTGACCCCCTCCCCTCTGCCACATTTGTCCACCCCAGCTATTTCCCTCTGCTGCCTGATAGTTCTGCCCCAGCCCTGTAGCTGTCCCCGTGGTCCCTCTACTCCAATCTCAGCTCGCCCTTTCCCCCCACCCTGTGCTACCCCAGCCCTGATCGGTTCCCCCTCATGTGCCCACACCCCCTCTCAGGCGCTTGTGCCCTTCCCCATTTGGTTTCCCCTTGTTCACTGCACTCCCCCCTCTGCCGTTGCCCCCCCGCTCCCCTAGTGCAACTGGAGGCGCCGGAACCCCCCTCTGCGTTGGTGCCCTGCACCAATCCCACCCGTAGTCCTTGGTTGCTCCCTACGCCCCTTTAGCCTTCCCCTTCTGGCGCCCTCCTCCCCTGCCTGCAGCCTAGCGGGGAAGGGTGGCCGCCTCCTCTCCTTCCCCTCCCCTCGCTGTTTGTCCCCCTCCCCGCTCTCATTATGGCGGGGGATGCGGCGGGGGAGACCCCTCGCGATGCTCCCACTACCCCTCCTCCACCTGCCCCCGTGTCCACTGCCCAAGCCTCTACCTCGACCGCCGCTGCTGATCCACCTACCACCGCCCCTGCTGGGGCACTGGCAGCAGCGAGTACTGGGGAGACCTCCGTTGCTGCCACGTCTCTCTCCCCTTCTGATTCGGGGGGAGCCCCCCCAGCCGATGGGAAGGGTCGGGGTGGGAAGAAGGGTAAGGGCCCCGCTAGAAAGGCCAGGCCCTCCATGGCGGAGACTGCCCCCGTTGCCGCAGCCCCACTACTAGCTGCGGCGTCCCTCCCTGCTGTTCCCTCCACCAGCTCTGCAGGTGTCCCTCCCCCGGCCCCCAGGGCATACGCCCAGGTGGCGGCGGCCCCCCCGCCTGCCGCTGCTCCTCCGCCCGCTGCTTCCGCCAACATCTACAGCGGCCGGGGCCCCTTTCCCACTTTGACCAGGAAGCACGGCGTCCGTTGCCTCCTGGTGCCCGCCTCGCCCCACGTGGAGACCTACGTGCGGGCGTTGGCCAGGGTAGTGGGGCCCACGGCCATCGTGGCGGCCTCCAAAATGTACGGGAAGGTGGTCTTCTTCCTGGCATCGGAGGCTGCCGCCCAGGAGGCGGTAGAGACGGGCCTGGCGGTGGGGGGCGTGTTCGTCCCCCTGGAGCCGTTAGAAGACCTGGGGGTCCGCTTGATCTTGACCTCCGTCCCTCCCTTCCTGCCCAATGCCACCCTGCTGCCCGCCCTTTCTGCCCTGGGACGCCCCATCTCTGTCATCAGCCCTCTCCCCTTGGGCTGCAAGGACCCCGCCCTCCGTCATGTTCTCTCGTTCCGCCGGCAAGTGCAGCTTCAACTGCCGCCGCCGGCGCGTGGCGGAGAGGCGCTCGAGGGGTCCTTTCTGGTCCCTTACCAGGGAGCCCACTACCGGGTGCATTACTCAACGGGGGAGGCCCGGTGCTACCTCTGCCGGGCGATGGGGCACGTCCGGAAGGACTGTCCCTTGGCCCAGCACGGAGGAGCGTCCGGGACCCCCGAGCCCCGGCAAGGCGCCGGCCCTGTCATCGCCGGTCCCCCTAGCTGCCCGGCACCCGAAGCTGCCCCTCCTCCTCCTTCTCGGTCCACCTCTGTGGAGGAGGGTGTGGCGGGGCTACCGCCGGCCGTGGGAGAGGGCCCTTGCCCCCCGAGCCGACCCCTGTTAGCCAGCCCCCGGATGATGCCATGGAGGGCTGGTCCTTAGTGCAGGGGAAGCGGGGCAAGCGGAAGGCTCGAGTTTCTTTACATACTTCAGATTCGGAGGCCCCCCGGAAGAGCAGGAAGGGGGGCGCCGATGTCGAGTCTTCCGCCTTGTCCCCTGATGACTCCCAGTTTGTGGTGCCGGCTGGGGATGCCGTGGCAGCACCGGAAGGTGACACCGCCCCTCCTCCGGGGTCCCTTCCCGTGGATGCCCCCGAGGGAGCCTCTCTCGCCCCCTTCCCACTTGGCGCCTCTGAGAGCGCCGCGGTGGGTATCGCCTCGGGTGCTGGCGGGGAGGGCCCTGGGGTGGTGGACTGTGATCTCCCTCCCATCTACGCAGAAATCGAGGCCCTGGGTTTGACCCCGGTCACGCAGGGGGAGGACGACCCTCTGCCGGCGGGCCTCGATCTGGGCGACCTCACTACATCCCCCCTGTCCCTGGGTTCCCTTCCCCTACCCGCTGTTTCTGCTCCCACCTCTGAGGGTCCCCTGGAATCTTCCCTCAACTCGGCTGCGGGTGGCACTCTGTTGGCAGCTGCCGAGCCCCTTGGGGCGACGGCCAGTGCCCCGCTGCCGAGACCCGCTTCCCAGGGGGTGTCCCTCTTGGGTGTGGAGGACCCGCCCTCCTTCCTCAGCGGGGACCCCATTGACCACCATCTCTCTCTGGGTGCCGAGGCTCCCGCACGTGCCACAGTGGCTGAGCCCGGCATCGTTAGGGGTCCCCTGCCCACTTCCCAGATCCTTGAGCCTGGCCAGGAGGAGCCACCTTCTGGCGTCTCACCTATGGAGGCTCCGGATCCTGCCTCTACCTCCTTCCCGGATTCTCTCCCTGATCCCCGCCCTACTCCTGTTGGCTCTTTCCTTGTCCCCCCCACTTCCTGTGATGCCAGTGCCGCCCCTGGCAATACCTCCCAGGGAGCGGGTTCACTAGTTCTTTCCTGTCCCGACCCCCCAGGGGCTGCTGTTCTCCTTCCACCGCCCCTTCTTGAATCTGAGAGCGGGGCGGGTCGTGTGGCGTCGGTCCATCTGCTGCCACGTTGGGGATCTGCCCCCTGCCTACCCGCCTTGGTGGGCCACGGGGCTGTGACGGGGGCCCCACTGGGGGCCAGTCATCGATCAGTGACCCCACCCCCCCATGTGCTGAGGGAGGAGCTGCGGGAGTTCCTTGAGGACGTCCGTGGCTCCCGGAACAAAGTCCATCTTGCGCTCCAGCGGTGGGGGGATTTCCATCAGGTCCTCCGGGCCGTGAGGGCCCTCATGGGGGAGGGTAGGAGGACAGGAAGCAGGCCACCGCGGCCTACCGGCGGGTCCGTGTCTTCCGTGACTCTTTACTCACCTTCGGGGTTGGTCACGGATTGCTGCGCGGCCTGCCGGAGGCCGTGGGCATGTCTGCCAGCGAGGATCCCCCCCAGCCCTCCTCATGGCTCCGATCATCCTTGCCACCTTAAACACCCGAGGCTGTAGGATGGGTCTCCGCAGGAGCCAGGTGCTCTCCTTCCTCCGGGAAGGGGGTACTCTGTGGTTTTCCTGCAGGAGACCCATACGGATCCGGCCGCTGAAGCTAGCTGGCGGCTGGAGTGGGGGGATGGGGCCTACTTTAGCCACTTCTCTGTCTGCGCGGCTGGAGTGGCGACCCTGTTCTCCCCCGACCTACGGCACGAGGTGCTAGGGGTCGCCGAGGCTGTGCCGGGTCGCCTGCTGCACCTCCGGGTCCGCATGGAGGGGCTTGTGGTTCATCTCGTCAACGTTTACGCCCCGACATCGGCCCCGGAGAGGCTACGTTTTTATCAGCAGGCATCCGCCTTCCTCGGCTCCCTGGACCCTCGTGAGTGCCTGGTCCTGGGAGGGGATTTTAACACCACCCTCGAGGAACGGGACCGCTCGGGGACCGAGCAGTGCCCGGCAGCTGCGGACGTCCTCCAGGAGATTGTCGACCGCCACTCCCTGGTGGACGTCTGGCGCGACCACCACCCAGACGACGTCTCGACGTTCACCTTCGTCCAGGTGGAGGCCCATCGGTCGTGCCACTCCCGGCTGGACCGTATTTACCTGTCACGTTTCCACCTTTCACGGGCCCACTCCTCCAGCGTTCGGCCGGCCCCCTTTTCGGATCACCACCTTGCCACCGTGACGGCCTCTCTCTGCGCGGAGAGGCCGGGGCCGGCCTATTGGCACTTTAATAATAGTTTGCTGGAGGATGCGGGCTTCGTGGCATCCTTCCGGGAGTTCTGGCTGGCCTGGCGAGGGCAGAGGCGTGCCTTTTCCTCGGCGCGGCGGTGGTGGGATCTGGGGAAGGTGCGCGCCCGGCTCTTCTGCCGTGACTACACTCGGGGTGCCAGCCGACGGAGGGATGCGGCGATAGGGCAGTTGGAGCGGGAGGTCTTGGAGCTGGAGAGGCGTCTGGCCGTCAACCCCGCGGATCCATCCCTCTGCGGAGCGTGCCGGGAGAAGCGGGAGGAGCTCCGGGCCCTCGAAGACCATCGGGCCCGGGGTGCTTTTGTTCGATCCCGCATCCACCTCCTTCGGGAGATGGATCACGGCTCCCGCTTCTTCTACGCCCTGGAGAAAAGGAGGGGGGCCAAGAAGCACATCACCTGCCTCCTGGCGGAGGACAGCACCCCCCTCACGGATCCGGCGGAGATGTGCCAGAGGGTCAGGGCCTTCTACGCCACTCTTTTCTCCCCGGATCCGACCAATCCTAACGCTTGCAGAGTGCTCTGGGACGGGCTCCCGACGGTCAGCACGGGCGACCGGGACCGGCTAGAGCTGCCTCTCACTCTGGCCAAGTTCTCGGAGGCCCTCCGTCACATGCCCACCAATAAATCTCCGGGCTTGGACGGGCTGACCGTGGAGTTCTACCGCGTGTTCTGGGACGTCCTCGGCCCAGACCTGGTCACTGTCTGGGCTGAGGCTTTGCATAGCGGGGTCCTCCCTCTCTCGTGCAGGCGAGCCGTGCTGGCCTTATTGCCGAAGAGGGGGGACCTCCGCGACTTACGGAATTGGCGTCCCGTCTCGCTCCTCAGCACGGACTACAAAATTGTTGCGAAGGCCATCTCGATGCGGCTAGGGTCCGTGCTGGCAGACGTGGTCCATCCAGACCAGACCTACACCGTCCCGGGCCGCACCATCTTTGATAACTTGTATCTGGTCCGGGACCTTCTGGAATTGGGGTGTAGGGATGGTCTGTCGTTCGCCCTCCTGTCCCTGGATCAGGAGAAGGCGTTCGACCGGATGGATCACGGGTATCTCCTGGGCACTCTGCGAGCGTTCGGCTTCGGTCCCCTGTTTGTGGGTTTTCTGCAGGTGCTGTACGCTTCTGCGGAGTGTCTGGTCAGGCTCAACTGGACCCTGACCGAGCCGGTCAGCTTCGGGCGGGGAGAGCGGCAGGGGTGCCCCCTCTCGGGCCAGCTGTACGCTCTGGTGATCGAGCCCTTCCTCTGTCTCCTCCGCAAGAGGTTGACGGGGTTGGTGCTTCAGGAGCTGGGGCTGCGGCTGGTCCTGTCGGCATACGCTGACGATGTGCTCCTCGTGGTCCAGGACCCGGGTGACTTGGCGCGGGTGGAGGCTTGCCAGGCTGTGTACTCGGCGGCCTCCTCCGCCCGGGTCAACTGGGTCAAGAGCTCTGGCCTGGTGGTCGGGGACGGGTGGCAGGCGAGCTCCCTCCCACCTGCGCATCAGGCCATCCGGTGGAGCGCGGGTCCGCTGCTCTATCTCGGCGTTTACCTTTCTGCCACGCATCCGTCTCCGCTGGAGAACTGGCAGGATTTGCAGGGCAGGGTGACGGAGCGGCTTCGAGGAGCAGTGGGCGTTGTCTGGGGTTCTCTGCTCGGTGTCCCCATCGAGTTCCCTTCATTTAGCCCTATGACCTCACTCCCGATCCTGTTTTTTTCATTAGTTGTCCCCCGTAATTATTTGGTGTCCCAGACCTGTGGGTCCTCCCCTTATGCTGGGGGGAGGCCCTTTAGAAGTGGGCGGGCTTCGCCTGCCCACCCCCACTGGATGCCAATAGGACCAGTATATTTGCCCTCTACCAGACTTCTGTACCCCACTGGTTTGGGTCTGTCACACTATGTAGAATGTGTCACGCTGCAGCCCCTCTTCCAAAACCTCTTATTGATGTTCTGGCCACACTTTTCCCTGCACCTCCTTGTTTATGCACACCCTATGCATGGTCCTACAAAGTCGCGAGACCTCCTCCCAGTTCTGCCTACAATGGCTGTCCACCACGCCAAAAGGAGGAAGCTAGACAGGGAGTTGCTCTGCAACTGTGGGGCCTATTTCTGGTCCCTCGTTAAATCACACCTCTGAGCAGAGTTCCTCTAGGTGATGTCCCCTGTCTTCTTAGCCACCTTCCAGGAGCACAGAATGATGTTGTGGGTTCTCTGCCCCATGCCCCCTTCGGGTTGCACTATTTTTAACCTTTAACCCTCACTCCCATTCCTGGGTTTTTTTCCATTTATTGTTCCAAGAATTCATTTGTGACCTGGGATCAGTGGTTCTTCCCCCTCATTTAAGGGGTAGACCTTTAACCCCGGGTTGGCCTGGGCCCCCTGTCCCAGTACCCACAATAGGTCCAAGGAGTGCAAATGAATGGGCAGGGTTGGGAACTGAGGGGAGTCTTAATCCTGTCCCCACCCCATACAGCTGACCCAAGTAAAACTGAACTAGGACTGGAACAGATGTAAGGAAGAGGCTGCAGTAGGGAAAGCAGCTAACAGGTGGGTACAAGATGCTGTAAAAATAAAGCTGAGGGAAACCTGGTCAAAGCAGAATTGAGAACAGGAGATGATTTGGAGGCAGAGTGAAAGCAGCTGGGAAGTAACCAGCAGTTGCCCAAATAGGGATGCAGTGCTAATGAGATAGCTGTAGGCTGTGCTGGACAAGGATATGGGACTTGGATCCATATATATATATATATAAAAAACAAGAAACCTGTGAGTTATGAGCCTATGCTTTATATTGCCGCTAGGTGAGATAGAATTACTCAGTCCTCACTCTTGTGGTTTGTCACCGGAGTCCCATAGTGGAATTACAGATTTATAATTTACACTTGCCTGTTATTTCCCTTATATGTACTTTGATCAAAAATCTTATAACAAATGGATATTGTGACAGGTCTGAGTATCAGGGTATGGAGTAAAAAATTAATTGGTAATTACTACATCAAGATGAGGCTCAAAATGTTAATGGCATCTTTATATGAAAAAAAAATGGTGCAGGAATCCTGAGTTTTATACAAATTCAATGGTTTCCACCCACACTCACCCCAAATTTACCAGTGTTATTCCCGGGTAACCTCTATTTTGAACAATATACTTGAATTCATTTATTAATCCTGTCAAACTCATGTACAGCAGTGATTCTCAAACTTTTGTACTGGTGACCCCGTTAACATTGCAAGCCTCTGAGTGCGACCCCCCCCTTATAAATTAAAACCCCTTTTTAATATACTTAACACCATTATAAATGTTGGAGGTGAATCGGGGTGTGGGGTGGAGGCTGACAGCTCACGACCCCCCCATGTAATAACCTCATGACCCCCTGAGGGGTCCCGACCCCCAGTTTGAGAACCTCTGATGTACAGGATTTCTTATGATGGATAATAGAAGATGTATTTTATATTTAAACTACCAGTGAAATAGCTTTAACTGGAAAAATTAAGGCCTTATATGGAATTTCAATATTGATCCCCATTTTCGGGGTATAATACTGAATTTCAGATTCCCTCCTCACAATGATTAGTTCATTTTCTGTTCTAATTCTGTCATACGATATAAAGCTTCCAGCCATCCATTGTTACATTTGACTTGTATAGAGTGAGGTTAAATCTATGCGAGCGTGGATGCACATGCACACACACACACACACATCCTTAGCTTCACCCACCATTACATTTCTCTAACTCTTTATTGTAACAGACATTATTTAAAAGGGTTGAATCATTTGCTTCATCTGTCCTGAGCTTCCTTTAGTAAAATATATAACAGGAGATCATTTCCCTCTCCCCATATAAAATTAATAGGTTAGAACTGCAGTCAAGTGCTGAAAGTATGGAATGTATTTTTCTTTAACTGGGACAGGAGTTGACACTATTCACAGAGATGCAGAGTGACATCAGTGACACCAACATACCTAATTCTCTTCCACTCTCAAACTCAGAGCTGACATTAAAGAGCAAAAGGAGCTAGATGATGCCCTTGGACAGCTAGCCTAGTTCCAGTGGTGTCTGGATGCATATTTAGTATCTTAAGGAGTTATCCAAATACACCTGACAAAAGTCATTAGGATTTCTTTAAGCCCACAGTTTAAATACTCTCTTATCCTCTCAACTATCAGCTTCTAAGAGAAGCACATTACATGGACAGATAGTCACTCCATCCTGTATAATGCTATGAACTAAAAATTTTAAGATTTAATAGAAAAAGCCAGTGTGTATTAAATAAACACCAACTAATTAGTATCAGAGAGGTAGCCGTGTTAGTCTGGATCTGTAAAAGCAGCAAAGAATCCTGTGGCACCTTATAGACTAACAGACGTTTTGGAGCATGAGCTTTCGTGGGTGAATACCCACTTCCTCAGATGCATGTGACATGCATCTGAGGAAGTGGGTATTCACCCACGAAAGCTCATGCTCCAAAACGTCTGTTAGTCTATAAGGTGCCACAGGATTCTTTGCTGCTTTTACCAACTAATTACTACATTTAAAATCATATTAGAGGAAGTTTCCAGCCCATATAGTACACAAAAAGTTGTGCAAAATTTAAAATCATTCAAAACTTGCCTATTTTTCAGCAGTGTAGTTTTTCACACAGGTAAAAGTCTCACTGAAGTTCAGCAGAATATTTGGTGCACTACCAGGATATCTGCAAACCTTCTTAGTTGTCTATTGTTGTTGTGACTGTATTGGTCCCAGGATACTAGAGATACAAGATGGGCGAGGTAATATCTTTTATTGGGCCAACTTCTATTGGTGAGAGATACAAACTTTCAAGCTGTATATAGGAAACCCACTGATAACCATACTACCTTCAGAGATCCAGTAATCACCCAAAAACAGACAAAGAAATCTGTTATTCACAGCCAGGCACTCAGATACCACAGAACATGCTCCATGGAGAAAGTCCAGGATATACATTTTAACACACTTAATACTGCCTTCACTGAACAAGGACACTCCACCAGAGACGTAAATCACATCATGGAACAGGACACCCAAATACTCTGAGACAACTTGCTTCAATAGGGAAATAAAACCCTCTCCGACCACACACTCCTAGTTTTCAGCTACCATCCCACACTGGAACCCATCCCGGGTGTTACTAAACAATTACCTGCCATCCCACACTGGAACCCATATGGGGTATTACTAACAATTACAACCCATAGTCAATGGAGACCACAACCTGAAAGAACATTTTTCCTTCTTCTAGCCTTCAAGCAACCCGCCCCCCCACACACACACACCCAACCTCTCCAAGCTCATCATCAGAAGCAAGGTCCCCAAATACCAGCACATACCAACTCAGAGTGGCTCCAGACCCTGCAAGAACAGATGAAAAACCTGTAGACATATCTCCACTTCTACAATGATCAACCCCCACCCCTCAAACAGATCTTTCAAGACCCATCTGTCCCACTCATGCCTATCCACAATATGTGGTGTACCTTATTCAATGCACTAAATTCCCCAATAGCAACTATGGGTGAAATTAAATAATCACCATACCTTCGAAAGAACTCTTACAGAAAAATAAAAGACAATAACACCATATGACTGTATGGGTGAACATTTTTCACAAAGCGATCACTCTATATTTGACCTCTCAGTCCTCACCCTGAAAGGAAATCTACACAACACCTTCAAAAGATGAGCCTGTAAGCAGAAATTCATAACTTTGCTAGACACTAAAAATCATTGACTGAATAGAGACACCAGATTTATGGCTTATTACAACAATCTATAACCACGAAGAGCCCCCAATCTTTTTCCTCTCCCCTCTTTCCTACCTGTGACTGGAGAGGTGATAACTGGGCACTTCACCTGCAATAGTCCCTTGAAATGTGTGAACTACTTATGCTGAACAATCTGTTCCACTTTCTATGCAACTGTAACCCTCTGAGTACATCCCAGGTCTGAAGAAGAACTCTGTATGGCTCAAAAGCTTGCTTCTCTCACTAACAGAAATTGGTCCAATAAACGATATTACCTCAACTGCCTTATGTCTCTAATCTTCTTAGTTGTCTTTTTTCAATTTTGAGCTTTGAGCTGTGACTGATTACATGCTTGAAGCCACATGGCTTTGTTTCTAGTCCCCTCACTAAATGAGCTTACCCAATGTACTCTAGAAGCCATATTTGACACATGTTCTGAGAGGACAGGGCTCTATTATGTGTGTCCTCTGAACCAAGCATAAACATTAATTTCTCTCAATATTGAAGAGTTCTTGGTGTTTCCCTAATGAATATTCACCAGGTCTGAGGGACATGTACTTTCTATGAGTCATCAGCAGAGTGGACCATCTCTATACTGCAGGATGGTTCTTATTTCTCCATACAAAACCATCTTGTGTTGAGGGAGGGGCAGTGTTCCTCTCTGGCAGCTACATCCCATCTCTAAAGACAGACTGAGTAGCAGACCTGCCAGCCAATACCACAATGGATAAAGTGGTGGTAACAGGCTGCTGGTCCTTCACACCAAGGCAACCATTCCAAGTAGTGGTGCGAGAGATTTTTAAAGGGAGAATCTGTTGAAAAGAAGATTTCAAGAGGAAGAAAGGATTTTGGGGCGTGGTTCAGACAGCTGGGATACTTATTCACATTGAACTCCATACCATTGAGGTTCCCACAACATTAGGTTTATATAGTTTTGTTTTGTTTATCTCAGGCTTTTATATGATTTTTCCTGTATGCTTTCATGTATACAGTGGTTTTGCTATGATTACTTTGATCTGCCCATGTGAAAAGAGGAAGATCTCTGTGCACAAGGTCCAATCTGTATGCAGATTCCATGGGCTTATTATAGGTCTCATTAAAGGAATATTGGGGAACATAATGTAAATAATTGCCTAATATTGTATTGCTGGTGTAACTAACATACTTTATAAGGAAATCCTTTGAAATTGATCTTCTCTTCACTTCTCTGTTCAGATCCACTGCAAGGGGATTCCTCCCTCAATCATGATTATTTTTATTACATCTTTATCTATGAGGGTTATGTTTTTTGAAGACCTAACATTCCTTATTCAGGAAAGCCTCCTATTGACTTCACTTAGTTTGTGTGAATAAGGAATGAATAAGAACTCCAAGATTTGGACCAAAAGCATTAAGGTTATCATCCAAACAGATGCAAGGTCTGCTGGGCCTCAGGGAATAATAAAAGTAAGATCAAACAAACTTAAATATTTATATTTGTATAAAAATATTTCTCTTGTTTTTTAAAATAAGTAAACATGAATTATTTCATATTACGTGATTTCTTTATCATACCTATATATAATTTCTCTACTCCATTACTAAATATAAACTACTGTAATCAACTATTCACTCAGTTTTTTCACAATTCTATCCAACTAACAATCTAGTGTATTTTTGTCTCTCTTTTTATATATATTATGGATTCTCTTTTTGCTTTCAGAATCAAATCTAAGTTTAGTCATATTCGTCCCAATGGATGGATTGTAACAGTCTTCTCTTGAGGAGCGTGGCCTAGTGGTCACATTTGCAACCCCTGACTGCCAAGGGCTTGTGGGGAGGGGAGCCTGGTGTGATGAACTGGGAATGTTCTTAATGTTTTCTCTGAATGCTGTGTTGGTGCCTCAGTGTCCCCTAGGCAGTTCTTAAGTATCTGGCAGAGCAAGGGCCAGTGCACCTAAATGCCTGACACTCTGTCTCCTAGCAACTGATGGCCTGGGCCCCTCCCCTGCAAAGGTGCCAACTGAAGGTGTTGGAGACAAAGAGATCGGTGATCTCCTGGCCCGGGAAAGGAGCTGAGCTGAGAGGAGGGGCTGGAAGGGGTTGTTAGTCTGGAGCTGGCTGAGGGCAGACGTGGGGGTCTGGCTCACTGCCCCCCAGAATGGACCCGGCCGAGGGGTCCGGTTCGCTGTATCTACAAGCTCTGTTTTAGACCCTGTTCCTGTCATCAAATAAACCTCTGTTTTACTGGCTGGCTGAGAGTCACGTCTGACTGCAAAGTGGGGGGTCCAGGATCCCGTGGCTTCCCCAGGACCCCACCTGGGTGGGCTCACTGTGGGAAGCTCATGGAGGGGCAGAGGATGCTGAATGCTCCAAGGAGAGACCCAGGAGGTGAAGACATGTAAGCTTCTTGCCCTAAACAAGTCTACTCCAAGGGAGAAGAGGCTCCCCAAAGTCCTGACTGGCTTTGTGGGGAGCTGTTCCAGAGCATCGCCCGGTGACTCCGTGACACCTGGGCCCTTCCACTCTGACCCAGAACTACCAGTAGTCTAGCAACCAAGACTGCTTATGACTGTTCTCCCTGGGCCTCTTCCTCTCGTCCACACCCCTGGAGTCAGCCTAGTCCAAGGCTTTCCCTGGTGGGGAAACCCAAACCACAATAAGTAAAGGGGGTTACCAAAGTCCAAGGTTCACAGGATACTTCCCTTTCTGTTGTCTGTAGGGTGGGTCCTCCTTCTCCCCACCTCCTCCCCCAGGGCCTCTTTGAGCAGCTGGGTTAGAGTCTTGAGCTTCCCTCTTCTCCAGAGCTGTGGGCTGCAGGTCTGCTCACCTCCAGCTCTGCCACTCAAATGAGCTAATTCCCTGCCTTTTAATTCCTCCAGCAGCTGGAGCATTTTCTGCAGGTGTGGCAGGGAAGAGCTGACTGAGCCCAAAATAATCCCCTAACACCTTGTTGTCCAGTATGGAGTTTGTACACCCCATCACAGGGATACATTTTCTTCTTCATAAAAGTCATACTGTAATTATTGTCTTATCAGTTTGGAAATAGTTTGGGATCTTTGACCATATTGGCTGATAGTCTCCTCAGTGTATTCTTCTCATGTAGATGATACCTTTTCAAGAGGGCCCTGATTTGGCAGAACAGTTAAATACGTGCTTAACTAAGTGAGCAGGAAGTCTCCTTGAAGTTATTTAGTTTATTCAAGTTACACATAGACACTTTGCTGAATTGGGGGCATAGATGCTCCAACAAATACTAAAACCAAGTAATCACAATTTCTCATGTGAAATTTCTTCTCATCTGGTTCATGAAAATTCTTTGTTTAGCAATTAACAAAGATACAGACACAAACGATCTGACTTCTGTACATTTTCACATCCATTATATTCAACATACAGAAGAATTCCAGTGCGGCTGATATTTCAGTTCCTGCTATTTCTGGGTCTAGTTGTTGCCTGCTTCTTGCAGGGATATCGGGGCCTAAGGAGGTGCAAGGTTTCCCTTTACATCCCATGACAGTCACCACATCATGGGCAGCAGCACAGGAGAGAAAACAGGGTCCACAGAGCTGCTGCATCCACCTCTCATACAGTTGGGCAGGAAGAGGCAGAACAGGGCAGGGATCCTCAACACACTGTGTGGTACTAGTGCTTTGGACAGCATATGCTGGCACCGTTTACCCATCTCCAGAGCAGCAATGAAAGCAGAGGGGAAACAGTGACTCTCAGAGTGTCTGCTCCTTGGACAGCACAGCTATTCACTACTCCTTACTCAGGGCACAGTGGCCGTTGTGTGCTTCTTGAGCAAGCCAAAGAGAAAGCTCTACTTTCAGAAAACAGAAACAATCATTTAAAAAAGGAATATTTATTAGGAGTTGGTTGAGTAAATCATTGTCATTAATATTTGGGCCATTTGTATCTTCACACATTTATTCACTTATCAACATTGCTATTCTTCGACAAGCTGCAACATTAATGATGTTGCTACCACCACTAAAGAACATTTTATTACAGTTAAGTAGATACCAGCATATACTTTGCCATGTGCCGCTGCACACCTTTGCCAAGAAATATATATAAATAATAAACATTTCCAGTGGCAGCATTGTGAAAATTTGCCCATCGGTAACTCAATTAACAACTGAACTGCAGTAATAAGATCTGTCACATTTAGACAGGAGTACTGCTAATCCTTCCTTTTCAGTGAGTAAAATTCACATCAGCCACAATTTATTGCATACACTTACAGATGAGCTCCTCCCCATTAGCCCTCCCTCACCACACACTTTTAACTTCATGTCCAAATGAGTGCAAAGTGTTATTTATTATCATTATTGCCCCAATAAGATTAAACTGGTTATCATGCATCTGAAGAAGTGGGTATTCACCGACGAAAGCTCATGCTCCAGTACGTCTGTTAGTCTATAAGGTGCCACAGGACTCTTTGCTGCTTTTACAGATTCAGACTAACATGGCTAACCCCTCTGATACTGGTTATCATTGTGGTTCTAACCAAAAGCCATAAATATTTCCTCTTCCTTCCCCTTTATTTTCCCGTCACCAGTCCAAGGCTGCACTGCCAGACTGGGGCTGCACAGCTGGCTGCTCTCTACCCCAAATGCCCAGTGGCAGCTGACATGCTTCGTTGCTAAAGCAGACTGGCATCCTGAACTACTAGTGCTGCTGTTGCTCAACAGTTAGGTCCAGAATTACACTTGGCCTCACCTGTTCAACCCACTGATGCCAAGTCAAGACTGTTTTCCTTGACTTTTGTTTTTTAAATACCATTCCATTTTGTTGACTAGTCTTTATGTTCCAACAAAATAGTGCTCAGAACTAGACCTGGGCAAACATCAGATTTTTTTGGTTCTCTAGAAATTTGAAGAGTGGGGGAAAGCCATTTTGGGTTAGGCGATTAAACATTTTTTGGAAAAAATTTCAGCAAATCAAAGAGTCAAGAATATTTTCATTTCTGGAAAAAAAATTGTGTTTCAAGAAAATGAAAATGTTTGGGTTTTTTTCGAGCATTTTAAAATAAAAAATAGAAGACATTTTGAAATGAAACATTTCAAACTGAAAAAAATCTTAGTGTTTCATTTTGAAAGTTTCAGAGTGAAATATTACGGGTTTTTCTTCCCAAATTTCTTTCAAAACCACTCCATGAAATCAACATGAATTCACAAAATGTTGCCAAATATGCATTTTTCACCAAAAAGAGTTTGGGCCAAAAAGTTTTGCCCAGCTGTACTCAGAACAGAACCCGAGGAGGTGGGAGACCTGTCTTGTGTTCTCCTTATCCTTATGTTATTTGTATCCAGTTACAATGGCCGAGTCATTCTGGCGGGAAGGGACTGCAGGAGTACAGCAGATTACACCTCTTAGCCTCAGCCGCACCCCTTTTGCCTGGGACATCTGTCTTCTACCTGAGTCCCAAGTAGCTGTTTAATCCAGCAATACAGCCCCTGTTGTGCCTCTGGAGAAGTGCAAGGGTGATGGAGCAGGGCCAAGGATTGGCCCTTAATGTTTTACATTTATATAGCACCCTTTCCTCACAAAATACTTCTCATATACAGTATACAACCAAAATGGGACTACAATATCACTGAAATGCAACCAACTCTGATTGGGGAAGACAGCTGCCAATGAAAACACAACATGGGGAAGGGGAGGAGTAATGCTGGCCAACACCAGGAAAAATCCTTCCCCCTTTACATAAGATACTGGTGCCTTTTTTTTTTATTAAAACAGCATGACTTTTACATTTAAATGACAATGCCTAATAAAAGCTCACCACTCATGCTAGTCAAGCATTCCAGACTAGTTGTAAGACAGCTAAACATGAAAAGAGTTGTTAGAAGTAGGAGATTGATACTAGCCATGGTGATTGCTGACATATATGGCCCTAGTTCAAAAAGAAATGGAACCTGTGTGTAGTTCACATGAAAAGCAGAAAAAAATGCCTAGCAAATAAAAATGTCAATGAAAAAAGTTAAATCTAAACAATTTCTGATGAGTTCACAAACTCAAATGATTTCTCGGGATCATTTTTTGCCGGCCAGGATAGCAAAAGCTTTTACAAGCTGTCATCACCTAATCATATTATTTATCATACAGGCCTCAAAGTTAAATCATGTCCAGCTCTGTAAATAAGTATGATGTGAAACAGTAGTCTGCTTGCACAATACATACTGCAAAGCCATATACTTCTCACTTCACTGACCTCTGTATTTACTCTGACTAAGTTTATGGATGTGCAACTTGTCAGAAAAGTAACCAGGCTCACAGGTCAATCAATCCATCCAGACAGCAGTTTGTTCTGAAGTTCAGTGCAGATGATTTTGGTGGAGGGGCTATAAATTCAGTATGATGTCTCAGCATGTTGCTATGAATAAAATTTAAGAGACATCAAGGTTGTTTGGCCTAGAAATTATTAGGCAAAAAAATTTAAAACAAAGCCCACACATGACTTACTATGTAACCCCCTATATACCTGATCCAGCTACCGTTGGTGATGGCTACTTTTTCTATTAAATATGTGCCCTTGAAAAAACTGGCTTTACAAATGAATATATCACTGAAATCAGGAAACAAATATATATAAAATGGGAAAAAATTGTAGGTCATTTTGTGTTTTGGTTTGTTCATTTTAAATAATAGATGATCTCATCTCTTAACAAGTGTAAACACTGTATGGATACAGACCTCAGATAGAAGGTATACTGGGTATAAACTGATGGTATCCTGAAAGTACAATACCTACCAAGTATCTTCTTTAAAAACATTTCATATTTTTACTGAATAAAAAAAGTTAAAATTCATCTGAAGTGTGTCATACATCAGGTCCCAAAGGCTTAATATATTAAAGGATGCATCTTGAATTCAGAACACAGAAGGCTATTAAATAAATAGATAAATTTTAAAAAAACAACAACAAGCTTTCATAAAGTGCATCCATTTTGTATAAAAATGAAAGATGTGGCAACTGGATTTCTATCTACATATCCAATATTAAGCAACACCTTTAAAGATATCACAAGAGTAAAATTAAGTAGCAGAAAATAGGAACATCATTTCAACTGATGGGCAGTTGAAACATACCAGAGAGAGACAGCTACAGTAATGGTATCTCTATATTTATTTTGACAAACCTATGATAGGACCATTCTGTTTCCTGATAGACAGACATAACCCATGAAATGTGCTGAGATTCCTTGTGCTGTTTTTCCCCTCAATGATGTATTTTCATCACAAACAAAATCCAACCAAATGGAAAACAAATTGTTTTCCTTTTAGCATGAATTTTATTTATTTTTTTTCTACGTGGGGACTTTCAATCTTGAGTTTGGTTTTCTGTGTTAATTAGCTTCAATATCAGTATGTGAAAATTTCTTTTTTAAACTAATCTCACAAATATTGCTTCTTTTATCTAGTATAAAATGCCAATTATTATAGAACAATTTATCCATATAGACTATATTTAATGCATGCACATATTTTACACACAGGGGGTTTCTCTGTGTCTGGGTGCTGTTGAAATGTCTACAAGTGTTCAATCTTGCAGAAATTTTTCATATGAAGGCAAGGATTCAGAGTGTACACAAAATGAAATATGTACATTATCAATCTCCATTTATATAAAGCTTGTAGATAATAGAAGTTTAACTTAAAAAATTTATTCAAGGTTTTATAAGTTCAGAGAAATGACTCATATAGCCTTGCAGTGCTATTTCACAATTGAAAATAATTGCATTTCTTCTGCTATCAAGGTTAATAGCCAAGCAATTTTTATCCCTACCTACCTAAAATAAATATCAGCCTAAGTAACCCAGTATGCAGTGAGTGATACCTACTTGTTCTAAAAATGTTTTGCTTCAGTCAGTATTCCCAAATGTTGCTGTCAGGCACACCTTCAGAGAGAGACTAGGTAAAGACACTCCTTTATCATATTAGAGGATTCTTTTGCTAGAATCCAAATGAATGGCAGTTGTACTGAAGAGACCAGGAACACCACATAGGAAGGGGGAAGATGCGGGGGGAGGTGAGGTTGTGGGTGGGGAAGATGGTGTGAAATCCCATTTCCAACATGACTTATGATAAATTATACAGTACAGATTAGGCCCAAAGCAGTTACCTTGCCTGGAAAGTTAAGGTGAAGCTGGTCTGAAGGATTACACTGAGTAGATAAGAGGAAATATTAAACAAATTAAGTATCAAAAGCACAATGTAGTCAGGGCAGAAGCGGATCTAGGTCTTGAATAAAGTTTTTGGAAATAAGTTTGAGAAGAGATCAAACAAGTTCAAAATTCATGAAAGCATGAAATTCATTTCTGATGCACAGGACCAGCCTGGGGCCTTGCACAGGAGATATGGGAAGGGAGCATGGGGAGAGTGGCTGTGCAGGTGTGCCAACCTATCACCAAGGCATCACACAAATGTTCTCTGCGGTGGCACTGCATAGAGTGGTGCCATGAGCACAAGGCAAGGGAAGGACCATAAGTGCTTCATTTACATGAATCCAGCAACCCCAGTATCTTGTACAACTTGTGCAGATAGTTCTACAATTGCTGTTCAGCAGCTGTGGGTGAGCTGCAAGGCAGCTCTGCTCTGCTCTGGGTCAAGGGGTTGGATTTAATCTCTTCTGCCCTCCACCTGCATAGAACTCTATTACTCAGACTGTATGCAGGTGGAGTAGAATTGACCTAAAGTAACAATTGAAGCTGCTTCGCTTCTTCTGCTAGATAATAAAATTATTCTAGAATGATTAAATGATGCAAAGAAGGATAGCAATAGAAAATGATGAGGACTTTGTGGTACATAATCTGTTATATACTGGTGATGGATGGATGTTTGGTTTGGATAAGGTGTCTTAAGTTTGATTCTCTATTAAGATGATTATCTGTTCAACTACTTGGTTGCTCTCTAGAATTACAATTTCGGAAAGGGCAAACTTTACATTTAGAAAAATTGCATATTTTAAAAACATAAATGCACTGCACATGACAAGAGGAAAGGGAGAGACAAACAGTTTTTAGAAACTTGCCTAGACTGACCTCAGCCTTATGTGTTATTGACACATTGAGAGGAGGAAATCCTTAAAAGCCAGTTCATTTCCTGGGTGGAACTTGTTCTCTCTCTTTAACTTAGCTATAAATGACAGGCTTATTTCCTAACCCTAGCGCCCCACTGTGGCCGCTAGGATCACACATACCAATGTTCAAGTGACTTCCCTGCTCTCTCACCAAGAGCTAACAACCTTCATTATCCAGCCAATCAGCTCTGTTTTGGAATCTGTAGCAGCATGACTCTCATTCTCCTAAAAACATCAGGTTTGGGAGGCCATAAACTCCACTCTCTTGTGCTATTGGCCTCATCATCTGACCTCTTTGCCAGGTCAACCCCATCATAAGATGCTACCAGCAAACTGTTTTGCTGGCCACCTTCATCCCCATCTTGTGACAAGTAATTCAGTCCAAGAGTTTAAGTGAAAAATGAAAAAGTCTCTGCATTATGCTGCCATGACTTCACTCCTCCACACCAATGGTACACTGGTGGTGGGTGCAGAGATTAGAGAACCCCAATATGCTACGGACAGGGTGAACGCAAGACTTTTTATTTCCTATTTAGACAGACTTACCTCCTTGCTGTATGCCCCTTTCTGTTCACCCTGTATAGTGGCTGAAATGTTCACAACTAATATAGTGGGATACAGAGAGGAATTCCCCTTTACCCTTCAGTCTCCTTGCACTAACTCAGACAAACATAATTTTGTGGGGGGCTGGGCTGAATGCCCTACACCAGAAGGGGACCAATCATTTACATTGATGAAAATCTTGTCTAGATATTTTAAAACATTCAAAAAGTGACTCATGGTCACATTGCTCATACACCTCACTGTATGCACAATGGCGGGGGGTTGGGGAGGAAGGGAGTTGTTCCTTATTTTAATTAACATTCAGACTGTGAATTCTTTTGTGCTTTTGATTACATGAAACTAGAGACCATGACAAATGCATTTTACTCATTTGAAAAGTAAAGAAAACAAAGAAGCACAAACACATACAGATACTTCCCATATCACTGGACGATAAAACATTTATTTTAAAACAGACAGGGATAGACAATATAAAATTTACAGACTTCCAAAAGAAAAATCAGTGGCTCAACATTTTACATGGAGGAGGAGAATGCTGCATGATTTACAGATAGAATAACTTGCATGACAATAAATAACCATGCAACCAAATCAGTTCCAATAAAGGGCTAGATTCTGCTTCCCTTACTCACACTAAATAGCACCTTATTCCATGCATAGTCCTAACAGTCCCGTTGGGGAAAAATGGGACTACCAATGAAATACATTACTAAATACGATTTTTTTTTATTCTTTTTTTTTTGGTGAGCTTCTGCCTTTCCTAGTTACAGCTGGGACTTTAAGTGGTCATGGTAAATCATCTCCTGTTTTTATGGTATATACAGACAGAAAACACTAGAAATCTTGCAATACATCCTTATTGTGTGGCATTCTTCAATTTAATTTTTCAGAATCATAAGCTTTGATTAGTCCAAATTAACATTCTAAATTTGTGGTTCTTATTCAAACTGAAATCAACATCCAAATTCTGGTTCTGATTCTGGTCATGTTTAAGCATGCATGTCATTTTACTCACATGAGTAATCTGACTGTAGGATTGGGGCCTATGTTTGGGTTTGCCTATCACAGGTATGGAAGCAATTATTTTCTTTCTATATCATAATAGTGATGGTTTTATATCCAAAAAGTCCACTGAAAGTTTTGCACTGAAGGTGAAAAACTTTTTTACAGAAAATGAACAACATTTAGTTTGCCAGGACTTTTCCTGGATTATCATCAGATTTTAGAGAAAGCCTTAAACCTTTCCAAGGAAGAATATTTTTCTGACAGCCCATTTATTTAGCACTGTTCTCTGTGTTGTTTAGCCTGCCTATCTGATCATTTCTGAATCCCTGTGAAAACGACAACATTTCAGAATCAGGCAAGAAGGTTTTCTGGGGCATAAAACTAAAAGAAAGATTATAAAATTGATAGGAGGAGGAGCTGCTGTCTGACGTTATAGGGCGTACAGTCAGGCTCAATTCATTTAGCAATTCCCTGCCTATCATCTTTCATTAGTTACTTCAGTGCAGAGTCTGAACACCTCATGGGCTACTTGTCACAGGGACCAAGGAAGAGATAAGAAATGATGTTAAACTATTTCCCTTGACAGCAGAGACACAGATGGAGACTTCATTCTGACCATATTGTGTGCTTAGTGCCTCCCTGAAGCCATTAACTATCATAATGATGAGGCTCAAGTTATTTATTTCTTCACAATTTCCTGATGTTTTTGCAGTATTATATAAGTGCATTGAGTTCTGCTGTGAGCCATGTGTTTGTCCTTGAAGACATACGGCACATGCAAAAAATCTCCATCCAAGGCCATTATATATCAGTTCAAGTAGAAATGTGAAATAACATTCTGAAGTTGCTACGCTAAAAGTTATAGACAGAAAGGAAACATGTCACATATAGTCAGTGAATTGTCATGCTTTTCTGGGCCACAATTTGCAGCTTTATATTTGTTTTGCTTTTCAAAATGTTAATGAACAGATTGTTCTTAAAAGTTATATTTTTATCTGGTCCATTGTAATTGTTTTTGTGAAAAATGCCATATTTCGTAGCTTACAGAAAAAATTGAACTCTTTCACACAGTGTTCTGAATAACCATATACAGCGTGTGGCAGATTTCTGTAAACATGAACATTTAGTTAAGTAAACCAGTAATAATGAAGAAATCCATGTATGAATAAAAAAGAGAAAAATAAAACACTTTATATTTTCACTTATTCTACAATGCCAAATGTTGGAGGATGGATAGTGAGAATTTTTTAATGGTTAAAGGACAGGTCACAGTCAGAGGAAAGTTCTAGTAAAGAACTATTCAACGTTTGAGGCATTAAGTGGTAGGAAGGTGGTATTTGGTAGCGTCTTCACAAATGTACCACTCTGGTGGTTGTCAGAATGGACTATTACAGTACACCAGAAGATGGGAAATAGAGGAAGAATTTTTTTCAAAATGTTGGGGGGATCACAAAAGCTGACAGCGATGAGATTTAAATAAGAAAACTGAAATCAAAGCAATTTTCTTTTTTTTTTTGTGGGGGAGGGAGAAAAGTATCATTTTATCACCCACGGGAGAAGTCTTTTTACTAAAACGTTGCAGACCCTAAACATATTCTTAATTCAAGAACTCGATGATGTGAAGTTTAAAATCTAAGAATAAAACAGGTGAAGAAGTATGGTGCTGTAGGATACTACCGTCGGCCTGATTCTATCACACTGAGTAGTATCTTACTCTGCAAGAAAACCCATCGAATTAATGAATTAAAGTACTACTCAGATGAGCAAAGGATGAAAGAATTAAGCCCTATGTTTGGCAGACATCAGATTTTGCCGACTCTTGCCGACATCAGATTTTCCTAATCTGCATCTAGATATTTTTTCAAAAAGGAAATTGCAAAAGGGCAGGCACACACTATTTCATCACAGGAGCAAAGGGGAAATCAGGGACCAGACTGAGAATCTCAGTCATGCCCTGCTGATGGGGGAACACAGTTGCCTTTTACTGCAGTAAACAGTGTTCAAAAAAAGCTGATTAACCAGAAAGGCAAAATAAGTAAAGAAAACAGTTCATTTAAAAAGAACAAAGACATACGCCTGTTTCTGAACCTGAGATCTTCCCACCATAGCAGATGCACTGTTCATAGGAAAGCAGGGAAACTGAGATTGAATTGCTAGTTTGATGTGGTTTTGTATTTATGACACTTTTATCCCAGGGAGCAGCTGAGAGTCGGTTTTTACTTCAGGCTAAATTTTATCCTTGGATGCTAGCACTTGTAATTGCCATTAGTTCCAATGGGACTTCATGCATACATGCATCCAAAGACAAAAATTGTCCCTTGCAGTTTGAGATATTTTAGCAGGCTCTTCGGTACTTCTAAAAGACCGTAAAAGGGGAAAAATTTAAAGGGCTGTGAGATCCACTCTACTGTTCTTTTGCTTTCATTTATATTGGTAACTACTCTAAATTATTGGTTCTGCAAATTAATTGACTAACTTGTGATCCTCAAAAAATCCCTTTCTATGTTGTTCAACATCTCTCATGAGGATAGGTATTCACACCTGTGCTATTCATAAAACTGCCTTGTCAATATTGTGCAGCAATCCAATTCTATTTAATTGGAATAGTGGCTTTGATGCTCAGAGCTACTGTTCTGCAGAAATTAATAGGGAAATGTGTGGCCTCTCTAATCATAGTGATGCATATAATTTGCTGTAAAGTAGTTCAGATAATAGGATCTTAACTAGAACAAACTCTGTGGTGAATGACTAGTGTGCACATGAGCATGTGCAGTTGTAACAGTCACCTGCAGGTGATCAAGCTGGTTGCCAGTTTTAGTACCATGCAATTTTGTAGGATAATTTGCCAGTTGTTAGATGATAGTAGCCTACAGATATGCAACGTTTGTTAATCACAAGCCACCTGACCAGGAGGATCAGTTCAACAAGGTGAACATTTGCCTAACTTGAAGCACATCAATAGTCCCAATGGATACTTCGTAATACCTTGCTCAATTAGATATCAGGACAGCCTCCACAAAATGTATATACACATACATTTTCCCCCCCTCAACTGTAAATTATCCACTTTGGGTTTAAAAAATAACTCTTCGGAACAATCATGTCATACACTAGATCAATAGTCATGGAGGACTATTTACTCTTTACAAATGTTTTACTTTTTTCTTTTAAGAAAATTGACAGTTTATAATTCTTGTTGCTAAGACAAATAGGGGAGAAAAATGGGGAATGGAGGCCTTACCCCAGTGCTCTGGGAGGAACTAGGATTATCATTGCCAGTGAGAACACAGTTAATCTTTGGTCAGGCTTGGATATATATCCAGAGTATCGTATGGGCTAACTGGTCAAAAAATGGGGTCTATTTCCACAGCAAATTCTTTTTGCCAAAAAAATGAAACCACACATTTTTGATCAAAAACAAACATTTTCAGCCAGAACCCCAATTTTTTTCTCTTTGTTATTCTGATGAAAATTCAATTACTTTCAGGAAACAAGCACTTTCTGAGAAAATGTTCATTAGTTAAAACTCCATTTTTGACCAGTCCCAAATACAGAGATTTAATTAGCATAAATGTTGGATGTCACTTTATTTATGAGTGACAAAGTCATGAGTGAGTTATGCAGATCATGCCAAACGAGCGCTGATGAATGCTCTATGACGCAGCATATGATTAGGCACCCTGTATATGCCTCATGTTATAGAAACTATTTTAAGAATGTTTTGATGAGTTTCTAAAACATTATTGGAAGTCTTATCCCTGTATCAGTGTGTCTTTGTTGCCATGAAACTCACTGTACGTGAGTCAAAAGGAAAGAAAAAAATTCAAAAATAAATCTACATCATCTCCAAAATTTATCTTAAAAGAAATCACTTTTTCCTATTTAAATATATGATTCACCTATCTTGGGAGCATCCAGTGATAGAAGCGAGTACTATGTCTCTCTGGGAACTGGACATCTCACTTCTTAAATCTCCTGGTTTTGCCACTTCAGCAACACCAGAAATTTGACTTTAAAAATGTGACATAATGTTTGAAGAAATTGCAAGTGGCCTGGGCTTGAATTTCATTCATCTTGGGCCTCAGGCAAATGTAATTTTGATGGAAAAATTCCACATTTGGGAGTGGAAGCAGGAAACCTTTGTCAGATAGATTTAAAAAAATGGGGACTGATGATTTTGTGATATATTACATGGCCACATGATACATTTTAGAGCTTTGAGATCATTAAATTTAACATACAGCTTTGATTGTCTCACCTGCATTCTGTCCAGCAGTCTACAACTCCTAGACCTTAGTCTAATATACCCAACTCTTAATCAGCCTCAACATTTGCATAAAAAAAGTCCTAGAAAAATTGATTTTCCCTCAAAATGTGGAACTTTCCCCTAAAATTACATCTTCCCAAGGGTCAGGATGAACGGTTTAGTTCTTTACCAGCGATCAGTTTTATGCACACAAAAATTGTCATTGTTTTAAAAGTCTGATATCACTAATCTACAATTTTTGAGAAGTCGTCTGCTTCAGAGATAAAATGTGATATTTATTCTGTATTTTGATGTGCTGAATTCAAATATGACAAAACAACTGATTGGTTACTGTTTCTAAGATATTTAAGTTTTTACATTTTATGTCTATGTATATTGTGTAGATAGTAGAGTTTTAATCATAAATTGTAAACCTAGGTCTTTTCATGTGTTTATGGTTGCTTTACATGATAATATTTCACCTGTCCTGTTTATGTAACACTTTAAAAATCAGCAAAAGGGTTCTATAAATAAAAGTTATTATGAAACAAAAGGCAAAAAACTGTTATGTACATAGTTTAGTCCTATTCAGTGTCTGCTCGGTGCTTCTTGGCTTGTCTCTTGTATTCATTAAATGGAGCATTTCTTGTCACTGTCCAGCACTAGTCTGCAAGCATTGATGGGCTCCATTTGCCCTGATAGCCTGCCAGGAGATTCCACTGCTGTAGTCTGGAGCCCAACAGCTCTGCCTTACTCTTGGGTAGTTCCAAATCCCTGACAAGGTCATTTAGTTCACCTTGTGTTATGAGGTGTGGTTCAGAGGAGGAGGAGGATGGGAGAAAATGTGGGTCCTGTGACATTGATGGTTCAGGACCAGAAGTTTCATCCTTTTCCTCTTCCTCGTTTGACTCAAGTGAGAATGATTCTGGTGCATCAGGAACCAGCAGTCCTTCTCCGTGGGGTACTGGGCGTATAGCTGGTGGAATGTTTGGATAATTCACAGTCCACTTTTTCTTCTTTGACACACCTTTCCCAACTGGAGGCACCATGCAGCAGTAACAATTGCTGGTATGATCTGTTGGCTCTCTCCAAATCATTGGCACTGCAAAAGGCATAAATTTCCTTTTCCTCTTCAACCGCTGGCGAAGATTTGTTGCACAAGTGTTGCAGCATATGTGTGGGGCCCACCTCGTCCTGATCTCCAATTTTGCAGCCAAAATAAAGGTGATAGGCTTTCTTAACCATAGTGGTTATACTGCACTTTTGTGATGCAAAAGTCACTTCACCACAAACATAGCAGAAGTTATCTGCACTGTTCACACAAGTACGAGGCATCTCTGCTCACTTTGGCTAAACAGAAATGTGTCCCTTTGCAAAATCAAACACTGACAAAGAAGAGAGCACAACACTGTGTGATTTCTAGAACTGATATAGGGCAATTTGTTCAGCAGAGTGATGTAAGCTTCATTATGATTGCATCATCCATGACTTCTAGGAATAACATGATGCAGTTCATATCATATATGACGCAATACCAGCTTCAGATTGCATCATTCATTGTTTTGCCTAAAAAGCAAGTACTGTCCAAACCCAGTCATAGATTTATTCATAGATCCAGTCAAAGATGTATTTTAGTTATTTCTGGTTTAAATTGAGATCCCTTCCCTTTATAACTCACTTATCCTCCGCCATTCCCAAGTCAAGGGTCTTATATACTGACCCAATAGCATATCTTGAAAACTAGAGACAATCAACAATTTTAAGCATTATTTTCGTTCTCAGTGACCCAGAATTAGTAAAGTTGGACTACATTTATTTCAGAAGCATTTTGGCTGTAGAGCAGTGTATCCTAGGGTCCCTTTAGGGCAAGAAGCAGGAGACAGATTCCCAACATCCCTATGGCAAATACAGCACTTGCCCTAAGAGAACCTAAGACAACAGACTTTAAATTCAAGACAATTTAATGTATAAAAAGCAACAGTATGTCTTCAATACAAAGGATACAATAACTGCTAGGAAATACTACTGATTATCAACTCAGAGATAGAATTCCTTAGATGGATCCTAGTGTTTAAAAATCTTGTGATTTATGTAGGGAAAGTCTATTTTGTATATGCTTTGGGACATCTGTGTACTAGCATCTGACCCCATTGTGGCCTTCCTGTGTGCTTCTGTCTGGCTCAGAGAGTACAGACAGTGTCTCTTGGACAGCCACCAACTAAGAAGGGAGTCACCTTTTCTGTGAGTACTATATCAAGGGTACATCTACACTACAAAATTAGGTCAATTTTATAGAAGTCAATTTTTTAGAAATCGATTTTATGCAGTCAATTGTGTGTGTCCCCACTAAGCGCATTAAGTCGGCAGAGTGCATCCACAGTACCAAGGCTAGCATCGACTTTAGGAGCGTTGCACTGTGCATAGCTATCCTACAGTTCTCGCAGTCTCTGCTGCCCATTAGAATTCTCGATTGAGCTCCCAATGCCTGAGGGGGCAAAAACATTGTCACAGTAGTGCTGGGTACATGTCGTCAGGACCCTCTGTCTCCCTCCCTCAATGAAAGCAATGGCAAACAATCGTTTCTCACCTTTTTTCCTGAGTTACCCATGCAGACAACATACCATGGCAAGCATGGAGCCCGCTCAGCTCACTGTCACTGTACGTCTCCTGTGTGCTTCTGGCAGATGCGGTACTGCAGTGCTACACAGCAGAATCTCCTTGCTTTGCCTTGCCAGTGGCAGATGATGCAATATGACTGTTAACCATTGTTGTCGTCTCATGGGTGCTCCTAGCCAACCTCAGTGAGGTCAGTTGGGGGCACCTGGGCAGACATGGGTGCTCCTGGCTGACCTCGGTGAGGTCGGTCGGGGGCGCCTAGACAAAAATGGGAATGACTCTAGGACATGCTCTTCTTTAAGTTTCATCTAATGGAGATTCAGTCCTTCCCGGAATATCATGCCAGCTAGAGGCTTCTGCCTCAGGCTGCTCTCCCAGCCGGCACCACAGCACAGTCACACTTACCCCAGCCTACCCTATTCTCCCATAGCTCATGAAGCCTGGACAGCAGTAAGGAGCAGTTCAACTATAGGCTGAACAAGTACAGAATGGTGGTAGAATGTGTCTTTGGGCGTTTAAAAGCTCGCTGGCGCTGTCTGCTGACTAGGCTGTTTGCGATTAGATTAGAAGAGCACAGCAAGGCACGCTGGACATCACAGAGGCTTTGAAAACCAGTTTCATGACTGGTCAGGCTTCGGTGTGACAGTTGTGTGTGTTTCTCCTTGATGCAAACCCACCACCTTTATTGATTTTAATTCCCTTGTAAGCCAACCCTGTAAGCCATGTCATGAGTTGCCCCTCCCTCCGCGAGAGCAATGGCAGACAACCTTTTTTGTGCAAACAACATACCATGGTAAGCATGGAGCCTGCTCAGATCACCACGGCAATTATGAGCACTGTAAACACCACGCGCATTATCCTGCAGTTTAGGCAGTATCAGAAACTTCAAAAGCAGGCGAGGAGATGACAGCAGCGCGATGAAGAGAGTCATGAGGACATGGACACAGTTCTCTCAAAGCATGGACCCTGGCAATTTGGACATCATGGTGCTAATGGGGCAGGTTCATGATGTGGAACACTGATTCTGGGCCCAGGAAACAAGCACAAACTGGTGGGACCACATAGTGTTGCGGGTCTGGGATGATTCCCAGTGGCTGCAAAATGTTTGCATGCGTAAGGGCAATTTCATGGAACTTTGTGACTTGCTTTCCCCCGCCCTGAAGCACAAGAATACCAAGATGAGAGCAGCCCTCGCATTCACAAGTGAGTGGTGATATCCCTCTGGAAGCTTGCAACACCAGACGGCTACCGGTCAGTTGGGATTCAATTAGGAGTGGGCAAATCTACTGTGGGGGCTGCTGTGATCCAAGTAAACAACACAATCACTGAGCTGCTTCTATCAAGGGTAGTGACTCTGGGAAATGTGCAGGTCATAGTGGATGGCTTTTCTGCAATGGGATTCCCTAAGTGTGGTGGGGCGATAGACGGAATGCATATTCCTATCTTGGGACTGGACCACCAAGATAGCCAGTACATAAACTGAAAGGGGTACTCTTCAATGGTACTGCAAGCACCGGTGGATCACGAGGGACGTTTCACCAACATCAACGTGGGATGGCCGGGAATGGTACATGATGCTCGCATCTTTAGGAACTCAGGTCTGTGTGAACGGACGCAGCAAGGGACTTACTTTCCAGACCATAAAATAACTGTTGGGGATGTTGAGATGCCTATAGATATCTTTGGTGACCCAGCCTACCCCTTAATGCCACAGGCACCCTGGACAGTAGTCAGGAGCTGTTCAACTATAGGCTGAGCAAGTGTAGAATGGTGGTAGAATGTGCATTTGGATGTTTAAAAGCATACTGGTGCAGTTTACTGACTTAGTTAGACCTCAGCGAAACCAATATTCCCACCATTATTACTGCTTGCTGTGTGCTCCACAATATCTGTGAGAGTAAGGGGGAGACATTTATGGCAGGGTGGGAGGTTGAGGCAAATCCCCTGGCCGCTCATTATACGCAGCCAGACACCAGGGAGGTTAGAAGAGCACAGCAGGACGTGCTGCTTATCAGAGAAAACCAGTTTCATGACTGGCCAGGCTATGGAGTGAAAGTTCTGTTAGTTTCTCCTTCATGAAAACCCACCCCCTTGGTTCACTCTACTTCCCTGTAAGCCAATCACCCTCCCCCTTTTGATCTCCGCTTGCGGAGGCAATAACATCATTGTTGTTTCAAATTCATGGATTCTTTATTAATTCATCACACAAATGGGGGGATAACTGCCAAGGTAGCCTGGGAGGGGTAGCAGAAGCACTGGGTGGGGTGGCGGAGGAGGGGAGAAGGGAAGGACAAGGCTACACTGCACTTCAAAACTTTTTGAATGCCAGCCTTCTGTTGCTTGGGCAGTCCTCTGGGGTGAAGTGGTTGGGTGGCCGGAGGCCCCCCACACCGCGTTCTTGGGCGTCTGGGTGAAGAGGCTATGGAACTTGGGGAGGAGGGCGGCTGGCTACATAGGGGCTGCAATTGTGGTCTGTGGTCCTGATGCCTTTTCTGCACCCCAACAATACACCAGAGAATATCAGTTTGATCCTTCAGTAGCCTAAGCATTGCTTCCTGCCTCCTCTCATCACATTGACGTCACCGATCATCTTGATCCCAACATCTCTCCTCTTGCTCCCAGCCACCTGTCCTCACGTTCATTTTGTGCTTTTCTGCACTCTGACAGTGTCTGCCTGCAGACATTCTGCTGGGTTCTTTCAGTGTGGGAGGACTGCATGACCTCAGAGAACATTTTGTTGCGAGTGTGTTTTTTTCGCCTTCTGATATTTGCTAGACTCTGGTAACTTGTGCTTTCTTTACAAGGTAGTATTTTGCCTCTTATATTGAGGGCCTGCCAGTTTGGTATGAGAGATCACACACACAGGGCTGGCGGGCAACAGAATTCGGCTTGCAGGCAGACATGGTAAGCCACAGCCTTTTGGCTTCTTTAACCTTCATAACATGTGGGGATGGTTTCAAACAGCAGCACCCTCATTTCCCATACCAAGCACCCATTGAGTTGGCCATTTAAAATGGGTTGGCCATTTAAAAGAAGGGGCTGCGGTTTTTGGGTTAACATGCAGCACAAACCCAACTAACCCCCCCTACACACACGTCACACACATGCACCCAATTCTCTGGGATGATCGCTTCACCCCTCCCCCTACCGCATAGATAACAAAGGGGATGATTTCTGTTAAGCCACAGGCAAACAGCCCAGCAGGAACTGCCACCTCTGAATGTCCCCTTAATAAAATTCCCTTATTTCAACCAGGTGACCCTGGGAGTACATCCAGGAGAGCTTCACTGAGATGTCCCTGGAGGATTTCCACTCCATCCCCATACAGACTTTTCCAGTGGCTGTACTGGCTGCCAATGCAGCCCAAGTCTTCAGGGCAAATTAATCATTAAACATGCTTGCTTTTAAACCATGTATTATATTTACAAAGGTATACCCACCAGAGGTGCCTTCTCCACCTTCAAGGTCCAGGAGCCCACCTTGGGTGGTTTGGGAGGGTACTAGATCCAGGGTAAAAAAACAGTTCTTGGCTGTCGGGGAAAAATGGTTTCGCCACTTGCTTGCTGTGCACTATCTTCCTTGTCCCCAAAATCCACATCCCTGTTGCATGAGAATCCATTGATGGAGTCCACAAACAGGGGTGGGGTAGTTGTAGGGGCACCCCCTATAATGGCATACAGCTCATCACAGATGTGGCATGTCTGGGTCTCTGACCAGGAGTGACTGTTTGCCTCTCTGGTTCTTTCGTAGGCTAGCTTGAGCTCCTTAAGTATCATGTGGCACTGCTGCAGGTCCCTGTTATAGCCTCTGTCCTTCATGCCTTGGAGATATTTTCAAATATTCTGGCATTTTGTCTTTTGGAACGGAGTTCTGATAGCACAGATTCATCTCCCCATACAGCGATCAGATCCCGTAACTCCCATTCGGTCCATGCTGGAGCTCTTTTGTGATTCTGGGACTCCATGGTCATCTGTGCTGATGAGCTTTTCATGGTCACCTGTGATGATCAGCTCGCCACACTGGCCAAATAGGATATGAAATTCAAAAGTTCTCAGGGCTTTTCCTGTCTACCTGGCCAGTGCATCTGGGTTGAGAGTGCTGTCCAGAGCGGTCACAATGGAGCACTCTGGGATAGCTCCTGGAGGCCAATACCGTCAAATTGCTTCCACATTACCCCAAATTTGACCCAGCAGGGTCGATTTCAGTGCTAATCCCCTCGTCGGGGAGGAGTACAGAAATCAATTTTAAGAGCCCTTTAAGTCAACAAAAATGGCTTCATCGTGTGGACGGATGCAGGGTAAATCGATCTAACACTGCTAAATTTGACCTAAACTCATAGTGTAGACCAGGGCTAAACAAACATGTTCCTGTTGTTACCTAACCCTGTATCTGTGCTGTGTGTCTGTTCCCCTACTGACACAACTATTGCTGGCAATGAGATGGACCATTCACTGGCACCAGCACCGGCTTTAATCTGATTCACCCTATTCCCCAGAATCGGGCCTCGCACCGAAGAGGGCCCCACTCCGGGGATCTTTGGCGGCATTTCAGCGACTGGGGGTCCTTTGGTGCCGCAGAAAACCCGGAGCGGACGCCTCGCCACTGGGCCCGATTAGACGAATATAGAAATATGTGGAAGACATGTAGTGTTTGGATTCTTTCCTTCATCATCCTTAAAACATGAAGCTAAAGGAACATAATCTGTGATAAGAACCACCATGATCTTGAAATAAAGTTTCTGGAAAGCTGGAGTATGTTTGGTCTCTAAGCTTCATCCCTTCAGCAGCAAAGTGTAAAACATTGTTTATAAACATTAAAATGTAAGTGGGTGCACACCTATAGGGCCAGGTTCATTATTGACATCTTACAGTTCTGCTCCAGTGGTGTCTAAAGATACTTGGCATTCAAAGCATCAGTCCAATTTAGCTGACACAACAGCTATCTGCCTTTTCAAAAGTATTAAGTTTAAACGAGAAACCCCTGCTAAATGCAAAGCCTCTATTAGCTCCACTTCTGTTCAGCTGAACGTCTGCTTTCACTGCAAGTTTTATTTAGAATCTCCTGTCATCCTTACCCTGGATTTCTATACATTTTTTCTACTCTCCATGCCCATTGCACTATCTGCAGGATTAAATTACTACTAGAAATAGAAAAATTGTCAATATGGGGCCAGATTTCCAAATTTAGGCAGCAGTATAAAAATAAAAGATAATTAGGTGCTCATCACCATAGTAGCTCAGCCTATTCCACGGAAATTAATAGAAATAACAAAGTCCCTAGTGGACTTCAATGGGTCTCTAGCACTTCTCCCTTTATAGGATCTGAACTCTGCTTGGAGTATGTTTGATTTTTTTGTGGAGAGGGGGTCGGGAGAGTGTTGGGGGAAAATGGATGTTTGAATTATGTCACCTGTACATATGCAATTATGTGCCTCTTACGTCCACAGATTTTTTGCATTCTGTGTCTATGGAAAAAAGTCAATTAAACGTCTAGCTGGTTATGTATGTGCACTCAATGGTATTTGTGCAATAAATCAGGTATGTTCCAAATACTTGCAGGCATTTGGATTTGTCTACATTTTGGAAACTGCTATTCTGTGCTTCAGTAATTACCCAGAAATTTATACCACAGGAAACAGTTCTAACAAAGTGGTTAACAGAATTAGAGATAAAGCCGATAAAGTGGATCAGAGCACATATATTTTCAGAAACCTTCTGACAGAGATGATTAGTCCAAAAATATACTTTATCAACTCCAAGTGTTACTCTGAAGAAAACATGCATTATCTATGTGCTACTTTAACTATAGAAACATATTATTCTTCTCCTCTTCGGTGATGTAACTAGAAATTACATTAACAACTGAACTTGAAAATACTTTTTAGCTTTTTACTTATCAGAACTCTGTTCCTTATTCCCTTACCACTGAGCAGGCAAACTGCAGCTAAATTTAGCAACCACTACTGAAACTGCAAAAATGTCACTTCAATTTTACATCAACATCTTATTTTGACATTGACCATTTTGGGGAGATAATGAAGCGACCATTTTGGGATACTAGATGGTTGAGAGGGTTACTAATGAGCTGCAGTGCTTTCCTCCTCTCATTCCGCCCTGGTCATGGAATCAAATCCTGATAGCAAGCCAGCAGTGACATTATGATTTCATGGCTATACAAAAAACAATAAGCTTGGTTGTTTCATAACTGTTCCTAGTGGGTCAGTATCCAAATTACAAACAATAAAATTATAATGGTTCAGCTAATAGCAGGCTGAGCAGAGAAGGAAAGAGATTAGACATGGAGACTTAACTGCTGTATCCATTCAGTCCTAACAGTGGTGACTTTCTACAACAGAGCTGAGGCACATGGGCAGGGCACCATGGGGAAGGTTAGGGCTTTTGCTGCACTTGTTCTGGGGATAGATTCAGCAGCTTTGTTTCTACTGCAGTCAATCTGGCCCCTTTATATAAACACTAAAATACCTCTATGCATATATATATATGCACCAGCACATATATACACAATAATGTGAGATGAACAGGGACAATTTAACATTCCCAACTTGTTTCTCAGCTCCCAGAAAAGGAATGCTTGGTGCTGGAATGCTCTAAAATAATTCAGTTAGTAATAATCCTAGAACCAATAAAATGAAAGCCTAGAAAAGCTCCCAAGTTATGCCCCTCTATACAGAATCTTGGGAGAATATGCCCTTAATTTTCCAAATAGAAACCTGAAGTGTGTTTTTACACTTTCTTATCAACACTGTTGTCGTCGTCTCATTGATGTGAACAGTGGCACTGAATTAACAGCATCCCCTATAATATAAGTGAATTGCATAAATGTCAGCGCTGGAAAATGGTGCAATTCACTGGCATTTACACATTTCTCAAAAGAAACTCTTCTGTCTTAAAAAAAAAAATCCCCAGTGGAGTTTGAAGGCATGCCTAATAAGCTGATTTTGGAGCTAACAACTTTGAAAAAGTAATTGTCTTTTAAATATTCTAAAATAGTTTTTGTTCTCAAAGACTACCAGTATCTGGGGACTCTTTATCATCTGTTTCTGCCTCCAGATGTAACAATCCAGTTGCTGAAAATGAGCATTGCTAAATGTGAATAAATCAGTGTTTCCACCTTTATGAACTGCAGGTTGGAAATGATCAGCTTGACCCAATAAAGAAATCTGTTTATTTAATTTTTTTAAATGCCTGAGGGGGCTTATGGTCTTTTATACGTAAAAACCTAAATGTTAGATGCCAGTTCTCACACAGCATGTGTGATTAGCTAACACTCCACTTTTCATTACAGGAAAATCACTTGAAACATTTCATACTATCGTCTCTTTCTCCTCTACACCCTTGCCCCCGACCCCCCATGGTTCTGCAGGTTCACACAAACACATACAGCGGCAGAATGGACAATCATGTTTGCTCTGAAGACAGCTTCTCATCAAGTTAGCATATGGTGATAGCATGCTGAGTGACAACTGTAAGATTGGTTTCTGGGATGAACTCAAGCTTTCAGCCTTGAGAATAGTAAAGAGGTTTTTATGGAGGTGATGCCCTCTGTCTCTGGGAAGACAGCTGCCCAATGCAAAAGTCTCTCCCAGTAGACTGGTATTGGCAAAAGTTGGTGTTCTATTGCTGGCTGAAGGAACTGCTGACTGAAGGAGAGGAAATAAGAGGGGAACAACTAGTCGAAACAATTACAGTCTTCTTGGGAAACTGCTTACGCAGCATACATCAACATCCTAATCAGACAATAAGCAACAATGTGAACAAAACATGACGCCACTTTTTCAGTTGAAAGTGGGGCATTTTTTCATAAGCTATGTTCACCTAATTAATCACTTAGAAAACTTTATTAAAAATGTATTGGGCCAAATTCCTCTCTCAGATAACAATGGTAATCTGGAGTAATGCCATTAAAATCAATGGAATGACTCTGGACTTTGCCCACAATGCCAGAGTAGAGTTTGATCATCTATCCAGTGTATTGTTTCCTTTTTTTAACCTATTATTTTACTTTCCCTCACTATACTTTCTCATTTTTTCCTAAAAACTTTTAAAAGGTAGACTACTAGTGTATAATGTGACTGTATATATATATATTTTAAAATATAACTATTTGTTATACATGTCTCCATTCAGTTACTGGATTTCCCCCTGTGACACTGTCAGGGTCGGCCCTAAATTTTTTTGGTGTCCTAGACAGAATAATGCAAGCAGAGTTTTATACAATTCCTAACTCGTCTCCCCACTTCTACCCATGTCATGATCTCTCCTGCTTGCCAGCGAAACCCTCCTCTGCAAGGTGTCTGTCTAGGTGTTTATACCACATTCATCACCATGGTACCCAAGCACCGCTTCTTCACTTGTCTGTGAGACTCTGAACAGCACTCGCCCACCTGTCTGAGAGGCTCTGCAGCTCCTGTTAACTCTCCTACCTGTGCAGGGAATCAGAACTGAAACACAGTTTTCTAAGCAGAAATTGGGGAGAGCAGTTAGGGAATTCACTCTGTGCTTCAGGGTGCTAGCATCAGTATGAAGTGGAATCATGAGCAGGAAAGTGTAAATGCTGCTCTGATGAGCAGGTCATGTGGCTGTGTTGGGGAGCACGTGGCTGTGTTGGGGAGAAGGGCACATGTGGCTGTGTTGGGGAGAAGGGCACCTTACAGGTGATGTAAGGCCTATGGCTGTCACAGTTGTGTGCTCCCTTGGGTTTGGCATTTTTAACCTCTTCCTTCCTCCCACAGCATCCTGTAATTCGGCTTTTCTCCTGCTCCCCCCAACTCTTCGATTTCCCACAGCTTTTCTTATCAGACTAGTCTGTGTTGCTCACTTAGTCTATTCCTTTCTGAAACATAAGAGCACAGTGAGGTGCAAAATACTGATTGGAGGAGAGTCCTTTGTCCTGTTTTACATGTAAGCACTTCCCAAGCTGCTGCTCATCTTCCCACCTTGGCTGGGATGTTAGGCAAAGAGGTGAGCCCTGATCCTAGCTCAGGACTGGAGAGAGATAAGGAATGAGTTCAAAAGTGATGAGGAAGAGGAGGAGGAAGAAACAATCAACCCCCTTCTGCTCATCCAATTCTGTAAAAACTCCCTTGCATATCACAAAACCTGCTCTTTCAGAATTTTCACTTTAACCCTTGCAATTTACTTTTTCATTTGTAGTTATTTAACCTTCTTTCTTCTCTTGGAGTACTTCTGGCAAATCCATCTTAACTCTCTTTCCTGCTTTCTTACTCTTCTTTCTCCTAACCGTAACAGAAAAGGGTGTTGGGGACCTGTAACCTTCCTATCTTTCCTTTCCTCCACCAATCCCTACGGACATTCCATCTTATTTTCCCCCTACATCTCTCTCTCATAATGCTTCCCTTTCCTCATAGTTACATCTCTCCTATCAATTCTTTCTCTACAGTCACATTATACACCAGTAGTCTACCTCCCTGCCCCATACTGTTTTCCTGTTTGCTATGCAAGCCAGATCACTTTTCTATCACATTGACTCTACAGGACTTGTATGTTGCATTCAAAATAGAATCCTAACCTGTTGGCATCATCTCACAGCAGGAGGTGATTTGGGTGGTTTTCTGGGGATAATATAAGAAAACAGGAAGAAAGAGAATATGAGGAAGTAGGCTTTTGGGGGGAAAAGGTCTGAGAAAGGAGGACATATTGGCAGAATAGATAGAGAGGAAGGGGAATAAAGAGGAAAGTGGGGATACAGAACAAAAGGAAGATAAAAGACAAAGGAAGAAAGGGAAAATTGTTTCTCCACTTTGCATTTTCCACTTGCCAGGTGCGCAGGCAGCCTTGACATTTTCTATCCAGCTCTATTTCCTGTCACACTTAAACTACTTTAGGCCAGAACTCTACTGTGTCATGTCTTTTTTCCACACATAAACATGGACTTGGGCTATTTGCAGGGTCCTGACATGCTTGTCCAATGCTCATCTATTTGAAGTGCTGTACAGACTGTGATGGTGAAATTGGCTTTGGCATCTGTTCTCTCTTCTTTTTTATTAGTCTGCAGAACTACAAAGAATGGGAAATGATCAAGCTAGTTGAGATTTTCTTCGACACCCCAGCACTTGTCTAGCCTGCCTGTCCCTTGTTCTTTGACCCAGTGTCATGTTTCTTGCTTTCCTATCCCTTCCTTCTATTTTCTTTTGTCCCTTTGCCCTTTCTTGTTCCGCTTTCTCCTCCACATCATCTCTCTAACTCTTCTCCTCTTGTCTGTTCTTTTCTTCTCTCAAGCCTTTATTTTCTTATCCTCTTTCTTCCCATCCACTTATCCCTGCAACCTATCTAAACAACCTACTACTGCAAGTCAATGCTATGATGTTAATAGGCCATTTTGAAAGGAACCAAAAAAAATATAAAAAAAATACAGTATTCCCATTCAACTCTGATGTACTTAATTCAATTCCTTTTCACACTTTTAATGTGTGTGCTGTCACGTCAAACATAGCAACACAGCATGACCTCAACCTAAAGACTATGCCAGAGAAACCCCCTCCCTCATTTTTATTTTTATTTTATTAAAGAGAGATGGCTGGTTGGAAAAATTTCAGTGGAAGTTTTCCCTTGAAAAATGCTGTTTTGTCAAAGTTAAAATGTTTCCTGTGACCATGTTGATCTTGCTGAAATTTTTGATGAAAAGTTTTTGAAACCACTTGAATCCAACTGGAATATTTTGTTTTGATGTTCTTGTTTCATTTAGACTCATCATTTGTCTCTGCTCTGTCATTTCATTTAGTTTAGACCTTTATATTACATTATAATGTTTATATATATCTTACTGTATGGTATAACATAACGGCTCAACATTATAGAAATGAAACATTTTGGCAATGTCAGAATAAAGCATTTCAATGAGGTTGTCTGATATTTCCACATCAAAATGTGGCGAATTTCCATTCTACATAAATCCTGAAATTAATTGTTTTGTCCCAATCATAACAAAATCAAAATGTTAAAATGTCAGAATTTCTTATCTGACAGAAACCCCATTTTCTGACCAGCTCTACTTATGGACCAATGCTCAGAAAATATTGGCTACATTGAAAAGTCCATTTTGGTCACTTCTCCCCACCTCCACACAGCCACAGCTCAAATGGACCTGATGTTGTTAGAAGCACAGTAGGGTCAGCTCTAAACAGTAGTTCCATGACTATCTTGTTAGTTTTTCAGTGGCAGGGTACCATTATAAGTGGAGCTTGGCAAACCTCAAAAAGGTAGTGGGGAATACATAGTGGGGAAGGATGGTCTAGTGGTTAGAGTCCTAGCCTGGGCCATGGGAGACCTATGGTTTCAATGGGAGGTGCATAACCTGCTTAGATGCTTTTGAAAACCCTACTCAGTACTTATCTGAATACCATTGAAAATCTGGCCTTCTGCACATCGGTGCCTCATCTATAAAATGGAGAGAATAGTACTTCTCTACCTCATGACGGTATTATGAGGTGCTCAAGTACTATGGTGGTAGGGGTCATACAAGTATTTAGGACAGATAAATATCCAAAACACTCTGGTTTAGATACATGGCTGGAATTTTCCAGGTAGGCTCGATAGACTGTAAAGATGCCCTTTCAATACATCTGCCTGTAGTCAACAACTAGGAAATACATACTTTTTTTAAAGTTCCTTTTCTCCTCCTTCAGGCAAACTTTGGTTCAAGGTGTAGGCAAAAGTTCAGGTTGGTTCTTATTTCATGCAGAAAGATTTCCACACCATTATTTCCAAATCTAGAGGATTTTGCCTCTCGATGTTTTTACTTGTACATGTACCTTAAGTAGAGTTGGTTGAAATTTTTCAAATGTCAATGAAAAATGTCACTGAAATTTAGAATTTTGACTAATAACCCCATAGAAAACTGTTTCACATTTTTTTCATGAATTTCCTTCTCATTTTTCAACCAACTATGCAGCTAGTTAATTTTTTTTTTCAAATTTTGGAAAGATTTCAAATTTCAATTAAAAAACAGGACAAATGTTTGTGTGTGATTCCTCTCTCCATTCCCCCTCTTTCCCATCTTATGACCAGCTGTACACTACAATGTTTTCCAAACAAATTTTTCTCAGGTAACACACAATCTTACATAGCTATTGAATCATCAGTTTTCCTGTTTACAAAGCCCTAGATCAACATTGTTACTGAAAAGCTCACCTGAAAACACTGTGGCTGATGGTGATGGAGTGTCACCATCAGTCACAAAGTTCTTAGTTGAGCATTTCAGTAATAATGTAAAACGCATCACAAAAGTTTACCCTCAGTTCAGGGATCACCAAAGGATCTGCCCTGAGAGAAGCATGGCTAAATCCAGTTGAAGGATAATATTCTGCATAATATTCTAGGGGAAAAGGGATATGTGTTTCCTAGGAAAATTGAACTCTGAGGGGAAAATGAGTGGGTGAGCTAGAAGAAAATAACGTCCATGGCCTTTTGATTGGCCAGAGCTGTACTCTGTTACAGAGAGGCATGATATTTCCTGATTTATCTTAATATAACATGACTACACAAAATTTCTCTTGAAGCTAATTTAGAACCTACTCAGAGAAACCTCTTCCTCGCTATCTTCAACTGAATAGTGGAAAGCCTCATGTCAGTCATTTTCTTCTTCATAACCAGTGGGATTGATTTCTTTCTTCCCCCTCATCCACCCATGGCTCCCCTGATGTCATACTGACCTTCCATCTATCTCCTTGAATAGAATTCAATCTCCTAAACCATGTGGATTCAGTTTAGTGTGTTATTGTTTTATAAATGCAGCTACACACATAAATGGTAAACATCTGAGCCAGGGACAGGAGATGCTGTTGAAAATACAGTGTATATTATAATTTCTGGGGATAATCACTGTTTATGTTAGAGCAAAGGCCACAAATTCCCATGCTACTGACTTGTTTTTACTGCAGTTCTACAGCAGAGTTATAGGTCACTGTGCCAAATGAATAAATTCATTAAAAAATTGATCAATAATGCAGATAGTTTTGTTGTTTTACTTTGTGCTTGAATTTAAAAAAAAGCTATACTTATCATTCATTGGTTTAACTAATGGGCTAGTATCAGAGCAAATGGTTTAATCATTAGAACAGATGCTTCTGAGCTTGCAGCCATGGATTTAAAACCCAACTGGGGATTTACTATTAGCCCTATCATTAGCATAAATTGATTGCTCTGATTGGCTAATCACTTAATTAGCAAACAGACGATATTGAACCATTTTGGAATAGTTTCTATAACTATGGGAGGATTATTTCTCATATTCAGATTCTGCATACACTTTAAACTGGATTTGTTACATGCTGTCTATGTAGTTGTTTAAGCCTTTACTTTATATTACACACAGTATATTCAAGAGTGTGCTGGACCTCTTATCTGTAAGTTCCCAAAAGTAAGGATGGACAAAATTGACTGGAAAAAGGAAGTTTGCCCATTACTCTACACTGATTTCTTCCTAATTCTCCAAGATTTTTCTATCACAATGTGCATACAAAGCATGCATACAAAGTAAAATTAAGGATAGTCAGCTAGGTGTCAGTGGCACTAAAGTCACACAGCCTATGAATCTAATGGAGAAATGTAGTCATAGGGCAAAGAGAAAGAGCAATCAAACTATCAAGGAACACAAGGCCTGTCATCTGCATTCCTTCCTTACAGGGGAATTCCCAGAACATTGATACAAGAGGATAATGGAAGGTACAATATGTTATGCTGGAAAGGTATGAATAAGATATAAGGGAATTGTTTCAAAGGCCAACCCAACAATTCTGCGAAAGAATGCCAAGGGCTCTGCAACTTCCACTCTCTGATAAACCAGATTAGCATCCCTGCTCAGTGACATCACAAAGTAACTAGTTTAAAACAGAACTTCAAGAGCTTTTTAAAGGCAAGAATTAAGTGAGTCTGTCTCCTTTAATTTCATTTAATGTAAGCAAGCCCCTGAATTGCATTCCTTTGCTATAACAGAGCTTGAAGTCATGCTGGCTGATTAATGCCTAGCTGTTTGAAGTATACTCTTTTCTTATCTGGTGCTGTGCAGGCCTCACTACAGCCTGCGGAGACCTGCTGGTAAGTCAGAGCTTGGGGAGATTTTTGTCTGCTCTACACAGAGGAGGATGGACACCAGATAAGCTTCATGCCATAAAACAAAACACAAAATGAAAACCTGTTGCCAATTCTGAAAAACTTCTTTGTAAGGGAGGAAAAAAACCCACAGACACACACTACAAAACTGAGTTCCCTGTCTATGGATTTGCATACGACTTCCACTGAACTGATTCATTAATGCTATCTCAATTGAAAATAATGAGATCACATCACTGCCTAGAAACTTACATTTCCCTAAAGATGTCCTTGTTAGTTCAGTTTGAGTGTCTGACACAATATAAATGGGCATGATAATCATTAAAAGAAATCTTTAAAGGGGAAGTTAGCAAGACCTGATTTCTCAGATTATGGGTCAATTAACTCCAGGAAGAATTTCACCATGTGTCTAATCTATTGGAATCTATGGATAGTCTGGATTCCAACCAACTTCCATTTAAGAAATAAATAAATGTGACAACAGGATCACCCTGAGAATGTACACATTCTACCATGTTTGGAAATCAATGAGCAGTATATCTTTCCATCATCATAGATTCAAGATACAGAGGAAAAACTGTTCTTGTTAAAGGCACATCCTGGAGGTACTTTGTAGTTCCTCTGATACTAGAAAGTTATGTAAATATATGACTTTGAACATGTTAAATGCCATTTTATTCTAATAAGATGTTTAAATCTGATTGGTGTTGGAACCAAGTAGATACAAAGGAAGAATATATAAGCAGGATTTTTTTTTAACTTAGTATGACAGTTTTCCCCAGTCACATCATCAAACTGAACAGAAAAGCCCTTCACAGACAGCATCCACAGAGATGAAGCAAGGAAAAATAGCAAACTGGAAGGCGTTTCCTTTCAGTTTGCAGATTAACTTGAAGGAAACAGTAAGAATGGGTTAAGGAGTTCAAAAGCAGTGCTCACTATAATGAGAGTTGACTGCAAATGTGTTTGTCTCTCAGCACTGTTATGTTATGCCCATTAACACTCCATGATGTATACAAATAAGGAGGGGAAAAAACCTCTGAGCTGGAAGATTAAAAAAATCTTTGTTTGAACCACACACTCTGTCAGGAAAGTTTGCACCTTCCAGATATTCACAAAAGGGAAAAAAAAACCAAAAATCTCAGAGCAGTCCTGGTTGGCATATCAACCATTTCTGTAAAGCAAAGCATTGTTTCACAGATTTTGAGGCCAGAGGAACAATTAGATTATCTTGTCTGACCTCTTCCCTAACACAGACCAAAAGAGTTTTGTTCAGTTATGTTACCCAGTTATAACTTAGGGCTGAATCCAAAGCCCACTTAAGTCACTGATTTGAAGTGTATTTGGGTCATTTGAACTTTGGATCAGGCAGACTGTAAATGAACAATAGACAATGTGTGTTTAGATACCAATGTGATTGGTAATTTTAAGTGCCTAAGATTTATACAGAAAACACTCGCCACAGCGTGACAGGGCTATGTTGGAAGGACCTTGTTGCAGCTCTTTACCACTATCAAGTTGAAGAGAAGGTTGAGATGAATTCCCTGCCTCTGACAAAGGCCCACCCTGTTCTCCAGATATTGCCAAATTATCCAAACCAGAGATCATACTTATTTCCCAGAGACTCACAAATATTTCTGAAGATTTTTCATTTTATATTTTACTTTTTGAATGCACCTGATCATTTGTAACAATCACGTTTTTAAAAACAAAAAATTCCAATATGATAATACTGGTCCTCCTGAAAATATATATACATACACACACACACATATACCCACATACCCTATTTCATAAGGTGAACACTGGTAGGCTTCAATATATTTAGAAAAATATTTCACAAACAGAAAAATCTCCCATTAAGTGTACTTGCTATGCCTTTATGCCAAGTTGGGTTGCCTCCTTATTACTTTTTTTTTTTTTGGTTTAAATGGAAAAAACAGATGAATAGATAGGCTCTCATTCCTATTCACTACAACCACATGTGTTCATGGGTACGTGGCATTTGCCACAGGATATATTTTGGAATCTCCTTATAAAAATATTGACACTACATCTCTGAGGTACAGTATTTAATACCTCACTGAGATGTGCATTTTGAATATAGAAAAAGCTGTGGTAAAGTAAATGTTGTGCAATTGAATAGTTTGGCAATTGAATGTCATCCACCATAGAGAAGAGATGATGTCTGCCTGACCTGATTCCACTTCCTGGGTAAAGAGGAATTTCTTGTCAGGTTTTCCTAGATGTTTGAGATGGCTGTTTTCCAGTAAACTCCTTTTTTCTCTCCCCACAAATAGCTGGTGTGTTTAGTAGGCAGAAGAAAACAATCCAAGATCCAAGATCAGAACTGAGGTCATGTTTTTCTCAAAGTCCTCCTCTTTTACTATCTGATTCTCCATACAGGATACTCTCTGGCTTGAAACTATTCTTAATATACCATTGATGCAAATGAATAGATAATAGATTTAAGTATATTTGAAAAAAAAACACACAGCGCTCAGGGCTGTTCAGAAGTCTTCCAGCTATAATTCCAATAGGATCAGTCACAATAGCAATCTGCACACGAAATTTGAACCAAATGCTCATTGTTCTTGATTGACCTTCATTTGAGACAATCTAAGTATCATTTCTTACAGGAAAATGGCTTCCTACTGTTTTTGAATTCGTTAGTCTCATTAATTCAGAATTAATCCACTATATATTAAAAGCACAGCCATGTATTATACCTGCATTATTAATTATGCAAAAGACATAAGAAGCTATACCAGGTGTTTGAAAAGCTATGTTTCATAAGAGACCCTTATGCTTGTGCTGGTATTTCAATACACATGAAAGCTTCTTTTTCATTATTACTATTGAAAATAAATAGTTTGGGGTTTTTTAGTGACATCTCCCATGTATACTGTATTAAAAAAATCAACAAGAGCATGTTTGTTTTGTCTTTGCATGAAATTCCGCATAACATGCTCATATTAATTCAGAAATCTCATGCTTTCGAAGCACAGTTCTGTATCATGATTTGACTACTTGTTTGTGTGGTTCAGTGCTTAGAGTAAGGAATAGAAAGTACACATTCTGTTCCCACTTTGCTACTGACTTGGTGTCTGATTGGACAAGTGATGTAACCTCCTCTAACAAGGAAGAGATGGAAACCTTCCACCTCTCTTCAAAATGAAGGTTTAAACTAAAAGACATTTATAAAAATGTAGCACGCGCGTTCACTACAGAAAGAGGCATTTTTGCAATATGGAGTACTGAAGATGAAAAAACTGCTCAACTTCAGTAATCAGAAAAGGAATTATTTCTTATGTAAGCGCATACACAAACCACAGAATTGGGCTGTAGGTGAACCTCACATTAAGAACAAAACTACAGAAATACTGTTCAAAGAACTGCTTTATCTCCCTGTCAGTGAAGAGCTCAGTAGGATATTTTCAGCAGAGTCTAGCAATAAAGGCAACTGCACACCTGATTCCTCCTACTATGTACTAAAAAGCTGCCTCTGAAATCTTTAGCTAAACCAAGAAATGGTTTCCTGAGCTTGATGTTTTCTTCTCACTTATTGTCACCATTTTAAGGTATAACTATGCCTATCACTATTCCAGAGATTCTTCTGTGAAAGAAAAAGAGTTAGGGTTTGATCTTAAACAACACAGGTCACTGATCTTGGATTAGTAATGAAAGCACTGCTATATGGCTATCAAGTGACTTCTGCCCAGCAGCAAGAGGAAGACCTGAGAGAAAGAGCAGCTACGAAGCCTATTAACATGAGGATTGCATATTAAACCTTGTCTTCAAGTACTGAGGGAACTGGGATTGTTTAGTCTACAGAAGAGAAGAATGAGGGGGGATTTAATAGCTGCTTTCAATTACCTGAAAGGGGGTTCCAAAGAGGATGGATCTAGACTGTTCTCAGTGGTACCAGATGACAGAACAAGGAGTAATGGTCTCAAATTGCAGTAGGGGAGGTTTAGGTTGGATAGTAGGAAAAACTTTTTCACTAGGAGGGTGATGAAGCACTGGAATGGGTTACCTCGGGAGGTGTTGGAATCTCCTTCCTTAGGGGTTTTTAAGGTCAGGCTTGACAAAGCCCTGGCTGGGATGATTTAGTTGGGGATTGATCCTTCTTTGAGCAAGGGGCTGGACTAAATGACCTCCTGAGGTCCCTTCCAACCCTGATATTCTACGATGCTACACCCTATCCCATACTTTTACCTGGCATGTTTGCAAACAAGGGCACAGCTAACTTAATTTGATCAGCGTGAAGGACTATGCTTAATGCTCAACATTACACTGGGCCTGATCTGAGTCTGCTCACACTGCAATGAATGGTAAGACTCCCACTGACTGCAATGGAAACTGAAACAGACCCTTGATCCTATGCTTAGCTTCCACTCACTCCTGCTGGAGTACAAACAGACTTGCAAACCTATCTGCACACCGTGCAAGGGCTTGCAGGATCACCTCAGGAAAAAGCATTTGCAGTGCACAGCAGTATTGGTAATTCTTCTCTGGAGAAGGCTGTTTTTGTGGTTTAAGAATACAAAAGTGAGCACTAAAAAAAAAAAAAAAACAAAAAAAACCAGCTTGGTTCTATTCCCAATTCTACCACAGACTTCTGCTGTTATTTAGGGCAAGTTACTTTACTTGCTAGTGCTTGGGTACCTATCAAAATGGGATAGTCTCTACTTTACAGAAATGCTGTGGGGTTTAATTTATTAATGTTTATAGAGCATTTTGTGAGCCTCAGGTGGAAGGTGTTGTTGTCTAAACGCAAAATGTGACAATCCACCTACACTTGTGTGCTGTGGTTTACGTACGTGGAAACCTTTTCTTGATCTTTGGCACATTGTCTTTTCCAGATGTATTTGAGAAAATATGGTTGAAACTGTGCCAGATTACAACTAAGGTACAAATCTTCTGCTGATATAAGCATGCACTATGTTCTCCATTTGTCTGTTAAACGTGCTTGTGATTGCTATTCAAATTAAAACAAAGGAAAGAAAGCTGTTGTGATGGACTGCCTCCATAAATAATCTCCAATGTCACTCACTCTGCACCAGTTTTCAGACAAAAGAAAAACAGGGGTGAGAATGGCAGGCTCCTTTTTAAATCACTTATAACACAGCTGATAACAAGTGAGGGTGAAAAAGTGTGTTGACATTATTCTAGATCGTAACCTAGTTCATAATACTAAAATTTAGATGTAAAATATTCTGATTTAGAATCTCAACTACTGTTGATTGTTAGTCTTTTGACTATTTCAACAAGTCAAGGTCTGATCCAATTCATCCACCATGATTGTTCATTCCACTACCATATGCCAGTCATTAGTTTCATTTCCCTTCTGGTCAGGATGGGGCAATGCAAGTTAATATATGTCATCATATGAGGAGTTTCAGAATGACAGCTCTCTGCGATGACAAGCTGATCAAAACCCCAGTCACAAAGCAGGGGAGAGGGGAACACCTGTCCTAAAGCCAGTCGATTTCTCACAACTTTAGCTAGATTCCCAGTGATGGCAAAGCAGGCCCCAACAAGCACATGAAACAGCTGACAGCTACAGCAAAACCAGACTTGAGCTCTGCAGGAATCAGTCACTGAAAGCCATGGAGGCTCAAAAGAGCCTCTGGTGGGAATTTTTAGACAAAAGAGCAAAACAGGTTGCAATGTTCTCATTATCTGCAAAACAAAGTGCATTAATAAGTGTGCCAAAATGCTCCCTGTTTCTGAAGCCTGTGTGCTGCAAACCTAGCTTCTTTTCATAGTGGAAAGTTGGAAATTATCTTTAAAAAGGAGAGAGTTTTTTTTTTTAATACTCAAAATACAATCAGCCAAATTTCTTAATTCTGTAATCATTCCTTTCAACAATTGTTTCCCCTCTAAAAACAAAATTTTGTTCTTATAGCTGTATATGGAGCACTAAAGGATAATACAAATAATTGTAAGTTACATCCAATAGGCATAACTTTTATTTTTAATCTTAAATTTGATAATTTAAGTATGAGCATTGGAAAATAAGTTACAGAAACTGATTTAATGTTTGTCACATAGGTTTATTTATAATTATTTTATACATATATATATATATATACACACACACACACACACAATATATATATATTATATACATCCACACACACACACACACACGTTATATATATACACACACACACCCACCCACCCACAAGAACAGACATGCCCTGTTTGAGCATTGCCTCGAAGATCTCAGTGTGAGAGATGGCTCATTATGAAAGTGTTTATGAATAATTAAGATATAAATTATAACTACTTATAGGCCTAATTCAAAACCTGTTGAAGTCAATGCCATCCCTTTTTTTGTGAATATGCCATCCATTTAAAGCTGAGGTTTCAGTCTGGTTTAATTCAAGGGACAGTGTGCAGATATTTTTAATTTTTCAAATGCAATGAGTAAAAAGTATTCATTTCTGTATATTGTCGATGTGGGAGCTGTGATCTTTTTTTCAGGAACAGATAAATTAGCAAATCCCTGTTTAGGGTAAATATTTTTCATGTTTAGAAATACAGTACTAAAAACGGAATAGAGTATAATTTGTAGAGATGAATATCTGTTAAATACCTGGGTCATAAATACATTTTTCCTAGGAGTTTCTACATTCTAAAACTAGAAAAACTGGAGAGTAATATGATGTGATATTATATTATGTTATTATTGTTATTATTATTAAAAAAATCAGATGCTCACTTTTCCCATCCTAGGGTATGTAAGGACGACTAGTATGACATAACCCCCTCCTCACCGATAAAGCTTAAAGCTGTGCCATTTGTCAATGGAAAGGTAATTTCTCTACCATTTGCAATCACATCTCAAGATCTGACATTTGATTATGCCACAATGATTTTGGCATTTTTAAGGTAGCCAGACCTCCTACAGACTGCTTTTCCTTTCCAAAAGAAAGTGTAATCCCCTCCTAGCTCATTGATGGTACCTTCTCCAGCCAATCTCATCTCACTCAGTGCTGCAATATCAATATTATAGCAAGCGAATTTTCTGGAAACAAGAGCTGTTCTCTCAGGCCTTCGTGCATCACCTCCGTCTATAAGGGTGCAGACATTCCATGCTCCTAGAATGAGTCTTTTGTTCTTTATTGTATTTTGACTACTGTAGGATGATCAGCCAGCTGCGTTTGCCTGCCCCATAGTGTCTGGCCAGGCTATGTTTAGGGCATCTTTTCTAGCCCCTTCCCTTAAAAAGGTGAGCAGTGCTACCCTAGAAAGGGCTGCTCAGTCACCTAGGATGCTGCCGAACTTCTCTGCTGCCCCAGGGACGGACCTGAATGGCCATTACTGCCAAGGCTGCCTACCTGCAGGATTGGGGCTGTGACTGCCAGTTGTCATCTCCATCTATCGCTTTGCTACGCTCCCATCGCCACAGGACTTGGATTAATTATACATGTTAATGATGGTGAGATTTGATAAGATGTTATTCATGGGATGAGAGTTGCGAGAAAACCTATGTGGGAAATTTTTGAGTGAGAAAGCTGTTGCAGAGGAGCAGTCACACTATCAGCTCTGGAAGAGTCATTATGGCTGGGGACTTTGTTAGCTGCAGTGGGTGACCAGGACATCTTCAATGCCTTGTCATGGTCTCCATTCCCCAGAGCACGTTGCTGAACTGCCTTCATGTCCATTGAATCACAAATTGATTTCCTCCACCCAGTCCACCAGAGCAGTTTTCACATGCTAAAAAAGGCAATTTCCCTATCTAGCCGAGGGCAAAAGACCCATCGCTACCCTCAGACTAGTGTGGAGAACAATAGCACAGATCTAGATGGGGAAAACAAACACGACAAAAGAACAATTTACAAGGAGAAATATCCAAGAGATTTCCCCAACTTTCACAGAGATTCATAGTCCCCAGTAGAGAGAGACATAGTGTCAGTGTTATCCAACTTGAAAATTGTCCCCCTACCCTCCTCTCCAAGGGGGACTTAATCCTATTTCAAGGTGTGGGGGACATGGGACTGAGGCCAACAATGAGAGTGGAGAAACTACATGACCTGGGATCCACACTCACTTCCACTGAAAATGTACTCCTGAACTAAAGCAACAGGTGGTGCTTTGAAAGGCATCTGTCAGCCATCTCAGTGACTGCTGATGCAGTTGGCAACAAAAGCAGCTCATAAGTCAAAGGTTGCAGGTTCTAGTACCACCTCATCAGCTCACATTCCTCTGGTCCCACAGCACTCAGTTCATGCAGCCTGGCTCTGTAGACCTACTACTGGATACCATTCTAGTCCCAAGATCATGTAATATGTTGGTGAGTGGGGAACATGGAAGGAGATTCCTAAACTTGGAGGAAAACAAAAAATGAGAGTGAAAAAAAGAAAGAAAAATATGGCAAAAGAAAAGTAGAGGAAAAATAGGGAGAGAATAGAGAAAGTAATCGGGAGGGGAAAAAAACCAAAAGGATGACATGGCTTGTGCCGTGGCCTGATATGCAGAGAGATAGAAATGGAATATCCATTTGAGTTCCACAGAAGAAAGAGATTCCACAGAAAAAGGCTAGGAGCTACTTCAGCATGCAGGTCAATCATTACAAACAAACAAGGTGGCAGTTCACTCCTTAACAGTGAGATCACCACAGAGATAGTCCTAGCTTCCCTACCTGAACATGATCAGCCCCAGATAGCTTCCTCATGGAAGCTGTGTGCACTGCTTACTGACCGTATGCATATCTCAAAAATCTCTCTGGATAATGAGGTATAGGGAAGAATGAAAGTGGTAAGTATTGTAGTGTTGTCTGTATTCTGTCAATAATCACTGACACACATGCTGACTTCTTAATGGTGCCTACTGTATGCAAGTTAACCAATACATATACTCCTATGTATTTAATATCCAAACATGGAAAAACATAAAAAGCAACATCATTTATTCATTTTTAAAAAGCATCTAATGAGTAATCTTTTTTTTTTAATCTGACGCCATTTGGTCAACCACAGAAAACTTGAAAACAACCTAAACCATAACTGTTTGTCCTTCAGGAGAATTCACAAATTTCATTTTATGGCCAATTCTTTCTAGAACATTAGTTCATCCACCCACCTACTTGTGTGTTCTGAGCCAACCAGGAAAGACACTATTTCAATTGCTATCTGTGAAAATAAAACTGTGATTATGCCAGTTTGTAAACAGAGCTGTTTTGTGGGAGTTATCTAAAGAGTGTCATGCTACTTTCTTTGCAAAAACAAGATGTTAAAGAGCCTCAAAAAAAGTTGTGTTTTATTTGCAAAGGCTCCTAGTTTCTTTGATGAGTTGAAAGTTCTCTTAAGCAGCCCTGGTCCATCACCCCAACATCTATGCTCAGCCCCACTGTGTATAGGATTCTCCTCTTAGCAGTTTAAATCAGGAATTCTCCATTGAAAATAGTGGAGTTGGACCCTATTATACAACAGTGTAAGAGAGCGAAGTATCAGCCCCAGTAACCTTTATATAGAACTGATACCTTTAGTCTGTCTGTGGACATGATTCTCCAAGCAAGGCTGGGATTTTCAAAAGTGCCTGTGTGACATAAGAGAACAAGTCCCATTGCCTTTCCATGGAACGTTTACTCCTAAAGCTAAGTCTGTCATGCATACTCAAGAAGACAGACATTAGCAAACTCAGGGAGTTGGTAGGTAAGATCCCATGGGAAGCAAGTCTAAGGAGAAAAACAATTTAAGACAGATGGCAGTTTTTCAAAGAGACATTATTAAAGGTAAAAGAGCAAAATCTATCCCACTGTGTAGGAAAGATAGGAAGTATGGCACTAGACCACCCTGACTTAACCAGGAGCTCTTCAGTCATCTGAAACTCAAAAGAGAATCCTACAAAAATGTGGAAACTAGATCAAATTACAGAGGATTAATATAAACATAAGTATCTAGGGACAAAATTAAAAGGCCACGGCACAAAATGAGATTAAACTACCTAGAGGCATAAAGTAACAAGAAAACATGCTGCAAATACATTAGAAGCAAGAGGAAGACCAAGGGCAGGGTAGGCCTGTTACTCAACGAGGGGGAAAAAACAACAGAAAATGTGGAAATGGCAGAAGTGTTAAATGACTTTTTTTGTTTCTGTTTTCACCAAAAAGGTGATTAAGCAATTGGACGCCAAATACAGTGAATGCCAGTGAAAATCAGGTAGGATCAGAAGCTAGGACAGGGAAAAAACAAGTTAACAGTCACTTAGAGAAGTTAGATGTCTTCAAGGTCACCAAGATCTGATGAAATACATCCTTGAATACTCAAGGAACTGACTTAGGAGATATCTGAGCTATTAGTGATTATCTTTGAAAAGACAGAAGATGGGAGAGATTCCAGTCTTCTGGAATAGGGAAAATATAGTGCCCATCTATAAAAAAGGGAAATAAGGACAACCTGAGGAATTACAGGCTAATCAGATTAATTTCAGTACCCAGAAAGCTAATGGACCAAATAATCAAGAAAGCAATTTGCAAACACTTCAAAAATATTAAGGTGATAAGTAACAGCATGGATTTGTCATGAACAAATTGGGTCAAACCAATCTAATTGATGTCTTTGACAGAGTAACAAGCTTTGTGGATGGGAGAATCTGTAGATGTGGTATATCTTGGTTTTAGTAAGGCTTTTGATACTGTCTTGCATGACCTTCTCATAAACAAACTAGGGAAATACAACCTAGATGGAGCTTCTATAAGATGAGTGCATAACTGGTTGGATACTCTCTGGGAATGGTTATCAATGGTTCACAGTCAATATGCATGTTCAGCTTGAGTGGGATCCCACTGGGTCTGGGTCTGTTCAAAACCTTCACTGAATATTTATATAATGGCACAGAGAGTACACTTATAAAGTTTGAGGACGATATCAAGCTGGGAGGGGTTGCAAATGCTTTGGGAAGATAGGATTAAAATTTGAAATGATCTGGACAAACTGGAGAAGCGGCCTGAAGTAAATAAAATAGCATGAAATTCAATAAAGACAAATGCAAAGTGCTCCACTTAGGAAGGTACAGTTGCACACATACAACATGGGAAATGACTACCTAGGAAGGAGCACTGCAGAAATGGATCTGATTTGCTCCTCCTGCAGCCCCTCTGATCAGCTGCTTCCCCTGCAGCCACCCTAGTCCACATTGAGGCCTTTTCTTCTGTCCTCCCTGGGACAGGTTGCAGCAGCTTGTCTAGCTTAAATGGCTATGTAAAGTTTCTTGTAGCCCAAGCCAGTGGCAAGCAATGCTCAGTGCCATTTCCTAACATGATTAGTCTAATTCTTTTCCCATTCCCATCTCCTTATTCTCCCTTAATACCATAAGGAAATAGGACTCACATAACAGCAGATAGTGGTAAAAAAGTTTTCCTGCTCTTTATACATAGGAATATAAAGTGACAACAGGAGTTATTCACAGCAGCTTAATGGTCCACATTAAGTGCTCCATGGACTTCAGTGGAGTAACACCAAGGATCCATTCAGCATAAGTTGAAGATCATCAGAATACACTCACCATCTAAACTGAAGACTATTTTAATAAGAAAAGGACATGATTTTCAGAAGTGACTAATGGTCCTTGCTACAGAACTTGTGTCATAAACAGATAGCTAAGGGTTAATGTCTCTTTCACCTGAAAAAAAAGTAACCTGAAGCACCTGACCAGAGGACCAATCAGGAAACCGGATTTTTTCAACTCTGGGTGGAGGGAAGTTTGTGTCTGAGTTCTTTGTCTTCTGCCTGAATCTCTCTCAGCTATGAGGAGGATTTTTCTATTTCCTGCTTTCTAATCTTCTGTTTCCCAGTTGTAAGTACCAAAGATCAGATAGGGGATTTTTATGTTCTTTTGTATTTACATGTCTATAGTTGCTGGAGTGCTTTGAATTGTATTCTTTTTGAATAAGGCTGTTTATTCAATATTCTTTTAAGCAATTGACCCTGTATTTGTCACCTTAATACAGAGAGACCAGTTTTATGTATTTTTCTTTCTTTTTATATAAAGCTTTCTTTTAAGACCTGTTGGAGTTTTTCTTTAGTGGGGAACTTCAGGAAATTGAGTCTGCAGCTCACCAAGGATTTGGTGGGAGGAAGAAGTCAGGGGGGAAATCTGGGTGTGTTAGATTTACTAGCCTGACTTCGCATTCCCTCTGGGTGAAGAAGGAAGTGCTTTTTGTTCCAGGACTGGAATTAGAAAGGGTGGACTCCCTCTGCTTAGATTCACAGAGGTTGCTTCTGTGTATCTCTCCAGGAGCACCTGGAGGGGGGGGAAGGGAAAAGGATTATTTCCCTTTGTTGTGAGACTCAAGGGATTTGGGTCTTGGGGTCCCCAGGGACGGTTTCTGGGGGGACCAGAGTGCCCCAAAACACTCTAATTTTTTGGGTGGTGGCAGCAGTACCAGGTCCAAGCTGGTAACTAAGCTTGGAAGTTTTCATGCTAACCCCCATATTTTGGACGCTAAGGTCCAAATCTGGGACTAGGTTATTGACAACTTGACCTAACTTTGTCAGGCCCAGGTAGTCCATCTCAACAATTAGAGCCAAGTTGAGGGGCCAGAAAGCAGAGCCAAGAGATGGAACCACAGTCAGGGTAAGGATCAAGGCGGGAGCAGAAGAAGGCAAAAGCAGGACTGGAGCAAGAGAAACCACAGCTGCAGGCCAAGCATTGAGCAGCCAATCACCTGCTGCTGCTGCTGAGCTTAAAAGCAGACTGCTGCCTCCCTTCAGCAGGCCAGCCAATCAGGTGGTCATACCACAACACAACTGATCTTGCTAATTTGCCTGGAGGCTGGGCTGCCTAGTCCTCAGGCTCACAGATGGCGCTCAAACCTGAAAAACCTAAAGAAGGACTGGATATTAATTTTTTTAAAAAAGCACTCAGTACTTTCTAATAAAATAATAATAATAATAATAAAGGCCCCTTTAAGGCATCTTGGGGTTGATAATGACATAGCTGATGCATTCCCTCATTTTCAGATTGACAGATTTTGGGAGCTGGCCCTAAACCAGCAAAGAACATAATTGATGCTGCTAGCTAAGAGGGACTTGAAGCAGATCCTAGAACTTTTCCCAGGAGTGAAAGTTATTTGGTCTGTTAAGTTGCAACGCAGGGTGTAGCAGGAAGCCATGAATCATCTGATGATTAACAAGGCTAGTAGCTACATGTACAGGGAGGTAGCCACATTTATATAATGGGGGGTGGAGGGTTGATAATTTCTCACCCAGGCATAGGTTACAGCGCAGCAGATATTCAGAGAGAAAGGGGTTAATTTATCAGACTTGGGACCGATATATTTTTGGCTGATATTAAAAAAGGCATCAGTAAATGTCTGGGAACCCATCTAGATATAGAAGGCAAGTGTCAAACTAATTGTTGGCACCTCCTTGTAGTGTATGTCCAGGGCAGGTACTCTGTATGGCATGGATATGGTGATCAGGTAAGTGTATTGGTGAAGTATTTAAAGGAAGCATCCTTTAAGGGAGCAGAGAAAGAAGGAGTTTGGGGCTCCTATGACTGGTACAGCAGGGATTTTTCCTTTATAACCCTATTAATCTTCATACGGGGGAGAGAGGGAAGAACAGCAGCAGGATGGCTGGGACCAGGACTGCTGGAAAGGGAGAAGGTGACCAGCAGCTCCAAGTAAATGGAAATGTAAATGGAATTTCTGGCACTGTACAATTTTATCTACTAGGTACTCCCAGATATTGAAGAATAAAAGTTGCGGCCTGATTAAAACCACATCCATTGCTTCCTGTCCTTCCTCAACATAGGTGGACAACAGCTTGATCAGGAAACAGGGGCCTCATTGTGGCAGGATTGTCCAAACACTTATTAAATTCTCACTACTTAATCTGTCAGCTCCTTGTGCAGGGACCATCATTTTGTCTTCCTTGTGGTAGATGTCCAGCGCAGGTACTCTGTGTGGAACTGATACGGTGCCTAACATAAGGGGAGTCCTAGTCCATCTTTGGTCAGGTTTAGGCCTGCTAGGGCTGTTCGATAAACATTCTGCATCGCCTTCTGTGTTCCATTTAGCGGTGACAGACTAGTAATCGAACCTGTGATATTGTTCACTTTTCTGGGACTCCTGAATCTGACTTCTCTGAAAGAAGCCATAGAAGGCTGAAAAATCTCATAAGTACTATACATTCCAAGAACAATTGAATTTTAGTGTTAATCTTTACTCTTTATATATCTTGAATGATACGCATAGCAAGCGCCACTAAAATCACCACCACCACCAACTGGAATCTTTGACAACCTTTGCGGATTATTCTTCACTGGAACATATCAGCAGGTAATGGATTGTTAGATAATAACTGCTAATTTAAGTCCAAATCCTGCAGTCATCCTCATGTACTTAATTTTACCCAAGTGAGTTTACCCAGTTCAAGATTGTTCCTTCAAGACAATATGCATAAATTAATATTTCCAAGATTGGGTCCTTATTTTCATTCTACAGTACTTACACATGCTCTATTTTATTATTAAACAGCTGGCAATATCGATTTTGCCTGTATTTTTTCATGTGTCCTTTGCTGAAGGTAGATAAAATACCTACCTGTAATAGGTAAATAAGATCTATCACAATGGTTTCTAAAGCTACTGTTAACATATTTAGAATTATGTGTCCAAGCCGCTTTGTGAAATATATGCAGCATGTAGTTTGAATAACTCCATGCTCCAAGAAGATCCCCATCTAAACTCAATTGATGAAGCAAACTACCTTGATATCTATTAGCATTAGGAAGCAGTATATCTTCACAAAAACAGTGTTTATCTTATAGTAGTGCCTAGATGCCTTAGGAACCAAGGTCATTCTGCTAGATAAAGCTGTGTTCACATTTGCTTCAACATTTCAAAAAAATAAAAAAATTAATTAAGTGTTTCAACCAAAATTTGCCAAAATTGACACATTCACAAAAAGTTTGACAGTGGGTCTTCCAGAGAGCTACACATAGAACCTAAGTCTCTTGACTCCGAATCCATTGTGCTATCCACTAGATCACAGTCTCCTGTCACATCATACTTTATGTTATCTGGTGCCCTCTGAACAAAACTATCTCCTCAACTACAAAAGTTCAGAAAAGAATATTCTGGGAAAGTGCATGGATGAGCAGCCCACAGCAAGTTATATTATCCACTTGCTTCTGTAATTTCACAAAAACGGTAACAGGAGATTGTTCATCTAACTGTTGATTTGATAATTGTCTATGATTTTCTTTCCTAGTGTTTAAAGAATTTACTTTCTGCACTGAACACTTAGTGAAGTCATTGTTCTCATTATGTCTATTATACATAGTAACATGAAAAGAATCTGTTTTGATTTTTTAAAGCAAACAAGATTTATGCCAAGAGATTCCTGGAAGACATTAGACACCCCAACAAACATTTTACTGTTTTCTTCTCAGCAAAATGCATATACTGAATCCATGAAATATTTTCCATTTTTTTTAAGAAAAGGAGGTACTGTGTAAGTAAACCAGAATCAAGTAGCATCCATGAAAATGGCTGACTTCAACTGTTATTGAATGTGCAGCAATGAAACTGAATGGCCTGTTCCTCTCTGGAAAATACATTGTGTGACTAATCACCATGTCTTAGTATGTGCTTAGAAGTGTTTGGAGAAATTATTATATTTATTCATCTTTTCTAAGTTTATTTAGAAAGCATCACAGCTCCTCATTGCTTAGCAACAGCAACCAATCAAAAGTTGCTAGTCCCTTTATTCGGCTATCACCAATGGCTTGGAAAGGACAGGTTTGTGGCAGCTCCTAACCCCCCGTTGGAAATTACTAGCTACTCTGGAGATTGCTCCAGATGATGGAAAGATAATCTTCTGTCTCCACACATCTGCATATCCATCTGCACAGCCTCTCAAGATCAAACGTTACTGACAAATGCCATAATAATTCTTTTTTGCCTTACCCTCTATCGTGCTTTCACGCCTGACAAATTGCTGTGACTGGTAGGGAGATTGTTTCTATACAAGCAACTAAATATGGTGCAGTCAGCACCTAGGCAGACCTGACTTACTTCATGGGCATTTGCAATTTTTCATCAGTGCTACAAACGGCCATAAATCTTTGCAGTATAGAAAATAGGCATACTGAATATGTCATTAATACATATAGATTATCACTGGAACCAGTGACCCTAACAACTTTTGGTCATTAATATAAAAAAAAATGTAGTGCTCCCTAAAACACTGATTTATTTCTTGTATTGTCTATAATGTCTAGACAAATGATAATGCACTCTATGCCAAATCTGGAACTACTGTAGACAGGAAAATGGTTATTAAACATACTGTTTAGATTATTCTGCATATCCTTTTAAACTTTTTTATGATGAAACTTATATTCAGTGATTCAAAGCCAATTTTCTATAGATCCAACCACCTGGGCCAACATTAAACAGGATTGCCTAAAATTAGGCACCTGAATCTATATTTAGCCTCCTAAATAAGTAGCCTGATTTCCTGAGCTCCTGAAAATTCAGAGCTGTCATTTCATTTACTGGAGCTGTGTCTTCACCACCTCCAAAAAAAATAAAGCAAGTCTCCAATTTATGTATCTAAATATGGATTTAAAGCTGGGATTTTCAAAGGAGCTTTAGGACACTGAATGGGAGTTGTGTACCCAACTCCAGTAGGCACATTTGAAAATATCACACTGTATGCCTAACTTGAGTCATTCATTTGAAAACTGACTGTTCTCTAACAAAACATTCAGATTTACTGCATCTTTGGAGATGTGATGACTCCACTTTGGTAGAAGTCTGTGTACACCAGATACTAGCTGCTCCATCCCATCAGCTGCAACTGCATCCTGTATTATACAGAAACATCCTATGGTAACATGTGGCCTTGCAAGGAGCATAGAGTCAGTTTCCTGCAGAGAACAGTGATTCCAAAGCACTAGAGACAACTCAGCAGAGTAGATTGGCCCCCAAAACATTTCAAGCTCCATCTTGCTGAAGAATTGCTGCTAATCAAACAAACGGGTAATGCTGAATCTATACTAGAACAGCTAAATGTTAATATCTGTTGTTTTCCTTGATTCTGAGAATAGAATATGGAGACAGATTTGACAAGGTGGAAAAACCAGACAGTGAAGAACTGCCGATCCTTCTAGGAAGCACCTGCAGTTTCTTCCATGGCCCACTGCACATCATCCATGCATCCCATCCCATTAAATGTCTTGAGTCATACGAATCAAGAGCATCTTCAGTATCAGAGTGCTAAGGAGCAAGAATTATTCCTAGGAAGATAAAATGCCTCCTGGGTGCTGGGCACAGGGAAGCATGCTTCAAAATATGTATTCCCACTGCTCTCTGAGTGCAACTCTTCCAGACTTGTGAACCAAGGTCATGAAAAACTAGCTGTGGTATGCAGGCATTTCAGTTATTTTCCAAACTTATCTTTCATGTGAAGGCAGGGGGGCAGGAATGGACAAAAAAGCAAGTCTCTAACTGAAGAATAGCTTCACAATATGAAGCAAGTTTAGTTAATTCAGAGATGTCTGCCTAAATTTGTAGATATCCTGAAACAATAGCTCTGAGGAGTGAATAGCCCCATATATTTCGATAAATGCTATTACTCAGATGCCAACAATGATCATTTAAAAATATCGATATTGTTAACTATTTTACTGCTCAAAGATGCAAGAAAGGATGGGAAATGTATGAGGAAGATCAACAGCAAGATTTCTCAAAGTGAGAGCAGGGTGGAGACAGAGAGAAGGACTAGACAGCCAGCCAATGTGGAAGATGTATAAGTGAAAATATCTAGCTAAGGTATCTATTTGGCCCTCATCAGTGTAGATACCAATATCTAAACTGTATTGTTAAATTTATTCACCTAAATTTGGGTTATTGCTGATTACACACTATATGAATTTTATGACTTTTAAAACAAACCTTTTATTTGTGGATAATTGAAGCACTATGCCCAGATGTCCAGACACTCTTTTCTCAACCTATGTATTTATACAATTGTTTAACATTAGCTTTAATAAAAAATTTAAATCTGAGCTCTTCACTCTTCAGTGTATTCATTCTTTTAATACTGCACTGAGTTAGGAAAGTATTTGCCCAAAGGCACACAGAAAGCCTGTAACAGAGCAGGAAATTTAACCCAAGCCTGCTACATCCCAGGCAAGAACTGTCACCATTGGACCATTCATCTTCTGTAGCCTTTCATCACCACATGGCAGGGTAGCAGTGGGGCAGGGCACAACCAGGTTTTATTTTCTTCAAGCAGAGGCTTAGCTTCAAAATGTGGGTACCACTGTAATAGTTGTGTTCCACTCATGTCCTCAGGATTTGTATTAATTGACTTTCACCTTCCCAGAGCCCCTATAAATATGAACACCATATAAAAAAATAAAATATTTAATTGGATCAAATAAGTTAGAGATGGAACTGTGTGCAGAGCAATTCTGACTCAGAGAATTCTCGTCTTTATCCAATGATGTTCTCAGGCAAGTATTACTGCTCACACTGGAGAAAACGGTATCACAGTAATGAAGTGTTACTGTTACTGAACTGTATGTCGGACAACACCACTGAGAGATACTTCCAGAAGTGCTCTTAAAGAGCAACTGTAGAGTAAGGCAAAATACATTGTCACACACACAGTTGTGATGTAAAGTCACCACTGTATAAATAAGGAAGGCTGTAATCCAGAACACCGAGACTAACACCTGACTTCAGTGGGAGCTGTTGGGGGTCTCAGCGTCTTTGGAAATCAAGACATATTTCTGGTGGTTTAATATAGGTTTAGGAACCTAACTGTGGGCACCTGTTGTGTTTTGTTATTTTTAATTGCGTCCATAGAATTGGAACCTCATTTTCCTATCCAGTCATCTTTGTTACCTCATGTTTTGGGGCTGATTCATACAAATGCATTCTATGATTTTTCCTTTAGCTCTTTTGGAATGATTTGTAACATGATATGTCTGAGCCACAAACAAAAATATATAAGTAATGGGGAAATGGACAACTCTCAAAGTTGATAAGCCACTCATGATGCCTGCCAGGACAGAACTGTTCCTTACAAGATGAGGCTTTTTTATTGCTTTGTCTGGCCTTTTTTTTTTAAACATAAGTCCCATATGATGAAACTTGCACCACATTTTTTATGGGACTACTTAGTACTCCCATTTCACAGACAGATTTCCTGATACGCAAGCTATTTTTTCTATTATAATGAGTTGAGTTTTTCTGCTATATGTTCTTCCAATGGAAGCCATTGTAGTCTACTCTCACACATGCCTAGGAAACATTAGTGGTGATCAAAGTTTATTAAACTAACATGGAAAGTGAAAGGTTGGTCACTTTTTCCAGTATTTGCTTCATCATTCAACTTTTATCTAAATTCTCACTGAACAGTTTAGAACAGTGGTGGGCAACCTGCAGCCCGTCAGGGTAATCGGCTGGCAGGTCACCAGACAGCTTGTTTACATTTGCACGGCCACCTGTAGCTCCCAGTGGCCCTGGCTCACCGTTCCCAGTCAATGCGAGCTGTGGGAAGTGGCGGCTAGCACATCCTTGCAGCCCACACCACTTCCCGCAGCTCCCATTGTCTGGGAACGGCAAACCACGGCCATTGGGAGCTGCGGGCAGCTGTGCAAATGTAAACAAACTGGCTAGCGGCCTGCCAGCAGATTACCCTAATGGGCCACGTGCAGCCTGCGGGCTGCAGGTTGCCCACCTCTGGTTTAGAGTTATTCTGTTGTAAGAAAGAACTTTCAAATACTTCATAGAAACACCCTTTCCAAGTATACTATATTGTAACCTGTGACAGATTCTCCTCTCATGTACACCAGACAACTTCAATAACTGAGTTCCTCCTCATTTTACACGAATGTAAGTAAAAGGATTACTGGGACACAGACTTGTAATATACTAACATTTTAAAGTGACAAATGCAGGAAAACAGCTCTACAGTAGTGGTAAAACCTATTTTTAAGTAGTATTTTGGTTTTTAAAAAAATCATTCCACACAGTTTTTCAAACATCAACTAATATTTCTGCTGGTTACAGGCTTTTTGGGGTTTTTTTTTTTAACTAACAAAAAAACCAATTCTTGTTTGTTTGGAGTTGTTTTGTTTGTTTGTTTGTTTAAAAGGTGACCAACTTCACTCCTAATTTCAGAAATGCTGAGCACCCAAAAGTCCAGTTGAAATCAATGGCAGATCTAGATCCTCAGCACTTCTGGAAAAAAAAAATCAGGCCCTAACTAATGTGTTACCATGAAACATTACATGTAATTTGCTGCTATCATAATATTTGACCTTTTGGCAATACATACCCTCTCTGCACAATAAATTGAATGGAAAAATATTTCTGAATAATTTGATATATGCCATGATAATCCAAATATTTCTATCAGAATTTGTATTGGGCAGATGTTAGTATTATAAGTAGGTATTAGATCATTGCTAATACAATACAAAAGGTTTGTGTATATATAAGATGAATTGCAATTCGAGTTGTGCAAAAAGATACAGTTATACCATAGCTCAATATTTCCAAAACCCTTCAAAAAAGAGAAAAAAAACCTTTTTTTTATTTAACACACAGACTTAACGACCAGAGAGAGTTAGTTAGTTAGTTACTTGGAATCCTAATTAAATACAACACAGTATGAATGGTAGCACTGGCATTTAACAAAATTTCATAGCCTTAGGGACTTTATCTCAACCAGGAGTCTGAAATAGGAATGAATTTGCAATTCCAAACAACATCCCAACTAAGCTCAATGTCAAAAATATAATTGAGGGTGGACAACTATACAACTACTGAAATATGAAAAAAATAAGGTAGAGAGGTACAATGTGTACATTATTTCAAGTGCTGTGTGGTGCTTAGCATGTTAACAGGTGGTTATACAAAGAATTTGTTAACAGATGAGAGTCAGAGAAATAGCAAGATAATATTAGCATTACAGGTAAGCCCAAGACATGTTCAGTTATCAGATTCAAAGTCTAGGGCTCAAGTGTATTGGGATGACAGTGATGTTCCATACTTTTGTGAAAGAGGTAAAAACTACGAAGAAAGATTAGGATACTCCAGTACCGATAGTCAATCTTATGGCTCTAAATAGAAAATGAAAGTTAAAGGGAATTGGACATCCAAAACCTTAGGCAACTTTCAAAATTTCATCCTAGAGGAACAGATAAATATGGAGAAAAGACAGAAAGTATCTCCCTGTGTTCTGAAATCAGCCAAAACAATACATTTATCTGATTTTTGTAGACTGATAGATTTCCAGGCCAAAAGGGACCATTGTGATCATCTAGTCCAGGGATCAGCGTCCTTTGACATGCGGCTCACCAGGGTAAGCACCCTGGTGGGCTGGGGCAGTTTGTTTACCTGCCGTGTCCACAGGTTCGGCCAATTGCGGCTCCCACTGGCCGCGGTTCACCACTCCAGGCCAGAACATCCCTCGCCCAGCGCCACTTCCCAGAGCCGTGTGCTTACCCTGGCGAGCCGCATGCCAGAGGTTGCCGATATCCTGATCTAGTCTGACTTCCTGTATAAACACAAGCCATAGAACTTCCCTAAAATAATTCCTACAGCATATCTTTAGAAAAACATCATCTAGCTTCAACTTCCAACTACTGCATCATGTTATACCTTCCTCTGCTAGATTGAAGAGCCCATTATTAAATATTTGCTCCCCTTGTAGATACTTACATACTGCAATCAAGTAACCCATTAACCCTCTGTTTGTTAAGATAAATAGATTGAGCTCTTTGAACCCTCATGTTTATCAACAACCTTCTTGAATGGTAGGCACGAGAACTGGATGCAGTATTCAAGCAGCAGTCACACTAATGCCAAATAAAATATAAAAATATCTAAAATAAACCTCTCTACTCCTACTTGCAATTCTACTGTTTATGCATCCCAGGATCACATTAGCTCTTTTGGCCTCAGCATCACTAGGAACTTGTGTTCAGCTGATTTTCCACCACAATCTGCAAATCTTTTTCAGAGTCACTGCTCTCCAGGAAACAGTGTCTTCCTCCCATACATATGGTCTACATTCCTATAAGTATGTTTACACTTTTAGCTATATTAAAATAGATATTGTTTGCATGTGGCCAGTTTACCAAGCAGCTCAGATTGCTCTGTATCAGTGACCTGTCCTCTTTCTTATTTACCACTCCCCAAGTTTGAATGTCATCTGCAAACAATCAGTGATTGTTTTATATGTTTTCCCAATAGGGCATTGATTAAAAATGTGAATTAGGGTAGAGCAAGAATCAATCCCTACATGATCGCACTGGAAACAAACTGCACAGTGATTCAGATTTTAAGGTCATAAGGAACCATCATGATCATCTAGTCTGAACACCTGCACATTGCAGGCCACAGAACCTCATCCATCCACTCTTTCAATAGACCCATAAGTTCTGGCTGAGTTACTTAAGTCCTCAAATCATGATTTAAAAAGATTTCAAGTTACAGAGAATCCACCATTTACACTAGTTTAAGCCTGCAAGTGACCCGGGCCCCATGATGCAGACAAAGGCAATTCCCAATTCATGATTTCATTTTGAGACCTATCCATGAGCCAGTTTTTAATCCATTTAATGTGTGCCATTTAATTTTATATCATTATAGTTTAATAAGAATGTTGTGCAGTACCAAGTCATGAACACTTTTCCTGAAACTCTGACTCATGTATGAAGCAGCCCTGCTTAGATGTTATGGCTAAGAATATAAATGTCATTGCTCATTGGATTATGAGCTTGAATACATCTTTAATTAGAATTAAGACATCTAAAAGGGTCTACTACCTCACAGAAGACTTCGAAGAACATTTTGCTCAGGATATCTCCTTTACTCATTTTCATTTTTTAACTATAAACTAGGACTGTTAAGGGTTCTAGCATTTATTTATATATCTCCATGAAATCAAAGTGCCTCAGAGAGCCCTTTCTTGGCCTGAATTAATGAGATATTACCTTCGGATAGAAGTTCAGTTCATAGAGGGTGTAAACCATTGAGAAGATCTCATTATTTTGGCTTTTCGTGGCCTTATAACCTTTGTCAGAGCTATTTCTGCTCTTCTGCCTCTATGCTCTGGCAGCATAGTCTGTTCTGAGGCCTACTTCTATGCTTCAAGATGAGAAATACAAATCCTACCCACTCTGAACATGAACTTCCCTTACTCTTTATTCTTTCCCCTTGCTTTTCTCTTCTTTCTGAAGGGAAGATCCATTCACTTCTGACATGTCATGTTGTGGTACAGGCAAGAGCCAGGATCACAGAGAAATCCACGTTGTTACAAAGGTAAGTGCTTTTTAGAAGTAACAGTGAACATCAGCACTTCCTTCTGGGTGTAGTGAGATTTATAATCTTAACTTTTAAATGCATTCCAGCATACCATAGAGATGGGGCCAACATTGTTGTAATCAAAGATGTTCTTGTACTGGAGCTCAGAACAAGCAGCAGATTACTGAAGTTTTGCTAATAAAAGAGCCCTAAATCTATACCCTAAGTGCATGTATCGACATCTGGATTTTCCTCCACAAAAAAAACAAAACCCACTATATGGTACAAACAAAGGAATGAGTTCCTTTACAGGGCTTTAAGGTAAGACATATCACATCATGCCTCTTAAGAGTTCCAATAAGATTAGTGCATCCTTGAATGATCCTATAGAAAAGTTAACTTTATGTCCCCGTACCATAGTCCAAGTCTCCCATCTAGAAAATATGCAACTCCTATTGGCTTACACCAGAAAGATTTGAGGACCAGTCTTTTATGAGCACTCAACATCTGCAACTGGGGCCAGATTTTCTAGTGCTCACTGGATGCTGAACTCTTAAAAACCTAGCCCTTAAGCTTTTTTGATTTCCTGAAGAACTTTGAAATTTCCCCTGAAAATGGCGCTTTGGGGAGAGTGATACTTAGGAGAGAACTAGTAAGAATCCCGTTAAACCCCCGGAATACAGAAAATCAGCAATCACACAGCAGAAAGTGTCCTGCACAGTCATGAAGTGTAGTTAGTTAGTTCATCCCCCAAAACAAATTTTCAAGAAGGCTCAACCTGTCCTCTAAGTTTGTGCCCAGAGAAGCACATTCTTAATAAGAGTCTAAGCTAAAAAGGGAAGAAGGTGACCTACTGTATCTGGAGGTGGGCTAGAAGACTTCTTATGGACATAAAGTTTATTTTTAACTCTTTCCAAAGGCTGGAGTATTAACAGTGACTAGAAAATATAATAAAGGTTACAGTGTATGGGGAAGTCCCATCTGATTTGGATCTCTTTTCTGAAAATCATTTGTATTGACGTTGGAGGGAATACAGCAGAAAATGTACATTGCACATTTGTGCTAGAGATCCATACAATTATAGCCCACTTGAAAATAAGATACTTAAGGGAAAAATTCTAATTTCTAATCATTGTTAGCATAATACCCACACATCCTTCATCAAGCTATTTGTGTGCAGACACCATAGCAAGCAGAACTTGTGCATTTTACTCCCAGGAAAAATTTTTGTTTTTAATTTTCCCTCAGCCTGCAGTGATTGTGCTAATAGCCCATCCTTGTGCATGACAGTTTAAACAGGAAGAACAGTATTCTGACTAGTAGAGACCAAAAAAAAGCAGGTGATGAAGGTGCTGTTGGAGCTGTCCCTTATAGTACAGACAGAGAAAACTTCAATCTCAATTTGTGTGTCTCTGTTGGGGTGTGTGGGGGGGGATCAAAAGCTCTCCAGTAGTCTCCACTTCCTATGGTATTGTCCAGGCCGCCAGTATGACAGAATTATGGTGTTTGCTCAGACATAATTCTGGGAAATGACTGTCAACTGGAGCCTATCTGTAATACTTGGAGCACATATGATCTTCATGTGGACAAAGACTTTTTATTGTAGTATTATGATGTGTGGTATGATAACTCTTAGAAGCCACAGCCAACATTGAGCCCCACTGTGCCAGGTGGCTACATATTCATAGTTAGACATTCCCCAGCACAAAGACCTTACAGTCTAACAAGTGAAAGAAACTAACGATGCAAGAGAAGGGTTATTCTCCTAATTTTACCAAGGAGAAACTGAGGCACACAGGAGTTAGGTACCAACCTGCTTATGCATTTTTGAAAATCCAACAAGGATCTCTTTGAGAAATCTGTCTGTAATTGACCTACTCAACATCACAAAGGAAATCTGTGGCAGAGTTATGAATGGAACCCAGATCTATACTTAGTCTATACTTAAAACTTATATCAGCATAGCTATGCTGGTCAGGCCTGCAAAAAGTTGCACCCCCTAACAGCAGACCTGTGCCAGCAAAACTCAAGTGTGGATGCAGCTATGCCAACAGTAGTGAGCAGGGAGTTGGTGTTCCTATATGGGCAGAAAAAAATCCTTCAGTCAGTATATGCTGCATCTGCACTAGTGAGCTATACCAGCGTAAGTTCTGTAGCGTAGCCATGACCTTAGTCTTTCGGGGGGGGCTGGGGGAGGGGTGGATCATCTTTTGTGTCACACTCCCCATCAGTACCTGGCCTGGGTAGCTAATGATCCAACCAGCAGACCAAATTTATGATGAATCCTGGTCACATGCCACCTGAGGCACATTGTACATATGCTAAGGAGGAGTCTTTCTAGAGCTGGAGGTGTGAAATCACATTAGCTAGATCCATCTAATCAAGTCTCTCTTGGAACTTAACTTACTGCTGGGCCCACATAGTAAATTTTGCATATATTTAAGTCAAAATAAAGCAGATATGTCTTCTCTTAGGAATAGAGTTTGTTTCTTCACAAAGTGGATTACAGGTTTCTTGGAGATGCAAAGATTATCTATCCTGTCCAGCAGAAAGGAGTTTGATTTTTGAAATGATACAAGGGACCGAAAAAAAAATCACTGCTGGCTTAATTCTCAATGGAATAAGATCCATTTATGCCAGTGCTGAATTTGGCTTATGAAGTTTAGACCTCCACAAGTTAACAGAACTAGTTGAGTCAATTGATAGGAGTTAGATTTCTAAGGACTGACAAGTGTGAAGTCTGCTATTTATCATAACATAATTGGATGGCACCTTAGATTTTTTAAAGCAGCATTTAACTTGTGCATTAGTCTTGGACTGATAGCTTCTGTTATAACACCTCTGTTCTGAAATTTGAATTTAATTTTAAAAAGTCAGTAGACCAAATATCAAAGGACCATATGTCATAAACAGATAGCTAAGGGTTAAAACAGAAACCTGAAACACCTGACCAGAGGACCAATCAGGAAACAAGACTTTTTCAAATCTGGGTGGAGGGAAGTTTTGGGTGTGAGTCCTTTGTTCTTGGTCTGTTCTTTTCTCGTCTCTGAAAGTGACCACAGGAATCTCCAGGCTTTCTAAGCTTCTGTTTCCAAGTTGTAAGTACAAGGATAGTAAGACAATAGGTTTATATTGGTTTTTTTTTGTATTTACATGTGTGTAGTTGCTGGAGTGTATTCTTTTTGGATAAGGCTGTTTATTCATTTTCTTTTAAGCAATTGACCCTGTATATTGTCACCTTAATACGGAGACCATTTTTATGTCCTTTTTCATTCTTTTTATATAAAGTTTTCTTTGTAAGACCTGTTGGAGTTTTCTTTAGTGGGGACTCCAGGGAATTGAGTCTGCAGCTCACCAGGGAATTGGTAGGAGGAAGAAGTCAGGGGGAAAATCTCTTTGTGTTAGATTTACTAAGCCTGACTTTACATACCCTCTGGGTGAGAGGGGAGAGAGGTTAGATCTCTCGGTGCTTGTGTTTCAAGGACTTGAAGCAGGGAGGGTGGAATCCCTTTGTTTAGATTCACAGAGCTTGCTTCTGTATCTCTCTCCAGGAACCCAGGGAGGGAACACCTGGAGGGGAGGAGGGGGAAGGGAAATGATTTATTCCCCTTTGTTGCGAGACTCAAGGAATCTGAGTCTTGGGGTCCCCTGGGAAGGTTTTGGGGAGACCACAGTGAGCTAGGCATTGTATAATTCCTGGCTGGTGGCAGCAATTACCCAGGTCCAAGCTGGTAACTAAGCTTGGAGGTTTTCATGCTAACACCCATATTTTGGATGCTAAGGTCCAGATCCGGGAAGAAATATATCATAATACCTACTATCGTATGAAATAAACATACAAGAGAAGACATTCTCCACTTCACTCTACTGATATGGAGCTTTCACAAGTTCTTTACTCTTTAAAAAAATTGAGCTAAAGTTATTCCAATTTCAGTTTAAGTTGCCTGTCTCTCCATTTCTCTTTTTCTCCACAGGGCTTGGAGATGTTCTTCCATTTAACTTGAAGGGAGTCCATACAACTTTGAAGCCCCTCAATTTGTTTTCACAAGAAAAAGTCCAGCTACTTGCCATATGCTACATAACCAGAAATTGCAGTTTCATTAAGGGGGCTAAACTTCTGTAAAGCCTAGTTTCAGTTTGCTTAATTCTCTGGTGTGAGTTTGTGTTGTGTATTTGGTTGTCATGGTTTTTGTTCCTATGGCAACTGAGTTAGATTATTAGGGGATAGCCCAGCCAGCTTCGGCCAGTTAGGCGAGCTCTGTGTCTGTAAATAAATGGTAGTTTTGTTAGCTGTCTGCTGTCTGGCCTCAAGTGAATTCTTCCTTAACCGGCTGCCCCCAAGGATATAACAAGTGGCGACGATAGATGGGATTCCGGTGCTGCTCCAGTAACAGAAGGAAGTAGAAGTCAAGGTAAAGAACAAACAAAAAAACTACTTGTTTGCACTGACTGTGAAAGTGAAACTAAAAATCATGGTTACTCTGACTGGGCCACTGGAACCTTTTGATGAGAATATAGTGCAGTGGCATGCGTATACTGAGCGTTTTGAGCTTTTTGTTATTGCAAATGACATTACAGAAGCGAAGAAGGTGCCAATATTCTTAAGTGTTGTAGGGGCTAAAACCTACTCCCTGCTACGCAGCTTACTACACCCTGTTAAGCCTGAGACTAAATCTTACAGTGACATCGTGGAAATCCTGGGGTCCCATTTTTCTCCAAAACCACTGGTAATTGCTGAAAGATATCGGTTCCACAAAAGAGACCAAAAAGAAGATGAAACAGTTGTACAATTTGTAGCAATTTTAAAAAAGCTAGCAGAACACTGTGAATTTAAGGAGATGTTAAATGATGCTCTGAGTGACAGGCTAGTGTGTGGCCTCTACAGTGAAGCTATACGGAAGTGCCTACTGACAGAGGCTCAGCTTACATTACAGAAGGCTGTTGATATTGCTGTCTCCATGGAACTGGCTACAAGGGAGGCTCAATACATCGGTGCATCCCCTAGGGTGCAAAAGGTGTCACAAGAACCTACCCATAAAACTGTGCAGAGTCAAGAATGTTACCGCTGTGGTAAGCCAGGTCACCAGGCATCAGAATGCTGGTGTAAGGACCTGGTGTGTCGACACTGTGGTGAAAAGGGACACACTGAGTGTGCCTGTAAACAAAAGAAAAAGAGGCCTGTGGTCTGGCCGACAAAAAGAGAAACCCTGCATACCCTAGAGCAGACCCAGGATGATCAAGGTGACACCTCATCGCAAAAGGAAGTGCCACTGCATGTTTTGTCTTTGGCGGTGGGCTCACATGAATACTGGGTAACCCTGTTGTTGGATGGCAAACCTATACGCATGGAACTGGACACCGGTGCAGCCGTCTCGCTGGTCTCCGAGACTGTGTATAAAGAAAAGCTACAGCATCTTCCGCTTAAGGCAACAAAAACTGTTCTGAAGACGTATAAGGGAGAAGCTGTGCCCATGTTGGGCACTGTTGATGTTAAGGTGAAGCTCAATGGACAGGCTGCTAAATTGCCACTGTTTGTGATGATAGGTAATTACCCAGCCTTAATGGGTAGGTCTTGGCTTGGGAAGATTCAGCTGAACTGGGCAGAAGTGTACCGGATGACTAAAGAAGAAACCAGTCTAACCCCTGTACTATGGAAGCATGCTGCTGTTTTTGGAGATGATTTGGGAAGTATGAAAGGAATCACTGTGACATTGAACATTAAACCTGACAGTCCACCAAAATATCTGAAAGCCCAAACTGTGCCATATGCCATCAGGCCAAAAGTTGAAGCAGACCTGGAGCGCCTGGTCACCAACGGAGTCCTAATACCAGTTACCCATAGCTCATGGGCCACTCCTATTGTTCCAATAGTGAAGAAAGATGGCTCTCTCCGGATTTGCGGTGATTTTAAAGTCACTGTCAACCCAGTGTTGTGTGCAGAGCAATACCCGCTTCCCTGCATCGATGACCTCTTCACAGGCCTGGCTGGGGGACAAAATTCAGTAAGATTGATCTGAGTCAAGCATATTTGCAGATGCACGTCGATGAAAAGTCCCAAGAGCTGTTGAGTATTGTGACTCATAAGGGGCTTTATCGATACTGTAACCTACCCTTCAGAATAACGCCTTTTCCCGCCCTGTTTCAGAGGGCTATGGACCAGATCTTGTGTGGCTTGTCAGGAGTTCAGTGCTATCTGGATGATATCCTGGTCACTGGAAGGAACAAAGAGGATCACTTAAAGAATTTAGAGGCTACCCTACAAAGACTGGAAGAGTATGGCCTACGAGTTCGCAAAGACAAGTGTGAATTCTTCAAGCCCTCTGTTGAATATTTGGGACACATCATTGATTCTGCAGGTCTTCATAAGGCTGCTGCAAAAGTTAAAGCTATTGTGGAGGCTCCCCCACCTCGAAATGTAAGCCAGCTGCGCTCGTTTCTAGGACTACTGAACTATTATGGAAAGTTCATCTCACAGTTAGCCACACTGCTAAAATCACTTCATGAGCTCCTGGGGCAGAACAAGGCCTGGAAGTGGACTGGAGCCTGTGATGTTGCATTTAACAAAGCTAAGGATGCATTGCTTAATTCTGAAGTTCTAATGCACTTTGATCCATCCTTACCCCTACAATTGGCCTGCGATGCCTCCCCTTATGGAGTGGGAGCAGTCGTGTCACACATTATGCCTTCGGGAGAAGAGAGACCTATTGCTTTTGCTTCATGCACTCTAAGCAAAGCAGAAACTAACTACGCCCAAATCAAACGTGAGGCATTAGGAATTGTTTTTGGAATTCGGAAGTTTCATCAGTACCTGTTTGGGCGAAAGTTTACTCTTCTCATAGACCATCGACCTCTGACATCAATTTTTGGACCCTACACAGGCATTCCCCCATTAGCTGCTAGTCGTATGCAATGCTGGGCATTGTTACTTTCACCACACACATATGAAATCAAATATCGGAAATCCACTCTGCACGGCAATGCAGATGGCCTCTCAAGGTTGCCTTTGCCAGTCAAACATCAAGATAGTGCCCAAAAGGAAATCTTCTACTTTGAACAAGTAGAAAACACAGCCATCACTGCTACTCAAATAAAGAAGGCAACTAGCGTTGACCCAGTATTGTCCCAAGTTATGGACCTGGTGATGCATGGAAAATCTCGACAAATCTCTCCAGTCTTACCCAACCTTGTTACCTACATGTCCAGGAGGACAGAGTTATCGGTCCAATCTGGTTGTTTGTTGTGGGGGAGACGTGGCATTATTCCACCACCACTCAGATCACAGATGTTAGAACAGCTACATTCCGGTCACTGTGGAATAGTGCGCATGAAGGACAGTGCTATTGAAGAGAAGGCAAAAGCTTGTATGTCATGTCAGGGTGTGAGGAATGCACCCCAGTGGGCACCCCTACACCCATGGGACTGGCCTGAAAACCCATGGCAATGTATTCACATTGACTTCGCTGGCCCCCTTGAAGGAAGCATGTTCTTGGTGGCCATAGATGCCCATTCTAAATGGCCAGAAATCTCTATAATGCAGTCCACTACTGCAGAGAGTACTATCCAAAAACTACGGGGACTCTCTAGTCATTCCGGTCTGCCAGAATAACTTGTGAGCGACAACGGACCGCAGTTCGTCTCTCAGGAGTTTCAAAATTTTATGAAGGCAAATGAGATACACCACATCACGTCAGCACCATATCATCCATCCACCAACGGATTAGCTGAAAGATTTGTGCAGACAATGAAACACGCTTTGAAATCAGCAAGGGGACAACACTCCGTTCAAAAGCGTCTGGATACCTTCTTACTTTCCTACAGAAACAGACTTCATGCTACGACCCAGGCATCCCCAGCCTTTCTAATGATGGGACGACAGCTGCGCACTTGCTTTGATCTGCTGAAACCTTCTGAACCTCGACAAATTGTGCAACATCAGCAGCAATATCAAGTCATCAGACGGGCACCCAGAGCAAAAGACCGAACCTTTAGCCTGGGACAGCCAGTTTTGGCTCGGAATTATAACTTTCAGAGCTAAACGGGTCCCTGCCACGATCATCACTCAAACAGGACCTGTTTCCTACACAGTCCGGACTGCAGAGAATCTTACCTGGCGGAGACATGTAGATCAGCTGTTGCCAGGTCATGCCAGTCCTCAGGACACATCTGCAGTTGAGTGGTCTGACTTCACCTCTTCTGGTGAGACATCAACTCACGAATCACCTGTTCCTGACTGTTCTCCATTACTGCTGGTGGCTGAGATACCCCTTTGCCCAGCACGAGCTGATACCACCTCCTCACCTGTTTGTGCTGCGGACCCTGAGCCCATGGTACTTTCGGGTGCAACAATACCAGAAGTTTGCCGTAATCCACCTAGAGACAGAAGGCCTCCTCATCGACTGGATCTTTAGCTAGGGCGAACCAATGGTTATGGGGCAAAATAATCCCCAGGGTTTAGCTGGGAATGGAGGCTGTCTACCCTTCTCTAGTCTAGTGTGTTATATTTAGGGGATGTTCTTATTGGGGGGGAGGAATATGTTGTGTATTTGGTTGTCATGGTTTTTGTTCCTATGGCAACTGAGTTAGATTATTAGGGGATAGCCCAGCCAGCTTCGGCCAGTTAGGCGAGCTCTGTGTCTGTAAATAAATAGTAGTTTTGTTAGCTGTCTGGCCTCAAGTGATTTCTTCCTAAACTGGCTTCCCCCAAGGATATAAACAGTTTGTGACTTTAGTTAGTGGTTTAATATCGGTGTGTGTCCATGTACATGGCCCAATCTTCAAAATGGTCTTCAAATTTGCACCTGCTATTTTGAAGATACAGCTCTTTGCACCCCATTGGAACGGAATTGGTGCTACAGACAGAATTTTGGCCAATAGATCAAGTGATTAGGTATCTATGTTCAGTTATATGTGGATTCAAACAATTTTGTGTTCAAAATTCCATGCACAATTCCAGAAGAGGAGTTGAAACACCATTGAAAATTTGGCTCTGGGTGTGAATGATCCATTACATTCCTATCTGTAAAGACAAGTTACAGATTTATGGTATTTTCATTCTTTATGAAGGAGTACAAATATGATTCAACTTATTTCAGATGATCTGCTGTGAGACTGTCTCTGAAAGTGTGCCCAAATGACAGCAAATATCATTTTCTAACATTGCCTTTATGCAATGGTTCATTTACAATAAATTAAACACACCATCATAATGGTTGTAGCACCAAACAAATACTTTCCCTAAAGTGTCCAGAATCTGCAAAACACAAACTCTCCTTGGGACCAAAATGTTTAACTTTTTTCTTATTATTTTTGCCCCCTACAGTACAGTGTCATTTTTCTATGAAAAGGATTCTCTCACGCTAGCTTTAAAAAATAATAATAATAAAAATACCACACAGACACACCAAAAAAGAGATACACAGGAAGTTTAAGGAGTTTTACAGAACCTGCTTTCATACTGTATAAGTTTTTGATTAGTATGGAAGGCTTGGTTCTTCAAAATCTCAATTTGTCACCCTATAGCATTTAATCTGTGTTAGACTTTGATCTGGCAATATACCTCTGTAGTAAGAATTCTAATCCCTTCATTGGAACAGCAAAATGTATGACAGCCCAGAGTATCTTAAATCCTACTTGATTTGGTTTGCAAAGGTAATAATAGTTAGATATAGTTTAAATTTGAGAATTGAGGGGGAAAATATGAGGTATGCATGGAAAAATGGGGGCGTCAGCTTTTGAAGATTTATTTATTTAATAGTGGATCTTTCAAGACTTGCCAGAACTACAGAAGTGATCATCTCAGTGTTTGTGAGTTTGATTAAATGTATATCATTCCTGGAGACAGAATATCTAATGTATAACTGGGTGTCTCAGTGCTGAGATGTCCAGCACCCAGAAATCATAACTCACTTTAAGGCCAAGATTTTCAACTTTAAAGTTCAGTACTATATGTAGAGAGCAGGGCAATCTAATTCAAGAAAAATCCTAGGATGTATTGGATAGCAACGAGACTTAAAAGAATGTGATAGTTTCTGGAACTGCAACAGTAGTAAGGGAACACTAACTCACTTAGGGAAGTACTCAACAGTGCAGCCATTTTGTTCAGATGCCTCCATCTTTACAATTAAATTGGTGTTGACTCAGCATGGAATTTGAATCAGCTTCATCTGTTGATACCTCTTGACTTCTTTTGTTCTGTAAGGATGAGCTGCATTACGGTTTCTTTCAAAGCTAAAGAGTTATTTCTAATAACCTGAAAACACCTAACCTACCTCTAATATAAGTTATTTCTGATTTGATTTGTTAGAAATAGCTAAATATGAAGGCCACATATACAAGACTAAACAAATATTACTATGACCACATTTTGTTTCTATTTGGTTAACCCTATGCTGACAAGAAATGTAGAGAATCCTCACAACGCAGTTCTGAGATTATGTTCAATTTTATTTGGCTATTCTGAGGCATACTTAACATGAGATACCAAGATATACACCTGCATAAACCAGTGGTAGCTGTATCCCTTATTACACAGTTCACAGTGACTAGTGTCTTGTCTAATCCTGTGTGTTATTTTGGAGACGTTTCGGCTTGTCGTCTGTTTTGTTTGCTTTGCTCTAATTATTTTGGAATTAGTTTGAGTTTTACAATTATTACATCAGCTAATGGGATATTTGAATATATTCACTCAATAGCTCAGCTTGTTTGCTATGTTAATCTTTTCTTAACAAAGGTAATGAATACTAAATGATTAAAAAAAAAAAATCTTGTTTTTAAAAACTCTAAAGTCACCATCTTCAGACTTGGAGTGTTTATTATTCTGAATTGTACAATGTGGATAACACCATATTTTAAAAAAGCAAAAAGTCTATTTGTTCTCTCCTTATTTTCACCTGTATTTGGGCGGGGGGGGGGCGCGGGAAATGCTGTTCATGCTTTGGAACTTCTAGATGCCCATGCAATTCAAAATTAATTCCCCTACCTTAGAACTAATGATGATTAAATTCTCTATTTAATTGAGCTAACATCTTGAATGAATCATTCAAACCAAAATACAAGAAAAATTATGTACGATTCGGCTCTTAATTTTGAAGGTCAAAACTGACTCAAACCTGAAACTGATTAGTAGTGGAGTTTTTACTTGACAAATCATGCTATGAAGTCACAGGGAATATTTCATTATTTAAGAGTTGCCAAACAGGTGCGTAGATAGCCTCCTGGACATCAGTAGGGGCTGGGCATAATGAAGGCTGCATCGTACCAGTCTCTCTAAAGATGGGGAGCAAGGACAAGACACAGCTGACTCCCATCCCCACACTGGGAAGCAGAGCTGGCCGGGCACAGGGGAAGCAAGTGCTGCTCACTTGCAAAGGGTGGCAAAACAATATCATTCCAGAAAGCTCTCAGAAGCATTGGGCCTCCATGCTGATGTCCAGATGTGCCTTATGTTCCCCTCTGTCTATCAGTATCCACTTGTTCTCTTATCTTAGATCATAAGCTTTCCGGAGCAGAAATGGTCTTTTTATTTCGTTTTTGTACCATGCCTAGGACACTGGGGTATTGGTCCATGACTGGGACTCCTAGGTGCTATACAAATAAAGGAATAATAATCTTGTGGCCATAACACAGGGCCTATAAGTCATTCCGAACCCAGCAAAACATGTTTGAAGGGGGCCATCTTCTTGCAGCATTTCAGCTGTAAATATGAGACAACATAGATGGCCATTTCTTTTCAGCAACAAAATGAGTATTCTTAGCTTTCATAGTATTGTGACAGTATATGCCAATGCAATCAAACAAACTTGAGTACATTAAACTTTCAGCAGAAATCCACAGCCATACAACCCACTTCTGGCCATCTATTTCTTTTTATGATAGGTGTACAAAGTATTTCTGAAGTCTCTAAACATGACTTCAAGGGGCTGGCACTTCTTGCCTTCCTTCCTCTGATTTAGAAGATACTCCACTGATTTCTGATGTCTGTTAATGATAGATCTCATTCTGTTTTGCAACAGCTGATATCCTGTCCTGACTTATTAAAATACTAAAAGCAACATTTCTAACTAGCCTGCAAAGAAGATATTCCATTGTGTGAGCCAAGTGTTGCGGAAACTCATTTTTCTTCCTTTGGAGGCTACCCGGTTCTATGGAGCTTAGATAAAGTTCAGATTTTTGAATACAAAATAAATCTTAGGCTTTATTATGTCCTCCTAGCTGTAACAAAACTGACAAACATTGTCTATTGAAAATATAACTCGCTAATCCTAAATTACATAAAATTACTGGTCTCTCTCTGGAGCTTTTTGCTGTCTTTATAAACAGCAGTAGGAAAAGAAGACTTGCAAGGATAAAAAAGTACTGCCATAGAAACTATTATTACAAAACCACAAGGAACGTTAAGCTGATTGTGCCATCTGAGTGGAATCTCTCTCCATTTACACACAGGCTATGCTGTTACGAGAAGCATAACAAATCAAAACCAAGACTGACATCTTAGCTCTTTGTAGAGTAGGAGATTTTTGTGTCATATAACAAAAAAAGGAAGAGCAGAAAGCATGTAAAACTCTTACGTGTTACTTTATTAAAGCTTCTATCATGGAAAAAGAAAACAAAATAAATCCCAGTTAAATGACTTTGGGGCACTCAGTTGATACTTTGCCGTACAATACTCTCCATAAAACTATCAACTGATTAGTTTAAGAAAGTACGAAGAAGACAGAGAAAACAAGGACTAACCTAACTGGCTCTATAGTAAAATGCACTCCTGTCCCAGCTAGGAATTCCATGTCTTAGTGAAACAATGACACCTACACAACATGACAAGAGCATAGCTGAATTATCCCAATGAAAATGCATATCACCGCTGATGTCTTGTTAGCCACAGGGAAAATGGATCTTCTGAGACAACAGCTTTATCTCTGCCAGCTTTGCTACTTCTACACACCCTTATTAACCTCTATCCTCTTCCACCCTCCCTCCAGTCTCTCCTGACACCCTGATAAAGGAGAAAACGATAGTGAAGAGTGGCTTTAATTCCTTTGAAGGCTGAAGACTGAAGCCTTCAATAGGGGAGGCCATCGTGAAGAAACCTAGGAGGAAAAAAATGTTCATTGAAAGACTGGGGGGGGGGCGGGTGTGGAGAGTAGGGGGGTTGACAAACAGAATGAGAAGAGCAAGCAGTTTTTGGAGTTTAGTGTGCCAGAGATACTGCCAACCCCGGTCAATCTGAAGTTATTCTTTCCAGCAGTGTCTCAGTTTCCAGGTACAGGTATGTTACATACTCCATTCTACATCTTTTCTTATGAGAAGGCAGGGTATTCAAATACTGTATAGAAGAATCCTGCTGTCTGAGTACTATAGATAGTGAAGCTCTTCAATGCCAGTTTTTCAATACTCTGCCTTCAAACAAGAACAAAGCAGACTGGCAGCTTGGAGGAATTATGTATCATGAGTGTTGAGATCTGATCCCTTACATATTTGCAAAGTAATGTAGTGGCTCTGTGCTCATTTGGCAGGTCGCCCAGCAGCAAAGGTGCACTAATACATTTTTCTGGATTGAGTACGAAGAACAAAAAACTCCATTATCGAGGTACTATGAATTGAAAATTTGATTTTGTTAGCTTTGGCAGAGCCCTTTTTAATACTGCATTCCTTTATACAGTATGTCCTAACTTACCAAAATACAAGATGTGGAGAAAATGCCGACTCTTGTGAGGTTTCAAAGACTCAATGAAACCCTCCATGGTTTACTCAATGTCCAAGCAGAAAGTCAAGTGTCACAACAGACTTGGCTCTCTCCTGATCCATCTCTTTCCAATAGCACCTCACTATCCAGCAAAAAAAAGAGCAAGTAAAAAATCACTTAGAAAAGTTAGATGCCTGCAAGTCACTAGGGCCTGATGAAATGCATCCTAGAATACTCAAGGAGTTAATAGAAGAGGTATCTGAGCCTCTAGCTATTATCTTTGGGAAATCATGGGAGACGGGGGATATTCCAGAAGACTGGAAGGGGGCAAATATAGTGCCCATCTATAAAAAGGGAAATAAAAACAACCCAGGAAACTACAGACCAGTTAGTTTAACTTCTGTGCCAGGGAAGATAATGGAGCAGGTAATTAAAGAAATCATCTGCAAACACTTGGAAGGTGGTAAGGTGATAGGGAATAGCCAGCATGGATTTGTAAAGAACAAATCGTGTCAAACTAATCTGATAGCGTTCTTTGATAGGATAACGAGCCTTGTGGATAAGGGAGAAGCGGTGGATGTGATATACCTAGACTTTAGTAAGGCATTTGATACGGTCTCTCATGATATTCTTATAGATAAACTAGGAAAGTACAATTTAGATGGGGCTACTATAAGGTGGGTGCATAACTGGCTGGATAACCATACTCAGAGAGTAGTTGTTAATGGCTCCCAATCCTGCTGGAAAGGTATAACAAGTGGGGTTCCGCAGGGGTCTGTTTTGGGACCGGTTCTGTTCAATATCTTCATCAACGATTTAGATGTTGGCATAGAAAGTACGCTTATTAAGTTTGCAGATGATACCAAACTGGGAGGGATCACAACTGCTTTGGAGGACAGGGTCAAAATTCAAAATGATCTGGACAAATTGGAGAAATGGTCTGAGGTAAACAGGATGAAGTTCAATAAAGATAAATGCAAAGTGCTCCACTTAGGAAGGAACAATCAGTTTCACACATACAGAATGGGAAGAGACTGTCTAGGAAGGAGTATGGCAGAAAGAGATCTAGGGGTCATAGTAGAGCACAAGCTTAATATGAGTCAACAGTGTGATACTGTTGCAAAAAAAGCAAACGTGATTCTGGGATGCATTAACAGGTGTGTTGTAAACAAGACACGAGAAGTCATTCTTCCGCTTTACTCTGCGCTGGTCAGGCCTCAGCTGGAGTATTGTGTCCAGTTCTGGGCACCGCATTTTAAGAAAGATGTGGAGAAATTGGAGAGGGTCCAGAGAAGAGCAACAAGAATGATTAAAGGTCTTGAGAACATGACCTATGAAGGAAGGCTGAAGGAATTGGGTTTGTTTAGTTTGGAAAAGAGAAGACTGAGAGGGGACATGATAGCAGTTTTCAGGTATCTAAAAGGGTGTCATCAGGAGGAGGGAGAAAACTTGTTCATCTTAGCCTCTAATGATAGAACAAGAAGCAATGGGCTTAAACTGCAGGAAGGGAGATTTAGGTTGGACATTAGGAAAAAGTTTCTAACTGTCAGGGTAGTTAAACACTGGAATAGATTGCCTAGGGAAGTTGTGGAATCTCCATCTCTGGAGATATTTAAGAGTAGGTTAGATAAAATGTCTATTAGGGATGGTCTAGACAATATTTGGTCCTGCCATGAGGGCAGGGGACTGGACTCGATGACCTCTCGAGGTCCCTTCCAGTCCTGGAGTCTATGAATATGAATCTATGAATATGAATCAATCAACAGGAAATACAACAATGGAGAGAATACAATTGCAGCTGGTGCATTTACTTAGCCCTCAAGCCTCTCCTGAAGACAACACGTAAGCAGAACCCTGAGTCTTTAGCATGGACTCTGATTGTTAAGGACCAGCAACACAGATACACCCAGCAACCTCATTTAATTCACAATACCAGGTTGCATTTCACATTAGGATGTTAGAGACAAGGACAACAGGAATTGCATCCTTTTGAATCACAGCTTCTTAACGTTGCCAACAAAACAGGAAGCTACTCTTAACAAAAAATCTTGAAAAGGCAAAACTTGAGGAGGTTTGAGACTAATAGCCACATTTAAAAAGGAGGTGTATTAAATAGGAGCAGTTTACTTGAAAGGAACTGATGGGTTAGAAATATGATCTCAATGAGGGCAAAGGAACAACGTAAAGAAGCCTGCTATGCTTAATTTAAACGGATTCCATAAATGTGTGTTGGTATTATCAAATTGTTTATAATAATAATGTTAATGCATCTGCTCCATCTTTGTGCAGTTACCTAGACTACTTTGCTTGATCCACTGTTCCGTAATAACCTCCATCTGCTCTGCTCTGTCTATCATTTCTTTTGCTGTAACATATTGTGACAGAGGCTTCATTTACCTAAACTTATCTTGGCAACTTGTACTTCATTAAAGAGAATCCTGCAAGCATCAGTTAAAGCTTTCTTATCTGGCCATGCATAGCCAAGCTTCATAAATCATTCTTTCACTTTCCATTTTGCAGCTTCTGGAAAGGTAACATTATTGAATTCAGATCACTGGAATAGAGCAGTACTAAAATGTTTATTGACCAGCTTTTAGGCACTGAGCTGTGCTTTGAATGCAGACAGTAATATTAGCTAAAGCTTTTGAATTTAAAAGGGATGTCACTACTATGTTTTATATACATTGCTATAAATATCAATTGATGGCAGGCCACTTTAGCAAGCTGCTACCAACCTAGCAACAACTAATTATTATTAGCATACAGTTCCCTCTTTGTCCTTTTTACTTAGCACTTGCAGGTTAAGGCTTGTACATACTTTGGACCAGATCTTCAGGTACAGCTGAGGAGCAAACTGTGCAATGCATGCTAGGACAGGCAAAGGGAAGGGGGAAGATAAAAGTACTTTAAACTAACATTTACACTCCCCGGACACTGTGCTGGCTTTGCACCATGCCAGACAGCTGGTGCAAGTTAGAGCAACCTGAGAGACCATTGGTCTTCAGTAGATTTGCTCCTGAGTGAGAAGAATCAGGCCCTTCCTGCCTCAGCATAGACTCCTATATTAATCCCATATTGCAGGCAATGCAATTTTCTGACAAAAGTTACCTGTTATCAGAAGAAAAATTATTATGGGCCATATTCTCAGACAGAGCAACACACATTTACATCAGCTGAGGGACTGCCCCTATATTTTCTGTGTTGGCTGATGAGAAATCTTGCAAACAAATGGCAAGGCTGCAGAACATAGAACATGATCAATCCCTCTAAATCAGCATATGTCCTCTTCACAACTGGCCAGACTGCCGTAGCCCCCTGTTCCAGACCTCTACAGAAAGGGTCTGAGCACCTAGTGGGAACACCTATGCTCAGTTCTCTTTTCTGTGGCCCTCACCCACTGGGAAACCCAGCTTAATGAGGTCAGCTGCCAGTAGAAGAAAACCTGTAATATGGTCTTTATGGGGCCACACTGACAGGGGGTGGGCCAGACTGCAGGGGGCACTAGTACCAGTTTGGAAGCAGCTGACCTCCATGCAGATAGTCATGTACTCCTGACGAGATCAGCTGGGCTTGGTGGCTGTGATTCCTGCTTCTTCCATGGGAACCTAATGAAGACTTCCCCATTATAGGCCCCCTTCCATGAATTTTACTAACGGAACATATACTCTCGTCCAGTTATTACTGTTGCACTCTTTAAAAACAGGAATGATTCCTTTCCAGCCTTAAAAACTGTTGCCTGCGTTGTTGGAATTTTTTAAACTGAGAAGAAGTTTGCGTCACTTTATTTTTAAAAAAAATCAAATCTTGGAATTTGGCCAACATTTAAATAATGCAGACTTATTTTCAGCAAAGAAGTGTTATCAGTTCAGATAGCAATTTTCGCCACTATAAAGCTGCATCTTTTATTGGAATATAATACCAATAATTTCATTTGATCTGCAGTATTTGTTTGGTTTAAAAGGTTTACTCTGCATCAAATACAATTAAGCCTGTAGCAAGGCGCCCTGGCTCCCAGCTGCACCCAAGAGGGCCGAACCACTGCAGCCGCCAATGTGGGCGGAGCCACCGCCGCCCGTTCCAGCCCTCCGGAAGTCAAGGGGCGGGAAAGGAAGTATAAAAGCCCAGCCCCGGCGCTTACTTGGAGGTCGGTCACCGAAGAGAACAGACGCGGGTGGCTGAGCTCCCGCCCGGCCTGAGCTTCCCCGCGCCCAGTATCCTGAGGAGCTACCTGAGCTTCCCTGCGTCCAGTATCCTGAGGAGCTGCCGGAGCTTCCCCGCGCCCAGTATCCTGAGGAACCCATGGTCTGGAACCCACCGGAAGATGCCGGCGAGACACAGGTACTCAGAGGGGGAGGTCGGAAGTGGCCCGGGGGTAGCCAACCCTGGTTTGGCTCCCTGAGAGCCTGAACCAATGTCAGTGTGTTGCGGCCCGGATCCCCACTGACAGCAGCGAGTCTTGGCTGCTGCTAGGGCCCCGGGCTGGAACGCAGTGGAGTGGGAGGGCCTGCGTTCCCCCTGCCACCATCCCAAGGGTGGCAGACTCCCCTTCTCGCTTGCCTGAGGAGGCCTTTCTGCTGGGCTAATAGAGACTATTTGTTTGCTCAACCCCTACGGAAGGGTCTGAGCTCTGAACTGCTTATTGCCCCGCCCTGACCCAGGGCCTGGGCTTATAGAGACTATTTGTCTGCTCAACCCCTGCTGCAGGGTCTGAGCTCTGAACTGCTTATTGCCCCGCCCTGACCCAGGGCCTGGGCTTATAGAGACTATTTGTTTGCTCAACCCCTGCTGAAGGGTCTGAGCTCTGAACTGCTTATTGCCTCGCCCTGACCCAGGGCCTGGGCCTATAGACTATTTCTGAGTTCAACCCCTGCTGAAGGGCCTGGACCCTGACCTATTTGCCGTCGGTAGAGAGGCGCCCTGGCTCCTAGCTGCACCTGAGAGGGCCGAGCCCCAACGCCGGACGTCTACACGTGGTGCCTTCTCTGAGGAAGACCGCCCAGGATGTGGGCTCGTGCTCTCGACTCCGGCGAGAAAGGGGCTGGGGGAGAGAGAGTCCCCTCCCAGGAGATGGATCTGTCACAGCTCCTTGCCCTCGTGACCGAGAATCAAGAGCGACAGCAGGCGGCCCAATCACAGCACAGCAGGCTGCCCACCTTCAACAGCAACAGCAACTGGTCGAGCAGCCAGGAACCCAGCAGCACCAACTGCTCCAAGAGCTGATCACCCAACATCAGGAGTTCCAATGCCAATGCATCCAGCAGCTCGCGGCGGCTCGGTCTGCCCCCGGGCAGCCCGTTGGGGGGCTCGGACAGGGCCCCACGGCCCAGTCCCCCGATCCGGCTGACGAAGATGGGCCCCGGCGATGACCCCGAAGCCTTCCTCGTCACGTTCGAGCGGGTGGCGGTCGTCGCAGGGGGGCCCGCAACCAGTGGGCTGCCATCCTCGCCCCATACCTGACAGGGACTGCTCAGGCGGTCTATCGAGGCCTGTCTGTGGAGGCAGCCCAGGATTACGACCAGGTGAAGGCTGCAGTCCTAGACGTCCTAGATGTGAGTCCAGAAACATTCCGACAGCAATTTAGAAGCCTGGCCTACCCCAGCGGGGCCCGGCCCCGTATGGTGGCCCAGGAACTCTGCGAGACTTGCAAGCGCTGGTTGCAGCCAGAACGCCGAATGGCGGAGGAGATAATGGAGTAAGTGGTGCTTGAACAATTCACCCACATCCTTCCCCCGCGGGGAAGAGCCTGAGTCCTCCGCCATCGGCCTGCGACCCTGGCCGCCGCCGTTTCACTGATGGTCCTCTCGGTGGAAGTACAGGTGGGCCCGGCGGTTTGGGCGGCCCCACCGGGGGCAGAGCGCCCTAGCTCCGAGAAGAAGATGGCACTCGCCCGTGCTGATGGACGAGTTGCATATCAGGGGGCAGAGGCCCAGACCCGTACCACGACAGCCCCCAGGCGACCCGCTCAGACCCCAACTCCAATGGTGCGGAGGGGCCCCCAGAACCCTCGAGGGGACAACCCCGGGGCCCAGCTGCGCTCCGGATGAACGGACCTGGGGCCCTGTTTTTCCTGCAGGGAGTATGGCCATCTACAGCAGGACTGCCCCAGACTCGAGTGCACCTTCGGCCAGGTCTGTTCAGGGGAAGCCCGTGCCTGTCGATCCCAGGCCGCCAAGATCACTGTGCCTGTGATGGTTGAGGGATACCCAACAACAGCCCTCCTCGACTCGGGCTGTGGACAGACGTTGATCTGGCAATGCTTGGGTCCACCGGTTGATGCCATTCTGGGAAAAATCCGGCTACAATGCATCCACGGGGACATCCGACCTTACCCCCGCACCCGACTGACAGTTGACGGGGGTCACACACTCGATAGTGGTGGGGCTGGCGCCGTGGATGGCATATCCAGTAATCCTAGGCCGGGACTGGCCCGAGTTTCCCACAGTCCTATGCCCCCACACTGGGGAGGGCCTGGAGCCCATGCCAGCCTTGGAAGGGGAGACCCCAGTAGCCGAGGAAGACGAGCCGGAAGCACTCGACCTAGCCAACCAGCCGGGAGGTTGGGGGACATCTCCCTGGGAGCGGTGGTGGATCCCTCGGCCCCCACGGATTTTTGCCGAGACCAAAGGGCTGACCCTACACTCAAGCAGGCATACGAACAACTGGCCACCGTGGATGGATCCATCCTCGATCCTGACCGGGCGGCACAGTGGCCGCATTTTGAGCTGAGCTGAGAACACCTGTATCGGGTTGAGAGGGACCCACACACCAGGGAGCCCCAGACCCAGCTCCTCGTGCCCTGATGTCATCGGCGGGCGATCTTGAAGCTGGCCCATGATGTCCCAGCAGCTGGACACCTGGGCCACAAAAAGACACTGACCCGGATGCTGCGGCGCGTCTTTTGGCCAGGTATATATCAGGAAGTAAAACGCTACTGCAACTCCTGCCCCGAGTGTCAGCTGGCCGCCCCAGCAAGAACTCCCAAGGCGCCCCTAGTGCCCATGCTCGTAATCGAGACCCCCTTCGAGCACATGACTATGGATCTAGTAGGGCCTCTCCCCAAGAGCATTGTAGGGTTTCAGTACATCCTGGTTATGCTGGACTATGCCAACCGATTCCCCGAGGCGATTCCCCTGCGAAACACCACAGCCCGCACTATCGCAAGCGTAGTGGTGAAGATCTTCGCCCGCGTCGGCCTGCGCCGGGAGATCCTCACAGACCAGGGGACCAATTTTACCTCGCGATTACTACGCTAAGTGTGTGACCTCCTGGGGATCAAGTAGCTGCAGACGTCGGTATATCACCCACAGACCGATGGATTGGTTGAAAGGTTCAGTCGGACCCTAAAGGACATGCTGCGCAGATTCCCCCAGCAGGACCTCCACCGATGGGACCAGCTACTCCCACCCTTGCTTTTAGTGGTACGAGAGGTCCGCCAATCGTCGACAAAATTTTCGCCCTTTGAACTGCTGTACAGCCGCTGGCCCCAGGGCCCCTTGGACCTAATGCGGGAAACCTGGGAGCAAACCTCATCCCCCCGCCCAGGGCCTTTTGAAGTACGTGATCCAGCTGCAGAAGCGTCTTAGGCAGGCGGGGGCCCTGGCCTGAGAGAATTTGAAAGCCACCCAAGAAACACAGGCCCAGAGCTATAATCAGGACGCACAGACCCGCAACTTTCAACCCGGGGACCGGGTCCTTCTTCTTCCCTCCAACGAGTCCAAGCTCCTGGCTCGGTGGCAGGGATCGTATGAGGTGGTGAGAAAAGTAGACCCAATCACCTATGAAATCAACCAGCCCGACCAGCTAAAGAAGCTACAGCGATACCACATTAACCTTCTCAAGCCCTGGCGGGAACGAGAAGGTCTTTTGATTAATTCCTACCAACCAGAGCCTGAGCTAGGACCCCAGATAACCTACACCGAGGACCCGGAGGGGCCACATCTTGGGCCGACACTGATGGAGGCACAGCTTAAGGAAACCCGGTGCCTCCTACAAGCCTTCTTCCGCACTTTCATGGCCCAACCGGGATACACCACCCTGGTACACCATAGGATTCAGATGGAGCCTGGAGTAGTGGTCCGGGGCGCGACCCGGCCTCTGCTCTATCATAGGAAACGTATCGTTGACGAGGAGATACGAAATATGTTAGACTTGGGGGTGACTGAACCCTCTCAGAGCGAGTGGCGTAGCCCTGTGGTACTGGTCCCGAAGCCCGATGGCTCCCAACGATTCTGCATCGACTTCAGGCGCATCAATGCCATTTCCAAATTCAATGCATACCCCATGCCCCGGATAGACGAGCTGTTGGCCCGGCTAAGAGAGGCCCATTATATCACCACCCTGGATTTAAGTAAGGGGTACTGGCAGATCCCCCTCGATCCAGTTTCCAGAGAGAAGACGGCCTTCGCCACCCCTACGGGCCTCTATCAATTTACCTGTATGCCTTTCAGCCTCCATGGGGCCCCGGCTATGTTCCAGCGCCTGATGGACCGCCTCCTCCAGCCACATCAGGCCTACGCTGCGGCCTATCTGGACAACGTGGTCATCTACAGCCACCACTGGGAGAACCACTTAGAGCGGGTCACAGCCATACTAAGGTCCCTGCGGGCGGCCGGGTTAACAGCCAACTCTAAGAAGTGCCTCATCAGCTGGCAAGAAACCACCTACCTGGGTTACACCATTGGAAATGGACAGGTGAAACCCCTCGTGGGCAAGGTTCAGGCCATTGCAGCCTGTCCCCCGCCAGCCACGAAACGCCAAGTTAGTCAGTTCTTGGGGATGGTGGGGTATTGTCGACAGTTCATTCCCCAGTTCGCAGTGATCGCTGCTCCCTTGACGGGGCTCCTAACCAAGGACAGCCCGCAACAAGTGAAATGGACCCCCAAGTGTGACGAGGCCTTTCAAACGCTTAAGGCGAGCTTCTGCCGTGAGCCCGTCCTGTATAGCCCCGATTTTGACCAGCCGTTCATCCTGCAGATGGATGCCTCGGAGGTGGAGCTCAGGACTGTCCTCTCCCAAGAGGTGGACGGGGAAGAGCATCCGGTCCTCTACATCAGCCGGAAGCTGTTTCCCCAAGAAGAAAATTATGTGGTGGTTGAAAAGGAAGCCCTCGTGGCGAATGGGCCTGCGATGACCTGCGGTACTGCCTCCTTGGGGCCCCGTTCACCTTGGTCACCGACCACGCCGCCCTTCAGTGGTTGGCACGCATGAAGGACCATAACATGCGGCTGCAGCGATGGTACCTGGCGCTGCAGCCCTATGCCTTCACCATTCGCCATAGGGCCGGGAAGGATCACGCAAACGCGGACTTCCTTTCCCGCCTGGGGGGTATGGAAGGGTCTGGCCTCACTGCATGGGGGCCAGCCTTGAGGGGGGGAATGTGTAGCGAGGCGCCCTGGCTCCCAGCTGCACCTGAAAGGGCTGAGCCACTGCAGCCGCCAACATGGGCGGAGCCACCGCCACCCGTTCCTGCCCCCCAGAAGTCAAGGGGTGGGACAGGAAGTATAAAAGCCCAGCCCTGGCGCTCACTTGGAGGCCGGTCGCCGAAGAGAACAGACGTGGGTGGCCGACCTCTGGCCCGCCTGAGCTTCCCCGCGCCCGGTATCCTGAGGAGCTGCCTGAGCTTCCCTGTGCCCGGTATCCTGAGGAACTCATGGTCTGGGATCCACCGGAAGATGCCGGTGAGACACAGGCACTCAGAGAGGAGGAGGTCAGAAGTGGCCCCGGGGTAGCCGACCCTGGTTTGGCTCCCTGAGAGCCTGAACCAATGTCAGTGTGTTGCGGCCAGGATCCCCACTGACAGCAGCGAGTCTTGGCTGCTGTTAGGGCCCCGGGCTGGAACACAGTGGAGTGGGAGGGCCTGCGTTCCCCCTGCCACCCTTCCAAGGGTGGCAGACTCCCCCTCTCGCTTGCCTGAGGAGGCCTTTCTACTGGGCTAATAGAGACGATTTGTTTGCTCAACCCCTGCTGAAGGGCCTGAGCTCTGAACTGCTTATTGCCCCGCCCTGACCCAGGGCCTGGGACTATAGACTATTTGTGTGTTCAACCCTGCTGAAGGGCCTGGACCCTGACCTCTCTGCCGTCAGTAGCAAGGCGCCCTGGCTCCTAGCTGCACCTGAGAGGGCCGAGCCCCAACGCTGGACGTCTACAAAGCCTAATTTACAAGACAAGTAAAAAGAAGCTATTCTTTTTTGGTTAAGGAAGCCATTATCTGCTCAGGGTTTGTTTTAACAAAAAAAAGCCACCTGTGACTGTATAATTTTGATCCTGTAAGGGACAAGGGGTATCAGAGCACACACACACACACCACCAGCCCTGCTTATTAAAGTTGTCCAACAATTCCCATTGGAAGACACTGTTTTCAGTTGTTTATAACTTTGTAGCCTGAATGGTTCAAGTTCGGCAATCTTACTTGCCAAGCATTGGAGTTTGGGGAGAATAATTTTAGCCAAAAAAGTTCAGACAGTTCTAAGAATGAGTCTAGGGAGATATACCTTCTGCCAGTGTTAAAAACTCTGCTTACCACGTCTTTGAGAAGCTCCTGTAATCCTGTGCTTTGGAGCAGGGACTAGAAATTTGGCAGGGGGTGGCCTCCATATTGGGGACGTGCTGTTTGCTGCCCCCATGAAATCTGCCCAAATCCAGCAAGTGGTAAGCCTTTGAAAAGTAGCAGTTTGTACATGCTCAGTGGAGACTTGCTAGAGTTTTGCTGCTAAAAACCTAAAGATACCATCTACACTTGGTATGTTGTAACCTGCGGATGAGCAGAACTTCCCCTTCAACTGCAGCTCAGGTATGGTGTAGGCACGAGAACTGTTTCTCCTGTGCTCTCAATGCCCCCCACACCCCAACTGGGCTCAGACAGTGAGGAGAAGGATGCTGCCTGATATGAGCACAGAGAGGGCATGAGCCATTCCTGGAGGGGGAAGGGAAACTGGGACTGGATGGGATTGGGAACCAGTGTGTTGTGGGGGGGATGAATTCAGTGAGTGGGAAGAAAAATTGAATGAGGAACCAGGATGCAGGGGGAGAGCAGGAACAGGTTGGGCAAAAAGACTGGGAGACAGGGCTTTGGATGGGACTGGCCAGGAGAAACAGATTAAATAAAACAGATTGGATGAAAAGCCTGGGAAGTAGACTGGGAGCAAGTGAGATAGGCAAGATGGGAAATAAGTGGTGAAGGAGAGAGAACAGAGAGCCTGAAAGGAGAGAATAGGACTGACTGGGCAAGAAACTGGAGCAGGAAGTGAGTATGACTGAACAAAGAAAATGTGACGAGGGCAAAGGGAGAACGAAACTGGAAGTGAAGAAAGTGAGACAAGGGTCCCTCCTTTGAAGCAAAGGCAACCTGTGATCCAATTTCTTCTATTTTGCCCTGTAAAGGCCATGGGCCATATGAATTCACCCCAGTATAATACAATACAATGTATTTGGACCACTCATCACAGACTTCATGTTTAGTAGTTTTAATAAAATGTCCAAACCCCACATTTAGATGTGAGCAGCTGTTAGGAACTAGAGCTGGTTGGGAATTTTCTGACTAAATGGATTTGCATTGGAAAACGTCAATTAACACCAAAACTTTTTATAGGAATATACCTGTTCCAATGAAACATTCACCAGGAAAGTTTCCTCAAGTCCAAAATGGAATTTCTGGTCAAAACCAGAGAGTGCCACCTCAGAACAGCCAGTGGTTAGGGCACTCGTATTGAACCTGAGACTTCCATGTTTATTTCCTACCTTGCCCAATTCAAATGCAGTGCTTGAACCTCACTCTCCCCCATACCACACGAGGGCCCTAACCAGTGGACTATTGGGGGTGGGTCTCTCAACACAAAATATTTCACAAGGTCTTGGTTTCATCCTGATGGAGAACAGGAAAGTGTTCAAAATCGTGAAAGTTTTCACAGGACAGGAAAACCATTTCCCATCTGCCTCTTTTATGAACATGCTAGGAATGCACGTTCCAGTATTCTGCCCGGGTACCATATAGGACTCAAGAGGAGGGGAAGGTTTCTCTTCTGCCCCTCATAGGCTTGTACAGTATTAGGCACAGTTTAGCCCTTTGGAACTATTCCTGACTAGATAGAAGATTCCAATGTTCTATGTATATTAGAGAATGGAGGGTTTCATGCACGTCCCTTTCAACTCCTTACTGGCCTGCACCTCCACCTATTCACAATGCACACAACCCCTAGGAACCTAAAGATTGTCCCCCTCATGGTATCGAGCAACCCATTCTGTGAGATTCTGCATCTTCTGATGACCACTGTCTCCTGCCCCATTACAGCAGCACTGTGAAAGCAAAAGTGCAAGTTCCTCTTGGCAATAACTTCTCCTCGGAATCTGCCTCATTGTACTTCTGTTATTGTTAGACAGCTTCCATGCTTATGTTCTAGCAGCCTGTGAATCATACCTAGCGCAAAAGTTGCTGAAGCGTTCAAGCTATCCAACATCCCATACCATACCACAGCCAAGCAAAGAGGAAGAAATGGAATTCTCCAATACAGGCTAGTGGCAGATGGATCAGAAAGGATGGAAAGGATGATGGGCTGCTGGAAAGCATGCAACTGGTGGCTGGAATAGTGCTTTTGTGGATGTGTGGGGCTCTGAGTGCACACATGCCTCTATGACTGAATAGATGCAAGGCGAGCAGTGGAAGTGATTTCCAGATCAATTAGTACTCCATCCTCTATGTTCTTTGCCCGTCTCCTCATTTATATAATCAAACTCACATTTTAGATGGACAGCATTCTTGTGCCCATTTTGAACTTTAAACAATGACATGTCTGTACATACAGCACCAAATGAGCCTTACACAATGTTTTAAATAAGCACCAGCAAGACGGGAAATGCATCGTTTTAGTCATGGAGTCAGCCAGCCCTCATCTTCCTGTATGAAAGTAACGCTTCCAATTTGCCAAGACTACAAATTACAGTTTACTGTAGTTTAGCATAATCCTTAAAATCTTTGAGAAACAAGGCATATTGAAAAATCCATTTTGCTAGCTACAAAAAAACAACAAAAAACAAAAAACAACCTCTTAAAAGCATCAAGCGCCTTTGTGCCAAGTGGAGAAAATGCAATGAAAATTGGAAAGATATTACTACAGAGCAAGTATTTGCCTTTAACAGGGTTTCCTCCCGTGTTATTAAATGTGTATTTTTCTGACAACAGTGATTTCATTTTGCATGATAAAAGCCCTGTATGTCATCATCTAATCTTTTTTCCCAAAAAAGATATTGGGTTTTGAGAAAGAAACTGGTTCGCCACAATGCAGCTTTTTTCCCCCTCATTTGATGGGCACCAGCAGTTACAATCATATTGCTGTTACCACAAAGAATTTAATCAAGATCAGCAGCCTGACGACTGTGCAGAATATGACTGCTCTATAAGAAAGGAAGAAGCATTTAAAAAAAAACACCCACACACACAAATCACATTTTTCCTGAAGCTAGTAAGGAAGGATGCCAGCTGCTAAGATTTTATCTGAACTAACCCAACTCTTATGATGTTGCCAGGGTAAGTGGTGGAAAGGAGGCAGTGGGTAGGGCAAAAAGCAAAGAATCTTAAATGTTTAATTGGTGAACCCCTAGGTATCATAAAATCTAAATTCTTTGGGACAGATCCTCAGATTGTGTAAATTAGCGTAGAGCCACTGAATTTAATGGACTTGTGCCATCTTACACTTGCTAAGGGTCTGGTTTGCTAAGTGCATGCCATGCAAAGCAGCTTCCTGTTGCCTTGTATCCTGCTTGCATTTATATTACTCAATGACCACACACACCACTAGACAGCATAAGGACATAAGAATGGCCACACTGGGTCCATCCAACCCAGTATCCTGTCTTACAACAGTGGCCAATGCTAGATGCCTCAGAGGGAATGATCAGAACAGTTAATCATCAAGTGATCCATTCTCTGTCGCCTATTCCCAGCTTCTGGCAAACAAAAGTTGGGGACACCATCCCTACCCATCCTGGCTAATAGCCATTGATGGACCTATCCTCCTTGAATTTGTCAGTTCATTTTTTTAAACCCTATTACATTCTTGGCCTTCACAACACCCACTAGCAAAGAGTTCCATGGGTTGACTGTGCATTGTGTGAAGAAATACTTTCCTTTGTTTGTTTTAAACCTGCTGCTAGTTAATTTCATTTAATAAGCCCTAGTTCTTGTGTTATAAGCAGGAGTAAATAACACTTCTTTATTTATTTTCTCCACACCAGTCATGATTTTATAGATCTCCATCATATCCCCTCTTAGTCGTCTCTTTTTCAAGTTGAAAAGTCCCAGTCTTATTAATCTCTCCTCATATGGAAGCCGTTTCATTCCCCTAATCATTTTTGTTGACCATGTCTTCTCATGAATTCCAAAATAACTGCATTCAACAAATACTAGTGATAAATCTGTAACCAAACAGACTATAGTTTCCCACCCCCAACATCCCAGATAATACATTCCAGAGATGGTGAACAAATGTGTCTTGCACGGTGTTCTAAAGGCAACAAAACTCAGGTTTCACAGACTTAATGAGGGTCTATATTTGAAAGGCCCTCCCTCTGACAGTACCCCTCTATCTATTCCCATGAGTTCAACACTGGAGACAGAAAGGAGCCTTCTCGTTAATCTTGTCCCATTAGTGCTTTATCACATTAGTATCCTTATTGCATTAGTGCATTACTCATGCACTATTTAATTTCATCAGCTTACTTTTTAGATTTCCATTCCTACCTAATACATGCAAGTCCCTTAACATCAGGTTAAGTGTAAAATTAAGATATCTGCACTATAGGGTGAAGAAAAACCCTGTAAGGGAATGACTTCTTAAAAAATTATCTCCAGTTGCTGAGGCAGCTAGATCTCTTCATTTCCCCCTACCTCCAAGCCAGAACACTTATGCTTATTTACAATCACAGCTGGTCAAAAACTTTTCAATTAAATATTTTCCTGTTGAAACCAAAATGTTTCATAGAAACAGGTAGACATTTCATCAAAATGGCGTGGAATATCCAGGATGGACTATCCTGCCATGGTCCAGTGGTTAAGGTATTCGCTTAGGAGAGTGCACAGACAGGTTCAGGCCTCTGCTCTCAGCTTCATTTCACATTTGAATGAACCAAATCCAAAACCTCATGTCTCTTTGTGAAACAGAATACAGAGTTCTGGGCAGCTCTACTTATGATGTGGATCTGCTTGGGTATATGGGCAGATTATGTGATTTGACTGCTTATTTTTAAAGGAAAAAAAGAGGCTTATATCATGCCCTCCACTTCTACCTATTCTAATGATACATTACCTGGTGTTCTAGGGCTGGTACCAGGTACCACACATCAATAAGTTAGCTGGATTCCTATCTACTCTCTTACTCCACTAGAGAGGGTTATTTACCACCACCTCCCTCCCCACCCCCCGTGCCTGCTAGCTCTTTCATATTGTTTGTTCTTAAGAGCTACCCTCACTACTGCTTGGAACATACCACCTTCTCTTTCAGCAGGTTTCACTAACACCTCCTACAGGGATTTTTTTCATCTCACATGGTTTGCAAAAAATTTCCAGTAGGGATTCAAAAAAGAACCTTTTCCTTCCTGCTCTGTTATGTACAATGCATTGCTAAATCAATGCAGTACTGTAGGGCAAACAGCAATCATATGAAATGAATATGTTCATTGAAATTGTTCATATCTGAGAGTTGGTTATTATTCCATGAGAAGGGATAACAGCATTTAGTGAGCTGGATTAGTAGTGGTCAAGATGCTGAGTCAATTAAGTGATGACTTGAGAAAGTCAATAATTCCTGATTGAGAGAATGGGTCAAATGCTTGAAGGCAAAAACCAAAATTGGCTCCCTTTTTAAAGTTAAGTAACCTCAGATTGATAAGCACATGCATTCATGTTTTTCTGGCACCTCATGGGTGGCTTGGTATCAGGTGAGTCAGCAGTCAGTCACATGACTACCAAAGTGTGGAAAGGACAGATTGTTGGTAAATTGATAATTGTGGATGGAATTTTCAAAGGTTCTTAAGGGAGTAAGTCTCCTATTCTCCTCATTGATTTTCAATGGGATTTAAGCACTAACTCCCTGAAGCGCCTTTGAAAATCCCATCCAGGTGCCCACAGCATAGGTGACACAATACATGGACACATCCCTGATAGAGACACCTAAATTATTGACATTCTAGAAGCAAAGGATTGTGGGTGTCATTTTTCATCTACAAATAAATATGGAAACATTTTGTACTAACCATCCTACTTCCACAAAAATAGAGACCCACCTGCTGGTCACATGTGGGCCTTAATTTGTTTTGGGGAGGAGTTAAGGTCTAGCAGCCTCAGTGTTTGAGTTAGAAGTAGTATCTGGGGAGAAGCAGACGACAAACACTATGACTAGAAGCTGAATACAGCCATTTTGCTGGACTGCTGAAACTGATGCTATCTCTGAGACTTATAAACAGCAGTTTGCTTTTACCATTGAATACCCCCTAAAAGCGTGTGTAATCTTGTTAACAAATTAGACTAGAAATATCTTTGTCCATATTTTTTTCCCCATTAAAGGAATAGCCTGCACCTGGAGCCCAAAGCTTTCCTAGCTATTTGGAGGCTGAAATAATACCCAATGCTGGTAACTAAACAAACATTAAAATATGCTGAAACATCATCTTTGAGACCCCAGTCCAGAAAAGCACTTATACACATGCTTAACTTTAAATGAGTAGTCACACGGAAGTCAAAGGGACAATTCATATGCCTCAGGTTTAAGCACATGCTTGAGTGCTTTGCTGGAATGGAGTCTTTAAACTATTACAGGAGTACAAATTTAGGAACCAGGCAAATCCTAGTTCTTATGCTAGAACTGAAATTGACTTCCTTTGTGGCACTGGTCAAGTCATTTATTCCACCCACTCTCCATTTTTGATTAACATTATCCCATTTTAAGATTAACCAATTAATATGCTCCCTATGGGCTAGTTAATGTTTTTTTAAAAAGCTTTGAAGATGAAAGACGTACATGCATATAACTAAATACTATTATTAAATATAATGTAATCCCATGTTCGTACTATCTTGTGCAATATGCCACAACATTATTTGTCATAGCTCACCATGATTAAGTTTATAATGAAAATTAAAGCCATTCATGACACAAGATGGAATTATTTAATAAGACTTTCAGATACTATGATGATGAGGAGGTGGGCTAAATAAGACCTAAGCAGAACAGAAAAGAATAGTATTTTAAAAAGTGTTGCTACTTCATTCATAAAGTTAATCTCTTCTGGTGGTGGTTTTACTATAAAAAACCCAATAGAAATGCATCTTACACACTAGCAAATGCTAATGTATGAACTCTGGAAAAGAAATACATGCCTTTTGGGAATGTGTGTACAGAATATTCTTTTCCCATAAAAATCTAACATTTACATTGATTTTGCTTAAATATATCTGTCCCCAATAATCAACTGCTCTGGGACCTATCTTCCTGTGCTTCTCAACTTTGCCCTATTGAACTGATGAAAATACTGAAATCCTAAACACCAGCAAATATCAGCAACAATATAGTTGGCATCAGACAGCATTATAATATGTGAACGATTATATAAGATCCACAGAACCAACAGAATAGACTGTCTTCTCTCAATTTCTAATTGCAGGATAGATAGAGGGACAGGTGGGTATTTCGAGCTCTGTTAAGCACTAAAGTTTTAGTGTCTCTCTGGACATGGATTTGGATTGATGACTGATGTGTCATCAGCTGCTTGGTAATACTGAAACATTCCATAAATAATGTGGACAGATTCCCATAAACCTTCTCCCCTGTACCTCCATCAGCAGTAAGCGAACATAAAGACTTGTTTCTAATTAAACTACAGTGCAGAGGAGAACGCATAATGGATTTGACCATGGAGTTGAACTGTTGGGTAAATAGATAGTTGGCAGTAAGGAGGCAGGAGACAGTAAAGTGAGGATGAGCAATGTACGGATGAGAATCATAGCTGAGAAATGGCAACAATTACTCATAAAAAAGAGAAAAAAACCTCATTTTGCAAAGAAGTCTTCAGGAAATTAGAATCTGACACCAGGTTAGTAAAAGGACCACACTGCCATGGACACAGGCTGATTCAAACAAACCAGATGGCTTCTTTTAGCTTGGACTTGCTAAATCCATACTGTTAGTTCAGGAAAAGCGTAGAGGAAAAAGGACTAGCTGAAAGGACTAGCTAATCCAGAGTAATGTGCTGTCATCACTACACTGACCCTGAAATCCAGGGCACGGGCTTGTTCTTGAACTACTCTGCGGAAAAAAGCCATAGCAAAATACAAGATTTATTCCAGCAAATTCCAGACCAAAATACCAGGAGGGAACTTCATAGCTTTACAAAATGCATCTCACCTTTTGAGTCAGGCAGGGAGATTACCAAAATACCAACTATGAGATCACAGCGCATGTGTTTATAAGGATATATGTACAATAAATGGCTTAGTCTTTTTGCTCATGAAATTTAATAAACTCAAGTCAACATACAAGCAAGGTTTTTCCAGAGTGAGAAAAATTAACAGTGCTTGTCTGATGCTATTTAATATGACTGTTTAAAAAAAAGGCAATTACCTTGCTGAAAGGCAATTTAAAGCTTTTAATAAACACATTTTATTTGGGCAAGGTCTAAAGATTCAGCACGAGGTGAGGACTGGCACCCAAGAGTACACTCGGGTGCACCCATCCCAGGCTTGCATGCAGCAGGGTTGCACATGCCCAATATCTGACATGCTCATTCAAAACTGCATGTACACAATTTTGCACATGCACTTCTAAATATATGGGCTGAAAAGATTTTTTTTTTAAGAAGTCCAATAGGAACACTAGGACAACCCTCCCCCCGATCCAGTCCAGCAAAGTACTTATCATGTGTGACTTTAAGCTCAAGATTACAGTTAAATTATTTCAGTGGACACTACACAAGTGCTTTAAGTTTGATCCAATAGAGCACTTGGGGATGGATATGTCAACTAGATTAAAAATTACCTATTGATATTTAGTATCAGAGAGGTAGCCATGTTGGTCTGGATCTGTAAAAGCAGCAAAGAGTCCTGTGGCACCTTATAGACTAACAGACGTATTGGAGCATGAGCTTTACAACATGCTCTGACAAAGTGGGTATTCATCCACGAAAGCTCATGCTCCAATATGTCTGTTAGTCTATAAGGTGCCACAGGACTCTTTGCTGCTATTGATATTTGTATATTTTTAAATACAAAAAAGTTTCCTATTTCATTTTTAAATCATTGACTTCTTTTAATGCCACAAAGAAATCCTGTGAGTTCAACAATCATTTCTCTTCAAGCAAAGAGGTGGAAAGTCCACCCCCATGTGGGAGGAAGCAATGGAAAGGGAGAGCACTGATTCTGCAGTATGAATTTCCATCTTCAGGAACTTTCTGTAAGGGTGAAGGTGGATCCAGGGATCAGCCACAGTTCACCAGGTTATGCACCAATCAGGACTGAACAGATTACCAAGGAGTTAATGTTGTTCTTATAATCAGCATCACTCTCCACATCTTCTTACCCTCAGCAGAAGAGTCAACAGGAACCCACCTTTCTTAAAAGGCGTAATCGCATGGAGATGGGTCACAAGACCAAGACACTCCAAGGAAGTATTGATTCTCCTTGCAGATATTCCATGATCTATGAGGTCCCAGTAAACCCTGGTAGCATACACTCTGGTTCTTCTGGGAGACTTCCATTTATAAGGGAGCATTCTTGAGAAATAGTGAGCTCAACCTTGTGAAGTTTTCCAAACCCTCTCACCTGGCCCAGGATTCAGAGAGGGCTAAAGTAGTAAGTATGGAGATGGAAGTCAGAAAATCCTGACTTCTAATCCTAATTCTGCTTCTGATTTACTGTATGGCAATGGGAAAGCCACTCCAACCTTTTGTATTAACTTCCCCATGTTTAAAGTACTTACACAGTCACAGGGGTCAGGGTGCAAGAGAGACCAGTGAGGGGTTTAGATACCACCTGCTCTGTAACCCTAGGTGCCTGAAATACCCTGCTCCTGTAGCTCCCAGTCTGAGATGCTCAAAATCAGTCAATTAGCATATCTCACACCCTGAGTCTCTGTGTGCTAAACAGCCCTAATTCAGCAGCTCTGAGCCAAACACCCGTCTATAGCACCAAAGTACCATTCTGGCTTCCACCAGACAGATGTGTCCCCACCACACTCCCAATCCCAAATTTCCCCAAAAGAATGAACCCTGAAGTGTCCAGCCCATTTCTAGATCACTCAGAGAAATAGGATTCATTGCTCATTTAAAGACAGCAAAGCACGTTACAGCTTGTTAACTTAACTGGGGTAAACACACCCTTCCCCACAAATGGCACTGAGCTGGTTTATAGTAAAAACTAGACACATTAACCATAGGACGTAGCCATAGGTTAAGTGATCCAAAAATAAAACAAATGAAGTTAGAAAGGGTTACAAGCAAATAAAAGCAAAAACATGCATCTAAAAGTCTACAACAATCTAGCAAGGTATTGGCTTTGTTTGAGATGGTTTCCCTCTCCAGTCATTCTTCCCAGGTCCCTAAGTCAGGACCTACCACAAAAAGTATAAGATGCTGGCTTCCCTTGTCTTTAAGCAGGTGTCTTTCCAATGTTCAGTTTCCAGAGACTTCAACTCCACCCTTCTTGGATGAAGGGCCCATTTTTTTCAGCTTGCAAGAGTTCTGGCACCTTGTGTCTATCTACTGATGGATGCCAAAGATGGCTTCTGTCTTAAATTACATTTTCCAAAGTTCAATGACCTTGTTTCAAGAGACAGGATGACCTCATGCTGTTCTTTCCTTTCTGTGGGCTTCTCATCCCCTTGAGTGGGGCTTCTACTGTTTAAATTCCAGCAAGAATAGTTTACATAGGAGACACATGACAGCTGTGGCATTCCCTCCTGTCTGTGAGCTGCATATTTCTCCTTTTATTTGGGCATAGAATGTAAAGGCTAATATCAATGAGTATCCATAATTCCTTATATGATGTTAATACATACTGTGAAAAAGTTCCTCCCCTACCTTGGTGGGTCCTGCGCTTATTGGCAGATTTGCTCACCTCAGTGATCTTCCCCTCTTGTGGAACCCACAGTCTGGGTCAGCTCCTCCTGTGTCTGATCAGGAGTTGGGAGGTTTAGGGGGAACCCAGGCCCCCCCTCTACTCTGGGTTCCAGCCCAGGGCCCTGTGGATTGCAGCTGTCTATAGTATCTCCTGTAACAGCTGCATGACAACTACACCTCCCTGGGCTACTTCCCCATGGCCGCCTCCAAACACCTTCTTTATCCTCACCACAGGACCTTCCTCCTGGTGTCTGATAATGGTTGTACTCCTTAATCCTCCAGCAGCACAGCCTCTCATTCTCAGCTCCTTGTGCCTCTTGCTCCCAGCTCCTCTCACACACTTCCTCTCCTCTGGCTCCCCCCTGCCTGACTGGAGTGAGCTCCTTTTTAAACCCAGGTGCCCTGATTAGCCTGCCTTGATTGGCTGCAGGTGTTCTAATCAGCTTGTCTGCCTGAATTGGTTCTAGCAGGTTCATGATTACTGTAGTGCAGACCCTGCTCTGGTCACTAAGGGAACAGAAAACTACTCAGCCAGTGACCAGGAGTCTCTACCAGACTCCTGTACCCCACTGGCCTGGGTCTGTCACATATCCCTCCCCTCTGCTCAGCACCAAGGGGTTGGGCAGCGTGTGATGCCAGACAGTGCACACATGACAAGCCATCGGCATTACCATGACGGCTCCCTGCTCTGTGTTGCACACGGAACTGGAAAGATTGGAGGGATAAGAACCACCTGGTCACCCTTGTGTTCTTCTCCTTGTTCCACTGCATCCACTGAAGAGGGGCATGGTCGGTCACGAGGACAAAACTGCGCCTGAGCAAGTAGTAGTGCAATGCTTCCATGGCCCATTTTATGGAGAGGCACTCTCTCTCTCCACCACTGCATATTTTTGTTCCCTCGGAAGTAGTTTCCTACTGAGGTAGAGAATTGGGTGTTCCTCCTCCCCGACCATCTGTGATAGGACGGCCCCCAACCCTACTTCCAATGCATCTGTCTGCAGGATAAATTCCTTGGTGAAATCAGGGGCTATCAGTACGGGGTTACTGCAGAGGGCAGTCCGTAGGTCTGTGAATGCTTCCTCTGCTGTGTCAGACCATCTCACTAGATCAGGTCCACGGACTTTCACTAGGTCTGTCAGGAGGCTTGCCTTTGTGGGGGATAAATTGTCGGTAATACCCCACTACACCTAGGAATGCCCAGACTTGTTTCTTGCGACGTGGTCAGGGACAATTTTGGATGGCCTTCAACTTGTTCACTTGGGGTTTTATCAGACCTTTTCCCACAATGTAGAGAAGATATTTGGCCTCTGTAAACCCTACAGCGCACTTGGCAGGGTTTGCTATAAGGCCAGCTCGCCTGAAGGTATCAAGGACTGCCTCCAACCTTCTCTAGGTGGGTTTCCCAGTCTGGGGTATGAATGACCACATCGTCCAAGTAGGCAGCAGCATAACTCTTATGTGGGCATAATAGCTTGTCCATGAGGCGCCAGAAAGTAGCTGGGGCCCCATGTAGTCCAAAAGGGAGGACAGTATATTGAAAAAGACCCTCTGGTGTAGAGAACGCAGTCTTTTCCTTTGCGTCTTCTGCAACGGGAATCTGCCAGTTCCCCTTCGTCAAGTCTAGAGTAGTCAAGTACCGGGCATTACCCAGACAATCCACTAGCTCATCTATGCAAGGTATGGGGTATGCAAACTGGGATACTTTGTTCAGTCGCCAGAAGTCGTTGCAAAACCTTGTGGTGTCATCAGGTTCGGGCACCAGCACGATTGGGCTGGACCACTGACTGTGGGATTCTTCGATGATCCCCAACTCCAGCATTTTTTTTACTTCTGCTTTTATTTCCTCCCGTTTGGCCGCTGGCACCCGATAGGGCCTCATTGTTATTCTGGCCCCAGGGTTCGTGACGATGTGTTGATATGTCTCAGTTGTTCGACCTGGTTTGGCGAGAACACATCTTGGTTCCAGAAGATCATCTCAGACACCTCATTCTTCTGGTCTGGTGTTAAATCAGGAGACACTCTCACCTGTTTGGAAGGCTTGTTTTCCTGGATAGTTATGCATGCTTCTTGTGCATGCCAGGGTTTCAGAAGGTTGATGTGATAAATCTGTTCTTGTTTTCGGCGTCCTGGCTGCCGCACCTTGTAGGTTACTTCCCCCACAGGTTCAACCACCTCATAGGGCCCCTGCCATTGGGCCAGAAGCTTGCTTTCTGCCGTGGGTACCAACACCATCACCCGATCCCCTGGTTGAGACTGTCGGACTTTTGCCTGGTGATTCTAATAGGTTCTCTGGGCCTCCTGTGCCTTTTCCAAATGTTCCCGTACAATAGGAGTGACACGGGCTATCCGGTCTCGCATCTGTGTTACATGTTTTATTATATTTCTCCCCTCATTGGGTTCCTCTTCCCAAATTTCTTTGGCGATATCTAGTATGCCACGGGGGTGATGTCCGTATAATAACTTGAATGGGGAAAACCCAGTTGAGGCCTGAGGTACCTCCTGGATAGCGAACATAAGGTAGGGCAGTAGGGGGTCCCAATCCATCCCATCCCGACTTACCACCTTCCTTATCATAGCCTTGAGGGTTCGGTTAAACCTTTCTACCAACCCATTAGTCTGCGGATCGTAAACTGAAGTTCTCAGGGTATGTATATGGAGCAGCATACAGAGGTCCTTCATTGGCTTTGACACAAACGGGGTTCCTTGGTCTGTTAATATGTCCTTTGGTAGCCCCACTCAGGCAAAGATCCCCACAAGCAGTTTGGCTATCGTTTTAGAGGCCGTGTTCTGCAGGGCGACGGCTTCTGGGTAGCGAGTAGCATAGTCCAAAACAACAAGTATATATTGGTAGCCCCAAGCCGTCTTCTCCAGGGGTCCCACTAGGTCCATGGCTATTCGCTCAAAGGGGACCTCTATGATGGGAAGGGGCACTAAAGGTGCCCTCAGGTGGGGACGGGGACTGTGCAGCTGACACTCCGGGCAGGACGCACAGTACCTCTGCACTTCTTCATGTACTCCAGGCCAGAAGAACTGTCGTAGGACTCATGCCAGGGTCTTCTCTACCCCCAAGTGTCCCTCAAAAAGATGACTATGAGCAAGACTTAATACAGCGTTCTGGTGTTTTTGAGGTAATAAGATCTGCTGTACCTTCTGCCCCTGTACTGGTGCAACCCAGTATAAGAGATTCTTCTTCATTATGAAGTAGGGTCCTGGTCCCTCGGTTCTCCCTTCCACGGGGACCCCATCTATTTCAGTCACCTCCTTTCTAATGTTGTTGTACCTTGGGTCTTCAGCCTGGTCCCGTCCAAAATTTCCTCTCAAAGGCCAGAAGGTATGCCTCTACATCATCCTCCCGCGTCATTTTCTGCAGCCAATGGCTGGCCCTTATGATCTGCGTCTCATCATGGCCATGGTTCAGCTCTGTAAGGGTCTTTACCTGGTTTACCTGTTCCCGCAACATAGCTCGGTCTTGAGAAGCCCGGTCCATCAGCAGGCGATTACTCTCTTGTTGCAGCCGCACTGCCTCCTGTTGGGCAGCTGCCTGGACACGAGTAGCCTCCTGCTGGGCTGCCATAGCTTGTATCAATGCCCATACTAGGTCATCCATTGTGGTGAAAAAAAAAACCCTCTATCTTTTTTTTTTTTTAAATCACCCTCCTTCTGCGGCGCTGTGCACACCAAAAATCCCACTACTAACACCAGTTGTGACAAAGTTCCTCCTCTACCTTGGTGGGTCCTGTGCTTATTGGCAGATTTGCTCACCTCAGTGATCTTCCCCACAGTCTGGGTCAACTCCTCCTGTGTCTGATCAGGAGTTGGGAGGTTTAGGGGAACTCAGGCCCGCCCTCTACTCCGGGTTCCAGCCCAGGGCCCTGTGGATTGCAGCTGTCTATAGTACCTCCTGTAACAGCTGCATGACAGCTACACCTCTCTGGGCTACTTCCCCATGGCCGCCTCCAAACACCTTCTTTATCCTCACCACAGGACCTTCCTCCTGGTGTCTGATAACGCTTGTACTCCTTAGTCCTCTAGCAGGACACCCTCTCACTCTCAGCTCTTTGTGCCTCTTGCTCCCAGCTCCTCACACACACTTCCTCTCCTCTGACTCCCCCCTCCCTGACTGGAGAGAGTTCCTTTTTAAACCCAGGTGCCCTGATTAGCCTGCCTTGATTGGCTGCAGGTGATCTAATCAGCTTGTCTGCCTGAATTGGTTCTAGCAGGCTACTCTAGTGCAGCCCCTGCTCTGGTCACTCAGGGAACAGAAAACTACTCAGCCAGTGACCAGTATATTTGCCCTCTACCAGACTCCTGTACCCCACTGGCCTGGGTCTGTCACAATACATACACTAGTAATTAGTATAATTGTAAAGGGTGTCATATGCTTTCATAAAAACCTTTATGTAAACACAGTAATATCACATATAATCAGTTGATTCAATTGCTTCTAACTTGAGGTTCAAGTCACTTATCTTTCTGTGCCGATAAAGTTTCTCTTCCTTGCTGGAAGCAGTCTCCTCCCGCACTCGCTAACTTTGTTTACATAATATGTAAATGGACCTTCATTGTCTCTGCCTGACAATCCGAGTGGTCATTCCTTTGTCTAGGGCAGACCTGTTTACCAACTCATCCTGACATGCCTGGTTTAAACACGTTAGTCACTCCTGCATATATCCGTAAATCTCAATACACACTGCAAATATACATCATGCAAGAGTAATCATGATCAGTGAATTAGTTTTCCAGTGATATATTACATGCCACCTTTTACATATAGATTAAAATGTCAGTGAGTTGGCATTCAGCTGGCCTGACCAATTCAGTGTAACTCATTTCCTATTACACTGCTCTACAGCCAAAATGCTTCTGAAATAAATGTAGTCCAACTTTACTAATTCTGGGTCACTGAGAATGAAAATGATGCTTAAAATTGTTGATTGGCTCTAGTTTTCAAGATATGCTATTGGGTCAGTATATACGACCCTTGACTTGGGAATGGCAGAGGATAAGTGAGTTATAAAGGGAAGGGATCTCAATTTAAACCAGAAATGACTAAAATACATCTTTGACTGGATCTATGAATAAATCTGTGACTGGGTTTGGAGAGTACTTGCTTTTTAGGCAAAACAATGAATGATGCAATCTGAAGCTGGTATTGCATCATACATTATATGAATTGCATCATGTTATTCCTAGAAGTCATGGATGATGCAATCATAATGAAGCTTACATCACTCTGCTGAACAAATTGCCCTATATCAGCTCTAGAAATCATACAGTGTCGTGCTATCTTATTTGTCAGTGTTTGATTTTGCAAAGGGACACATTTCTGTTTAGCCAAAGTGAGCAGAGATGCCTCGTACTTGTGTGAACAGTGCAGATAACTTCTGCTATGTTTGTGGTGAAGTGACTTTTGCATCACAAAAGCGCAGCATAACCACTATGGTTAAGAAAGCCTATCACCTTTCTTTTGGCTGCAAAATTGGAGATCAGGACAAGAGGTGGGCCCCACACATATGCTGCAACACTTGTGCAACAAATCTTTGCCAGTGGTTGAAGAGGAAAAGGAAATCTATGCCTTTTGCAGTGCCAATGATTTGGAGAGAGCCAACAGATCATACCAGCAATTGTTACTGCTGCATGGTGACTCCAGTTGGGAAAGGTGAGTCAAGGAAGAAAAAGTGGACTGTGCATTATCCAAACATTCCATCAGCTATACGCCCAGTACCCCACGGAGAAGGACTGCCGGTTCCTGATGCACCAGAATCACTCTCACTTGAGTCAGACGAGGAAGAGGAAGAGGATGAAACTTCTGGTCCTGAACCATCAATGTCACAGGACTCACATTTTCTCCCATCCTCCTCCTCCTCTGAACCACACCTCATAACACAAGGTGAACTGAATGACCTTGTCAGGGATTTGGAACTACCCAAGAGTAAGGCAGAGCTGTTGGGCTCCAGACTACAGCAGTGGAATCTCCTGGCAGGCTATCAGGGCAAATGGAGCCCATCAATGCTTGCAGACTATTGCTGGACAGTGACAAGAGATGCTCCATTTAATGAATACAAGAGACAAGCCAAGAAGCGCTGAGTAGACACTGAATAGGACTAAACTATGTACATAATAGTTTTTTGCCTTTTGTTTCATAATAACTTTTATTTATAGAACCCTTTTGCTGATTTTTAAAGTGTTACATGAACAGGACAGGTGAAATATTATCATGTAAAGCAACCATAAACACATGAAAAGACCTAGGTTTACAATTTATGATTAAAAAACTCTACTATCTACACAATATACATAGACATAAAATGGAAAAACTTAAATATCTTAGAAACAGTAGCCAATCAGTTGTTTTAATTGTCATATTTGAATTCAGCACATCAAAATACATAATAAATATCACATTTTATCTCTGAAGCAGACGACTTCCCAAAAATTGTAGACCAGTGTTACCAGTAAGCCAGGTGCCCTCTGGCACTGGGAGGCTCTTAGGGTTACACCCACCTTCTTCATAAGGTGGCTCTGAGGTGTAATTAGTTGATGTCTGTACAGTGGTTTAAATGTGATAAAAGTGGTAAGCAATCTTATTTTCATGAAAATATAATTTAGGTCCAGTTTCAAAAACGTACTCACCTACTCCATCTACTTAAAAATAAGTCTCCTCCCCCATTCTTTAATTGGCAATTTCATATTTTGCACTGTGAGAATATGGTTTTGCCTCAGCGATAAGAAAGGGAGAAACTGGGACTGGTGTTGTGGAAGAGGTCACCACAGCAATTAAGAGCACTTATCAGATGAAGAACAAAGAGGGAGAGACGGTAGGAGAAAGCAGCTTGTAAAATGGCCACTTTAAGGCTACAGTTGCTCCTCTCTGCCAAATTTGAAGGGCCAGCCCCAGAGAAGTTCATATGGGGTGGAGTGGGGGGAAATCCTATGAACAGGCAAGCTTGCCGTGAGTGAGATGGGGGGGCGAGGCAATTATAAACTAGTGTTTTGAGGCTGATTTTTCTGTATGGTGTGCTGTTATATCACAAAACTTGGACGTATTTACATCCAATAGAGTAATGTTAAGCAAGGAAATTCAGAGCTGATTCATGAGCTCAATATTAGTGACAGAGAGACTTCTAGAGTAGGAAAGTGTGGGAGAGAGATCTCCATATTGATGCAAAATTGATAAAGTTTTAAAGTCTTTACAAACTTGCACTTTTACTAAATATTAATATGTAGCTACAAGAGGATGCTTTGAGCTAAAAAATACACACATTTAGCTAATTAGCATTAATATTTTGTAACAAACAAAAACATACCAGAAGATTTCCCCTTCCAGTTCCCAAGAGCAAATAAGCAGAAACCACGTAAACACTTAGGCGGAAACCTGGTTGTGAAAGGAATGCAGGGTTATGTTATCAGAGCAATAAATCAAGAGGTCAAGTGAGCCTATACCCGCTCCCCTCTCTCCCCGCCAAACACAGGTTTTTCTCTGAAAAGAAAGTGTGTAAGTTTAAACCTACACAAAAAGAATTAGAGAAATATTTATTGAAACTGTTTTTTGTTGTAAACACACTGAAGTCTTCATGCTTTTAACATTTATGGTGGGAAATATTTTACAGAAAATACTGGTTACTTCCCAACTCATGTTTCCACTTAAACGTGAAAACCTTTGCTGTTTCTCAAATGCATAATATGGATATTTGCAAATATTTTGTCTCTAAATGAAAACCTGATATTGTTATGTACAAATACAGCAAGGTCATTTTATCCTAAACTAATTAGCAATGTAAGGAGCTGTTTAGGTAAAGCATATTTATATTAATGGGCAATTAATTAATTTACTGACAGTGTGCAAGCAAACTCTCACCTAATAATGCAGGAAAACAAGAAAATTATGATTTAAAAAATCATCCTGTACAGTCAACAACTTAAGCTAAAGAAAGACTGTCTTTTAGTGAGCGCCAGAAGAATCAACAACTCAATGCATAACTCCTGGTGCACATCAGAATTTATACCCCAGCTGGTGAGGACTAAGGCTCTATGTTGACATGCTCTTAGCCCTCGTCCAGACTAACCCGCGGCATCGGCGGGTTAAAATCGATTGCTCGGGGATCGATATATCGCGTCTAGTCTGGACGCGGTGTATCGATCCCCGAGCGCGCTTACATCGATTCCGGAACTCCATCAATCCGAACGGAGTTCCGGAATCGACGCGGAGAGCCGCGGACATTGATGCCGCGCCGTCCAGACTGGTGAGTACCTCGATTTTAGAAATTCGACTTCAGCTACGTTATTCTCGTAGCTGAAGTTGCGTATCTAAAATCGATTTTAATTCCTAGTCTGGACGTGGCCTTAGTCTTTTACTAAAATCTGAAAGCAGTTGCCCATTGACATCTGAGCTCCGTAACTCATGACTTTCTTTAGCTATTGGACCAAAGTAGTAGCACTTTGAAAGCACACATCTCATCACTTAATGCTATGCCTTCAAAAAGATCATGCTCTTCCAGGTCTCCCTGTTGCTACTTTTCTCTCTTCCATGGTACTGCTATTCTCCTTGAAAGACACTAACTTTTATTGTTGCTCCTGGTGTGCTGATCCTGGGCTAGCAAGAGTATTTAGTTCCAATTCTCATCCACTTCTTGGGAAAGAACCTCCAAAATTTATTTCTATCCCTCTATAATTTTGCATCTTTTCCATAGTCTGGATAGATCCATATTCCTTCAGGCTGGACCAGTTGGCTCTGAAGACTTGTGACATACTAAACTAGATTGTGAGTGACTGTGTTCAACACTTAAAAAGCAACCTTGTAAACGGGCCTCCTATTGCATCTGTATACATACAACTCATCTCTTAAGTATGCTGGAAATAGCTAGCAATTAGCCCAAGTCACCAGAGACCTCACTCATAACTCCATCAAATGACAATGAAGGCAAGTGCAGGTTAGTAGTTCAGCACAATTCCTAAAATATAAATGTTTCTTTCAATGTGAGTGATGAGATCCCATTAAGCTTTGTAGATTAACCTTAGGAGAAAGGATTTTGAAAATAAGGTCATTTATTCAGGTGAATAAATATGGACCAAGGAGTATAGCTTTAAAAAGTCATGGTGAGATATCTGAGGTATTGATGTCAAGTATCAGAGGGGTAGCCGTGTTAGTCTGGATCTGTAAAAGCAGCAAAGAATCCTGTGGCATGCATGCAATACTGATGAAGTGGGTATTCACCCACGAAAGCTCATGCTCCAAAACATCTGTTAGTCTATAAGGTGCCACAGGATTCTTTGCTGCTGAGATATTGATGTATCCCCTATTACCATAGTATTTAAGCTCCTCACAATCTAATGTTTTTATCATCACAGCATTCCTTGAGGTAGTGACATACTATTATCCCTGTTTTATAGATGAGAAGCTGAGGCACAGAAAGACTAAGGCCCAGATCCTCAATGGTGTATGAATTCAATGGGAGTTAGTTAGCTAAATACCTTTGAGGATCTGGGCATAAGTGACTAGCACAAGGATAGCAATGGCAGAGCAGGAATTGGACCAATGTCTCCAACCAACCACACTTGGCCTCTAACCATTTAATCATCCTTCCTCAATATCACACACACACACACACACACATATATATACACACACAGAATTGAAAACCAACATTTAAAACACTGGTGCACATGAAGGCAACTGGTCACAAGCCGCGTCTACATGGACCCTGTATTATCTGCACAGTGTGTGTGTTTATATTGTCAACATATGTTAGCAATATGACTTTTTTGGGGGAGAAACCATTTAAATAATTTCTTGTAATTACTAAGTTGGCATGCACACAATATTAGACATGAGATATTTTTACAGTCCATGGTGCAAATTAATGTAAAGAATGCATCATGTTGATTAAAGAGTGTTGTTTTCCAAAAGAATGAAGAGTTGCTCAGCTAGGAACATCTCCATATTTATGTAACGCAAAAAAGACTGACTTCCAGCAAGAGATTCATACCATACAGATTGTTCCCCAGTTGCAATCTGTACAGTATGTCATAGGTTAACAGGCAGCATGCAGCACACATTTTGAAGATCTGTTGTTCTCACTTTAAACAAGGAAATTGCTTTAATTTTTAAAAAGCTTAAATGGTTGAGTGGGTACAAGAGCATATTGCAAGGATTTCACTTGCGCTTGGCTCAAGCTATTGTCCTGTTAGGTGTCTTAAAAAAAAAACTGTAGAAAGGAACAATACAGCAACAAAGGAAATGTCTTTACTAACAGCTGAATATCATCCCTAGAGAATCTACACTTGCTAAATAAATCTGGAAACATAGTTAGCTGGAAATACAGTAATTATAGGTGCCAGCTGGAAGCAAACAATCATTGATGCAGGCCACCAACTCAGAGGATGTCAGTGGCTTTAAGGTACAAAATAAATTCTCACTTTACTCCTACCTTAATTAAAGAATCTAAGATTTTAGTACCCAGCCTTTTCTCAAAGTGTAATGTGCTGCAAAAAATAACAGCCTCCCACTTGATTAACACTCTCTAGGGCAGGGAATTTAATTATTTTTTTATCTGGTCAGACTTGGTCAACCAGATGTGACTTTCAGTAACATGGTATGGATTTGTCCATATTTCATTGCGAATGTAAAGGCATGTCTGTAAATCAGCAGTAAAGGTGTGCTGTTAAACTGGAGGTTGTAAAATATACATAACATGCACTATATATAGCAAAGGGGGCTTTTGTAGCAGTTCTGTCTTTATGTCAGTAAAGAGAATGATTATGTATTCCTAATCTAGCTAAATTTACAATAAAGAGATGGGCATGTTCCGGGCATGGTCCTCTGCCAAATGCCCAAATCCAAACACCCTGGAACTATCAAGTGTTGGAAATCCAAACCTGAATCCAGATCCAAAACTTACAGCAAGCTCCTATCTTTATAGTGGGCTAAAACAAAACCCTGGATCCAAATACACGTTCTCCCCAATCCCTTGCTGAGGTGACCGAAACTTGGAGATGTATCCACATTGTGGTGGACTCCAGACACACTAGTAAATTATTTATCAGTGGGATTTACATATAATTCTGGAGTTACTGATGATGAATCTAGGGGAGGGTGTGTTGCCCCACTAAGTGGGTATTATTAAATATTTTGTATATGTATTCTTAAAGTTCTAGATGGTTATTCATATGGTTTTTCCAATTCCATATAGTTGTGCCTGCATCAGTAAGCCATTAGAGCCAAACCAATATTCCTAACACACACAACCAGTAACTGTGTGTGCACTAGGGTTCCCCACAGGTGAAAACAATCCTTCTACTGAGTTGTAGAGTGACAGTGGAGCAGGTCTACACATGCTCCTGAAGCCACAGGGCAACAGCCACCTCTGCTGTTGCTTCACCCAGTTCATGGGGAAAATGGCCAGTAAATCCTCAGATAGGGCAGGTACATAATTATTTGAGCTCCGTCTCCAAAGTCTTCCTCCATCCTGGGACACAGGTTGTTTCAGTGAAGCTGTGCTCCATAAAATGCTGGCACTTCCTGAATACTTCATCCTCCCTTCCACCTCCATGTAGTGGAATCACACCAGTTCCAATCCTTCAGGATCAGCTGTGGCCAAGGAAGGCTAGATAGAATGTACCATATCATTCACAATAGTGAATCAAGGACAAACAGCAAGGAAAGCCAGCCTTATTAAACAATCTCCTTTCAAAGACAGAGACTGCCCTAAAGGGACCCCAATTGTGCTGAATATTGTTCTGCTCCAGCTCAATGTGAAGACCACCTCTGCTCATTAAATGGATTTTTCTCAGTCCCTTGGTTACTCTGATAGGACATGTATCATTGGGCTTTTAGGGTGGGCTTTTCAAAAGCACTCAGTGTTGACCTCATTCTAAATTATTTTAAAGTTAATGGAAGTTTCACCATTGACTTCAATGCGAGCAGAGTTAAGCCAATGTTGAAAGTTGTTGAAAATTCCAATGCTGAATGTACCACATTAACCTAAAATGAGAGAACACAAGTTTGCTTTTTTACTGTAAAGTTAAAATGGCTGTCTAACAATTCTATTTTAATTCGTATTGCCTGATGTTCACACAGCAGCAGAATGATAAAAGGTGATGATGGCTGCGTGTGCCTTCACTCCACAATAGGGTTTCCACTTCGCAGCTGCCTAAAAATATAGTTGGCCTTTAACTTGTGGAGGGAGGGAGTTGTATGGCAGTGAACATGGCCACCAAGACGCCATAAGTAATCAATTTCTCTCTCACACATACAGACACACACACAGAGAGAGAAACGGTGTCTTTGAAAAAGGTGGGGTTGGTTCAATCAGGTTTTTTTTTTTCCTCTGAAGAAGCTTTGTGTGTGATTACTGAAGTTTCAAGAAACAAAGCACCTATAACCACTGGTGCAACCCCCAAAGGGAAGTCAGCTGTACTTGTGAAATTATGTCATAAGGCAAGTGACATACTAGAAAACACTTTGCTGCCGTTGCCATTTCATTGCTTGATTGGTCAGAACTGACATGTGATTTATCATCTTCACTTCAGCTGTTAGGATTAAACCTTTCTAAAATGCTGCAGGGCTCAGAAGGATGCTAACTCCGCCACCCTTATCATCTCTTCCTTCAGTTCAGTCATTGCTAATCCAATTATCTTTGTTAGAAGATTCCAAGGCTCCAGATACAACTGAATACAACTATATTGCACCAAACCTTTTGAATCTATTCATACCTTCTACATGGCACAAATAAATGGAGCTAGACTGTATTATCAAATTATTAATGCTGACATCTTGAAGAAGAAACAGATGGAGAAATGATATTCATGTACATGCACATGAGTAAAATGATCCAAAATAAATTATTCTAAAATAAATGATACAATTATAGGCATTGTATTGATAGTCCTGCTCCTATTGAAGTCAAAAGTAAATTTCCCATTGAGTTTAGTGGTGCAGGATGAGACCCTAAACCCTCAATACCTTGGTACTTTAGAGCTTATTGCTTCTGAATATGCTATATCCTGCAAACGTCTCTTGTGCTGCTTAGTGAAACTGGCTCAATTTGCTGTTCTGTTAACTTTTTTGTAGCCGGGTGATTTGGGGCTCAATCCTGCAAGATGCTGAGCAACTCATGGACCCATGCACCTACTGACTTCAGTGACCATCATGGACATTCAGCACCTGTAAAAGTTACTTACATTTAGCAAGAATGAGCCCTTAAGGGTGCAGCAAGGCTGTAGGCTGTGCAGAAATGGGTTTAATACTACATCTGAGATTGTGTATCCATTTGCTCTCCTTTCCGTAGGACTGTATGGACATAAACCAACTCCTACTGAAGTCAATGGAAAGACTCCCATTGATCTGAGTGGGAGCTAGACTGGGGCTGACAAGTTACCTATATGGCACATATTTACAGTGGGGATCAGATAAGAATGGAGATCAAAACTTACTTCTATATTTCCTAGAGTTCCACATGTTAGCCTATTTATTTATTTTTAAAGAAAAACTGTGGGTTTTTGATTGAGAATGCCTTTGTATTCCCCTTTGCAAATTAAGCCAGAAATCATTATGTGGTTAAATTAGTTTCAAGTTACCTAGATTTGGCAGGGGGAGGGGTAGGACAGGAAAAATGAGGAAGGTACGACACAAATTAATTTAAGATCAGTCAAACTCTGCTGCACAAAGCCTCCTACCAACGTCACTGATCTTTTAAAAATATTTTTCCCTGGCCTGTTTTAATACAGAGCTAGTCATTTGTTGCAAAGAAAAGAAAAATAGAAGCAATCTAAAATGACTCCACCAAAACACTAGTTTTGCTGCTGTGATTCACTACCGCACATGGGATATGAGCAGGTGGATCCAGATCTCCACACCTAAGTGGGTTGTTGACAATAGCAGGCTCAATAATACTAAGGACACTTAAGGTTCAACAGTGGCAGTTGTACAATGGGATCATGATCATGATCCTGGTTGGAGCTCTTAATGTGTAATGTGCCTGCTGTGTCATCCCTTAGGAAACTGTAGCATACACACCACTCCATGGCAGGCTAGCTCCATTGGCTTCTGTGAAAGTAGAGCTACGGGTGCTAAGAGGACCACGGACGGCCTGCATTCAGGGAAGTATTGAGGCTGGAGACTCTGCCCAGCCTTTGAATGAGTGAAGCAAAAGGATAGGATTCTTGTATTCCCATGCTTCTTGTGCGCCCACATAATAGCCAGACACAGTATCGTGCTCATTGTACATCTCCATTAGTGTTATATTTTCTGTGTTTTCTTCCTTGGTTTTTTTTTATTAACAACATTAGCATGAAAAACAAAATCTCAGTAGCTCAGGACTTCATCTTTTCATGAAGTTTATTCCTCGCTTGAAGTAATCATTCTCTCCCTTTCCCTTTTGAACTTACTCTTTATTCTGCTCTTTTGGAATATTGTGTATATTATTGTATTTTAATTGTGTATTTTAATTATAATTTTGTTTATAGCCGTGGACAGAAATAGACAGATTCTATTAAAAAACATACCAAAAATAATGTTGCATGGGCTGATCAAAAGTCACACAATCTGAACATTTAGACTGCACACAGTGGAGCCCTGCATCCTTCAGCGCACATCCTAAGGCACACCTGATCATAACACCGGTTAGCTAAGCACATGTGTAAAGTGCAATTATAGACACACAATACATATGATCAATTCCTTGTGATAAGTTAATTTTTCATGCACGTCTGACCATCTGACCCATCCTTTGTCCACGAATCCATCTCCCAAGCATATATCACATACATATAAGCACACCCCACACAAACACATACACGCATAGACTTATCGATCTAAGATGTGGAGTTTATACTGTGGAACATCACATAGTTCTTCTGTATTCTTGCATTTTCCAAGCTGAGTGCTTGATCTTGCAATCTTTGCAATGATATTTCATCAGGCTTTTTTGGTATATATACACACACACACACACACACACACACACACACACACACCAATTGTTAATTTGGAGTTCTTCAGGTAGGACCAAATAATTCAGTGGTTTGGAGGTGGGGTGTTTTTTTGGGGGGGTGGGGGAAAGCAGAATATAACTAAGGGAAAAGTCAAGGCTCTGAAAAAAAATCTACTTGAGCTATTTCTTTTTCTGCAAGGTACTGAAAGAATGAACAAACCATTTCAGCTCAAATATCTGTCTTACTTGTGTGTTTGGGACTGAATTTCTTAAATGTAAACCACAGTTAATGTAACAACATGCAGTAGTATATATTGTATAACAAGCATGATATTCTTGCTTCATTTAGTAATAAACACATTAAAAGGAAATACTGAATCCCATCTTGCAGTCACCAGGATCCATCTTATAGTGCTTGTAAAGGATAGGAGCCTATCTTTCAGTGCCTTCCTCCTACTGGGACAGGCTTTGCTCCTGCTGAACCAGCTCACTTCCTGAGGTAATTCTGTCTGAGCACTCTTCAACAAACTTAGGGAAGCAGCTTCCAGTAGGCTTAGTTGTTTATTTTAACTTCTCTTAACAAAAGAAATCAAAGCTCACACTTTATTCCCTTAAAGCCTATGCAGGATAAGCAGTCCTTTCCCAGATTCTGTCCCTCACAATAATACCTTCAGCAATCCAAAATTCCTGGCATTTACCTCAATAACCAAAGATTTCCCAGTCTCCCTTCTGTCCATTTGGTTTCTAAAACAGTTCCTTTCTACGGTGGTTCCAGTAGCAGTCCTTTGAAAGTACAACCCCACAACAATCTGAGGAGGGGGTTACAGTCTCCCCCCAAGTGTCTTCTTTCATAAGAATCAGTTAATTAAGTTCAGCTCTCCTCTCAGGTGCAGCAGGCAAGGCTAATCAGCCAGGCAGCCAGTTGCAGGTCTCTGACCCCAAAGGAATGGTGTACTTTGTACCTTGATAGAACTTAAAAAATATAAACTCTTCAGGAAAGGGCTGCCTCTTACTATGTGTCTATACAGTGTCAAATACAATGGGGCTAAGATTTTGGTTAGGGTCTCCATCCATAATAATTGTTACTGTAATAACAATAGTGGACTTGTGCAAGTCAATATGAAAGTGAATAAATCGAACACTTCAATTCCCATCAGTTTAAATATTTTTCCTGCAAGTTAGATGCACACCTGCTAAGCAAAAACTACCCTGTAATTTTCCCCCTGTATGTATGCTGCAGTTTTTGCTGAATTCACTCCCTGATTTAAAATAAAAAATTGCTTAAATGGAGACATTTCCACTCTGTGCCAGCAGCTTCCGGAAGCAAAGCAGTATTCTGCACACTTCTGGTTCTGTATAAATAAATGATAATAACATTTTATTACTGCAGTAATTCAGATAGCCTTACTCTGTTGCCAGGTTTAACACTCAGTTACACTAATTCACATCTGCCCTGATTCCCTGTATGCTCCTCCATACAGTGTCTGGTGATAACAATTCTCAACAGATAGAGGGTCCTGTTCATTCTCATCAGGAATAAGTTAGTGGTTAGTTCTTCAAGTCCGCACCTGGCTCTCAGCAGGACATCCAGCACTCTCACACTTTTCAGCCCTCTCTGGATTTCAACAATCTCAGTTTTCTTGTGCCAAAAATTTCTTTTGTTCCTTTCTGCTTTCCAGATGGATAATTATGTTATGCTCATTTTTTTTTGTTTGTTAATTTAACCCTCAGATCTCAGATATCATTTTCATTGAAGTTTCAAGTAGAGTGCGTTCCAAGTCTGAATCAAGATCCTAGACCCAGTCACCCCCAAATTTCAGGGGTGTCTACAATCCAGATTTGGATCCAAACATTACACGTGACTCTGACTTATGGAATGGACTGAAACAAAACTCTGGTTCGAAGCACTAATGAACATGAAAGCGTTCCAAATACAGATCTAGATCAGAATGTTGGGCCTTGCATCCATCTCTAGTCCCAAGGAAATGAAGAATATTTTTGTGTCATTCTGCTTAGGTCATAGAACCATGGGAAGTTTTAATATACTACAACTATACAATAATACTATACAGTAGATTGTACACTATATTGTATTAGTGGGGCTGCCACTGTAGGTCTGGCCAGGAGTGTCAGATTTGATTCCCTGAAGTATTGCAAGTGGCATCTGGGATCTGGTTATGTGTGTTTTCTCTTTTTTTTTCCTCCCAATTCTTGGCCAAGATTTTTAAAAGTGACTAGTGATTTTGGGTTTTGGGTGTCTGAGTTTTTGGGTGCCCAACCTGTGGCATATTAAAGAGACATGATATTTAGAGAGCAGGTGCTCAATTGAGCTGGTTTGGAATTTTCTGATGAACCATTCTCTCTCCAAAAGGTGCCAATTGTCACTATTCATGAAACAGGATTGATTTTGACAAATCTCCTAACTAGAAAAAAATGTGAGTAAAAACATTTTGAAATTGTTGAAACCCTGTATTTTTACATTTTCAAACTTTTAAGTTTCAGATTCTTAGTTGAAATGATTTTTTGTTTTGGAATTTAGGTAAATATGCACTAAAAATAATGTAAAATGTCAACATTGAAACAAAATATTTCAAAATTATCTAAGTGAAATGTTTCATTTGACCAAAACTGAATCTTTTTTAAGATATTTGGTTTGTGAAAATGTTTGAGAGCTTGACTTTTTGCCCCACTTCAGGATGGGAAAAATAGTTTTGTATCTTAAAAATGTTTGTGGGACAGAAAAATTGTTTCCCTACCAACTAATATGCAAATTGTGGGCACCAGACCACTAGAAACTGAATTAAAGCCACTGAATTGACATCCTATAGCATCAATTTTAAATCACTCCTAACCTGGGCTGGATTCAATCTGGTGACATAATCCCACCAAGCTCTAGTGCTCAGCACTTTCTGAAAATCAGGCCTCTTCAAGGTTGGTTGCCTAAAAACTGAAGCACTCAATATTATTAGTCATCTTTGAAATGTCTCATTTCATGACTCAGCTCTTCCCAGCTTCAACTGGGACTGAAGAACTTGGAATATCACCAGAGAGACTGTTGCAATATTTCTAATCCAGTCAAAACCAATAATTACATAAAATCTTGTAGAAGATCCTATTTTGTCCTGATTTATTTCTAGACTGAAGAGGTTCTGTTAAATATAGACAAGCTACCCAAACCTTTGATTTCCTCTTCAAATAGAGCAGCAGCCTGGAACGTTTTGCTCTTTGCCTGTTGCTGCCAGGAATCTATTTCCTCGTGGCCCTGCTGCTTTCTGTCCCTCTCCAGATATTAGTGTGTTCCAGACTATATTGAATAAATTTCCATTACCGCACAATTGTAGTACAAACCAAGGGCTCTTATCCCCCTCAAATATAACTAGTCTTCACACTTATTTACCGAGGATTAGATTGTGACACCAGGACACTGCCTGTGGCACTGTGTTGCTGCACAGGAGCATCTCATGGAAGGAACTGTGACTCAGGGAGACAATTCCATCCCTGCTCCCCTGTTGCTGCAGAGGGATCGCAATTAGCTGGTGCCCTAGACTGAGAGAAAATCATTAACCCTGTCTGCCCCTGTGTGTTAATCCAGCTGGGCTGAATAGTTCATTTCCAGGAATGGCGTCAAGTGTCTGCCCAGTCTGTACTCTTCCCTGCCCAACTAATCTGGTGTGCATGGCCCACACAGCCCAGCACAGCCAGACCCAAGGTCTGAGAAGTCTACTCACAAGCAAATGAGTAATTTTGATTTGGTCTAATACTCTTTTGGAGCTGTGCTGCCCAAATCATAGTCTAGTCTTGAGTTATTGCAAAATACTGTCAAAATTCTGGGCAAGCCAGTGGTAACTGCACACAAGCTTGTGGAAGCTCTGTTGTATTACACTGAGACAAAGTCATGCATACAAAAAAAAGATACTGCTCTTACTTACAGCAGGACAAATTAACTGAAGTCAACGTATGAGCAGAATTTGGACCAGTGTCTTGTATCACTACAGTATTAGGTTAGCTGCGTTATGTATCACTCAACGAAATCAGTTTTAGTTACATACCATACTGAATGAATTCCAGTGAAACAATACAGTCCATTTAAGCTGAGCAATGCAAAACCATTATAAAATCCCATCTACAAACTTGGAGGCGAAATATTGCATTAATGTAAGTATTTCTTTCAGTACTGCTGTAACTTGTACTCGAAACTTGTGTTACAAGGTTAATTTTGTTGAACAGCTATCAGCCTGGCAGCAGTAAGTCATTTATCTGACTTGGGCCAAGCACGCAATGTGAGCCTTTCGCGAATGCATGTAGAGAAGTGATGCCTTACGATTTAAAAGATGGAGTCAATGCACTGTCTTTGCACAGACTGTGCATTAGATCAGACAGCAAATTAGATATTGATAGAACTATTCTGAACAGTCAATAAGCTTTCTGATGATTGATATCTTTAAGCTGGCTGGTAATATCAATGTCAGCATTTGGAAACTAGAGAAAGAAAACGTAATGTAATAGTCTCTTTGTGGAATCCTTAAGTGTAATCCAAGCTCACATACCTAGCCAATAATTTAGGCACTGGGGTTGCATTGAGTTCTTTTTCTCAGTAACAGGAGTGAAAGAAAATTAAAACTTCATCCTTTTCCTTTGTGTGCCAGTGCTTCCCATTCTAAAGCAGTCTTGGGGAGGATGGGTGAATGGAGAGAAGAGTGGTGAAAGAAAATGTCAGAAAAGCAATTAATCTAAAGAATACAAAATCAGAGAAAATAGGATACTCAGATGAACATTGTGCATTCAGAAACTACAGACAGACATAGAAACAAATTGTGCCTCCCCAGATCATGATAAGTGATGCCTTACCCTGCAAGTTGTCCCACTGATTCCAGCATAAATGTTTGCAGAGTAAGATATGATGGGTTGTGAGGAATGATAGATAAATTGGGGCCAAAATGTTTTCTGCTGTTTAGTCAAGGAAAGTAACAGATTAAAGAAAAAAGGTGTTGCAGTTTTTATAAAATATGGCCAAGATTTTCAAAAGTGACTTGTGATTTTTGGGGAGTCAATTTAAGAGACCTTAAGAAACTTGATTTTCAGAGGATGGGTGCTCTGCTCTATCTGAAGGTGGAAACCAACAATAACTAGTCACTGTTCAAAAATATGCCTCATCCTGATAAAGCATTTTTAGCATTAATTTCTCCCCATCTCCATTCTTTTGTCTCTTAAATTCAGTAGTTACCCCTCCCTATCTTTTAACTAATGGCCATTGTGTTTGTTCACAGCACCTTCATCTTGATGGCTGGGATCCACAATGGCCTATGCACTGAAACTCCTAAATTTTAGATGACTAGGCAGCCAGTGGAAGCCATAAACCCTGGGTTAGGCACCTAGGCTCCCTATACAAAGAATGTGGAGAGAAGTGCCTAAGAATGGCATCGACAAAGGCAAGCGTGCTAGGCAGGGAGCCATCTAAGTTAGCCAGTAGCAGATGCTGACAAAAGGGATGCATCCTAAGCTGTGCCCCTCTCGCTAAGTTAAGCACCTAAATCCAGTCCAGAGAAAGGTGCCTAATTTTGCTTGGGATCCACAGTCAGGAACCTTCTCCTGGAGTCAGGCTTCTTAGGCACCTAAACTGTCTCTTGTAAAAGCAGTAGCGGTGCATGCCTAAGGCCCAGAGCAGATTACCATTTTGTGCAGCCTGGGGCCAGAGCAAGTGGGGGCCCCTCCCCACCCCTTCTGCCTACAGTCCCTCCCGCTCCCTCTCCATGTGCCTGCTGAGGAAATGGTTGGGGTGTGGGGGCTTGCCCTGACCCCCTCCCTCCCCACACACATCTGTCAGGGTGCAGGGGCTTGCCTGATGAAGAGAGATGAAGAGTTCCCCATATACCAGGTGAGTACCCCCCCACACACTCTCTCTCACACGCAGTCATTGCCACACTATTGTGGGCCCAATGCATATCCCGCAATCTAGTGATTAGAGCACTCACATAAGATGTGACAAACCCCTGTTCAAACTCTGTCTCCTCCTTGGCTAGAAGGGAAAATTAAACCACTTCCCACGTGACTACACTATGCTAAAGGCTATAAGGTTGGCCTCCTTTTGTGTAAAGTTAGGGTTGCTCAGAGCATAACTATCAGCTCAGACCCTGTAAGCGAGCTAGGTATTGCCCTGTGTGTGTACCTTCAGCTGCTTTAAAGATCACACTGGGGCATGGGCATGAGAAAGGCATCCAGGCTCCTGTCAAAGAAAAATAAATGAGGTGGCAGTACAGCAGGAGTTTTGTGGATTGTAATAGCATCTAATCCTGGGCCTTAGGCACCCCAATGGCTCAGGGCCAACATAAAGAAACATAAAGGTGGTGCTGTAAAAAACATGCAGATTCTGTTTAAATTACCTCAGTGATATCTAGGCTGAAAATGTAGTTTCCAATTAGTCATCAAGTAAATTTCACTTCACTTTCTCTAAAGTCTAGACTCTAGAGGATGAAATTTAGGCCAGTTTAGAAGCCCTTTCCTTCAATTGATGAGCAGTTATTTGTACTTTTAGTCTCATTAAAGTCAGTGAGATTACTCCTGGGTAACTGCTCTATGTTGTGAGTAATGCATTCACAATCTGGCTCTTAGAAAATGAAAATGGAAAAGACGACATGTCTGACAGATTATATATTCTGTGAATGTGGTCCATAAGGATTACTAGGTTATTCATCAAAGGTTCACATTTAAATCTGTGACCTTTCTCATGTACAGTTGCGTACAGTGTCTGGGATGAGGGGAGGGAATTTTAACTCCAGTAGCCAATACAACTGTGGCTGCTTGGATCCAGAGGTAGATTGACCCCCCACAAGTAACCAGTCAGGGTGCCTGGATTCTTTGAAGACTGCCATTGGCTGCTGGAGTTAATGGACTTAATTTTGATCTCACTTAGCTGGTTTTACACCAATGTAACTGTGTTGACTTCAGTAGAACTACTCTTGATTTACACTGGTGTAAGTGAGATTGGAATCTATCGCTGGATCAGGTACTGTATCCAATTCACTACTTTTTTAGTATCTTGTCGAAACAATTTGCTTGGATGATCTGGCAACTCTCCCTCATCACCATTATGCCAGCCCAAGACAAAGGCTTTATTTTATTCCAGTTCTTCATTTGTACATATGTAATTTTCACAGCAGTCTATTGGACCAGGCCAGTGGCATCCTTCCTCCTGCATTCTTATGAGAAATATACCCGAGTCACAATGTTTGGATCTGGATCTAAACTGTCCCCAAGTTTTGGCAAATGTAAAACTCCAAAGGTTGAGACTTGAGTGAATATTTAATTTGTATTGGTCATACATATGTGGTGCGTTACCTGATGTTTTAGTTCAGTACAGTGGGGCAGTTGCATTGTGTACACATTGCAAAAAAGTGGTGTGCAAAATATATTCTGTATCAGTGGGATAATACAAACCTTTTATAAAGGCATTTTTAAATAATGGGACAGAGAGGGCAGGATCTATGTTTAATGTTCTGAAACAGCATGTTGTATGTACTGCACACTATCTGTTCATTACTATTATACTGACTACCTCCTGTTCTAATACAAACTTAATGAACAAACAGGCACTGTGGTATATTAAGGAGAGCTGAAGTACATGTGTGGGAAAGAAAATAAAAAGAAATCTGCTGAGAGAGGAAATGAGAATAATAGACATTTTGTGAGTCCTTTTCCCACACACCCACATACCACAGTAGAAACCATGGTAGACTAAGAGGGATATTGAAATTAAAGAAAATAATAAATGAACAAAATCTTAACAGTTCACTAGGGATTGTGAAGAACCAGAACTAGAAAAGGGCTCAGAGGAGTATAATTAAAGGAAAATTCATCCTTTTTTTAGTGTTCATATTTTTAAAAGTTTTTGGACAAATTTTCAGCTGGTGTAACTAAATTGGGGCAGCCCCATTAAAGGAACTATGCCAATTTCCATCAGCTCCAGATCTGGCCATTTATGTTCATAGTAATATCAAAGCAAAAAACGAAACATAGTAGAAAGGGTTAGCCCTTGTATCTGTACTTGCTTCTGCAAGCCTTGCTCCTGGTCAGCTCCTCCACAGCTCCAGCCCAGATCCTGACCTGCATCCAGCCTTTTCCCTATCCTGTTCCTGCCTTGCTCCAGCCTCAGACCCAACGCTGTTCCTGCCTTCCCTGACTCCGGATGGTTCTACCTCAGCCCTGAAGTCAGAGTCCGAATACCTCTGGCATTAGGACTCTGACTTCAGTTCCAACCCTCAACTCTGATTCAAGACTTTGACTGTCTCGCACCTTGGCTTTGGCATTCGGACTCTGACCACTAGGCCTGACCGCCTTAGGCGTGGCCCACTGCCACAGTGTAGGTTATGCATATTTAAACCTGACATTTTAGAACATCTGCCACCCCTAGTGGTAGAACTGGAACTAGACAAGAGACACTATAACTGGGTCCTCCACACCACCAAAGCTTGGCATAGGGACTGCTTGAGAGGAAGGAGTGTCTGCCTCAAGAGCAATGTCAGAAAGTGCTTGTGCACCAATATTCACTACAAGGAGGGTCTTTTGCACCAATCTTGTGTGAGTTTATGTCAGAGATCACTTTGGGGCAATCCATAGATTAGCTGAAGGAGGGGCTATGCATCCATGGTTACACATTTACATGGACTCAATACTCCTGGCAATTTGTGCTGAGGAACTATTTTAGCCCATTATTTGAGTCCAGTGGATTGGGGATGGTGTGCTGCCCTTCCAACCTCTGGAACAAATTGGTGGCAAGTCCTTTCTGAGTGGGGCCCTATACTCTGGCTTTTAACCCCCACCTTGGTACAGCAGAGCCCAGATTTGTTAACCTTCAGGGCACATGGCAATGTGCATCTTTCCTCTGGAGATGTTCAGGTCCTGATGGGTTGTGGGCTATCGTTCTGCTTGAGGGATTATTATGAGTCATTATGATTATTAGCATTGAGGGGCAAACTTCTGGTGACTTGGGTGGTTTTTGCATTATTGTCAGAGCATCTAGTACTGGGGATAGACATTCTAAAAGAAATCAAAATACTACTTCGACTAAGTGGCAGAGGGAGGAATAAAATTCACAGCTGCCTGGCTCCTGAGCCAATGATTCTTCCACTAGACAACATTGCTTTTGGGGAAAATTGTTGCTACTTCTCTTTGCTGCTTTTTCAAAATCCATGAGTGTGAGTTATTGGTTGGAAGCAGATTTTTCTGTTTTTCAGAGACATTCCAATTCAAGAACATTTTGCACACAGCTTTGTGGAGTACTTGAAGATCACGAAGTCACTCCAAATCTGACTATTTTGTAAAGTTAAAAGGGGAACATTTTGTTTAATCTCTCTCCCAAAAAACAAACAACTTTTGGTTACAAATATGTCACCTTGCTCTATTATATAGCATGAGGAGAGTCAGAGAAAGTCAATTTAATTTGTACAAATGTCACCTCAGGGAAAGAGTGATCTCTTGTATATCTGAAACCCTCCTGAATAGGTGGAGCTGTTTTATTTCATTTCTCTGTGGTTTGAGTGCATTACATTTTACAGTTCTTCAAAACCACTACAAACCCGATGGGGCCTTTTCTACTTTTCGTCTCTTTTGTTTCTCTGTTGGAATGCAACTAAAAGACTTTACATTGCCTTTAACTAAAGTCAAGGATATTTACTCTGATTTGTCCGTCTCCTATTCATCTCTCAGGAGGAAACCAAAATGACTACTACCTGGGCTATCTTGCAAAGGGGGAGGGGCGACATGGAACAAGGAAGGGCTTGTGGTATTCAAAAATCTCTTCTCTCTCCAGAAGATAGACAGGGCAGTCAATGGATCCAAGACAGAGCCTTTCCCAGTCTTCCTTGGCTGCCAAGGCAAAGTACATTGGACAAATCCTTAAGGCTCTGAAAAGGAAGTGGAAGACAACCTGCCAAGCCACTCTGGGAAAAAAATGAAAGTTGCCATGAGACAAAGAGCTACTTTTATGGGGAAACTGTTCAAATGTGAGTGCTCAATGGTAGGCACCTAGATAAGTGGCCTGATTTTCAAAGCACTCACTGGCTCTTTACCAAGGAAAATCCGGTTACTTATTTAGATGACTGAATATGGATTTAGGTGCCAAATTTTAGACACTAAAATTGTGCCTTATGGCTTTTTAGAAACAAAGGAACTGGGGGTATAAGAAGAGTAACTAAGACTGTAGAAGGAAGCATACCTGGTTAATTTTATGCATTATGCCTTGCTCCCATCAGAGTATCAGGTCACGGCAATGACAAATTTCCCTAGGGAGATATGTTTTGGAGGCAGCATGGACTTGCCTTCTTCTAAGCACACTTGGATACTAAGCTGCCAAATTATGACTGCCTTTTGCAAAGGAACAATGGAGGAAAAAGATCTTTTGTTCACTCATGCAAGAGCAGCCATAATGCTCTATAAGGGCCAGATCTTCAGCTCATATAAATCATCATAGATCCACTGGATCTCAATGGTGTTTCACCAGTTTACAGCTGAGGAGCTGGTCCATGTGTTTTCAAGTCCAGTCTGCATGTGAATTCCTGCCACTCCACCTTCAGATTAGTCCATTAAAAGAGGAAGGAAAACAACAAAAAATTCAGTGAAATCTCACTCAAGAATATTGTCACTGACAATTATGTCAGCAAAATCACTAACCCTCTCACCAAGAAGCACACAAAGAAAATTGAAGTGATCGATTGGACAAGACATTAGTGCCAAGCTCCAAGAAAAATAATTGCACTGCTTATAAAGCCACATGTTCAAAAGTGATCAGTTAAATAAGCAGACTGGAGGGAAATGTTGGGGAAGGCTGATTTTAAGTCCCCATTTCATATTATCTAAGGTAGCAAACACACCAAGGAACTTAATGTGCTGTATACACCTGTGTTATTGTTAGGGTCTTGTTTTCTGTGTTCTGCCCTGTCACAGAGTTTGCTGGCTCTTTAACAGGGTTGTGCCTAAGCCTCACCTATGCTAGGTGTAGCTCACCTCCACGGGTCAAGGGAATGAATCCAGAGGTCATGTGATGGGAACATGAAACTCAGAATTTGCCTGATTTCACTCAGAGAGGTCCATTTTCATTAGTTTTTGGGGTGTTGGTGAGTGTAAGTCTCTAGGGAGCCTTACACTAAGGGTTGTGAGACAGCTAGGGAGGCTGTATGGATGCTTGCGTTTCCTTTTAAACTTTATGTTAAACTTCACCCCAAGTTGGGGTGTTATTTGACTCATGAAAGCAGAGGTGAAGTTAGAAAGGACCTCAAGCGGGAGAAACTGAGGCAGCAGACATGGTCAGAAGCCAAGCTGTGTAAGTCCAGGCTGTGCGCCCTCTCAGGAAGGGGAGTTATACAGACCTTTCTAGAAGAGAAGGACAATGTGTGCTCTTTCATGAAGACTGCACATTTGCTCTTTGTTTTGTTCTTTTAATGAAAAATAAAGGCCATTTTGACTTAACATGTACGTGGCGGGGGCAGTTCTGCATGAATTCTCAGAATGAATGTCTGGTCACCTGTGCCAGATAGAATTTGATGAGCAGGGGAATACAAAAGGATCTTTATACCATTAATCTTATTTGTGATACGAGAAAGTGCTAGAAGCCAGTAACACATTAGGAGAGTACCACATTCTCTCTCTAACTTTGCCAAAATTCAGCCAACTGAACTGCAATGTGATATGCACGATCTTATACCAGAAAAGATTTTATTTGGTAAGGTTTGACCATGGGCCTAATTTTAGAGGAGGTAAGGAAGGATATTTCCCCCTCCCCCATTTATAACTTTGTGGAAGGGGAGAAAACAATGTCTCTTCACACCCCAAGGGTTAACTATCCAGAAAGGGGAAAGTGGTAGAGTGGAGGGTCTGTAGCTGCTTTGCACAGACCACTTTCTCCCTCCTGCTACTGCCTGCCAATCAGTTAATTAGCTGCAAGGTTTCAATAGGCAGAAGGCATCTATTGATTCTCAGGGGGATGGGTGGGCCCAAGCCCACCCACATCTAAAGGCCCTAAGGGGAGGAGCTACTGGACTCAGACATCAAGAAATTCTGGAGGACAACAAATGAAAAAACGGAGACAGGATTAAGAGTGACAGGGTCAAAAGCAGGGATCCAGAGAGGGCCACCTTGGCCAACGCAAGGCGGAGACTGATGAGAAAGCATTGGAACTTCATGGGAGCACAGATAGGGTGTGTATATATGTAAAGGTGCAGGAGAAAGTGTAGCCAGAACCGGAGAAGGTGTTTCTGAAGGAGCCGTAAAAGGGGCTGAAACCTGGTGCACTTGAGGTAGAGGTGCACCAGGGTCTCCCTCTTGTCACAGAAGGGGCAGGTGGCGGGTGAGGTGGTGAACCATGCCAGGTACACGCCTGTGCTCACAGCTCCATTAAGGAGCTGCCAACTGATATCCTCAATGGGCTATGGGACCAGGGTGGAATACAGACTGGCCCACCAGGGCTCCTCCTCCTCCACAGCTGGCAGATGGCCCCACCAATTGGTGGGATATGGGGGTGAAGGAAGCAAAGGGCCTGGCGCAAGAGTGTGTACAGATGCTTCCTAGGCTCAGGTCACAGGTGTGCCGGCTGCATGACCTGCAGCCAGCCCAGGTAATGCAAAGGAGGTGGCTGGGGAGGCTTGTGGGGCAGTAGGCAGCTGCAGCAGTCTGCAAGCAAGAGTTAGGTCCAATCTGCTGTGCAGGTAGAGATCTAGAGCTCAGGTTCCTCTTTGGAACCAGCTCAGCTCTTGCCCTGCTGGCTGTATCTTTCTAAAACAGGATGCATGGGATAGGGCAGCAGTTTCTCCTTCCTCTCCCATAGGGAGACAGTTGCAAGCGATACAGATGTGCGAGGGATGTATGAAGGGGGGAGACTATATGGGGGCAGTAGTCACAAGGGTTGAGTGATGGGCAGTAGAGAGATCTTGGGGAAAGAGAAAAGAAGCTGGAAGGATTTTGGAGAGGGGCAGCAAAGCAGGAGAAGAGAAAAGGGGGAAAGCAATGGTGGTTCTTATAGAGGAGACTGAAGGAGGAGCTGTAGAAGGAGTTTATGGGAAATAGAGGCATCTGGGAGGACAGTGTAACCCACTGGAGTCTGTGTGTGTTACAAGTCCCTTGTGTGCTGCTCCACAGAGAATATGAGTTACAGCCGCAAGCTACAGAGCCTTGGCTGTTTAGCTCAAACTATAGCAGCTTATGCTATGAGCTCTGGAGGTCTCTGGGGTGGCCAGCCAAGATGGCAGCTGGCACAATTGCCCATGGGAAGAAGTCTGAAGAAGAAAGGAGAGAGACTGGCAGATTTAGTATGCTGGGTTTCTGCTGTCTCCAGACTGCTGCAGCATGGGACAGGAGCCAAACAAGGTCTGTATCACAGGAAGAGGGCAAAGTGCCAGAGCCTGTTTGTTTTTTAATGGAGGTTGGGAGACAGTAACTTGATAAATCAGGAACTATCCAATTTTCCATAAGGGACACAGGGAACTAATACATTCTTTTAGCATTGTTAAAGGTGTAAGACATTCTGTTGGCTTGGAGAACAGGATGGGCTTGGAGAACAGGATGGGCAGAGTTAAGGTTCTTTGGGGGTACCTACCTTCATTTTGTATTTCCATACTTTCTAGTGCTTGTAGAGGGTTGTGAGTATAACCTTAACTTTGACTTTCCAGGCCTTCCAATTTTTTAAAGCAGTGTTGTTTTATTATTTTCCCCATTAAGTTGTTGATATGTATTTAAAATTTTGATTCCAGTTTAATAATTTACTTCTTGTTTTTGGTCTGGTTATCTATGAGAGATTGATCACCCATCTGCTTTCTCTAAGGATTAGTTCTTTCATAAGGAAGGAAAATAATACTTGTTTAGTTGCTTGCAATTTCTCCAGAGTGGCTATTTTGGATCTGCAATTCTTCATGAGAACAAATAAAACACTGCATGAGGGATGTTTGGTTTAAGTCTGTCCACCTGGGTGGTCCAGATGCCAAAATTTTAGCGTGGTTGAGAGAGAAATAATGGTCTATAAAGTGCACAGCAATCAATAAGACAGGAATAATAAATCTGTTTTCAAACCATTTTGAAGGCTTATCAATCCTTCTGGGTTTATTTGTTTGGTTTTGCTGAATAAGTTGTTTTCAAATCCAGTAGTTAAGATGAGCATGTTAAATTGCTACAGATTTCTATAATTCACAGTTAGATTTTCAAATTGCTTTCTCAATCACTTAAAAGAGAAAGGTTTTATCTTGCTTTCTCATTCTTGTTTACAGTGAACTATGGTAGTGTCAAATGAGTGTCACACAAACAGGAATACATAACAGGAATCAAACTTAGAGATAAACAAATAGAGGAATGTAAACAGAAACTAAACATTTGGAACATTGGAATAAACTACACTAGATATATTAAATATCATACACAATAACTAAAATTGCCAGCAAGTGATTACAAGTTGTGGTTTCTCTGGGTTCTGTTCATCTCTTCAATAAGAAACAAACCTAAAACTGGCTGCTGATTGTCTACTGTTTTGATAACATCTAGATCAGATCATCAATGTACAATGAGAATGGCTAATGCCATGGGGTAGATCCCTGAACAGGACTATTTTTTTGATCTTGCTCTGATCAAACCCTTGAAATTCATTCCTACCTGCTCCTGCATTGTTTCTTGCATTTTTATCCTGCTTCCACCTGCAAAAAACCTTAAAACCTGCAAATCCTGCAAGCAAAACTTGCTTTACACTGCTGAAATTCTATTTATGACAGACAAAAGTTACAGCGTTTTCCTGCAAATTACCGTGGTCTGGTTTTTTTGCCCACTTGATCCCACCTGCAACAAAGTATGACCCATGGTGCCCAGGCTCCAGCAGTATTCAGAGACTGAGGGCCTGGTTCCACCAGTGTTTGGGGTGGGGTTTCTCCCTCTACCCCACATGCTGCCCTCCACACACCTCCCCCGAGTGTCTCCCGGCCCCCACTTGCTGCCCCTGCGTGCCTCTCCCGGGCCCCAGAGTGTCCCATCCTCAAGCTGGTGGCTGCCCCCAGGAGCTGAGCTCCACTCTTCTGGCTCCCAGCATCAACTACCATCGTAGGGTCCTAGCGACCCCCATCCAATAGTGCCAGGGCAGGCTAACCCTGCCCTTCCACCTCGGACCCTTCCTTTTTACAGCAGGACACTGCACCAGCACAGGGGACACCCTCCCTCCCCGTCCCCCATCTAGATTCACTTCTCCTGCCCCACACTGGGCAAGGGGCAGCCCCACCCCCAGTAAGGCTACAGTGAGGAGCAGTAGCAGGGGAGGATGTGATGGCAGCCCCCCTCCCAGCACCCACCACAGGGGAAGCAAAGGGGCTTCCTGGACCTGACCGGGGCCCTAGGAGCATGTGCAGTGACAGTGGTGTGAGATGAGTGCTGCCACAGGGCGGGGCCCTCCCCCGGAGCTCACTCCAACTGGCAGAGAGAGGGCTAGGGGAAGTCCTCCTCTCTGGCCCCAGCCCTGGGGCAACCTACCGGCACCCCAAACTTCTCATCCACATCCCCTCCCGACTCCAGAGCCTGCACCCCCAGCCAGAGCCCTCATCCCCCCTGCACCCTAACCCTCTTCCCCAACCCTGAGCCCCCTCCTGCATTGTGAAACCCTCATCCCCAGCTCCCCATAGCCCTCACCCCTGCACCCCACCGCTCTGTCTGAGCCCCTGGCATACCCCAAACCCCTCATTACCAGCCCCATCCGAGAGCCCTCACATTTTTTATAGATAGATAGATATAAAATCAACTTACAAGGCAGGTCTGGGAGGGCAGGACTTGGACCAGTTCTGGGCAAATTATACAAAAATTATACAAATCTGCCACCCCTGGGTCCTGCGGGACCCTGAGGATCCCATGCAACCCCATGGATCCCAGTCCTGCTACAGATCTCTACCATAGGGCACCTGCTTGGCTTGTGGCTGATCACAAGGCTAATGTCATCTCTGCTTTGCACAATATTAGCTATTTCTGTGCCGGACATTGTCAAAACCTTTCAGGAGAAGGCTTGCAATTAACCCAAAACTTTGTATCTAATATTATACAAATATACATATATGGATATTTTAAAAACTTTCAGAAGGCTCATGACTTCCTGAAAAGAAAACAGTATATGCAAAAAAACTTACTGCCCCCTTCAGCTCTCACATAGGATAATCTCACCTGTAGGAATTCTATTTTTACGTGACTCAGAGCCAGAACAAATAATACATTCCTCTGGGTGCCTTCATGTAATGAAAGTGTGTGCCGCAAGGGACCTCTAGGTCACTGATGATTCATCAGCACACTTTACATATCTTCTGCCTTTGTCAGAATATAATCTGAAAATTTCACATTCAGCCAACCTGCTGCCATAGCTGATTTGCTGAAATAAAAACTTAAAAGTTTCAATTGACTTGTTCGTGGTTATAGGGCCAGTTCCTGGAGCCATTCAGTTTTCACTCACTCCTGACTCCTGAGGCCAGGTTCCTATTGGTATTTTTCAGAGTCAAGACTAAATTAAGACTGAATAAGGGTTTGGCCCATTACCCTGTATTAAATGTGTAGCAGTGGATACTGGCACAGAAGAAAGCAATTAGTGCACCCAGTTGGACCTGGGGGTGGGTCAGGCCCTATTTAGGATTAGATGCAGCTGGGAGGCTGAACTAAGGATGAGTCCTAGCTGAGGGGAGCTAGGTGACTAAGATTTGAGGGAAGTAGAAGGGAAGCATGAGATCAGTAGGCCTTGGATCTTTTCCTGAGAGCAGCTCTACAGAGGACCAGAACAGACACTGTGCAGCCATAGAAGCAGACTGAGCTCCTGTTGTGAAACCTTGGCAAAATCCAAGGCCTAGGTTCTGGGTTTCTGGAGGAGAGAGACTCACACACAGAAGAAGAATGCCCTGGGAGGCATTGCTTGGTCCAAGAACTGAAAAGGACACTGCAGAGCTTGGCTGAAGAGCCCCTGGAGTAGTGAGCCCAAGAAGGGGCTGGGGAAAAGGGCCTAGAGACAGGCTGTGATAGGAAAGGATATAGGGAGGCAGCAAGGAGTGTGAGGAAGCAGACCTTAGCTGCTTGCTAAAGGACCCTGGGATTGGATCCCCAGGGCAGAGTGAAGTCCTGGGTTCCCCTACCAGGAACAGAGGAAGAGGGCATGCAAGGCCCTTGATATTGAGCTGAACACCTGGCATAGGGTCAGTACTGTTTTGTGGGACTCTGTTACCCCCAGAAGGGATGGGACTGAATGTGACTTGACCCTCTGGCCAAGTCATGAGATGAAGCAGACCACTATAGAGCTGGAGTGGCTGTCAACAAGGAATGCTGGAGGAGGAAAGCCTGGTATGTCATGCCCAGCTACAAAGGGGCAACCCAGTTGATGAGACACTCTTCAATACTAACATGCAGAAGGTATGCTAGATCCCCTAAACTATTGCAGAACTTTGAACAAGCAGACACTTGAGTGCCAGATATGTTCTCCTCTTCTGGAGCCTCAAGTTTAAATGGTAATGACTTCCACTTACTGCACATCTCATTCTCACTTTCACAAAGTGAAAGGTAATGCACTTTGCAGCAGAAGACTGAAGTGAGAATAATGCCTCTTCACTTATCAAAGCAGTGCTTTAACCAATAGCTGGTTCAAAAAAAATAAAAAAACTTCCCTTCTGTGGCTACCTAGAACAGCCCCAGAGCAATGTCTGAGTTGGAATTGCAATACCGCAAATACAGTCCTGATGAAAAGGAAGAGGGTCTGTTTCCAATATTTTGAAATTCAGTACAAATATGGGGGAAGGGGGCAAATCCTCTGTTGGGGCAAATCTGCTTAGTTCCATTGAAGTTAGTGGAGTTATACTGACTTACACCAGTGGGGGATCTGGCCTGGCATGTACAGGGTTTCCCTTTCTCCTATCTTGTTTGGCTTTTATGCTACATATAATTTTTTTTTAAAAAGGCTCTTTCATAAATATTGTCCTGGCTAGGTACTGGAAAGAACAAACATCTGCTCTCCATTTTGCTCTACAACAGTTTTTGTTCCACTAGTTTTACTGGACCTGTATCTTTAGATACCAGCACAAGTATCTCTCTAAATAATGGTACAAGTTCACCCTGGTGGAACATCATTGATTAATTTGGGCAATTGCATTTTAGCTTTCCTAGTCTCCACATGCAGGGCTCTATAATATGAGATCAAGGGGATTGCTTGATAAATTAATAGCAGGCAAAATTAGAACAGAGAAAAGGAAATACTTCTTCACACAGCATGTAGCTGGCCTGTTGCACTCATTGCTACAGGAGGCCTTAGACTCAGTGAGCCAAGTTTCTCTAATGTTACACCATTGAAATCAAGAGAGTTCTGCCAGTGATTAATTTGGCTCAACTAACGTAGCTACTTTCTTAAAGGGGCTATATAATCTTATGAACAATTAGATTTATAGTACAGAGAGGAAGATAAACAAATCTCATACTTCTGGCACTTACCAACCACTGTTGTGGTCCAGGAGGAAATTTCCAACAATATACAGTGGTGAACAATTGGCTAGACTATAAGGATTATCACCTACCTCAAATAGTCTTGAGGTTCTGTTGAAAGAAAGAAATCAATGTTCTGATATGATATGATGTGGAATTGTGAGTATGTATGTGGAGGAAGAGGGAGAGTATCCCTTTGCCATCCCTGTTAAACCACAGGTGTGATGAAATACAACTAAAATTATTGTACTTATTTTTGGCATAGCTGTGGACAGAGCTGTCAATGAATGGGTTAAAAATAAGAAATTATTTCTCCTTGCATGTTCTTTCATTCTCTGGGATCTTCTAATCTAATTTTGAGAATGTTGGTTTCATTTGGGTATGTATTTCCTTTATGCCCAGTGAGGTTTTAAAATTTCTTTACTAGGTGCTGCTTACTATGTTTCAGCCTAAGGGAGATGGATTCTGTTATCATTAAGATATTCATGTATTATTCTGGCCCCTGCTGGGGAAATTAGTTTTCCATATCCTATGGTATCTTAGTTTGCTGGTGATCAGGACTCTTCACTCCTGCGCCAGTATGATACTGAAGTTGCCATGTTTGGTGTTAATATAGAGAAGCCCTGAAAATTACAGTACCAAAGAGACCTAGAATGGAATCAGCTGAGAAACAGTTTCTAAACAGTCAAGATCCATGGGTAGGGCAATAGGAATTAAGCCAAATAAGGCTACCTTTGGTGATACCAAGTTGCTGAATACTTGAAATGGAAGATTTGTTTTCTAACTCACTCTGCTATGGGAGATTTCTTGCAAATAAAATTGTAAGGTTGCTGTTGTTGCTATGCAGAAGGGTCCCAGTTAGACCACTAGATGACATGTAAGTCACCAAACCCAGATGCAAAACTCTACGAGACCCAGGAAAAGAAGTCTCTTGCCCTCAAGCATGAGAGATTAAAAGAAGAAAGCCAGGTACTAAATCTGAGATGTCAGAAGGTGCAAAGCAGCCCATATATCTTCTTGTTGGGACTGCCCCTTAGGTAATGAATTAGAGCTGGTCACAGGATGACAATTTGCTTTCCTGACACCTTTCAAAGTTTTGAAAATTTTCCTTCCACAGTGGAACAAAATCCAAACCTTTCGCAAAATGGCATTGTCAAAATATCCATGTTTGGCTCAAATGGTCAGATTGTCTATTTTGGTTTTTCTCTGAAAGTGCCCAGAGTCCACCCTAGACCTCAGAAACTTTCCTGTCAAAACTAATACATCTCTGAAACATTTTGGCTTCAACAAAACAATATATTTCAATGAAAAAATGTTCCAAGCAGCCCTCAGTTTAATCTGTTCCTTTTTCCTTAAAGAGCTGTAATCATGTTGAGGTAGGGTTTTTACCCCCCATCCCTCCTTTTCTGCCAGCCACAATAAAATATTCCTTGTCTATCGGACGCCTCAATTGGACTTGTTAGGAACCCAGAAACTGTTAGTGCCTATGGTCTGGTATCTAACATGCCTTCGAACTTCTGGTACAGGAAGCCTTCTTTGGTACTAAAAGGTGCCAGGTATCCCACAACACACACAGTAGTAACCTCAAAGAAAGGAGGGTGAGGAGTCACAATGCTGTCAGCTACTGGATTTGAAAACATCCTCAGCTAAATTTTGTTTACACTTATGCCACCCCACTGACATCAGGGAAATAGTACTGATATGATTGAAGGAACCATCTGGCTACATATCAGTGAAAAGAAATGTACAGATTTGCTAAAATGTCTACATCATTTTTTTTTAAAGCACAGATGTTATTCATTTCCCCCTGATTTCCATAATGTTTATGGAGCATCACTTTCTGTTGACCAAGTTTGGCTTTTTCAAACCTGCTAGACAGTTTACCGAGTTGATAAGATGCATGCTTTAAACTGTAAACTCTGCATAAAATCAAACTCAGAATCTACTTATTTAAGACATTGAAATCTGCATATATTGTAGCATCAACATGAGTCATGCATGAATCCACACTTGGCATCCTCTCCCGGCACAGAAACAAGCAAGCCTGATATTAAAAAGACAGAGAACCTTTACTCAGTTTTTACTAAAAGAACTGCTGACACCAGCAAAGGGGAGGGTATGTGTCATGGTGCCTGGAATGGGTCGCAGCTGAGAGAACCAATCTCCAGTCAGATTGCTAGAGAACAGGGCAGACATAACCAAACTGGTGGTATAGTCTATAATTACATTTAACCAAACCAGCAACAAAAGTGTGCTCTTGGACCACTATATTAGCTTACTGTGGAGCCACAGCCAGTCTCCTTAGATCAATGGTGGGCAACCTGCAGCTTGCAAGCCACAGGCGGCCCATCAGGGTAATCCACTGGCAGGCTGCGAGACAGTTTGTTTACATTGACCGTCTGTAGGCACAACCACCTGCAGCTCCCACTGGCTGCAGTTTGCCATTCCTGGCCATTGGCAGCTGCAGGAAGTAGCTAAGGCCACGAATGGGCCACTGGCAGGCCACAGGTTGCCCACCACTGCCTTAGATGCTCCAGCCTATATTACCAGCCAGACAAACTGCAATTAATGATGAAAGGAGATTAAAAGCCAAAAATCTGACATTTGTTTACTCTCAGCCCCAGGGCCAGTCAGTCACTTACCCCAGGTCAAGGTATAGTTCAGATCTCGCCAGAAAGAATACTGAAGCCAATTTCTTTAGTAAACTAAACTAAAGATTGATTAGCTGAGTTAAAAAATGAGTTAGGGAGGTTAAAGCAGATAAAATATGTAATCAGGGAGTCAAAATTTGTAAGTCCAAAATTATAGCAGAGATGGTATATCTGCTTAGTTCTTCATAAGTCTCTGAGGGCTACCCAAAATGTATCTGGGGACCTCTGTCTTGTATATGAAACTGCTTCCCAGCATCCAAGTAAATCAGAGATGCAGCAACATTCCCTTGAATTAGTATTTGTAGATGGTGCTCACCTAAGGCAAGCTGACAAGCATCTTGACCCCCATGGGTGCTTCCTTTGAGGAATGTTAGGAAATGCAGACTAGGACTGTGAATGTTCATTGTTGAACAGGAAAGGACCCTGGCTTTGAAGTGAACATTCTACTTCCTATGCATACACAAGTAATTCAATTACAGCGATATACATAATGTAATTGTTGGCCACTCATTACAATAGGGATGGATAAGTGGGAACAATACAAGTACCCTTCATTAGTATTCATATTCTGCTCACCTAGTAAATTCTCATCTTTATATTAGCACACCTTTTAATCTAGGGTTATTTCCTATTATGCATGCTCTGTAGTAAATAAACAACAGGATATAGTCAAACTTAACAATACAGTTGCATCTTAGAAGTGAACTGGTTTGAACACGCCATGAACTTTTAACATTCCTTTGATTTCTATTAGCATGAGAGTGAATTAGCCTGCTGGCAACCTATGAGATAGCATCACAGCAAATGAAACACAAGCCCCTGTATTACCAATTCCCACCCCACTTCTCAGGCACTAAGGCCCAGATACTGCAACATAGCACATACCAGACTGCTGCACCCATTCAGAGCCCCACTGACTTTAGTGGGCTCTACAATGGGGTGGCACTGCACCCATGTGTTACATGTTGTGGAACTGGAGCCCTAAGTTTTGCCCCAGATATACCATTGGTGTGGCACAAAGCTGCATGCACAGGTTTTACCATTTATCCATGAGACTGAATAAACTTTGATTAACTGCACTGGGATGTTAAAGGTGTTGATTTGGCTGCAAAAGGGGGGCATAAATTGTTCTTTGAATGTAAATGAAACATTAATGATCACTAGAGGAAAATATACAAAAATTGAACAATAGCAATACATGTTTCAAAATACATTCTTTAGTTCATGCCACATACATAAATACAAGTACATCCAAAACTGGTTAATTCACTGTGGTTTCACATGGACACAATGCAATTCATACTTCTGCCCCTCTGTATAGTATTTATGCCTTGTGAAGGACCTTTCTGCCTAACTCAGGGCTGAATATTATCTCAGGCAGCAGGCTGACTACTGTACTGCTGTGCTCAGCAGAGCAACACCCAAATCCCCTTAAAAATCTGGCCCTAAGTCCTTTTCAGGTTCATTGTTTTCCAGAATGCAGTGTCCTCACCCCCTACATTCTTTGTTGCTAAGTTTATGACCTTGCATTTAACAGGTTGTTTTACTCTGACAGGTTAGCAGGTGAAACAAATCAATTTCACCTGAAAACAACAAGGATTTTCTTACATATTTGTTTTAAATTCTCTAAAAATAGAGAACTTAGTCAAATTATAATATGTCATGGTAAAATGATTAGGTCTGTGGAAAAGTAGAAAAGGGAATATAGTGGCAATGCTTTGTATTGTCAGGACAATATCTTAAAATTTCCTATAAAGTTCAACAAGTGTAGACAGTTCTTTTTTTTGTTTTAGTTCTGTTTGAATGATAGTAACTTATGGCTAACTCTCTCAAAGGGTTGGTTGTGACTGTTGGACCTACAAAATGTACCCCAATATCAATATAATAGATTTTAGCCCCACTGAGTATTTTGCTTTGACAGCTTTGTGCCAAAAATCAAATTGAGGTGCAATTACCTACCCTCAGAATTACGGTACAATTAATTGCACCATCAGTAAGACTATCTGGGTGCTGTCTAGATTTGTAAACGTATACAACTGATTCCCACAAGGTGTGGGGCACTTCAGTGAGTGCTCAGTACTCTCAGCTTCTACCAAAGTTGATGAGATTTGAAAGAGCTCACCACTTCACCTGAATGCTCAATATCTTGCAGGTATAAGCCTTTAGGCAATTACAATTCTAACTATTATTTAAACCTGCAGTGGAGCGCAGGCACAAACAAGCAGATCCAAAATTGGATGCCTCTTGTGTCTTTTCCTGGTGATTCACGTCTCCTTTAAAGCATGTTCCTGTTCAAATGTCAGTGTTACAGTACCACTCTTATTATGTTAGTTCTAGCAGAGATGGGGAGTTTATATTTACATACATGATTAATCTAGTTTGAGAGACTGTCCATACCAATGATACTTGTCACACACTGTTTTCCAGGTTATTTTCATTTTTTAAAGCTCTTTCTGAGGTTATTACTTAAAAATAAGTGTTTGACTTCTTATTGATTTTGTTTTTCTAAATGTAATGCTCGTTTCACTCTAGTATGCACATGTCTCTTTAAAGTGAATCAATAATAAGGTAGTTTGGACTGTGCATCTTACCGCTCTGTGCATGCTATTAGTTCTAGACTCCCAAAGGCGGTTTGCGCAGTGAACCACAGTAATGAGGTTGATAGTTCATAAAGGGGCTGATGTGACAAATTGCTGACCTGCTTCAGAAACACAGCAGTCTTACCCTTGCCAAGGTCTTGACATTCAGACTTTCCCTCGGCATAATATTAGTATTAAATGATGGTTATTAAAGTGCTCGACTCACCAAACTAGTCAGGAAAACATAGCAGAATATAACTGCTCACTTGGGTAGTGACGCATCTCACAGGAAAGAGCACAACTCCTGCATTGGCTTGAAGTTGATGCATATTAAGGTGCTGCTATTATAACTGATGAAGCCCTAAATAGCATGCATGCTGGTTAGAAACAATCCCTGATATTTCTCTGTTTATACTGCCACAGCTGAGATCACCTGAAGTTCCAAAACTACGTTGTTGAGAACTTGCACCTTATTTCCAGTTTGAATTTGTGGACCTTCCAGTCTTTGGGTCATGCTATGCCTTTGTTAGTTAGATTAGAGTCTTCTACTGTCAGATTTCAGAGTTGTAGCTGTGTTAGTCTGTATCAGCAAAAACAGGGAATCCTTGTGGCACCTGAGAAACTAACATTTATTTGGGCATAAGCTTTCGTGGGCTTTAATCAGATGCATGGAGTGGAAAATACAGTAAGCAAATATAAAAATACAGCACATGAAAAGATGGGAGTTGCCTTACCCAAGTATGGGGGGGTCAGTGCTAATAAGGCCAATTCAATCAGGGTGGATATGGCCCATTCCCAACAGTGGATAAGGTGAGAGTATCAATAGAGGGAAAATTACTTCTTGTAGTGACCCACTCATTCCCAGTCTTTATTCAGGCCTCATTTGATGGTATCAGTTTGCAAATTAATTCCAGTTCTGCAGTTTTTCATTGGAGTCCTTTTTTGAAGTTTTTTTTGGTTGAGGAATGTCCACTTTTAAGTCTGTTATTGAGTGTCCAGGGAGATTGAAGTGCTCTCCTACTGGTTTTTTAATGTTACAGTCTTGATGTCTGATTTGTGTCCATTTATTCTTTTGTGTAGAGACTGTCTGATTTGGCCAATGTCAGAGACTCATGTGGGTATTTACAGGCTGTGATTGAGTCATCTCTTTGATAAGCTAAATAGATTGAGTTTCTGAAGTCTCACTGTCAAGCAAGTTTTCCAGCTCTTGAATCATTTTTGTGTTTCTCTTCTTGGACACCACAATATTTCAGTAATGGTCCCACCAGTGCCTTATGCCAAGCTAACAGCTCCCTGCTACTACAATACATTTTTTTGTTTGCACATCAGTGCAATCCTTGGGCCCTCATACATACATCACATTGGATGCTCGTGTTCAGTTAGTTATTCAATTTGATGACTAAGGGCCATATTTTTAAAGGATGTGGGTGTCACTGACATTTTCAAAGCTGCAGCTCAGGCACCATCTAACCCTCAAGGCACTTAAGTATCCTAGATGCCCAACTTTCAGCCAATCACCATTTTCAAAGCTGCCTAAGTGCTGCTGCCCTCGCTCCAACCTGGAGGCCCCAAAGTAGGATTTTTTAATTAGGCAGGTGAATTCCTGTTTTGCCAACAAGACTTAATCTTGTAGGTGTGCTCTGAGCATGCGTAAACCTGTCAGACCCCACACCAGGAGGCTGAATGCAGACCATCAATAGGTGGCGGGAGGGGGGGGTGCCTTGGCACAGGGACAAGTACACTGAACACAAGAAGGAAACAAATGGTGTTGGGGCATGAGCTACATAAGCAGCTAACTCCAGAAGAGCTTTTGCAGCTAAGTATTCTTAGCAGAGGGAGGCACCAATTTCTAAACTATCTGTGAAGTACACCAGGTCAGCCATGTAGGGTAGGTCTACACTGTAGTGGCAGAGAGCCTCACAGCATGGGTAGTGGGGTTTGTGCTAGCAAGGCTCAAAATACTGCTATTTTTAGTGCACTATAGATGCAGAGCAGGTCCCCCCTCAGGCTCTCAATCCCACCAGCCTTTTGGGTCTGAGCTCAGGTAGCTAGTCCAAGTCTCTGCTAGAGCTGCAACATCCACACTTTTTTTAGCATGCTACGTCAAGCCTCACTACTGCAAGTTTGTCTACCAGGTCTGGGCGGCTCACTCCCAGCTGCACTGTAGACATATCTTCTGGCATTTCACTCCTGGCTCACTTAGGATGCTCCTGTTCATTCAGAGAGCTTCTGAAAATCCCTTTTTAGGTGCTTAGGTCCTAGCCTCATACACCTAGATGGCCCCAAGCCACTTTAACTCTGGGTTACAAATTCTACTAGGCAGCTCAGCAGAGAAACTCAGACTGCGCACTGGAGTCATTCCCCTCCACACACATTGTTAGTACATTTCTGACCTTGCATTTGGCTGCATTACATGTGTTTGATTTTTGCCTATGCAACACGGCTAGACTCACCACTGCAGCACTTCCTACAGGCCATCCTGGGAATTAGCTCTGGTTCACCAGTGCACCTTCATCTAGTAGCATCTCACCACCATTGCTTCTGCCATCAGGACCCATGTTGCTCTCAGGACTGCAGTGTTCTCTTCTGGACACAGCCCTCTGGCTGTGCCCCACTCAGTTTTCTTCCCTCCACACCCTTCCAGGGGGAGGACCAGCAGTTGCATACTGCTTCACCTCTAAACCCCACCATCTGTTTGTCTGGGCCGCTTTCCTATAGCCCTAGCACCTGCTCCACCCTTGTGTCAGAGCCTCAGTCTAGCAGCAGTCAGCTAGGAGCTCACTTATGTTCCCCTGACCTGGCGCAGTACTGCTCAGACCATGCTGCTGTCTCTTCTCCCTCCTTCAGAGCAGCCAGTCCTCTCTTCTCAAACTCCAGGGAATGACTGCAGTTGCTCTGTTCAGCAGCCCTTCTTATATGGCCCAACCTAGCCCTGATTGGCTGTCTCTCTAAACCCTTTCCCAACTGGCTGTCTCTACAAGCCCTTTCCTAATTGGCTGCCTCCTGCCCAGTCTCCCCGGGGCTTTAACCCCACCTTTCTTTAACCCCACTTCTGCCACTGTGGGGCAGATGCCCCCACCATAGCCTGGCTTACTAAGAGATCCAGATCATCCTATATAACTGTCTTGTCCTTATTTAACAATCCCACCAATCTCTGCCATTTGCAGACTTAATCTGCAATCTTCTATTTTCTTCCAGATCACTGATAAATATTGAATAGCACTGGGCCAAGAAAAGATTGAGAGTCTCCATCACCAGTTAGTTTGAGATCAGTACATTTGCCATTTTAACCCATTCAATAAATGCTATGTTTGTTTTGTATAGTACTAATATCTTAATCAGATCTCATACTCTACTAAGTCAGTACTTTACAGAAGTCTACTTGGGCCACCCAGTTACCTCTATCAACTAAATTTTAATCCCATAAAAAGTGTTTATTATTAGTGCTGTTGTAGCACCTAGAGGCCTCAACCAAGAGCAGGACTTTTGCATTAATTTAGATGGACTAGAGGGGCTCAAAGATGCTAATAAAGCCTAGATGCTGTCCAACATTAAACAGATTTGGTATACAGAGATTGCTATCATACTAAGCCGTCTGAAAACACACCATTCAATTCCTTTTTAACCTTTTATTAAAGATAAAAGGAAAAAACAGTGAAAGCATTTGAAATGTAAAGTCTTAACTAAGGCTTTCATTTTAGCATCCGAGATGTTCCTTTTCCCTCCAGCTAGAGACAGTTTTTAACATAAAACCCCGACCCCCTCGACCCCCCCCATGTTTGACAGTATCTTAAATAGTATCAAAGATGATAATAACTGCCCTTTAGAGGAGAAGACAAGAAGAGGTTAGTTGAGATGAGCTGGAGCTGTTAAAATCCAATGCCATTTCATCCCAAGTGGTAGCTGGGATTCAGCTGGAGTGGGTAGAGGTGGAAATGACATCTGAGTTCTTTTCCCTGGCCCTGTCTGGACAGAACATCTGAGGATCAGGATGAAGGTCTGGGGTCCCAGGAGATGTTGGGGTTGGCTCCCATGATGGTGAAGTTCACTACAATAGCCATTTCTTTACCCCCAAGCCTTTCTTTTTAAGAACCCACAATGGGTATGGCGGGTGGAATGGCCAATCTCCTCATAATTTTGTCCACCTATTATCCCTAATTTGTGACACAACTTTGATTTACCGGTTCTATACTTTCCTTTGTTACCAGGCATGATCTTAACACAATTACATCAGTAGGCCTTTTGTTTGGACTAATTCAATCTGTTTCCCTTCATACCTTTTCCCATCTATGTTTGCTATAGGTTAGTGTGACATCTTATGAACTGCCACATACTTTTCACAGTTGAGCTCACATTTAGGGTAAATTTGTTGCCCTGATTAGCACAACAGGACCATACTGTGTTTAACACTGTACAAACACATAGTAAGACAGCCCCTACCTCTAAAACCAGGATGGATTTGATTTTATTACTAAGATTGTTTATTTATTAGTTTGCATATGTTTGCAGAGCTGTGGGAGGATACATTGACAGGTATACAATGCATATTTACATGTGTTCTGCAGCAGCATGGAACACAAGCGTCACACACTTGAAAGTGTGAGCTGATGTTTAATTTGTCACAAGTTACTTTTGGAACATTGAGCAAAATAAACTTCATTATCTTATTGATGTGACCATCATAGAGAGTTGCAGTGATGATCTCTTTGCTTGTTATAAGAAATGTAATTGTCTGTTGTGTCAGCTTTCATCTTTACCTATAGTTGTTGCTGTGGGGTGGAGGTGGAGGTTGCTGCAAGGACTCCCAATATTCAAGTGAGCATTGCTGACCCCTTAGGGAGAGGAATAACAATCCCAATACATCATCACTGTCTCACACATTTAATGTTTGTTTGTTTGTTTTTAAAAGAGAGTGTAGGGGGGTGACACTGCATCTCTAGGACTCTGACTGCTAGATGCTGTGGCTGGACAGAGGATGTATCGCCCGATTGCCTTATTCCATTCATTCCCTTTGAAGCATCTAGCATTGATCACTGACAGAAGACAGGATACTGGGCTAGATGGACAATTGGTCTGACCCATTACAGCCATTCTTATTTACTTCACGTCACACAGGAAGTCTTTAGCAGATCCACTAACTGAAGAAAGTTCCTTTGAGTCTCCATTCACTGTCTTAACTATAAGGCCATCCTAACAGGATAAGGCAAAGCTTATAGTCTGGTCTGCTACATATTTTTAGACTTTTTTTCCCCCCTTGTGGTACTACAAGGTGAAAGAAATACTTTTAGGGGTGTGTGTGTGTGTGTGTGTTATATAAGGGATAGGATGAGCAATGTTCTTCAAAACACAAGACTGTTAATTATTTCTAGAGGTTCCATAAAACTTGCAATGTCACCTGATTCTCAAATCCCTATTTGTCTCACTGCTGTATTTTAAAAATATTCCGTATTAAAAGGATAAATTGCAGAGGGCATTCTGCTTGGACTGACTCAAGAACCAAGAACCAAAAAAATCATCCTCAGCCACAATCACTCACGCTGAAGCACAGAAATAAACAAAGGCTTTTCTCTGTAATTCTTGTTAATCACTATAATACAGATAAATAGTGCATATCTGTGTAACCAACTATTTCTCACTATATCTACAATGGGCCTTTCACCTTAGTATCTGGAAACCAAGTAGTAGCAAAGTAACACTTTTTTCCATTGAAGTAATAAATTAAATTTGTTCAAAAAAAGTTTATACTAACCCAGTATCTTCAATAATTACTCACATTCTTTGCATTATTATTTTTTTGTTCCATATTAAGTGCTAACTTTGAAATAGTTGTTATACAAAGCACAGGAAAACTTGGTCTTTGCCCAGTAGACTACAAACAAAATGCTCCTTGTGGTGACTATTTCAATGGAAATTTTACTGTTGATATCAACAGGAGGAAGACCAGGTCCAAAGAATCAATCATCCTTCTGTGGAGGGTCAGCACAAGACTTATGTACCACTTAAATAGCATTTATACCCTCAACATAAGGCTTAAGGGGTGCACGGGCTCTAAGGCAGGCCCTTAACATGGCAATGACTTTCACTTTAAATGTATGATTAAACCAAATAACTAATTTTCCAGTTAACTATGGATTAAATTCATTCCTGTGAATGGGGCTTGCACCACCTAGGTCCTACTTGAGCCTTACTTTGAGAGCTTAACTGATAGCACTTGTGTAGACCCTCTGCACAGGGGTGAATTTTATCTAGAGTGGCTTCCACTGTAACACTTTTCAATTGGAAGGGTTCCTGAAAACATTATACACAAATCATCTGGTCCCTAAAATGCAGCAACTGACAGTGATCATGTTAAGACTGACCTGTTGAATGTACTCCTAGACATGACATAGCTCAACCAGAGTGGGTATTGTAGTAGTTGAAAAGTAGCAGCTGCCTGCTGCACCAAACTGGAAGGAACACTTGGACTTCATAGTGTAGATATCTTCTATATTAGCATAGCTCTGTTGGCATAACTATGCTGGTAGAGTGCTGTCACGTAGACATTGCCTACACCAACAGAAGGGTTTTTTCTGTCAATGTAGGAACACCAACAAATTTAACAATGTTGACAGAAGCATTCTTCCGTAAAGGGAACTTCAGGTACACTAGGGGTTATGTCCACATAGCTATGTTGGGCAGGGTGTGGTTTTTTTCTTTCAAGTGTAGCTCAAGACTTAGAGGTTCAAGTACTTTATATTGGTGTTTGTCCCTTTCCCACAGGGGGGAAGGGGGAATCACTCACTTCTGTTCCTTTAATTTTGAACCAGACTCTGCCAGCTGGTACTGCTTTTGCTTATCAGACTTGCAGTTTCTTATGCCTACATGGAAACATGACTTATTAGCAAACCACAAAGACATTTTTTTTCTTGCCTCTTCTTTGAAACACCACACATTTGACTGACTTTGTCATCCAACTCAATGTCAACACATTTACCATACCATAGGTAAAATGTTACCATTTTCACAGAGAAAAGTCCAAATATGTGCCAGCAACGGTTGCCTTAATTGTTATGGGAAAACAGCAAGAATGGTCAGTGTAATGGCATTGCACTCACCTCTCGTGAGCACCCCCTCAATGGGTATGCATCTGCACCGCTCAGTCTGCGGTTTCTCAGGAAGTTTCAGTGATTCAACCTTCCAGCTGAGTCTCACACAGTCTATAGGTAACACAAACAAAACAAACCCCTTCCAGGGTTGACAGTCCAACAGAGACCTATCAGTCTTTAACCAGTCTCACAGTCTTTACACAGTCCTGGCCCTGGTATTGAGCCATACTCCCAGGGCTTCCTCCCAGGAGGCAATAGTTTCTCCCTCTGTGGGCCTTTCTGGCCCCAGATCAGCCACTAAGCACTTCAGTTCCCCATTTAGAGGTGTATCGAAGTCTAATACAATCCAATTCCAGACCCACTTTGGGGTCTTCAATCTCCTTTCTGAGGAAAATTCATCTCCCCTCTCTGGAATTAAGGCCATCTGTGGCCAGGGAGGGATCTGGGCCCACCCACTACTCCAGGCCTCAGCCCAGGAACCTTATGAATAGCAGTCACATGCCACTGTGTCCCCTTTAACTTTTCACTATGCTGCTACAGTTCCCTGGGCCACTTCCCCGGGCCACTTCCCCAGCACCTACATGAATGCTTCACCCTTAGAGTAGGGTTGAAGTCTTGTATTCTGTCCCAGCAGCCAGTCAGGAGCTTTCTCTTGCTCCCCCAGTCCTTGCCAGAAACTGTTCTGTCTATAGATCTGTAGGTCCCTCAGCCACTCAAGAACACCATCCATGCTCCTCCAGCTCTAGGCAGCAATTAACTGCCTCTACTGCTGCATCTCCTTTTATATGGCCCTGTTGGACCCTGATTAACTGCTCCCTGAAGTCTCTCTGATTGGCCACTTCCCCACAAACACTGTAGGCATCCCAGAGGACTTCTCTACTCCTCCTTTCTGGTTCAGAATGTGGTAGGACCCTGAATCATCCAGCAGGGGCCTCTGGGCCTACTACACCCCCATCACAGCCAGGGAAAAACATTAAGATATTCTTGTGTTCCCCAAACTAGCAAATGTTTGAATTTTAGGATGTTAGAATTGTCAGCGTGATCGAAAAACTGTCCCAAATTCTGAGGAATTTAGGATTTTATAAGAATTTCAATGTTTAGGCTTATGCATAACTATAAATCATACACAGGATATAACCAAATCACATTTAATAAACAAAACTCAGGTAACAAATATAGCTCTGCTATTCCTATGACTTCTTGAAGAGTCATTGGCATGATGTATGGTGCAACAAGTGACTGTAGTGGACTGAAATGTACTCAGATTGACGTTCCACAAGACTGTAGTCTGAATAATTTGTCTTCTGCCAGAGTTCTTGCTTCTACTCACTTCCTATGACTAAATCATTGACAAAACTCTGATAAGCCTCTGTCTGATTTGGCATGCAGCTTGGAATAAAAGCCTCAATTTGAGAAAGGCTGTATGTGTGTGTCTGTCTGTGTGTGATATTTTAAACGGCTACTCTGAGCTGGCCTACAAGCCTTTCCTATCAAGGTGAAATGCATTAAAGTACCTTCTATTTCTTCTGCCTGCTTTGTGTTGGTTGAAGAGCTATAATCAATTTGCCAAATGACAAAAGAAATACATCCCTGTACTACGTGAAACCTAGAACTCACCAGCAGTGCAAACAGTTTATGAATACAGATAAGGCAAGATTTATAATGCTAAAACTCCCAACTCCTGATACAATTGTTAAAATTCAGCGTCATTGAAATCATATTATCTTCTGAATAAAGAAAATAGGAAGAAAGATAATATTGCATATTAAACTTTTCTGAAATGAAATTGCATAACTAAACCTGAATTGAATATGAAAGTGAGTGACACGTGGGAAAAATCTGTTTTAATTCATAAGGGCTATGAGAATCTTTCTCCCTATACCTAAATGAAGTTTAAAATTAAGAAGAAGGTAATTCATGACATGCTCCATGGGATTATTTCACATTTAAAATTGTGTGTCTGTATGGTTTGGGGGGGTGGGTTCCTCCTCTGAAAGAGTTGGGGTGCCAATCCATGCTGCTTGACCACAGTCTCTAAAATGTATAGATATTTAAGTTGCTGTTGGAGGCATCAGTTCATTAGACTTTTTTTTATAACATCATGGACCACCTGCTGAAGATATCGGGAGATAATGGGACCCCAGACCTGCTGTAAAGACCATATCTTCTACTCTTTTGAACTATATTCTAAATTTCACCAGATCTGTGCTTTAAGCCACATTTGTGCCCCTCCCCCAACACAGTCCTGGCCCTGTCTCCCAAATCCCCAGGGCTGCCAGTGGCTTGGCAAAAATTAGATTAGCCTTACACCCGTAGGCACCAACTTTCCCTGGCACTGGTGACTGCTCGCGTCCCCCCATCCCTGGACCCGCCCCAACTCCACCCTTTCCCCGCCCCAACCCCATTCCAACCCCTTCCCCAAAGTCCCTGCCCCAGCTCTGCCCTCTCTCTGCCCCTGTTGGACCCCTTCCCCAAATTCCCACCCCTGCCCTGCATCTTCCCTGAGCGTACTGCGTTCCCCCTGCTCCCCCCTCCCTCCCAACCATGTGAAACAGATGTTTTGTGGTGCAAGCGCTGGGAGCTAGCGGGGAAAAGTGGGCATGCAGCACAGTCAAGGGAGGAAGCAAAGGCGGAGGTGAGCTGGGCGAGGAGCTGCCAGTAGGTGCAGAGCATCCACCAATTTTTCCCCATGAGTGCTCCAACCCAGGAGCACCCACTGTGTCAGTGCCTATGCTTACACCTATCTCTAAGTTATACCCATATGCAACGGTCACCAAGGGGCTGTTCTGCAGCCAAGGATAGCCAGAGGCCAGTGGTACTCCAGCCACCTCCTATTACCCTGTGGCCAGGAAAGTATGTGGCATAAAGTGAGTCCTATGCCACCTGCAGATTTCCCCACATTGGGAGAATCCCTGCCTGGCTAAATCTATTGCTGTTCCAATTGCTTTGTATTGCCAGAGAAACAGCTGGTGAAGGGGGAGAGGATCTGGCTTAGATTGTTTTTCAACTGTTCTATCTAGCCTGTCTTGAAGTTTAGAGTGCTGGAGATCTTCTTCTTCCCTGCAGAAGCCACAGGAATGACGTGTTCGACACTTTTCACACAAAATTGATTAAATATGTTGATTTCCTTAATGAATTCCACTTTGAGCCAAACTCAGGGTACAAATTTATCATGTGAACCTAAACTGCCACAAAGGTGCCAGAACTTCTCTGTGAATCAAAATCGCCAGGATGGCGCACCCAAAACCTGCACACTTCCTGAGGATTTTCTATTGCTAAATATAACCTATTTTTCTCAAGTCACCGATATATTCCTTCTAATCAATGCTTAATACTCAAGGCATGTCATTTTGTTCCCTTTCAGCTATACTAGTTTAAATCTATTAATGCAGTACCAGTCTAATCAGGAATCAATTTCCATGTGTGGTAGAGGGAAGTATGACACACTCTCACCTATTTTGTTAGATTCAACACTGGTTTTTCATCATCACAAGCTAAACTAAAAATTAAACTGGAGCTGGGCTTCTTCATCAAATAAAGGCCTCTATTTGGCTTACAAAATGTCATGGCCTGTTTACCTACCATCTTCTTCCCTTAACCACGCATCCAACTATGAGTTGTCCAGACATAATTTAAAGTCACCTTTCTGTATTCCCTATTTAACTCTGAGACTGACAGTGATATATATAGATATAGATAGATATCTCCAAGGAAATGACAATTTGCTAACTCTAGCTTTTGTGAGTAATAAAGTTTTTTAAAAAAGTTTAAACCTACTGGGTCTCCTAGGATCTATTCTTTCAGAGCAATTACATCACTGAATAATTCACTCAAGTGCTCTATGCTCATTAACGTACTAATGGCCAGTAAGAATGTTACCTAGAGATTCAGTAAGTTTTCAGATCATTACTTATTTCAAAATGTTATCAGTCTTTTCTTTTTCTCTTTGAAAAACCACACATGGAAATGGAGACATTTGATGGAATGAATAAGAACAGATAGACTAAGGGGTTCTGGTGACATTTCAGGGACTTTAAAATGGGCTCTTTCTAATCACTGCTGCAATTTCATCATAAGCCTGGGAACTAATTTGCTCAGTAGGAGGGCTTATTTCTCACAAAACTGGCAAAAGTTCTACATAATTGATCCATTTCATGCTGCCCTACTACTTTCTGTGGCTTCATACATTCATAAATATGGTCAGCACAAAAAAAACCAAACTACTAAGCTGGCTTTCAGAGTTCAAGATGAGAACAGCAAAATCCTTTCAAGCAGGAATACATCAGCAAACTGAGGGCTGGTCTACACAAGGGGAGGGAAATCGATCTAAGGTACACAACTTCAGCTACGTGCATAGCATAGCTGAAGTCGAAGTATCTTAGATCGATTTACCTACCGTCCTCACGATGCGGGATCGACGTCCGCGGCTCCCCCGTCGACTCCGCTACTGCTGTTCACGTTGGTAGAGTTCCGGAGTCGACAGGAGCTCGTTCAGGGATCGATATATCGCGTCTAGATGAGACACGATATATCGATCCCCAAGAAATCAATTGCTACCTGCTGATATGGCTGATAGTGAAGATGTACCCTGAAGGCCTGCTCTAGCTTCCATTGAAGTAAATGGAAATGTTGCCATTGACTTCAAAGTGAGCAAGAATAGGCCCTGAATAAGCAGGTAAGGAAGAGAGCACATTACATTTTCAGCGTATAAACAGTGGGTCAGAATGTGTGTAATGTGACACCGGTAAAGACTCATAGGAGGAGTTGCTTTCTTCCAACGCTGAACAAGGAACTTTATTACAATCAGAAAAATATTATCCCTGCCTAGAAGTTTCCTTGATTCCCCTGCCTAGTCCCTCCTGGGTGGTTTACTGCTGACAGATTTAAAGAAACAACACACTCATCTTCACAGTTTGTTTCAAGCCTGAGCAGATTTCACTGCTGTATAAGTGTCATGCATGCTGGTGTTTTGGGAGTGTAACAAATAGGAGCTGACAGGGTGTAACACTTTCCAAAACACTACTGATACCAAGTGCTAATGAAGTGTTTACCCCAGAACATAATTAACATTGAAATGATGCTCCCCAACTGGTGCCTGTGATCATAATGCTTTAGAATATTCACCAGGGGTTCTTCTTTAAGTAGGACTTCAAGGACTCACTTAACTCCAAAATTGTTTTGTTTTTTTTCTTTCTGTTTTTGAAGTTTCTTATTGGTAATCCTTGACAATGGGCTACATGTGCGTTGGCAGACATCAAAAAGTGTCTAAGATTTAGTGTAGTCTTTATCTTTTAAATGTTTAAAAAGAAAATCATTTATTTCTAATTTTTTTATTTTATTTTTTGGCACAAGTATCATCTTAGAATATTTTTCAGTTCCTTTCTCCACATTTCAGTATGTGAGGTCCCCCTCACCATTACTTGAGCTGGTCATGTACTATGAGACAGTCTTCACTAATTATTATTTAATTAGTATGACAGTGTTAGGAGGTGTTAGGATTCATTCATTGATAAGCCATCAGATAACTATGCGCAATCAAGTGTATTAAGTAAACATATAATAGCACATATGGACAGGCAAAGGCCATGCCTACATGTACAATGCTGCAGCAGAGCAGCTATACCAATACAACTGTGCCGCTGCAGTCCGTGTGGTGAAGACACTCTATGCTGACAGGAGAGAGCTCTCCTATTGGTATAAAAAAACCCACCCTCGCGAGCAGCGTAAGCTATGTCAGCAGAAGAAGCTGGTAGTGCAGAAATAACCAAAGATTACAGTGTGGCTGCATCCCCAGATTGTGTAGAATTAATCTGCTCCAAAAAATATTAATTTACTACCAACCATTTTTATATACCTTAGTCTGTTACCATGCTCAGGAAACTCCACAAATTCCTTTATTTCATAGAGTACCGTAATTTTCCTTTCCCAGGCAGTTTGCACCTACTGTCCAATGTTCTTGGGTATCTGTACCCAGTTAGTTTAACAATCTTGCAACAATTATAATAGTTGCTTATTACTTAAACAAATCTCAGCATAAGGCAAACTCTTCAATATTATATTAATTTTGTCTAATGGAGGCCACAACAGAAGTCAAAGCCCTATTTTTCTGGGTACTGTAAAACACTGTAATTAATCTGGTAAGCAGGAAACTACTATTCCCATTAGCAGTACTGCCAGCCTGAAAGGTTCATAGATCAGGAGTCATATCCCCAAAAAATCAAAGGATTGGCCCAAAATCATGAGATTCATCATTGTTGTTGTTTGGGCTGTCTCTTAACTTTTCTTTTTATGCATTTAAATTCCCTTGCCCACCCTCAGTGTGTGTGACAACCTGGGGGTGTCAATGCTCCCAAAATCAAGGTAATTTTTGGCTCCCACTGCACGAACTCTTATCCCAAATCTGCCCTTACCCTTGCCTAGCAATTCCGCTCTCACATCAGTTCTGCCCCCACATCAGTTATGTCCTCCTCCCTCCCTACCTTCCATGTCAACTTTCCTTCTCCTATAGCTCCTGGGTTCTTCACCCTCCTTTCCTAGGCCTGAAGAAGGGTTACAATGGTGTCCCCCATCCCTTTTCCAGATCTAGTGTTCAGGGGAGGAAAAGAGGAGCCAATCCAGAGCAGGACAAAGGCACACTGAGCTGCTGGGTTTTTTCTGCTCCCTCCCTTCCTGTGAGAATGGTGCGGTTTCTGAGGGAAGGGAGCTTTGCCAGCTTCTTGCAGCAGCCCCGATTGGCTGCCCTTCCCTGGGATGTAGGGTAACAGAGAAGGCAAGGAATCAGAAGGGATTGTCCTCAGACAGAACTGAAATTCTGACAGAGAAAGAATGTGTTACATCATCATGAGACTGGCTCTACCAACTCATGTGACTTTGAAGATATTGTGAGAGTTGGCCACACTACATCAGCCTCACCCCACTGATCTATGACCCTCTATGGCAGAGAGAGGTGGTGGCAGCATGACAAGTCAGGAGAAGTAGAGAAGCTGAATGCAGGGCAACAGGGCCGGCTCCAGGCCCCAGCGCTTCAAGCGTGTGCTTGGAGCGGCATGCCGCTGGGGGCGCTCTGCCGGTTGCTGGGAGGGCGACACACGGCTCCACTGGACGTCCCGTGCCTGCGGGAGGTCCACCGAAGCCACGGGACCAGTGGACTCTCTGCAGGGATGTCTGCGGGAAGTCCACCGAAGCCACGGGACCAGTGGACCCTCCGCGGGGATGTCTGCATGCCACCATGCTTGGGGTGGCAAAATGGCTAGAGCCGGCCCTGCAGGGCAATCCAACAGGTTGAGTAGGCTGCAGCAGGAGCTGGGAAAACACGTGTGAAATGGTGTATAACCATAGACCATACAGCCAGGCTCTGGTTTGTAGTGAACTTGTGAGGAAGGAGTAGAGACTGAGCAGAGCTCCAATGCAGAGGTGCCCTAACAAGATACACCCCTAACTAATCCTGGCCTGGAAATCTGCAAATTGCCCTTTACCTCTAGTGTAGACTGGAATAGAGAGGAAACCCAGCCAATAGGTCCAGGGATGGCTCTAGACATTTCGCCGCCCCAAGCGCGGCATCATGCCGCAAGGGCCGCTCTGCCACTTGCCGGTCCCATGGTTCCCTGTGGACCTCCCGCAGACGTGCCTGCGGAGGGTCGTCTGGTCCTGCGGCGCCAGTGGACCTCCTGCAGGCATGCCGCTGAAGGCACCCTGCCTGCCGCCCTCCCGGTGACCGGCAGAGCGCCCCCCGCGGCATGCCACCCCAAGCACGCGCTTGGCGTGCTGGGGCCTGCAGCCGCCCTGAATAGGTCTGAGAAGCCCTAACCTTCTAGTAGATTTCCCTCTGACCTCAGCTGCCCAGATAGGAACCAATAATGTTGTACATTAAATTTCAGCAGCTTGAGCCACTGAATTTAGAGTATTTGCAGCCTTCCCCATTAAAATACACTTGGACAAATGTCTGAGTCATTGCTGGGACCCACAAGGTGTAGGAGAAAGGAAGTAGTATGATTTTACAGATTGGAAGCTGAAGCAAAGAGAGATTTTAATTGACTGGTTTCTGATGTCTCCCAAGAAGTCTATGGCAGTGCTGGGAACTGAAGGGAGTTTCTGTGAGTCTCAGCCAAGTGCTTTAACCATAAGATCAACTTAATTGTTGAATAAACCATATTCGTGCCCCTTTTTATTTGCTACTCATGAGTGTAATCCCCTGGGATTTACCTGAGTTTTGTGGCTCCTGGTCCTTGATCTATTGATTGTGTATTGATTCTGTTACTGATTTAGTTTCCTCAGTTAGCACTCTGAAATTTGGCAGGTTCTTCTCCAAAGATCAGGTCCACTATTATTGGAATTACTGTTTAGCTGGGAACCCCAAGGTGAGTGGTTGCAACACTCATACTTAGGAAATCACTCTATAATAGTTTTATTAACACATCTAATAAAGTCACAAACACTCCAATCCAGTAAGGTAGGTAGAGATAATACAGAATGAGCTGAGCATCCATATACTTACACTGCCCCTTAAATAACCACCTGAAGTGTTGGTTATTATCTTCCTCCTCACTGTCATCAGTCATCATATCCTGGCATCTTCACAAACACACAGGCTGGAATACAGCTTTTCTAATGTGTTATACCAATGCCACCATGCCTAATGCATGTTCAGTGGGGGTTTTGGCCCCTTTTCTTTATTTGCAGTTCTTATCCCTACTAATATTGGGGTGCCCTTCTCACATAGGTTAGTACCTCAAGCTTATCAGCATATACTAGGCCTGCATAACATGCAGCCCCCGGGCTGCACGCGGCTTGCATGGGTTCACTGTGTGGCCCGCCAGCAAGCATCAGGGTGGGGCTTCTGGGTTCGCCTGCTGCCCAGCAGGGGGTCTCCTCATAGCCCCATGTGCACGCGACGCTCCAACCATCCTAACGGACAGAACCGCACGTGTCTACGTCTCCTGCTTCCCCAACCTGGCATTCAGCGGGTGTGTCACTTCCAGGGCTCACTGAGGCGGGAAGCGCTGGGCATAAGGCAGAGCCGGTAAGTGCTGAGTGAGGGGAGGGGCGCTCGTCCTTGGCTCAAGCTGCAGCTTGGGGGGTGGAGGACTGGGCCGAGACCCCCCCCCAAGCCTCCCCCTTCGGTTGGGGGCAGGGCAGGGCGGATACTGCTCTGGTTGGTCCCAGGGCGGCCTCCATAGTGATCAAGCGGGATGGGGTGTCGAACTGTCTGTGTGCAGCCAGGAAATTCCTGGGGGAGATGTGTGTGTGTCTCTGTGTATGTGTGTGTTGCACCTGCCCTTCACTGGTCCAAGGACCTTCTTCATCCCTGGCCCCTATCACACTGCCTCCCTCCTACTCCCCCCGGGCTCCCTGAGGCCCCTGTTTGTGTGTTGGACAGTCACATCGAATCCCTTCACACTGCCCCTCTTTCCCCTCCCTTTAGTTCATAGCCCCAGAATATCCCTTCAAATTGTTCCCCTTTTCCCTTCCCCTTACTTCATGAGGGGATGACGAGCCGAGTGGGCAGACAGGCAGTGGCAGCAAGGCTTTATGCTTGGGAGGGGGATGAGGAGGAGAGCAGCAAGTCAGTGGCTGGAGGGGGCATCCATTTTCAGTATTTTAATTTTTGGTACTGCTGTGTGCAGTAATATAGTGACCCCTGGAGGGTTGAAAAGGGGTGTGACGGTAGGGCCGAGCAGAGAGGGGGCAGGTCCTATTTTACTGCTGTGATCTGTTCACCTACATGCACCATTTCTTTCCCCCTCTACAGGCTTCCACATATGGTCAGTGCCTTGCTAGTGTGCCTTGCACTGTGAGATATCTCTTCTCTTTGTGTGTGACTGTGAATGTTTCCCTTTTGTGTGAATTTATTCAACAAAATCTTGAGCTTCATAATGGATACCATGAATGAAAAGAAAAATAGAAAAATAGAATCAGAGCACAGAGTTTTCAACATTGAATGGATGAATAAATACTTATGTACTGTTTCCAAAGACAAAATACTGTGTGTCTTGTGTCGCGAAACTTTAGCTGTTCTGAAAGAATACAACCTTCGGCAGTGTTTCGGGGTGGGGAGGGAGACTGGGTGGCGCTGGGGCGGGGGTTCAGTGGGGCAAGGGGGTTTCGGCCCTCAGCTGTTTTCTTTGGAGTAATACGGCCCTCGCCGCTTTATGAGTTGTGCAGGCCTGTCATATACTTCAATTAGTTACCATGGCATTCTTGTGGTCAGACATCTGTTGTATCCCTAACTTAAAATATCTCAGGCTGGTATAAACTAACATCTGGTGGTTACTTGTCTGCAGTTTAGTCATTACAGCATTCCGTCTTGTGATCTCTTATGATATGGGGTAACTCTTGGTTAGTTGCTTGTACTTAAGGTGTTTTTTGGGCCTTATGCCTTAATTAAATTAGCTAAGATGTTGTCTTGCAGGCCTTGAGGCTTGTCGGTGCTTTGCATTATTGCTTTAACATACCTCCCCTAGCAAATATTTTTACCTATAGACTATGTTCCTATACAGAGACACAATGGGGTTTGGAAAAATATAGTTGTACTTGCACTAGGGACTCCAGGATGTAAACTACCCCAAAAGCCTTCTGATGGGAGTACTCCAATTGCCATCTAATGAGATCTCACAAACTCAGAAAATGTCCATTGGAGACTAAGAAATGTCACAAGATGCATTTTAAAACCATCAAAATCCACTGATATTTCTCCAAAATGAGAAGGAATAAAGCAGTAAAATTTTGACAGAATCAGACCAGGGAGTTCCAGAACAAAAGATGTCATAGTTCTTAAAACAACCTCTGCAAACTCTAGTAAAAGAGAAATGCCATTCACACCCTCTCACTCAAGGGAGTTGAGAGCCTGTGACATCATTGGGGAAACAGGGAAATACATCAGACAATGAAGCAAAAGAAGACCTGTATTAGCATAGTGCAACTTGCTCACTCTTACCCTCCTCAGAAGGGTCTTGGTCCCTGCCCCCTGCTTGGAGGAAGGAAAACCACTAATTGATCTGGATAAGCTCAGGTCACGGTTAGGTAAAGTGTGTTTGTGTATTTAGTAGGCTAGGCTTTATGATTAGGGTAGATATAGGTATACATATAAAAATAACATTAGGCTGGGCTCTACGTATTATAAATGGAAAGAATATTGGAAAGGGTAGATAACTCTCTTCCCTGTTCCTTTTTTTTTGTCTTTCTTCTCCCCGTCATATCATCCAGATGGTAGTTTCCTTATCAGATCCAAGAACTTCTCCTAGTCAGCAACATATATGATAAATTTTCAGTCTTATTTTTCAGTTGTTACCGGGCCCATACTGACTCATAGCAGTATCCCACAGTGTTACCTCCACATATCTGTTGAACGAGGCCATGTTAATCTCCTACTATTTTAGGATTTGTCTGCCTTGTTTGATATCAATGACTATCAGTTTCTGCAGCAGAGATTAATGATCTTCTCTGGATTATCTAGCATGGCATGAATTCTATTTCTTTCAGTGAAGCTAGCTTATTGCAGTTAAGTCCCTTTATCTTCAATGTAACATTCATTATTTCTGGGGCTCTACAGGATTCTATTCTGGGACCCATACTGTCTTATAATTAAGTGCTTCCCTTAGGCAGTATCAAATTGGGCTCATTGTTTCCAGTATCACATGCAGGTGATCCTTGGATCTGCCTTTTCTACTCCATTCCAAACTGAATGCTAACAAGACAGAATAGTTGCTAATTGGGCCATCTTGAGATCTCTGCACACCTCACTCAGTGCTTCTATAAATAGATGTTCCATTTTCCCTGTTACCAAGGCTTGTAGTCCTGGTGATAAAGAAAAAGGGAAAAAATAGGCCCCTTGAATAGCAGTGAAGATGTCCTCCTGATGGAGGACATAGCAATTGTAAAGAAGCTGAATATCTACTTTGCTGGGATGTTTACAACTGATAATACAATGGAACAAATGATTAATTATAAAAAAAATATGGCCTGGATGATAGCAAATGTGGTACAAGGCATTTTGGAAAAGACTGGTCTTGGTTATTTATTTAAGCCTGATGAGATACTGTCCTAAGATTACTAGGTAAGGAACTGGCATGGCTATTGGTGCATCTCTGTAAAATTTCAGTAAGTACCGAGATGGTACTGCTGGGATGCATTGTCACTTTAGGCCATGATGCCAAACCTGCAGCCTCCCTGAGGCTCTGAGTAAAGGGGATTTCACCTCATCAGGGAGAAAGAGAAATCTAGGTGTGATGTTTGTTAGTGATCCAGTCCAGATGGCATGGAATGAAAGCTGCTTTGTTCTGACAAAAAGCCTCCATAGGGCACAAAACTGGTTTTCCACTCCTTCTGGTTGGAAGGAAACCTCCGTTTTCCCCTAACTCTCAGAAGACACCACTCTGGTCCCATGTGCTATTGTCTCTCCCTACTTCCTACCCCATTAGTAGGAAAGAACTGTTCGAGGAGAATGGGGAAGGGGAAGGTCACATACTGAAACCTGGCTTTGAACTGGGAGGCCCAATCAAACAGACATGCTGAGGGAACAGCTTTGCTTGCAGTAGGCCTGCTAAGATGGTACAAGGAGGCTGATGTTTTGCAAATCATCAGTAAAAGAAATAGCTGTGAAGCAGAGAGTGGCAGCCTTATAAATCTAACTGCTGTGCAGGGAAAGATTTCAGAATTATTCATGAAGGATGAACTGGTTAGCTTGTTAGATACGAAGTCAGTTAAGCAGTAGCTAAAGTCATGGGTTTACAGCAATTAGGCCTTTTCGGAGGCATCTGATAGAACTAATAGAGGAGAAAATGAGACAAAGAAATTAGAGGCTGGTGAGGCTATAGATCTTCATTCACATTAATCTAAGCCTCAGGTCAGATCTAAGTTTTACATAAGTTGATACTGGAGTCAATGAGAGAGTGATAATATGGATGGGAAATTGGATGGAAGAGAGACTACAGAATAAACTGGCATGAGTTCACTTGGTGAAAGGTAACAAGTGAGGATGCCTGGGGCACAGTGCACACATCTACTAAACCCTGAAGTCAGCCTAATGCCAAAAACATCTCCAGGCTTTAATCAAACGTTGTGATCCATCATTGTAGCACTCTTTCCTTCATACCTGAAAACACATGTGGGGCCTGATTCTTCTCTTGGTTTCACCAATTTGACACCAGTGTAACTCCACTGCCTTCAATATTATCAATGAGTTGCCTTATCTGCCTTATAGGACTTCCCCTTTAATACATCCTAGAAGTGCCCAGTTCTTAACTGACTACATTTTCCTTTCCATCGCCAACTGTCTTCTCCCTTTTTAACTTTGGAACACTGAGTGGAATTAGAGTGCACCTAAAATATTCCAGTCTGAATCCCACTCTTTAAAGTGAAGAATTCCATTTGAACCAGAAGAATCTAGAAAACATTGTCTCGTCCCCTGTCCACTAGACAATACTCATTTTGTTCCAATGAATTCCAAATTGGCACAATTTAATTACATTGGCATCAATGTCCTCTATTGGTCCAGTTTCTGCCCTCGCTTACATCAGTGTGAATATGACTTTTAACTGGAATAAATGAGAGCAGAGTTCAATTATTTTGTGACTAATTTATATCTTTCTATGTATTGGTATGTGTATAAATTTATCCCACCAAATGGAAAACAAAGACCAATATACCTACCCAAATAAGGTTTATAGACACAATCCCTTTGCCCATCCTGGCAGGGTCCTTGTGGTGTATGGGATACCCTCAAATGGTTAATCATTAACTCTTCATAGTTGCTAAGATGCTTTGCCCTGCCTCCTGGCTATTGTAAAAGTTCATGTCTTTGGCCAGTAGAGCTGAACACTGTAGAAGAAGCCATAGCAGAAGAGGGTGTTCTCCACATGACCTCACTTCCTATTCTGCAAGAAGAAGAAACAGCTGCTCCTCAAACACTGGCAGTAAAACTTATGTTTAGCTCCTGTTGACACTAGTGTTTTTTGTTTAAAATTTGCCACTATCAGTACCCCCAGTGCAACTCCACCAGCAGTAGCAGAAGTGGAAGCACTGGAGTAGATGGAACATAGGCAGCTATCAGAGGTTTAACCATCACATTACCTAGGCTTGCACTGAGTAGGGTGAAATGACAAAATGGCTAAAACCTTTGTGGTTGGCCTACAGTAGTGCTTCCATCATTTCTACTACCAGTGAGGCTGCATGGGCAATGGCAGGGGAGGGAGGTTAAAGAAAAAAATCAAGCATTGGAGTGCAAAGAGGGTTAGGTACAATACCTCTCATTTCTTGCATTTAATTTTTTTACTGATGCCTGTATCTTCTTTTAATTCAAATGCAAAGTTGCTTTGAACCCTAAGAGTAAAATTCCTCACAGTACAGATGGCCCAAGAAAGGTCCTACACACTACCTGAATAAGAGCTTAAGCATGTTCAAAAGTTTTATGGACATAACTTTTTTCCATATCTTCTTTACCTTGAGTTTTTCTTTTGTGAAGTCTTTCCCTCTGTCAAAAGTTCCTCATAGCTGGTTCAACCAACAAGATTGTTCTGATAATTGAATGACTCTAGCTTGTGTTTTGTCTTGTAATAGCCTCTTGAGGGTGAATTTTTTGGAAAGATTACAGGAGTCTCATTCTGTTCATAAAGTTGAGTGAAGCTCTTAGTAAAAGTTCTAGATCACTTCTCCAAGCTTAAGCTTAAGTAATATTCCAAATGCTGCAGACCTGTCTTGCTCATATTGTGGACCCAGTAGCCTGGCTGGATAGTATGGTGTCCATTAATGTCCTTCCTTGAGGCAGTCTGCTTGCAACACACTTGTGATCCTCTAAAATACCAGAAGCTGCTGGTGTTCCCTATAGCCTCAGAGAGCTTTATTTAGACAAGTATTTTAAAAACAGAAAAAAAGAAAGTGAAATAATGTTTAGTTGGGGATTGGTCCTGCTTTGAGCAAGGGGTTGGACTAGATGATCTCCTGAGGTCCCTTCCAACCTTGATTTTCTATGATTCTAATATAGTCTGATTCTCTCGCTAGAGCTGCTGAAATTCACTGAAACAGATGTATTTTGTTAGTCAGCTGAATTAACTGGATTAAATCAGTAGTTCTCAACCGGAGGTACATGCTGAGATCTTCCACGGGATACATAAACTCATCTAGATATTTGCCTAGTTTTACAACAGGCTACATAAAAAGCACTAGTCAAGTCAGTGCAAACTACAATTTAATACTATGATTTGTTATACTGCTCTATATACTATATTATACAGCAATGTAACTTGCATATACACGGTGTATTAGACACATTTTATGTCATTTACTGATGTGTGCAAGCATGTTAATGAGGTTAAAGTTGTCATGGTGCGTATGTGGTTGCAATATAAAAATGGATAGATTTTTAAAATGAGGTAGAAGTGGCTGTAATGGCACCAGTGAAAATTGTCAGAAATTGAAAATTACTGACTGAAAAAAAACATCATTTCTGCAAGGAATCTGTTGCTTTTGGGTTCACATCTACAAATAGTGCTTTGTGGTTCTTTTAGGGAGAAACTCTATCAAATAGCGGCATGAAGCTGGTGCATTTGCAAAGATGTTTGAAGACAAAACATCCCTGTGCATGCAGGTAAGCCAGTAGAATTTTTTCAAAAAGTTTTCTGAGTTCCAGCCTTGCCAGTTTAAAATGAAAAAAAAAACAAACCTTTTGTAAGCACTATACCATCTGCAAGCAGTGCAAGTAGTTTTTAAGTGAGATGAAACTTGAGGTATACAAGACAAATCAGATTCCTGAAAGGAGCACAGAAGTCTGGAAAGGCTGAGAACCACAGGGTTAAATTATAACTGTAGCCCTGAGGATTAATCTGTTGGTATATATAAAATGTCTTTTTGATAAATTTAAGTATGTAATAGGCTTATAGATTTATAGATTTGCAATAGCTGAAATGCAAGATACCTACAGGTCAGACATCTGTATGACGCTAAGGCAACCTTTGGGACCCTTACTCAGAAAAGTACTAATAAGACAAAATACCTACACAGATGTCTGGAGACCTTTAACTGAACCAATAACAGTAAAGGGTGGAAAAGGGATTTCTGCCCACAAATCTAACAAGTACACCACAAATGCGTACATACCTGTCATTCATACGCACACACGTTAGCCTATGAGACAGGTGTACCCTAACATTTCCGTGGGGGAAAGATGAAATTTGGGCATAGGAGGAAGGATTTCCGAATAATGCTCTATAAAAGGTGAAACAAATCACCATTAGACAGGCGATACACTCATCTATCTGTTCCTGTCTACTCTTCATCGCCTCCACCCCCATCTGCATATCGATGCTACCCATCTACGAAGGCTATTAACTATTAATAGGCCATAGTATTATTTCTTTTCAAAACTGTAAGTAAAAAAGGAATCTAATTTCCCTTCTGCTTCTTTCTTACCCTCTAAAGCATCTAGTATATGTAGGGTTAAAACCAAAAGGCATACAATAGCTTCCTCTATCAGAGGTGTGAAAAACACACAAAGTGCTGCTGCACTACACAGAGTGAGCTTATAACAGTGTATTATCATAAATATATCTCTTAAAAAAGAACTGTGATATTTTGTAACTTTGTAATCTTGAACTGTTTTAACATTTACTTATTGTTTCATTGATTTTAATAAAAAGGTCTTTATGACTATATCTGTCTGTGTAAGCCCCTGTCATTCCTTTTATAAACTCTGTGAAGCCTGATTCAGGACAAACTTTATCTTCTGATCAAATATATTGGTGAGTCAAACCCATACTAATTAATATCCAATAATTATGATTAATATTACTAATTAATTAAAAATTAATCAATCAAATAAAATTAAATTAGGTGGATAAATTACACCAACCCTACTAACCCACCCCAAACCAGGCTACATAACTGTTGTTAAACTGGTTGTGCAGTCTCATTTTTCTGTGCTGTACTACTAGAACTGGATTATAGGGCAATATAAGTAGTTAACAATAGGGGATTGGCTCAGTAAAGTAACTAATTGCTAATATGATTGATTTTTCTACTCATAAATCCTGATCATGTGGAGAAGGTGATCATCTGGTCAGCAATTTGTTCAAACATTATACCAGTCAATGACATTCCAAACAACAAACTTGCAGCTATTTCTCTCCTGCAGGGAAGGTAGAAAAGCCTATAAAGCTCCTATTGACTTTAAGTTCAGTGCTTGGGAGCATCACCTCAAATCCTGAGCAATTTATTGGCTGAGTTCAACAGCAAGGGGCTGACGAGTGATCAGTTCTGGTAGGTGTTATTGCAAGTCATTAGGAGTTACCACAAAGGAGTTCAGAGGACAGGGAGATAATTTGACCAGACCAAAAAGTCATTAGGCAGCTAGTTCTGTGAACAATGACCGACTCTCTGCAAAGTGAAAGACAGGATTATAACTGGTCTGCTTCCTATATGCCTGTGCTGAAATCTTTTCCTCCTTGTTCCTATCAATACTTGACCTGTCAGTCATATTAAAAAAAATCAAGAATGATATGTTTTGAGTCCACATTCAGGGGCTAGGGAAGGGAGGCATTTATTTGAAGATCACCGGTAAGCCCATGTCTCCTCAAACATGCCCATTCTGCCCTCACAACCCATCTACTTTTATCATGTGCTCTTAAAGGCATGGGAGCAAGTGTGTAAGATGCTTGAGATATACTTGTGGCTAATATAGGGGACTATGCCTAGGGCTTAACCTGGCTTTTTCTACATACAGCCTCAGCTCACATTTGCAATAGGGTGAAAAAACCTTTGTGCTCCTTGCTGCACTCTGCAGGATCAAGGCCATGAAATATTATAGCCTAATTACCCTATTCCCTGGTTTCTAAGCATTTAGTTGCATATATCTTTACTTTCAATTCCCTTCTGTTGTGTCCAAGAAACAGTGTTATTTCTGTCTGTGTAATTCTAGCCTCATGGGGTTCAATATTTTCTGTTCATTGCTTTTTCTTTCCTGATTATTTCCCTGAATGCTGCTCGTCGTTTCCCACAGAATTACCTGGAAAATTTTGCCATGGTGGTTAATTTTGAAATAAAAGATTATTTCAAAACATCCACCTTAACAAAAGATGGCTCACAAGAAAAAAAACTGAATCAGAAGTAATTTCAGTTTTGAACACTTTGTTTCACAAAGAATCATCCCAAGCTGCATCGCAACTTGTTTCTTCTTATTCCCTAGTCAATCACTTTATATCCTACGGAGCCTTTCATACCAAAGCAATAAAGCAATAGAAGTTCTTTCTTATGCTGAGCCTTCTAAGCCATTGTAGCTCATACCTCAAGGCCCTTGGACAGTGTTGCCCAGGGTTCATCATTGCTGTAAAGTTAAAACCTAGTCAGCTGATAGTGTATATGAACGTGTCTTCCCCTTATGTTGGATGTGCTTTGGGGGACTGATTTTGCATCTGACAAGCTATTGCAGTTTCAGCAGCAGACCACCCTTCCAGCTTGTGTCATATGCTGCTGACAGATTGATGAAAGCAGTATCCTTCTCTAGGAGTACTTCCAAGAGTGGCAGCTGAAACCAGATCCAAGCAAATCGATGGTCTCTACTTTCCACCTTGCACAAAACTCTGAATTTTCTGGTCGAACTGTGTGTTATGACACAACACCAACATATCTCGGTGTCATTCTTGACTACACTTTAGCAAGTAGCCTCTAAAGTGAAGGCTCATGTCAACTTTATTCAAAAGTTAGGGGGAATAAGCTGGGGATCACCAGCCCCAATGATATGAACATCGGCCTTTCCCTGGTGTCATCAGTTGCAGAGTACTATGCACTGGTGTGGACAAGAAGCTGCCACACCCAACCTGTGGATAGGCAGCTGAATCAGACCATGTGAATAATCACAGGAATTTTAAAATCAACATCTCTACCATGGCTTTCTGTATTAGCAAATATCGAACCTCCTGTTATCCATCACTAGATATAGCCAGTGGAAATAGTCAATGCTACCTCACATGCAGATGAGCCAACACTTGGAACCATTTAAACCAGTGGTTCTCAAACTTTTGTACTGGTGACTTCTTTCACACAGCAAGCCTCTGAGTGTGATTCCCACCCCTTAGAAATTAAAACCACTTTATCTATTTAACATCATTATAAATGCTGGAGGCAAAGTGGGGCTTGAGGTGGAAACTGATAGCTCACAACCCTCCATGTAATAACCTCATGACCCCCTGAGGGGTCCCTATCCTCAGTTTGAGAACCCCTGATTTATACAATGCTTCAGACTTCAGAGGTTCAGATAAATTGGGATTTAGAAACAAACTTTTGGGAGCTGTTCTGCAAAACAAAAAACAACCAAAAAGATTTTGCAGAACCCACCTTGTTTTGTCCATAACCATAATAAATGGTAGCATAATCGATGCCAGTAGATGCCTCAGATGAACAAAACAAAGCAAAGAATAACCACAGAAATCTAACAGCTTTGGTGGCCACCGGAGGCCCTGTGGACAGAAGTATATTCTCATTTAATTAGTGTTGGCAATAAGAATAAAGCAATGATCTTAGAGCACTTTTCCAATAAATTATTTTGGCCTCAACTTCCCTACACATTATTTGTTTTTATTTTATAGATGAGGAAACTGAGGCACAGAGTGATTCATCCAAAGTCATACAGGCATGTATGGTAGCCAACAATAATGTTATCAAAGAGAGAAAGTGACAAATATCAGAGTCAAAACTTTTTCCAGAAGGTTTCATGCTAGCATGCTACTGATTGGAAAAATATCTTGTATCTTAACATTTTCCTTCTTAAATTCACCCCAGATTGCATAGAACCTTCAGTTGTTAATACTGAAAAATTGTATGAAAAGATATTATATAGATAAAAGTATATGTTTCTAAAATATTAAAATGCTGTGCATAATGTGGGTTCATCTAACTTTATTGGAAACAGTTTTATGGCCATGGTCTACATGGCTTGAAAGTGTAATATGATTCTGTATTTTTCTGCTTTCTTCCAAGGACACTCTGACAATGAGATGTAATGTCTCAAGCATTTTATCACAGTAGGTAAAATGTTAATAAATAGATAAATCTGAATACCTGCTCAGGAGAATTTGAAGAGGGACTGGGTGGCTCTGGGAATTTAGAAATTGTGTACATAATCTTCAACTGCAGGTCACCAGTAAAATATCTAGCTCATGTCATGTTGTTATCATTTGATGGCACCCTGTCTGAAACAATTTGGTGACCTCAGTGGCCTTATTAGGGGTTATCTACATGAACTTTTAGTTCACAGTAAGTTGTCGCGTGAATCCACCTGGTACTAGCCTGCTGCATGCTAACTGTTCGTGGGGACCCTGTTGATACGCATTGACAATCTGTTAGCGCGCGTCAACAGGGTCTACTTGGACAGTTAATATGTGGCAGATTAGTGCAGGATAGATCACACACTATCTTGCCACAGACTAATTATTTGTGTAGACAAGCTATTAGACAAGTGCCCTTACCTTATAGGAAAGTTTATAGAATTTAATAGAAAATTAAGTTATAATTTTGAGCCTTTACAATGCATTTAATACGGAATTACAGTTCCCCAATATAGGATAATTTAAAATAGCATTTTCTATTAAACAGTAGGTTTGTGGAGTGATTTTTTATAGAACTTTAACACATTTCTATGTAATTGTATTGGTTCAACTCTGTTCACTTCTACAGAATTTTCATAACGGATGTCACAGAAATGACTCTCACATTGCACATTAGTTTGCTCCTTTGCACTAGGTGTGTGCTCAGGAAAGCATTGAGACACACTGAAGTGCTGGTGTATGAAAGTTTGTACTGCCTTGCATGAGTGGTACATGCTCAGAGTATAAATCAGTGTCTTCAATCTCCAATTCTGTCAATTTACCTCCTTCCAAAAATACAAAAAATGTACCTAAAATATTAAAGACCTTAGCCCTGATTCTACAAATATTTAGGGATGTTTTTACCTTTACTCCCTGTGAGTTAACCTATTGGTGACAATGTAACAAATCGCATGAGATACATTTGAGGTTATCCAGGAGTGTTTGAAAGGCTGAGGCCTTTGGCAATCTGTCTGCAAAAAAGAGACGTTCTACCTAGTTCTTTCTTGTGCTTCCTTTGTTATTTCCACACTTTCTATAAGTTTAAATGTTAGAGTCACTGTATATCTGGAAAAATAATCTTAGTCTATAATAAATGAGCTTTAATAATTAATTACTGTGTATTGTGACAGACCCAGGCCAGTGGGGTGCACGAGTCTGGTAGAGGGCAAATATACTGGTCCTATTGGCATCCAGCGGGGGTGGGCGGGCGAAGCCCGCCCACTTCTAAAGGGCCTCCCCCCAGCCTAAGGGGAGGACCTACAGGTCTGGGACACCAAGTAATTACGGGGGACAACTAATGAAAAAAACAGGATCGGGACTGAGGTCATAGGGCTAAACGAAGGGAACCCGATGGGGACACCGAGCAGAGAACCCCGGACAACGCCCACTGCTCCTCGAAGGCGTCAAGGGAGCCAGTGGATGCCGCCCAGAGGAACTCTGCCCGGATGCGTGAGCAGATGGAGGAACGGAAATAGGCCCTACAGTCGCAGGAAATCCCATCGGCCAACCTCCTCTCCCTGGTGTTGTAGATGGCCAGTTTGGCCAGGGCCAAGAGGAGGTTGAGAAGGAGATCCCGCGACTTCGTGGGGCCACGGATGGGGAGCGTGTAGATAAAAAGGTGAGGGGAAAAGTGCAACCAAAAACGCAGGAAAATATTCAGGAGGAGCCAGAACAGGGGCTGCAACCTGGCGCACTCCAAATAAACGTGCGCCAAGGTCTCTTTCTCACCACAGAAAGGGCAGGTGCTAGGGACAGATGTGAACTGCGCCAAGTACACGCCCGTGCTCACGGCTCCGTGAAGGAGCCGCCAACTGATATCCCCGGCGGGCCTCGGGACCAGGATGGAGTACAAGCTGGCCCGCCGGGGCTCCTCACCCTCGAGAGGCGGCAGGAGGTCCCGCCATTTGGTATCGGGGCGGGACGCGAGGGTGAGGTAGTGAAGGGTATGGAGCACGAGCGAGTACAGATGTTTCCGTGGCGCGGTCTGGAACAAAACCGGCTGCAGATCATGCAGCCGGCTGGCAGTTGAAGGGTGAGGGGGCCGATTGGGTCCGCGGGGCAGGGGCCCGATAAAAATGTCCACGGGGCCTGGGTTGGAGGGTGGGCGGGGCGTGCCCTCTCGCAGGACCCGGTCGAGGTAAGCCCGAGCAGCGGGCAGTAAAGCGGCCTTCACCTCCTGAAGTACGCGCTGGGGAGTACGAGGTCTGGAGAGACCCATGCGCTGAGCGACCGTCAGGGGATCCAGCCAGTCTCCCCGGTCGTAGTCCAGGAGATCTCCGACCCTGGTGACTCCCGCCAAGACCAAGCACTGGCACACCGTGGGGGACTCCGCCACCTGCACACGAAGCTGGGGATTTTGTAGCAGGGGATCCGCGAGGAGGTCAACCCCCACGGTGGCCGCCACGGACCTGGTCGTTGAAAAGAGCTTCCAGGTCCGGAGGAGGTCTTGGTAGAAGACTGGCAGCCCGGAGAGGTCTCGCGGAAGACCTCTCAGATGGAGGTAAAAGAGCTGCCGGTCGTATCGGGGCCCTCGGAAGCGGCGGAGGAAGGCGTGCGCCAATACGCTCCACGCCGGACTACCCGCACCAAACAGGAGCCTCTGCAGGGCCTGGAGGCGGAAGACATGGACCTGAGCGCATAAGCACTTCAGGCCCTGCCCCCCCTCCTCCAGGGGCAGGTGGAGGACCCCTGCAGAGACCCAGTGCGTCCCTGGCCAAAAGAACTCCAGAATCACCGTCCGGAGGTTGGCCAGGAAACCCGGGGCCGGGACCAGGGTGTTGAGTCGGTACCAGAGCATGGACAGGACCAGTTGATTAAGCACCAGTGCCCTCCCCCTAAGGGAGAGGCACCAGAGTAGTCCTGTCCATTTCCGGAGCCGCTCCGTCACCCTGCCCTGCAAATCCTGCCAGTTCTCCGGCGGAGACGGATGCGTGGCAGAAAGGTAAACGCCGAGATAGAGCAGCGGACCCGCGCTCCACCGGATGGCCTGAAGCGCAGGTGGGAGGGAGCTCGCCTGCCACCCATCCCCGACCACCAGGCCAGAGCTCTTGACCCAGTTGACCCGGTCGGAGGAGGCCGCCGAGTACACAGCCTGGCAAGCCTCCACCCGCGCCAAGTCGCCCGGGTCCTGGACCACGAGGAGCACATCGTCAGCGTATGCCGACAGGACCAGCCGCAGCCCCAGCTCCTGAAGCACCAACCCCGTCAACCTCTTACGGAGGAGACAGAGGAAGGGCTCGATCGCCAGAGCGTACAGCTGGCCCGAGAGGGGGCACCCCTGCCGCACTCCCCGCCCGAAGCTGACCGGCTAGGTCAGGGTCCAGTTGAGCCTGACCAGACACTCCGCAGAAGCGTACAGCACCTGCAGAAAACCCACAAACAGGGGTCCGAAGCCGAACGCTCGCAGAGTGCCCAGGAGATACCCGTGATCCATCCGGTCGAACACCTTCTCCTGATCCAGGGACAGGAGGGCGAACGACAGACCATCCCTACACCCCAATTCCAGAAGGTCCCGGACCAGATACAAGTTATCAAAGATGGTGCGGCCCAGGACGGTGTAGGTCTGGTCTGGATGGACCACGTCCGCCAGCACGGACCCTAGCCGCATCGAGATGGCCTTCGCAACAATTTTGTAGTCCGTGCTGAGGAGCGAGACTGGATGCCAATTCCGTAAGTCGCGGAGGTCCCCCCTCTTCGGCAATAAGGCCAGCACGGCTCTCCTGTACGAGAGAGGGAGGACCCCGCTCTGCAAAGCCTCGGCCCGGACGGTGACCAGGTCTGGGCCGAGGACGTCCCAGAACACGCGGTAGAACTCCACGGTCAGCCCGTCCAAGCCCGGAGATTTATTGGTGGGCATGTGACGGAGGGCCTCCGAGAACTCGGCCAGAGTGAGAGGCAGCTCTAGCCGGTCCCGGTCGCCCATGCTGACCGTCGGGAGCGCGTCCCAGAGCACTCTGCAAGCGTTAGGATCTGTCGGATCCGGGGAGAAAAGAGTGGCGTAGAAGGCCCTGGCCCTCTGGCACATCTCTGCCGGATCCGTGAGGGGGGTGCCGTCCTCCGCCAGGAGGCAGGTGACGTGCTTCTTGGCCCCCCTCCTTTTCTCCAGGGCATAGAAGAAGCGGGAGCCGCGATCCATCTCCCGAAGGAGGTGGATGCGGGATCGAACAAAAGCACCCCGGGCCCGATGGTCTTCGAGGGCCCGGAGCTCCTCCCGCTTCCCCCGGCACGCTCCGCAGAGGGATGGATCCGCGGGGTTGACGGCCAGACGCCTCTCCAGCTCCAAGACCTCCCGCTCCAACTGCCCTATCGCCGCATCCCTCCGTCGGCTGGCACCCCGAGTGTAGTCACGGCAGAAGAGCCGGGCGCGCACCTTCCCCAGATCCCACCACCGCCGCGCCGAGGAAAAGGCGCGCCTCTGCCCTCGCCAGGCCAGCCAGAACTCCCGGAAGGACGCCACGAATCCCGCATCCTCCAGCAAACTATTATTAAAGTGCCAATAGGCCGGCCCCGGCCTCTCCGCGCAGAGAGAGGCCGTCACGGTGGCAAGGTGGTGATCCGAAAAGGGGGCCGGTCGAACGCTGGAGGAGTGGGCCCGTGAAAGGTGGAAACGTGACAGGTAAATACGGTCCAGCCGGGAGTGGCACGACCGATGGGCCTCCACCCGGACGAAGGTGAACGTCGAGACGTCGTCTGGGTGGTGGTCGCGCCAGACGTCCACCAGGGAGTGGCGGTCGACAATCTCCCGGAGGACGTCCGCAGCTGCCGGGCACTGCTCGGTCCCCGAGCGGTCCCGTTCCTCGAGGGTGGTGTTAAAATCCCCTCCCAGGACCAGGTACTCACGAGGATCCAGGGAGCCGAGGAAGGCGGATGCCCGCTGATAAAAACGTAGCCTCTCCGGTGCCGATGTCAGGGCGTAAACGTTGATGAGATTAACCACAAGCCCCTCCATGCGGACCCGGAGGTGCAGCAGGCGACCCGGCACAACCTCGGCGACCCCTAGCACCTCGGGCCGTCGGTCGGGGGAGAACAGGGTCGCCACTCCAGCCGCGCAGACAGAGAAGTGGCTAAAGTAGGCCCCGTCCCCCCACTCCAGCCGCCAGCTAGCTTCAGCGGCCAGATCCGTATGGGTCTCCTGCAGGAAAACCACAGAGTACCGCCCCTCCCGGAGGAAGGAGAGCACCTAGCTCCTGCGGAGACCCATCCTACAGCCTCGGGTGTTTAAAGTGGCAAGGATGATCGGCGCCATGAGGAGGGCTGGGGGGGATCCTTGCTGGCAGACACGCCCACGGCCTCCGGCAGGCCGCGCAGCAATCCGTGACCAACCCCGAAGGTGAGTAAGGAGTCACGGAAGACACGGACCCGCTGGTAGGCCGCGGCGGCCTGCTTCCCGGTCCTCTTACCCTCCCCCATGAGGGCCCTCGCGGCCCGGAGGACCTGATGGAAATCCCCCCACCGCTGGAGCGCAAGATGGACTTTGTTCCGGGAGCCACGGACGTCCTCAAGGAACTCCCGCAGCTCCTCCCTCAGCGCATGGGGGGGTGGGGTCACTGATCGATGACTGGCCCCCAGTGGGGCCCCCGTCACAGCCTCGTGGCCCACCGAGGCGGGCAGGCAGGGGGCAGATCCCCAACGTGGCAGCAGATGGACCGACGCCACACGACGCGCCCCGCTCTCAGATTCAAGAAGGGGCGGTGGCAGGAGAACAGCAGGCCCTGGGGGGTCGGGACAGGAAAGAACTAGTGAACCCGCTCCCTGGGAGGTATTGCCAGAGGCGGCACTGGCATCACAGGAAGTGGGGGGGACAAGGACAGAGCCAACAGGAGTAGGGCGAGAATCCGGGAAGGAGGTAGAGGCAGGATCCGGAGCCTCCATAGGTGAGACGCCAGAAGGTGGCTCCTCCTGGCCAGGCTCAAGGATCTGGGAAGTGGGCAGGGGACTCCTAACGATGCCGGGCTCAGCCACTGTGGCACGTGCGGCAGCCTCGGCACCCAGAGAGAGATGGTGGTCAATGGGGTCCCCGCTGAGGAAGGAGGGCGGGTCCTCCACACCCAAGAGGGACACCCCCTGGGAAGCGGGTCTCGGCAGCGGGGCACTGGCCGTTGCCCCAAGGGGCTCGGCAGCTGCCAACAGAGTGCCACCCGCAGCCGAATCGAGGGAAGATTCCAGGGGACCCTCAGAGGTGGGAGCAGAAACAGCGGGTAGGGGAAGGGAACCCAGGGACAGGGGGGATGTAGTGAGGTCGCCCAGATCGAGGCCCGCCGGCAGAGGGTCGTCCTCCCCCTGCGTGACCGGGGTCAAACCCAGGGCCTCGATCTCTGCGTAGATGGGAGGGAGATCACAGTCCACCACCCCAGGGCCCTCCCCGCCAGCACCCGAGGCGATACCCACCGCGGCGCTCTCAGAGGCGCCAAGTGGGAAGGGGGCGAGAGAGGCTCCCTCGGGGGCATCCACGGGAAGGGACCCCGGAGGAGGGGCGGTGTCACCCTCCGGTGCTGCCACGGCATCCCCAGCCGGCACCACAAACTGGGAGTCATCAGGGGACAAGGCAGAAGACTCGACATCGGCGCCCCCCTTCCTGCTCTTCCGGGGGGCCTCCGAATCCGAAGGATGTAAAGAAACTCGAGCCTTCCGCTTGCCCCACTTCCCCTGCACTAAGGACCAGCCCTCCATGGCATCATCCGGGGGCTGGCTAACAGGGGTCGGCTTGGGGGGCAAGAGCAATGGCTCAGGGACTCGAGGAGGCAGTGGTGGGACAGCAGAAACCGGGGAGGAGTCCCCCTGGGACGAGCCTTCTCCCACGGCCGGCGGTAGCCCCGCCACACTCTCCTCCACAGAGGTGGACCGAGAAGGAGGAGGAGGGGCAGCTTCGGGTGCCGGGCAGCTAGGGGGACCGGCGATGACAGGGCCAGCGCCTTGCCGGGGCTCGGGGGTCCCGGACGCTCCTCCGTGCTGGGCCAAGGGACAGTCCCTCCGGACGTGCCCCATCGCCCGGCAGAGGTAGCACCGGGCCTCCCCCGTTGAGTAATGCACCCGGTAGAGGGCTCCCTGGTAAGGGACCAGAAAGGACCCCTCGAGCGCCTCTCCGCCACGCGCCGGCGGCGGCAGTTGAAGCTGCACTTGCCGGCCGAACGAGAGAACATGACGGAGGGCGGGGTCCTTGCAGCCCAAGGGGAGAGGGCTGATGACAGAGATGGGGTGTCCCAGGGCAGAAAGGGCGGGCAGCAGGGCGGCATTGGGCAGGAAGGGAGGGACGGAGGTCAAGATCAAGCGGACCCCCAGGTCTTCTAACGGCTCCAGGGGGACGAACACGCCCCCCACCGCCAGGCCCGACTCTACCGCCTCCTGGGCGGCAGCCTCTGATGCCAGGAAGAAGACCACCTTCCCGTACATTTTGGAGGCCGCCACGATGGCCGTGGGCCCCACTACCCTGGCCAACGCCAGCACGTAGGTCTCCACGTGGGGCGAGGTGGGCACCAGGAGGCAACGGACGCCGTGCTTCCTGGTCAAAGTGGGAAAAGGGCCCCGACCGCTGTAGATGTTGGCGGAAGCAGTGGGCGGAGGAGCAGCGGCAGGCGGGGGGGCCGCCGCCACCTGGGCGTACGCCCTGGGGGCCGGGGGAGGGACACCTGCAGAGCTGGTGGAGGGAACAGCGGGGAGGGACGCCGCAGCCAGTAGCGGGGCTGCGGCAACGGGGGCAGTCTCCGCCATGGAGGGCCTGGCCTTTCTAGCGGGGCCCTTACCCTTCTTCCCACCCCGACCCTTCCCACCGGCTGGGGGGGCTCCCCCCGAATCAGAAGGGGCGAGAGACGTGGCAGCAACGGAGGTCTCCCCAGTACTCGCTGCTGCCAGTGCCCCAGCAGGGGCGGTGGTAGGTGGATCAGCAGCGGCGGTCGAGGTAGAGGCTTGGGCAGTGGACACGGGGGCAGGTGGAGGAGGGGTAGTGGGAGCATCGCGAGGGGTCTCCCCTGCCGCATCCCCTGCCATAACGAGAGCGGGGAGGGGGACAAACAGCGAGGGGAGGGGAAGGAGAAGGGGCGGCCACCCTTCCCCGCTAGGCTGCAGGCAGGGGAGGAGGGCGCCAGAAGGGGAAGGCTAAAGGGGCGTAGGGAGCAACCAAGGACTACGGGTGGGATTGGTGCAGGGCACCAACGCAGAGGGGGGTTCCGGCTCCTCCAGTTGCACTAGGGGAGCGGGGGGGCAACGGCAGAGGGGGGAGTGCAGTGAACAAGGGGAAACCAAATGGGGAAGGGCACAAGCGCCTGAGAGGGGGCGTGGGCGCATGAGGGGGAACCGATCAGGGCTGGAGTAGCACAGGGCGGGGGGAAAGGGCGAGCTGAGATTGGGGTAGAGGAACCACGGGGACAGCTACAGGGCTGGGGCAGAACTATCAGGCAGCAGAGGGAAATAGGTGGGGTGGACAAATGTGGCAGAGGGGAGGGGGTCAGTCCAGTATGAGGGGGGAGGTGGTGCACCCACAGGCACGTGTGCCAAAAAGTCAATGGTTGGCTGCTGCTGCTGCAGGCCCAAATGGTGGAAGTGGGCGTGGTGAGCCAGGTGAGCAGCTCAGACCCAGAGGCAGGAGTCCAAAGCAGAAGGAAAACAGCCAGCGGGGGTGGTGGAGGGGGCAACGATGGTGGTGGGGGCAAAGGGGGACACGGATGGACTGGGGGCAGGCTCCACGCCACACCCCCGGTGCCCCAGCAGACACAGTCCAAACCCCCACCACAAGAGCACAGTTTGAAAAAGACTCAGTCCAGAAAAGCCCCCTCCACAGTGGTCTTCAGACTGTCTCCAGCAGCAGGCGGTCCTCTTCTCCTTCCTCTCCTTCTCCGGGCACCAACAGCTCCCCAGCAACATCCACAGTAGGCCCAGCAGCTCCAGGTGGTGGTGGTCTGGCGTCCAGGCAGGAGGGACCCCGCTCAGAGGGTGGTGGTCTCAGCAACAAGAGCTAGGGTCCCTCACTCCCCTCCTCTCTGGGAAGCAGGCCAGCAGCCCCCCCCCAAGGGGTTGTAGGTGGAATAACAGCAGTAACTGAGGTGGGGGGGAACCACCAGCCAGCCAGCAAACAGACAGCAGAGAGAGGGGTAGGTGGTGGTGTCTAGCCCAGCCAGGGAAGCAGCAGGAGCAGGAACAGCAGCAGCAGCAGCAGCAGCAGCAGCAGCAGCCCTCTCCGTCCTTCCTCTACAGCAGAGTGGCAGAAGAGAGATCTCTGGCCCCAGGAGAAGCAGGCTTCTGCTCCCTGAGTGACCAGAGCAGGGGCTGTACTAGAGTAGTCAGGAACTTGCTAGAACCAATTAAGGCAGACAGGCTGATTAGAACACCTGCAGCCAATCAAGGCAGGCTAATCAGGGCACCTGGGTTTTAAAAGGAGCTCTCTCCAGTCAGGCAGGGAGAGGAAGTGTGTGTGAGGATCTGGGAGCAAGAGGCACAAGGAGCTGAGAGTGAGAGGCTGTGCTACTGGAGGACTAAGGAGTACAAGTGTTATCAGACACCAGGAGGAAGGTTCTGTGGTGAGGATAAAGAAGGTGTTTGGAGGAGGCCTTGGGGAAGTAGCCCAGGGAGGTGTAGCTGTCACACAGCTGTTACAAGAGGCACTATAGACAGCTGCAAATTCATAGGGCCCTGGGCTGGAACCTGGAGTAGAGGGCGGGCCCGGGTTCCTCCCAAACTTCCCAACTCCTGATCAGACACAGGAGGAGTTGATCCAGACTGTGGGGGAGATCACTGAGGTGAGCAAAGCTGCCAATAAGCGCAGGACCCACCAAGGTAGAGGAGGAACTTTGTCACAGTAATTAATGGGCACCTGTGACTAAAGGCCTTTCTGCAGCTTGAGGTCTTCAAACTACAATCTGAGAACTTCAATAACTCAGACACAGGTTAGGGGTTTGTTATAGAAGTAGATGGGTGAGATTCTGTGGCCTGCATTGTGCAGGTGGTCAGATTAGATGATCATAATGGTCCCTTCTGACCTTAAAGTCTATGAGGCTATAAAACATGAATGTCATTGTCCAAATTGTCATAAAAAGAGAAAAAAACTCTCTAACTTACTTCCCAATATTCAATAATTATAAGTAACTCCAAACTAAAAAGGAAACCAACACATGGAGCTTTGCCAAAAGGATTCCAAAGGCATATGTTGGGATAAAAGCATTAATCTATACTTCATAAGAGAAAGCCCTATCTCTAGTCCACTCAAGGTTATACTGTGCAGTTAAAATATGACAAAAAAATAACTGCCTTATAGAGTCCCTGCTTTCTCACATAAGACAGTTTTTGGTGTCCTTCGCTTGTCTACTGCATTAGCTCAGTCTTTAGTAACGATAAAGCTCACATACTGAATTGAAATCTTCTCATTGCATTACTTGCTTCAGAGCTTGCTATGAAAGACTACATGATCATATGCCTTTTTTTTATTTAATTCCAGAAACTTGCCACTGGGAAAGTTAACTAAGCAGTTGTGACAAATACCATTTGGATTTGCACACATTAATACCACAGCGCTGTTCTGCAATTCCACCTTCCCTGCATTTGTGGATGTCTCTAACTTGTCAAATTGTTTTACCATTTCTCAGAGACGGTGTAGCTGGAAATACATCTATATTATTCTACATATCATTCTAGAAAGGTGTTGGTTTTTGTTTTTTTATGATCTTATACAGCTATCAGCAATAATTATTAGAGGAAAGATTAACTAGTCAAATTTCACAGTGAGAGACTGCTGCATGTCCCCCCTTCCCCCTCCACACACACAGTATTTAAAAGGTAATTATTTTATTAGGAGACAAACACCTCATCTGTATCATCTCTCAAATGGCAACTGTGCATGATGATAGATAGATTAGAATGCTTTGTTGCTATGTGGACTGAATCAGCTTTACAATCAATGTTTTTAGAGATTATTTATATTATATGCCTAGGAAAAATACTGGGAAAATAAACCTGTTACACTGTAACTTGTGTAAGAGCGAACTGTGCATTACATTGAAATTCTGCCATTATCTACCTCTCTGCAACCCCAATGATTTCCAATGATCTGTTTACATATGATTTTTTTGCTGCATCATTGGACCCTGCAATTTGCCACATATTGCAGAAATGGTGTGGAGTCAATTTAGATACCTGTGGCAATTATTAGTCAAAGTTACCAGAGCTGAATAATTAGATTTGAATTGCCCTATCTGACTGATGGGAAAGGGACTGTCCTTCCGACAATTGACAGCGGGGGCCTGGTTTTGAGAGCTGCTGAGCACTCATAACTCTGATTTACTTCCCTGGGAATGGAAGGTGCTCAGCACCCCTGAAAATCAAGCTCTGGAGAGTTGGGCTTGTCATGCTGTCTGGAGGAGTTCATGACCATGAGGACCAACCTCAGGACCAGTAAAACCAATGAGGAGTCCTTGTGGTACCTTAGAGATTAACACATTTATTTGGGCATAAGTTTTCATGGGCTAGAATCCATTTCATCAGATGCATGGAGTGTAAAATACAGACCCACTTAGTGGTAGTTGGTATTGTAATGTCCTGCAATGGTCCGTTTAGTTTTGATAGCCTTCTTGATGAGCAGGAGATTATTCCTCCTGACAGGTTCACCATTTCAGAGCAAACAGATTCTATATTTATAAAGCAAAAACTTCAATATTACCTTATAGCATGTGATAAAGATATGTGAAATTAATGCATGCAGTAATTTACAAGCGTTTCATTATAAATCCAATACCTATCTTCACCATACTAACACCCAGATGAAACAGGCTGACTTCCAGCAATTCATTTGTTAGTGCTTGGCTGACTCCTAAAGCGTTGTGAAGAACTGGCACTTGGTTTGCCAGCATCACAGGGCCGTGATCCAGCAAAACACAAAAGACTACACCTGGGCTTAATGTTCAGCACATGCTTGAATGCTGTGCTAGATAGGGGCTGAGAGGAGGACAGTCAGAAGAACTGAAGTCTTGTTATTTGTCAGAGAATGCTTACAGGCCTAACTTCAAAGCTAATTAGCCAGGAAGTGCTGGCTTGCAACAGATGATCTAGTCATGGATTTGGAGAACACTGTGGGGCTATGCATAGATTGTTACTTGTGCAGGAACAAGTTCATATTACTTCCACAAAAAGAGTCATGCGTATCCAACCTTGTGAGCAAATTCCTTCTGCTCATAATGGCCTGACAACCTTTGAAGTGCTTCTAATATTGTTTTCCAAGACAATGGGAAGGAAGTGTAAAAAAAAAAAAAATTCATGATGATAAAAATATCATTGACAAGTAGGAGTGGATCCAAGTTTATAAATATATAGTTTTTGCTATTATAATTTTTTCTTCCCTTTTCTGTCTTTTACTTTACATTTTCATTTTTAAAAATAGCATATGCATAGTAAATTCTTGTGACTTACATCAAACATTCTTGTGGTTTTGATATAATTTGGTTTTACCACTTCCTGAGAGTATACTGTTGAAAACTATTGAAAAAAAATATTACAAAGAAACAAGAAATTGCATCTGCCAGTCTAGAGGCCCATGTGAGGTTTCAGATGTTTCTATCTATTATATTGCTGTAGTTTTTTCAGAAAAAAACATTCACTAGGATGGAGCAGAGTAGAGCATTGTTTGAACACCGGATAGGTGTATCATATCTGACAGAATCCGATGCAGCTCAGTGACCTTTCCAAATTTTCTTTTGTTTTTAAGAACTCTAGGGTCAGATCCAAACTCCTTTGAAGACAGTGAAGAGGATGCCACTGGATTCAGTGAACTTTGGATCCGGTCCCTTGTATTGAAATATGGGAAGGTGGTTGTTACATTACTATTCACAGAACTATAGTGAAAAGAAATGTCAGGTAGCTGCTAGAGCTTCATGGATATGTGTTCACACTCCCTAAAGCCTGTTCCCACCCCCACAAAGACAGCAGAAGGTCCAACCTTCAGTGACCTGACTGTTTATGCAAAGGAAAGGGGAGTTGGGCAGAGATCAGTGGGTGGGAAATGACTGTTAGGAGTGAAATATTGAGAGTAAGCTGGGGGAGGGACACGGAGTTATATTGCAAAAGAAAAGGGAGAGATAAAACTGGAAGGATGGTAATTGTGTGGCTGGCTGGCAAAATAGACATGTACCTCCCACAAATGTAAAGGAATATTGGAAAGAATTTTAAAAAAGAGAGGAAATAAGGGCTAGGCAACAAGGGCTATAAGTAAAATAAAAACAGACTGAAAATGGAGGTAGGAAAGGAGAGAACTTTATCAAAATAGAAAATCGGCTTGTGTTTATAGCCATTCAAATATGGCACTAGATTGTTCAGTTTTGAAAATTGTATGAAGTCTTTAAAGAGAACAGGAGTACTTGTGGCACCATGGAGACTAAACAACAATTTATAACAATAAATAAAATTAAAAAATAAAAATAAAATAAATAAATTGGTTAGTCTAAGGTGCCACAAGTACTCCTGTTCTTTTTGCAGATACAGACTACCATGGTGGCTACTCTGAAATAAAGTCTTTAAAGTCTGGCTCCCAAGTCCTACGAAGAAGGATTTAGGAGTCTTATTGTAGGCACCTATTTTTTAAGAAAATTTTCACCATAATGCACAGTCCTGCCCTGGGAGCAATGTTGAGCTGCCCCACGATGCGGGAGAACACCAGTTACACTTGTGGAAAGAATAACTTAGTAGCCTCCTGGCAGAGTAGCTGCATACTCCTCCTCCTGCCATCAACACTATTCCGGCTGCATAGTAGGGGGAGTGGAGGGAGTACTAAGCTACAGCTCCACCAACTCCTCACATCCCACTCCCTTTTCTGCTAGCCGGGTGTGCCTCAAAAGAAGCCCTCACTCTCGCTTGAGTCCAAGGGGATTGATTGTGGATGGCTGTTAATCAGGCCTCATAAAAGGAGAGGTTTTAATCTGATTCCCTATAACTGTGCAGCCACATGAGAGCAGGGCACAGTATACCTCATGATCAATAGAAATGAACAGATAAAGGATAAACAATAACAAAAGAAAACAAACAAGAGTTTAAAAATCATAAAAAATAAACTAAAACCAAAACACTAGACATGTTTTTAGTTCTTTCCTCCAATTCTTTGTCACTGTTGTATAGTTAGGTTCCTGACCCTGCAAAAAATAGTGACCTGCCAGCATTCCCATTGCACTACGACCACCAGATTCTGCACTCCACCGACTAGCTCTATTCCACCATTATAAGACTCTATTTCTGGATAGCTCTACTTGGGCCTTCTACCAGCCCCACATCAGCAAGAGAGGGGATGTGTGCAGGACATGGAGCAGATCTTACACCACCTTTGCACCTACTTCTTCTGTATTACAGTTTTATTAACAGTTAGCAAAATCACAAGGGCTGGGTGCAAAGGTGGATTAAAGTTGATTTTGCTCCTGTTCACGTATTTCTGCACCAAGTATAACTCAGCTGGAACAAAGAGTCCAACTCAATGGGCGAACTTAAATGGCAAAAGTTAAGACATTGCAGATTTTGGTCTCTCTGAGGCAGGCACCTGGCTTTGTAAAGTGCCTTGCAAATTCTTGCATGAAGTAACAATGAATTAGTTGGTATAATAAATATTTTACACAGTAACTTTTTAAAAATTGTTTCAACTGTATATTTCATTTTGGAGGCATACTGGGTTTTAGATGCCTTTTATACTCTCATGTAACAATCAACTACAGTAAACAAAATACAATCATTCCACTTTGTCCTCAGACCTAATGTACCAATTTTAAGATTATACATTCTCATGAGTTTTAAACAAGGAGACAAAAAGAGGGCTGTACTGAATTCTTGATTGCAACCTTAACTATACAGTGGCTAATACCACTCCATAATATCTAGAGCAAGAAACAATTTAGTGTGGGGTTATGCTAAGTTAATAACTGTCAAGAGTGCTAGTAACCATTTTTCTGATATTTCTGAATTTTCTCCATATGAAATTTGGCAAGAGAGAGTCATTAAAGTGCATTGGGCATGCTACAGTCAGCACTGATTGCTTTTGAGAATAGCAGGCAGGATAGCTGAATCCTGGAACCAGGCCACATACTATAGATTTAGCATTAACTAGTTACTATTAGAAATTATTTAATCCTAAGTAGTTTTTTTCCATACAGGTATGTTAACTGCAGGCCATTCCTTACTTTTGTTTTTTTCTCTCTATCACTTAACTGGAACACAGTTGTCACCTATGTATATACATAGAGAGAGTAAACAGAAACATAGTCAACAAACTCAAACATTTTTGGACCACCAGGAAGCAATTATTAAGGAAAAGAGATCTCTTCTATTGGATTCTCCAAAGTGAAGAGAGCTAACAGAAGTTCCCTAATATGACCCATCAACCACTTGGTTTGTTGATGCTGGTTCTGTGACACTGTATCTGGAGAAAGCAGTCTACGTAGCTAGTTCCTTGATAGGTTCTGTGGGAAGATATATCTACAGTTGCCTCTGGGTCTGTGTTATGTGACTGATAAGCTGTTTGGTATGCTGAATGCATTTGATCAGCTGTGCACCATATACTCAGGTCCGTTAAGGTATATCTGCTCTTCAAATCCACCTGTAGATTTTTACAAAGTACCATAAATTTTAGTAGAAAGCAATGTCTTTTCTAACATCATTTGACTTTCTGAGCAAATCTACTGTGTGTTCTTTCCATACAGAGCCATGCTGCATTTCATGTTCTTTCATTCAATCAGTTTTATTTTTGATGGTGGGTTGTTTATTTGTGGGGGAGGGGAGGCGGTGTTGAGTCTTTGGGGGGTTTTATACATTTTTTCTCCCATACACATTAAGTGCTCTAATAGATGTGCAGATACAACTAACATTATTTCTACATGGTTGTATGAAAGACAAAGCTTAAATCTTTAGATTTTGAAGATGTTAAACAGTAAAACACTGCAAATGATGCTCTTCCCCTTGGTGCTTTCTTATCTTTTCTTGTTGCAGTACAAGTCTGAGGCACCATTCATTTGAGACAGTTACTTGGAGGTTCTGTAGTCCATGCTGGCCTTATAGAGGTAAAGGAGTTGTTTCACCACAGACTCTATAGTTAAGTGCTTTTGAGAACAGACTTTTGTGAAAGTGATAATTATAAATGAAGATTATGAACAAATACCATATAACCCAAAGCTGAAGGAGATTCCTTATGACAGAATCAAGATTCAAGAAGCCACTGTTGTAGCACAAATTCATGAGGAGGCTCATTGACTTTACTGGGACTACTAGGGGTGCCGGAACAGGGGGGATGCAGGAGGCCATAGCCCCACCACTTTTTAGCATCCATAAGGGTGAGCGAGGGGACAGAGAGGAGTAAGCGGGGCAGGGGTTCTTGAGAAGACAGGGCAGCATGGGGCGGGGGCTCAAAGGGAGAGTAGGCGGGGCCACGGTTTGGGCTCCAGTGGCCCCCACAGCTTTTAGGAAGCTTTCACCACTCCTGCAACTAGCATGTATAAATACTACCCAGTGTGAATCTGGCCCCAAAAATAAAAAAGGCAACCTGTTTCTTCATTGGGATATAGAAAAGCGCAACAATATAGAATAGAATACATGATCTAGCAGAAGGATATTGATTCAGATATTAGACTTCATTTCAGAGTTATAAAAAAAGACCATAGAGAAACTGTATAAAAGAGTGAGGATGGCAGAATCTAATCTATTTTTATGAGAGACAGTTAAAATAACATCTCCCAGAATCTTCACACAAAAACTAAACCAAACCCAAACATTCACTTTTTCTGTCTCTTCACTTTCAGGTTCCAAATGCAAGTGGAACTGTTGAAATGCCATGAGAGATCTTTTTCCTCTCAGTATGTCTATCTGGACCAAAAGCAGGAAATCTCAGAAAACTTCTGAGAATGCCTGTTATTATGAAATCTCTTACCCGACTTTGCAGATACAATCGGTTGTGATTGTCTGCAACTTACTCAGTCATCTAAAATTTTGATAATCTAAAATTATCTGAAGTGAATATTTGTCACTCTTGTTATTGAAGGTAGTACTAATCAGCAATTCTACAGGATTAAAATTGAAAGAAATGATGTTCAATCACATGCAAAACGAAAAATTCTCTCTTCACACTTATCAGCAGTTCACCAACCACTAAGGTAGTTAACTCAAAATAGGTTCTTGCATTGGACATGAAGATCAAACCCATGCAAAGTACAATTCTGGAAAGAAAATGTTTATCTGAAAAGCTAAGGAATCAGATTTTATTTCTGGTGGTTGTGACCAATCTTTTTTATTTTCAGATCTGTCTATACTATATATTATGCCATGACCATCCAAAAGTTGCTTTGAATGGCACATCATTTCTGCTGTTTAATCATAGGAATGTCTCCTCTTCATTCCATTCATTTAGCATAACGAAGTTTGTGTAGGCTTACTGGAATACACTGTGAAATTTAAGCTGTGCCATTCTTTCTCTTTTATAAAATGGCCTTCATTTTATTTTAATTTTTTTTTTTAGTGGTAGTATCCTATTCACTAAACATCATCCCAGAAGAGCTTTCATTTAGGATTCTGTTTGCAAGTATGAACACAGTCCTGATCTTTAAAAAGAAAGAAAAGAAACCAAATACAAGATGAAGTTGGAAAAATTAAGCTGAATAATTTACAATGCTAATTAGTCAGAGGAATACATTTTGACAATGTGTTTATACGATATTGGGAAATAATTTTCCACTTTGTCTCTCTCCAGTATAGTCCTTATGACTGCAGAACATCTAAACAAAATTTTCTTTGTTTGCAACCTCTATGCTCCTAACAATGCTCACCATAAATGACCTTTTTTTTTTCTTATTTATTGTGAGTAAAATGTTGAAGTACTAAATGGCACTAAAGCAGCTGTTTGAATTTCCTCTAGCTATCCTATAGTTAAATACAATCATTCTAAACACACATACCCATATGCAGCTTTAAATTGTGAAGATGTAGGCAGAACCAACCTGGGGAGTATTTTGAATTGAGGACTATTATAATATTTATTTAATGCTGAGTGCTGGTCTTTACCTACCAATTTTTGTACCAACGTAGCTCTAATTGCAGCTGTGAAAAGGGAAAGATTTGCAAAGAAAACAAAGGCTGTGATTCTGTGGGACACAGTCGGCCAGCAGGTTGACATCTGTGAATTATGCAAATAAGGGAGTACGAAACTATGACCTAATAAGCAAGCCATATTCAGACTGGAGGAGGGATTGGGAGAAACACTTTTGTCTGGTAATTATTAAAGTTAGGAGGGAACTTATTCCCATGGTGCTTCTCAGAGAGGAAGAGTTTGTTTTGCCTTGCCTCTTCAAGTGGAAATGTAAGTGTGAATTAAAAAATGGCATGCTGAGTTTTAGGAATGGCTTTTTCTATCTCTGCCAGAGAAAAATGCTGGGTACAGGGCAACTTGTCACTGATTTTTGAAGCTTGAATGCGCTTTTTATACCCTTCTGGTGAATAGTAAATAGTCTAATGCTGCTCGTGGTAGAAATATTATGAATAATGCTAATAAACAGAGTGTTTGCACTGCTGCTCCCCTCCTCTGACATAATATTACCACCTGCTCCTTACACTTTGATTTGGTGCAGGCTAAATTATTGCCTTATTAGAATACTAGATGCTAATTTATTCTCAATGGGAACGTATTTCCACAAGTATGACTTTATTTCTTGTTTTGGTCATGATCCTTGCTAATGCTGTTAGATAATTTATGCCGGCTATAGAAAAGTATAGGCTCAATTTATGAGAGAGAGAGCAATCTTTAAGCTTGAGAATGTTAATGTCAGTAATATCCTTCTATAAACCTACAGTCAACAGCAGTAATACTAGAAATGCCATCAATGATACTTAGGTCAGTGTAGATTTAGATGGAAAGTGGTACAGGAGGAAACAATAGATACACTGTGGTTATATCAACATTATGTTCTTGGGGAAGCTAGGGGCAAAATTCAGCTGTAGCCATCATAATATAATTTACAGCCTAGGGTAAATGTGGGGCCTGATCTTTTAGATCTTAGCCACTGAGTAGTCCCATTGACTTCAGTAGGACTACTTCCATATATATGGCCCAGAGAAACATCCCCTTGTGCCTGGGAGCAGTGATGCTAACCAGGCACAGTATTATAACAGTTTTAGTAGTAAGAAAAGCACTTGAGGTCCATGAATAAAGTACAAACATAGCAATAAATACATAGCATTAATTAAACATCACAGTGTTAAACAAAATACATGTATGCAATGCTGTCCATCCAAAAGTAGTGCACACTTTCATGAAAAATGATTTCATAAGGATTAGTAAGAAATTAACACACATCTATATCTACCTGAAGATACACACTGTATATATCATATATAGCATTGTACTTTGGGCAAAATGGTTGCCTTCCTTGGATCACTAAGTTCTGACCACTTCTAGAAGATATTAAAACTATATGGATTAATGGTTTGACTGGGTATGCCAAACTACTCTTGTTCATAGTTTATGACCAATAACATCTTATTATAAAGTAAAAAAATGAATGGGAACTTGAGTTCCACAGATCTTTTTTCCTGAGAGTTCCTTCCTTTTGATGGGGGTGGAGGGGAAGAAAGGAAAGGGGTTGTTTTTGAAAGTCACCTTTGCAGTAATATATGCATTAGGGCTCTTCCTTATTTTTTCTTATTCTAACTTTTCCAGTCTTAATTACATGGCAATTATTTTCACTTAGTAGACAAATAATGAATTGTTCTAGTCTTCTTGAAATGCAGTTTTGCAGGAAACCTAGACTGGCCCATTGTTGTGTAATGGAAAATGTTTGTCTTGTATTCTTACTTTTTTAACCAGCATGCTACAAAGGCACTCTGTGTAGCAATAACACTTGGGAGTTTTTTCAGTTATTGATTTATATGTTCTATAAAAAATTCCTGAGTCAGCATAATATTTTTTTCTCATGCCCCTGGAAGAGATTAAACAGTGAACTGGTTAACCAGTAAAACTCCCTCTCTATTCACTGTGAGTGAACTTCACCCCTAAGCAGAGTGTTTACACAGGGTCTGAAAGGTAATATGAAAGTGCACATGTCTGACAAGGAGAGGCTGACGAAGGTTAACAGTGTAAATAAGTTCAATAACATTGTTCATACTAATACCATCCTGTGTTTTCTATAAAGGGATGGCTCGTGTTCGAAAGGTTTGGAATTCTGGTTTTGTTTGGGAAAGCATTCAAAAGTGCAGATACGTACCCAAATGTCTTGACTGAGCAAAATTTGATTGGAAATCTTGCCAAAGAAGTTTTCTAACAAGATCTTTGGTGCTTCTGTTTCTGTTCCTGAGAGGAGATTCTGCGAGAATAGCCTTAGTCATAGTATCAGTCACAATCTGGCTGAAAACCAGAAGACTAAAAATAATTGTATGAACATTTCAGAACTTCAGATAAGGTTCATTTTCAGTCTGGGTCTAAAAACAGTAGAGCTGGTCACAATGTTTCCAATGGAAAACTCTTTTGACAGGATGCTTATTTTCATGAGAATTTCCATTTTTTAGCAAATTTGGGTTTCCATGTCAATTCTGCCAAAAAAAATCTTCATTTTTTTAAATGGAAATAATATGTCCTTGTCTGTCTTCTAAAAATATGCAGAGGATCAGAGTGACAACAGCTGCTCCTATGGTCTGCTCTCCACACTAGCTGTCAGTTCAGCTGTGAGTGAAATGGAAGGGGCTAGACTGTGACATTTTGGGGTTCACCTAGACTAACAAGAGACTTGATCAATGTCTGCCTTGTAATCCTGGATGTCTTGTGGCTGTTCAGTTTTGGTGCAGAGCTCTGACCCCAACAGCCTGCTAGCAGCCCACACATCTCACCCTGCCTTTACCTAACTTGATACTCCTTGCAGGCTGATCTTAGTATCCTAGCAGCCCCAAATTTGTCCCAAAATTGTTCTGTTGCAGGGACCAGTCCCTCTGTCTGGACCCTCATAGAAAAAGTATTAGGTTTGCTGCCTCTACAGACAGTATAACACACCAACCTTCCAGCTTGTTAGAAGCCCACACTTTACTGAACTAACCCAGCACTGATGATTGATAACAAAAGCAAAACATGTTTATTAACAAATGAGCAGGGATTCAGCGATACCAAATTAAAGAGATGAAGGTAAAGATGGTTTCAAGCAAATAAAATTTAAAACAGGTGTTTAAAAGTCTAAAACTTAATCTAGCAAGGTACAACCTTTGTTCAAGATGTTTTCTTTCATCCCTAGTCATCTTTCCATCTTTTTTCTGGCCAGGACACATCACAGAACAAATTTCTTGTTTTCTTAAAGTGAAGGATATCTTAGGGGTTTGCTCCCCCTCTTTTTATAGTTCAGCGAACCTTTGAAAGGTATCTGAACAGTACCCCCAGATAAAGTTGACTAGTTCATGCTGGGTAAAGGAGCCATGAGGTCTGGAAGATAAGGATTCATGCTGGTTCCTCCCCAGCTGGTAGTTGCTACTGTCAATTATCTCTTCCTGATGCAACCTCTGATACAAATGAATAGCCCATTAAATGTGAGTCACAACTGTTTAGAGGTGTCAGTCTTGTTCCTTTGTCTGGAGAACCTCTTTATTGGCTCCCACTAACATGCCTGATTTGAACACCTTGTAGTCACTGACTTTAAAACATAACATTGGTAGGTATCCATAATTTCACACACAGCATTTACACATATTTTATAAGATATAATTCATTAGTGTGTCATTAGTATTCAGTTGATACCTCACAAGGCATATTTTGTACACAAATCATTGCAGTTTGTAGGGTGTGAATACAGGGATGCCTAGGGTCACATAGACAGAATCTATAAAGCTTTAAAAGGCCTAGGTCCCAGTCACCCAAAAAACTATCTCTCTTCCTATAACTTGCCACAGAGTCCACTGTAGCTGAAAGGCTTCTGTTGACTGTTCTGTGGGTGACACCTATAGGAGCTGAGAACCGAGTGTTCTCACTATTGAGGCTCCCTGTCTGGAACTAGCTCCAGATGATTATACATCTGAACCAAGCCTGAAAACTTCTAGAGCACAATGTAGAATTAATTTTTGTCCAAATATGCTAGTGCTTAGCACCCTACTGCACTACTACCCTGTACCCTGTTGATGAAATGTTCCCTACCTTGTCCATTAAAGTTAATAGCCTGGAATTCAGGTGATCATGGAATATGTATGGTTTCCTTTCAGTTTGGAGGCAGCACAATAGTTCATAAACCTAAAGAATGTATATAGCAATGAAATTATAATAATGAGTGCCTCAAGAATGCTTGTAGTAATAAAACTTTTTACTGTACAGTAGGTATGTTGGGTGGGATTCACAAATGGGATGTAGACACCTAAAATGGAAGTTAGGTGCCTAAGTCCAACAATTAGGAACCATTCACAACACCCCTGTTCAATTGCCACTTAAACTTCAAGATATGGGAGACCAGGGTTGAATTTCCCCCACTGCCTGATGTGGAGAAGGGACTTGAACTATTGGTCACCTGCCTCCTTGGAGGGCGTGCTAACCGCAGGACTATACAGTCATGCTCTCACTCTCTCTGACCCAATGATTATTTATATATTTTTATCACAGTATGAACAGGACAGACTGAGATACCTGCATCAGCATAGCCCAGTGGCTTGTACAATCTCCAGGGATGTGGGAGAGCCAAGTGAAGTTTTTGCTCCACATCAGGCAGAGGGACAAATTGAACCCATGTCTTGCATCTCCTGGGTGAGTGCCCTAACTATTGGGTTAATAGTTATAAAGGGACCAGCACCACTACTTCCTCCCTATTTTTTGGTTGGTTGGTTGTTTCTTGCAAAAGGACTGACTTGGCTTAGGAATCTAACCCCAGGGGAGGGTTCATAGCTTGGAATCTTAAAGGGAGATAGAGGTCTCCTCTAGTCTGGAGTTAGGAGCTTTGTTCTTCTTCTTCTGTTAGGAGCCTAAGCCCCACCCCTCTCCTTGACATTTCCTACTGAGTAGCTTAGGCAGCTCCCCCCTCAGCATGCTGGCTTTTGAGAATTACCTTTTTCATGCCTAACTCTCCCTATGCTTGTACAGGGAGCTTGTGCGCCTAACACAGGGTTGTGAATTCTGTTTGGTGGCAGGGAGCCTAAAAGTTGTTGCAGCTCTTAAGTCTCCCTTTGAATCCCACCCACTATGCTTCACAAAGGCTCCAAATTTTGGAAATGTTTGCTGGGCAGAGCCAAATTCTGAGACATTGTTCTTTGCTACCACAAGTACTGTTGTAGCTCCAGTATAAGATTTCCGGGCTCTGTTGGCACTAGTAGTCTATAAAGTCTCTAATGGAAGCAAATTAGAGACTTTCTAAAGTGACAGGATCACTTCAGTAATGTACAGATAAGTGTTTGAGGGAAATCTAATAGCCCTCCCTCTCCAGAAAGAGTATTATAATAATTACTCCTCTTTTTGCAAAGTGATATTTCATGTAGCAGCAATTTCTCAAAGGAAGGTAACCTAAACTATAACAGGAGATGAAAACTGCCAAGACAATGCTTCACTTCTTTCATTCCAAAGCACAGCAGTCAGAACAACTCAGCAGCCCAAGACCCTGCATTCTAAACAGAACATGTCTGTGGGTAATTGATCTCATTCTCATTGTCCAAAAGGTCATGGGTCTGAGCTGAGCTTGCCTATGTTATTTTTAATTATTCAGTATGTGCAATTATTTACCCATCATTAGGACAGCAATACGAGATCTTTGTTTATTTTCATTTGCTCAATATCAAATCTGTGTCTATGTATGTACATTTCTATAGCATGTATAAATAGGGTTATCAGATAGCAACTGTGAAAAAACAGGACGGGGTGGGGGATAATAGGCGCCTATATAAGAAAAAGTCCCCAAAAAATGGACTGTCTCTTTAAAAATGGGACATCTGGTCACTCTATGTATAAAATACAAGAAAGTGAAAAATACATGAAAACAATATTAAAGATGCAAAACTAAAAACCTCGCAATTAAGGAAATGTGAAAGTTTTATATTTTCAAGATCAATGTCAGTTTGAACCTATTTCCTTTCCTGTGTATGTTATGGGATATGTCATGACATAAACAGCAATATTTTAATCTTCACATTTAAACCAAAAAATCAGGAATAACAAATGTCACATATTTGTAGCATAGCTGAACTGGAACCTTCAATGTGCAATTCTTCTCTGAAAAGTGACTAAAAGAAAGGTATTGTGGATTTCTCTCATTGAGTTCCAAATCAAATTTGCTTAGTTTTCCTATTAAAAACAATTGTTTTTCTGTTACCTCTGCAAATACAGCCTGTAGTCTCAAGCTGTGTTCTTTCTGACCCGCTGCCTCAAAATATAGCAGGCTAGATGTTTGTCATTCCATCGGGCTGCTTTGCACCACAAAGCTGGTATAACTGGCTACCAAAAATGTCTCCAATGGAACTGGGTCTCTCTTCCACACTCCTCCCAGGATCCACTGTGGGTGAGACAGAGGGAAAGAGAGCATTGCCTGAATCCAGCTGTGCTGACCGTCCCTGTGTGTTACAAGAGTCTGTTACACACCATTGCAGCTGGGGCTGCTATAAATTGAGCTGGGGTCTGAACAAGGATCAGGGAACCATAAATGTGGCACAAAGCCGCCTTTGTCCATCCCCCCAACACAATTTGTCCTCACTCTCGTGTGTGCTTGGTGCAGCATCAGCAGAGCTACTCAAAAACGCTATACTTTTTAGAACTTCTTGTGGCCCTAATGCCAAGCTACACACAATGCAACTTGGGAAGCATGCAAAATTTGCTTTACATTCCTGCATGCAGCGCTGTTATAGCCATGTTGATCCCAGCATATCAGAGAGACAAGGTGAGTAAGGTAATATCTTTTACTGAAGCAACTTCTGAGAATTCTCATTTTGGGCTGAAATTTCCCAGGGTTGGTTTCTGGCAAACAGTTGATTGTAATCTTTGTAAACTTTGGGCAAAATGAATTCAGGTGTTTTTAAATATGGGGAAAGTTAAAATAAAAAAGCATTCTTTTGCTCACAGATAATTCAAAAAGAGCTGAACTTTGCAGCTTGAAACTTGGCATGTTAAGGTCCTAATCAACAAAAAGGAAGCATGACCTTTTTCAATAGAACTGGGTTGCTAATATATTTTTGAGTGTTTGAAAGTACATTTTGAACATGTGAAGTATAAGCTTTTGTTAAGTTTCAGCGTTCTTCCACTTAGGGGCCTTAATTCAGCAAGACAGGGTGTGTGAGGTAAAGTATTTTATTGGACCAATTTTAGTTGAGGAGAGAGCAAAGCTTTCAAGCTTACGCAGAGCTTCCTCCCAGAACTGGCTGTGCTGCCATTAGGGCCGCCTTGTTCATTTGGTGCTGCACAGAGCAACCACACTACAGCCCAAGATCTGGACCTTTACATTTAGGCTTAGCAGAATTTGATTTTTATTTTCGTATAATTTCAACAGATAAAAATAAGCATAATTATTAAGTATGTCTTTCTATTTTTTAATTTAAATTTTCAGTTGTTGGACATATACGGGATGGCCAGACAATAATGAGTGAATGAAAGTAGATATTGAGATTCAAGAAGTTAAAGCTTTATAACCATTAAAACACACATTGTGTATTTTGTCATGTGATGTTAACAAAGTAAATAGCTTAGAGTTTGATTTAAGGATATCGAGTAGCATTTTTCTTACTTTGCCTATCTGTAAATTTCTGTTATCAATGGAAATATTTTGTGTCAGTTTGTGTGTGTGTACAGTGAAAGTGACATTTGCCAATTCAAAAAATCTAATCCTTCCAAGCCTATTTATATTTAATAGCACATAAGTGCTTAAACCACCAGAAATGCTGACAGTAGTATATGGTTTTAAGGCACAACAGGCCAAATATATCCCTGCTATAATTCCATTGGCTACAGCTGAGTTGCATCAAGGACAAGTGTGTTCCAGTAAGTCCTAAAACAGCACACCATAAGTACTTAAATCACGAGTAACCTCCACTAAGCTTTGTGCACTTCAACCCCTTCTATTTACATCAGCCTGGGAAAAGGAAAAAGTGCCAGATGAGTGGACCAATGGGATTATAGTGAAGATACCAAAGAAAGGAACTATTTGTGATTAATAACTGGTGTGGTATCACACTTTTATCTGAGCCAAGCAAAGTATTGTGTAAGATCATAGTCCAGCATATATCAGAGGCAGCTGATGGTGTTTTCAGAAAAGAGCAAGCTTGGATGCACAGACCAGTTCTTCACTCTATGAAACATAATAGAACAATGCTTAGAATGGCAATGGTAACTCTACATACATTTCATAGACTTTGAGAAGGCTTTTGGTAGCATTCACAGGACCAGCCTATAGTGCATTCTGAAGGCATATGGAATTCCTTTCCATATAATCAATGTCATCTAAAGCTTCTATTTCAACTTTACATGCAGTGTTTATCACAGTGAGCTCACTTTTGAAATCAAAACAGGAGTACATCAGGGGTGTGTCATGTCTGGAATCCTCTTCAACATTGCCATTGACTGGGTAATGCAGCGTACAACAGAAGACATGCCAGGAGGCATTAAATGGACACTTCTCATCCCTTGAACACATGGACTTCGCAGATGATATCACTGTCCTATCACCCAACACCATATACTCGACTCAATGAATTTAGCCAGCAAATTGGACTGAAGATCAGCAGCAATGAGACAGATATCATGACCTTTAATATTGCCTCCTCATCACAAGTACGGCTAGAGGATTATGTTCTCACCAAAGTAGTAACATTAACATACTTGGGCAGCACCATCAGCCAGGATGGTGGAACAAGCCAGGACATGTGGAACATAATCAATAAAGCCAGGAACACCTTTGGAGTTTAAATACAGTCTGGAAATCATCAAAATACAGTATCAAAACCAAACTCAAGATTTATTAGAGCTGCATACTTTCAACACTATTTTATAGTGGAGAATGCTGGGGAATGAGAAAGTATGACATGTCTAAACTGTCTTCATTCCATACAACCTGCCTCAGAAAAGTCTTCGGTATCTTTTGGCCCAGAAAAATCTCAAACCATGATCTATTAACACTGTGTAGCCAAGGGGATCTGAGCACCATCATTGCCAGGAGGTGTTGGAGATGGATTGGTCATGTACTTCGGATGGAAACTGATTCCATCACCAGAGTAGCAATAAGATGGACACTTGAAGGCAAGCAAAAACGAGGCTGCCCAAAAACAACATGGCGAAGAGCTGTGGAAGCCAAGCTGAAAAACATGGGGCACAGCTGGGAAACCATTAAAAGACTTGCCAGAAACAGACAGGAGTGGAGAAGCTTTGTCACTCCCTAAATGTCAGAGGCATAACAGGAACATGATGATGATGAAAACTTGAAAGTGTGGTTCAAATCTGAGAAGTGAGACTATACAATGTGGCACCTTCTTACTCAACTGATTTGCTCCCTGTATGTATTTGGAATAATATCCATTGACTTTAGTTGCTAAAATAAGGTTTTGTAGCACTGAAGAGGCATTATACCCAAGACAAGATGAGCTGGAGTCTATATTTCATCTTGTTTTGCACCAACTGGACTTTTAACAAAGTTCCAATCCAAACCCATTGATGTGTACATCTAGGAACACAGTGTAGGCCATAATTACAAAAGGGAAGACTCTCTCCTGAGAAGCAGTGACTCCAAAAAAGATTTGGGGGCTGTGGTGGGTAATCAACTGAAAATGAGCTCCCAGTGCCAATCTGTGACTAAAAGGGCTAATGGGATCTTTGAATGCATAAGCAGGAGAATCTCAAACAGGAGTGGAGATGTTATTTTATCTCTATATATTTGGCTCTGGTGTGACCGCTGCTGGGATACGGTGTTCAGTTCTGATGCCCACAATTCAAGAAGGATTGTGATAAATGGGAGAAGGTTCAGAGAGAGAAGAGCCACAAGAAAGACTGAAAGATCAGAAAATTGCCTTACAATGATAGACTCAATGAGCTCAATTTATTGATCTTAACAAAAAGAAGATTAAGGCGTGACTTGATCATAATTTAGGAGTAGAGTCCTACATGGATACAAAATTTGTATTCACATCCGATCTGCAAATATGGTCCGCGGGTATCCGTGGATGCAGATATCCACAGATATAAAGTAGATATCCATAGATTTGCAGGGGTCTATTTATGATTCTTAAATTGGGAACAAATATTTGATAATGGGATCTTCAGTCTAGCAGAGAAAGGTAGAACATGATCCAGTGGCTGGAAGTTGAAGCTAGACAAATTCAGACTGGAAATAAGGTGCACGTTTTTAACAGTGAGAGTATTTAACCACTGAAATAATTTACCAAGGGTCACGTGGATTCACCATCACTGGAGATTTTTTTTAAATCAATATTGGATGGTTTTTTTCTAGCAGATCTGCTCTAGGAATTATACTGGGGAAGTTCTATGGCCTGAGTTGTATTGGAGGTCAGACTAGATGTAAAGAGTGGTCTGTTCTGGCCTTTGAATCTATGAATCAGATCCCCAATGCAATTTCTACAGAATCAGTATTGGGAGTAGCCATACTCTTTAAAGCTGGTGCTTATTGATACGTGCTGAGAAGTGCATATATTTAAAATGATCAGTATATCTTTCAAGCCCTGAATCAACAATCAGTTCTTATTGTGCAAAGCATGTAAGTATATGCTTAACTTCAAGCAAGTGCTTTAGTCCCCGTGGGGCTTGCTGACTAGAGAGAGATTCAAAAATGTGCTTGAATGCTTTGCTCAGCTAGAAAAATATGTAAGTTTGATAACTTCCGTATTTCACCAACAGAAATTGGTCCAGCAAAAACTGTAACCGCATGCACTCTGTCTTGCTGAGCTAGGGTCCCTAAGTGGAAGGACACTGAAACTTAACAGAAGTTTATACTGCACATGCACAAAATACACTTTCAAACATTCATAGCTGCATTAGCAACCAGTTTTATTTTAAAAGGTCATGTTTGCTTTTGATGATTTGGATAGTAACATGCCAAGTTTCAAGCTGCAAAGTTCAGCTGTTTTTGAATTATCTGTGGGCAAAAGAGTGCTTTTATTTTTAATCTCTGAATTCAAACACACCTGAATGAATTTTGCCCCAGATTTACAAGGATTACAATTAACTGTTTGCCAGAAACCAACCTGGGAAATTTCAGCCCCAAATGAGAATTCTCAGAAAGAAGGGAGGGGTGTGTGTGTGGGAGAGAGAGAGAATATACATAGATACTGCAAACTGTTTGTAATATTCAGTGTATCAGGTGATACCAGGAGCCTGTTGGATTTGCAGTATAATATACCATAATGCTTGTGAATCAGCCCTACTGATGTGCAGATGTAATACTACAAAGGCTAGGGAAAATTATAGAAGTAAGTAGGAAACAGATCTATAGTAGGCAAAATCTAGAACCCAGTCCAGCAGTCCCACAATCTTCCTTGACTTCAATGGAGAAAGTCTTTATAACTCTATGCTACCTCCTGCCATGTCACCCTGTGCTCTGCCACTGTCACCAGCCTTAATACCCCATTTGTCTGCTTCTCCCACTGCTATTTTTGTGCTTTCGTCTATGCTGTATGCCAGGGATCAGCAATCTTTGGCATGCAGCTCGCCAGGGTAAGCACCCTGGCGGGCCAGGCCGGTTTGTTTACCTGCCGCGTTGGCAGGTTCCGCTGATCGCGGCTCGCACTGGCTGCGGTTTGCCGCTTCAGGCCAATGGGGGCTGCGGGAAGCGGCAGCCAGCACATCCCTCAGCCCATGTGACTTTCCACAGCCCCATTGGCCTGGAGCAGTGAACTGCAGCCAGTGGGAGCCGCAATTGGCTGAACCTGCAGACATGGCAGGTAAACAAACCAGCCCGGCCAGCCAGGGTGCTTACCCTGGTGAGCTGTGTGCCAAAGGTTGCCAGTCCCTGGTATATGCATAGAATGTCATTCATTGAGCTGGTCTATAAGGTCATTACCTTCTCTTTATTCATATCCCCCCTAAAGACTCATATCTGAGAAACCAGTCAAGTAATATCTTTTTATCTTTAGGGTTTTTACGACTTTTTTTTCAATATGCTATGCACTATACCTCACTGAGGCTCTGATGTACACAAACAGAACAAAAAGACCATCCCTTCCTCAAGAGACAATATAAATAAGCATCCGCTTAACTTTAAGTATGTCCCTTTGAAATCAATAAGGCTACTCCCATGCTTAAAGTTAAGCACATGTTTAAGTGCTCTTCAGACCTGGGACCTGAGCAACCACACTATTTTAGTGATGTCCTTCTTCCTCAGACTCCTTGTCCTCCTCTCTTAGACCATTCCCTACTATCTTGTTATCCATCCCTACTCACTACACCTTGTTTGTTATTAGCTTGTAAACTTTTCCAGGCAGAGATTATTTTATATTTGTTAATGAGAGGTGCCTGTCAAACGTTTGAGTGCCATAAGAAATAATAATCAGACCCTAAATATATGCGCCCAAGAGCTATGCTGATTTATCTTAGCTGAGAACCTGGCTTATAGGCTGTAAGCCTGGGTAATAAACTCGTGGAATTTGAGTATCCTCCACAAGAACCCAAACATGGGATAAAGGAAAGAGTAATTTCCCCCCTGCCTATTTATATAATCTCCCACCATTTTTTGAAGGGAGGGGGAGAGAGAAACAGGCTTGAATTTAATGAAAATAAAATCTTGTTCTGTCATTCTCCCACATAATCAACAGAATTAAAACTCTTGCTTTCTCCTTATCACTGTAACCATGTCTGAATTTATCTTTTCCGTTAAGGTTCAGATGGTTTTTATTTGTCTTTCTTCTGAGCTCTTCAAACTTCACACACTCCATACATACAAATAGACAGGTAATGCACAATGTAATTTCCCACTGACTACAACAAGGTCTAAATCACAGACAGTGTGACTCCCTAGTGTGTTAAACCACTGAGGAGATGAGACTGAGCACTGCAGGCAGAGTGGCAACCTGCATTATCTCCCCTTCTGATGATGCATGGCCTGTCATTTTGCACAATGTTGCATATAAGCCCACAGTAACCAGAAGCAAGGCCCCATTTATGCTAAACAACACATCTGAACTCGTCCAAATCATTTTGTTTCCAGCCCTCATCAGGATGCTGAATTAAAACCTACGAAAAAGGAATGGCTTGTGTTATGCATGATCTTCCTTATTATTCTCTCAGTGGCTCCCCTCTTCACCATACACACAGCAGCAGGTGTTTGCTTTATTTAACACCTCATTGGATGAGCCCACAGTACAGATAGAGCAAACTGTGTTACCACTGTACACCAACAGTGCTGGCAGTTGCTGCTTTTTTCTTTTCTATTCCCTGCCTCCCCACTGCTGAAGGAGAGAAGGAAATAGCTTGTTAAAGATGTATCCCTTTTAAAACTGGATTGCCCAGGCATCACAGTGGGGTTTGATTTTTCTCTAGGTTAGAATTCTGGTGTTAGAATCGACAAGGCTCTCTGCATGTTGTTTGCACCCTGTTTGATAGTGCTGCTGTCACTGCTGTCCTTCTTTCATTCCTGCAGGTATTCAGTGTCTCTCCGGAGCACTATTTCTGTGAGAATGAGAAATATGACACTGCAGGATGGAACTGTAGTGTTAATGCGTCACTGACTGACAGCTGAGCCTTCTCTCGGAGGTATCAGGCTGGCTATCACTGCCAGGAACACAAGGTCTGTACAATGAAGGGTGCCAGTTAAATTTTGTGGCCTGGGCTGTACAGATATAGCGGCTTTTTAAAAAAAAAACACTCTTTGACAAGGCTAAAACTGACTTGGGCATAGTGCAACCCTTAAATATGCTAATCAGAAAATAATTGTGCTGGGTCCTACAAGTTTTACCATATTCATTTATCTTAGGTACCTATAGAATGGAAAGGGGGCAATTTAATGTACTTTTTGTGATTTGTAACAAAATTCATTATTATTGCTGTTCACTAGTAAATAACAAACCACAAATAGCTTTTAAACAGCTAAAATCCGCTTGATTTGCTAATTAAAATGGGTTTTGCAGCTGCTGTCAAACTATTGGTCTCATTAATTAGCTTTTTGCCTTTTTTTTTTTTTGGCCATTTTACTACATACCGTTTGGATACAAGGCAATCTCTTGTGCTCTGCATAGGCAACAAGGTATCCTTCCTTTGCTGAGAACAACAGTTAGTCACTGCTTCCTAAAACCTTTATTCCATACAAAAGCTAAGTAGTCATCTACATACACACTAGCACAAATCAGTTTGCAATATAAAATAATGATAAATTAAGTTTTTAATTAATGTCAAATCTCATTTTGAATCTATGCAGAATTAGAGGAAAACAGATGAACACTTTTATAAGGCTTGTGGCAGATTTTATATTTAATTGAAAAAAAAGCCTAATAAGAAAAGATGGTGATTATGATAATTGTCAGGCATGCCACTATGATATTTTTCATTTTGTGGTTGATGGATTATTCTTGTGATAATCCCTAAAACTGCCTTTAAAGACATCATATGCATTGCCAGCAAGAGTACATAACATGCACAAGATCATGCACGAAGATATAAAATGAAGCAGAATGAGTATGGGAAAGGACAATCAGTATAGACTTAGTTGGTGTTTTTTGATTTTTAAGTGTGATTCCACACCAGTTAAAACCGGGCTATGGATAGGGGCAATTGAATTATTGGTTGTGAAAATATTTTCTCTAAATAAATTATTGACAAACTGATCCTGACTTCTATGAATATATGCATTCTTCACATGGTTTCACTTAATTGAATATGCTAAAGATTGACTGCAAATTGTTCACTTTAACTACTTGGTATCCAGTCGTTATGAGTTAGGTATCTCACCACATGTTTCTACTTCTTAATCTTATGAATAAAACATTTTAAATAAAAGACACAAATAGGGCTCGATCCAGTGCTCATTGAAGTCATTAATTTCAAAAGGGATTGGATCAGGTCCATAATGAAAAGTGAATAATGCACTCTCAGTATGAATTACTGGACAAATCATTTTTGCTGATATTCATATCTCTAAGATTTTAATACTTGCAAACAAATAACATGACCCCATAAATAACAGTAGAGTGAACTTCTCAGCTTTATTCAAAAAATAGTTTATGAATCACTTCTTACATTTGAATGTCTCTAGCTGTAGTAGCAGAGACGAAGGTTTTGTATTTTTGACTTGAATTTCTCAAACTTAATCTCTGAAATAACTAGAACCAATCTATGTTTTCCTCTGGCATGAAAATATATAAATTACTATGATTTAAACCTAGCCTATTTTAAATAGGAGGTTATTGATGAATGTCCCGTCTTTCATTTTACATTTGTTTCTGTTATTGGCTCTATGGAAGAAAAATCCAAAACCTGTCTGTTCCATGTGAGCTAGGGATGGGCCAGTTCACTGGGCTTTGGATCTGATTTGTGGCTAATGCTCATGTTCAAGACACACTTGGTATTATTTTAATAATGATAATAACAAAATTCAGTGGGCCAGATAAGCATCTGCACTATGCCAAACTTCCAAACTATTAAAATTTGCCTCTCATTATCATTGCCTCTGAGGGAGCAATATTGAAACAGAGTCAGAGGGCCACAGTAGCTAACAATTAATGCATGCTTTGGAGCAGGGTTGGATGTACCGTGGGATCAGTGTTGCAGGAGGAGTGAGACCACATCAAGGAGGTTAAGAATGACTCGTAGGATTTGCCTACACTGAAATTAAGCCCATGCCAGCTGACCTGGGCTTGTCAGGCTCAGGCTAAGGGGCTGTTTAACTGTGGTGTAGACAGTTGGTCTGCAGCCCGGGCTCTGGGACCCTCCTATCTCACATGCCCTTTAGCCTAAGCCCAGTGAGCCCGACTCAGCTGGTATGGGCCAGTCATGTGTTTTTAATTGCAGTATAGACATACCCACAGAGCCATAATCCAGTGACACAAAAGACCAGGATCTATAGGGTTATCTCTTGTGGATCCCAGCCCCCTTCTAACTCTTACAAGTTGCTTTCCTAGACTTATGCTGCCATATGCTCTCCCTCCTGGAAGGGACATGGTAGTGGGTCAGAAGTTGCTTGATCTATCCTCTTCTTCCACACCTTTTGAATAAGTAGGGAAGAGGATTTGGCCCTTCAGCCTTTTCTTCTGGGATTGGTATCTCCTGACTGATAACAGATAGAGCAAAAGATGCCTTATTTTCAGCTAAATTAATCCTGTTATGGAAAGTAATTAGACTCTTCATGAAATGAGCTCAGCATTAATGCTGCAGAAGCTCATTCAATCAGAGAGAATTCTTCCTCTAACATGGCTGAGAGCTGACTCTTGATCAGAACATAGCAATCATTGACTATATCTGATTGGCTGGTGAGGCCTTTGTGATGTTGTCACAGAAGCGCCAGCTCCTACAGATGTACAGCTGAAACCATTATCACTTAAACACATTTAAACACCAACAGAGCAGTCATTGGAACTATGCCACCTTACACCAGCTGAAACTCTCGTCCATTATATCGAATGTGTTCAGGGCAAAGTTTCAGGGGGAACAAAGACATCACTCTCTGTGGGTGTGGAAGGTAGAGGAGGAGAGATGGAGAGGTGGGTGGTGTGAAGGAGAAAAGGTGACTTGTTTAACATGCTCTTTCCTCTTAGTGCCAACTTGCCCTTTCAGCATCAGTCTGGGGCCCTTTCAGCTAGTTTTACCCCCATCTTCTAGCGACAAAGCTAAATTGAGAGCTAAATTCAGTAGGCTACATTATTTTTTATTTTTAAAAACAGAGTTAAAAGTAGCTGTCAGGCCACAAACTGTTGCACCAGAGCGACTTTTGTGGATCAAGGTGGAAATAAGAAAATGGTCCAGTTTCCTCCTCACCATTTTCCAGATAGGTTCTTTCCCAAAGATAGCAAGGACCAAGCATTTCCTGTGCCTAAGAATTGTAAATAGACCTTGTACAGCTTCCTCCCCAATCCTGTGCAGCCCCACAAGATCCTGTTGCAACACGGTCCCAAACTCTTTTTTCCTTACTTTTTAAAAATTTTTAACGATAAATAGAATTAATGAACCACAGTATTATAGGAATGGACCAAGCAGGCTTTGAGCACTTCTCAGGTGTCTGAAGACACTTAGCTTCCAACCTCATGTTTCACCACACACTCAAGGCATGCACAAATAGTCTCCTAAAGCATATCCAGTGATGGCTTAATACCATAGTAGTTACTTTCCATGCATCCAGAATATGTACTTGTATAGTCATGTCTTCACACTCCCATACGCAGGGGCAGCTCCAGGCCCCAGCACGCCACATGCATGCTTGGGGCGGCAAGCCGCTTGGGGCGCTCTGCCGGCGCCGCGAGGGCAGCAGGCAGCCTGCCTCTTGCGGCTTTGCCTGCAGAGGGTCTGCTGGTCCTGCGGCTTCAGAGGACCACCCGCAGGCACGCAGGCAAGCCGCAGAAGGCAGCCTGCCTGCCGAGCTTGGGATGGCAAAATTCCTAGAGCCGCCCCTGCCCATACGGTCACTTATGCAGCCTTATTACTTACACACATGCACGCACCCTTGTGACAGCTTTGTAGTGGGGCATTCATAAAATACCACAACAGAAAGACCTATTCATCAGGGAAGTTTACATTTTACAATAACAAAATAAAATCTTCTCTGTATAAATACAAGCTCTCACTCTAATTTCTTCCCCCCATCTTCACTTTGTCATTGTCCCTAAGTGCTTGCTACCCACTCTTGCTTGTCACGATCTTCTATCTAGTTCTCTCTTTAATGGTCACACCTCCCAGTCTAATGCACTGAAGTTTGCAGTAGTGCCTCCTGGCCCCAAAAGGAGCCAGTTCAGGTTCCTTTTGCTGGTTCCGAGGTGTCTTCTAACATTGCTTCTGCCTGTTGGAGTGGAGATAATAATGCTGTCTCTCCTTTAATCTCTTGCCACCATCTCTTAGAAAGTAAGGGTAGAAGAATCGGACCCAAAAGCATGGCAGTCTTGAATGACAGTTCCTACGTATCTCTGTTCCATATGTGTACATTCCATACCTTCGTTAATGTGTAAAATTATCCTTTCCATCACTTATTACAATAGTTAGTTTCTTCCATTATTCTTCCACCTCTTTTCTGACTGACATTCCAGCTATTTGTGACCTGACCCATACACCCACCTCTTTGTCATAAGTTATGCCATACCTGCCATTTAAGATCTAACCATGAATTATTACTACACTACTATTATTATGAATGTGTATAGCACGCAAACTTCACACAGTCCTTTACAAACATAATTACAAACATTATCTAGATGACTACTTCCATAAAGATTTCCAAAGCATAAATATGTTCCACTTCTCAAAGATCTTGACCTTTAAGACAATCAAAGCCAAGACAAAACAATGGTATGATAGTTTTGGAAATGGATGAGATAGTATTATTAAGGAGAAGAGGTCAGGAGTGACTTCTGGAAGAAGTGAGTCTTTAAGGACTTTGCCAGGGGGAGGGTGGGAGAAAAAGATGTTTGATGGATAAGAAGAAGGAGAGTGCATTATTAGAGATAAAAAGCTGAGAGATAGACAGCAATAAAGCCAGAAAACTGGATTGGGCTTCAGGAGTGAAGGGAGGGGCAGGAAGAAAGATGCAGGTACAGGCAATATTAGATATGGACACAGTTGGTATGTGGACTAGGAGCTTGAATGCAGTATGATAAGAGATTCAACAATAATCTGATGATGTGACGAGAACAAGAGAGAAGGATTAATTTGAGTAGACTCGGGTGAAGAAGGCTGAAAAGGGAGAAGAAAACTACTGTAACCAAGGTGAGAGAGAACTAAGGGAGGTGTCAAGGGCTCTAACTGTATGGAATTGAGGAAAGAGACAATGTTAGTGATTATTGAAAAAGGAAGAAGAGACAGGTCTTAACAAGAGACTAGATATGGGAGAGCTGACACCATTTTTTCAAACCTCCTAGAGGTCAATGGCAATAGGGAAGTGAGGCAGTGGGGAATAAATTCTGAAGGTCCAGAGAGGAGGTTCCTGGAGTAACTAGGTTATTAATCTTGCATCACCCATCCCGGGACTGAGATATCACATTCGTATAGTGCCAATACTCTATCCACTATGTGATTCAAAAATTCTTTAAGTTGTGTTCTTTTGTCTCTTTCCTATGCACATATCTGGTACTGTTCTCTGTGGAAGTTGTAGAGATGAGAGAAGTGGAGCAAAGTGCCACTTGTCAGAGTGTAAAGCAGCAGCAATTAAGTAAAGATGGTCTTGTAGCTAAAAAAGATTTGGGACTCCAGACACCTGGGTTCAATTCTATACTCTGCTCTTAACTCTGTCTGACTTTCGATAGGCTACTTACCTGCTCTGTTCCTCAGTTTGCCCACCTGCAAAAGTGGATAATCCTGGCTGATCTCAGAGGGACAGGCCAGAACTGAGAATTGGTGGTTGTCTACAGCAACAGGCAACTGGATTTGATGACTCAGTTGTATGTTCTTACATTAACTAATCTGGTATGTAAAGCAAAATCAGATGGTAACGATCAAACACAGGAGGGAAATTTTTCTTAAAACTAGGACAAAAGCACCCAGATCTTGCAAACTCAGGCAGAGTGCCCAGACAGGCTGCTGCTATCAGGGTACTCCTGTAAAATCTGGACAGATGGTCTCCCTATGCATGCCAGGGCAGATGCTGAGAGTTCCTTTTCTTCTCGGTATGATTTCCATCAAACAGCATGGATACACTTATACGTATGGGGCAGAGTTAATATGCTTATTTGGAAAGGAAGGATTTGGTGGCATACCAGAACCCCAGAGGGGCCTGGTGTAAGAATAGGTTAGGGGGCTGATTCTGAGTCATCCCTGACCCCAACTTACCCTACAGCCCCTCCACACTCCCAACTCACCCCATTGTCCAACCACAGCTCAACCCCAGGACCTTTCTTGCCACACACTGGCACCTCTTCACTAAGTGCTCTGCTGCTGTCCCAGGCGAGGGAAGTTATTCCCAATCCCAGTTGCCCAGCTGCTCTGCTCACGTACATGGTCTTGCCTGCACTCACGTGTTGTGGGTCAAATTTGAGTGATGAGTGGCCTTGTGACCTGGGACACAAAGTGGTAGTTCCACTCATGTTTGGCCCAGCTATCCCTCTGTCATGACAGAAGGTGGCCAGGCCAAACCTGAGTGGTGCTGCAGTTCTGTTTGTCCCATCCCAGTGCCACTGAAATTTAGCCCGTCTGACCATTTCTCCAACAGAGAAGCGGTGAGGATAAATTTGAGCGAGTAGCATTCACTATGTGCCAGATTAAGTGCCGGAGCGCCTTTCCATCTGGTTGGACCCCCATAACTTTGTAGTCCCTGGCACGACTGCACCATTTGCACCGTTGTAGTTACACTACTGGAAGGATTTCCTAAGACATGAACAGGAAGCCCAGTGGGCACACATCCATGTTCACTGGCATGCACTGCTCATTTAATTCTTCAGAGGGGTCATTGAGTCTTCAGTAATGCAAGACACTCTGGGCCTGATTTACCTCTGCCTACAACTTTGTGAATGTATCTACATCTAAGCTGAGTGGATGTAAAATGCTACTACATCAGAATTATCCACTCCCCTAGATAGTCATTTACATCCGCTTGATACTTGCTTTGCAGAAATGAAAATGATTCCATAATGTGCAAATGACTGGGGACTCATGCCCTTTGTGGGCCCCTGCATCATTCCCCGTGGCAGGTCTGATGCAAGACAGCAAGAGGGCTACTGAACACAAGTCCCTTAACTCAATGGCCAGTGCAGTTTCTCTAGTTGAATATGGTCACCTTTACCTAAGTAGGTTAAACAACAAGTTTCACTCAGCCCATATTTGAAGACCTCAAAATCTTTCTCCTCTCTTGATACATGACTAACAATTGAGTCTGCTTAGATTTCCAGATGAAAATTAATGCACAAGTAATGCAGATGTACACATGGCCTATGGAAAAAGAATATACATACACGGGTGACATTTTTGCTAAACAGCATTTTTAATATTGTTCCATAGTATTGAGAGAGAATACATTAATTACGAATAGTGAACAATATAATGATGATGGAAATATGTTTCCAATTTTCCTAATGCACCTGCAGAACTATTTTGCATTAATTTAAATGAGACCTTGTACCTGTGAAAAAGTAAAACTTTATGCTGCCTACTTCCAATGTGATGGGATTGCAATTGTAAATTGTTCATGATCAGTGCTAATAAAGACAAACTATGGGTCTAAGAGTTGCCTTGAATTCAATAGCATAGCTTTATTGCCTCTTTAGCAGCTGTTTATGTGCCCCTTCCCCTATCACTCAACAATATGATATGCCTTTTCCTCAAGACAAGTCCATCATACTTGCCAAAGCTCCCAGTACTATACTTCAGCACACTGCCTGGGATCCAATCAGGTTGTAAACTGCTTGCATATCTTTAGAGTCATATAAATAACTAATGAAGGAATGAATGCCACTTAACAGAATACAATTATAATAATAATAAATCATACAATTGTCTACAGGTCCATAGCTCTTGTCTATCATGAAGGAAAGAGGATTCAGGGTGTGACAGTCAGCAGTGACCCCCTAACAGCTAGTAGCTTTATAATAGCTGGCAACCATTAGGGGAAATTGGACACCTCATGGACACAGTAGCCTGAACTTTTGAACCGTTTTCCCTTATCGGTCTTGAGACAGTTGAAGCTGGTCCTAAGCCGGTTTTTGCTGAGCAGATTGCAGAAGTGCAGGGTTTGCTAACCACCAATCAAATGCTAACATGACCAAAGTCTGTGTGTGAGTGTGTATAAAAGATTCTTGGTTTTTGTATGGAGTAGAGTTTTTCTGTACCAAGGTACAGAACTCTCCTTTCTTCTGCAGAATAAAGCAACCTTTCCTTATCCCTGTCTAGCTGTCATTGGCTCTCAGCTAGGCAGACCCGACATTTCGGTAACAAGGGTAAGGAGAGATTTTAGAACTCTTTGCGAGTTGTATCAAAATACTTAAGAAATAACAAATTCTGAATCAGGCATTTCCTGGCACTCTTGTCTAGCTAGTAACTGCCAGAAAATGACTGGCCTGGATGTTACTAATGCTAAACTGTGAAAATACTTAGAGAAATAAATTAGGTAATTACCTTCTTTAATGCTGAAAACTTAAGCTAAAGTGAATGTTGCCAGTGATCTGTTGCTCTGTTCACAGTACTGATTTTTGCCTACGAGTTAAGGTAACCAGTTGGAAGCAGTGACTTCAGATTTATAAATTTACATTATTTCCTCACAATCTTAACACTTGGGATGTTATCAAATTATTTGAAGAAACAAATGCTGTAAAGGCCTTAAATATAACTAATTCACCTACAAACAGAAGCTGGGCAAAAAAAATGGCAAAATATTTATCAGCTTCTGTTGGCATGTTGAGCAGCTCTAATATAAACCTTGCTCCTGTAAAATGACATTTTCTAACGTAAAAATGTCCTTCTACTAGCAAAGACTATGAGCCTTCCAAAATAAGAAGTGCATCTTTTTTGTAATCTCAGATCCTTTGTTGGGAGATGCGCTGACTGAGAAATTCATGGCACCTGGCACATCGTGAGCATGCATAAAGTGGTCCTGTTCTCTATAATTTCTTTGCCTGCTCCATCCCCGAGGTGATGCGTGATTGAAATTGGCAGCATGCCTGTTCCGTGTGGATTTCAGCTTATAGGATTCTCATAAATTTCAAATCATAGTAGGCTCCCGAAAGAGAGGGACAACAAAGGGACAGCACAGCATTATCACATGTACGCACAATGGGTGACATTTCTTGATGCATAGGCTTTGCGCCAGCCCTCTTCATGGAAGTGAGTTGTACTTTATGGAGGTTTCTTATTTCTCACTGTAGTGAGGCGGTGGTTCCCTGCTGCCCCGGAGAGGGACGAACTCCTCCAGACACCAGAGTGGGCGGAGCTAGTGAACTCTGAGCCCACCCTTCAGAGGGTCAGGCAGTGCCCCGGAAGTATAAAAGCTCGACCTCAGAGATCACTGGGGAAACAGCTGCTGGAGAGGTGAGATGCCTCTGGCCTAGGCCACGACTGGGAAGCACCAGTGGCCTGCAAGGACTGGCCCGACCTGCCCTGCGCCAGCTACCCGGAGGAGTTGCTGAGCCTCTCCCGTGCCAGCTAACAGGAGGAGCTGCCATGCCAGCTGCTCGCCCACTACCCCGAGGAACCCATGGTGCTGGACTCCCCAGAGGACAACACCCCAACCCATGTACTACCCAAGCAGGAGTCTGGAAGTAGCCCGAGGGCAGCTGACACTAGTCTGGCTGCAGCACTGCCAGAGCCCATGTCGGTGTGTTGCGGTCAGTACCCCCATTGACTCAGCAGCAAGTCTTCTGCTGTTGCTAGGGCCCCGGGCTGGGATGCAGTGGAGTGGGAGCGCCTGCGTCCCCCCTGCCACCAACTAGGGTGACCAGACAGCAAGTGTGAAAAATCAGGACAGGAGGTGGGGGGTAGTAAGCGCCTATGTAAGACAAAGCCCCAGATATAGGGACTGTTCCTATAAAATCAGGACATCTGGTCACTCTACACCCAACTCGTGGGTGGCAGTCTCCCCCTGTCCCAAGCTTTTTGGAGGCTTGGGCCTACTATTGTTGCTCAGCTCTGCCTGCCATGAGGGCAGGGGACTGGACTCGATGACCTCTCGAGGTCCCTTCCAGTCCTAGAGTCTATGAGCTCTGCCTGAGGGCCTGAGCTCCTGAATCATTATTGCCCCACCCTGACCTAGGGCTGGGACTTACTACTGTTTATACTGCTACTGCTATAGCGCTATTGCTCAGCCTCAGCCTCAGGGCCTGAGTCATTTTTGCCTGCCCTGACTAAGGGCCCAGGCTTATTACTACTGTTGTACTGATATTGCTCAGTCCCTGCCCGAGGGCCGAGCGCCTGACTCATTGTTGCCCTGCCCTGACCTCGGGCCTCGGCATAACTGTACTGCTTTCTGCTTCCACAAGAGCTACCAACGAAGACTTCCGTGGCTGAACTAATTCTCCAATACATCAACAGTGTGTAGTGAGGCAGTGTGGTTCCCCGCCACCCCGGAGAGAGATGAGCCCTGGCTAACCTCTGTACACTCACCCACCAGAGGATCTGGCATTTTATGTGTGTGCTGCCATCCTTGTTTTGATGGATTCAGTTTTGTTTTTTATTTTTTAAAAAAGCCATCCTGATGATACTTATTTTTAAAGGGAATGTGATCCTATTTTCATGTCATTTCTTTTAAGCAGCTTTAAGTGGTTTTGCCAATAAAAAAAGCTCTTCATTTTATTTTCATATTTTTATTTCCCAATGAAATCACAAATCTAGGCCTGAATTTAAAAGAAATTAAAGCTACTTAGGCATTGCTGCATTTGGCATAGCAAAGCCTAACCAATTTAGAAGCTTAAATATAATTTTCAAAAGGGATTTAGGTACTTAGGAAGTCTAAATGTCATATTTAGACTTCCTAAGTGCCCACACCATTCAGGCACCTAAATCAGTTAGGCATTGCAATGGTGAGCACAGAAATGCCTAAATAGCTTTACAGATTTGGGCTTCACTGCTTGCACTCATGTGAATAGCACAGATAATATGCCCCGGAATGTGTCCTGTACAAACATATTTCTGTTTCTTTCTCCAAAAAGAAAGGAAGATGTTATAAATATTCTGTAACAACTAAATGTTTTACTCTTCTAATTATTTAGCTGTTCATAAGATTCCTACAACATTTCATCTCACATGGGAGGTTAAATCTAATTGTTTCTACCACACCTACTGTACATAATTATACACCCTCTGTTGCTTTTGCATTGTTTAGTCTTTAGAGCTTTGCCACAGTAATGCCAGTGGATATGCTGATGAAGGTGTTGAGCTAATTAATGTATAATAAAGTAATGGCTAACTTTATCTCTGCGCTTCAACACACCCATCCTGATGACAAGGTCTTTTTATAAATAAGCATCCATGCTGAAAAAAATTACTGTGAACACAAGGCGTTTTGGGGGAAAATGTTAGTTTGACAAGATTACAAAATGAATCTGTCATATGCTTTCATTTGAACTTTGTTCATGAAAGAGATTGTTTATATTTTAGATTCTGTTTTTTAACGAAGTGATGAAAATTCACCAATGGGCAGCCTCTAGAACCCTCAGATAGAGAAGTGGGTTTGGTTTTGGTTTTCTGCCTCAACAAACAACTTCGCTATATGTCCAATGAACCCTGTATCCAATCAGAACTAACCACCACAGCCTGGATTTTGAATCATTGTCTCCCGTGGATACTATGGTGTTCAGTGATCACTCAATGCTTAAACTGCTTGCAAGAGATCTGCTTTATTCTGTGTTTAGTCTCACCAGGCCATGCATAACAACAAGGTCAGAGCACCCCACCCAGGCTCTCTGTCTGGAAAGCTCAGCCCTTAAAGACACAGTCACCAATACTACATCTTCTCCTTTGAAGTCAAAACTTAATAACAATAATTTCCAAATAAACCACCTTACAAATATTTGTAACCAACCTAATAACTGCACAAAATAATAATGTTCAGTTCCTCCTTTGAGGTGCCCTGCACTGTCGCTTGGAACTGTAGGGTACCCCTAAAACATCAGCACCACTGATGTCATTGAGCCGGGAGTGTGGATTGTGTTATAGCCTGGTGGGTTAGGGCACTCATGTGGTGAAAGCAAAACACCTAAGTTCTAGTGGCTGCTCCAATGGATATTTAATTATTTATGCAACCCTTCTGCCAGGCCGAATTGATAGCAACAAGGGCCAGGTTCAATACATAGGGGTCCCTTCCCTACAACGTAATGCAAAACCAGCTCGAGCCCCCACTCAGTGACCTGGGAAAATCTTACACACACTCCTGGGCACCTCAAAGAGGCAATACTTCCCCTCTCGCAAGCACAGAGTCTCACTGTAGCAGAAAAGGTTTAATTACATGAGATAAACAACAAGCATTAAGTTGGGAAAACACCTCAACTAGAGTTCATAGACCAAACCATGAGCAAAGACCCACCCCAGGAAATTGGGCAGTGTCCTTTCCCTTGGGATCTTGAGTCCAGCAACCCCCAAATCACCCCAAGATTCCAAAGTCCAATACCCCAAATATCCCTAGAGTCCAGCAACCCAAAGATCACCCACAGTCCCAAAAGTCTCACAATCCAAAAGTCTCTGTCCCAGGTCTGTGCAGCCCCAGAGTTCAAGAGTCTATCTGCAGAGGTTCCCCACCCCCAGCCTGGGTAGAAAGAGGCACTTTACGTGGTCCGGGGCCAACTGCCCTGCCTCTTCGTGGGGTTCTGCTTCCGCCTTCTCCACAAACTACTCCGCTCCACCAGCCACTCCACTCTGCTCCTCCAGCCATCCTCCAAACTGCTCCACTTCGCCAGCTGCTCTGTTCCACCAGCCGTCCCATGATCTGCTCCAGCCGTCCCTGCAAACTGCTCGGCTCCTCTCGCTCCGTGGGCCGCTCCACCCGTCCCACAGCTGCTCCGCTTCACCAGCTGTCCCGTCATCCGCTCCAGCTGTCCCCACAACCTGCTCGGCTCCACTCACTCCGGGGCTCTACAAACTGTTCCACTCCTCTCTGCCAGCTGCTTTGCTCCACAGTGTAGCTTCAGGCTCCCCCACTAGTAAGCACAGTACTCAGTGCTCTCAGCTCAGCAATTCCAGCTCTTTAGTGATTTCAGCTCACAGTAGGGGAGCCCCAGTGCTAATACACCATTAGCCCATAGTGAGTTGAGTTCAGCTCCGTAACTTGTATCTAGATTCTTAAGGGAATCAAAAATCAACTCTGATATTCCACAGTGGAGAGAGCAGTAGGTGGAACTGGTGCTTCTGGCTCATACAAGGCACCTACACCACCAGGTACAGGTACAGGTACAGGTACAGGTACAGGTACAGGTACAGGTACAGGTACAGGTACAGGTACAGGTACAGGTACAGGTACCCATCCCCGGCCTCTCTCAATTCACTGGGTTTTGGAACTCCTGTCCCTTGTCTAGCAAGTGCTATTTAGTTGATAGTGAAACCTTTTATCATAAAACAGTTTCATAGTTCCTCATTTACTTAATCAGGATGACAACACTTTATTCCTCCTGCCCCAATAACAAAGAAATTGGGGATCCCACAGCTGTGAAAGTAACCATTTTAGGCTGCCGTGGGCTATGCTAGGCGGAGTAGGTGTGCCTATGCAAACACGATCAGCCTCTGAAATTCTTTTCCACACTCGCTGTAATTCACCACCAGATGTCAGGGTAGAGCTCATCCTGACTCTACTTACATCTGTACAAGATGGAACAGCCTCAACAGGACACACTGAGAGAGACCTACTCTAGAATAGTCGGTTGCCTGGTTCTCAAGGCATTCACTTGGGATATAAGACAGCTGGGTTCAAGTGCCTGCTCTAGAAGGGGGATTTGAACCAGGGTCTTCCACATCCCAGGTGAGCACCCCAACTATTGGGCTAGTGAAAAAAGAGGTTGGCCATCACCACTGTTTTATGAATAGCACAAGTCCCCTTGTGAATCTCGTCTGAAAAATTGAAGCATTTCATTCTGGAAAAGTCAAAATAGTTCATTTAGACATTTCAGGAGATGAGGGAGGATCTGAATAAAACAGCCAAAATAAACACATGAATTCAGACAACATCAACCTAAAACTGCTGTGTTAACTTCTCTCCCAGGTAGACTATTTCCATTACACAGAACTTACATGTTTGTTTGTTTAGCTTTAGCTTTGGTTCTTTCCAAAGCTACTTGAAGCCTCTGGTCATGCTCCTCTACTGTTTTCCCTAGGTCTAAATATGATCTATGTACACCTTAGTACCCTCTACACCATCAACATTTTGTTAGCTATTCCAGTGACAGGGCCACCCAGAGGCAGGGGCAAGTGGGGCAATTTGTGCCAGGCCCCAGACCCCATAGGGGCCCCCACAAGAGTTTTTCGGGGGCCCTGGAGCGAGGTCCTTCACTTGCTACGAGGACCCCGGAAAACTCTCGTGGGGCCTGGGCCCCCAGAGCTTCTTCTGCTTTGGGTCTTCGGTGGCAATTCAGTGGGGAGGGTCCTTCCACTCTGGAACCTGCCAGCAAAGTGCCCCAAAGACCCGCGATGGGAGGTCCTTCTGCCTCAAGACCTGTCGCCGAAGTGCTGGGTCTTCGGCAGAGAGGTCCCCCCACTGCTGGTCTTCGGGGCACTTCAGAGGCAGGTCCCGCAGCAGAAGGACCCCCCGCCACCGAATTACCACCGAAGCGAGGGCCCTGCCTCTACCAAAGACCCAAGGCCCCCTGAATCGTCTGGATGGCCCTGTCCAGTGAAACACTTTGGATGCCCAGTATGACCCAAAGAGCAGCATGAGGAAACAGTTTCCAAAGGGCGTGTTGAAAGTACACAAATGTACTGTTTTTCTAAAAGCACTTGCCTGAACCCTGCTGACTTATCAGCAGTAGAAAAATATTTGGCATCAGCCATCTCCCCCAAAATGTCTCCCCTTGAAGAAAGTGGAAAATGTTCCTTTTTTACATATGTAGTCAGTTCTTTGAGGTTCTGTATTTTTGGTGGTTATCTGCATAAAAAAGCATACCCACTGCTGGTTCTTCTATTGGAGAGGGATTGAGCATTGGCCAGCATTGTGAGTTCAGTCCTTGAGAGATCCATTTAGGGAACTAGGGTAAAAAAAAAAAGTCTGGGGATTTGTTCTGTTTTGAGCAGGAGATTGGTTTAGATGATCACCTGAGGTCCCTTCCAACCCTGATAGTCTATGATAATCACACTACAATTCCCCAAGTGGTAAGCTTATCCAGCTCATCATTTAGCTTCTGCTTTAGGTCAAGAGGAACTTTCCTAAGGACATGAATGGTGGAGCAGTAGGGATCTTTCAGCTCTGTTCTGTAGTTGTTGAGAGCGTCCCTATCCCAGAGAAGATGTCCTCAGACTCTGTCAATTGTTTTGGTCCCTGTCTCTCCAAAGAGTGCACCCTTTTCATGGACCAAGATCTTGACATGCTTTTTTTTACCAAATAATGTATGCCTTTTTTCTCTGATGCAATCTGTAACAGCATCTTTTCCAAGTTATTTGCCCATACACTTAGCTCATGTTTGCCTTTGATGGGGATACACTCACCACTGTAAGTCCTGAGTTACCCATTTACCCTCTATGCCTTTTTTTTTAGCACTAATAAGACATTATCATCTGCATCTGTGTCCACTTAAAATAAATGTCCCATTTGCTTTCAGGTTGATAGTCCAATCATCTTCTGCTGCAATGTCATCTCTTGCTCCTGCGAAAAATTCATGAACTAGTGGTGCTACGGTCATCCCCTTTGTCCATGCTGTGCACACTCTGCTAGTGTTTGCAAGCTCTTGCAAAGTGATGTACACGGTGGTATTTCTTGCATTTTTTTCTCATATGCTGGGCATTGTCTTGGCTTGAGTTGGTTGCCACAGCATCAGTAGCGCTATGTGCTATTTTCTCTGGCCTGTACTTAGACCTACACATGTCTTTCTGCATTTTCTTGTTGTATTTTGAATTATTTGTCATTGACCACAGTGTTAGTGAAATGTCCGCCATCTATAGGCTTCATTCTGGACTGGGTGACTTCCTTTGCTTGGAAAATTCTAATTGCTTTGTCATGGGTTAACTGTTGATCTTCAGGTAGTCTCTCTCTGATTTTTTTTGTCCCAGATCCCAACCATAATCTGGTTTTTGACTAGGGTCAGTTAGCCCCCCAAAATTGCAAGTTTGGCAGCTTTAGAACAGTCACAAATAGTTCTAAGGTTTCACCTTCTTTTCATACTCTTTGTTTAAAAACACATCTCTTGTCTATTTCACATTTTCATGAAGTACTATAGCCCCCAAATTCTGTAATATTGTTTCATAGTTAGCCTCCTTAGGGTTAACTAAAAACTGTTAAACACATCAAGAGCTTCAGAACCAGCTATTGTCAGAAATAAGGCCCCCTTCTGACTTTCTTCCTGTTTGCTGACACCCTTTACTTGAAGATAGAGTCAAGTTCCATTTAAACTTTCTCCAGTTGTTTTCCATGCTTCCAGGGAGTTTCAGCCCTGGTGAGGCTTTTAACTGATCCTTTCTTCCACTCGGGGTCTTTTTCTTTTCCTTTTATTTTTTCTCCCAGTGATCACTCAGTGTCTAAGGTGTTTGCAAGAGATCAGCTTTATTCTGTGTCTCATTTCATCAAGCTGTGCTTAATAGCAAGAGCTTCACAGCATGCCCCCAGACTCTCTCTAGGAAGCTCAGACTTTGAAGTCACAGTCCACAATACCACAATCAGAGCCTCATAGAATACACTAAGCACCTTACAGTAACAATCTCTATGGACTTGATCCAATAAAGGAAAAATGGTCCAACCCAGGAAAGCTTTTAAGCATATACTTAAGTCCACCCCAATACAGAAAAGCACTCAAGCAAATACTTAACTTTAAGGATGGGCTTCAGAATTATTGATATCAATGGTACTGAAACACAGGCTTAAGTAATTTGCTGAATAGAGATTCAGTGCTGAATTGGGGCCTTCAGCATGTGCTGAATTAAATGCATGCTTGGGTTCTTTGCTGTACTGAGGCCTATAAATAGAAACTTATTAGAGCTGATTGAATAATTCATAGTGAATAACTTATTCTATGAGTTTAGTTGCCTTTTCTGTTTGTGAATTGTTCATAAGCATTGCATGACTTTCTCAAATGTATTTGTTTTTCAAAATTTAATCACTCAAAAAGCTGTGCAGATAAATTTGGTCTGTAGAAAGTTCATGAACAGTGCACTGCAAATATCCAGAGAGTGCCAATTTTGAACATTTACATTTCTAGATTTAAGCTGTGTGGTTTAGTTGTGATTGGACAGAGAGGCCTCCTAGTACTGTTTCTGTTCTCTGACTATTTTTAGGATCAGTTTTCCTGTGCAAATACTTCAATTTCAAAGTTCATAATTCCCTTCCTGCAAATATTTGTCAATATTCACTTAAATTGTAATTTCTGTGAATATTCTTTCCAGATGCTAGCTCATTAGTCATAGAAAATTAAAAACACACAGTTTGTGAAGTAAATTCAGTTATATTATTCAAGAAAATATTCATGGAATACTTTTTTGAAGTATTGGCCCAGATTCTACTGGAATTTTAACTTATACATTACAATGAATTAAAATACTTCCAGATTACTATAAATAGAGTTTCACTATATCCACTTTCAGTATATTTGATTTTCACAATATATACTGAACAAATTGCAATTTGTTTTCATTACTATAAATACAATGCCAACTATCCACTTATTCTAATCAATCAAGCAGTTATTAACTGACTGATTTTAAAAAGCATATTTTAATATAGGTGTCATGGAAGAGGTGGATCTAAGAAAAAATATTTTTAAACAAGCAGAGAAGCATGTCTTTTGTTAAAAATCAATATTTAAAAAAAATTTCAAGTTAAACTAAAGTTTTTTAGTTTCCTTAATGTCGAATAATGTATTTTCTCAATAATAGCCTCTTCCGCCCAAGGTTGTTTTATGTTATTTATTTTACTTCATTTAGTTCATAGAAATGTCTTGAATCATGATAATAGAATACCTTGGGGTAATGGTCAAAAAATCATTTAAAAAACCTCTCTATTGATTTTCACATTTTTACACACTGAGAAAATGTACATTAAAGCTTTGGAAAGCAAACAGATGCCTACATGGAGCACAATGATCAAACAACAGAAAACACAAGAATTAAAGCACATCCCTGAGTCAGGGGAATACTTTACTAGAATAACACAATAAATTCCAGCAGTTCTCTTTAATGAGTTTCTAAATAAGCATTAACATCCTTTTAATACCAAATAGGTTGATCTGATAACCAGATTCATGGCATCATTTGAATTAGCTACTAACCATCTCCCATGAGTTAAGAGCAGTTAGGAAATGGGTTATTAATAGACAGTGTGAAACGAAACTGAAAATATTTCCATAGGCATATGTACATTTTTGCTTTAGATGATTTCACATGCCATTTTGCTTTGTCAGTTGTTGAGAGCACTTTCTAAACTGAGTGCCTTCGCATGCCCATGAGCCCCATCCTAGTTCAGTACAGGGAGGTAGAGAGAGGTACTCTATTTGAAAAATATTGTTGACCCAAGCAATTAGTCATAGTTCGGAGCCATGGTGATGTTCCAGTTGGAAATAGTCTGCATCAAAGAAAATATCAAGCAATTTCTATCTTGTTTATTTACAAAGAATATTCAAAGTCCTGTTTCTCAAATACAAGGGGAACCAAATCCTGCTTCTCAAATACAAAAGGAACAGATTCTTAGCTTACAACCACAATCCTCTTTAGCTAACTGAACCAAAAGCTTTCTCTCTAAATCTTTTTCTAGGCACTGTGCTCCCGGGCTACTGTTTGGTTTTCATGCTTTTTATCTTTGTGTCTCTGTTCTGTGTCTTCTCTGTTTCTGTGCATTCGTCACACATAAACACAAACACAGCCCCTATTCAAAACAATACTTAGCAAAAACTCCTTGATAGGTTCACATACTCCTTTTGTCTTAGGTGAGGGCCTTATCCTTATAGTTATGTTAATTGAAGGATGTATTCACACCTATCAATTAACAAAGGCTTCACCCATCTCATAATAATATTTTGAAACATGGCTCCATTTCTAGGAGAGGTTCTCCTACCAGCTTGCATGCTGATGGAATACAAAAAATTTACAACTAGTTTAGGGACCACTCACGCACTGCTAAAATGCAGGTGGGTGGATAACAAAGTAAGATGTAGGGTACATTTTTCAAAAGCATCTGAAGTTACTTAAGAGCTCCATTGACTTTGAATGGTACTTAGGATCCTAAGGGCTAAATTCACAAGGGTCAACTTAAGTGCCTACCAGCCCCTTCAGGTATCAAAGTCCAGTGTTTTAGCACCACTGGCTTTCACAAAACCTGCACTCAGCTGCCACCTAATCTTGTAGATGTCTGAAGTCCCTAGGCACCTAGGTTTCCACTAGTAAAATCTTCTAGTTGCCCAAATGTCTGCCAGAGCACATGCACAAAGCCTCCTAGGTCCTGACACCACCAAGCCAATCAGCACCTACCTCAACTCACACCTAAATTCAAGCAGGATTCATGAATTAAGCATAACTTTTTATCTCACCAGTGGGGCCCAACCCCAGTCTCAGCATTGTGATGTCTAATTTCCCCTTGTGAATCTACCTAAGTGACTACGTCAGTTTTGGAAAAGGGATTTAGATTTCTAAGTCACTTTGGTGCTTTTGAAAAAGTTTCCTCATAACCTTCTGACAACTACCAAAAACAAAATGGGCCTCACTGACTTCAAGGATCCAAGAGTGAGAAGCAGCCCAATTTTTAAATTTGGGTGCCAAAGTGTGTCAACTCAAACTCCACCTTTGAGTGTTCAAATCAGTATATACAATAGGTGACTAAAATAGGTGATATGGACACCTAATTGCTGATCTGAGCACTCAAATTTTAGCTCTCTTAGGTTGTCATGTTCCTTTAAAGAAGCCCCTCTGACTGAATCAAGAGTGGCATTGATTGGAAGGTGGATGTTGTGCAGGTGGGGATAAAAGAGTTAAAAATGAAGGGCCCTTCCCTACATGCACCCGAAGGCTCCAAGGCAGACTCAGAGAGAAAGAAAAACATCTGCTATTCCTTTCCGACTGCTTCAAGCAAACACAGCTCAGCCTTCACCTCTTCCCTGTGACAACATCATTTGACTGCTAAAGGTTATGCTGCAATAGGTTTCTGCTAGGTTTATCTCATGCATCTGCACCCAAAAATGTCATGCTGTAACCTTTCTTTATCTCACCTTTAAGTTGCTTTCATATTGTGTACTTATATTTTTTCCTTTACCATTGAGATTCTGGTGTCCAATATTAATTAATCCAGTTGTGACTTTTCAAAATTGACTGCTGCATTCCATTCATTTTTCGTTTGTTCTGATTACTGTTTCATTTCATTTACCTGTACTAAACAGTGGGAACAAGAGTAATCATTATTAATTAGAATGGCATTTTGATACCATTAAGTTTGTAGGGATGCAAATGGATAAAAGCCAGGCAGTTCAGTGTAAAGGCTTACACACTTTCCTTGGCTTGTCCTGCTGATGGTAACTATTCCTGCATGTGCAGGTTGGACGCATTATGCACAGGTGTGAGAACTATGAAATGCCTATGTCAGTAGGCCACACTATGAACAGGTTATCTGTCTTAACCTGGATGTTCTTTGCTTCTGTCACAAATTTGTGACCCACCCTTAGAATTACAAATAGTTTTTGTGTATGCAGCTTTTTCCTGGGGAAACTGATCTTTGTTTTCTGGGTACTGCATCTTTAAATGTAGAGAAGTCTCCATCTCTGCTGCAGAGGCAGCTGGCATTTTGTGTTTCAGTTCAAACGAAGAGTGTAGGTGGATGAGTACCTCTGTCCTACCTCTTTCATGGAGACTTACTGTTTGTTCTTTAATTCTTCCTTGTTTACCTTAATCTGAAATAAGTCATCTAAATTGAAAATACATGGTTTACTCTTTTTGTATAAGAGGAACAGCAACCCCCTGGCTTAGTCCCCTATCTATCTATTTAATCGTATTTAAAGATATGTTTAAAGATAAAGATCTACTAAGTTATAATTATTGAAAATGAGGCATCTCCACATCAGAAAATGTAACAAATCCTCTCTGGTATTGTTAGTGTGAAAGTAACAGTTTTTAAAATGCATATTAATATATTTAATGATACTCTTACTCACATCAGCCTCCAAACGGAAGTTCTTCTTCTTCGCGTATATACAATGTGCCTCAAGTAGCACATGATCAGGATTCATCAACGAATTTGGTCCACTGGTTGGATCATTAACGTCTCCGACTTGGTCTGGATACTGAAAGGGAGTGAGACATGAACGCTGATCCATGCCTCCCCACACTGAGGTGAAGAAGCATTAATCAATGGAGCTATTTGCATGAGTAAAGGTTTACAGGATTGGATCTACAAAAAGATTAAATGGCCTGTGAGTTATTTGAAATCTATCCTGCCTCCAGTTTAGTTTCTGTTAGAGTACATCTGGGGACACTGGGCATGAGTCTAATTTCAATTATACTGGAGAAAATCCATTGTAATTCCATTGACTTAAGAATAGTTCCTCTGGATGTATACCAGTATAATGAAGGTTAGAACCCAGCTCACTCGTTGTACACATCTTGATTGACTAAATACACCTTTCTGATGTCACAGCCATTCATGAACTCCCAAAAGTGCACAGCTGTGACCTCATCACTTATAGATTTAGACAAAGAAAGTATTTAGGAAGAATGTCAACCCAATCCTGTAAACTCCCTTCCCGTCTCCTGTTCACTTTCCTCTATTCTCCTGTCTCCCAAACTACCTTTGTGGCAGGCAGCTGAAAATTTTAAATGGCTAACATGACTGAAGAGGTTTGGGTATCCTAAACAAGATTCCAGTTCAGGTTGAGAAGCCGCTCAGCTCTGTCACTCAGCAGAACCTGAGAAGCAGGTAGGCTGCTTCTAATAGAGCTAAGATGAACTGGGTGTGGTCTGTACTTCCTTGCTGTCCAGCTCCCTTGAGTATAGAGACCACTAGCTGACTTTCCTAAGGCTGGTTGGTGCAGACACCGAGGCTTGATTCTGGTTTCTTCAAGACTGGATTACACTGAAGAATCTAGCATTCCTAAGGCCAGTCAGTTCACCACAAGAAGCTGGCAATTGTGTCTTCATGCTTTGGGGTTTGATCTAGACTACCATGAAGAAAGGAGGCAGTGGTGAGGGAGGCACTGTATGCCCTTGAGAAGATATAGACAAATCTGAGTTGACTGGGAGACTCGACAATCAGAGTTTGTGCTGTAACAGCTTGTCTGGACCTCTAACTTTATCTCTCCTTTACAATGTTAGCCTAGGAAGAAAAAAAATCTGGCATTTTATGTAGTGAGATGGTATTCTAGCCTAGCTCTTTGAATGATTGTAAGTGAATGCATGTAGCAATACATACAGCACATTGACTTTATGTTTCAATTAATATCAAGATTTATTGTCCCAACTGTTAAATATTGACTTAAGCCAACAGAAGTCAATATCTGCTATTTTACATGCTCGATATTAAACTTCAGGAAGAACAGTTGGTGGGGAAGACTGAAGGCCATGTAGGGCCATGACTTAAGCCTTCATGTAACTGGTCACTAACTGCTTGCAAATACCTCCTTCCCACCCCAACTTTCATTATTATTTTTACAAACAGTAAGAAGTTAATAAATGAAGAAAATAGGTTGTATCTCCTTTATTAGATGTCCATTGAGTGCTATAATGTTTGTCTTGTTTGCTCATCTCTCCCTAGCAGTTAATGACTGGGAAGCAAGCCTTCATTTTCAGTGTTCTATGGGGTGCATAATAAGCACTGCGGTATTCCACATACAGACACACTGGCCTAATTTTCAAATGTGAATAGTGATTTTGGATGCCTCCAATTTTGGTGTCCAACCTAAGACACCTTAAAGGAGCCCCATTATTCTTTCAGAAAATGGTGAGTGTTGTGTATTTGGTTGTCATGGTAATAAAACCTTGTTGTTGCTATGGCAGCTGAGTTAGATTATTAGGGGATAGCCCAGGCAGTTTCAGCTGGTTTGGTTAGTTCAGTGTGTGGCAATAAATGGCTGCTTTTAAGGTTTACAGCTCTCTGTGTCTCAAGTGATTTTTTCCTAAAACTGCTGCCCCCAAGGATATAGCAAAGTGGCGATGAGGATGGGATTCCTGTGCTGCCCCAGCAACAGAAGGAAGTAGAAGTCAAGGTACAAAAAAAAAAAAAAAGAAAACTTTTTGCTATTGGAAGGGGGTGAGAACTGGCTTGTTTGCACCGACTGTGCATCCTGAAACTAAAACTATGGCTAAACTTATGGGGCCATTGGAACCTTTTGAGCAGACTATAGTGCAATGGCACATATATACTGATCGTTTTGAGCTTTTTGTTATTGCAAATGATATTACAGAAAAGAAGAAGGTGCCAATATTCTTAAGTGTTGTAGGGGCTAAGACCTATTCCCTGCTATGCAGTTTACTACACCCTGTTAAGCCTGAGACCAAATCTTACAGTGACATTGTGGAAATCCTGGGGTCCCATTTTTCTCCAAAACTACTGGTAATTGCTGAAAAATATAGGTTCCACAAATAAACCAAAAAGAAGATTAAACAGTTGTACAATTTGTAGCAACTTTAAAAAGGCTTGCGGGACACTGTGAATTTAAGGAGATATTAAATAATGCCCTGTGTGACAGGTTACTGTGCGGCATGCACAGTGAAGCTATATGGAAGCACCTGTTGACAGAGGCTCAGTTTACCTTACAGAAGGCTGTTGATATTGCAGTCTCCATGGAACTGGCTATGAAGGAGGCGCAATCCATTGGTGCATCCCTTAGGGTGCATAAGGTGTCACAAGAACCTACTCACAAAACTCTGCGGAGTCAGGAATGTTACCGCTGTGGTAAGCTGGGTCACCATGTATCAAAATGTTGGTGTAAGGACCTAGTGTATTGATACTGTGGCGAAAAGGGGCACATTGAGTGTGCGTGTAAGAAAAAGAGGCCTGTGGAGTGGCTGACCAAAAAAGGGAAACCTGCATACCCTACAGCAGACCCAGGATGACCAAGGAGACACCTCATTGCAAGAAGAAGGGCCACTGCACATTTTATCTTTGGCCATGGGATTACATGAATACTGGGTAACCCTTCCTCGCATCGATGACCTCTTCAGAGACCTGGCTGGGGGACAGTAAGTTCAGTAAGATTGATCTGAGTCAAGCATATTTACAGATGCACATCAATGAAAAGTCCCAAGAGCTATTAACTATTGTGATGCATAAAAGGGCTTTATTGATACTGTCACCTACCCTTTGGAATAACGTCTGCTCCCGCCCTGTTCCAGAGAGCTATGGACCAGATCTTGTGTGGCTTGCCAGGAGTCCAGTGCTATCTGGACGACATCCTGGTCACTGGAAGGAATGAGGAGGATCAGCTACCCTACAAAGACTGGAAGAGTATGGCCTACGAGTCCGCAAAGACAAGTGTGAATTCTTCCAGCCCTCTTTTGAATATTTGGGACATATCATTGATGCTACAGGTCTTCGTAAGGCCCTTGCAAAAGTTAGCCAGCTTCGCTCGTTTCTAGGACTATTGAACTATTATGGAAAGTTCATCTCACAGTTAGCCACACTGCTAAAACCACTTCATGAACTCCTTGGGCAGAACAAGGCCTGGAAGTGGACTGAAGCCTATGGGTATGTCTACACTACGAAATTAGGTCAAACTTATAGAAGTTATTTTTTAGAATTCGTTTTTATACAGTTGATTGTGTGTGTTCTCACGCAAAATGCTCTAAGTACATTAAGTCAGTGGACTGCGTCCACAGTACCAAGGCTAACATCGACTTCCGGAGCGTTGCACTGTGGGTAGCAGTGAGTAGCTATCCCACAGTTCCCGCAGTCTCCACTGCCCACTGGGATTCTGGGTTGAGATCCCAATGTCTAATGGGGCAAAAAGAGTGTCACGGATTTTAATTCCCTGTAAGCCACGTTGTCAGTCACTTCTCCCTCCATCAGAGCAACGGCAGACAATTGTATAGCCCAAAACCTGGTGACGAGGCTATGGCAGCGCAGTGAAGAGAGGGATATGGTCATAGACTTCTCACAAAGTACAGGCCGGGCAATGTGCCCCGGCAATGTGCACATCATGCTGATGAACTCTGCATGAGCTCTGCAAACATGCTGGCCAAACAGGAAATGAAATTCAAAAGTTCACAGGCCTTTTCCTATCTACCTGGCCAGTGCATCTGAGTTCAGAGCGCTGTCCAGAGCAGTCACAATGGAGCATTCTGGGATAGCTCCCGGAGGTCAATACCATTGAATTGCGTCCACCAAATTTGACATTTCAAGGCTGATTTTAGCGCTAATACCCTCATCAGAGGTGAAGTAAATAAACTGATTTAAAGAACCCTTTAAGTCGAAAAAAAGAGCTTCATTGTGTGAACGGGTCCAGGGTTAAATCGAGGTAATGCTGCTAAATTCGACCTAAAGTCGTAGTGTAGACCAGGCCTATGATGTTGCATTTAACAAAGCTAAAGGTGCATTGCTAAATTCTGAAATTCTGACGCACTTTGATCCATCCTTATCCCTACAGTTGGCCTGCAATGCCTCCCCTTAAGGAGTGGGAGCAGTCATGTCATACATTATGCCTTCAGGAGAAGAGAGACCTATTGCTTTTGCTTCACGCACTCTAAGCAAAGCAGAAACTAACTATGCCCAAATCAAACATGAGGCATTGGAAATCATTGCTGGAATTCAGAAGTTTCATCAGTACCTGTTTGGGCAGAAGTTTACTCTTCTCACAGACCATCAACCTCTGACTTCTATTTTTGGATCCCACACAGGCAGTCCCCCATTAGCTGGTAGTCATATGCAACATTGGCAATGTTGTTTTCAGCACACACATATGAAATCAAATATCGGAAATCCACTCTGCACGGCAATGCAGATGGCCTCTCAAGGTTGCCTTTGCCAGTCAAACATCAAGATATTGCCCAGAAGGAAATGTTTTACTTTGAACAGGTAGAGAATACACCCATCATCGTTAAAGAAGGCAAATCATGTTGACCCAGTATTGTCCCGAGTTATGGACCTGGTGATGCATGGAACATCTTGACGAACCTCTCCAATCTCACCCGACCTTGTAACCTACATGTCCAGGAGGATGGAGTTATCTATCCAATCTGGTTGTTTGTTGTGGGGGAGATGTGTCATTATCCCACCACCACTGAGATCACAGATGTTAGAACAGTTATATTCCAGTCACTGCAGAATAGTGTGCATGAAGGAAATTACACAAAGCTATTTTTGGTGGCCTGGATTGGAAAGTGCTATTGAAGAGAAGGCAAGAGCTTGTATGTCATGTCAGGGTGTGAGGAATGTACCCCAGTGGGCACTCCTACACCCATGGGACTGGCCTGAAAACCCACGGCAACGTATTCACGTTGACTTTGCTGGCCCCCTTGAAGGAAGCATGTTCTTGGTGGTGGTAGGTGCGCATTCTAAATGGCCAGAAGTGTCTATAATGCAGTCCACTACCACAGAGAGTACTATCTATAAACTACAGGGACTCTTTAATCAACAGACCGCAGTTCGTCTCTCAGGAGTTTCAAAATTTTTTGAAGGCAAATGGGATACACCACATCACTTCAGCACCATATCATCTATCCACCAGTGGATTAGCTGAAAAATTTGTGCAGACAATGAAACAAGCTTTGAAATCGGCAAGAGGACAATTACCCATTCAAAAGCATCTGGACACCTTCTTACTATCCTACAGAAACACACTTCATGCTATGACCAAGGCATCCCCGGCCTTTCTAATGATAGGATGACAGCTGCACACTTGTTTTGATCTGCTGAAACCTTCTGAATCCCAACAAATTGTGCAACATCAGCAGCAAGATCAAGTCATCAGGCATGCACCCAAAGCAAAAGACTGAACCTTTAGCCCGGGACAGCCGGTTTTGGCTCGGAATTATATTTCTGGAGCTAAATGGGTCCCTGCCTTTGTCATCGCTCAACCAGAACCTGTTTCCTACACAGTCTCGACTGCAGAGGATCTCACCATGTAGATCAGCTGTTACCAGGTCATACCAGTCCTCAGGACACATCTTCAGTTGAGTTGCCGGACTTCACCACTTCCGACGAGACACCGAATCAAGAGTCACCTGTTCCTGACTGTCCCCCTCCATTACTGTTGGTGGCTGAGATACTCCCCTGTCCGGAACAAGCTGATACCACATCCTCACCCATTTGTGCTACGAACCCTGAGCCCATTGTCAGGCCTGCGCCCAAGACACTTTTGGGTGCAACAACACCAGAAGTCCTCCATAATCCACCTAGAACAGGCCTCCTCAATGGCTGGATCTTTAGCTAGGGCGAACCCATGGTTACAGGGCAAAATATTCACTGGGGGTTAGCCAGGAACTGAGGTAATCTACCCGCCTTATATAGTTTAGTGTTTGTTTTATTTAGGAGATGCTATTATTAAGAGGAGAGGAATATGCTGTGTATTTGGTTGTCATGGAAATAGAACCTTGTTGTTGCTATGGCAATTGAGTTACATTATTAGGGGATAGCCCAGCCAGTTTTGGCTTGTTTGGTTAGTTCAGTGTGTGGCAATAAATGGTTGTTTTTAAGGTTTACAGCTCTCTGTGTCTCAAGTGATTTCTTCCTAAAACTGCTGCCTCCAAGGATACAACAGTGAGTATGTGTCCATGGCAAAGCAGTTTGATTTAAGGTATCTCAGTTGGGCATCCAAAAATTAAGGCACCCAAATATCACTAGTCACATTTGAAAACTTAGTTCAGCATATATTTTTACTGCAAGTTGAATCCATGTGTGCCCCACTCCAATGTAAAGTTGCTGGCACCCTATGGGAAACCCGAAAAGGTCCAATTCTCAAGTTTTGTAATCCTATAATTTAAAAAGTAGGAGAATATAGTTTTGTCTTTGGGCTGATGTCTCCTGTACATAAAGTTTCATTACGATGCAGAATCTTTCCATGTCCTGGCTAACTTCTAAATAAGAGTTATTAGTGGAAGCAATAGCAGAACTTCTATTCAGTAGCACTGCTATACCAAGTAGCATACTATACTAGTAGCATTACTATACTAAGAAAGTAAACCCAAACAATCTACATTAATTAATACTATGATGTTGCACTCCCTATGTTTTATAGAAATATGTTTCTGAGTGTAAATATGATGTAACTGGAATATGCTTTATGCAAAAGGTCTCTTGTAAGCTATCATTAGAAAGTTTATAATCTACTGAGTGTGTTGAGCCTATTTGTATATATGTATCATTCTTGTATCTGAAACTAGGAAATGTAGCATAACTCTGAGGTCCTACTGTAATTATGCAAAGTGTGGGCCATTAATGGTGGTTTAGAATCTTGATGGCTCCCATTGACTAGAACAATTAACTATAGATGGCTCTGTTTACTGCAAGTCTCCACTGCATACATATGAGCCAGTCCTGAAAGAATGGAGGGGAGCTCATGGAACATGTGAACATGTCACTTGATACTGGAATCCATCTTTAATCTGGTGCTTTTCCATTTAGAAGGAGGGGTGGGAACCCAGAGAAAGATAAAGGATTCCCGCCATGTGCCAAAGATATAAAAAGGGCACTGCCAGTCATGAGAAATCCCCTAGTTACCACCTGAGCTAGAACTAACAAGAACAGTACCAAGAGAAAGGATTGCGTCCAGACAAGGAAGGAGTCTAGTCTGTGAAAGAACCTTACCGGAACATCTCTGAAGGTGAGATTTGCCTGTATCCAATTTCTTAATGTATTAGGCTTAAAGTTGCATGTTTTCTTTTATTTTTCTTGGTACCTTACTTTGTTCTGTCTGTTATTACTTGGAACCACTTAAATCCTACTTTTTATACTTAATAAACTCACTTTTATTTATTAATTAACCCAGAGTAAGTGACTCATACCTGCGGGAACAACAGCTGTGCATATCTCTCTATCAGCGTTATAGAGGGCAGACAATTTATGAGTTTACCCTGTATAAGCTTTATATAGAGTAAAAAGCTTTAAATAGAGTATATTTGGGGTTTGGATCCCATTGGGAGCTGAGTATCTGGTTGCTAGAGACAGGAGTACTTGCTGTTTCCAGTTAAGTCTGCAGCTTTGGGGGCATGGTTCAGACCCTGGGTCTATGTTGCAGCAGGTTAACGTATCTTGCTCAACAAGACAGGGTTCTGAAGTCCCAAGCTGGCAGGGAAAACATCAGGTGACAGTTCCAAGGTGGTCTCTGTGACCGAACCTATCACAAATACATTTCTAAAGTTCCTGTTAATATCAGTGCAAATCAGGACTCTCAAAAATCAAGCTATATCCTAGGAATCCTGAAATTAAAGGAAAAAGCCATTACAGAGAAACAATTACACCATCCCTAAGTAGTATTTCACTTGTGTCATCTGCCTTCCGTTGGGTTGCCTGTGTGTAAGTAGGGAGAAAATCTGGACCTATTCTTTATATTCTGTGACTAAAACTGGCCACACTACATTCCTCTCCCCTTCCTCTCATGAAAAAACACCAAAACAGTCTCAAAAATAAATTTGAGCTTTGACTAATCTAACATGCCAAAAGTGCATTTCTACAACCATTCTTTAAACCTTTCAAAATAAGGTAACTGAGGCCAAATATTTCTTTATATGACACTTTTCCCACCTTTGCACACACATTTGTTATTTATTTACTTATTTGTATTATCGCACACCTAAGGGCCCCACTTATGCATCAGGACCCCATTGTGCTAGGCACTGTACAAATACTAAACAAAAACAGATGGTCCCTGCCCCAAAGAGCTTTCTAAGTATAAGACAAAATAAAGTCCACTTAATACAAAACAATAGTAATTAAAACAAAATATATAATGCAAGCTAAAGAATACCCAGTAAAATACTAGGAGGCTAAAAAAAAGATTCATAGTTCAAAATCATCACATGTGCTTAAAGTGGGGAAAATAACTTTAGTTACAGTCAGTTATGTTACTGGGCACCAATGGGTAACCAAAAAAACTCAATTCCCCAATTTGTGCACATGATCCTGTAGTTACTAGTGTTCTGTGTATGAAAATCCCATTGAAATGAATTACTTTTAAACAGACACAGAGGCAACTACAGGATCAGGTCTTAAGATGGTAGTGTGAAATAGTGTAAATGATAAATACTCAGGACAGACCTAGGGTGAAATCCTCTCCCCATTGAAGTTAATGGCAAAAAATTATTTCAATGGGGCCAGGATTTCACCCATAGTGTCTAATTAACTTGTCTTTTGAATCGCAAGTCCTTTATAAGTCTCATCCTCCATTTCATTGTGGAAATTTGCATATTACTTTGTACATTATTGCATCACAGGCATCTTTTGGGGTAATGCTGTTCCTAAAGAAAGCTTGACTTGTGATGTCTGTTAACCCAAGTTTGTGACATTGACTTTGAAAGGAAAGTGATGTGAATGAAAGCAGTGTTTTCTCGGTGTGACCCACACTATTATCCCATTTTGGTGGTTTGACTCTATGAATTTAAAAGGCTGCGCAAATGTACGGTAAGAAGCCAAACAATAATCCAAAAAGGGTCATTCATGCAACTTTAATTTTGTTTTATGCATACCGTATGGGCCAATCAACTTGCATGTATTTAAACATTTTATAGACTTAGTCCCAGTTTCCCTTTTTTTTAAATGCTTATAGCTACAAGAAAAGTCACATCTCTAATCTTTGACCTCTGCTAGAGACCAAGAAAGTGAGCTAACCAAAACTGTCTGCATGATTACAATTCCCTCAGCAGTAGATACAAGGAAAAGTATCCTCTGTTCTTAACTTTTTAGCATCGCTTGTCTGTCTGCCTGACTACTTCCCAACAATTAGGGAAACTTTGCACTGTTAGGCTAATTGCTGAGCAAGGGAAAATATCCCTTTTCAAGGTTTAATATAGTCCAGTATTGAAACATCACTATTCAAAATTCATATTTCCTTTTAATAACAAGAAAAAAGTAAACAGATTTCAAGGTGGCAAAAGAACAGCAAAGCCCCAAGCACTGAGCAAAGTAAACACCAGGTGAAAGACAAAAGGGTGGAAGAATTGATTATGCCACTTGGTTGCTCTCCTGAGGAAGATAAAAGAGGCCAGGATATGCTCTGCTACTCCCTGCATGTAGAAGTCAGGCTTGGAAACAATACTTTGACATCTCTGCCATGCAGACAACTCCAACAAGCAAGTCTGCTGATTTAACTATTCACACTTTGTATTTTTTGTGCCCACTGATTGACAGCTACAGAACATATTCTACTGGCCCAATCTTTGTATACTGGTCTTAATAAAAAAAGGAAAGAAAGAAAGAATTAGGAGAAGAAAGAGATGAAATTGAAAAGAAAAAGTATTAAATGAACGATAAGGTGTGCAGGACTTATGAAATCTGAGACTCTGCAAATGTATGCTTTACAACAGGGGTGGCCAACCTGTGGCTCCAAAGCCACATGCGGCTCTTCAGCAGTTAATATGCGGCTCCTTGTATAGGCACCGACTCCAGGGCTGGAGCTACAGGTGCCAACTTTCCAGTGTGCCAGGGGATGCTCACTGCTCGACCCCTGGCTCTGCCACTGGCCCTGGCCCCATTCCTCCCCTTCCCACCCTTTCCCCTCAGCTTGCCATGCCCTCGCTCCTCCCTCCTGCCCTCTAGAGCCTCTTGCATGTCATAAAACTGCTGATCAGGAGGTGCGGGGTGCGGGGGTGAAGGAGAGGCACTGATCAGTGGGGCTGCCAGTGGGGGGGCAGCACTGGGAGCAGCAGGGAGGGAGTTGATGGTGGGATGCTGACTGTATTACGGTGGCTCTTTGGCAATGCACATTGGTAAGTTCTGGCTCCTTCTCAGGTTCAGGTTGGCCACCCCTGCTTTATAAAGAATGTTGGGAAGAACTGTGCCACCTTGACTGGCAGCTTTCCAAATGTGGGTCATAGGTGTGGTGTTAACTAATGTTCCATAATACTTCTAAAACAGCAAACCAAAGGACTAATCCTGTAATGTGCTGTGCACTGTTAATGGCTATTAAATACAATGGCAGTTGAGGTCTCACAGCACTGCTCAGGAAGTGCTTAGCACTCTAAACTCTATATAACATTTTGCTGATAGTAAGTTCTAAACTGAGGACACTGAGTCAGCAAACAGTCATCTAAGAGGAGGTATGAACCCCTGTAAGACCAGTCAAATCAACTCAGCATGAGCCAGGCCATTTTCTTCATTGTCTTAGAGCAAAACTGCTAATGGTCTGTGGGGGGGGGGTGTTTGTTTTTTTTGGTTTGGTTTTTTTATATATATAAACTTGGGCTTTGCTTCACCACTCACAGTTCCTAGAAATAATAATTTCTGGGAGCTGTGTGAAACAACAAGCTGCATGGAGGAGCAGGATATTGGACTACGGACTAGTCTAGGAAACCAAAATAGAGTGAAGCTGCAGAAGAACCTTAAGGTCAAACAAATGTGCACTTAGATATGCAGTTGCAAAGACCATGGCTTTCTTTAGAAGTTGCACATGAATGTCTGAGGGCAAAATTTGGCTCCAAAGATTAAGGGCCTGATCATGTCATCCCAAAAAGCCAAAGAGAACAGATGGACATAAAAACCATGAGAGAGCCAGAAATGCTTAAACAGATTGGAATTGACCTTCCCTAGGTTTCCAGGGTCTCATGCTTTCAGAGGTTGGCTCTCTGTGGAGTGGTTGTCAGTGTGTCCTTTTAATCTGGGGGATAACCTGAGTTCTGTGGGAATATCCCAGGGATCTCAGAGCATCTTTCAGGAGGCTGATGCCCTCTATGGCACTCATCCTGTCCCACTCCCTGTGAGAATGGCAGCAGAACTCTTTTATAACTGTTACTATGGCCTCCCTTCCTCCACGCGGGCTCTGTAGGCCTCTCCCTCTGAAGCAGGTCTCCATGTACCATTCATATATATGAGAAGATGCCAATGGCTATTCAGGGGATGATGCCATGGACAGGAATTTTCTCTAAACTTCTCCCATTCTCTACTCTGGAAGCTAATACCGTGTTAGCCCAACACGTTTCAGGGGGAAGCAAAGGGCTATATACACCATTCATTCTCTCTGCTGAAGAAAATTGCAGGGAAGATATGGCCCTAAGTTCTATAAAAATAGCATCCACATTACACTCACAAAATATACAGTCACATGTGCAAACATGTACCTGATCAATCAAGCATCCGTGTGTGCACACTTACCAGTTTGTGCATGGTGTAGATTGTAGTTTCAAATGGATTCAGATAGGTAGAGTGCACTAGGAAGAAACAGAAAAGCTCAGAAAAGGAGAATTGTATTTCCCTAAGGATGGGAAGACAAAATACAGGAAGACAAAAACAAAACCAAGCAAAAAACTGCACTGTAAGAGAAAATTGCATTATCTAAAGTACCAATTAAAGGCATTACTAGGCCTAGGCTGCCAGAAAAATGAAAGGGCCATTAGAATAACTACAACAAAGAGCTGACTAATGGGAAATAATTGGGAAATTAAGAAGAAACTCTTTTTAAAAATCGAAAAAAGAAAGAAAACGGAGATAGCTGGCACTGTGGGGAATAAGAGGGAGTGCAGAAGTAGTAGTAATAATATCTTACCTTCATCCAAAGGCAATTTTAAAAACTGTGCGCTTGATGTTCCCATGCTGAATTAGGCACAATTAGTATTAACATCAACAAGAATCACTTCACTGCTGATTTGCAGTCACCTTTGGAGTGAAGAGTGGTAGTCAGACAGGCAAAAGACACAGCAAACGGCCCAACGGTGAGCTGAGAAGGGAATTTTGGCCAGAGACAGCCAGGGAAACTCACAAGCTAGACTTTAATAAATGATCGGATACCCGAATATTTTGTCATTTTTGGTGTTGCTCCCAGTCTCAAGAGACCAGTCACTTACACCAGGTCAATTTGTACCTTAGATCTCCCGCCTAAGATAATGCTGGTAGCCAATCCCAGAGTAAACAAACTAAGGATTTATTAACTAGGAAAAAGAAATGAGATAGTTCTTTACAGGTTAAAGCAGGCAACATATAAGTACAGATGAGTTACAGTCTATGGTTCCACCATGCATCTGATGAAGTGGGTTTTAGCCCTTGAAAGCTTTTGCCCAAATAAATTTGTTAGTCTCTAAAGTGCCACAAGACTAACTGTGGCTGATACAGACTAATACGGCTACCACTCTGAAACCTTTTCCCGGACAGGAGGATATATACTGTAGGTCCATTTAGAAGATTTCATATCACTACTGACTTATTTCCTCTTCCCATATTGCACATGGAGTCACAGTTCAAAGACTTCGGTGATGCAGGGTGTCCTGCCTTCAAAGATAAAGCTTTTATGGTGATCCCTACACAGGGGAAAGTATTTTTCTTTTTGAAGATTTTGTCTTCCAATAACATGTTTATCATATTTTTCTGCTGGAGGATCTCTTCCTTAGACTTGCTGTCTCTGCAGAAAACCATCAAGAGCCTTGGGCTCATCTTTCCCTGGCTGTGGGGGAAGAGCGAGTTTTCTACAGTTGTTTGGGTTGACCAGGGGAGAGAGAACCCCCAGCAGCAACAATGAAAAGAAGGTTGTCTGGCAGGCATGGATTGTACAGTGAGTTGAATAGCAGCTGAAGTCTCCTCCAATCTAATGCCACGCTCCCTCACTGCCCCTTGTACTTTACAGAGATCATTGACTACTTATTTTCAACTTTGGGAGGCACAGTTTGACCAAATAGCAGCTTTCCCAGACCAAAATAGAGTACTGTTTCACACTTCACTTTTTGAAGGCCTGGTCACTTTGCAGATAGAATGTTGCAGTTGTCCCTCTGAGTGATTTGGTTTAGGGAATAACTGCATTTTTTTATTATTATTTTTGCTGAGCAGGAAAAATAGTAAAACATCTTCTAAATAACTCCGCCTAATGTTTACATTTGGTGCTACAGAAACATGTAACAGTGGCTTTGACTTTACAGAATCTGAAAGAAAAGGGAAAATAATGGAAATTGCTCTGACCCTTGCTACCAGCATAATAGAAGTGGATTATTTCAGTGTAAAGGGAGCTTTGATGGTTTTTGGATGAAACTAAAGGATATGTATCACATATGCTGTGTGATTTGTAAAAGCTGTAATTCTATCTGAGGTTTAAAAAAAAAATCGCATACTCGCATGAATGCACATCACTCAGATATCAGAGTGAGCATCTATTACATATGGTGTGTGCCAAACTCTCCCTCTACGTGACTGTGGTGGAGTTACCAGGAAGTAACTGAGGAAGATTTTGGTCCTTTATATCTGTTTTCTCAAGTCCTTTATATTTTATTCTCTGCCTCCATTGTGGGTTATGTATTTTAGATTATTTATCATTTGACCCTATCAGAAAATTGCACAGCTTCAGCAAAAACTGGAAACAAGAGTGTGCGAGTGATTCCTGATTAGCATTCATTTGGGAATATTCTTGACTGAATATTGTAACAGCATTAAGGGTTCCTGATAGTAAACATGCAAGTTTGTTACTCTCCCCAAAACTGGAAAATGGGCCCAAAATGGTCTCCAGCTACCTTGTAAGCCAGACAGAGATGTACTAGCAAGAGGGACACTTGTGAAGGAGGGGATAGGTGAACCATCCATAGAAATTAGCTAAGGCTAGACAGGAAAGGCAATCACAGTATATAAATAAAAGCTTATTAGTACATGAATAGTTAAATATAGAAAGCAGCACAACAGCCAGAGCCCGTGTTTATTTTTCTTTAAAAATAAATTACTTTTAAAATATCGTGAGTGGGCCAAATTCAGAGATAATGCATAAGGTAGTGTAAGTTAGACCCTCCGAGAGCCCTACTTAAACCCATTATGCTCATAGATCTACTTGCACCCACACAACCAATGTGTAAGCGAGTCTTATCTATGTGTTATAGGTTTTGTAGTGCACTGATCCTCCATGCCTCCCATGCATGTTAACTCCCCACCCTACTCATGTCTTCTTCCTGATCTCTGACTTGCCAGTTACACCAGCTTCAACTTCACTTCAGGTCAGTCGAATGGAGCTTCAGGAAATGTAAAGGAGGTAACCAAACACATGGTGTTGTAGCACACACCATACGTCATCTCTGGGTTTAGCTGTGTGGGTGGGCATTTACGTTGGGGGCAGTAGGTCACATTTTAGGTTTTGTAAGGCACCAGATTTTAATACATTTCATATTCTCTTTTCACACCTTTAAAAAAAATTCTTTATTAATTTTGCTAAGAAGAAAGAACCTACAGAGGGATTGAATGAATATACTCAAAATACTAGTTGATGTGATACTACAATTAAGTCTAATTCAAAATTACAGTGAAATAAACAAATTACACCCCAACTTCCCTACAGAAATAAACATAAATCTCATTGAAAATATACACAAAATGCATAAAAGTGCAACCCACATATAAATGGAAAGGTATTGTAAATCATTGTCATTGAGGGAGATCAGGTTGTCGATTAAACAGAGGAGGTATTATACAAGAGGATGTTAATGAAGCAAAACGAAATATCTTTTTATTTCTTTCTTCTCCCTGTATCTACAGATACATAGGAAGTCCACCAGTGACTGCCATTTATTGCAAATAGAATGAATATTTGAAAAACCCCATAACAAGGAAGTTAGTGTTTCTTTGCTATTCTTAAACTTCCAGCCTAAGCTGTGACTTAAGTTATAAGACTTCTTTTAAATCTTAATAGAGTTTAATTTATCTTGAGAATGACCCTAAATTGAACTGTTCATGTTGTTAGAGCCACAGAACCTTTTAAGTATTGTTTGCAATGATGGTGTTCCAATTAGTTTGTGATGTTTTGATTGTCACAGCAAACTCTCAAACCATTTTAACCCTACATTTGATTTAACTTTGTTTAACTTTAACTCTAAATACTAACAGTAGCACATCTGTACTTTGCTAAAGAAATAGAAGTATACAAGTTGGCAAGAATCGGAATATCATCCTTCCCAATTTCTGCAAGACATTCTTAAAACATGTATTTATTTATTTGGTCTCAAATATATCATAATCACTGAAATTTTGAAGTCTTGGGCGAATCACTATCAAATAAGTCTTTTGGAGCTGAGACCCCCCCCTTATCTTCCCTATAGCAATGCACAAACTATGTCTAGATTCTTAAGTATTAATTAAACTGAACTGGAACTAGTGCAGATTGAGATGTAAGAACCAAGCTGTTTTTATGAAAGATATACATTCTGAAGGCAGTGTTTTGAATAAAAAGCAAATTCTGTACATACTGGTGTTGCTGACATCTTTGTCAATGCAAGAAGGCTTTTAAGGGAGTTGAGTGGGAAAGATTATTTAGTGTATTGGATGAAACTGACCACTAGGCTTCTGTGCCACAACATGGAGTATGTCCAAAGAAGTTCTTTGTTGTTAAAGGTATCAGTGATTTGCAATATGGCTTCCTGCTATTATAATTTGTTTACTAAGATAAACAGGGCCTAATTTTCAGAAATGTTGAGAGCCTGCAGCTTCCATTTACTTTATTTGGAGCTGTAGGGACTCAACAATTCTGAAAATCAAAACTCACATGGCATTACAGTAAGTCACTACCCACAGAAAATATGGATGAGTGTAGATGATATAATGATGATCCTTCATGAACATGAATCTTGCATCCCTGTCCTCCTGGAGGTCACTGATTTTTCACAAAGTTTAAAATCAAATATTAGAAGTTAGTAATTGTCACTGTCCCCATATTGGCCTAAAACTGTTTTCTCTATTTAAGATTTTATTTGGTGCCAAAAAGAAAGGTGATATTTATGACTTTAAATGATATTGTTTCCAAGAATGTACACTAATAAGGAAGGTGGGAACAGCTACATCTTTCACTTGTGGAGAAGGTGATTAATTCTCTCCTTCAGGGTGATGACTACTTCCTGGGCAGTCCTTAGTGCCCCTAACTCTCACTGATTCCATCAGGAGCTATAGCACCATTGCCCAGGATCCCTCCACTGCTGCTCTGTAGCAGCTGGGGAAGCGACCCAAGGGGAGTTTGTATTTTTTGAAGCAGCGTTAACTCCTGCTCTGATATCCTCTGAGATGATATTATTATAACAGTAGCTATTGAAATAAGTGGATAATGATCTATGCCATGTAACAGGAGTATTACACTTTTATAGCTTCTTACCCATGTTGGGTGACGGGCCAAGAAATAAAGTTTGACCTCTCTGTCTCAGCTTTATTGCTCAAGTGGGTTGAATTTGCTCAAATATGCTAATATGACCAGGTCTATGTCTCCTTCCATTTGTACAATTGCCTCCACTTTTCTTGGATCTGATCAAACTCCTTTGTCACTGAGTATGTGTCTTATATAACTAATTTCTTTCAGCCCAATCTGCCACTTATTCCTGTTCAATTTAATTCAATTTTCCTTGGTGCCCTGGAGAATGTTATTCAGTCTCTCATCATAGTGCTGAGCATTGTCGTCTACATGTTCATCACTCTTTACTTCCACTCCATCTCCTTAATATCTTCAAAGATCTGGAGCATAATTTTTTGCTTCAGATACTCGGGTAATACTGAAGGGAGCTTAATTTAATTTACATGTACCAAAATGGGAATTGAAGGTTGTCATAAATATAAAGAAAAGGGTAGCATAAAATCCCTCCTTGGCAGCTGTATTGAATCACTTTACCTATGAGGAGTTAAGTAGCTCAAATCACGTAGTTGGCACCTGACCAGAAGGACCAATGAGGAAAGAAGATACTTTTAAATATGGGGGAGGACTATTTGTTTGTGGCTATCTTTGTTTGTTCCCTCTCCAGACGGAGGGAGAGACCAACCAGGTACAACATATCCTGAAAACATACCTGGAATAATCCATCTAAAATTACAGAAATTGTAAGTAAGGCAAGGAAATGCGTTAGGTTATCTTTTGTTTTAGCTTGTGAATTTTCCTGTGCTACAAAAGGTAGTTTTATTCCTGTTTTTGTAACTGTGAAGCTGAGTCCAGTAAAAAGTCCTCTGTGTTTAAAATCTTATTACCCTGTAAAGTTACCTTCTATCCTGATTTTTCAGGTGTAATTCTTTTACTTTTTTCTTTATAATAAAGTTCTTTTAAGAACCTGATTGATTTTAGTGTCCTAAAGGTAAAGGGTCTGGTCTGTACTCACATTGCTAAGGCAATTAGTTGTATATTATTCTCAAGCCTCCCCTGGAAAGGGGGTGAAGGGGCTTGGGAGGATATTATGGGAGGATAGGGATTCCAAGTGACCCTCCCCTGAATTTGTGTGTAAATCACTTGGTGGCAGCAATATAATCCAAGGACAAGGAAAGGAATTTGTGCCTTGGGGAAGTTGTTAACTTAAGCTGGTAGAATATGTTTAGGGGGTCTTTCATGCAGGTCCCCACATCTGTACCCCAGAGTTCAGAGTGGAGGGGAACCCTAACAAAGGTGCAGAGACAGATTCTTCCTTCTCTATTCAATGAGGAATACCCTGTTTGAAGTTACTGAAGTTATACCTGGTGTTATTGGGCCATTCAACTGGAATCATGCAAAATAGATGGAGAGTACATTTTTATTGGTGGAGATGATTAACCATTGGAACAAACTACAAGAAAAGTGATGATTTTTCTATATCTTGCAGTCTTCAAATCAAGAGTAGATGCCTTTTTGGAAGATACCTTATAGTAAAACACATTGAGATAATACAGGAATAAGTTTGTTAAATTCTGTGGCCTGTATTATACAGGAGGCCAGATTTGTTGATCTAACAATACCTTCTGGCTTTAAAATCTACGAATCCTGGAGAATATAGCTCTCTGCTTATTTCTCAATTATTTATTATTTCAGGTTTTTTAAAGTTTGTTTATTGTTTTCTTCATACAATTTAAAGAGGTTTTTCAAGCTAGATGAGAGGAAAGGATACTTCTTCAGTTATACAATATAAAAGGTCTTTATCCTTATTTCAATTAAGCCGCATTTATGGCTACTTCATATTGCAAGATGCAGAATTCACTAGAATCTGGCGCTGTATGTATTGAATGTTTAATGTACTAGGAGAATATTTTTCCCATTGTCATGTTGGTGACAATTTATCACAACAGATATCTACATTTTGTTGTGGAAAACATTACTTACAATGATGCTTGAAAATAACTGTTGCAGCAGGCAGGGTGTACATGATAGAAGAAGCGGGGAAACTATCTCAAATGTAAATGTTAATGCTAGCAACCTTGCACGTTAAGCTATTTAGCCTTGAAACAGGTAAATTCATGCCATCTTTCAACATCTGATATCCCACGGTCAGTTATATACAGCTCTGGCTTCACTGAATAAAAAGTCAAACTACTGATAGTTCTCCATGTTAGTCAACTATTGTAAACTAATACTATTGACTCAGAGCAAATGTTAACTATGCAAGTGCTCAGTGTAGAATAGAGTGAGTGATGAGATTGTGTACTATTGTAAATTTCTGGTAACCAAGTGCTGTTTACCAGAAATTAATCATTCATCTGTGTCATTTTTGGTTCTACTGACTATTTCTTCGATGGATGTTTTCCCAAAGAATCCTAAACATAACAATATGCTAATAGATTTTGCAGATGTGTACTTTTAATATTAGATACTGATGGCACCCTCTATAGTTAAGGTTTAAATATGCATACCATTATAAACTCTCATTTTCCTCACAACTGTCTGAACCTCCTTTTGGGAGGAAATTCTACGTTCTTTGTCCTAGTCCAAAATGCTGAGCAAATTTGACTGTGGTTTTGGTGAGCACTGAAATGTAAAAAAAAAAAAAAAAAATCCATCTTTTTTTGATAATCTAATCAGATATTTTTCACTCAGATAACTTAAAATTGGCTTCCATTGAGCCTTTAAAATCAAATCTGGTGTGAAAAATTTGTTTCAGTAGTTTTAAAGCTGTGAGATTTAAATATGGCAAAATTGTGCATCGTTTCTAGTTCTTTTTCTAACGTGTTTTAAGGATGCACTTGTTAAGAATGCCCGAGTTAAGGATACACTACTCTGATTAATATTCAGTTGAAGTACTTATACAATGCTTATGAACAGAATATGGATGCCTTCCAGATTTAGGAAAATACACGAAGACTAAGGTCTGTCAAATGCAGTTTGTTTCCATTTTCATCTCCCTCCCATGTGAGAAAATTATGTTTATAGTGAATGTTGGGGTTGTGAGTAAATTAATATGCTGTAGGATATCCTTCTGGAAGTTCAAAGAAGTACACCTTGCATTTGTACCAGAACATAGTAAGGTTTGTGGTAATTCTTACTTCTTGTAGGAGAGAGAGCTACAGTAAGAAACTAGCTCCCCAAAAAGTTCTATCTCTTGCACAAATGAATTTTACCTTAGAAGAAGACAGTTCCATTATTCCTGAAGAACAGAATAGACAATGGCAGTTGTAGTTCCAGACAGTGAAAGTCTTTTAGATATCCTTAGCCCAAGCTGCTCAGCACTTCAAAAATAAGACTCAGACCTTCATAGTTAATTGGAGAAAACAGAAGATCTTGAAAGTTTCCAAAGTGCAATATATCCCGGTAAAGGAATATACACCTACAACTAGAAAATCCTTTTAAGCTTGTAACTGTTACAGGCTAAATAACCCTTTATCAAGGAATATTAAGGTAATTGAGGACAGCTAAGTTAAGGACATTTCAATGAGACAAAGATAGCACACTCAAGCACTGAAGTTAAGAATGGTTCTTTTAGTGTCCCTGGACTCTGAACCTGCTGAGCTGATAAGCTCCACAGGGGAATGAGCCAGTAGGAAAATGAACTATTAGAAAAAGGCCCAGGATCAAGGAACTTGCAAACTTCACTGCTGAAGATGACTGACCTTGTAAGTGCTACTAGCTGAATAGGCAGCTCAAAGACTTAAAATACCTGTTGGGAAAGTCTGTAAAACCCCCTTGTAAAATTGCTCCACATGGCTTCCCCTTCCCTTTCTCCTCCCCCTCGCAAAAATAGAATAATTAAATATAAGCCCCTTTCCCACCCAATACTCCCTGAAAACTCAATTACTTAGCATAAATTATGCAGCATTAGGAGTAAAACAACAGTCACTCAACAAAAGTTAGGTGCTTCTTAAGGTAAAAGTATTGTGTCTGCATTGTTACTTCAGCTAGATTGCACACTGGCACTATTTTATATTCTTCTTCTCCTTGTTAAATGTTTTATGGTTTATGTTTTAAATATGCTGGTATATCAAAAACTGTTGTGAGAATCCATCTTCTTTGTCTACCCTCAACCCCACCCTTTACATTATATCTTAATATAGTTCATCCTGGTAAGATGTTTATTTAATGAAAAGTATAAATCATTCTAAAGTAAGGAAATGTGCCTATGATTACAGTCTTTGATTCCAGGGCTTTGCTGCTGTCTAACATCCCTTGCAATTTCTAAGACTTCTGTGGAGATTGATCCCTAGAATATTTTGTTTTGCACATTAGGTCACTCCTAGAAAAGAGGTTATATTATTACCCTGGGAGAATAAAAAGAAGAATCTTTGATTCCCATCATCTCACCATGGCCAGCAACAGCCGCACTCATTTCTTGGCTATCATCGAAAACCAGCCACCATGAGAGCACCTAGCAAACTCAGCAGCAGACACTACCACATTTGCCCATGGGCAGCTGACCAGAAGAGTCCCAAGCAATGTAGAGACGGCAATGCATTTATATACACAGAACACTCCATATTGATGCTAGTGTGTGAACATTGCATAGAGGCTCACAATGAGAGTTTCTAGTTCTTTCAATTTGCTAGTTAACGTTTTTGGGCTAAAGAATTGTTCTTAGTTTCTGAATGCATTTGCGGTACAAACTTCCCTCATGACATAGTTAATGTAACTTGTTTTTCTGACACTGGACTAAGGTAAAATAAGGGTATGTCTACTCTTAAATTTGCAGCTTGTGGAGACATACTTGCATTAACTCTGATCAAGCCAGCACACTAAAAATAGAGTATAACTGAGTGGCAGGAGCGGCTAGCAGTGCCTAGCATATTGGATGGGTGTGTACTCAGGACAGCTAGCACCTCACACTGCCACAGCTACACTCTATTTTTAGCACACTAACTCAATCTGAGCTGATACACATAAGTCTCCTTGAGTGGAGAATCATTCCCTCAGATCAAAGTGTGAACATATCCTAAATCAGTTCAAATTCACACTATAGGTTAAACCAGTGAAACTCCCTCATGAGGACAAACCCGTACAAGGATTAACAAAGGCCCATACTCTTATGTAGGTCACCTGGACTTGGGTCCAAGTACATAGCAATCAGAGCATTTATTTACCTACATACTCCCTCTCTGGGGCAAGTGAATGAGGAATGGGCAAACCTTTAGGATCCCCTCGTCTCCCTTCCTCTTCCCCCTCCTCACTCCATCTCACTCTTTGGTCGTATAAACACGCACTCTGTTCTATTTTATGCTAAAATCTCTCAAAGATATCAAATGTACTGGGTAATAGATAAGCAATAGGACTAGACTTACTGAGCTGATCCAGAGTGGACAGGCAGGGTAGTAGTTTATTGAAGGTATAGGCCAACAGAAAATTACTAACCCCTCCCTAACTGTAAGGAGGATACCTGGGTAAAATTGTGCCTCAGACATGCCTCTGAATAACAATGCCTCCAGAGGTGTGGCAGCTCATGCACCACCCCAGCTCAGGGCTGTCCCGAAAGTCAATATCTACCTCTATCTGATTATCTATTACCCTGGATATTAGACTTCTTTGAGAGACTTTAGCATACAATAGAACCATGTATGTTCAGACTCACTGAAACCTGGAGGAGGGGTGCTGAACATCTGATAATGGAGGAGTCAAATTTCTGTTGCAGACACTAATCCCAGAAGTTGCACCTCTAACTACCTGATTACAGGGGCACATTAATTGACTAGAGGTTTAACTACACAACTTTGTGCCCTCAACTCATTTTGCAAATGCAAAAAAAACAAACCAAAAAAACCATACACATGAATTTGGCAGATGCAGTGCAAAGAGTAAGGCCACATTTCAACCTGGCTGAAATAAAATTATTAAGTGATGTTGAAGGTTAATAAACAAAAGAGAAGGTAGTGGGCCCTTTGTTCCATGTTTGTATCAGGATGAAGTAGGCTTCACTGCAGAACAAGTAGTTTTCATAGAAAATGTCTTAGCTGATACAAAGAAGTAAACTTGTCACCTTCTGTGTCTTTTCCTGAAGTTAACATTGTCTTTGTGCTTTTGGTATCTTGCAGCTTTAGCGCAAAACACTGAGTCAAAATAGTGCTTCTTTTGTCTCTTTATTTTTGTTCTTTTCCTCAGAGCCTTGAACTCTAGATAGACTGTGGGCCTTGAATAAAACAGCTGTGCTCTCCAGGTTTAAGAAACTGGCATCTTCATTAGGATTTCAGCATATATAGGGCCTGATTCTGTTCTCACTTACATTGATGTAAATCAGGAATAATCCCATTGTGGTCACTGGTAGAAAACTGGTTTACGTGAGATCAGACTTGGCCCCAGGCTTTCATACAATTGGAAAAGAAGCCACAACGTATCTTCTGATTACTCTTAACAAAAGTGTTCTTCCCAAAGTACCAATTTCTTCTGAGCTCTTCTTTCCTTTAAGACTCCTCTTGAATGAGGACAAATGAGATTGATGCTCACATTCATCAGCAGCCCAGTACTGGAGCATTGGTGCTGCTATTGATGTGCACTCACTGTTGGTTCAGAAGCAATTGTGCCTCTTTTAGGTGTCTGACTTGAAAACTTCTGAAAAAAATAAGAAATGTTTAAAAGCTTAGCTCAATAACAGACTATGCTGTGTGACTAGACTTAAAATAGCAGATACCTTTAAAGGGCAACAGAGATGGCTCACTTGATGATTACCTGGTCTGTTCATTCCTTTCAAAGTACATGGCATGGCCACGGTCAGAAGACAGGATACTGGGCAAGATGGACCTTTGGTCTGACCCAGTATGGTCGTTGTTATGTTCTTAAAACAAAATCCTTGGAAAAATCAACTCTTCCTCTCTTTTCATGCCAAGTTCTGAGTTCAGGGTTTGGTGTTTCTCTTGCAAAAGTTGATGACAACAACTAGCACTAGTGCAAAGAAATGTTTTTGCTTTGGTTGTCATCAACTTTTAGAAGGGAAATCTGAATTCGGGTCCTGGCAGGTGAGTGAAGGAGGGATGGATTGTCAAATATTTTGTTTTGCAATGCATTTTAACTCTGTACACTGAGATCCAATCCCTAGCCTGGATCACACACTAAGTAATAGGACTCTGCGATGGGGCATTCCAATGGAACAAAAAGTGACATCTCAGTGGTTCCTGTGTATCCATTCTACTGGGGAAACTGCTGTAGAATCCACATGTTCAGCCACTGCATCTTTACCTAAATATCTCTGCTGTGTCCCCAAAACCCTTTATGTTGAGATGTAGGGAGTTCCATGAAGCACCGCTCTGCAGACAGCAGAAGGAATAGATCCCCTTTTTGAGGGTCCTGGCATCCTCTCTCTCCTTTCCTCTGCACAATTGCAGAGGTTCTGCTCTGTCATGCACCTCTGTGATTATCGAGAAGGGGGAAGATTTATCCCATAGCAATTATTCTGTAATATGCAGAGGACAAGGGGGAAATTTCAGATGTGGAATTTGTAGTAGGAAGAGAGCCTGACACAACAAATGAATGAGGTAGGACCTGCTCACAGTATTTGGCAAAAACAGAGCTAATATTGTAAAAATACACATTCCTAAGAAGTGCTAGTTACAGAGCGCTTATGCAAATACATCCAGATATTAAGTGGTACCAAAACATCCCCATATTAAGGAAGGTTCAAAAACATTCCCCAAGGATAACAGGAACACACTGACCCCTCCTAAAAGGATAAGATCAGGATAACAGTATGTAATAAAGATGTTTTAATTGAACCAACACCAGGTTGAGTGGGGGCATAATTGTATGCCCTTATAGTCACTAAAAACTTGATTCTGCCACCCTTTTTAATGGTGAGCCATATCTTACACCCCCAGAAGTCCTATTCAATCACTCACACTCTCACTTAGCAAGTGGGCAAAAGTCTAGAGAACTCCAAGTCCAAGCTGTTTTGCTTTACATGCTGGCTGAACTGAAGAAAGGTATAGATTCAAGTAGCTTCCATCCTCCTCTAAATTACACCTGCTTCTAACTCTATGGAATGTAAGTGACATCCACTTTGATTCTGTTACAAATGTTAGAAAGGCCATGTCACTTACACAGCCTTATGCATTGCTTCCAGAGCCGTTTTCTTAAAAAAAAAAAAAAAAAAGAAGAAGAAGAAGAAGATGGACACCTCAATAAAGATACTTTTAAGACATCAAATTTCCAGCTTAGAAACAAACCCTCCTTCTCTAGCAGGACCATCCGTATTTTTATGCAGGAGAATGCAGGCCAAAGTGCTGTTTACACCAGAATACACACAACCCTCTAAAGTTACATTCATTTGTTGTGTCAGCATGTAACCCAGCTGTCAGCTGAAGTGCACCTAGTACTAGTCCTCTTTGATTGGAATTAGCTGTTTATACAATATGTGACTCACCAGGCCAAGACACTGCAAGCCCAGAAAAAATACATAGCACAACAAAAAAACAGTCAGTTACAAACTGTGTATGTTATCACATGTGATTCATTTCTACAGTAATTCAATTATTTTGTTGCTTATAGTCCAGCCAGTCCCCTTTCAGATCCTTCCAAAATAAATAAAAAATGTCATTGATGATAATATGAAAGAACTCCACTGAAGTCAGTGGAGTTACTCTAGATTTATACCAGACTTGCACCAGAGGAGAATCAAGCTACACTATCCTGATCATGTAAGCTTCTACTCATGCAGATAGTTGAGTAATAACTATATTGGCTTGATTCTCCTCTGGTGAAAATCTGGAAGATTGACTTCAGAGTGTAAGGGTTTCCAGGACTGGGACCTAAACACTCAGTTCTATCATCCTTTGGGAAAAGCTTCTAGAGATCAGGATTTGTACTGAATTTTTAGAAAAGTATATATAGACATACAAACAAGCGGAGAAAGACTAAAAATACAAATACCAAATAATATGGTTAAAATAAGGGAAAGGGAGAAAACAAATTCCTTTGTGACTATTGTTTTGTCTTCTAATGTGTTCAGATCTCATAACTGAGGCTTTTAGACAGGTTCTACAACATTAGAAATATAGTTGAATGCTAATCTGCAGATATATGTTTTCTTATTAGTACTAATAGTACCTGGCTTTTTTATATAACACTTGGTAGAACTCAAAGGGCTTTACAAAGGAGGTATTATTAGCCCTGGTTTTTAGACATGGGGAAACTGAGGCATCGAGCGGTGCTGTGACTTATCCAAAGTCACTTAGTAGCCAGTGTCAGAGCTGGTAATGGAACCCAGGTCTCCTGAGTTCCAGTTAAATGCCCTATCCACTCGCATGCTGTTCCTCTCAGTGTCTTCAAGAAGTATAAATCTAAAAAAGATCCAACACCCTCCTGGAAGATTTGCCTGTGTGAGGATTACAGGATTGCTGCTTTAGAGATTAACTTTCTGATGAAAAACACTTGGAAAACGAGCACTTCCATTGATATCATTCTTATTTTCTAAGTGTCCTTTTATTTCAAATATAAAGTTAACACCTGCCTTTTAACTATAATGGCTTAACACAGAAGTTGCTGTTATATCATCTATCAATATCTGTACATTAGTAGATGGAGCTACTGCCTCTGCTAGGGGGGTGGATCTCATTACAAAGATACTTGTCTGCAGGTGCCTAATTTGATGATGTGAAGGGACCTCTGTTTCTGCATGAAGTTCCATTGACTTCAGTGGAACTCCATGTGGGAACGAGGGTCTGCGTGAATGGAACCACTTGTGGAACTGAGTGCTAGGTCTAGGAAAAGGAGATGTCAATGTGAGTTCTCTAAATATATATATATGGACATTTCATATTAATTTCACAACTCTAAAGTTAACAAACTTTTTTTAAAAAAATGTTGAAACATTGTTTTCCACTGCTGTTTAATGGGAAAGCTGAATCTCCCAATCCTACCCCTCATCATCAAGTTATTGGATTGCTTGTTCATTTTTAAAATATATTTTGGATTGTACCTGTGATGGGTTGGATCACAGAAACCGCCCTGGGAGCTGCCACCTGATGTGCCAAGACTACCTCTGCTCCTATTTTCCCTGCCAGCTCAGGACTCCAGCATCCTGTCTTGCTAAGCCAGATACTCCTGTCTGCTCCAACAAAGACCCAGTGTCTGAATTACTTTCCCCAAAACTGCAGGTTTACCTGAAAGCTGCTAACAAAGGTGTGCTTGTCTTTTACACCCAGATGCCCAATTCCCAATGGGGTCTAAACCCAAATAAATCTGTTTTACCCTGCATAAACCTTATGCAGAGTAAACTCATAAATTTTTTGCCCTCTACAACACTGATAGAGAGAGATGCACAGTTGTTTGCTCCCCCAGATATTAATACATATTCTGAGTTAATTAATAAGTAAAAAGTGATTTTATTAAATATAGAAAGTAGGATTTAAGTGGTTCCAAGTAGTAACAGACAGAACAAAGTAAGTCACCAAGCAAAATAAAATAAAATGCACAAACCTATGTCTAATCAAACTGAATACAGATACTCTCACCCTCAGAGATGCTTCAGTAAGTGTTTTCCTCAGACTGGACACCTTCCAGGCCTGGGCACAATTCTTTCCCCTGGTACAGTTCTTGTTCCAGCTCAGGTGGTAGCTAGGGGATTCTTCATGATGCCTTCTCTCCCCTCACTTTGTTCTGTTCCACCTCTTTATATATCTTTTGCATAAGGTGGGAATCCTTTGTCCCTCTCTGGGTTTCCACTCATTCCTTCTCAATGGAAAAACACCAGGTTAAAGATGGATTCCAGTTCAGGTGAGATGATCACATGTCACTGGAAGACTTCATTGCCCACTTGCCAGCATACACGTATACAGGAAGACTTACAGGTAAAGCACACCCATCTGCAGACAATTGCCCTGGTTAATGGGAGTCATCAGGATTCCAAACCACCATTAATGGCCCACGCTTTGCATAATTACAGTAGGCCCTCAGAGTTATTGTTCATATTTCTAGTTTCAGATACAAGAGCGGTACATTTATACAAATAGGATAATCACACTCAGTAGATTATAAGCTTTGTAATGATACCTTACAAGAGACCTTTTGCATGAAGCATATTCCAGTTACATTATATTCGCTCATTATCAAATTTTCATAAAATCTTATAGACTGCAACGTCAGACTATCTTCCTATGTATCGTGCTGTTCTTTGTAATTGGATGTAGTGGTTAGAATTTGGATGATGTTACAATGGAGCTATCCATTAAGAAAACACACAGACAAGACCTAAATGCTAAATTCCTTAGATGTTGCCATTTTGAAAGGAGGGTGAAGTGTATTTCACCCCTTTATGCATAGCAATGGTCAATATCTTAAGGATACTGATTGGGTTTTAACTGCTACTATGTAAACCTGAGAGAGGCAAAAATACCCTGCTAGTTGTCCCTGAACAAAATAAAGAACAGGCAGGATTACTTGAGTGGATTTGCCATGTCTCAGAGGTCTGCTTGACCTTGTTTAGTGGCACTTTAATGAGACTACTGATAAAAATTTCAGCATGAGCCTTTCAACTATGACAAGACTGACTCCTAACAGCCTCTTCAGCTCCGTAAAGCACATCTCCGATTCTCTGGTTTGTCTCCTTGATGCTATTCATTGTGGTTTCTGTCCTCTCACAACACCCTGCTTAACTAACCTTGAGAAAAGTAATTATGCACTCAATATTGATTAGTAAGGATCCATATTTAATTATGTGTAACATGTTCCACTCTCAGAGTTTTAGTTCTTTGTTCATTGATGCACGTCAGGTCAGATTGCTATGTACTTTTAGCCACACAATAGTGATCTTCACACTATAGTGAATTTCCTCCCTTCCTTAGGTTGCACAAGGAAAAATGTTATTTCTTCAAGAAGCTAGTGGACCAGTCTTTTAGTACACACATCTAACCAGTCATTCCTCCTTGTTGGACTTTTACTTATTTATTTACCAAAGGGGATCTTTTTATATGCTGACATGGATGGAACAGAGCTGTAGGATTTGTGTGCAGTATCTGTGGTGAGCACCTGAAGAGAGTTCAAACACTACACTAGGAGGTTCTCATTTTTTAGGTCACAGAGACAGTTAGATCACACTTGTACAGAACTTCTTCTTTCGTGACTTCTAGATTTGCTGCAACATAAACTTTGCCAGCACAAAAAGAACATGTAATTAAAAGTTCTTCAGCTCCCGTACTTGCTTGCCGTGTGCTATCACTTTTTATAAACACTCTCTTTAGAAGTCACTTGTGGTAATTTACCTTCAGTTAATAGTCAAAGTTGTTTAAAATGATGCATCAAGTTAACCTTCTTTTAGAGTATTGTGATTATAGGTATAAGTAGAGATGGTCCCAAGCAGGAACCCAAATCTAGCCTTACCCACCCCACCCCACAAATCTCAAAAAGAATTCAGACTAAAATCTTTGCATCTGAAACCATCCCACAGGTTTTTGTTCCAAGTCAGATTCTAAACCAGAAGGAGCTTTCTCTTGGTCGGGTTCAGATGTGGGCTGAGTGACAGAAATTTCATGAGAATAGCTCACAAAATGTCAGCACCACTGAATGCAAACGTTGACCCTGATTCAGTCTCAGTCTCTGAATCCTAGCCTAAACTGAATACAGATCCAAACGCTGTCACCTTAGCCAAGCTGTTGATGATAAAAACATGTTCTAGTTCTATACGAAATTCTTTAGAGAGCCCAGTGCAGGCCGGAGCACTCTGATTGGGTGCTGGGTGGATTCCCGGGAGGGAGTGCAGATGGGAGGACTCTTCCCCACCCCCCGTCATGGAACTGCTCCATAGAGGTTAGTTTAGCCCAGTGGCTGAAATAACTGCTACAGGCTCTTCTGTAGCCCCAGACTTGAGGGGCAAGTTGTAAGGATTTGCATTGGAGTAGATCTTATTTAACCTTTTTATTACTGACCTTGGCACAAAGAGCGGGAATGTGCTAATAAAGTTTGCGGATGACACGAAGCTGGGGGGTATTGCTAACACGGAGAAGGACAGGGATACTATTCAGGAAGATCTGAACCACCTTGTAAACTGGAGTAATAGAAATAGGATGAAATACAATAGTGAAAAGTGCAAGGTCATGCATTTAGGAATTAATAATAAGAATTTTGGATATACATTGGGGGCGCATCAGTTGGAAGCGACGGAGGAGGAGAAGGACCTTGGGGTACTGGTTGATAGCAGGATGACTATGAGTCGCCAATGTGATACGGCTGTTAAAAAAGCAAATGCGATTTTGGGATGCATCAGGCGGGGTATTTCCTGCAAGGATAAGGAGGTGTTAGTACCGTTATATAAGGCGTTGGTGAGACCCCATCTGGAATACTGTGTGCAGTTCTGGTGTCCCATGTTCAAGAAGGATGAATTCAAACTGGAACAGGTTCAGAGACGGGCTACAAGGATGATCCGAGGAATGGAAAAACTGCCTTATGAAAGGAGACTCAAAGAGCTTGGTTTGTTTAGCCTGGCCAAAAGAAGGCTGAGGGGGGATATGCTCACTCTATATAAATATATCAGGGGGGTTAACGTTAGGGAGGGAGAGGAATTATTTAAGTTTAGTACTAATGTAGGCACGAGGACGAATGGGTATAAACTGGATATTAGGAAGTTTAGACTTGAAATTAGACGAAGGTTTCTAACCATTAGGGGAGTGAAGTTCTGGAACAGCCTTCCGAGGGAAGTAGTAGGGGCAAAAGACTTTCCTGGCTTTAAGACAAAGCTTGATAAGTATATGGAGGGGATGTTATGATAGGATCGCTAATTTGGGCAATTGATCTTGGATTACCACCAGATAGGTCTGCTCAATGGTCTGCAGGGAGATGTTGGATGGGATGGGAACTGAGTTGCTGCAGAGAATTCCTTCTTGGGTGCTGGCTGGTGAGTCTTGCCCACATGCTCAGGGTTTAGCTGATCGCCATATTTGGGGTCAGGAAGGAATTTTCCTCCAGGGCGGATTGGCAGGGGCCCTGGAGGTTTTTCGCCTTCCCCTGCAGCGTGGGGCACGGGTCGCTTGCTGGTGGTTTCTCTGCAGCTTGAGGTCTTCAAACCAATTTTGAGGATTTCAATAACTCGGTCCTGGGATAGGGGTTGTTATAAAATTGGATGGGTGGGGTTCTGTGGCCTGCCTTGTGCAGGAGGTCAGACTAGATGATCAGATTGGTCCCTTCTGACCTATGAGTCTATGAGATCCTCCTAGCCCTTGCACCACCTTGGCCCTTGTGCACATTTACATGGGAAGTTCACATGAAGCAGAGCTCTGCATTGCACAGGAGATATGCAGCCCCAATGTGCCACTCTTCACAACCAGGCCTTCCTCCTCCCCCACTTTGTACAGGTGCTGCTGTCCTGGGAGCTTCCATGACCACAGAAGAAGGGCTGTGGGGTGGAGGGGAAGGTTAATTTCCCAATCATGGGCCAGCAATAAATTATTAGTCTCTGGAACAAGCAGGGGAAGGAACTGTGACTCAGAGATCCACCTTTGAGTCACAAAGCATCCTTGCACTGCTCAAAAGTTGTTGGAGTTTACACATCACTCCTTGCTCAGGGCTGTCCCTAAAGTCACACTCTAACATTTGTGTCAGGTAGTTGTACACTGTTGAATAGCTGCAGTATTTTGCCCCAGAGATGTCTGTACTGCAAAGGTGGACACTGATGCCTGTGTATATAGTTTCTACAGCCATCAGAATAGCACTTTGGGAGTCATTTGGATGCAAGGCATTAGAAGCGCAGGATCATTATCACTGAAGAGTTCTTTTGCTAGCAAATGGTCTGTATGAAACAACAAAACAATAGAGACTGTAATGGAAATGCATAGATATTCCCTGGAAACACATTACATTTAACTCATAGAGGCTATTCTATAAATTGATATACAGTAGTGTCCCGGGGTACCTCTATTTATGTCAGGAGCAGTTCTGGTTAAGCTGTAAGGACTACAAAGTGAAGCTGGGTAACATTGCCATGACTGAATTGAGAACAAGACACCCAGTGGTGAATAAAGGCAGGATGATAATCTTTCATGTGATTATGGTAAAGAATCACAAAAAGATACTATGGTATTGGTTAAGGCAAGGAAAAAGTAAGGAACACAGTATTATCCGTAAACCTCCTTCCTTCTCATTCTCTGAACAAGAACTTCCTCTGAGGCTCCTGGGCTGTCCAGCCCAAGGGAAAAAGAACTCTGAAAATATTCTTAAGAATCATTTCCTAGTACAGTAGCTATTAAGTGTTGAGCAGGTCCCTCTCACAAGAAGGAAAAGAACTGTATAATATATTTATGTAGCAGGATGTAAAATATAGTAATTTATATGAAAACTTATTTCTGATAAGGATCAGAAACCAGGCAGTTATTGTTTTATAGTCTGGATGGCTGTTACTGATAGTACAGAAAAGCTAGATTCTCCTGTAAATCCTACAAAAACACATGCAATGGCATAGATTATAGTCATATTCACATCCTCAAAGATATTCTAGGGTCCAACGGACCTCTCAATAGACTATCATCAATAGAGGGAGGGTTCCTGCTGGGGTTTCCTGTGGGGGTCTTTCCACTTTTACCCCAATAGGGTAACTCTTTTATATTATTGTTCTGACCATATCTATCACCTATACATATGCATAATGTTTTCAAACCTCTTTTTCCTTATCTGTACTTCCACGCCCCACAAATCTGGGGTGTCCCATTTTTCATAGTTTGTTTTTAGTTCCCCTTATTCTCATTAGCATCTACACACAACATATATCCTGCGCTCAGGACAGACCTTTCCATGATGTTACAATCAGGTGTCTCGTGATCTTGGACAATACTTTGCGGTTTATTGCAATCTAGGTTTTTGTGTAACACTACCTATTGGCACATCTTATGAGGTAATCTTGTGACATTGCTGTCATAGGGTTATTCCTAGGTCACTCACTCATGTCAAGCAATCCTAAGCCTATGGCTTAGTAACTTAAATCTATTTAGCATATGTCAATTACATATGGACTAGCATATGAATTGACCATAACATCACATAATAGAATGATAAACGGATGATAAAGTGAAGTAATTGGCTATAAGGTGGTACTTCCGGGACATTATTAATTAAAAATTAATCCAGACACTACACTCTGAAGGAATGTGCCTGGCATTTATATTGGACACTGTGACTTCACAATGCAAATGGCATGACATCAACCCCGACCATTTGTAGCCTCTATTTCAATCTGCTTCTTCTGAGCAGAATTTAAAAAGAAGCAGCTGTTCGGAATGTAGGTCAGGTAATCAAATAACCAGTCTCATAAGGGTAGGCAGATGCTTTACCTCCACATGTTGAAATACTATATTAGGGCTCAAGACTTACACATGTACTTGTCTGTATGTCGTTGAAAAGTCAGTGTGTAATTCTAAAAGCACAATATATTACATAATCGTCCCATGAAGTCAATGGGACTATTTGCTACCTGAAAGTTAAGAATGTATGTAAGTCCTTGTGGGATTGGGGCCAAATAAGCCAAACTGGATAGGTCTACAACAGCTCTAAACCAAGTAAAAGATTTAACATTAATATAGTCTTCTATATATAAAAAGCTGCCATTTCCTTAGATTTCTTTTTTACTATATAATATTTACAAGACAAATTACTGCATTTCCAGACTTTTGGAAAATCTGTAATCATAGATTTTTTTTTCCATAGGCATATTTTATTATCCTAAGGGTCAAATTTGAAAGAAATGGGCATCTAAATTGCACGCACAAAATATATGAATGTACACTAAAACAAATGCTTGATTATATTCTCACAATTACAATTGTGCACATAATAGGTATCTTTAATTACCTGTTTGCATATTCATATGAATATTTTGTAGGTGATTCTTAGTTGACTGTTCTTATTTACGCTTAGGTCTGAAAAGTATTGTCTATAGAGTCGATATTTTAACTGTTAATTTGTTGCATAAATATTTTATTTTAATATCATTTATATATTTTTAAATTTTCCAAAACATTTTAACCCCTCTCAAAATGATAATTTCAGCTATGGGATGGTGCTGAGGAAACCAGACCAGCACTCTGTGCTTTTATTATGCAATATATATTGTCTTAAGTACATATGTATTCCTGAAAGTCTCACTGCATGACATACAGATATGTCAAGAATAGTAGCAAGAGCCTGGAATGTGTGAGTCTTCATTTCCTTAGTTCAGGTTTCCTTGCATGCAAGAATGCTACATATCTAGTAAATGACAAACAACAGGAGACATAGCGAAAGAGAAAGGGATGCATTGTTTGGGTTTGAGAGTCATCAATCATATCTTGGCTGACAACCACAAATATAAGAACATGCCAGAAATGCTATAAGAAATCTTGTGGCCTCCTTGACCAATCTATCAAAGCTATCAAGCTCTTGACTCTGTTATAATGAGAGAAATAACTTCTGGCAACACTAACAGACAAAGAAGAAAGTTTCAAATTTCATGGACTTCCAAAGGTTGATCTGACTTCTGAAAGGACTGTAAGTACTAGAGACAACAACATATACAGGCAAAGCAAATGTTAAACTGACTCACTGCATTGATTGGAACCTGATACCCTCTTTGACTGCCCTAATCAAGCTACCAGTTAAGGTGAATGCATGTGAAATCAAGTGTAGCCCAATAGCCCGTCACTTCATGTTAACACGCAAGGCTGAAGGAGTGGGGTAGTATGTGATGATTGTTCAAAGACACATTGTAAACTTGCTTGATAAATATATTTATTGGAAAGAGGCACAGCAGTCAAACCTTATTACCCTCTAGCCAGTGCTCTCAATTCACCAAAGTACAGTCATGTCCCCCAGCAACAATGAATGGCATGTATTAGCCTGCTATTTATGTGGAACACTGCTTTTATGAAGGCCTCTTATGGTCCTTCCTTTGGTGGTGGAGTCCTCTCTCCTTCACTCACACTGTATTGATGGGCACCCTCTGGCAAGTGCCAGAAATCAGACTTCTAAAAATGTTCCTAAAATGAATCCCAACTGGTGAAAACAACAAATTAATGCCACACAGGGATCTTCACCTAGTCCAAGCCCCTGTTGATCCAGGAATGAGGGAGCACTTTCAGTCCTGGTGATACAAGGGCAGAGAGAACCTTTTGTTTTCTTTGGTGATGCCCCCACCCCCAACCAGCTGAGGAGAAAACACTGAAGGGTTCCTGGGGAGTTCTTCTCATCAGAAGGAGGTTTGCTTCAGGGTTGCCTTTGGGGGAAGGAAAGGGCAGAGAGAACAAGAGGAGGATAAACTGGAAATATCTGAGATGGGTCCAGCCAAATCCTTGGAGGTAAAAAGTAACAGAACTATTATTAATTTAACAATAGAATGAGAAAGGCATAAAACTCTGCTGTTAACTCCTGATCAATCTCCTAATTCAGTCAAATGAAAGGTTCTTGTCCACTTTGGCGGAAATTACATCATGCCCAAAGTCACTTGGACACCATTGGCTGCAATTTTGTAAAAGCCTACACAGCATTACTTGAAACCTTACTGGGCTCAGGAACATGCTGTTAGTCCCTCCGTAACAGGGTGCAAACTCACTACTGCTGCGCCTCCTGCTGGCATGCTCTGGAATTAGCTCTTGCAGCTGTGGCGCACTCTCGTCAGGTGATGACTTGGCCATTGTCTGCTCAGCTGTGTTGTCTCCACTGTCAAGACACCCATGGGTCTCTGGACCACCATGTACTCTTCAGGACACCGCCCACCAGCAGTGCCCACTACTCCATTTTCCCCCCTTCTGGGGGTATATCAGCAGTCCTCGTCCACACCTGCCTTCATGGCTACCTGCCACCCCAAAGTCTAGTCCCTTACCTCAGGGACCAGGTGCAGTCCATGGGCCACACACCCTCATGGTAAGGTGCGGTGCAAGGCGGGAGGGGAGAATCAGACCCGCCCACTACTCTCAGCCCCAGCCAGGGACCCTTGAGTGGCAGTAGCTTGCTACCTTCCTCCACTTCCCATCACTTCCTGCCCTCCCTGGGCCACTTCCCTGTAGCCATAGCACCCACTCAGCCCTTGTTTCAAGGCCTGCAGTCTGGCAGGGTCTGCCAGAGCTCCTACTGCCCTGCTACCCTGCCCAGCACTGCTCTGTCCAGGGTGCCACTCCTTTAGGGTGACAAGATGTCCTGATTTCATAGGGACAGTCCCAATTTTTGTGTCTTTTTCTTATACAGGCTCCTATTACCCCCCACTCCCTGTCCCGATTTTTCATATTTGCTGTCTGGTCACCCTACCCTTCTTCTACCAGGAGCCAGTCCTCCTCCCTTGCTGATCGGGGGAGACGAATCTTGCCTCTGTGCTGCAGCCTTTATATAGGGCTCAGCCTGGCCCTGACTGGCTGCCCACAGGCCCTTTCTGATTTGCTGCCCATCTGCGCAGCCTCTCTGGCCTACTTTAACCCATTTTCTCCTGGAGTGGGGCAGCCACCCCACTACACCCTTGTATTCCTGAATACTGAATTTACCTATAAATTATGGGTCTGCAAGGTGCAGAATGACTGGTGCTGAGAAATGCAGAGTGCCCAGAGCTCTGAATGAGACCTATTTCTAATGTACTCTGTTAAAGTGATTCTCCCTGAGGAGCCCTTCAGTGGAGCTTCTTTAGCTGGGCAGAAGGGGTCACCAGAAAGCAAAAAAGTGTTCTTACTTCTCCTGACTGCATGTAGGGCTGGACAGCAAATTAAAATTCTGATTTTGAAAAATTTAGCAATTTTAAAAATTGGTTTCATTCCAGTGTGGAACACAAAAGAAACCTTTTGTAGGGGAAGTAGAAGAAAGAGAGAGAAATCTATTCTGGACCTGAGAAACCTTCCTGACAAATCAACATTTTTTGCTGAAAATTTCCCAACCGGCTCTAACTACATGTGCTCCTTCCTAGCTGGAGTTAGAACCACTGGGTCACATACAACCCCATGCAGAGAGTCAGCAAAGGGCTATGCATCACTTAAATACTCTATGTTTTGAGAACTTAAGTAGGACCTAAGTGGTACATAGATTGAAGAGATCTTGTGCTGGCCCTGTGCATTAGAGGTATATTTCACCAGCTCAGCACTTTGCAGGATCTGGACCAGAAATCCTCAAATATAAATGAAGACATAAAGATACAAAATGCACCTCTGAAAACATTACAGAAATATGAGGATCAACATGACATTTAATTTTTAAAAATGTCCTGGTTAGCTGCTAAATTACAGCTGAGGAGGAAATGCTTCTGATGATACGGTGCAAAATCAAATAGAAAAGCATTGGTGACAGTTGTGTCAAGTATAGTATCTTGTGCGCTGTCATATTATTCAGGTTGATGTCAAACGCAGAGCAAACTATGTAAATGCTGAGCTTTGAGAAACTCTGAGTAAATAAATATGTGCCTACCATACCTCATATATAAAATATTAATATATTTCAATGCTAATTCTTCCCTACTTGCTTTCTGAAATGATATTTTGACAGCAGAGGTGCTGGCTGCAAAGAAGAGTTAATATTATTGATGCAGACAAGCACTGAAAAGAATAACTAGCCGCTTTTTATTTAATGCTCAATGGAGGGCCATTTTCCTATTTCACAGTGATAATTACAAATGCCAAACTCAGTACGGTACAAACTGCATTTCTCCCACATTATTGCTTAGTAGTATAGTGCTGGTTGTGATGCAGATCCAAACCCTGAATTCACTGATGTGCTCACAAGTAGTCAAGGATTAGTGTTTCATAAAGAGGGGGTCAACTATGACCAGTTTTAATTGCAAACGGGTGGCCTGAGATAATTTAGAGTGAAATGCTGTGATTTTCTGCCAGCTTTGGAAAGGAAGAAATGTCAATTCTCTGAACATCCTTATTACTATTGATGGGAAAACTCCAGTGACAACTAGAATTATCCATCCAGCATTTTGGATCCCTTGCAGTCAGGTGTCTGACCCAAACAAGGAGACAACACTATACCAAGGTCAAATGTTCATGCTAGTTGTGTTGGTTCTTTTGATAGCCTTTGACACTGTGGATCATAAAGTACAGCTCAGCCATCTATAGCATGTGACTGGCATGGGTAGAAGGAGCTATGTCAAATTAGCTTAGTGTGGGCATTGGGAAGGTCTACATCATCTTCCCATTAAATGGGTACACTATGTTGTGGGTCTGATTCTCAGGTGCATCATACTTGCCTGTGGGGCAGGGATGGAGAAAGAGGAAGCATGGACTTTTAATCTACTTTTGTGCAGCACGTATTCTGGGGGCTTTCAGGGGCCCGCTCATCTGCTGGTGTAAGTTAGAGCAGCCTCAGGGCTACTTCAGTGTATGCTTTGCTTTCAGTGCCCTCCCCGACCCACAGTGGGTCTCTGTTGCATTACAGAGAATACCTGTAATGCAATGGGCCCTAGTCCTGCCTGCAACTCCCCCTATATTGAAGCCTGGGAAATGGGCTGGTGTAAAGCCAGTTCTTCACTAGCCAGGGAGGTCCCCAGCACGAAGGGGGCTGTTTACTACCACTTTAAGGCCTCTTTACACTGCCAGAGCAATGTAAAGGAGTCTCAGTGTAACTGAGAATCAGGCCCTGCAATTCCCACAGTGCCTGAATATAATGGGAATGTGGATGAAGAGCAACTGGCTGGCATTCAGTCCTACCAGGAGGAAGTTGAGGAGAAGGAAAAATATTTTGAAGAAACAGATATAAAAGGGACTTCATCTCCCCTGAAGGCATGTCCATCCTGTAATGTGTCAAACATGATATATGGTCTTGGATCCTCCTTGATTCATTGCTCCTTTTAGATGCCCAGGTAGCATGGCCTTTATGACAGTGATCCACCCATTCCCTCACACTCCTATTAAAGAACAGGGAGGAGAACCGGCACCTCTGGGGATAAATGGTGGTCTTTAATCTTGTAAGGTGTTAGGATAATAAAGTGATACTACTATATAAAAGCCTATACATAAACAGAGACTCCAAAGGGGATATGGTATATACATTGCTGAGGTCACGACATTGCTGTTACCTCAGTAATTTTGTACGGGGAGTCTTTGGCAAACCAGTAAAGTGCCTGAAACCACTATGGTTTATTATTAAAGACAGCCTAGTCAGCAAGCTGTTAAAAGCAAGTCTCAGCTTGACCAAGGCAGGAGAGGAGGGGAATTTAGGGTGCCACCAAAAGGGCAGCTTGAGCCTACATCCTTCCTGATAAGAATTGAGTTAAAATTGCTGATACATGCATTTTCAAAGAGTAGGATATGCCCCAGGAATGTCTATTGAGGTCTCAAGGCTGCAAGTTCTGGAAAGACTCACACCTGGTTAATCAATAATTAGAAGGAACCTCTTGCTTGAAACTGCTTACTTAACAAGATTTCTTTAATTACTAATATATAAATAAGAGGAAAAAGCTTGAGACAGGGGGGACTCATTTCGGGACTGGCCTCCGGATGCATCTTCTGTTCCCCAGTGGCAGACGGGCTGCTGCTGTGTCACTTGAGAGCCATACTCATCTTTGGTAATTATCAAGGGTTGGGAGTGTTTTACTAACATGTTGCAGACATGTGTAAGTGTTTGAGACTTAGTAAAGTTTAGTTTTAAGTGAAAGCACTCTTGTGTTGTCCTGTTTGTGCCAGCCATCTATCAGTCGGATGGCCGTGTCTCCCCTGATTTATTTCCTGACACCTCCTCGCACAGAGTAAAGTTACCAAGAGCTTTGGGTTGAAAGAACTTCGGGAAACAATTTTGCCCAGATTTTCCCTTGCTTGATTTTACCCCTGCTGAAACCCTCTTCCATGCTATCACCTCACCGTGTTCATGTCATCTCCCTTTGCTATGGCTTCCCCAGGCTCCAGCTTTCTGGCTTTCTTCCCCCACTACTTGCCTTGTCAAAAAAAAACAAACAAACAAACAAAAAAAAAAACACCACCTCATGTTCAAGTTACTTTAGTAGCTCTCCATTAATTTCAGAGGCCAGTTCCAAACTGACCTTATTTTAAAACTCCCCATGAACTCACTTCAATCTGTTTCACTGGCATTTTCTCTCTCCACTCCCCTCCTTGTATCCTCCACTCATCTACAGTTGACCTCCACGCTGTCCCTCCACACAGCTTGAACCTGTGGTTCAAGAAATTTCTTTCCTGCAGTTCCTGCCATCTGGAACAGCTTTCCTGTACCTCTCTGCCTCATGAACTCTCCCTCTAGTTTCAAATCTCAGCTGAAAACATATCTTTTTCTCTCCCTCCTGTACCTCTTACTTTCTTTCTCTGCAACTATTTATTATTTAGCATGTCAACTCTATTATTTAACTCCGTAAAGCATTTAGAGATGAGATATATATGTAAGATGCTATGCAAAATAAGAGTGGGTTGTGTTATAGGAATTTTGAAACTTCTCACAAGAAGTATTGTCCTGATCATTCTCATTTACCGTTTTTTCCCCAGTGTAACTCCCTTAGCTTTAACAACATCATCACTGATTTATGTGACTGTAGGTGAGGGGAGAATGGGACACAATTTGTGTTAAAAGAAGACTTACCAGCTGTCTTGACCAGTACATAATGGCCAAATTCTGCTCTCATTTGCCCTATAGTGGGGCCTGGCCTCAAGATCAGGGAAATGCACAGATAACATAAAGCCTTCAGTACAGTAAGCAAAGGGATACTACAAATAAATCTTATCAACTTAAGTATAACAATGTTGGGAAGTAAATAGATTTTGTCTTCTTTTTAAGTATATTCTGGGTTTTTTTTAATTCTCACTACTTTTTTCTTTAACTTTATTTTAATCTTTTCAATAATTATACTAAGAGTCTGAATATATTCAGAGCGATCGATGTATGCGCATTTGGAGTCACTGATCACTCTAAAGCCACTCATCCACCTTTGTCATGCACATACACTGAGATTTAGCTACACTAAGGTTTTTTAATTGCTAGAAGTTGCTTTATTTCAAATTCAGAGTCTTACACACTCCAGATCTAGAGCTGGGATAAATCAGGCATCAACGAGACATGGTACATGCTGCTCCTGGAGGTTCCACCACTGGCAAAGAAGTCAGGCATTGCTGGTTATTAAAGTGGCTTACTGTATACCTTGGCTTAGCTGACTAAAAATCTGAACCAAAAAGCCCACTGAAATCAGTGGAAGTCTTTCCATTTACTTCAGTGGGCTTTGGATCAGGCCTTTATTGCATTGTTTCAGACCATATTTAAATACAGCTTGAGTTTTGGCTCATCTCATAGACTAGATCAATTATTCCCAGATGCACTTTTCAGAAAATAATTATTTTCATTTTCCATGTGACCTTTAACATGAACAGCAAGCAATCTGAGAATTTTGTGGGTGGCTGGCTTGACTTCTGTCCTAGAAACTCCAGACTGCCCATGCATAACCTTTCCTGAGTAGACAAAAAAAAAATCACATTGATTTGGATGTGAGCACAGCCAAAAGGATTGAAAACTGGCTGAGTAGACACTAACTTGGAAAGTATTTTAAACCAGTGAGGACAGAGAAATAATAAGAAAAGAGACTAGAAATATGAGCAGGAAATTACGAAGTGAAATTCAAATTGCAAAAGGCAATAGACGTGGGCAAATTGCAAAAGGCAATAGAAGTTAATAGACGTGGGCCAAATTCTGCATTCACTTACATCTTATGTAGTCCCTTTGTGCTTGATCTTCCCCTCTCACTGCTTTTAAATTGGTATAAAAAATTCCATTGGCTTCGGTAAAGTTACTCCTGGCTTCTACCAGTGTAAATAAGAGAAAAATCAGACTATTAGACTTTAATCGGGTTACATGAGGTACAAATCAGCAGCAGAGGAAAAACAAACCAAAACCCACTAACTCAACAGGAAGAAGATACTTGATCCATTTACAGGACCTCTCTTTCATTCAGTGCAGAGGATGGACACACAAGTGGTAGCATAAAGATTGCACAGGAAACCTTCAATCTGGCATTTCCTAACTTTGGATTGCTTGATTTTGCAATCTGAAATAACAGTTTTCTCGTAGCTTTTTATGTAATATTTATATAGCTTGGCTAATTATGAATAAATGGGGAATGTAATTATTATAAACCTCTAGAAACATTGCAAGTTAAGATCTCAAACACTAAGGAGAGTGAGAAATTAGGAATGATGGTATGGAATTGGGTAGAGAAGAGTTTCAATTTAACATCAGGAAACAGTTCTTCACAGCAAGTTTTATTAGAAGGGAATAATCTAGATAAAAGTCTCATTTCTTGGATATGTGAAATTAGCCAGACAGAAGCACTGGAGAATAAATACTTTATAAGAAACAACCTTGTATTGGCAGAGAGACAGAATTAGATAACCATAAATAGATATATATATCTACTGTGGACCCTGCTATGATTTTAATGAACTACCTTATAACTAGGGTCGTGCCAAATTCACGGTCCATTTTCATCAATTTCACAGTCATATGATCTTAAAAATCGTAATTTTCATGATTTCAGCTATCCAAATCTGAAATTTCACAGTATTGTAATTGTAGGGATCTTGACTCAAAAAGGAGTTGGTGGATGGGGTTGAAAGGTTATTGTATCGTACTGCTACCTTTACTTCTGCACTGCTGCTGGTGGAAGTGCTGCCTTCAGAGCTGGGCAGCTGAAGAGTGGTAGCTGATGTTCAGGAGCTCAGCTCTGAAGGCAAAACTGCTGCCAGCATCAGCGCAGAAGTTAGGATGGCAGGTACGGTATTGCCATACTTACTTCCACGCCGCTGCCTGCACAGATGGGCCCTCAGTCAGCAGCCACCACTCTCTAGCCACCCAGCTCTGAAGGCAGCAGTGCAGAATTAAGGGTGGCATGGTATTTCCACCCTAACTTCTGCGCTGCTGCTGGCGGGGCGCTGCCTGCAGAGCTGGGTGCCCAGGCAACAGCCACCGCTCTCTGGCCTCCCAGCTCTGAAGGCAGCAGTGCAGAAGTAAGTAAGGGTGGCAATACCGCAACCCCCCTAAAATAACCTTGTGACCCCCCTGCAACTCCCTTTTGGGTCAGGACCCCCAATTTGAGAAACACTGGTCTCTCCCTGCATAGTATAGGGTCCATGATGCATTTTTCATAGCTGTGAATTTAGTAGGGCCCTACTTCTAACAGGAATCAGGAGCTACAAAAATGGCTCCCACAAAATGTTAGCAGGAGACTTAATTACCTAACTTCCCTATTTCTTGAGGATCAGTACTCGTTTGAAAATTCTCACACACTGATATATTTAGAACCCAACAGCAGCCTAGTTCAGGCTGGCTGTAACACATGTAGGATGGCTGCTATGTACAAGTGACAGCAATAAATATACTTTTAAAAATAGCTTTGTAAAGTCTAGGACCCAGTGTGCTGTAATGGTCTAGGCAAAAGATGAGGAGCCAGAAGGGTCCTGCAGTCCAAGTCTGAGTTTACTGATCTCAAGCTGTAAAACAAACTAAAAATTTAGTTTTCTGGCATACCCACCACAGCCATACCAAGATGCTGAATCTACTCTATGCAGATAAACAAGATGTGTTTTGCAGTGTATCTACTTTTATATCAAATTCACTATAAGTATATGAAAGAATCTATACATAGAATTTTTTCATTTAACTAAATGAAGCAATTAGGATTAGCATACATAAAATGTACATGTATGCAAAACTTGCAAGTACATAGTATTTAGATAATTCATGAAGTTAGTACACAGTTAAGCATATTGTGCAAATATTGGGTCAGATTTTCCTCTCACACTGGTGTAAATTAGGTATAAATTGGATTAGTCAGGTAACTTTGACTGATACACGATTTCATTATATAGTTTTATATTGGTATGGCTTCATTGAATTCAGCATAAAGCTATTCACATGCAGTAGCACTTTAATGACTGCAAACCAAGACCATTTCCACCAATGTAAGGGTACGTCTACACTACGGGATTATTCCGATTTTAGATAAACCGGTTTTGTAAAACGGATTGTATAAAGTCAAGTGCACGCGGCCACACTAAGCACATGAATTCGGTGGTGTGCGTCCATGGTCCGAGGCTAGCGTCGATTTCTGGAGCGTTGCACTGTGGGTAGCTATTCTGTAGCTATCCCATAGTTCCCGCTGTCTCCCCTGCCCATTGGAATTCTGGGTTAAGATCCCAGTGCCTGATGGGGCAAAAATCATTGTCGCAGGTGGTTCTGGGTAAATGTCGTCAGTCATTCCTTCCTCCGGGAAAGCAACGGCAGACAATCATTTCGTGCCCTTTTTCCCTGGATTGCCCTGGCAGATGCTATAGTACAGCAACCATGGAGCCCATTCAGCTTTTTTTTACTGTCACTGTATGTGTACTGGATGCCGCTGACAGAGGCGATACTGCAGGGCTACACAGCAGCATTCATTTGCCTTTGCATGACAGCAGAGACGGTTATCAGTCGTTCTGTACCGTCTGCTGTGCCATTGTAAATTGGCAATGAGATGACGGTTATCTGTTGTTCTGTACCATCTGCTGCTGTCAAGGGTGCCCCTGGCTGAGGTCGGCCGGAGGCGCAAAGACAAAAATGGGAATGACTCCCCTGCAACAACCCCACCTGTTGCTTCCCTCCTCCCCAAACCTTCCTGGGCTACTGTGGTAATGTCCCCCCCATTTGTGTGACGAAGTAATACAGAATGCAGGAATAAGAAACACTGACTTGTTATTAAGATAAAATGAGGGGGAGGCAGCCTCCAGCTGCTATGATAGTCCAGGCAGGATATTAAGCGGTGTGGGGGAGAGGAGACCAGCATCCCACTGCTATGATAGTCCAGGCAGTACAGAATCTTCTCTTTATACATGGAAGGGAGGGGGCTGATGAAGCTCAGCCCCTAGTTGCTATGATGAGGACCGTTACCAGCCGTTCTGTACTATCTACTGGGAATGACTGGGAATCATTCCTATTTTTACCCAGGCGTCCCCGGCCGGCCTCACCTAAGGCCAGCCAGGAGCACTCACGGGCTCATGACCAGGAAGGCTATCAGTCCTACTGCACTGTACCGTCTGCCACTGGGGAGGGGAGGAGAGAGGATGCTACTGTTTACTGCTGCAGCACCATGTGTACCAGCAGCATGCAGTAGACATAGGGTGACATTGAAAAAAGTCAAGCAATGATTTTTCCCCCTTTTCTATCATGGAGGGGAAGGGGAAGTAAATTGACGAGATAGACCCTGAACCACCGGGGACAATGTGTTTGACTCTACAGGCACTGGGAGCTCAGCCAAGAATGCAAATGATTTTCAGAGATTGCGGGGACTGTGGGATAGCTAGAGTCCTCAGTACCCCCTCCCTCCCTCCATGAGCATCCATTTGATTCTTTGGCTTTCCGTTACGCTTGTCACGCAGCACTGTGCTGTGGACTCTGTATCACAGCCTGGAGATTTTTTTCAAATGCTTTGGCATTTCGTCTTCTGTAACGGAGCTCTGATAGAACAGATTTGTCTCCCCATACAGTGATCAGATGCAGTATCTCCCGTACAGTCCATGCTGAAGCTCTTTTTGGATTTGGGACTGCATCGCCACCCGTGCTGATCAGAGCTCCATGCTGGACAAACAGGAAATGAAATTCAAAAGTTCATGGGGCTTTTCCTGTCTACCTGGCCAGTGGATCCGAGTTCAGATTGCTGTCCAGAGCGGTCACACAGAGCACTGTGGGATACCGGCCGGAGGCCAATACCTCCGATTTGCAGCCACACTAACCCTAATCTGATATGGTAATACCGATTTTAGAGCTACTCCTTTCGTTGGGGAGGAGTACAGAAACTGATTTAAAGAGCCCTTTATATCAATATAAAGGGCCTCGTTGTGTGGACGGGTACAGCGTTAAATCGGTTTAATGTTGCTAAAATCAGTTTAAACGTGTAGTGTAGACCAGGCCTGAATCTCCTTTCACATCAGTGCAAATTAGCAGTAACTCTACTGAAGTCATTCTTCCTATTCCTTTTATAATTATGTACTGTGATCCATTTGCAGGACCAATCTGTTGTAGAGTTGAACAGGTATAACTGAGGGCAAAATTTGTCCAACAGAGCTTTTATAGCTGGTGATGATGTGCGAGAAGGAAAGCTCTCAGAATTCATTTTGAAAGATGGCCCTAAAACAAAATCAGTAACTTTGCTTGTCAGCTACACATGTTTGCTCTGGAAATCACCCAGGCACAATAAACACAGAGAACCATAATTAGAATGGTGCAAAGAATAGAAGTTCCATTCTGTGCATGATTTAAAGATTTCAAATTTTGGCTGTGTTCTGAATCAGACTGAAAATTTCAAAATTCTCCACAATGAACAACTAAAAAAACGTAATTTCAGGTCATTCCAAATGTTTTGTTTTGACAAAATCAAAATATATCACTTCAATTTGACTTTTAAAAAATTCTATTACATTATAAAATACACTACAAAATACAAAATAAAACTGAGAAGACATTTCAAAATGAAAAATCAAAACATTTTGTTTTCATGTTAATTCTTTTTCCTTTTCTAAAAATGAAATTCAGTCTAAATCAATCCAAAGTGTTTCAAATTCAATGGAATCCCATATTCCATCAGAACATGCTTCCATCTAAGTGTCTCTAAGCAGCTCTACCCACAATAGCACTTTTTCATATACCACAGCACAGTACAACCCCACTTTAAGACTACACCCAAAAAGCTTACAATCCTTTTTCGAAGGGTATCTGCTAGAAGTACTTTACATCAGTGCTCTGTGATCTACACTGGCTTCCAGTTCACTTCTAGTTGCAATGTGAGTTTTGTTTAAACCTTCAAAGCCTTCAATGAGCTGGATCTTGGAAACCTCTGAGACTCCTTGTCTCTCTCTCTGACATTAAGGCAGTTGAGAGAGCCTGAGACACTCAAGCTAAAAATCCCCCTGATTTCAATGTGAAGGGGATTCAGCCAGAGATGTCCCACAACTGTGGAACTTAATTCCATGCTGGATTCATCAGAGTCTGAATCTGTTGACCTTTGTGTCATGTTGCAGGGTACACCTCGTCTCCTTGTGCTTTTCTTGATGGGATGAATGGTTGGGAGAGTTTGGTGGGGGATAATTGGGATTGTTGATTTTTTTTTTTTTACACATTGGCCTGATTAATTTTTTTGTGCTGAGTAACATTTGTACATGTGCCAAGAGCATAGGATAGACATATTTTTAAAAAGGAATGCCAATAAAAAAATATGTGGTAAGAAGGGACTGTTGACTTGAAGAAAGATATGCGTTACTAAAGAAATATGAAGTAATGGGAGGAGGAGCAAACATTTCATGCAAGGCCCTAGTCCCTCATCAGAGTTGCACTAGCTTAAAAACAATGTAAGCAATCTTACCTCTGGACAAAAATAACTCTTTGAGTTTTCCAAAAATGACACCTCTGGGACCACTTTCTTTCCTGTATTTGTTTCCTGAGTTTGTGTTTGCAGAATAAAAACCTAGAATGGAGTAAATTGGACCCTGAGCCTTCCATTCTTGGTCATACAAGGCCTGTTACAACCTTGAAAGTCTATACTGAAGCATTTCTTTTGGATATTCTTGAGGATGAGGAGATCACTTCATAAGACTAACAAATACCCCAGCCATTTAATTTGACTTGCAAGTCAAACTTGACTGAACTGAGGATAGAAGAGGTTGCACAAGCAGAAGTAGACTAAACCCTTGATAGAAATACATAATAATAAGATTGCAAGAAACCAAATGGGAAATGTGTGACTTATGCAACAGGAAAGGTTTGAAGCTTTTGACACCACAACAGCTGAGGATGATGATTATACAGGTTACTATCTGTTTTTTATTTTTATAGTTTTACCTGAGAAAACCAGACATATATCATTTCAGCTCCTTGATATTTACTGCATTTGCAAACCTCTGGATGACTAAGCAAAAGGAAAAGGTCTTCCACAACAATTGAATGGGAAGGGGGGGAAGTGTTGCATAAAAGCAGCCTAAATTTAAAAAGAGTGTAGGTTAAACTGGAAGAGGTATTTATAGGACTGAGTCAACGAATCAGCTTCAACCACCACCATACATTTACTTTTGGACCATCTGTAACTCTATTTCTGGATTGTTTAATCACATTTACAGGGGGCGATTCTCCTGTCATTTGTACCAGTGTAAATCAGGACTATTTCCAGTTTAGTCACTGTTGCTGATATGAATGCTGTAACCGAGACGTGAATCAGGCCTAGAGAAAGTTAAATAAATGCAATTTTAAACACTGCTTTAATTGAATATGATAAAATAGTTTACAAGCCAAATAAAAATTGTGGGTAAGACAGTCCATAACTGATCAAATCCAGAACTGATGTCAATCAGCATAGCTTTTTTGAAGACAATGAGGAAACATTGATTTATACCAAGTGAGGATCTGGCCAAATAGTCCAACGGTTATAATTACTCCCACTGTCAGTGAGCTGGATGAATAATATACAGTTTCTATGAATCACTACTTAACTTTGTAAAATAAATTCATTTTGGCTTTATGTGCTATGCCATGCAGTGCCATGCCCCTTTTGTGTTTGCACTCTGTGAGCATTGAGATAGTAAACTTTCCCTGATTTCAAAGTCTCAAGCATGAGTATTCACTGAAACCACATGATAAATTTGCATGTGCAAGACGGTCTGCATGCATGCACACCCAGTCGTGAAACAGAAATGACATCGTGACACTTGTCTGACATGTTATAACTTATCACTATAGCTTGAGCAGCTAAGGGTACGTCTACACTACGGGATTATTCCGATTTTACATAAACCGGTTTTATAAAACAGATTGTATAAAGTTGAGTGCACGCGGCCACACTAAGCACATGAATTCAGCGGTGTGCGTCCATGGTCCAAGGCTAGTGTAGATTTCCGGAGTGTTGCACTGTGGGTAGCTATTCCGTAGCTATCCCATAGTTCCCACAGTCTCCCCCACCCCTTAGAATTCTGGGTTGAGAGCCCAGTGCCTGATGGGGCAAAAATCATTGTTGCGGGTGGTTCTGGGTAAATGTCATCAGTCATTCCTTCCTCCGGGAAAGCAACAGCAGACAATCATTTCGCGCCCTTTTTCCCTGGATTGCCCTGGCAGACACCATAGCACGGCAACCATGGAGCCCGTTCAGCTTTTCTTTTTACTGTCACCATATGTGTACTGGATGCCGCGGACAGAGGCGATACTCCAGCGCTACACAGCAGCATTCATTTGCTTTTGCATGATAGCAGAGACGGTTACCAGTCGTTCTGTACCGTCTGCTGCCAGTGTAATTTGGCAATGAGATGACGGTTATCTGTCCTTCTGTGCTGTCTGCTGCTCTCATGGGTGCCCCTGGCTGAGATCGGCCGGGGGCCCAAAAGCAAAGCTGGGAATGACTCCCCGAGTCAATCCCTCCTTTATGGTTTCTAAAAATAGAGTCAGTCCTGCCTAGAATTTGGGGCAAGTGTACTAGAGAACCAGTGTATCAGAGAGCACAGCTGCTCTGTGTCAGATCCCTCAGAAATGATGAGCTACATGCCATTCATGGGGGGTGCCCCTGCAACAACCCCACCCATTGCTTCCCTCCTCCCCAAACCTTCCTGGGCTACCGTGGCAGTGTCCCCCCCATTTGTGTTATGAAGTTATAAAGAATGCAGGAATAAGAAACAGTTACTTGTTAGTGAGATAAAATGAGGGGGAGGCAGCCTCCCCGTGCTATGACAGTCCAGGCAGGACATTAAGAGATGCGGGGGAGAGGAGCCCAGCATGCCACTGCTATGATAGTCCAGGCAGAACAGAATCTTTTCTTTACACATGAAAGGGAGGGGGCTGATGGAGCTCAGCCCGCAGTGGCTATGATGAAGACGGTTACCAGCTGTTCTGTACCATCTACCGAGAATGACCCAGAATCATTCCTATTTTTACCCAGGCGCCTCTGAGGCCAGCCAGGGGTACTCAGCAGTTATCAAGCATGTACCGTCTGCCACCAGGGAGGGGAGAGGAGCGGATACTGCTCTTCACTGCTGCAGCATCGCGTCTACCAGCAGCATTCAGTAGACATAGGATGACATTGAAAGAAGTCAAGAAACGATTTCTTTCCCCTTTCTTTCACGTGGCGGGGGGGGGTAAATTGACGATCTATTCCCTGAACCACGCCGGACAATGTGTTTGAACCTACAGGCATTGGGAGCTCAGCCAAGAATGCAAATACTTTTCAGAGACTGCGGGGACTGTGGGATAGCTGGAGTCCTCAGTACCCCCTCCCTTCCTCCATGAGCATCCATTTGAGTCTCTGGCTTCCCGTTACGCTTGTCACACAGCAGTGTGTAGCCTGGAGATTTTTTTTTTTAATGCTTTGGCATTTTGTCTTCTGTAACAGAGCTCTGATAGAACAGATTTGTTTCCTCATACAGCGATCAGATCCAGTATCGCCCGTACGGTCCATGCTGGAGCTCTTTTTGGATTTGGGACTGCATTGCCACCCGTGCTGATCAGAGCTCCACGCTGGACAAACAGGAAATGAAAATCAAAATTTCGCAGGGCTTTTCCTGTTTACCTGGCCACTGCATCCGAGTTGAGATTGCTGTCCGGAGAGGTCACAATGGTGCACTGTGGGATACCGCCCGGAGGCCAATACCGTTGATTTGTGGCCACACTAACCCTAATCCGATATGGTAATACCCATTTTAGCGCTATTCCTCTCGTCGGGGAGGAGTACAGAAACCAATTTAAAGAGCCCTTTATATCAATATAAAGGGCCTCATAGTATGGACGGGTACAGCGTTAAATCAGTTTAACGCTGCTAAAATCGGTTTAAACGCGTAGTGTAGACCAGGCCTAAGATAGAATACTCCAAAAGAACTGTTCACCTTCAGGACCTCAAGAGTGCTATGTAAGCATAAACTCTTGTACTTTTCACCAACAGGAGTTGGTCTAATAAGAGAGATTACTTCATCCGCCTCGTCTCTTTAATATCCTGGGATGAACATGTCTACAATAACACTGCAAACAATATATTCAGTCCACACCACTCAACAAATTCCCCCCAAATTAATTTTGGATAATGAATACATCGGAGGAAATCATGACGTGTGGAGACAGTTCACAAACAGGAAAAGAGACTATATTAATTTGATAAATTACTCATTGCAAATTACTCAGATCCGCTTAAGCAGCAGGCACATTGTGAAACCTCAGGAACTATGTGGGGGGAAAGGAATTATAAGGACTGTTTCCCAGGAGAAATGTATTTCCCAGCAGAAAAGTAAATTTCCTACCATGTACAAGAACCCATCTAATGATCACTCCCAAAGAGCTTCCACCACCATCCAGTTTCCAAAAGCTTATTATTTTAGTATGAGAAAAGCCTTTCCCTTGTGGCCTGGATGACCTCAGAGTAAGAACAGTGGGACAGGCTGATGCAGAAGAGTACCTTTCAGGTTTCTGGCAGTGAACAAGGCCACAATTGTTTCCTTGCAAATTGTTCAGTCCCATGAGATGCTGACACCCTCAATTCACACTAACTTCAGTGTGGGCTGCAGGTGTTCAGTACCTTACAGGGAGTACTGTGCACTTCACAGGAATGAACCCTATGTGCCAAACTCTGAGGGGAGTCTAAACTGGTATAATTCATACCTTCTTATAGCCCCCTTAGCAGGTATATTACACAAATTTAGACTCCTTGTAGACTTATTGAAACTGAGTGTGAGCTACACAAGAGACTTATATCGGTATAACTACATTGCTCAGGAGTGTGAAAAATGCACACCTGTAAGTGACATAGTTATTCCAACCTAACCCCCCATGTAGACAGCACCATGTCAGCAGGCAAGTTTCTCCTACCAACATAGCAACTGCCTCTTGGGAAGGTGGATTAACTATGTCACCAGGAGAGCTCTCTCCCATCAGGGTAGAGCCTCTCCATTAAAGTGCAGCTATGTCCGTAAGTACAGAGCTGCAGCATCTGGTGAAGACGCTCCATGCCGATGGAAGAGAACTCTCATGCCAGCATAATAAAACCACCTCTGTGAGTGGTGGGAGCTATATTGACAGGAGAGTTCGGTGCACATGAGCGCTTATGTCAGTGTAATTTATATTGCTCATAAGTTATGTCAACATAGGCGGTAATGTAGACATAGCTTTCTACAGCATCTCAGGTGCACTGATGCAGCATTTTAAATGTAGACGTGCCCTGATTCAGATCTCACACACGCCGATATAAAATGTATTCACTTCAATACAGCTAATGATTACACTGTTATAGTGAAGTCAGAATCTGGCCAGTTAGTCTCCCTTAAACTTACTTATGTATATAGGATGCAAATAAGAAATGTGCAAAGTGATGTTAGACTCCATAGACCTATTTACACCACTTTACTCATATGTAAGGAAGTCCAAGTTGGTGTACCTTACCCACCAAAAAGAATGAAGGATGAAGAAGGTGTGCAACAACAGAGCAGAGACTACTTTAACAAGCATGCTTTGACACCCTCTTCCAGATTCTCATTTGATAAGTTCCACCAGCTTAAACCCTTTTCCATGTGATAGAATGAGTGTCAGAGTCAGAGGGAGTCTGAGTGCAAGAGACTTTGACACCTCTGTACACAGCATCTCTGAATATGGCCCTAATGGTTCACAGATATTACCAAAACGGTTGCTACTACCATATGTAACAAATGCATTTTTCCATCTGATTCTGGGCCTAAGCCGCCTTTCTCTCATGTAAAGGCTGAAAGAACTGACTATTTACCATTATTCCTCCATATTCAAAGGCAAGAATGTTCTGCACAGCAAGTAATAAGAACAATGCTAATAAATCATAGAGGAACGTACAGTATTCTTCAGAAAAACTTAATTTAGGGTATTAGCATATTGGGATTATATAAGTACTTTTTACTCAACAGAAGTAGGTATTCTGTGTGATGCTTTTTAAAAAACACTCATTCCACAGTACAGGTAGAATAACAATTTTTACCCCAGAGAATACTCAAGTGACAGACCAAGTAACGCTAAGAGAAACTTTGAGCTGAAGTGTGATTTCCTCAGCCATTATCAGGTGCACTCCCGCGACTAAAATGCATTCCTCAGGAGAGAAAGCAAAGCCAGCAGAGCTTCTAACTAATTTACAAGAAATCTTTTTCTCCTTGGGAAAAGGGCATGAAAGATCAGTAAGTGGAAAAATTAACTTTATTGAGATCAAACTCTCAGAACTCAAACTGACATGAAATAGTTACTTATAGAAGAAACATAATGCACCACTCGCAGAACAGGAGACAAGGGCTGTTGTCTTCAGTGGAGCTATGCCCGTTTACATCCGCTGAGGATTGGCCCCCACGCAGTACCATTTATGTGGTAAGCTAATAAAAAGTTGTTGTTTTATCCAAATTGTGACTCATTCCATCAAGTTTTTATTTCTGACGTAGTGCGAGCCACAACAAATATTACTCAATTTGTTACCACTAATAGACAGTCATAGTAGAATGCATTTCTGTAGCACTTTCTGTGGGAGGATAACAAAATTCATTATAGATGGTACCAAGCCAAGTTTCTAACAGCTGATGATCTGACCCATTAATTGCAGTAATTACATTTTTAACCCCCCCCTCATTCTCCCCTCCCCGGTCAGATAAATAGGGATTATTATGCTCATTTTATAGATGGGGGAACTTTGAGAGTCTTATAGTGAGTCAGTGGCAGTCAAGAAGAGAATCCAGATCTTATGATTTCCAGGATCCATTCTATGTTCACTAGGCCATGCTTCCAGATACTCATAGCATCGTCATTCTATATTGTCACTGCACTTATGTTCCTTGAACCGTTTGGTACAAGAAGCAGTTGATAGATGAGGCAAATCACCAAAAACAAGTCCGTGGCTGAACATCTCTTTCAGATTTGAATTAAATTTCTTATTCTATTGCAATCTTTGTAGCTTCAGGCATCTCTACCTAGGGTTCTGAAGACTTGTATTCAGTAATATCTCACAGTCTCTGTTTCCATCTCAGTACAGCACTGTAAAATATCATGGCATTCTGTCAGTACAGATCTTTTTGAATGAGGCACAGAGACAGAATCTGAGATTTATGAGGAGCAAGTGTTAAAAATTACTCAAATTTGTACCTTAAAAGTCCTTTTGGTAAATTCAGGATGTTGCCGTAATACTAAAAGGGACACACCATAATGTTGTTAAAAATAACACTTCTATCTGGACTAGGTTTTTTGGCTCATTTTTGTCATAAGCAACAGTGATGATTATGATAACACAAAGAGAGATGAGAAAAAATACACCATTTTTCAGTTTGTTTACAATTGGGCATTAGACAGCATGTTGTGCGTGTTACTGTTTCCACGGTACAGTCTGTTTTAGTCACTTTCGGAGCTGATGAGAGTAGGGGTGAGGCCGGTACCAATTACCGGGGCCTGGCGGTCTGGAAGGGGGCCTGGGGCCCGGCTTCCCCAGCCCCGTTTAGCCAGTCTGCCCTTGCTGGGAGGCCCGAAAAAAATTTTCACTAGGGCCCAAACCCACTCTCAGCAGCCCTGCGTTTCCCTCTTGGGTGTGGTGGAGGAAAGATCCCAAAGTAACAGGAGAGATGATATATTTTAAACTTCAGAAATTGGAAGGGGAGTCAGGAGCATGTTTTCAAATGCAGCTACAGATTCCAGGTGCCTCCATGCTTTTGGTGCCCAGCTTCAACATGTTAGTGTCTCAAATTGAACAAACAAACACAAAAACAAAAGGAAACGAGTAGCTACATTTGAAAATGTGGGAGTTGGTGTTTTAAACACCAGAACTGTCTGTGTGGGGGTGTTTGTCTTTAAATATAGCCAGTTCTAGTTAGGAGGAAGTAATGAACCCAGAGGATTCTGGAAGGGAGAGATTGAGAGCAAGCGAGAGAGATGGGAAGCAGTAAAATTTGTGTCCTGAAGGGAGCCATTGTTTATAATGAAAGTGTTAATGTTAGACATACCTGTACAATAGATAAACTGCATGCTAAGAGCTGAACAAATTATCTAGGAGTGAGGTAAAAAGATCCCTGTTTTTAAAATACAAGAGAAGAAGCCCTGCTGTGAACTACAAGAAGCCAAAGAAATCTGCTTTGAACTACAAAAAGAGGGACCAGTAGGAAGAGCCCTGCCTTAGCACAGCAGTAAAAGAATTCTACTTTGAAATGCAAGTAGGGGAAGAAACCCTATTGTACTGTGAGATAAAATGAAGTAAGAAATGTGCTTCCAAAAATAAAGGCAAAGCTGGATTTAGGAACTTGGAAAGGAACAAGAAAAAGACATCGCTGTAAATACAGCAAGAAGTTTAAGGTAGAGAGAAGTATCTAGTGGATGTTGCATAGGATTGGAAGCCAGGAACTTCTCCGTCCTGGCTCTCCATTGAGTCACTCTGTGTCCTTACCAAGTTACTTAACCTACCTGCTTCAGTTTCTCCATCTGTAAAACATAGATGTTTTGTTGCGTATCTGGTTGTCATGGTTTTTGTTCCTATGGCAAGTGAGTTAGATTATTAGGGGATAGCCCAGCCAGCTTCAGCCGGTTAGGCGAGCTCTGTGTCTGTAAATAAATGGTAGTTTTGTTAGCTGTCTGCTGTCTGCTCTCAAGTGATTTCTTCCTAAACCGGCTGCCCCCAAGGATATAACATGTTTATACTTACTTGCTTCACAAGGATGTTGTGAGGCACAATGTTTATACAGTGCTTTGAAGATGTAATGCTTTAAGTATATGCTAAGTATTATTATTATATTTATAACTGATGATTACAATACAAAACAAGAAGTAAAGGACTGCTTTAAAACAGAAAAGATAAATGCATTTTCTATATGGAAACAAAAACAAATCAACTTCCAAAGAGCAAAGGATCTTGAATTAAAGAAGAAAGAAAGGGGATATTCTTTTCAGAGTTCCTCCTCCCTCCATGTCAACCACATGGAACTAACTTGCAACAAAGTAAACTATTTTTTGCCTCAGTACCTCCTAGCAGGGGAGTGGGCCTCTTGCTGCTGCACTGCCATCTAGTGGTGGAAAATGCAATGCAACGGGCAATAGTAAACTTCATAGATTTTTAGGGTTGGACAAGACCTCAGGAGGTCATCTCTAGTCCAATCCCCTACTCAAAGCAGGACCAGCACCAACTAAATCATCCCATGGATCCCAGCCAGGGCTTTGTCAAGCTGGTCCTTAAAAACCTCTAAGGAAGGAGATTCCATCACCTCCCTAGGTAACCCATTCCAGTACTTCACCACCCTCCTAATGAAATACTGCAACTTGAGACTATTGCTTCTTGTTCTGTCATCTGCCATCACTGAGAACAGCCTAGCTCCATCCTCTTTGGAACCCCCCCTTTAGGTAGTTGAAGGCTGCTACAAATCTCCCCTCACTCTTCTCTTCTGCAGCCTAAATAACTCCAGTTCCCTCAGCTTCTCCTCGTAAGTCATGTGCACCAGCTCCTTAACCATTTTCACTGCCCTCCACTGAACACTCTCCAATTTGTTCACATCCCTTCTGTAGTGGGGGTACCAAAACTGGACACAATTCTCCAGATGTGGCCTCCCCAGTGCCAAATAGAGGGGAATAATCACCTCCCTCGATCAGCTGGCAATACTCCTACTAATGCAGCCCAATATGCCATTGGCCTTCTTGGCAACAAGGGCACACTGCTGACTCATATGCAGCTTCTCATCCACTGCAATCCCCAGGTCCTTTTCTGCAGAACTGCTGCTTAGCCAGTCAGTCCCCAGCCTGTAGCAGCGCATGGGATTCTTCCTTCCGAAGTGCAGAACTCTGCATGTCGTTGTTGACCCTCATCAGATTTCTTTTGGTCCAATCCTCCAATAATCAACATAACAATAATCAAGACAGAATTGTTACAGTAGCCAAAATATGGCACCAGAGGAGGCATTAGTTCAGAGCAGAATTGGAAGGTTTGGATGAATCACTTGGGGAATTCCATGGTATCTATAAACTTTATGGGAGATAAAAGACATGACCCTGATTTAAAAGTACACATATCATATAACAGTACGTATTGTGATAAGCAGACAAAAGTAACTCAGTCATGCCAAAGAACTCTTACTTCTTTATCTTCTTACATGAATACTTCAACACAACATAAAATATACTCTCTGAAATCCAGACATTCCATATGGGGTAAATAAGTGCCCCAAGAGTCAATGGATATCCTAACCACCCAACTGCCTGTCCGAGCTAGTCTCATGCCTTTGATATTTTCAATAGACATGGAGAAAAATGACACAGATTATATATATGTGCATCTTTATATGTATTAAATAAAGAGCTTAGAGAAGATTTTCCATTGGATGATTTGCTAATTACATCCAGCACATTGGAGAGTTATGAGGAACATTTAAAATTAATGTGACACAGTGCAAAAAGTGTCAAAATCCAAAATAACCACATGCAGATCCAAAGTAGGTATATACACAAGAGAAGAGTATACATGAGACTAAAATGATCAGAAGTGTTAGTACTCTGCAGAAAGTTTTACCCAAAATTAAAATGAATATCTAGCCATGGGATACATATATTGCATCTGCAGCAAGGGCAATTATTTTCAAGCAGCATACTAATCCTTATAGACTAAAACATATTCCCAACAAGGTAAATAAATCTATATAAGAGTTCAGCTATGGTGCAGTGCATAGAACATGACTCCACATTAATAGCCATCTGAACATTACTGTGTCTTCATCAATGAGAGAGACAATACAGTCTTCTCAACTCAGAGGCCAGATTCTGAGTTTATTTACCCCAATGTATTCTTACCCACTACAAATTCAATTTTAAGGTGATCCCATGTAACATGATAATTGCAAAATGTTTAGCAACAGCACCTAACAGAGTTACATTTGAACCACTAATTATACTCTCTGTGCAGTTTTACCTTCACTGGAAACCTTTAGCAACAAAGTGCAACAAAGGTCCCCAGAACTGAACATTTACCTGCTTATCTCATTTAATAAGTTTAATCCCACTGTGTCAGTTATTTATTTTTGTCCTTTGACCTATTAAGAGGATCTGACATTATTTGGGACAGTTTTCCTGCATTCTCTTCACCTACATTATATGTTCTAAAACAAGAGAGCTGTCATGTGTCTACATGAAAATATGTATATCATTAAATATTACCCATTCTAGTTAAGAGAAAATCAAGAACCCAGGCAAATACATGAAGAAAGGAGAGAAAGAGAGAGGGAGAGAGAACTAGGAAGCAGTAGGATGTGTGTCCTGACTGGGGCCATTCTTTAAACTTAACAGTTAAGAGAGGGACAGTTGGACCCAGACTTGTCTCTATCAGGACATCTGCTGTGCTTTCAGTCATCTTTTCCTGACTGATGCTGTTCAGTAGGGCAGAGAACCAGCCCCAACTCCAGCCAGACAGAGGACTTCCCAGAAGAATAACTTTTGTGATTAATTGATGACATCAGCCTGTTCCTGGCAACACAGAGCTACTCTGGTAGGACAGCAGGAGAATGACAGCATCCCCAGGTCACATGAAGCCAACATAATAGGCTTTACACAGCAACGCCTGGCTCTGCCCCCACATCCTGGTACAGGGAATAAGCCAAGGATGGGCAGGGGTATAGCATGAACACATGTCATTCTGGTCATATCCAGCTGGTGGAAAGGTCCCTAGGGGGCCATTCCTGATGGCACAATTTAGAGCAGCCCTTTGTCCTTGTCACCTTTCCCCTCCTCACTCAGGGCCTATGTCCATAAAGTGCTAGGTTGTGTTAATCATTGATTTTTACCTTTTGATATGATAAGAGGTCCAGGGTTTTTTTTTCCTTTACACATTTATTTTTGTATATGTATTGTATTGTGCTGGCTTTCTGGATACAGCTTTTAGGAGGAGGTAATTTGTCAATGTATATTTGCTCTGAAAATAAACACTTGGTAATATAAAATATAGAAATTAAAACTAACTACAAATATTAAATTAAAATATGACGCTACTGTCAAAATTGAGTGGTTTCCAGACCAGTATTTATACCTCCAGGGTCTGTGAGACTCTGCAGGCTATAAGCACCCAAGCTACAGTTCTGGAACTGTGCAATTTCACCTGTTCTGAATTTCTTTCCTTGCAGAGTGACTTCTATTGCATAACATTGAGTTCCTATAAAATCTGTCTTTTCCTTCATACATGCTATGTGGAATTTTAAAGCTCTTCTTAGTCCTCCAATTTCCCTTTTAAAACTACAGTCAGATATATTGTAAGACAACATGTAAACCAGTAATAATAATTTAAAATTCAATTGTTATTAATCAGAGGAATTATAAGAATACAGGGCCTAATTTTTTCCTGCTTATGTCTTGTGTAGTCATTTGCACCTACGCAGGGTAAGTGCAAGCTGGGCATAAAATCTTATCAAATCATAATATTGTTTTACATCCAGTTTGTGTTCACTTTGCACAAGTTCAAGATATAAGCCCATGGAGAATCAACCCCATAAAACGTACTGTGCAATGACTGCCCAAGGCTATTGTGGGACAGCTCCTTAGCTGATATAAATCAGTGTTGCTCCACTGATTCCATTAGCGACACCATTTACTCCACTGGAGCTGTAACTGGATGCTCTGCCCACCACCCAGCCCTGTTAGATTATCAGGTCCAGGTTATCCTCTTACAGTTCCTGGAGATCCCACAGAAGCAGCAAGAGGCACAGTTTGCCTCTCAACAGTGGTGGTGGCAGGAGATCCACCACCAGCAACAGGAGCAGTTTTGAAATGCCTGGAGAAGTGGGATCCAGGGAATCTTACTGGACCTAAAGAGAGTAACTCAGGCAGGCCTGGCTCTAGGTTTCCAAAGCTGAGGACAGAGGATGGCTTGGAAGCCTTCCTCTGTGCCTTGGAGGGAGTGCTGCTGGCTGGGAGGAGTCAACTTGAGCAGCCAGGGTTGCACCATTTTTTATGGGAAAGGCCCAGGCAGCGTACCAAGCCATGAGTGATGAGCATTCTGGTTCATATTATGAGGTAAAAGCTGCCATTTATGTAGACTTGAACTTATTCCAGAGGAGAATCACCACCAACTGTCAAGCCATTTCTGTGAGGAGCACACTTTCATATAGTGACCTAGCAGTTGCAGGACCTCACTACCCATTCGTTGGGTCCAGGGACTAACTCTGTGGAGAGAATCATGGATCTGGTGGTCCTGTAACAACTCTTACAGATCTTATCTGGGTAAGAGGCTTTCACCCATTGTCTGTGAGGTGGGCTGACGAAGAGAGCAGAGGCCTATATGTGGAGGCTGAAGGAGCTAAGTAACTTGCCAAACCAGGAAGAGGAAGTACCCTGACCTGAGGAGTCTGGAGAAAACTCTCAAGACATCAAAGTCCTCGGTAGCCCAAAATGTAAGGTTTCAGAAGGGCCACCAGACCCCCAGTCAGCCCACAACCTAACAGAAGTTCCCTTGGGGGCAGCCAGGAACTTCTGGTAGTATGGTACCATTGTGGCAAATGTGGGCACATCAAGAAAGATTGCCTATTATTGCAGAGTAAATATGTAGGCTGCTATTCCAGTCCCCAGGACGTCTGGGACCCCTTCCTAGGAGGTTGTCCTGTAAGCGGTATATAGGGCCTCAGACCACCATGGAGAAAGGACAACTGTGAGGTGTGTTTTGTATATGAGCTGGTGGATCTTTTGATAACTGAGACCTCTGAGAAGTGGGTGATGGCCCTGAAAAATGAGGGGCCCTGTAAATGAAGAGAGAGTCCCCAGGACCAAAGCAGAGAAAAGTGTATAATCTGTTAATGGGGTTATGTGAGCCCCAGGTTCCTGAAGTGAAGCAGATGGTGACAAGGATTCTGTCCAAGCCCATGGATATAAATTGGACCCAAATAACAGCACACCTGAGGAGGCAGAGTGTAGGACTTAGAACAGGGCAGAAATCTTGGCCCAACCTACCAGCCTATAGACTCAGATGACAGGTGCAGGTGCAGAGGTTGGCTACACCCCACACAGAGATAAGTGTCAGGAAGTAAAAGCCCAAACTTGAGACTCAGCAATGCACAGTGGGAACCTAGGGGTTTTCTCATGGGGAAACAGGGAATGTGCTGGTGACTATGCCTCCTCCCCTCTCCCCTGCGTCTGTGTACCTGGGAGCAATTGGCAGAGGAGCACCCAGAAAACTCTGAAAGAGAGGTGTCACCTACTCTTGATAGTGGAGCTGGAACATCTACCAACACAGACCCCACAACTTCAAGTTAGAAAATATAAATGACCAGATAAGAAGAGTCTGAAGTGGGTACTTCATTAGACTGTTGAACTTGCCTTGAGGTCAGGCGAGGTTCTAAGTGGGGTAGGTGTGTAACAGTGTGGTCTGCCCCTTTAGAGGCCATTGGGTCTGTGGTCTGCCAGCCCAGTTTGATTATCAAACCATCTGGGAAAGGGTCAGAGGATCCCTGTAAAGAGCTAAGAAAGAGCAGTTGGGAGGAGTGAGCAGGAAGAAGATGGCCTTCTGCTGTAGGCCCTGAAGCAGAGGAATTGAAGGGAAAGGTGTGTTGTCCTTTCAGCACTGAGAGAGGAAAGGAAAAAGTCACTGGGACTTATAGACCAGGGTGAGCAGAACGGCTTTGTTTTGATGTTTTGCCTAAGTTCTACATCTGAAGAATAAAACTGTGCCCTGGAGGAAGGACAGTGGCAGTGAGCATAATCTGGGGAGATAGGCCAGCTTCCTACAGGAGCTACACCAATTTACACCAACTGGAGATCTAACCCTGTGAGTTTAAGATTTTTTTTTTATGATATTTCCATCGTGGCTTGCAGAAAATGCATTTTATGGTGCCTCTCTCTCTGAGAAATCAAAGTGTTTTCTCTGATTTTCCTGAATAGAGGTAGATTCAACAATTCAAGATATTAGAAGCAACAACATTGTATGACTTCCACCAAGTGCCCTGTGTGGCTGGAAACTCAAAATGCATTACAAAAAGCCAGAGTGATTTTCATTAGCATCTGGATAGTGCAATGAAATCTGCATTTTGTTTCAGGAAAAGTTTAGCAGGTGCAAAAAAAAAAATTAGCGCAACGGGGCCCTGGTCCATAACTAGGTGTTACTGCAATACAGATTAACAACAATAATTAATAAGAAATTGCACCATGTTTGTGGAAACAGTTCAGATTTGAAAAGTGACACTTTTTTCAGTTCTTTGAGTTTCAGGTTGAAGAGTTAATACAGCTCTGTACAAATTGTGTGAGTTATTTTTCAAGAGAGAACGAAGAAACATTGATCGACTATTTGGTTATGATACGTAATGAAGAGAAATACAGACATGATGGTGCATTCTCCCTGCTCACATCCATTAGCAAATGCAGCTTCTACCTTGCAAAATTCCTTTTATTCCATTTATATCACACTGGACAGAGCGGTTTATATGGCTATTTAATTAAACCCAATTCTCACAAATCAGAGGGGTAGCCGTGTTAGTCTGGATCTCTAAAAGCAGCAAAGAATCCTGTGGCACCTTATAGACTAACAGACATTTTGGAGCATGAGCTTTCGTGGGTGAATACCCACTTCCTCAGATGCAAGATGCATCTGAGGAAGTGGGTATTCACCCACGAAAGCTCATGCTCCAATTCTCACAAAGTGATTCTGTTTTCTGCATTGCAGTCCCCTTCCTTTACTTAGGAGTGCTCTGAATTTACATCAGCTTGACAATTAAAGTTCCAAACTAGTTATGAAAGCCTTTTATATCTGGTTTTCATTAGTTCATATTAAACGATTCATTGGCTTGATTTTCACTTCAGTGAGCCTTCTCATAAAATCAGCTTAGGCATGATCACATAAGAAGTGAAATGAATTAATTCATCAGCAAAAACACTTCCTAAGAGATTGTTTTCTCTCACATTTTAGTATTGTGCAGATATACTTGTCAGTCATGTGCAAAATATACTGAGGCAAAGAGGACAGAAAAGACTAAGCAGCTCTAAGTCAAAAAGAATTCTTTGAAGCTACATTCAGACTTCATTTGCTGAAGCAGGTGTATCGTCAGCAAGTCTCTAATGGGAAGAATTACCCTTTTGATAGTGTCTTCTTAGTATTATAATGGTGCCCACTAATATTGCAATAATTCAGGGTGTCTCAGCATTTCCATTATACATTCATAGTTTCAGTTAGGTTCATAATGCAGGTGTATAAATTTTTGCTTCTTCCTAAAATTTGTCAGTCAAAGTCTCAACTTGGGTGTGGATTTTAAAATTTGTTTTACCGATGTGAGGGTTGAAACTATTTAATAAATTTTAAATTCAAAAAGTTTGGAGGAGCAAATACAATGCTTTGCGTGTATCAACCATTTGACATCTTTCAAATGTGGTACAAACATTATATCTTTGTTCATAACTCTCCTCTGAAGCAGGTACAGCCCTGGAGCCTCAAAAATTCATGTTATTCACTGGAACTCCTGCAGGCAAAATGAAATTTTAAGACTCTGACATTTTATATATTATTTAAATGATGGAGCAGACCAAGAAACAAAAATTACAGCTCACCCAGTGTCACAGGGCTAGTCAATAGCAGAGACAAGAATAGTAATTCTGGATCGTAGTTCCATGCCAAGTCCAATAGACCACTTTGCCCAAGAAGGATGGCTCAGGGGCGGTTACCTCATTTCTTACCACTCTATTCTGTCCCATTTCCATGCCAACATGTCTCATCATAGTAAGGTCAGAACAGTAAGCCCTTGGTTATACATGTGTGTATATGGTAAATGGTATCGAAACTGTCAATTGTTAGGTTGCCATAATAGACCGTTGTGCATGAATCCCCTCCTCATCCAGGTCCTCTGTTTGCTACCTCAGTGTTAGATAGGGAAGGGCAGCTAAATGCTGCTGGATGTACATGCAAAAATATTTTCTACAGCACATCTTCAGACAATGATGTAGCATATGATATTCCATGACCTAAATATGGAGAAACACATTAAATAGCCAGTAATAGTATTTCTAAAAAGAGATCTGAGTACTGTATATACAATAAGCAACAAAAGAAGATGTTCTGGTGTCTTTGCCACATAATATACGTTTTGTTTTTTTATTTAAAAATTATGTAAATATTTATATTTAAATGTATCCAATATTTACCAAAGAAACTGAAACAGCTCTGTCTGGAACATATTGCAATATTGCCTATAAATAAAAAAGAGGTATAATTACATAGCTACCCAAGAGATGGTCCTTGGATTAAATTATATCGGTTTTTAAAAAACTGAATATTATAATTATGCATTTGCCTGAGAGACCACACCAGCACCATGCAAGATATGAAAAATACAAACCCAGAAAATATTAACAATTAACTCTATATATCACACAAACTGGACATAGACTTTCAGAACTTGTTCAGTTCAAAGATAAGTGGCCTGCTTTCGTTCTCCTCTAGACCAGTACAACTCCATTGCTTTGAATTGAGTTATGTCTGATTTACACTAGTGTAACTGAGTGGAGAATCAGATCAAAGGCTAAAGTTTTGCTCTCCATAAATCATGATGTTCTACCTGGTTTTGTCATCCTTGACTTTAAATGTTTGAGCTAAACTGTCAACTTGTCACATTCTTGACACTGAACTATATTAAACCATACACTTTTGTATAGTGCCTGCTGCATATCTAAAATCTACGTAACTGACACTGAAAGAGTAGGTTCATATGAATCTGTGCCTGTGTGTACTATCCTTCTGCATTTTCAGTAGGCAAAAAAATCCGCAGTGTAATCAATTTATGAATGTAGCTATACAAAAAAGATAGAAATTCACATATCCAAAATGTGACAAATCCCAGCATTTTGGTATGTGGAGATGCAGTCTTATGTTTAAATCTACATGTTTTACTAATTCCAAGCAGCCGACTTTATCCCAGTTAGTTCCATTTAACTTTAACATAATTTTTTATAGTCCCCTTTCATTTGTCTTCAATATTTCTACCTTTCAATTTTTCAAAGGAAAGAAATTTGCACTAAAGTTAAATGTCTTTTCCCTGCCTGTCCATGCAGTGGAATGAATCATACATGTTTGACATCTCTGCCTGTTGCTATGGAAAAGGCTCCAGGTCTTTCGCACGTGTCCAAAAAAGTGGTCTTTTTGTTACGGGGACAAAACGAGGATTCCCTCCTTTCTCTCCCCCCAATTAATGAATGGCTTGTACAGCTTGTACTTATACTTCTAACGCTAATGTTTTTATAAGTATAATTCATAGCAGCAATGTTACTGTAATTTTGCACAACTCTGATATGGCTGTTTTCCTACATGATATTTTTGTATGAATCTAGTGTTAACGAAAGATGCCCTAAAGATCATTTCCAGATTAACATCCCTAGGCCCTGATCCTGCAAACCCTTATGCACAATTTTTTTAACATCATTTCTTTTTGTCAAAAATGGCCCTTTTTCAAAATTAATATTAATGAAAAAATGTGACTTTTTCCAAAAATTTCATTTTTCACATGTATTGACTTTTTATTTTTTATCAAATTCATTGCTAAAATAGTTATAGATATTTTTCATTTACCCAAATCTCAGCTGCAAATCAAAATCAATTTTGAATCTAAGTCAAATTTTTCATATTGAGGAAAACTCAGAATTTTTTAGAAAAATACAAATATTTTCCTGAAAATTTTCATATAGTTTGAAAAGCCTTTTTTTCTTTCTTATTCAAAAACCATTTGTAAACCAAAAACCTTCAATCCATAGTAAAAGAAAGGCATGGGAAGTACAGCACAAGCCCCTGTACCAAGAAGTAAAGGACTATTGAGCACAGGGTGAGCCCATGAAGGACCTGTTTGTTTTCATCTAGATGTTTTTTGTTTGGCCCACAAGAGAAACACTTTTTGCTTTGGTTGCAGGTGAGAGCTGAGATTCTGAGTTAGGGAACCTGAGTCAGAGATCAGACAGGTAAAAATCCACTACAGCTGCCAAATGCAGTGTGACCCTGAAACCACCACCATCTCCTCCTTTTATGCATTCCATCAGACAGAGGTTATATGATAAATATTTAGACACAGCTGACTAGGACTGGTTTAGTCCTGCAGAGATGGGAAAGCCTGTTTCTGATGTCACTTATACCAGTTCCACATTGGCATAGCATCACTGACTTCAGTATTGTGTTATCTACCAGCTCTGTGTTCTTGGGGAACCATGGTGCAGTATCCAGCCTGTCTGACTCATGAAAGACCTTCCCTGCCCTCTTCTCCCAGCCTCTGATTGACCCAAAGCCGAACAGAAGAAAGACTTGCAGAAAGCAATGAAAAGGTGGTGGAAGACACACCTAAACTCCTCCGAACAAGGGTGTCAGGATTAAGAAAACTCCCCTAGCCTCATTTGCATCAAAGATGGGCTAGGGAGGCATTCCTATTAGCATACATAATGGAGAACAGAGATTCCAAGGCAAGAACCACACTGAACTCTGGGACCAGAAAAGCAGGAAAGCACTGCATGATGGGGGAATCTCTACTCCAGATGTTAATGGACCCGCCTGCACACACCCAGCTCAGTTCTTATGAGACCAATTCTAGTAATAAATCCTTTATTGGTATCCAAAATACTGAAGCTGTCTAACTGCATTGTGAGCTCCCTCGAAGGAACACCACTCATAGGAATGATCAGTTCCTATTGTCTAGCCAGAACAAAACAACTTTGGTACACTCCCTTGAGCCATCACTTTACCCACAAACAAATCTAGTGTTCTCCTTTGAACCATTGTCCTTTCCCTACAAAAACCCCTACCCATGCTCAAGTAAGTGCTCTGATGCCTGGATCCAAAATCTGCATCAGTTCCATTGGGACTACATCTTCTCCTGACTGATCAAGCTGGGAGCTCTGCCTGTCGCCAGCACTCAGGACCCTCAGCTACTACCACCACCTGGGACCCCCGATTGATTCAAGCTTCATGGAGTGCTGAGAACCCAGCTCTCTCTCTCTCTCTCTCTCTCTCTCTAGGTATAGCCTTCTGACCTGACTTGTGCGATCAGTTCTAGTTTTCTAAACCTGACTTTTGTAATCCAATTTAAGATACATTTATATTATCACTCTTTTGTTTGTTTGGCTCCCCTTGTGTGGTTATTACCTGGCAATAAATAACTTTCACTGTTAAGCTGGTTGCTTCTCTCTCTTTCTCTCTCTCTCTCTCTTCCCCCCTGCTCCGTGGGTGTTTTTTGACTTCCCTATTTGACCTGCAGCAACGCTCCTAATCTAAAGATCCCTGCAGCACCCAAAAATACTGTGGGGTTTGCTCATCAAGTGGGTTACTAACAGAACAATTGTAACGTGAAAGTGGAGATAGGGACATGCTGAACCTGGGACATATGAGCGTGGCAGCTTGGAAGTGCTGTTCAATCCAGCCTGCTGAGTCCAGTGGCATATAAGGGTGGCAGCTTGAAAGTGCTGCTCGACTCATCCTGCTCAGGCTTACTCTATTCCAATGTGGTGCCCATGGCATATGAGGGTGGCCGCTTGGAAGTGCAGTTCAACCCAGCCTGCTGAGTCCAAGGGCATATGAGGGTGACAGCTTGGAAATGCTGCTCGACCTAGCCTACTGTGTCCAGGGACATATAAGAGGTCATCTTGGGAGTGCTGATTAACCTGGTCCTCTCAGACGTGCTCTGTTAATGCACGTGTGTGTGTTTATCTGATTCTAGGGCTAGAAGAACCCAGCCTTGGGTAACCTAGGTCCTGCAGGATAGCCTCATTGGGAGGGAACTTCCAGAAGGGAGAAGTAGAGCTCCATATGAGAACACAAATAACACAAGCAGTACATTGATAGAATTACCAAAACCCGCTCCCCAAAAAAAGAGTAACCCTAATAACAGGCAAATCTGGTAACAATTGTTATTCCTTAATTACTCTGGTGTAAGGATCATCAGACTTAAGCTCCATATCCTGTTACCTGTTATGTCCCCCCTACTACAGAATTATAAATAAACTACAATAAGATCTTTGTTGTTTGTAAATGCCTTCCCTCCATTTGTCATGAAAGCATTTTGGCAGTGGTCAAGGGATAGTAATCCAGAACTTTCCACTGGGATACAACACAGTGAGTGAGTGGCAAGGGGTTGGCAGGGTGTCTTGAGAAAGATGCAAATATAAAATATTTTTAAAAAACAGTGCTAATAGTTTTAATCTTTAGGTGTGTAATAATATTTAACACTTCTAATCATCAAAGAGTTTCACCCTCCAAATGTCTCTGTGAGATAGAAAAGCATTATCACTCCCGATCATACAAGGGGAGGAAACAGACAGGGATCTTAGATGATTTGCCCAAGGCCACAGAGAAAGTCATTCTTGGAGCCAAGATTAGAACTCAGATAATCCTGGCTTCCACTACATTTCTCTTAAGAAGCAGAGAGAGATCAGATACCCAGCCATATTTTGAACAGATTTGAGAATGGATGTTTCAAACAAGAAGGCCAGCCATGAGCACAATGGGGCAGTTGTGAAATGACTGCTAAGTGAGCCTAAATTTACAAAACAATGGCAAGAAATTGTTGTTCAAACTGATTTGAATAAAATGAGAGCCAACTACAAACTAATGCCTAAAACTCAAACCAAACTTAGTTTGTTTTTGGTTGGCTGGCTGGTTGGGGTGGGGGAGTCTAGTTTGTTTTTTGCCTTCCTCTGTGCTTTTTTGATTTACACACAAGAGCCAAAATACTACAAGGCATCTTATCACATGTCATAGTATTTCTAGCTTCTCCAGCACTGCAAACTACTGGAAAACTCTCAAGGAAAACTTTCCTTCCCAGATTTCCAGCTTGATTTCCTCGCCAAAGAGATTCAAATAAATTCAGATGAGGGTGTGATAATCATTGGGTAGGTTATCAACACCAAAACTCCAAAGCTTTGAAGTTGCCAACTACCAAAGAAAAACATTTTGGTAGTATCAGGGGTGAAAGTGGGCCGGTACAGGCAGCTACAGTGTACCGGTAAGAAGCTGGTACCAACCCATACACAGCCAACGTTAAAGCACTGCTGCAGCAAAGGGCCCTCCTTAAAGCACTACCACGGCAGTGCTTTCACGTTGCTGCCCCTTTTGCATCCCCATTGGCAGTCCTGCCAGTGGGGACTTTATCGGTGGGGCCGCCACTGGGGGGAGGAGAGAAGGGGCAGATGCCCCTGGGACAGCGATTTAAAAGGACCCGGGGCCCCCAGCTTCCACCGCCACTACCATGGCAGTGGCCGGAGCCCCAGGTCCTTTTAAATCACTGCCAGAGCCCCAGGAGGCATGAGCCAGGCAGCACAGATGGGCTGGCTGAGGGAGGCTGTCCCCAGCCCCGCTCCTTCCTTCTGAGGCTCCACCCCTTCCAGGGGCCCAGAGCCGGGCCCCCATACCGGTAAGTGTTTAATATTACTTTCACCTCTGGGCCGGATGATGAATAGATGGGCATCAGAGCATACCACAAACCCTTGACTGTTCCAAAACAGACAGAACTTGACACTTGACACATAATTTTTGACTGCATTATTAAGAATTGATGGCTTTGTTCATTCTTCCTCCAACCTGCATAATATAGTGCAATAGTTTTGAAACTGCAGGTTGCAATCCAGTACTAGGTTGTGGAATGTAAGGCACTGGGTTGCAGCAGCTCTGGTCAGCACTGACGACCGAGCCATTAAAAGTCCCATCAGCGGTGCTGCCCTACTAAGGCAGGCTAGTCCTTACCTGTTCTGACACCATGCTGCATCCTGGAAGTGGCCAGCAGCAGGTCTGGCTCCTAGGCTGGAGGGCCATCGGGCTCCGCACACTGCCCCTATGCCAAGCACCAACTCCGGCGGGAAGGGGAGGGTGTGCTTGCGGGTGACAGCTGCACAGAGCCACTTGTGTGTCTCTGCCTAGGAGCCAAACCTGCTGCTGGCTGCTTCTGGGGCACAGCACGGTCTGTGGTGCCAGGACAAACAGGACGCCTGCTTCTGCATCCCAGCTGCACCACTGACTGGAAGCAGCTGAAGGTAAGCCCGTGGCCCAACCCTGCACCTCAATCCCCTGCCCCAGCCCTGAGCCCCCCACCTCAAACCTGGAGCCCCTTCCTGTACCTCAAACCCCTCATCCCTGGCCCCACCTCAGAGCCTGCAACCCCATCCCAGAGCCCTGACCCCCTCCCACACCCCAATCCCCTGCCTCAGCCCAAAATCCCCTCCCACAACCTGAACCCCTCATCCCCAGCTCAGTTGGGTCATGGGCATCAACAAGTTTCTTCAACTGGATCACCAGAAAAAAGTTTGAAAACCACTGCTATAGTGGAACTAGTCTCACAAGAATGCCTGGCTAGGTGAACCTTTGTAATGTTCCTTTCAAGAACATTCCACCACTTATACAGATTCAGTGGCAAGGGCAGTTTCAGCATTAGCAAGAACCTCATCCAGAACCAAGTGCAATTGGTTACATGGCGGAAGTCCCCATCAATCCAATGAGTGACAGTCTCCAAAATAGTGCTGAGTATTCTTCATGGCAGAGGCAAATGAAAGCTTTGCTGACACCCTGTGGAGAAGCCCAAAGGGGAATGGGATTTGCTTCTCTAGGAGGGAAAAACAATAGCCTCATTATATTTTTAGTATCCATTGTCCAAACAGCTAATAGTTTAGTAATATGCCTGCATACTTTTTGACTGAACTGAATGCTATTTCATGTTATTCCAACAGGAATTTTATCAGTTAAAACATTCTTTCCTTCATGAGACAGACATTTCTAGGAGACGTGATTGGGTTTCTGTTGGTCTTCTCCTATTCAGAGTTAGCAATCAGATATAGTGTTAATGTATGCCTCCTGCATGGTGATAAAGCATGTGTTCTGAAAGCATACAGTGTGGGCGAGCAGGAAGAAGCCTTAAAGTCTCTTTTCATTATCCTAGAACTTTCTCCAGTCTCAAAGCTTAACCTTTGTTTTACCCAGTGAGAAATTTGTTCAGCATTTTACAACACCTCAAAATACATTGCCCCAGGGATTTGTCAAAACTCCTCCTCCTAACCAGCTTTCTTACTGCCAGCTACACCGTATAAACCATACGTAGTATCTTGGGGAAGGGCAATTTGTCTGTCCATCTGTCCGTACAGTACCTTAGACTAGATTCAGAAGTACTAGTAATTGTAGTTGAGATTTAAATCTTCCTATGCACATTCTGGTTAAGTGAGCATGCCCCATACCAAACCTTGGTATGAAGTAAACAAATTATTCCCCTGGCAGAAACAGATAGTACTGTGGGATTTCATCATTGTAAACAGGAAACAACATGGGAAGGCTGACATACATGCAGTTTTGCAAGTCACTCTGATTTAGACTACAGGCCAGACCAGCAAATTTAAGTCAGACTTTGGGATACAGCCCCAAAAGAGCTAAACCATCTAGTCAGCTTAAGACATTATCAGACAGACGCAGTTTAATTTTGATTTTTCTGTTTATAGAAACAGAGTAACGTGATGATGTGCGATTTCTGATGACAGGTTAAATATGTATTTGGCAGCATGAGAGGGGCTAAATCCAAAGATGCTGAAGACTAAGGCCTGGTCTATACTACGCGTTTAAACTGAATTTAGCAGTGTTAAACTGATTTAACCCTGCACCTGTCCACACAACGAGGCCCTTAATATCGATGTAAAGTGCTCTTTAAACCGGTTTCTGTACTTCTCCCTGACGAGAGGAGTAGCGCTGAAATCGGTATTGCCATGTCGGATTAGGGTTAGTGTGGCCGCAAATCGACGACATTGGCCTCCGGGCGGTATCCCACAGTGCACCATTGTGACCGCTCTGGAAAGCCATCTGAACTCGGATGCACTGGCCAGGTAGACAAGAAACGCCCCGCAATCTTTTGAATTGCATTTCCTGTTTGCCCAGCATGGAGCTCTGATCAGCATGGGTGGTGATGCAGTCCCAAATCCAAAAAGAGCTCCAGCATGGACTGTATGGGAGATACTGGATCTGATCGCTGTATGGGGAGACAAATCTGTTCTATCAGAGCTCTGTTACAGAAGATGAAATGCCAAAGCATTTGAAAAAATTCTCCAGGCTATGATACAGAGTCCACAGCACAGTGCTGTGTGACAAGCATAATGGAAAGCCAAAGAATCAAATGGACGCTCATGGAGGAAGGGAAGGGGGACTTGAGGACTCCAGCTATCCCACAGTCCCCGCAGTCTCCGAAAAGTATTTGCATTCTGGGCTGAGCTCCCAATGCCTGTAGGGTCAAACACATTGTCCGCGGTGGTTCAGGGTCTATCTCGTCAATTTTCTTCCCCTTCTCCCCCATGAAAGAAAAGGGAAAAAAATTGTTTCTTGACTTTTTTCAATGTCACTCTATGTCTACTGCATGCGGGTGGTAGATGAGGTGCTGCAGCACTGACCACCAGCATCCCTTCCCGATGGCCGACGGTACAATATGACTGATGTCCAGCTTCATTATTATCCTGTGAGTGCTCCTGGCTGGCCTCAGGTGAGGTCGGCCGGGTGCGGCTGGGTAAAAATAGGAATGACTCCCGGTTATTCCCTGCAGATGGTACAGAACGGCTGGTAACCGCCCTCATCATAGCAACTAGGGGCTGAGCTCCATCAGCCCCCCACCTTTCATGTCTAAAGAAAAGATTCTGTACTGCCTGGACTGTCATAGAAGCTGGATGCTGGGCTCCTCTCCCCCCCACCATTTAATGTCCTGCCTGGACTATCATAGCAGCTGGAGGCTGCCTCCCCCTCATTTTATCTCACTAAAAAGTCAGTGTCTCTTATTCCTGCATTCTTTATTACTTCATCACATGAATGGGGGGGACTCTGCAATGGTAGCCCAGGAGGGTTGAGGGAGGAGGGAAGCAATGGGTGGAGTTGTTGCATGGCCACCTCCTAGAATGGCATGCAGCTCATCATTTCTGCGGGATCTGACATGGAGCGGCTGTGCTCTCTGGTACACTGGTTCTCTAGTACACTTGCCTCATATTCTAGGCAGGACTGACTCTATTTTTAGATACAACATAAAGGAGGGAATGACCCGGGGGGTCATTCCCATTTTTGTCTTTGTGCCCCCGGCTGACCTCAGCGAGGGTCAGCCAGGAGCACCCATGACAGCAGCAGATGGTACAGAATTACTGATAACTGTCATCTCATCACCAATTTACAATGGCACGGCAGATGGTACAGAAAGACTGATAACCGTCTCTGCTATCTTGCAAAGGCAAATGAATGCTGCTGTGTAGCGCTGCAGTACCGCCTCTGTCAGCAGCATCCAGTACACATACGGTGACAGTGACAAAAGGCAAAATGGGCTTGATGGTTGCCATGCTATGGCGTCTGCCAGGGCAATCCAGGGAAAAAGGGCGTGAAATGATTGTCTGCCATTGCTTTCACGGAGGAAGGAATGAGTGACGACATTTACCCAGAATCACCCGCGACACTGTTTTTGCACCATCATGCATTGGGATCTCAACCCAGAATTCCAATGGGCGGGGGAGATTGCGGGAACTATAGGATAGCCACGGGATAGCTACCCACAGTGCAACGCTCCAGAAATCGACGCTAGCCTCGGACCATGGACGCACACCACCGAATTATTGTGCTTTGTGTGGCCGTGTGCACTCGACTTTATACAGTCTGTTTTACAAAACCGGTTTATGTAAAATCGGAATAATCTTGTAGTGTAGACATACCCTTAATGCCATTAATATGGTGATTGAGGCAGGTGTCCGTGGATGTAAAATTGACTCGTTTCATGTCATCTGCCAATATTGCATCATCTATTTATTATTTTTTGGATGAAAAAGTATTGCCTCTGAAGAGACTGAGAGAGATTGCACAGACGGGCAGAACAGGAATGCACAGATAATTATAGTAATTAAATGAGGGCTAAAAAGCTAAGGCCCATATTTTCAGAAAAGAACACTGATTTGGTATGTCTCAATTTTGGGGGTATTCAACTTGAAACAAGTACAGCCCATTATTCAGAGGTGCTGAGACTTCAATTGCTGTCCTTCGGCACTTGTGAAAATAGTTAACACGCAGGACATTTTAAAATTGAGGAACACAATTACAGTATTGGCAACTTCTGGAAACTTCTGTTTCCACCTGCACACATTACATTTAGACCTCCATACAGCTAGCCAGATGTGCTAACACAAGGAAGAATCTGTGGTCTGGAAGCATCGTCTGAAAATTATTTCTCTTCATAGGCAACAGAGTTTTCAGAATCACAGTTAGCATTTATATTTAGGACTGAATTCACACTAGGATTTTCAATGTCTTTAAAAAGAAAGGTATAATGATTGCTAGTTTTCTTCCTATATGTACCATTTGTATTCACTTACTAATAAGATATTCCTGACCTCCAGCAGGTTAGTACCAGCCTGTATACTGTCCTTTATTCATAGCATGTGCCTAATCACTTTAAAAAAAGAGGACTAAAAAGATGATTTTGATTAACTTCAAAAGTGCTTGAAACTGACAAGTATGGGCAAAAAATAAAAAAAAAATTGGTTTGTCAAGTGTCAGATGAAATATTTTATTTCTTATACTGGTCTGAAATGATTAAAGCATCTTCTACTTTTTTCAGTGATTTTTTATTGTTATTTTGACTACTAAAAAAAAAAGAAAGAGAATTCTGCTTGATGAGCTGTAAACTTTCAAAACCATTATCAGTTTGAGATAGAAAAATGTCAGGACCAAAAGAAGGAGAAAAAAATGCTTCTGTTTGGTGGAGCTAATTATTGCATCTACCCTGATAAAATTGTAAGTATGCACAGAGCTTTGTGATCATAGTGTAGGACATCAAGGGAAAGAATATACAACTGTGGATGCCTATTTTGGCTTTGTAAGTTTTGAGCAGCATTTCATATTACCCTTTAAAATGTAGAAGCCTTTCAACCATGAGTTGAAGCAAAACAGTGGCCTGGACTGTACTCTCCACTTAAACTAGTGAACAGGAGCTAAAGTTGGTTGAACTGGACAACGGATGCAGAAGGAGGAAGCAGAACCTCTGCAGTGTGTTCCTTTGTCAGTTTTTAGAGCCTATTAGGAGGTAATCCAGTGGAGGAGCTGCTGTATACTAACTAACTATGCTGCTTCCATGACTTGGCCATTATATAGATGAGGAACAAAACACAGAGATTAAGGCACCGATTCTCCTCCCACTTACACATGCTTTACACTGGTATCATTCTTTTGACTTAGGTAGAATCAGTCCTGATTTTGAAAGAGAGAAGAGTCAGGCCCTAAGTACCTTGCCTAAGGTCATACAAAGTCAATGGCAGAGCTAGGAATTGTATCCACATTGTACACATCCCTGTCTAGTGCCTTAACCACAAGACTAACCTTCCGCTTCCTCCTTTCCTACCCAAAAGGTGGTTTACTCCAAAAACAAACATAAGCTAATATTGTCTCCTAATTTTGTAAAAAAAATTGATTATCTAGTACTTTCCTCAAATGCAGCTTGAACATTGCTGCATTATACTAGCCGATGTCTACAAGCTTTTCAAATGTTTTTGAATGTGTATGTTTACTCCCAGTGAAGTCAATGAGAGTCATATGTGAGCACCCTTGAGTAGAATTTGGCCTACAGTCTGCAATACTCTATAAATATTTCAGTATCACTTTAAAAGAAATTAGATGTCCTAAATACAGTGAACAATTCATTCAATTAATTTCTGGTAGGCTGATTGTTGTGCATTAAATACAAATTGATCCCTACAGGAAGGGAGATGCCAGCTTCCCTCTAATGAGCAATTGTTGGGACCATGCTTTAGAATAGAGGTTCTCAAACTGTGCGGCATGCCCCCCTATGGTGGGGTAGGAAGGAACATTCAGGGGGGCGAGTGGTGATGCCTGGCAGCTTGGGCCAGGCTCACACCATTGCCACCCCCTGACTCACCTCAGTGGACCACGCAGCATATGGGTCAGTGTCAACATCTGCCCTGGCTGCACTGATTTCCTTTCCTGGCAGCCTCTGCACCTAGTGCTGGCTCCACCCCCTGAGGCTTCCCCTACCCTGAAAACCTGAGGGGGGAGAGGAAGGTACTGTGTCTATTTTTGTCTAGGTTGCAGGGGGGGCACAACCAAAAATTATAATTCAGAGGGGCAAGGCTCAGCTTTAAAAGTTTGAAAACCACTGTTTTAGAAACCATCAGATTTCTTTGTTCTTTTTAAATCCTGCTTTTAGCTTGGATATTTCACAGACAGGACATGTTTTACTGGTTAATACGCTCCTGCAATGGTGGCAAATTTCAGCCATCCATGTTCATTCTCTTTGATCTTTCTGGCATAAGAAGGTTTTGTTGATCCATATGAAGTATATATTCTCTCTTGTCCTCTCCTATTTGAAAGATCTCAGAATGTCATTTTGGGAAATTGCTTCTCTGTTCTGAAGGAATCAGTCATGCTAAGTTCTACCATTCTCTTCTGTTGCCCGATCTATTTAATGCAATCTGTTTAATGGACAACTCTATGTCTTGTGTGTGTATGCATGTGTGTGTGTGTGTGTGTTTGTGTGTTCATTTCTCCCTCCCTCTGCATCAAAAACAGGTAGTGCTGTGTATATGCTTTGTCAGTTCCTAGAAGAGATAAAAATTGAATGAGAATGAACTGACTGAAGTGCAACACAAACAAAACGAAAATGATTCTACTGACTTATTAACTTGATTTCTAAAGCAGATAATATCAATTGAAGGTGTAACAAGACAGAGTATAGTAGAAAAAATATAAAAAGTAAAGGGTAACTTTTCTTGCACCTCTTAATCTCCCCATGATGAAGCATGCTGAAAATTCTGAAAAGTACCTATCTGTTTTTAAACCATTCTTCCAGGGATTGTGAAACTGCTGCCTAAGGACCTGATCCAAAGCTCTTTGAAGTCATTGGCAGTCTTTCCATTCACTTCAGTGGGTGTTTAACCAGATGCTAAAAGCCTAATCTTGCATTCCTTTTGCACCCAAAACTACCAACCCAAAATCAATTGGGAGTTTAGGGTGTGAAAGAATGCATGGTTGGCTCTTCAGGATATTTACAACCTATTTTTAATCCATTTTGAAAAGAAACTGAGATAAAATTGCTCTGCATATGGCCATAACACTTACTTCCACAGTGCTTTGATATTTAAGGCCAAATAATGACATTTTGCCACTGGTAACAGATATGTGTGTTCCATGGGGAGTTGTGCTGCCCTGTGGGATTGTACTGAGCTAGAGAAAGCCACAATCTCTCCCCAAGCAGCCCAGAGCATAGGGTGACTGCTCTTTCCGTGCCCCAGTTATCTAGCCCACACCAAGGCTAGTGTGGATGGGGGAGGCTATGGCTTCTCTCATCCCACCCACTTTAGGGCACCAAGACTGCAGCTCTTGCACTTCTCTGAGTTCACAGTCTGCAGCTGTGGTGGGCCATTGACCTAAAGAGCAAAGTTATACTTCGTTGAGAGGAAAGTATTCAGCTAATGAATACTTGCCAAGACAAGGGACAAAGAGGAAGTGTTGAATATAGCAAGGGCCCAATCTGCTGCCAACTTAAATCCATGGGAGTCAGTCCATAGACCTGAATATGCACTGGATCAGACCCTTAGGTTATGTCCACACAGCATTTTGGAGCAAGCCTTCTAGCTCAGATCAATAGACTTGGGCTTGTGGGGCTCGTACTGATGCTCTAAAAATACCTGTGTAGACAGTGCTTTGAAGTTGAGTCTTGAGCTGGAGCTCTGGCTCTGAAGCTCACTCCCTTTCTTAGGCTTCAGATCCCAAGCTCCCACCCAAGCCTCAACTTCAAAATGCTAATTTTAAGTTAAAAATTAAGGCTCAACTTTGTGGGCTCCAAAAGGCTATGTAGACATAATTTACATGTCTTTGAAAACCTACAGGGCTTACTAAAGCCAATTAGGAACTTTGAAGGGAGCCGAGGTAGAGAACTCAGAAGGGGTATGACATGATCACTTTTTGCTTTCCTGTGAGAATATGCCATGCTATGCTTCAAGCAGCAGATGAACTGGCCTTCAGTCTTGGAGTTATGGGAAGTAAATAAAAATAAATGTAAAAGATCCTCTCTTGCAATACAACGTAAGGAAGCTTCAAGAATTTGCATGTAAGTGGAAAATGGAATTTTCTTTGCATCGTCCAAAATAAATATTCACTCATTTTAAACTGCTCTAATTTACACTGACGTAGAGCAGAAGAATTTTCATTTAAGTCACTGCAGTTATGACAATGTAAAATCAGTGTGAGAAGAAAATGTCGGGAAATTATATTTGTAGTGAATACAAATGAAGATAGCTCGTTCTTGCAAAATTATTACCTGTGCATTATTGCCAAGGTTAGCAACTGACTGACTTATTGTTTGTGTAAGTGCTGGTTTATTCAGTGAAATTAGTCTCTGGATAACTTTAATTTCTAATACATATATTTTAAATGGTTTATTGAGAGAGAGAGAGAAAGATGTCAGCTCCTGGACATCTTTAACTTCTCATATTTATAGATTTTAAATGATTTTGCATTCCCAAACTATCCTCTTCTTTTATCAATCATTCTGTTAGTCTTCTTTGGACCCATGCAGAGACCCCTTCTAGCTTCTACCTGCCATGTTTTCTACTACTACTGTTTGTGTGCTGATAAAGGTAATGGGCATTTCATACAAAAAATACTAAATATTTTTCATTATGATTCAGTTATGTTAAACTTATTAAAAGGTATTTTACACTAACTGCATCCTTTTGCTCCTGCTCTTCTATTAATTCCCACATTTGCTTTATTCGTTTCTCTTGCAAACTTCCATCTAAGTAACTGATTAACTTTTTTTTCTTTTCTTACCCTCTTTAAGTTTCACATAGGGCTGTGATCACATCAGATATACATTCTTGTGTCATCTACTCTGCCTTCAGATTTGACCTTAGTTCTCTCCAAATAGAAAAGGAGTGATGAAGGAAAAGAGAGAAGAATATGCACTTACCACAATTTTCCAATTAACTTATTTTTCTATATAGAGAAGAGTATCATCAGTGGGAAATATACCTTGCTTTCACGAGTTGCATTGCTCCTTTAGCAAGGACTAATGTATATTTTGGTGGTAAGCAATGACATATGAAACAAGATTAGACCCATCATATGTTATGCTTCACAATCTACATGGAAATGTAGAGTTGACTTTCTTTCTTGCTCAAAAACAGGTTTGGGTAGAGATCACTACTGATTTGAAATTTAAATCCAAATTTCCTCATGAATGAGAGGACTTTGTTAGTCATGCATGGCACAGTTTTTTCCAGTATGACTTCTGTTTTCAAAACAATGACTAATTCCCATTCTCAGGTTGAGGGAATCTACAGTGAAGGAGGAAGGTTATAGTAGCTTTGAAAGAGGTAACTATTTGTCTTGAGTGCTTATTTTAACATTTTCTGATGCAAAAGCAGAGAGCATCAGAATCAATTTCCCTGGCTGCTGTTAGTCTGCCTCACTTCTTCTGGAAGGTGCTAGCTGTGGGGATTTATTGCAAAGAAGTGTTGGTCCTCATATTGTCCTAAGCAGAGCTCTTACTTTCATTTTAATATGCTCACAGTGTGAGAGCATTGCATGGAGTGGAACATCATTTAACATATACTGTATAATATAGTAGTCCCTGATACCAATGGTGCATGGCTGGATACTAAAATCAAGAGAACTCAGCCACCATATACTGTTATCACATTTTTTTTTCATATTACTTTTCCATAGTGTGAAATTGATTGATGTCTTTGGTTAGCTCAATTTCAGCATAAAGCAAGAAATGGGTTATTCTAATTTCTTGTCTAGACATGATTTAAAATGCAAAGAGCAATCTCCAAGTAGATATTCCTTGTATTTAAGTATTACAATTCCTTTAGTTCCATATCAAATTTAAGGTTTCGTGTAGTATAAAGCATATACATTCATATTGTAAAGCAAAGCTCACTCTCTTTGCCAAGGAAATGATTAGGAACCTAAGTGCCAGAGATATGTATGTAAGTGTATTTATTTCCATTCAAAAGAAATTATTAATCTGGAGTCAAGATTTAATGTTCCATCTAATGACATTTTAATTCACTTTCATTATTTATGTACTTAAACAAGTTTCAGTTCAGTGTTTCTATTAAACACGGCTTTAAAAAGCTCAAATAATTCATATGCTAAGTTTAAATTAAAATGGCAATAAACATGGACTCATAGTAAAATAAAAGTTGAAAAACTTCTTATGAAAGATACTGGACTGTAAACAAAACTGTAAAGAGAAATTTATAAGCCCTTAAAGAAGGTTTTGTCATTTATACTAATGAATAGACCCAGTGGAATTTTCAAAGATCCTGATAATGAAAAAATCTAAATAATGATTGAAGGGAGATTACCCTTTCTCTTCTTTCTGTTCATTTTTCACCCAGTACGTGTAAGAGGAAGTGTATGTTTGAAATTTCACACTGAAAATGTAACTGTCTTAAAAGTAGAAAAAACAGGCATGAATTAGAAAAAAGAGTCATTAGTGTTGGAATATAAAACTGTTTTGGAACTGTTAGAGGTAACAATACTGTTGTTATGATTCTAATATATTTCTGAAGAAAAATCAATGGTTAAGGAAAATTCAGTTTCCCAACTGAGTACAAAACTGTGCTTCTCCTATAGCAAAATGAGCACAGGTGCAATTGCTAATAATGCAGGAAGCATAAGTGCACCACTTGAGAGGGATGAGTAATTCATGGCCATCTTGTTCTTTTTGCTATCCTGGTCAAGTCCCACTCAGTATGGCTGCAGCATGCATTCATTCTTATTCCTAGTTCCTTCCCTCTTCCCAAAAACTCTTTTGTTATAGGTAATGTCACTGGAAAGGGGGGCTTTGAATTCAGTTTGACATAACTGCACAACATTCCAGATGTGTACACAATTGCTTAGCATGTAGTGAGCATGTGGAAATGGCAAAACCAAACAAACACGAAAGCTGCTAATCTGCTCCTGTGCCTTCTACTCTATCTACTTTACTTCCATCTGGAGATGGCACTGAATTTTGTCAGGCCTGGGTAGATCCATGGTCTTGGATTGGGCTCATGTCTAAGTCAACCCAAAATGCTGGATCTGAACAATACAAACTTTAAAGGTGTTCAAAATCCAAGTCCAGATCAGAAATTCGCAAATAGAGCAAAACATAACTTCATGCCCCAAACCCCTGTACTTCAAAGTGTTCAAGATCCAGATCCAAGCTCTGAGGCTTGAGTCCATCTCTCCTTCCAATTCCAGTAAAGACAGATGAAATGATTCAGAAAAAAGTAAGAATACTTCCCTCTCCCTTTGACTAAAACCCAAAGAAAACCTTTCTTGAGGTTCCAAATAGTTTTTTCCTTAAAGGTTGCCTTGTTTTCCACTATTTTTCATTTTGTGCTCCTGAAGCTTCCATCTTGATCTTCTGAGGTTCAGATAAGTTTGAAAGAGTGTCCAAACTGTAAATGTTTAAGCCCCAGTTCCGGAAAATATCCCTGTTCAGGACAGCACTGAAGTCCTACTGACATCGGATTAATTAGTGGTTACATAGTAGTTTGACAGCCTCAACATAAGATGTACAATTTTTTGTTATTTTATTTAGGAATACAGGACTGAAAGGGACCTGCTGGGTCATCAAGTCCAGTCCTCTGCTGTTACAAGCAATCCCTTCATATAATCCTATTCATAAATTTATCAAGCTCCAACTTGTTTTATTAATCAAACAGAAATCCAAAAACATTTGAAGATTGTCTATTAGCAATGTCATCATATCCTGAAATCTCCAAACCAAAAAAGTCTTTCTCCATTAAAAAAAAACCAACAACATCTGAGAGACATTCTCCGAGACCTTGTAACTTATTTAATTTGTGGTAGTTCTTTTCAAAACCATTGACATACAATGGCTGAAGTGTTAGCTTCTTTACATGCCAAATTTCCTCCCTGTTTATCAGCCTATACATGAGGTAGGAAAATCAGAAGAGTATATATGGTATCAATCAAAATGAGTCAAGAACTATTTTCAAGCTCAGTCTCGACTTGGTTAATTAAAATAGACTAGCAAAGCCAAAGGAACAAGATTATCTTAATTTCTTCAGTTGATTGTGCCATTAAATTAGAACACTTGTGTTCACAGTTAAATAGGGATTAGTAATATAAAGAACTAAAAAGTTACCTTTGAACTTTGCTCTTAGGCAGTGAGAACCACAAGCCAATAATAAAATAAATGACCAGCTATGCCGCTTAAAATAAATGCAACTTCTGTGTTTAAAGGGAGATTGTCGTATTAGGTCAACTGTTGTATTTGTTCACAGTGCATCTGTAAATCTTTCAGTGATTGATAATTCAAACAAATTTAATAATATTAAGCTTTCTTATAAATATCCTGCATATACTTTGTAATAAGAGGAAGAAATAGAAATGTTTGTATTAGCATAATCACAAGCACAGCAAAAAGATCATTATGAGGTAAGAGGAGAAAAAAGTAGAAAATCTGAAAATTAGGTCATTCAGCATATGTTAATTTACCCTTTTGGGGGGTAGAATAATGGAGATTTTTGCATAACAGCTTATCTTTTCCAGAAAAATAAAGCTATGTTGGAAACATAAAATCATTTCAATGTTATCTATAACGTCACAAAATATATATTTGCAAACAAACATTATTTGTTTTTAAGGCATGGTTGCTTTACAATGTACGGCATGCAAAAAGGGTATATGTAATCCATATAGCAGCTACCCAACTCTGACAAGAACAGCAGTCAAGTGCTGATGTTTTATCAGATGAGCAATATTTTAAATCAATTGATTTTTTTATGTATGTTCCTGATTTAGAGAATCTCTCTTTTCTCAAATGTGCAAATGCATGACAAAATTATGCTTTCAGGACCTGATCCATAGCCCACTGAAGTCAATGAGAATCTGTCTGCAGACTTAAGTGGGTTTTGGATGAGGCCCTTAATTAACAAGCTGAACAAAAAAAGGCCTTGTCAGAAAACACTAACCAAATATATTCACTAATGTCTCTTTATCTGTATTTCTCTCTGATAGGTGCACACATGCCTTGCCACCAAACAGCCATCATTACAGAAACGACTTTCCTTTACTATCAACCTGACTAAACTTCAACAGGTGATCTAGAGGTGAAAAGTTCTATATATTTTCTTAATTCCCCTGATCCTATTTTGAAAGGGGTGGTCGTCAAGAATATCTAATATACAGCACATCAGAAAACAGATATACTTTTTGCTTGGAATATAATCCAGAAATGTAATATTCAGTGCGTTAAAAACTAACGAGAACAGTGGGACACTTAGACTAACGTTGACTTCGTAAACTTCCCTATAACACAAAGTGAACAGCAAAACTTAACATTTAAAAAAAAACATTAAATGAAACTCTTGGGTTAATATTTATATTCCCAACAGTATTAAATAGGGTTAGACACATTTTGTGACTCAATCATATTGGAATATACTTGTCCTATTTTTGTCCTTTTCTATGGAAGACTCATTCTCCACAAAAGTGCAAGACATTTTTGTTTCAGTTTAGTTCTAACAAGATGTTCAACATCAGTATTCTAAAAGACTTCCCGATTGAAAATAAATGGGATTTAGGCTCTGAAGTATCTAAATCACTTATAAAAATGAGACTTAGGCTCCTAAATTGCTTAGGCTTTGCAACACTTAATAGAGTAATGCCTAAATACGTTCAAAAATCTGGGCCTTAGTCTCTCTGTGCCTCAATTGCACCTTTAAAATGGGAATAATAGTACTTCCCTGTACTATGGTAACAGGGGCTATATAAGTTCCATAGATAGATTTTGATACTTCTACTTATGATGGGCAGCGTCTTACTCCACAAGTATTCCCATTTACATCTGTGGAGCACTGACTCCAGAAGTATCGCTTTGACTATTCATGGAGTAAGCAACTATTCAGAGTATCAGGATCTTACCCTAAATGACTCAGCAACAAGTTGTCCTGATGGTGTTTAGCTTGCGCTGAGATTCTGCAAAGTGGACAGCTGCTGGGGAGAATTATAGCTTCTGCATGAGAGAGAGACAGAACCAGACAAGACAAATAAAAGAGAGAAATTACATTATGTAGGAAAACTTCAGAATTTGTGCCTTGCCTGTGGGCATTCCGACTTTAGACTAAACAGACAAAGGAAGTCACACAAACAGGAAGAGGATATATGAAGAGGAGGCTTTTTCTTATCAAGAACTCGCTTCCCGTCTACAGACATTTTACTGTAACTTTATTAGCTGTTATTTATGACCAGCCTTTGCTAGCCATTACCATTGAATCTCTGTCCTCTTGTTTAATTAATTTCTCATGAGGGATATATCTGTCTTCACTTGCATTTACTGCATTGCTTTTTCTCCCCTCACACAAATCATTCACTTCTGTTTTAAACAGGAATACGTGAGATTTGTTCTTTGTGAACATGGCAGAGACCTTTAGAGATTAAATGCTCTTAGACAGTTTGGGATCTAGAATCTCTGGGCTGGAAAATGTAAATATTTTCGTGACTGGTGAGCAATACCTCAGTCCTAACTTGACTTCTTCTTCTGGCAATTACAGCAAACAAACAATATATTCTTTCTCCTTTTAAACAAACTGTTCTTCATTGTTTGCAGGAGAGTCTGATCATAATGATGGGCCTGAAGTAGCCAGGGATTCTTTACCTAAAACTCTTTTTTACATTGGTGTCAACATTTTTTTTCCTTCCCCTTTTCCCAAAGCATTTGCTGGATATTTTCATCCTATAGGCTAGCTCATTTGTCTCTGTAGCTTTTCCATTCAACAGCATGCTACTGCTTCCTGGCACATAGCCCTTCAGCTAGCAGAGCCAATTAACTGCTTTTTCAGCTAAAAAAAGATCTCCCTCCTTCTTTTAAGAAGGTTAGCCAAAGTACATATTAGTTTCTATGAATATATCTCTTGAAAAAGTATAAATGTGCCATGGATTGGACTTATTTTTATCTTGGAAAATCTCACTTAATAAAGCTATACTTTTCAGCCTTTTCTTTGCTTGTCATCATACACATTATTAGCATATGCCAACATTTATACTTCTACTAACATGCAAAAAGGCAGCGGTGTGTTCATGAATATGGAAACTAGCCAGATGAAGTGATGAGGTCACAGGTGCAGAACTCACGTCAGTCATTGCATTGCCTATTGAAAACCCAAGATCCTGCAGCAGTTTGGGATTCAGATCAGTGGGATCCTGCGGAACAAACAGCACCATCTCTGCCAAAAACAATCATCCCCTATAAAGCACTGACATCAGCTCAGGAGAGGAGGTCATTTTCTCTGTGCAGGAGAAAGAGATACTGGATAAGCCATGAGGTTTCTTCCAGCTGCAATATTTATAATAGAAGTAAACATCGTACTTGGCAAATATAACCTCTTATGAAAATCACTTCAGTGCAGAGAGTCAGCTCATGGCTCATTTAAGCCCTAGATAAGTCAGAATATTTCTAACTATAATATCATGGATAGAGCTGGTGAGCAATTTCCAGCAAATTAAGTATTTGTCAAATATATTCCTCGATGTGGTCAACAATGGAAAAATTTTGAAAAATAAATGGGAAAATATTCATGATTTTTAGCCCAGTATTTTGACCAATTATAAAGCTGATCATGGTTTTATTTCAGAACAATTTGAATTTTATTTACAACCTGAGAACATTTTTGGAAACCTTTTGCTATTTTTTTTTAAATCAAAACTGCAGTTTTTGTTTTAGTGGTGAATTATCTGCAAATAGGTTGTGAATTCCCTGGGCTACAATCTGTTATAAATATTTACCAAGGCTTCCAACAACTTCTGTGGGCATTGGATCATGCCCTAATTGCAATTCATTGTTCAAGTTATGTGACTGGGCACATATGTCATGTGGTATTGACTGGAGAATACCTAAAATTTGTAAACAGAGGGAATGCCTAAAAAAATAATTGGGGATTGAATTCTATCAGGGAAAGGCTGGACTGGAGAACATAACACTAGATAGAGAACAAGGAATAGTATTTCATTACACTTGGATAGGTACATGGACTCCGGATTTTAAAACAGAAAGATATAAACCAGATTTAGGAGCTTGTATAACAGAATTTACTTTCCCTATTTTTGTCCCATTCACCCCAATGTAACTGCCTATGTATGCCATGCCTGTTCCTAGCTGAAAAACTTGTAACTTTAGATCCTAGTCCTGTTCATTTAATTTTCTGCATGCTACGGGTCCAGCTATGGGAATTTGGAGAGCATCTGTGTATTTTCTCCATTCCAGCTCTACCCAGTGCATGTATATAAATCCACTGGCATCCATTTTATGTCACTTAATCACCAACCACTCACTACTCTTTTTAATTTCATGTACATGCATAGTGTTATTTGCAGAGGGTATGTTCTTATGGCCTTATCTTTTGTGACAAAGTTCCTCCTCTACCTTGGTGGGTCCTGCGCTTATTGGCAGATTTGCTCACTTCAGTGATCTCCCCCACAGTCTGGATCAACTCCTCCTGCATCTGATCAGGAGTTGGAATGTTTGGGGGGAACCCGGGCCCGCCCTCTACTCCAGGTTCCAGCCCAGAGCCCTGTGGATTTGCAGCTGTCTATAGTGCCTCTTGTAACAGCTGTGTAACAGCTACACCTCCCTGGGCTACTTCCCCAAGGCCTCCTCTAAACACCTTCTTTATCCTCACCACAGGACCTTCCTCCTGGTGTCTGATAACGCTTATACTCCTTAGTCCTCCAGCAGCAGCACACCCTCTCACTCTCAACTCCTTGTGTCTCTTGCTCCCAGCTCCTTACACACACTTCCTCTCCTCTGGCTCCTCCCCATCTGACTGGAGAGAGATCCTTTTAAAACCCAGGTGCCCTGATTAGCCTGCCTTGATTGGCTGCAGGTGATCTAATCAGCCTATCTGCCTTAATTGGTTCTAGCAAATTCCTGACTACTCTAGTGCAGCCCCTGCTCTGGTCCCTCAGGGAGCAGAAGCCTGCTTCTCCTGGGGCTAGTAGTAGCTTTCCCTTTGACCGCTCTGCTGTAGAGGAAGGAGGAAGAGGGCTGCTGCTGCTGCTGTTCCTGCTGGGCGCTGGGCCCTCGCTGCTGCTGTTTCTGCTGCTGCTGCTGTTCCTGCTGGGCGCTGGGCCCTCGCTGCTGCTGCTGCTGCTGCTGCTGTTCCTGCTGGGCGCTGGGCCCTCGCTGCTGCTGTTTCTGCTCCTGCTGCTTCCCTGGCTGGGCTTGACACCACCACCTACCCCTCTCTCTGCTGTCTGTTTGCTGGCTGGCTAGTGGTTCCCCCCCACCTCAGTTACTGCTGTTATTCCACCTACAGCCCCTTGGGGGGGGGTGCTGGCCTGCTTCCCAGAGAGGAGGGGAGTGAGGGACCTCAGCTCTTGTTGCTTAGGACACCACCCTCTGAGCGGGGTCCCTCCTGCCTGGACGCCAGACCACCACCACCTGGAGCTGCTGGGCCTACTGTGGATGTTGCTGGGGAGCTGTTGGTGCCTGGAGAAGGAGAGGAAGGAGAAGACGACCGCCTGCTGCTGGAGACAGTATGAAGACCACTGTGGAGGGGGCTATTCTGGACTGAGTCTTTTTCAAACTGTGCTCTTGTGGTGGGGGTTTGGACTGTGTCTGCTGGGGCACCGGGGGTGTGGTGTGGAGCCTGTCCCCAGTCCATCCGTGTCCCCCTTCACCCCCACCACCATCGTTGCCCCCTCCACCACCCCTGCTGGCTGTCTTCCTTCTGCTTTGGACTCCTGCCTCTGGGTCTGAGCTGCTCGCCTGGCTCACCACGCCCACTTCCACCATTTGGGCCTGCAGCAGCAGCAGCCAACCATTGACTTTTTGGCACAAATGCCTGTGGGTGCACCACCTCCCCCCTCATACTGGACTGACCCCCTCCCCTTTGCCACATTTGTCCACCCCACCTATTTCCCTCTGCTGCCTGATAGTTCTGCCCCAGCCCTGTAGCTGTCCCCGTGGTCCCTCTACCCCAATCTCAGCTCGCCCTTTCCCCCCACCCTGTGCTCCCCCAGCCCTGATCGGTTCCCCCTCATGCGCCCACGCCCCCTCTCAGGCGCTTGTGCCCTTCCCCATTTGGTTTCCTCTTGTTCACTGCACTCCCCCCTCTGCCGTTGCCCCCCCGCTCCCCTAGTGCAACTGGAGGAGCCGGAACCCCCCTCTGCGTTGGCGCCCTGCACCAATCCCACCCTTAGGTCCTTGGTTGCTCCCTACGCCCCTTTAGCCTTCCCCTTCTGGCGCCCTCCTCCCCTGCCTCCCCTGCCCTAGCGGGGAAGGGTGGCCGCCTCCTCTCCTTCCCCTCCCCTCGCTGTTTGTCCCCCTCCCCGCTCTCGTTATGGCGGGGGACGCGGCGGGGGAGACCCCTCGCGATGCTCCCACTACCCCTCCTCCGCCTGCCCCCGTGTCCACTGCCCAAGCCTCTACCTCGACCGCCGCTGCTGATCCATCTACCACCGCCCCTGCTGGGGCACTGGCAGCAGCGAGTACTGGGGAGACCTCCGTTGCTGCCACGTCTCTCGCCCCTTCTGATTCGGGGGGAGCCCCCCCAGCCGGTGGGAAGGGTCGGGGTGGGAAGTAGGGTAAGGGTCCCGCTAGAAAGGCCAGGCCCTCCATGGCGGAGACTGCCCCCGCTGCCGCAGCCCCGCTACCGGCTGCGGCGTCCCTCCCCGCTGTTCCCTCCACCAGCTCTGCAGGTGTCCCTCCCCCGGCCCCCAGGGCGTACGCCCAGGTGGCGGCGGCCCCCCCGCCTGCCGCTGCTCCTCCGCCCGCCGCTTCCGCCAACATCTACAGTGGCCGGGGCCCCTTTCCCACTTTGACCAGGAAGCACGGCGTCCGTTGCCTCCTGGTGCCCGCCTCGCCCCACGTGGAGACCTATGTGCGGGCGTTGGCCAGGGTAGTGGGGCCCACGGCCATCGTGGCGGCCTCCAAAATGTACGGGAAGGTGGTCTTCTTCCTAGCATCGGAGGCTGCCGCCCAGGAGGCGGTAGAGACGGGCCTGGCGGTGGGGGGCGTGTTCATCCCCCTGGAGCCGTTAGAAGACCTGGGGGTCCGCTTGATCTTGACCTCCGTCCCTCCCTTCCTGCCCAATGCCGCCCTGCTGTCCGCCCTTTCTGCCCTGGGACGCCCCATCTCTGTCATCAGCCCTCTCCCCTTGGGCTGCAAGGACCCCGACCTCCGTCATGTTCTCTCGTTCCGCCGGCAAGTGCAGCTTCAACTGCCGCCGGCGGCGCGTGGCGGAGAGGCGCTCGAGGGGTCCTTTCTGGTCCCTTACCAGGGAGCCCACCACCGGGTGCATTACTCAACGGGGGAGGCCCGGTGCTACCTCTGCCGGGCGATGGGGCACGTCCGGAGGGACTGTCCCTTGGCCCAGCACGGAGGAGCGTCCGGGACCCCCGAGCCCCGGCAAGGCGCCGGCCCTGTCATCGCCGGTCCCCCTAGCTGCCCGGCACCCGAAGCTGCCCCTCCTCCTCCTTCTCGGTCCACCTCTGTGGAGGAGGGTGTGGCGGGGCTACCGCCAGCAGTGGGAGAGGGCTCGTCCCAGGGGGACTCCTCCCCGGTTTCTGCTGTCCCACCACTGCCTCCTCGAGTCCCTGAGCCATTGCTCTTGCCCCCCAAGCCGACCCTTGTTAGCCAGCCCCCGGATGATGCCATGGAGGGCTGGTCCTTAGTGCAGGGGAAGCGGGGCAAGCGGAAGGCTCGAGTTTCTTTACATCCTTCAGATTCGGAGGCCCCCCGGAAGAGCAGGAAGGGGGGCGCTGATGTCGAGTCTTCCGCCTTGTCCCCTGATGACTCCCAGTTTGTGGTGCCGGCTGGGGATGCCGTGGCAGCACCGGAAGGTGACACCGCCCCTCCTCCGGGGTCCCTTCCCGTGGATGCCCCCGAGGGAGCCTCTCTCGCCCCCTTCCCACTTGGCGCCTCTGAGAGCGCCGCGGTGGGTATCGCCTCGGGTGCTGGCGGGGAGGGCCCTGGGGTGGTGGACTGTGATCTCCCTCCCATCTACGCAGAAATCGAGGCTCTGGGTTTGACCCCAGTCACGCAGGGGGAGGATGACCCTCTGCCGGCGGGCCTCGATCTGGGCGCCCTCACTACATCCCCCCTGTCCCTGGGTTCCCTTCCCCTACCCGCTGTTTCTGCTCCCACCTCTGAGGGTCCCCTGAAATCTTCCCTCGACTCGGCTGCGGGTGGCACTCTGTTGGCAGCTGCCGAGCCCCTTGGGGCAACGGCCAGTGCCCCACTGCCGAGACCCGCTTCCCAGGGGGTGTCCCTCTTGGGTGTGGAGGACCCGCCCTCCTTCCTCAGCGGGGACCCCACTGACCACCATCTCTCTCTGGATGCCGAGGCTGCCGCACGTGCCACAGTGGCTGAGCCCGGCATCGTTAGGGGTCCCCTGCCCACTTCCCAGATCCTTGAGCCTGGCCAGGAGGAGCCACCTTCTGGTGTCTCACCTATGGAGGCTCCGGATCCTGCCTCTACCTCCTTCCCGGATTCTCTCCCTGATCCCCGCCCTACTCCTGTTGGCTCTGTCCTTGTCCCCCCCACTTCCTGTGATGCCAGTGCTGCCCCTGGCAATACCTCCCAGGGAGCGGGTTCACTAGTTCTTTTCTGTCCTGACCCCCCAGGGGCTGCTGTTCTCCTTCCACCGCCCCTTCCTGAATCTGAGAGCGGGGCGGGTCGTGTGGCGTCGGTCCATCTGCTGCCACGTTGGGGATCTGCCCCCTGCCTACCCGCCTTGGTGGGCCACGGGGCTGTGACGGGGGCCCCACTGGGGGCCAGTCATAGATCAGTGACCCCACCCCCCCATGCGCTGAGGGAGGAGCTGCGGGAGTTCCTTGAGGACGTCCGTGGCTCCCGGAACAAAGTCCATCTTGCGCTCCAGCGGTGGGGGGATTTCCATCAGGTCCTCCGGGCCGCGAGGGCCCTCATGGGGGAGGGTAAGGAGGACCGGGAAAGCAGGCCGCCACGGCCTACCAGCGGGGTCCGTGTCTTCCGTGACTCCTTTACTCTCCTTCGGGGTTAGGTCACGGATTGCTGCGTGGCCTGCCGGAGGCCGTGGGCATGTCTGCCAGTGAGGATCCCCCCCAGCCCTCCTCATGGCGCCGATCATCCTTGCCACCTTAAACACCCGAGGCTGTAGGATGGGTCTCCGCAGGAGCCAGGTGCTCTCCTTCCTCCGGGAGGGGGGGTACTCTGTGGTTTTCCTGCAGGAGACCCATACAGATCCAGCCGCTGAAGCTAGCTGGCGGCTGGAGTGGGGGGACGGGGCCTACTTTAGCCACTTCTCGGTCTGTGCGGCTGGAGTGGCGACCCTGTTCTCCCTCGACCTACGGCTCGAGGTGCTGGGGGTCGCCGAGGCTGTGCCGAGTCGCCTGCTGCACCTCCGGGTCCGCATGGAGGGGCTTGTGGTTAATCTCGTCAACGTTTACGCCCCGACATCGGCCCCGGAGAGGCTATGTTTTTATCAGCAGGCATCAGCCTTCCTCGGCTCCCTGGATCCTCGTGAGTGCCTGGTCTTGGGAGGGGATTTTAACACCACCCTCGAGGAACGGGACCGCTCGGGGACCGAGCAGTGCCCGGCAGCTGCGGACGTCCTCCGGGAGATTGTCGACCGCCACTCCCTGGTGGACGTCTGGCGCGACCACCACCCAGACGACGTCTCGACGTTCACCTTCGTCCGGGTGGAGGCCCATCGGTCGTGCCACTCCCGGCTGGACCGTATTTACCTGTCACGTTTCCACCTTTCACGGGCCCACTCCTCCAGCGTTCGGCCGGCCCCCTTTTCGGATCACCACCTTGCCACCGTGACGGCCTCTCTCTGCGCGGAGAGGCCAGGGCCGGCCTATTGGCACTTTAATAATAGTTTGCTGGAGGATGTGGGATTCGTGGCGTCCTTCCGGGAGTTCTGGCTGGCCTGGCGAGGGCAGAGGCGCGCCTTTTCCTCGGCGCGGCGGTGGTGGGATCTGGGGAAGGTGCGCGCCCGGCTCTTCTGCCGTGACTAAACTCGGGGTACCAGCCGACGGAGGGATGCGGCGATAGGGCAGTTGGAGCGGGAGGTCTTGGAGCTGGAGAGGTGTCTGGCCGTCGACCCCGAGGATCCATCCCTCTGCGGAGCGTGCCGGGAGAAGCGAGAGGAGCTCCGGGCCCTCGAAGACCATCGGGCCCGGGGTGCTTTTGTTCGGTCCTGCATCCACCTCCTTCGGGAGATGGATCGCGGCTCCCGCTTCTTCTACGCCCTGGAGAAAAGGAGGGGGGCCAAGAAGCACGTCACCTGCCTCCTGGCGGAGGACGGCACCCCCCTCACGGATCCGGCGGAGATGTGCCAGAGGGCCAGGGCCTTCTACGCCACTCTTTTCTCCCCGGATCCGACCGATCCTAACGCTTGCAGAGTGTTCTGGGACGGGCTCCCGACGGTCAGCACGGGCGACCGGGACCGGCTAGAGCTGCCTCTCACTCTGGCCGAGTTCTCGGAGGCCCTCCGTCACATGCCCACCAATAAATCTCCGGGCTTGAACGGGCTGACTGTGGAGTTCTACCGCGTGTTCTGGGACGTCCTCGGCCCAGACCTGGTCACCTTCTGGGCCGAGGCTTTGCAGAGCGGGGTCCTCCCTCTCTCGTGCAGGCGAGCCGTGCTGGCCTTATTGCCGAAGAGGGGGGACCTCCGCGACTTACGGAATTGGCGTCCCGTCTCGCTCCTCAGCACGGACTACAAAATTGTTGCGAAGGCCATCTCGATGCGGCTAGGGTCCGTGCTGGCGGACGTGGTCCATCCAGACCAGACCTACACCGTCCCGGGCCGCACCATCTTTGATAACTTGTATCTGGTCCGGGACCTTCTGGAATTGGGGTCTAGGGATGGTCTGTCGTTCGCCCTCTTGTCCCTGGATCAGGAGAAGGCGTTCGACCGGATGGATCACGGGTATCTCCTGGGCACTCTGCGAGCGTTCAGGCTTTCGGACCCCTGTTTGTGGGTTTTCTCCAGGTGCTGTACGCTTCTGCGGAGTGTCTGGTCAGGCTCAACTGGACCCTGACCGAGCCGGTCAGCTTCGGGCGGGGAGTGCGGCAGGGGTGCCCCCTCTCGGGCCAGCTGTACGCTCTGGCGATCGAGCCCTTCCTCTGTCTCCTCCGCAAGAGGTTGACGGGGTTGGTGCTTCGGGAGCTGGGGCTGCGGCTGGTCCTGTCGGCATACGCTGACGATGTGCTCCTCGTGGTCCAGGACCCGGGCGACTTGGCGCGGGTGGAGGCTTGCCAGGCTGTGTACTCGGCAGCCTCCTCCGCCCGGGTCAACTGGGTCAAGAGCTCTGGCCTGGTGGAGCGCGGGTCCGCTGCTCTATCTCGGCGTTTACCTTTCTGCCACGCATCCGTCTCCGCCGGAGAACTGGCAGGATTTGCAGGGCAGGGTGACGGAGCGGCTCCGGAAATGGACAGGACTACTCCGGTGCCTCTCCCTTCGGGGGAGGGCACTGGTGCTTAATCAACTGGTCCTGTCCATGCTCTGGTACCGACTCAACACCCTGGTCCCGGACCCGGGTTTCCTGGCCAACCTCCGGATGGTGATTCTGGAGTTCTTTTGGCCAGGGACGCACTGCATCTCTGCAGGGGTCCTCCACCTGCCCGTGGAGGAGGGGGGGCAGGGCCTGAAGTGCTTACGCACTCAGATCCATGTCTTCCGCCTCCAGGCCCTGCAGAGGCTCCTGTTTGGTGCGGGTAGTCCGGCGTGGAGCGTATTGGCGCACGCCTTCCTCCGCCACTTCCGAGGGCTCCGATACGACCGGCAGCTCTTTTACCTCCATCCGAGAGGTCTTCCGCGAGACCTCTCCGGGCTGCCGGTCTTCTACCAAGACCTCCTCTGGACCCGGAAGCTCTTTTCAACGACCAGGTCCGTGGCGGCCACCGTGGGGGTTGACCTCCTCGCGGAGCCCCTGCTACACAATCCCCAGCTTCGTGTGCAGGTGGCGGAGTCCCCCACGGTGTGCCAGAGGTTGGTCTCGGCAGGAAGTCACCAGGGTCGGAGACCTCCTGGACTACGACCGGGGAGACTGGCTGGATCCCCTGACTGCTCGCTCAGCGCATGGGGCTCTCCAGACCTCAGTACTCCCCAGCGCGTACTTCAGGAGGTGAAGGCCGCTTTACTGCCCGCTGCTCGGGCTTACCTCGACCGGGTCCTGCGAGAGGGCATGCCCCGCCCACCCTCCACCCCAGGCCCCGTGGACATTTTTATCGGGCCCCTGCCCTGTGGACCCAATCGGCCCCCTCACCCTTTCACTGCCAGCCGGCTGCATGATCTGCAGCCGGTTTTGTTCCAGACCGCGCCACGGAAACATCTGTACTCGCTTGTGCTCCATACCCTTCACTACCTCACCCTCGCGTCCCGCCCCGATACCAAATGGCGGGACCTCCTGCCGCCTCTCGAGGGTGAGGAGCCCCGGTGGGCCAGCTTGTACTCTGCCCTGGTCCCGAGGCCCGCCGGGGATATCAGTTGGCGGCTCCTTCACGGAGCCGTGAGCACGGGCGTGTACTTGGCGCGGTTCACATCTGTCCCTAGCACCTGCCCTTTCTGTGGTGAGAAGGAGACCTTGGCGCACGTTTATTTGGAGTGCGCCAGGTTGCAGCCTCTGTTCCGGCTCCTCCTGAATATTTTCCTGCGTTTTTGGTTGCACTTTTCCCCTCACCTTTTTATCTACACGCTCCCCATCCGTGGCCCCACGAAGTCGCGGGATCTCCTTCTCAACCTCCTCTTGGCCCTGGCCAAACTGGCCATCTACAACACCAGGGAGAGGAGGTTGGCCGATGGGATTTCCTGCGACTGTAGGGCCTATTTCCGTTCCTCCGTCTGCTCACGCATCCGGGCAGAGTTCCTCTGGGCGGCGTCCACTGGCTCCCTTGATGCCTTCGAGGAGCAGTGGGCATTGTCTGGGGTTCTATGCTCGGTGTCCCCATCGGGTTCCCTTCGTTTAGCCCTATGACCTCACTCCCGATCCTGTTTTTTTCATTAGTTGTCCCCCGTAATTATTTGGTGTCCCAGACCTGTGGGTCCTCCCCTTAGGCTGGGGGGAGGCCCTTTAGAAGTGGGCGGGCTTTGCCTGCCCACCCCCACTGGATGCCAATAGGACCAGTATATTTGCCCTCTACCAGACTCCTGCACCCCACTGGCCTGGATCTGTCACACTTTCTAACAGTGCCAGGTCTCTGTGGAATACTGCCTTATTGGAGCAGTGGAGGAAAGGAGCCTTTCTTAACACCATGGACTGTGGCAATACAAGTGCAGCCATGCATGGGTCAGAGCAGCAGGTCCACCAGCACATCCACAATTGTCTGTAGGAGGCCCAGCATGGTTGTGACCCAAAAGAATTCTCCTCAGAGTGTTGAGAAGGGCCAAAATACACCCATGCACACCCCAATGACCCATTAGTAAATACTGCCTGTGCAAAGATGCTAGCACTTGGCAGGCTGTCCTTTGTCTATGTGAAAAGGCTCATGGGAGCTAATAACTTCTACAGATGCGCAGTGGCAGGTACAATGCTCTTTCCAGTACCTTGTTGAGCAGCAAAGGCTGCAGTACAGCATGCCTCTAAGAGTTGCAAGAGTGGAAGGTTAGGAAGTATGACTACATTGTGTTTGCTGCAACTGAGGACATGGCTTGTTTTCGTTGTGGGTATCTGACACATTTGGTTAATCAGTGCCCTAAGAGGCAGACTGCCTTAGGAATGGTGTCCCTGTGCCTGGGAATGTTGAGGTTTCTGAGAATAAAGCACAAGGTGGGGTTACTATGGCAGAGACTGAGTCCCAACAGACTCCAGATGTCTTTGAAGATGTTGGTTTGGGGGGAAGGGAGGGCTCGTGGCCCCTTAACAAGCTGAGGGAGGTGGTGTGGCTGATTCAGTGGCTCCTGACACAGAGGCCTCTCGGCCTGCACCTGGCTGAAATGAGGTTGACCCTGTCAAAGACCCAAAGAGAAAAACAGCTGATGAAGGTGGAGGGGGTGCAGTTTTGAGGGTGCTGGGAATCAGGCTAGTTTGGTCAGGGCATTTAGAAAGCACACTGTTAGGGGTGTGCTGAGGGTGGTTCTTTGGTTGGGAGCATGGAGAACTCTCAGGTAGTAGCTTTGCCCCTTCATTCCCAGCAGCCCCTTCCCTCTGGTCTCTCTGAGGTTCCCCACCACCCCAAGGTCAGTAGTGATTATAAGTTTGAGAGTGGGGGATGATGAACTCACAAATTCTTTAGGTCCTGAATTCCCTGAGGGGAGATACACCCTGGACACTATTTGTAGGTCTCTGAATGAGACTAAGGGGAAATGTGGAGTAGTGGTGGCAGATTGGTTTCATGACCTTAATCTGTTTTTGTTATCTGCTCTGTATACTATGAGATGTGTCTCTCTGTCTGAGTTTGACAAACAGATTGAAAAAACTGATCACCAAAGTGCCTGTCTCTTTGCCCAATGGAAATGTTGGGGATTTATGGATATAGGAGGACTTGGTGGTTTTATTTGATGTTTATGGGGAGAGGGGTTCCATGTCTGTCTTTTTCTTATTTTTTCTAATGAGTACCGGTCTGATGAATAATTTTGTATGAAGCTCTCTGAATGTGAATGGGCACAGGGACATTAAAAAAAACATATGAATCTTTTTGAGTACCTGTCCCAGAAGAAGGCAGATATTTTATTTTTGCAAGAGAGACGCATACAGATGCAGGCAACCAAACTGATTGGCTTGCTGATTGGAGGGGGGCGGGTGGGTTTCTGAGTTATGGTTCCACAGCAAGCACAGGGTTTGCCATTCTTTCTGTGGACCGGGTGAAACCTGACTCAGTGATTGTGCAGAAAGTTGTTCCAGAATGTTTACTGACAGTTCAGGCTACTTTTGTGCAATATCATATTTTTTTAATTTTTTTGTTAATGTCTATCTTCCTGTTGTAGTGAAAGACAGGGTGGATTTTTCTTTTTTCCAGAGTTTGGGGTGTCTTGACAAGTGATATTCTTAATTTTGTGAGGTGATTTTATTAGTACTCTGAATGAGAGATGAATAGGACTCATTTGGAACTGCATCCACTGTCTGCTCAGCGACTTGCAACTCTTTTACAGACTTCTGGCCTGATTGATATGTTGTGATGTTTTCATCACTATGCACAGCAGTACACCTGGTTGAGTATTAGTGCCAGCTCTTTCATTGTGGCCCATTTTTATGTTTTTACTCATCATTTGTCTCATTTGCTTTCTAGTTGTATTGTCCCTCCTGGGATCTCTGATCATGGTTTGGTCTTATTTGTGTTGTCTCTTCCTTCTTTTCAAGACCACCGTCCATACTGACATTTTAACAAGATGTTCACTTTTGGGACTCTTTCAATTATTTTTGTGGAGCCTGGGTTGCCTCACAGGATATTTTCTCTTCCTTGAGGCAATGGTGGCAGATGGGTAAAGTTAATGTTAAATATTTTTTGTCAGCAATACACACAGTGGACAGCCCTAGGTCTTCACTGGAGTATGAAGGAGCTAGAGCTGTGGATTGAAAAAGCCTTTTGTGGCAGTAATGATGCTGGGTTGCATAAGAGCCTTTTTAACACTCAAGAGATTTTTTTATGCAGAGACCACTTCATAGGCAGTTGGAGTTCCCAGAGCCACTTGCTGAACCCCCTGTTTACAACCCTGCCATGAAGATTCCTAGTCTTGTTTCTAGGAGTCTTTTCTTACTGTGGCAAGTGTAGCAAAACCGGTTCATTTTACTAATTTTACAAAGGTCTCTGTGGATAGCTTGGCTGTCAAGCTTGTTTTTCATTCCATTCACTGGGTATCTCAGTTTTTATCACAAGGTGGAATCAGCCCTTTCTAGGGGCGGTATTGCCAGGCTAGATAGTAGCTTCCTTGAGCGAGCCATTCCTGATTATATTCACATTTCTATCTTCTTGCCTATTGCTCCTGCTGAAGATTGGGATAGTAACAAGCCTGGCAGCTTGCTTGCCTTCAGTGGGTCTTCTGAATTTACTTTAATAGTTTAGGCCATAAGTCATTGTATATACATTTAACTGTAGGGGATGGGGAGCTGTTATGAATGGGGAAGGAGGGTGTCTTCATTAACCGTATGGAGAGATGCATCAGTTGAATTTGAGAACAGTCTGGGTAGGACTCACATTTTTCCATTCATGTCACCCTCCCACTGGTAACCTAAGCCCAGGCAGGGACTCTTCCCAACCCTCACCCCTACACCCACACACACCTGGGCCCCAAAAGATTGAAATGTGACACCTGTATTTTCTTGCATATTTGCACCATAACTGACAGATTATAATGTTTTTAAACTATAGAACCTGTTTAAAGGATGTTTCCTCACTACGTGAAACAAACAAACCTTTAATAGGTTAATTTTGTGGGGGCAGGGGTTCAATTGCTGAAATGTTTAATTAGATTCACACAGTGGGAGGAAAAACCCTTAAGCAGATTTTAGACTTAAAAACATGATCTGTTGCTAATGGTATGGTATGCAATAAAATGGAGGTCTCACATGTCGGTCAGTTGTCACACATTTCCAGGTTTGAGAGGCATAAAATTGGGGACCACTAATTACTTATCTATAGTGCGGACAGATGCAACACTAGCATAAGTGTGCCATGTGAAATTGAGAAGTTGCACACCTATAGCAGTATATTGGATGAATTATATGCAGTTGTCGAAGTGTGGTTGACAACATCTTCTCTCTGCATTTGGTTCTTGACCTCAGATAAAGGGTAAAATGTGATGTAGACACATGATCGCGTTTTCTCATGGGTATTCTGTGTTGTGCTTTGCCTCTACATATAGCTTAAGAGGTACCTCATCTATGATCCAAAAGCTCTGAGCCCACTTTAGAGGAGGTGTATTCTTTGAAAGGTTCGGCTGATTAAATCATGAACTTCCCTGTCATCAGATAAAGAAGGAGGTTGTGATTAGAGATGGTTTTCCCCTGCCCTCCTCCCCCCAAAAAGTGTAAGGAGTAATGTCATGACATTGTTTCTAAATTATTTTCTGTTTTCCTCAAAAATTGAAATTTTTAAATTTGAAACTTTCACCCAGGTCAAGTAACATGGGGAGGGGGAAATCACAAAAGTATTGTTGAAATTCTCCCATCTTTCTTCACTAACTTTTATTTTAAATGTCATTGAAATTTTGAAATTCAAAAGTATCTCCCAACTTTGGAATGTGGAATTCCACATTTCACGTGTTAGATTACTTTGTACTGGCAGACTAGTCGCTAGTAATGGCTGGCCCCATTGAAATCTCTAGTGGCAAAACTTCCATTGACTGTAATGGGGCCAGGATTTCACTCTCTGTGCAACAATGGGAATGACACTGTTTGATATGGAACAAAGATCTCCAGTGGGGATGATGGTAACATAAGCTAGGTCATTCCACTGGTCTGCCTATTAGGAGAAAAATTCCTGTATTGACCACTACAACAAGGAAATGACAATGCAAGTCTAGAAGTGGTGTGGGAAATGCTGGGGTCACTGACAGGAGACCACTTCTCAGAGAAATAGTCAACAGCATTATGATGTTGCTGTATATGGCCACTTAAAATGACCATGATTTATTCTACCTGCCTGAACAAGAGACAGACATAAACCACTGAAAGACAAGACTAATAGACATGATGGCTATATTCATTTAGCAGAGCCTGAATGCAAACTTCAGGCAGTATTATGCTACTCAGAACAATACAGGTACAGTACATCATTGGCATCACAATAGCCTTTCCATTCGCAAATACTTTTTTGCTGTATTTGTCTAGCTCAAATCTATTATATTAATTCTCTTTCCTCTCATAGAGCAAGTGCTTTCTAGCACAGTAGCAAATCCAAGAACATGGAAGCAAGAATGGATTAAAGGGAAAAGTTACAGTCTCTGTATCTCTGAGTTATTTAGCCTCTAATTTTTACATATTATACCCCATTATTCTTTGCTGAATCAGAAATCTTCCTAGAACCAAAAAAAAAGCTTGTATGCTTGTTTGACAGAGTTGGGGGAAACCCCATCCTATGTTGGGTGAGTGTGCCCGCCTCTCTTAGGAAATAGGGGGTGAGGCGTACATATCTTACATCTACATCCCTCCCAGCCGGAGTCTATACGCTCACCCTTATCAGCAGGGTGGTGCGGCCTAGTGGCCAGAGTCCATATATTCACCCTTGTCAACTGGGCAGTAAGGCCTAGGGGGCAAAGTCAGTCAATCTGCCCTTTTCGCAGGCCAGTAATGCCTAGTTGCTCAAGTCAATAACTTCACCCCTTTTCACAGAACAGTAAGGCCCGATGGCCAGAGTCAGGAAATCTGCCCCTTCTTGCAGGGTGGTCAGGCCTAGTGGGCCAAGTCACTACATTTGCCCCTGTTCAATAACAGAGTCAATACATTCACCCTTGTCAGCAGGGCAGTAAGGTCTAGCAGCCACTGCCAGACACAGGGGGAGGGGATGCACCTTCAGCAGGGGGGTCCAGGCCCTCCCTCTCCACCGGACCCCAGCCCAGGGCCTTGTTAGTGGCCATAGCATGGGCCACTGAGTCAGCAGAGAAAGGCTCTGAACAAAACATGCTGATTCAAGGCTTTGGCTCACTCACCAGTCTGCCATCTGATTCCCCTGAGCTGCTTCCTGCCATCATCCCTGCTGCTGTAGTCTGGGCATCCCTATTACCTCTAGATTCTCCAGTATGCCTTTCTCGAGTGCCTCCAAACCCTGCAAGACCTCCGGGGTTGCCTTGGCATCTGCCTGGACTGCGGCATCCCCAGCTCCTACGGTCCTGGACTTCTGCTGAGCCTTGGCTGGAGCAGGCAGCATATGTCCTTCCTCCATGGTAGTCAGCCTCAACTGAGCAAAGCTGCTCCTTTTTATAACAGTGCACCTGGAGCATGCCCAGTAAAGTAGGCGTGACTTCCTCAACCCACCATGTAGGGTTAACCTTTCCCCATCCAATGCGGGGCGAGTGCGCCCCGTCACAGTTTGCTTTTGATATTCCAGTTGGAAAATGTTTTGTTAATTGATTGGGGAGAGGGGAAGAAACCCTCTCTTGGAGCATTCAGTTTAGTACGCAAAAAAAAGGGGAGGGTGGGGGGTGGACATTCCAGGTTTCTGTTTTGTGCCTATGTAAAAGGACAGTTTCCATTTTGTCTAACTCTAGCATTAGCTTTAATCATGCAATGCATACCTCATCCTTTTCCCCCTTCTGAACACATTAACTTCCACTGCATGTCATAAAAGCAAAAATACATTAGAATGCAATTTTACAACTATTTGGTGCTTTTCCTTTTATGTCTCAGCTCCTTGTGCTGGAAATGCTCCTCCTACTGGTTCTGTAGTATATCACAGTGCAATGTATAGAAAATACAGCACGGTCAGCTATGCATCTTATGTAGTCATTTATATCTCCACAAAATACTACTATTCTGTCTGGTAGTATGTTACACCCACTTTGTTTAGATGTAAGTGATTAGGGTTACACAATGTTGAACGCAGTGGAGAAACAGGCTTCATTTGTGTTATTGTTGTTGCCTGTCTGTATTTTTTTACTTCTAACCAAAACTGCAGACAGCAGTTACAAAAAATCTGAACCATGAAACACAAACTTTTCTAGACACGCTTACAAATTCCAGGTTGGGGCTTTCATTTATTTCCAGAGGCAGATAACGACCTGTCTAAGTAGAAGCTGCATCTACCCCTAGTAAAGCTTAGAGAGAGAATTTCTTCTCCATCTCTTACCTCACTGATTCTGTTTGCTGAGCTTGCCACGGTTGTTCAACATCAGAGTTGAAAAGACTGAAAACTCATGAAGCAAAATAAAACCTGCTAATGCTGTGGCCCTTTTGTAGTGGCCTCAGAGGAGTATGGAACAGGAAAAATGTCATGCCTCATTCAAGGGTATTAGAGTAGGAGGAAAATCCGTGTGAAGAGGATGGATCATTGGGGATGGAAGGTGATAGTTTAAAATGCACTGGTTAGTAGCTGTGGGAACAGGTGAAAAGTGAGGGGGTGAAATGTGAAATGAAAGGAAAGGATGGATGTGTGGATGGGACCCCTTTCAAAGTATGTTTTCAAAAGCACAAAATGAAAAAATAGACCAAGATTTCAGACTAGGTAGGCAACAAAGAGGGAAGAAGTATTGGGCTACCTTTTTATATACTCATATACTGTGATGAGACTCACTTAGCAATACGATTCAGGCCCCAATTTATGAACAAGCTGTACCACTAGGAGGTTAGATGCTTATTGTGTGTTAATTCCCAAAACATCGTCCCAATTCTGCTTAACATAAGTTTCAAGTGTCTGGCAGTCTCCTTTCATCACAACAGTTTACAGAAGACAGATTTATAATTCCCTCCAGTCATACCTAGCAGCCTTGTTAACAGTCTCAGAAGAGGCCAACAACCCAGTAGGCATGCAAGCTGAACAATTATCCAACCTTCTACATCAGGATTGAGGCACACAGATAGAACAGTGTAGTGAACTTGTGCTGTCGTGGCCTGGATTTACCTATATGTGGATTAACAAAACTTCACTCTCCAGGGTTTATTAGTGCTTATTGTTTGTGTTATGGTAATGCCCACATGCCAACCAAGAATGGGCCCACATTGTGCTGTGCCAGGGGTCGGCAACCTTTCGGAAGTGGTGTGCCGAGTCTTCATTTATTCACTCTAATTTAAGGTTTTGTGTGCCAGTAATACATTTTAATGTTTTTAGAAGGTCTCTTTCTATAAGTCTATAATATATAACTAAACTATAGTTTCATGTAAAGTAAATAAGGTTTTTAAAATGTTTAAGAAGCTTCATTTAAAATTAAATTAAAATGCAGAGCCCCCTGGACCGGTGACCAGGACCCAGGCAGTGTGAGTGCCACTGAAAATCAGCTTGCGTGCTGCCTGCAGCATGTGTTCCATAGGTTGCCTATCCCTGTGCTGTGCATTGTACAAACACTGAGCAATAGACAGTAGTTTAGGGCTGTCAGTTTGGCACATTTCATGGACACTCAAATCACACAGCATATTTTTAAAAATGACAGAAGTGGCAAGAGGGGGAAATCTTGTAATGCTGGAGATGTAAAATGCCATTGGAAGCCAGAGAATCTTTGTCTGATATACTGGGTTATACAGGCTCCCAATTCCAGAAACTCTCCCACCTCCAGTTTGAGAGGAAAAGCTAAATTCACTTGCAGGCAAATGAATTTAAGAAGTTACTTGCACTTAAATGGGGGGAAATATAGCCTGATTCTCAGTCACTTCCAATCTGCACTCTTTCCCGTGCAGAGGCCCTGCAAGCTCTTCTGAGTACACTAACAAGCATTTCTCTGCAAGACAGAGAACAAAATATTGTGTCTTAATAGAAATGGAAAAATGGAGCAATGCAAAGTAGATGCCAATTAGAGAGTCAGGTTAATTCTTAAATTTGTGGCAGCTCTGGACAATGAAGTCAACATTCTGCCTCAGCATTGTCTTGTAGACATTGCCCACCCAGGGTGAGGGCCATGCAGGGCTGCATGGCCGCAGAGGGAATTCTGGAGCTGCCTGGATTGCAGGGAGAAATTGGCTGCACCATTTAAGCATGACCAGCCTACTACTAGGTAAGAGGACCAGGCTCCTGGCTCAGTATTTGGATAGATCACTCAGAGGAACCCAAGTGTTGCAGACAGTGGTGACGGTAACTCAGCAGATTGCATTTTTTCCCTAAATCAATACAGAGATTGTGAACCAGCAAGATGATAGGGGACACTTTCCTACTGGAGGTGCTATCTAGAGACATAAAACCGAGGCCCTAACTATTTGTGGATGTTAAAGTTGCAAATGCACTTTCCCACAAAGCATAGGTTAGCACCAGTGATCTGTCCCATTTCCAATTTAGGCAATTACATTCTGTTCACCTACAATTCTGTGTGGTTTTGTCTTGATGTGATTGTTCTTCACTCTCTCTACCACGCTGCTGTGTAGTGTTACTGTGAGCTGTTAAGAGGGGCTTCATTGCACTGAGAGGTAGCTGCACCTCTGGGACTGACAGCCTGTGAACCCAGCATATCAGAAAAAGATTCTCTGGCTTCCAAAGGCATTTTATATCTCCACATTACAAGATTTCCCCCTCTTGCCCTTTATATAATTTTTACAAATATGCTATGCAAGAAAACATTTTGGAATCTTTTGGAAGATAGAGTCTATGTGATGTATATAAAACCTGTTTTAAGCCTGTGATGTTGTTTTATTCAGGTTTAATTACACAAGACACACAAACACACTAACAAAAGCAAAATTAAAGCACGGATTTTTTAAAGTATAGTGTGAAAACTTGTGCTGTGAACAAAGTACATTTTTACGCTAATGAGATTTTAATTAGACATAGTTCCCATTTGTTAAGATTAGGAGCTAGATTACATCTGCTGCATTTTTGAAACATTATATGATGAAAAGGGTAAGTGAAAAGAAAGAATTAACAGGAAAAGTTTTACTGCATCTATGGATTTTCTAAATAACATGTGAACAAAGATAACTGACTTTCATCCACCCCTCCTCATGTGTTTGGGTGTATCAGCATGAATAAGAGACAGAGTCTGTGTTTATGTATTGGGAGATCTTTGCTTTAAATATTTATAGGGTGCAAGCTCCTTAGGTAGGCATTTAGAGAAGGCTTTGTGAATTCATCATCGTGTTTGTATTTAGACATATTTTATTGAAACATTTTGGCATTAACGCAAAATGATCCCAGACCCGTCTCAACTTTAATATCACCAGGTTGTTTGAAAAGAAGGGGGTTCAGTGACACATACACTGCTGGAAGGTATACCTGACAACCTCAGAACTGTAAATGTAAAGCAATATGCCACTGTTAATAACACGTTGTTATAGCCATGTTGGTCCCAGGATATTAGAGAGACAAGGTGGATGAGGTAATATCTTTTTTTTAATTGGACCAATTACTGTTGGTGAGAGAGACACGGTTTCAAGCTTGCACAGAGCTCTTCTTCAGATCTGGGAAATAATATGGCACTCAAATCCCCGACACTTATGGTCTAGGTTTATTCACCCCTGCCTTCCCAATCCCTCTCCATTCCCCACACACCCACCAGTACATGCAAGTAAGATCCATAGTGCCATGGGAAAAGTGGGCAACTAACTACCTATTTATGTTAAGGTGACCAATGGACAGAAACCTTTTTCCAACCTTTTCCCAGAATCCTTCTGTGATTAGCCATGAAGAGGTGGAAATTTCCTTATCCTGCTTCTCTCCACCCATTGCCTTCAGCTTCCTTGCCCTGCTTTTCTCCCTCCCATGATCCCCTTTCATTTCCTATATAACTTCCCTTTATCCAGTGCCCCTCCACGTCCTTCAGTCTGAATGAGATGCATGGGGCTAAAGATGTTTAAGGATAAGCCTAGGTCCCAAACTCTGGAATGTGGGATCCAAAATATTCACACATGCCAATGTGAGTTTATGGTAGCCAAGCAGCCTCCTTTTTAGCTGAGGGATTCTTTTGTCCTCTCAGGATAGGTCCTTCCTTGCCTTCTCCTCAGTAATTGTGAGGATGGGAGAGGAACAATCAACCTATTATTTTTTCTTCCTTCCCTCTGTAAAGAAGGAGTGCAGGAAAGGTTGACTAGCACATTCTTCTGTACCCACAGCTACAAGGGAGGAGGATGTAAATGCTCTAATCCTCTGTCAGTCCTTTTTTCTATGAAACTCAGAGGAAGAAAGGGGCCTGGGTCTTTTTGCAGAGCAACGAATGCACTAGTGAGAAAGAAACCACCATTGAGATCGTGCCTCCTGGTCTCCTTGGAACACATCCATGGAGAACACACCTGGAAAGTAATTTCATGGGGGTCAATTACACTCTCATGAGCCCTATTCCATAGCATAAATATCAGCCTCATTATTAGTGATATTTGGGATTTATCTCCCTAGAAAATATGTAGGGCTCAACAATGGCACAACACCTTAATCATAGACACGTGAACTGAAGATGAACAGCCTGGCTGGAAAGGCTGCCCTTCACACCCACACTGGATTAATACAAATGCTGCCAACATTCAGGCCTATCTGTTAGAATGGAAGTTAACCCAGTTAGATGTTTTTCAGACCCTTGCCCAAGGTCATGGGTCCAAGCAACAAAAGGTTTTGATGCACAGGTTTGATTCAAAAGTCGCACTTTATGTGCTGAAAGCATAAAGACTTTTTCAAGCTGACCGGGGTGTTTTTTGACTGAAGCAAAATGTAATTACACCAGAAATTACAAATTTATTTGTGTGGGTGTGTGCGCACATACTTGTGTGTGTGTGTGAACTACTTGTGATTCTTGTTATGAACAGAAAAGAACACACACTGATGAGATTTTAATTAGCCACATTTCTGTGCCAGGACTAAAGCATCGGCACGGCATGCCTTCATACACTCTATCACACCTGTTGACATTTGAGTTCCAAAAAACTTATAAACAAGACAATAGCCAAGAAGCAACAGACAGGAAAACTCAAGGTTCATAAGAATCTGAGGGTGCCAAAAAGACAGATTGCACGCAGCAGGCACTTCAGAAAAACCAGGATAACCACTTGGTCTTTCAAAGTGTATGTCACAGTAAAGAACTGTTCCCAGGCAGCTCAAATACATCCACTGACACCTGCAGATAAACAATAAAAGAAGTTAATCAGATGAGACATACACAGTAGGCTGCTAGTCAAAAGGGAGCAATCCCAACTGGTCAGCCACAGGGTATGCAATGCCCTTGAACATGGAGCAAGGGCTCACCAAACTCTTAGTACGGTCGGTGATTGTTGTTATTTATTATTATTATTGTATCACCTCAGAGGCACAAGGTAGATCAGGTCCCCATTTTAGAAGGTCTATACGAACATAATAAGACAGCGTGCCCTGCCTTGAGGAGCTTAGTGTCTAAATAGACTATATGGATAAAAGGTGGGAGAGGGAAAAAGAGGTAAAGTAACTTGCCCATGATTACACAGCATGTGAATGGCAGAGCTGGGGATAGAACCTACATCTCCTAAATCCCAGTTCAGTGCTCTCCAGTGGCCCATGCTGCATCTCAGATGAAAATCACCCCTGGTTGTGCTGTGCATGCTCATTAATAAAAGCAGACAAGTTAGTGCTTTGAGATTTTTCAGAATGGCAGATGCTATAAAACTGTAAGATATATTTACAAGCCATCTGTCATAAAAACAGACAATAGATTTGGAATGTAATTTGCACGCATTGGACAAAGGACAGAGACATTGATTTGCAGTCTGATTTGACTGTATTTATTTGCTAGCTCTGAGACTCTTTAGGCCTATTCTGTTTGCTAATTAGCTGTCAAATTGGAAATCAGGATTGACCGCAATTCAGTTTTAACTCTAGGAATCTGACCTCTGCTAATTCATTGACTTCAGTGGGAGTTGACGAGTAATCAGCACTCTTGTGCCTAACTTTGAGCACCCATTTCTGAAAATCTTGGTCTTGTTGCAATCATTATGGCACAAATCCTCAGTTTTCGAATAGGAATTTTGAATGGTAAGGACCACATGATTTCATGAAGACTTGTATTAGAATCAGAATTAGAATTAGAATTATAGAGTCCTGGAATTACAAATTTGTCCAAGAGCAGAAGCCTTTTGATTCTAAATAAAATAAAACTTCCCATACAAACTAAAAATGTTGCAGGCTGTGTTTGGACAAAGTAATACTCACAAATATGTGATCTTGTATCTTAGAAAATATATATACCAAACTTGATTGTAGTCTAGCAGTTTTGGTCTGGGCACATTCAGTCTAGGTGTATTTCCTAACCAAATATGTCAATCATCCATAATGGTTTCCAGATCATTTGAAAGAGTGCTACTTACATGCCATGGGAATGCACATTAATCTAGAGGATATTTATACAGTAGTTATGGCCTTTTCTACAAGAGAAGCACTGCAAGACCCTGATCCTACAACTGGATTCATGCAGGAGCCCCATGGATCGTAACAGTGTTCTGCGTGGGCTCAGGAGTCTGTCCACATGAATCTAGTTGTAGGTTCCAAGCCCCTAGATGTGTCTGTAAGTTATTGGCAAGCTAACATAATATCTTTGCAGATGCTGGATGGATGTCAGGTATGTATAAATGCTGAGTCAATGAGGCTCCAAAGTAATTCCTTTCTCTTCACAGTACAGTAGTTTACATCAACAAGTTCCAAATCACAGTGTACTGTAGTAACTCAGAGAGACACAGATGGCAGCATACATATTTTACACAGAGAAGTCTAAATCTACTTCTTCTTGAACTTAACATGTCATTATATTTCAAATAGAAACTACTTTACTCTCCTCTCCTCCTCCTCCTAGAAGGAATCTCACTTCACTGACTGTTTATGGAATGTCAAATGCTCTTCTGCATATGCTCCCATGTTTTGAGACATTCTTTACATTACATTTTTAAGGTTGATTTTTGTGAGTTTTCTTTCTATAATAGTCATCAAATGAGAAATGAAGTCCTCCAATTAAAAGTACTGTATCAGCTCACTTAACATTTAATTTTGTATATCTCCCTGCTTTTAACTTCAGTTAGGGGCTAAGAGCTCAGAAGATTATTGCTGTCAGAGTGTTACTGTTTGAGGTATAGCTGTGTAATAGCAAATTGCAATAAATGCCTTTTATCTATATTGATTTTTAGAGATGAGCCAACTTAGGAAAACCTAATGCCCACATGTACCTGTCAAGTACCCACCTGTCTGTAAGCTATTGAAGTCATGTTTGAAATTATTCCAGAGGTACAGAAAATAATATAGAAATATGAGTTAATCAATATCATCCAATGCTGTAATACAAGTTCTAGGAGTTACACTTCCAAAAGCAGCACTTCCAGGAATGATTAAAAGCATGGTGCTGCCAGCAAGTTGAGAGCTAGCCTGAGTACCAGTTCCCAGGTACCATTTCTGCAGGTCAGCATCCATCACCATGTTTAAGAGTACTCAAACTTTATTGAACTGTTTTGATCTAACCACAGTTGAATTTGGTTTTGGTTTACTCAGAAATAGGGGTTATTGATTTTTGCAGCTGAATCACATCTTTTTACATCCAGCCATAAATTTATGCAAATGTCTTGTCACCTGCTTAACTTATTTAGATTTCTGCTTCCCTACATGGAGGTCCTATTACTGTAAGTTCTAGATCAGTTGGCTGTTGATATCCTTGAAGCTGGGATACAGGATATTCTTTCGAGTGATGGTGTTAGTGTGGATATCAGACTTTAACAAATTGCAAACCCAAGATCAATCTGTGTGCCAATGCTGTTGCTGAGGTTGGAAAGTGCTGGCAAGAAGTTACCCAAAAAATATTTTAGGACTGCTAACATCCTTTTTTTTTTAAATGAGCAAAAAGAAAAGGAAGCAACATCAAAAAATTTTAAAAAGTTTTCAAAGAAAGCCAAATACAACACAAATTAACAATGAAGGCCATGCATGACCGCCTATGCATAAAGAACAATTTCTATGGCAAATGATAACTTTTAATCCTCAGTCATTTCAGCTACAGAGTTGTTCCAAAAAATTTACCAAAATACTTTTCTAGGGGGAAAAGTGGTAGATTCCTCCCCCCATCCTCCTTTTTTTCTCATTCAAAATTGGCTGAACCATTTTGACTCAAGTATTCAAGAACCTTTGGGCAGAAGCAAAACATAATGCAACTTTAACCATCTGGGGTGAATGTTCTATAACCATTTGAAAACAATTATGGCAGTAGAACCCAATTTGCAAATTTAGCCCCCAACCTCTACTCTTGAAAATACATGTGAATAACTTTAGCACCAGAGTTACTAGCCGCACTGATTCCAATGGGACTACTCACATGCATAAAGTTACACACATGCATAATTGTTTAAAGGACTGGGGCTTTAATTGTTAGAACTAGTAATAAATTGTGAAAATTTTGAGCAAAATTTGCTTTTTTTTACAAAAGAACAATTTTACAAAATGATTTTGATGAGACTTTTTCCATTTTTCGATGAAATTTTTTATTGATCAATTTTACTGTTTTTCAGTTTAATGTTCAGATTCCTTTTTTTCATAGATTTCTTTCTCTGTTGTCACCTTTGATTTGTCACTCTAATCACATGAACCCACATCCTATACAAACATATGCTCATATTTATTTTCAGTATGTGAGTAATTATACTCATGCTTAAGTTTTTTCAGTCAAGGGGCTTAATGCATTAAATATTTAATTAGTCGTACATTAATACAAATACTTACTTAAAACATTTGGTGGAGGATGATATTTTCTCATTTTTAGGATGATTTTACTGTTGCTATTTCTAAAGAACTGTTTCCAGGCAAGTCCTCTTTTACATTTTTTTCACTTTTCATTTTATGTCTTTATCTTTTTTCTTTCCTTCACTTCTGGACTTTATGACTCAAGATTCTTTTTATAGTTCAAGGAAAGCACAGTGGTTTTGGTATTCTATTTCACGTATTATTAAATTGTATAAAAATGCAGAACTGCACAAAATATGACAGTAATGGTAGACCAAACTCAACCAGTCACAAGTGCCACTGCTTTAAGTTGAAAACTCTGCCACTGTGCAATTAGGAAACATACTGAATAATGCTGGGTGACGTAACAGAAACCGACTTACTCATGTATTTCTTTTATAATTCCAATACAACAAATGTTGTAAAGCTGAAGTTAAGGAATGCTACAGTAAACAGTATAATCCTTATACAAAGTTCATAAGAAGAGAATTATATGTAAAATTGAATTACATTAAAATGATTAGATTTCAATCCTGCAGACACTTAAGTGTGTGTGAAATTTTATACACTTGAGTAATGGGATACTTGCATAAACTTAATCACGTGTGTACATATGTGCAGGACCATGGCCTAAAAACATTATAAAGAATGAAAATGTCCAGTTTAAGTAGTGTGTGTAAATATTCTATCTCACGGAAGTGCAGACATTCAGTGAATGATGTTGCAATGTGGAAATTCACCTTACTGATTTTGGTATTCGCCAATACAGCTTTCACTCTGAGCCACAAGACTTGCAAAGTCTTTAATTTTTAATTTTCTTTATATGGAAAACAACTTGCAAATCTCCTGAAAATTTCAGGAAAAGGAATCTACTTGTCATCAAGACTTAACCCTAGCATTTTGAATTTGTAAACATCTTTTTAACTTACAAGACTCTGCGTGTCTCAAAATTGACTTGTAATGGGTCCCTGTTTGCAACCATAATTATGGAGACACTTTCTGCCTCTCCATAATTTTGTTTGTGTGTGAACTGATTATGGAAGATACAAGACTGACAGCTTTGGATACTCTTCATCGTTAGAACAGTTAGAGCATCAACAGGGCTACTGAAAGCTTTCCAACTCTGAGAATCAATATGGCTTAAAGTTTAGGCTTGAAATTAGATGAACGTTTCTAACCATCAGAGGAGTGAAGTTTTGGAACAGTCCTTCAAGGGAGAAGTAGGGGCAAAAAACTAACTGGCTTCAAGGCAGAGCTTGATAAGTTTCTGGAGGACATGTTGTGACGAGACTGCCTACAATGGCATGTAGCCCATCTGCAACTGCTAATAGCAAAAATCCCTGATGTCTGGAGATGGGACTCTAGATGGAGAGGTTCTGAGTTACTATAGAGAATTCTTTCACAAGTGTCTGGCCTGTGGGCCTTGCCCACATGCTCAGAGTCTAACTGATCACCATATGTGAGGTTAGGAAGGAATTTTTCCCCTGATCAGATTGGAAGAGACCCTGGGGTGGAGTTGCCTTTCTCTGAGCATGGGACATGGGTCACTTGTTGATTTAAGGTAATGTAAATGGTGAATTCTCTGTAACTTGAAGTCTTTAAACCATGATGTGAGGACTTCAGTACCCCAACCAGATGTTAAGGGTCTGTTACAGGAGTAGGAGAGCAAGGTTCTGTGGCCTGCAATGTGCAGGAGGTCAGACTACATGATCATGATGGTCCCTTCCGACCTTAAAATCTATGATTCTCTGAGCCTATAAACTGGAGAGACCACTTCTTTTCAGTCTGTATGCCCAGTCGCACACCTACTTAACTAAAAGAAATATTACCAAATTTCAGTGGGGGGGGGGAAGGTATACATATAATTATGAACCGGATTCTTAGCTGATGTAAATGGGCATAGCTCCATTGACTGCAGTGGAGCTAATCCAATTTACACCAGTTGAGGATCTGACCATTATATACATCTATTTGTTTTACAATAGCATTCAGAGGCTCTACACAGGATTAGGCTTCCATTATGTTAGGCACTGCACAAATACACACAAATACCTGGGCTTTGCCCCAAAGAACTTACAGTTTAATAAATATGTTTGGAACAAACATGACTTGTAAACTTCAAAAGCAAGTTAATTCCTGAACTGAGACCATATAAATCTCCCTCCTCTTCCCAATCTCTTACCTACTGTCATGTCCCCCTTTTTCATGTCAAGTTATACGTTATCTAGACTATGCATTCTTTGGGGTAGTACTGTGCCTTTTATTGGTTTGTGAAGCGTTGTGGGTATACATGATGCTGTATGATTGATAAATTATAAGGCATACATCTTTAACAGTGAAGATAATTAATCCGTTGAACAATTTACCAAGGGTCATGGTAGATTCACCATCACCTGGAATTTTTAAATCAAGATCGGATGGTTTTTGAAAAAATATGTGCTGGTTCAAAAGGAATTATTTTGGGGGAGTTCTATGGCCAGTGTTATACAAGAGATCATGGTAATGAGAGTAGCTTTTTCTTTATGGTCTCCTCCCTTCTGGAAACTGGACTCAGCACTAAATATATTGCACACAGACCACCAGGGCTTGTCTTGCAATTTATTTTGAGATGAAGTATTCACAGATAAATTAATGGGATTACTCATGTGAGTAAGTGATACTCAACCTGATTAAAGGTTGCAAAATCAGGCTCAGTAACTTAGTTACCACCACTCTGGGCTGGATTTGAAGTCATCCCCTGCAGGTGAGAGGCGTGATAGGCCACTAGAAGTCCTCTAAGAAGCCATCCACACGTATCCAAACTTTTAAACTTACTTTCTCAACTAAATTTCTTTACTTTTGTCTTGGATCACATATTTCCATACCTTGTAGAAACCTTGTGATCCTAGCTTGTCAAATGTCAGTGTCTTAAGTTTTTTTAATTTCTGTCCTATGGGTAGCACTTCATTTTCTAACTGCATGGTGTTCTACATATAAAATCCATCAACCAAACCAGTACCTGATTCCAGCAGTGACCTTAGAGACTGCAACTAATAGGATTACCCTCAATGAAACATTTGGAATGTCTTAAACTTGCGAACACTTAATCTCTCACCAGTAGTTAAGAATACTAGTAGGAGATTTTAGAGTTATAAAGCCAGTTTGTATCAGTAGCAGACAAAGGGACAGCTCTTCGATTAATGTTCACTTTTGGCACAAATTCTACTGATGCTTAAATGTAGAAGGATTTGACTGTGGTATGTGAGGAGAATAGCATCTCTGTTTACAAACCAGTTGGATTAAAAACCACAAACAGTTGATCCACATGAAAACTATTTCTGGCAGAAGTGAAGACCGTATTACATACTGTGGGCCTGATTTTCAAAAACACACAAGCCCACAGTGAATTGCAGTAATAAATGTGCAGTTGCATTCCCAGTCTATGTCTGTAGTTTCTGCTAATGCACACACAAACCGGGCATTTGGATACCATAAATAGCCAGTTAGATATCTGATGAGGTATTTTGTGCTGGAGAGCTCAACCAGATGGTAAAGGTGACAGAATGGAAGGTAAGCTCTCATTTTTCACAGACTGTAGATGTTTCCAGACCACTTTTTTTCTTTTCTCATCCAGTTGCTCTGAGTTTATGCCTCACAACACCAATCATCACCTGGTATTAATACTTAATAGGAGAGAGAAAAAAACAGGCTAGCTTAGCTTCTAATTCCACTGCCAGCTATGTCTATTTATCAGTGCCTCCAAATGAATCAACTAGTTGCAATGGTGCTAAAAAATGTCTTTTTGTCAGAAATCCACAAACTTGCACAGAATACTGAATCATGCCGCTGAACAGCAGAGAATCCAACATCAGACTAATGTCCAGGCAAAATCTATTAGCTTTGGTACCTGTGCTTTTTTATATATTTCCTGTAAAACCTTACAAATCTTCTCAGTATAGAGATTTTTGTATGATTTAGATGCAAGGCGCCAATTACACTATCTACAATTCACAAACTGGTTTCATGGAGAAGACAGATTTGGAATGGATGTCTTGAGGACTATTATCTTTTCTGAAATTAGCAGTCAAAACCAAAGTCTTTGCCTAAACAATATTATAAATAATGTCTATCATCAGTTAAATAGAAAAATGATAAACTCTCCAAGTTATGGAACAGAGATCTGATATTGGTAAAGCCAATCTAGATCTGAGACTAATACTAATCCAACCACATTAAACTCTGTTTAGACCTTTTTTTCCAGACCCTAACTTTTAGCATTGGTTTGGATAAAGATAAATGATTAATGCTGGAGTTTTGGTAGTGAATAAACAGATCTTACTCATAAGACCATATGTATACTAAGTCTAGGAAAAACAGCTAGGAGAATAAACATATTGAATGCAGACGTGCCTTTTGCTCCTAAGATCTTTATCACAGGAGGTTTTAGTTCTATTATAAACATTAAGGGTACACAGTATTCCTAGTGCAGAGGGGAACAGAATGGCCTTAAAAATGCAATGAATGGACAGTGGCTCATGAAAAAAGGATTGGGGCTACATAGGAAATGTCTTCTCATTATATATCTCTTTATAGCCACTCTGTGTCTGTAACTCATGAGCAGAGCTCCACCACAAAGAAGTGGCTGACAGGGGCAAGAAGTCAAGGAGCAGCCCTCTATCAAGTAATTCCCTCATTGCAGGCAACCAAACGCATAATGCAAAGTGCATTATAAATCACTACTGTCCTGGCACCTGTAATTCACAGTCCATGGCTTCTGTTTACTCCAAGAGGAAGTATGGAGAGGTGATTGGCAAGGACACCCTGCCAAAGGTGGCACCATGAAACAGATTGTTGTGCTTCTTAGTCTTAAGGAGACCTGGGATGGAACGCAGATGAACCAAGATCTGTAGGAACTGGCTTTGTTCATCCCATGAGTCCTTTGCAGGAAATAGCTACTATGACCCCTGCTATTCTGTTCTGCTGGCAGCCTTCCCTTCAGAGGGGATAATACAGAGAAGCAGGAGCTCAAAACAAGTCATACGGCTGCAAAAGTTAAATGCCACATAGTGTCACACAAAGAGAAGGGGAGCAAGGCCCTAAGAGTGAGCAAGAAATATTTAATGTAAAAACAAACCTGGGACTCCCAGGCACTACAATAATACAAATAATAAATAATTAGAATAATAATTCTAAGTGCAAGAGAAGTTAATTCTGTAAAAAAGTAAATTGGCTAAAAAACATAGAAGAGCTGATTTGTTCTGTATGTATGTATGGTGAAAGCTAAACTATCCAGAAGATAACACATTTCAAATGCAGAGGGGAAAAATGCTAAAATCTCTTCTGGGTGTGTCGCCGTGTATAATTATCATGCTAGTACATATTATTATTCTCTCTGTTCCAAATAACAAGATTTTGTTGTTTATGAATATACCATATTGCTGTTTTTCAGCTTTTTGCAACCCCTACACTCTTCCCAGTTGTTCACCTTTTGTAACATTAAATACAGTTCTTCATTTTTCTTTTAAAATAGCCAAATTTTCCTCCCCCATTAGTTTTAAAAAAGAGGCATATGAAAAGCAGAGATGACCTGCGCCTACCGATAGTGGGGAGGCACAGATTCAGCAGTGTTACTGAGCATGCTCAGTCCATGTGAGTATGCTCAGTACAAGCCAAGCAGCAAATGTGGGGAGTCACATGACCTCCCACACACCACATGATGAAAAGTCAGCTGCTGCCTCCACACTCTCAAACTCACTGGGTTCCTTCTCATATTAAACTCTAGTGGAAGGGATCTGGGGCAATACAGACATAGTAAAGGGTTGCAGGAATGAAGCTTCAAAACTCCACAAGGATTGAAAATCCATTGTCAAACTTTGTGGAGTTTGGGATCTTCTTGTAATAAACAAGTGCTGCCTACCTCCTTCCGCCTGACTTCTGCAGGAGACATGCCTCTATTGGCCTCTCTGTCCATTCCTCCATAAAGCCTACCTCTCTATAAGGCCTGCAGGCAAGGAAAGGAAGTTGGTGCTTCCTAGTAGCTAGTAGCACTAGCTCCGTAGTGAATTTCTGGTAGGAAATCCAGTGGCTCCCCCAGGGAGCAAGTTACAGAATACGTCTGCTTCCATAACATATCCCCTTATTTACATCCTAACCAAAGAATTGCAATGGAAGAGTCATTACAGGCTCAGAGACAGGAGAGGTTGCTGTACACCCTGTCCCAGTTTGACCCATTTTTTTGTACCTCTCTGCCAGCAGGCAGGAAGCACTAGGCACAAAGAACTCTGGTTTGTCCTACCTGTTTTCTTACAGTATGCTCCTATGCCTATATTTGAAAGCCATTTGTTACGTCAAAGAGTAGTAATGAATAATGAAAGATACTAGAGTTATGGAGTTAACACTAGCACCCTGTTTTTCATATTAGATGCCATATCGCCTCTCGGAGAAAGTGAGTAAGCCTTGTCTTGGGCCATTATAAAACCAAGATTTTAATCTGCCTTACATCTCCTCAGCTTCTTAAAGACCCTGTGGATAGTTTTATTTCTTTAAAAAAATACTGAATATTTTTATGGAGGATAATGTAGAATATTAAATTTTTATTAATAGATTACCATCATCTAATTTATGAATGCATGTGGTATGAAATGAACTAAGAAATTCAGTGCAAGCTACTTAATAATCCTTGAACATAGATTGACAAAGATTTCTAATAATGGAATGCATTGTGTGCTATCACAGCCAAAGGGCCATCCATTATACAGTCATTTATTTGATATTAGTTTTCAAGGTGTTACTCAAAATTGAAACAATGTATATAAAAAGTGAAAGCCTTGAATTAAAGATATAATAGACTGGACAGCTGCTGATAGCCTCTAGTGCTCCAGAGCAGAAAGAACAGACTCTAGGCTGTTGTATTTATGGTAAATGCAGTCTTGCAAATAAAGGACCTAATCCTGCAAAGCTTTCTGCACAAGTAACTTATATGAATACTCCCAAAGGGCCTGATCTTGCTCCTATTGAAGTCAATGGGGCTTGGGGGAGGAGCAGACCTAAAATAATTACATTTTATAAAAGTTTCAGGTATAATGTATGCTGTGATATCAGTGAATTGTAGATAACAGGTTTATTTACTTATGGGTGTGCTAGTTCTTGAACTGTAAGCTGTTTGAGGCAACAACTGTTTCTTCCTGTGTATTTATACAAGACCCACCACAATAGGGTCCTGGACTGGATATAGTTAATAGTGTTGATGTAATATACTCAGACTTCTGTAAGGCATTTGACTTGGTACCTCATGACATAGTGATTAAAAAACTAAAAAGATATAAAATGTACATGGCGCACATTAAATGGATTAAAGGCTGGCCAACTGATACATCTCAAAATGTAACTGTACATGGAGAATCATCATTGAATAGGTGAGTTTCTAGTAGGAGTAGGGAAGTTATTTTACCTCTGTATTTGGCACTGATGCAACCTCTGCTGGAATAGTGTGTCCAGTTCTTGTGTCTGCAGTTCGTGAACATGTTGATAAATCAGAGAGGGTTCAGAGAAGGGCCACTAAAATGACTGGAAGATTAGACAACCTGTCTTACAGTGACAGACTCAAGGAGCTCAATCTAGTTTAACAAAGAGAAGGTTAAGGGGTGACTTGATTGCAGTCTGTAAGTATCTACATGCGGAAAAATATTAATAATAGGCTTTTCTGGCCAATAGAGAAATATCACATGATCCAATGGCTGGTTGTTGAAGCTAGACAAATTCAAACTAGAAATAAAACATCATTTTTTTAACAGAGAGAGTAATTAACCATTGGAACAATTTACCAGATCTGGTGGATTCTCCATCTCTAACAGTTTTTAAATCAAAATTGGATATTTTTCTGGAAGATCTGCTTTGGGTATTATTTCAGGGAAGTTCTATGGGCTATGTTATACAGGAGGTCAGTTAGATGATCATAATGGTCCCTTCTGGCCTTAAAATCTATTAATCTGTTTGGATTTACCATTTTTTATTGCATATATTATTTTTCAACTCCAGTAGAGAAAGATTGTCTTAGCAGAAATATATGATGTCATCTAATTACTGATAAATGATTGAATTTATTGTTAATTATGTGACCTAAACTAAGAATAATGCTTCACAAAACATAAGGTCTATTATAAAATGATAATTAAATTAATATTATAACTGCCATTATTAAAACAATTGTAGAATACATTTTAAAGAAATTCCATTTTCTTTTTGTTTTTACACGTGCTTGTTTTACTCCTTTATCTCTGAATTCATAAGCAGTAGATATACTCATAGTTTCTGGTATTGTATAAAAGCATCTTCTTATTCTAATCAATAAGTTAACAGAGAATTTCTAAAAACAACTGTATAATGTTTGCTTTAAGTACAAGGTTTATTTTTGGATGTGTAATTGAAACACTATTGGTGCTGCCGCCAAGAGATCAAGAAAAAAGCCTCCACCTGTAGCTTATGGATAGATTCACTTAGGCTTGGTCTACACTAGGCACTTATGCTAGTATGGGTCAGGGGTGTGGCTATAATTCAGGGCTTGTCTTCACTACAGAGGTAAGTCAACCTAAACTACATCGACTCCAGCTACGTTCGTTATTCATGTAGTTGGAGCAGCATAACTTAGGTCGACTTAGCCCAGTGTCTTCACTGTGCTGCGTCGATGGGAGATGCTCTCCAGTTAACTTCCCTTACTGTTCTCAGGGAGCTGAGTACCGGGGTAGACCAGAGAGCACTCTGCCGTTGATTTGGCGGGTCTTCAATATACCCACTAAATCAATCCCTGCTGCATCGATTGTAGCAGCGTCGATCTCCCAGTAGTGAAGACCAGCCCTCAGTGACACAATTATATTAACCTAACCCCTGGTGTTGACAGCACTATGTCAATGGGAGGGCTTCTCCAGTCAACACAGCTACCACCTCTCAGGGAGGTGGAGTTCTCCTGTCAGTATAGGTAGCGTCTTCACTGAAGTGCTACAGTGGCATAGCTAAAATTGGTGCAGCTGCACCACTACAAGGTTTTACATGTAGATAAGCCCTTAGACTCAAGCTTAAAGGCATCCATAGGAAATCCACTTGTGCTTAATGACAGCACCACCCATTTTGCATAGTAATTTGACTATTTCTCTAATCACTCCTCTTTTTGTCTGAGCAATCAGTCTGGCCTTATGGCACCATAATACCTCATCCATCTCTAGAGTAAATCAGAGCCTACTAATAAAGTACGAGGGAGCCATCTACTTGAGCTGGTCAGATTTTTTCACATTTTGAACTTCCCATAAAATAAACCATCAATTTTGATTTTTTATTTAAAAAGTGGAAATTGTTTCAATATTTTTTCCTGTTTTTTTTCCTTAGCTGGATAGTTTGGGGCCCAGATTGTTAATAACTTTGCTAAATTATTATTTATTTTCTTCAAATAGCTGGTACACAAATTTGCAAAGAAATTTAACTACAAAAAAAGTTTGAAAAGGTAGAAAGAAGATGTTTTTGAGCAACAGGGAGACAAATAAATGTTAAACGTGTGTGTGTGTGTGTGTGTGTGTGTGTGTGTGTGTGTGTGTGTGTGTGTGTGTATTTGATCTGTCTGATCTGCTCAGCACCCTAATACCATTCCAGTAGGTTAACTTTCTTTGCAATTTCATTTTCTAATAGCATAAACATTTTAGAATAGTAAGACTGGAAGGGACCTCAAGAGATCATCTAGCTCAGTCCCCTGCACTCAAGGCAGGACTAGGTATTATCTAGACCACCACTGGCAAGTGTTTCTTCAGTTTGCCAGCCTTTAATCCATTTAATGTGTGCCATGTAAATTTTATATCTTTTTAGTTTTTTAATCAACATGTCATGAGGTACCAAGTCAAATGCCTTACAGAAGTCTGAGTATATTACATCAACACTATTGACTATATCCAATCCAGGACCCTACTGTGGTAGGTCTTGTGTAAATACACAGGAAGAAATGGTTGCCTGACAGGAAGTTTTTCCTAATGTCCAACAAAACCTCCCTTGTTGCGATTTAAACCTATTGTTTCTTGTCCTCTATCCTCAGATATTAACAAGAACATTATTCCCTGCTCCTTGAAACCACAGTTTATGTACTTGAAAACTGTTATCATGTCCCCCCGCAGTCTTCTCTTCTCCAGACTAAACAAACCTATTTTTTCAATCATTACTCATAGGTCTTGTTTTCTAGACATATACTCATTTTTGTTGCTCTCCTCTGGACTGTCTCCAATTTGTCCACATTTTTCCTGAAATGTGGCACCCCGAACTGGACACAATACTCCAACTGAGGCTTTATCATCATGGAGTAGAGCTGAAGAATTACTTCTCGTGTCTTGCTTACAACACCCCTACTAATGCATCCCAGAATGATGTCTGCTTTTTTTGCAACAGTGTCATACTATTGTGTCATATTTAGCTTGTGATCCACTATAATTCCCAGATTCTTTTCTGCAGTACTCCTTTCTAGGCAGTCATTTCCCAATTTCTATTTGTACAGTTGATTGTTCCTTCCTAACTGGAGTACTTTGCATTTGTCCTTCCTGAATTTCAACCTATTCAGACCATTTCTCCAGTTTGTCCAGATCATTTTGAATTTTATTCCTATCCTCCAAAGTACTTGCAATCCCTCCCAGACTGGTATTGCCCACAAACTTTAAAAGTGTATTCTCTATGCCATTATCTAAATCACTGATGAAGATATTGAACAGAACCAGACCAAGGACCAATCTCTGTGGCACCCCACTAGTTCTGCCTTTCTAGCATGACTGTGAACCACTGATCATTACCTTCTTGAAACGGTTTTCCAGCCAGTTATGCACCCACCTTTATAGTAGCGCCATCTAGGTTGTATTTCCCTAGTTTGTTTATCAGAAGGTCATTTGAGACAGGATCAAAAGCCTCACTAAAGTCAAAATATACTACATCTATCTCATCAAAGAAAGCTATTAAATTGTTTTGACACCATTTGTTTTTGACAAATCCGTGTTGACTGTTACTTATCACCTTATTATCTTCTATGTGTTTGCAAATTAATTGCTTGATTATTTGCACCGTTATCTTTCTGGGTACTGAAGTTAAGATGACTGGTCTGTAATTCCCTGAGTTGTCCTTATTCCCCTTTTTATAGATAGGCATTATATTTGCCCTTATCCAGAGAGTCTTCTGGACTTTCTCCCATCTTCCATGAGTTTTCCAAGAGAATCACTAATGGCTCAGATATCTCCTCAGTCACCTCCTTGAGTAGTCTAGGATATATTTCATCAGGTCCTGGCAACTTGAAGTCATCTAATTTGTCTAAGTAATCTTCTTAGATATCTTTAGCTGCATAGTTTTGGGGCTTTTATCTTTATTTTTATTTCATCTTTCATATGCTATGTTTTCTGCCTCAAAAAGTAGATTTATACATGCTATCATTATAATTCTGTGTGACATTACATTTTAAATGTGTTACAGAAAAGAGAATTCATGTGGTATTATTGGTCATTCGGACCACAGTAACTGAACACACAGGAGAGCATTTGAGAGAAAGCCCCTCCCAAAGCATAATGAAACCATTATCTCATTGTGAGACAAGTTAGGGAGAAGATGTGAGCAATGTGGGCAATGAAGTAGGACTGAAGAGTCAGAGAGAGGACTGTATGACAGCAATAATACCAGGAAGTCCATCCTGGATTGGAAAGCCAGAAATCAACATGGAGTAAACCAAAACCATGTCAATGACGCCAACACATGTGAATAGTTATGAGTTAACATTGACTGTGTTTGCCAGCCATGTGGACATCCAGCTCTCAAATAGATCCATATACACATATCTACCAAAAGAGAAAGAAAAATATAACATAACCAGAAAGCTGAGTCACTTTAACACCACACGGAGAAATAACTACATTTTCAAGTTACTCAAGTTTTTGAGCAAAGGTCAGCTCAAGTAAGCCTCCTGTAGGATGAAATAGTTAACATGGTCAGACCTTAGCCCTAACTGAAGTTTGTTCCAGGACAAAATGCTTAGATGATGAGAATCCATGGTATTCTGACATCCACCTGAAACATTAATCACTTCGCATTTAAGATGTTTGAATTGGAAATGAACTCTCTCGCACACACTGTGTGTGTCATAAACAGATAAGTAAGAGTTAATAGAACAGAAGTACTTCATATCTCTTTTGCCTGTAAAGGGTTAACAAAATCAGTGAGCCTGGCTCTCACCTGACCAGAGAACCAATCAGGGGACAGGATACTTTCAAATCTTGAGGGAGGGAAGTTTTGTGTGTGCTGTTAGTTTTTGGTTGTTGTTCACTCTGGGGGCTCAGAGGGACCAGATGTGCAACAGGTTTCTCTCTAATCTCTCCTATACAGGCTCTTATAAATTCAAAATAGTGAGTACTAGCTAGATAAGGCGAGTTAGGCTTATGTTTGTTTTCTTTATTTGCAAATGTGTATTTGGCTGGAAGGAGTTCAAATGTGTATTTGGCTGGAAGGAGTTCAAATTTGTATTTTGCTGAAAGGATTTTAATTTGTACTTGTATACTTAGACTGGGAGGGTATTCCCAGTGTCTATAGCTGAAAGACCCTGTAAAATATTCCATCGTAAATTTACAAAGATAATTTTTACTGTTTTTCTCTCTTTAATTAAAAGCTTTTCTTGTTTAAGAACCTGATTTTTTTTTTATTCTGGTGTGAAATCCCAGGGGACGGGGTCTGGATTCAACAGGAAATTGGTGGGGAGAAAGGAGGGAAGGGGGAGAGAGAGGTTAATTTCTCTCTGTGTTAGGATTACTGTCTCTCTCAGGGAGAATTTGGGAGGGGGAGAGAAAAGGGGGGGAGAAGGTGCATTTTCCTCTCTGTTTAAGATTCAAGGAGTTTGAATCACAGTGATCTTCCAGGGTAACCCAGGGAGGGGAAGCCTGGGAGAGACAACAGTGAGGGAAAGGGTTTACTCTCCTTGTGTTAAGATCCAAAGGGACTGGGTCTTGGGGGTCCCCGGGCAAGGATTTTGGGGGGACCAAAGTGTACCAGGAACTGGAATTCCTGGTTGGTGGCAGCGCTACAAGTACTAAGCTGGTAATTGAGCTTAGAGGAATTCATGCTGGTACCCCATCTTTAGGACGCTAAGGTTCAGAGTGGGGAATTATACCATGACAGTGTGTGTGTGTGTGTGTGTGTGTGTGTGCGTGCGTGCGCGTGTGTGTGACTGTCTGTCTTCTGCATTTAAGATGCTTCAGTTTGTAATGAACTGATACATATGCGTGGGATAGAGTGTGTGTGATACTGCCATCACCTGGATGGAATCAGAATTACTCAACTGTATATCGTAATAAGAGATGGATGAAAACTTCAAAAACACTTCTTTGGATATTAATCTGAATTTTTAAATAAATTTGTTTTGACAATATTCCTATCCCCTTTTGCGTTTGCTTTCTGTGACTACTCTAGCAAATGAGGTTACAAGCAAGAATGATCAAAAGAGGGATTTTAAAGTGAATATCATAGAGAAGGCAAATTTTGATTTCATAATCACAAGTATATGCACAAGGAACCTGACTTTAATATACCACTTGTCCTCTATAGTAAATAAAAACAGCTTGAATTTTATACTTCAGATACTCACAGTGAATTGTTCATGAATGAGCTACATGAATTCACAGAAATTATTCATCAAAAAAATTTGAATATTGAATAAATACAAGAAAAATTTGCCCGGTCACAGAAAATTTACAAATGGAAGAATAAACAAAACTCTTCAGATAAATTATTTGTTATGAATTATTTGTTCAGCTCCCGCAGTAGGGTAATATTTAAAAAAGTGTCATAGTGACCTAGGAGCCTAAGTCCCATTTACTTTCAATTAGATGTAGGCTCTTAAGTACCTAAGTCTCTTTGACAATGAGACTTAAGTACCTTTGAAGTTTTACCTGTAATCACTAAGGGTCTGATTCTGAGCCTCTTACTCATTCTGGGTAGCACCTATCTCCTCAAGTGTTCTCATTGACATCCACAGGACTATTTGTAGAGCATTCAACATGAGTGAAGGTTTTAGGATCTATTCCTAACATTGCTTTAGCTAGTGGAAGTGCTCCTTTAGTTCAAGATGCTTGGATATGTGCCTTTGAAGAAGGACCTTGAGTTCTGTCCCTGCTGTCACTGTGAAGCCCTGAAATGTCAAGGTGTTTTGCAGTATAGTGAGTACTGTGAAGTCTTAGGTTGCTATGGATCTGCTACAAAAACCAACCAAAAGCATGTTTGAGCCAAAAAAGCACCATTTTTAGCACAGCACACTGCTTATTCCTATCTTACCGTCTGAAAACTCCTTAATGTGGTCTGCTTCAAGAGTGTAGTATATATTATTAGGTGAAATACTTCAGTCTTTGAACACTTCTCTGGCTGGCAACATATATTTTGGTATATAAAGCTGCTAATATAAAGTTCCCAATGCAAGTTGAGCACACTAGAACATTATATGGGTATGGACATTCACAGAAAGCATTTTGTTCCATAAACAAGCAAACAAAATAATGATTTTGGCAGCTTGGGAGATTTTATCTCGCTCCCATATGTTTCACTAAGTATAAAAGAAATTTTCCTCAAACCAAGACTCCAAAATTTCACAATGTAAGTGGTCTCTCTCAGCACGAATTAAAGCTTGGAGATATTTATTGAAAATGATTTTATGTTAACTTTTGAAATGTCAGGCTTCTGGGATGAGCAAAATGGGTACAGTTTCTTTTAGCTCATTTACAATATTGTATGGTAGGAATAAAACATAATGGAGTTGCTTACCCAAACTGTGAGAGAGCAGCATTTGGTAGCATGTGGCATGCATGTCAGTAAAGTGAAGGGTATGGAATACACCTGTGTTTTTTTTTCACTGTGCCATACTCCCCTAGGTTCTACCATAAACTAAGAGTGGCATGGCAGAGCCTATAGGCATGGCACAGTCAAAAAGCAGGTGCATGATATGCCTTTCACCTACATGCATGCCATATGCTACCAAATCTTGCAAGCTCCTGACAAAAAAAATCTTGCAACCCCCCAAACCTTATTCAGCTACTGTATATTGTTTTATATGTTCCTCAGTATTTGAGACCATCCTGACAATCAAATATAATTAGCTGATACAGAACCTGATTCTGCATCTCTTATTCATATTGTTTAGAGAATGATTCTGCAGACATGTAGCCCCACAATGGAAATATGTACCTGAGGAAGCGATACGCAGTGTGAGTAAGGGCGGCAGCATCAGGCCCATAATTATCAACACACTAACAAGGCACAACTCTGTGGTTCAAGCTAAGACTCTCAAAGCCTCTCACAATACAGGAAGTCAAATTTTCTATTTACAGAGCTAAATAATTTACCCCAATGTCATTAACCAGATGTCAAGATTGCACGTTTTGGGGGGCAGTGACCATCTCTTTGTTATGTACAGTGCCTAGCCACCATGGAGTCCTGCTGTGTGTTGCCACAATGTAAATAAATAATAAGCAGCAGCATTTCTCAATCTCCTAAATTCTTTAATTAAATTAAGGCTTGTTTAAATTGTTTTTAAAAATCTTATTGTAAACAACGAAGTATCTTTATCTATATTACCAACACCATTAATTATGAAAATTGAAAGAACTTTTAAAATCCAATTTAGGTCACAGTATTTTTATTTTTTTCATTTCCTGTAGGTTGGGCAATTAAAATCATTCAGATCAATGGGTAGTATTTCCAAAAACAGGTATCAGGCTTTCAGAATAGCCCAGCACACACAATTAAGATGGGTAAAATTTTCAAAGGCGCTTAAGTGACTTAGGAATTCAGGTTTCATTGCAAGTCACTTTTGAAAATGGGACTTAGGCTCATACTTCACTTAATTTTACCTAGATTTTCCATTCACTCAATTAGGTACCTGAATGGAAGATGCTGGATGCTGAGCTCTTCTGAAAATCTGACCCTGGGGCCTGAAATTAAGCTTATGTATCTATCTTTCAGCACCAGTGTATGAAGCCCATAAAAGCTTTTTGGCGCTCATCATTTCTGAGAATTAGACAAGTGTCTAAATAGGGAATGGGAAGCTCTACTTTAGGCTTATATTTTTTGAAAATCTTGGCCTTCCAGGTTATGTCTGCTGTAGTGGTTTCAGTGGATTTATTTTTAATTGTGTAATCATTTCTATTAGTCAAATTTGTGAAATGTTTTAGTTTACCCAAATCTACATTTTTTGACTAAAAAAGTTTCAGATGAAAAATTTTGCTCGACTCGAAAGTTCTAAACCTCCCTCTGACACTAAATCCTTCAGTGGTCTTGGCCAACCCACTTCATTTTCCAGTCTGAGTTTCCAAATCTATTAAACTGAAGTAATATGTTGCTTTCTCACAGGGAAAAATGTAAGAATAAGTGAGGCACAAATTGTTGCTGGCTCTTGAATAGATATGCAAGATGGAGGAAGGATGAAAGCCGCCTTCTTGTTGAGAACCAGGTACAAATGCAATCCTTGTTATCAGGAGAGTACAAGGATTTCTCCCCACTAGTGCCTTCTGGGATGGATGCCATCCCAAAAGAGGAGAGGCCATACTTCTTCTCCCTTGCCTAAACCCAAAGTCCAGCGGAGTTGCCTGGGTGCAAAGGAGAGGCAATAATGCATCTCAAGGTCACAATGTACCTCCTTAAGGGCACCCAGAACTCACCTTACTAGGCACAATATGATCCAAAATGATTTTAAAGCGCTTTTACATGAAAAGCTCTATATATATGCTGTCAATGAGAATTGCCATTTAAATCATTTTCTCCAAAAAATAAGCAGCTTGAGTTCCATGCTGTGTTTCACACAGTAGCAGAATGTGTTGTCAAGGGGCTGCCATGTAATGGGACACGCTGGGCTACTCCACAGGGAAAAGCCATTTGCTCAGCATTTCCTGTCAGTAAGTCAGTATCCAGTAGAACAGTGACTGCTCTGCATCCCACATGCATTACTCAGGTCTTGCTCATCCCCTGCTTAGCATCTACCTGACGCACATTAGGTAGCAGGGAAACAGAGGAGTCCAGCAGCTACTTTACATCCAGACTCGGAATAACTGTCCTTGTGCGGTTACTCCTGTTGTGGGTCCAAAGCAGCTAAGTTCCCATACTTTTCCACTCCTGGTTGAGATAGGCTGCTGGGTTTGTAGCCAGAGGGGATCCCAAGACCGAGCTGGAGGGATACCTTCTTTGAAAGTGGGATGGAGCTATTTCATGAGGTCAGGTCACCCACTGCGGATTTCACAGTGAGCCTCAAACAACAAGTACTAACCATGGGAATCCCTGGATCATCAGAAATAAGTGAACTCTGGGACATTGCACTCTATATGATTTTATGAAAGTATGCTGATGAGTGTGAACATAATTAACTAAAATATGCTTAATGCAAAAGGTCTCTTGTAAGGTATCATTACAAAGCTTATAATCTATTGAGTGTGGTTATCCTAATTGTATAAATGCATCATTCTTGTATCTGAAACTAGAAATATGAGATATAACTCTGAGGGTCTATTGTAATTATGCAAAGTGTGGACCATTAATGGTGGTTTGGAATCCCGTCAACCAGGACAATTCACTGTGGATGGCTCTGTTTGCAGGCAGGCCTTCCTGTGAGTCAGGTTGGGAGGAATGAAGGTTTGGGGTCTCACAGGACATGTGACCATGTCACCTGAACTGGAATCCATCTTAAAGCTGGTGCTTTTCCATTTAGAAGAGGGAGTGGGGACCCAGAAAGACAAAAGATTCCCGCCTTGTGCCAAAGCCATATAATGAGGTGGAACAGAACAAAGGTGGCTGCAATCATGAGAAATCCCCTAGCTACCACCTGAGTTGGAACAAAGACTGTACCAGGGGAAAGAATTGTGCCCAGACTAGGAAGGCATCCAGTCTGTGAAAGAAACATATTGAAAAATCTCTGAGGGTGAGATTTTATCTATATTCAGTTTTATTACTGTACTAGGCTTAGACTTGTGTGTTTTATTTCACTTTGTTCTATCTGTTACTACTTCGAATTGCTTAAAACCTACTCTCTGTATTTAATAAAATCACTTTTTATTTATTAATTAACCCAGAGTATGTATTAATATGGGGGGGGGGGTGCTGTGCATATCTTTCTATCAGTGTTACAGAGGGTGAACAATTTATGAGTTTATACAGGGTAAAACGGATTTATTTGGGGTTTGGACCCCATTGGGAGTTGGGCATCTGAGTGTTAAAGACAGGGACACTTCACAAGTTGATTTCAGTTAAGTCTGCAGCTTTGGGGCATGTGGTTCAGACCCTGGGTCTGTGCTGGAGCAGACTGGTGTGTCTGGCTCAGCAAGACAGAGTGCTGGAGTCCCAAGCTGCCAGGGCAAGAAAGCAGGGGTAGAAGTAGCCTTGGCACATAAGCTGGCAGTTCCCAAGGGGGTTTCTGTGATCCAACCCATCACAAACTCAATTTAATGGAGAACTGTTCCCCTTTTTCTTCCAATGACTTAAGGGCCCCGGTGAAAGCAAATGTGCCAATCATTTTGCCCCGCAGCAGATATATTTTCTACGTACTGCATCTTTTAGTGGTTCCCTTTTATTTTCTCTCTTTGCAAAGTCTCCCCTGGAATATTAAACAAATTATAGAAAACTTCCCAACTTTAACAGATTACACAAAAATGCCTAACAAATGTCCTATGTAGGAAAATTATTTGTGTGCGTGCCACTCACTCAGGCACCAGCTTTAGACATAAGACTACAGAGCACCAAATCTAGGGTGGGTATCTCGAGAAAAAAAAGCACCGTAAACATACCTGGGGCTATTTGCTGTGATTCACTTATCAGTACAGTAAATAGTTACAAACCAGTACTTTTGCAAAGCAATGTAGCAGAGTAATCTCTGATACGTACTGCTGGGCTGGGCCTGTTGATGTGGGGGGACCTGCTAGGAGTGATAAAAGATTGTTAGAAGGTAAGGTGAGAACTGATGGGGACCAGCAAGGAGATAGGTTGCTTTTTTCAAAAACAGCAGAGAGTCAGTCCTGTGGCACCTTATAGACTAACAGACGTATTGGAGCATGAGCTTTCGTGGGTGAATACCCACTTCGTCAGATGCATGTAGTGGAAATTTCCAGAGGCAGGTATATTTCCGGAAGCAGTGCCACAGGACAGATCCTGACTAACACAGCTACCCCTCTGCTAGTTGCTTTTTTCATCCCCCACATTAGGGGTTGAGCTCTCTAGCCATGACTTGCCTTGCCAATATCTACCCAGGAGCAGGGGTGAATAGTTGGGAGAGTCTCCTTTCCTCTTGGCTGGGGGATTCCACAGGAAGGATCTCTCTCCCTTCATGCCAGAGTCCCTTTCATTTCCCCTCTGCCACACTCCCACCCCAGGAGAGGAGCGCCTCCAGTAGGGTTTCCATGGGATCTGCTTTCTTCTCCTCTCCCGAAATGGGATTCTCTCCCTCTCCCTGCATTCTTCCACAGGAGGAGGCAACCAGCTCCTGGCTGCCGCTGTCAGCGCTCTCGACAGTAGCGGCCAGACTCACATAGTTCTCCCGGCCGAGTCTTTTCTGTCCCTCTCCGAATCCCCCCACTCTGCTCTGCCGGACGTAGCGAGGAGATTCCTGTCCAGGAATCCAGCGCAGGTTTTGCTGGTACCTCCGGACAGGCAGAGCCCCATTGGATAGAAAAATGTGCCTTAACCAGGGTTTCTTCGCTCTCCGTCCCTGCATGTGGGAGCCTCGTAGAGGGCAGAGGAGAGAGGGGCAAACACTCCCACGCAATCGCTCTCTGTCCGCGTTTCTCTCCAGACACAACACTCTCAGTGTGTGCTAGATTCGTACATATTAATTTCCGTACTACACAACTGTCACACTCGCCTGGGCAAAGTTGAGGCTGTTGCTCTTTTTCTTCCTCTGAAATACTGGGCTCCTAGGGATTTCATTTCACCCAGACAATCCATGCTCCAGGACTGAGCTCTGAACCCAGCGACAACTATATTGCAATGTGACAACAGGCCCTTGGCAGAGAAAAGAGGCGCAGAGCCCCACTCTGTCGCCTCCTGCCCCCCCCCCCCGCCCCCAATATTCCACGCAGGGCCGTCAACATTTTGAACAAGACAGACTTCAAAACAAATTATGACTCTTTCTTTGCAACACCTATTTCGTTGCAACAACCCTTCCTCACTTTTTTGTTGTTGTTCTGTTGATGTATTAACCGGATAATTTACAAAAGAATGAAAAGCCAATATAACCAACATAAGTATTCAAGAGGGAAACCACGAGATACGTTTATATAACAAAAAGCAGGTCTCATCTGCAACACTGTTGCAACGCTTGTTCTTTCCATAACTTTTCCACACACCTTTGTCTGACATCCATAGCTGTGCTATGTCTACTTTAGAGTTAGGACAGATATTTGTTGTGTGCAAAGCAACCTGCACACCTGTGAAAATAAATAATATTTTCCATTGGGCGTATACGGCAATGGTGTGTAGGGTCTGTTCATCTATGAAAATATTGCAAATATAGCTCAGCATAAAATAATTCTCATTCCCTCTCTCCTCACCTCACCAACCAAAGTGGCCTGCTGAGCTCTGGAAAAGGAAATTCCTTTTGGAATACCATATTGATTTGTAAGAGCTCTCCTACAATGTGGTGGCAGCAGTCAGAGTGTGTCCTCTATAGACTTTGCAGATGTTACAATCAGTAGCAAATTGTACTAGATATGTATCTGCTAGCTGGCCTGAGCATTCTGCTGCACTTCTGCATACTCAACAAGGTTTTAAAACACTATTTCCTGGAAAATTAATTCAAAATGTGGGAAACCCCACTAATGAGTGAGATTTAAGAGGTCTAACACACAGAGAGAAGTGTGTATGAGAAACAGAGCTCTCCAACTGACAGTTTCCTCCTAATTCCTTATGGTAAAAAAGGGCAGGATGGCTGAGGCCAATATTGGGATTTGGATGATATTCCTATTCAAGCCTCCTAACATTTGGATGATATGTTGCTCCCCCAAATGGAGTCTAAATCTGAATGTAAGATTCCCCCCCCCACCCCTCATTCCGGGAGCTCATCTTTGTGCTCGGGTGTGGAGGGAGGAGAGAGACCAATCTCCCAGCCCACATCCTGGGATGGAAAAGAAGAAAGATTCGCTGGTAGAGATTGGGGAGAGGCTGCCCCTTCCCCCCCATGGAGAAGGGAAATAGCCCTGCCTGGGGACGTCATCCCCCTGGCAAGTGGGAGCCAGATCTGTTTGGGGGATGACCCAAAATTCCCAAGGGGGTGACAAATCTGACCCCTTCTCTAGAGCTCAGCTACCCTCCACAGCCGTCCCGGTCCAGGTCTCGGCTCCTTCATAACTTTTCTCTTGTCACCTGGTGGGGGCGGGTGGCCCAGTCACCTGTATGGGGCCGCCTCCTCCTTACAGTTTGTGAGTCTGCCCCTGCCTGTGAGACGGGGGCCGGTGTCTCTGGCCCGTACTCTGGGGCTCCCGAACGGACGTCAGTGTGCACAGCCCCGTAGCTCTTGATTGACCAGCAGCGGGTGCTTGGGACATTCCTCAGCTGCACCGGTGACACAGCCCAGCACTTTGTGGTGCACGTGAACAATTCCTGTAATAAAGCGGAAAGTTACCGACTGATTGTGGGATCTCAGGCCGAGGGCTGGGGGTGCCCTGGCTGGAGGCAGAACAACGTTTCACTTCAAGATGTTTGTGGTACCTGGCTAGCAGGGCGAGGGGGTGCATGAGACAGACAGACCAATCGGTCCCTGGCGGGGTTCTCCTTGCTGCATTCCCCAAATGGATGGGGGTTTTTGGGGGGTCAGGGAGCCTGTCCCCCTCAATGGTGTCTCCTGGCTCTTTTTCTGCAGTTTTCATCAGGCGGGCTGGCAAAAGAGCCCTTCTCCCTCCGCCTGGGCAATAGCGGGCCACGTCCAGTCCGGGAATCCAGCGCAGGTTTTGCCGGTGTCTCTGGGAAGGCTGAGCTCCATTGGATGGAGCAATGTGCCTTAGCCGGGGCTGCGCTCCCCTCGATAACATTCGCAGGAGGGAGAGAGGGGCAAGCGCGCTCTGTCCCTGGCTCCCCCATGCACGGGGCTAGGTGTGCGCGCAGCTCTCCGGGCGCTACTTTGCGCGCGCTCTCTGGCGCATATGCAAATCCACGCGCCCCCAGCCGGAGTTAGGATGCTGCTGCCGCTTCTTCCTCCCCTGCAAGACCCAGCTCCCGCAGACTTGTTCTCAAGACTATGAGATGACCAGTCCTCTTCACCTAGCAGCAGCAGCAGCCTGGGCACCTGACCTCCTCCTCGCAACCTTGAGCAGACCAGGGGGGAGAAAAGGGCTCCTCTCCTCACCTCTCCTCCTGTGCCTGGGTGCGGTGGCAAAGCCAGGGGGGCTGTGAAAGCAGCGCAGACTCGGGGCACGTTGGTGGCAGCCTTTGGGCTCTCCAGACTGGACGAGTGGCAGGAGAAGCAGCCACTTGAAGAAGGGAGGGGCTCTTGAAAAGCTGCCCCCCTCCTCTTCCCTTCCTCCCCCCTTGCCCAAAGAAAGTGGAGTGCGGGGCTTGCTTCTTCCTGAGGACTGCTGCTGGTGGTGGTGTGTTTTTTCCCTTTGCTTGCTTCTCTGCCCAGCCATGGGGAAAGGTCTGGAAAGCACGGCTGCCCGATGCGGACTGGGACTGGGATACGTACTGCAAACGTTCGTGTTACCTGCCCTGGCTATCCTGAGTGCCAGCACCACGGGCTCCGCAGCGCAAGGTAAGCCACTCGGGAGGGACTCAGCCACCCACCCAGCCTCTCCTCCCTCAACTCCTCTAACAGTAGTGACTGTGTACCTGGATTCCCACTTCCCCAGCTAGCCCATCTATCTCTCTATCTATCTGTCTAGAGATTTGCAGAGCTATACAAAAAGGGAAAGAGAAGACGAAAATTTTCTCTCTTTCTCGCAATGCATCCAACTAACTGAAATGATCAGAGGAGCTTTCTCCGGGGGGGGGGGGAGAGTGGTGGGCATAAGGAGCTGACACTGTTCTAATGTGCGTGTTCTCTGCATCTGTGTGTATTTAGGCACATAGTGCATATTTGTGATGATTCCTCTGTCTGTGTGTGTGTGATACATTCCTCTGCACACATGCATCCTCCCTGCCCATGCTGTAGAGTAACTTGAACAGAAGAGGGTCGGAGGAATTGGCTGTATGGACGCTCGGATTCTCCCACTCCGGGAGCAGAGAGAAGGGGAGGCTCGGATCCACATGTAGTGGAGCCCTGCAGCTTACGTGTGAGTGTATATTGGTGGTGCCGAAAAGTCCGAAGTCCTGCTGGAGCTCTGGAGGTTCCGGTCTGATCGCATCCCTCTCTCCCCCTTCCCTTGCTGAAATGGCTTTGCCGGATCTCGGGAAGATGGAGAAGGAGACTGACCCAAGATGGGTCTCCAATAAGAGGACATCTGGGCTCCTCAGTTCTGGGTGGTAGGCTGTCATCAGTGGCAAAAAGGGGCGGTGGGCCGGGTAGCAGTGGCCGCTGACTCCCAGGGCAGACACCTGGGGAAGGCATCCCGAAGCTGGTCTGCACTTCCCATACCAACCTGGGCACTGGCACCTTCTTGCCACGATCCCTTATCTCTTGTGCCTTCCCTCTGAGCGACCGGTGTGTGATGTGTGTATTGCCGCAGCTAGTGTCCCTGATGGGTAGCTCGGGTAAACAGGTATTGTGATAGTCATTTCCTGGGTCATCGACCTGACAAGTTCGTTTAAACAAATAAAATAACCCTCCACCTCTGTAAGGAAGGCTCTGCTGCTCTACTCCTTCGCCTGCCCTTCCATTTCACCCCGAAACTCAGCATACCCTCTGAGCTGTTGTTCGCATCAGTTTCTTTGGACTGCAGAACCGAAAGCTTAAGCAGAGAAAAGAACTTCAGTGGGAACTTGCGGAGGTTAAAATCAGGCACAGTCAGGAGAAAGGTGTATGTCTGTGTGTTGGTGTTTTGTTCGTAAGTGTCTGCTTGCTGCTCTAACATCTCTGTGATTGGGTGTGCTGGAAAGAGACCCTCTGAACCTGACTAGGACGAATGAGTTAATGAAGGCACCAGATAAAGACACATCATGTTAAAAGGGCGGTGATCGGGAAATTTGAGAGCAGAACTCGGCCTAGGTCTTATCACGTCAAAATAAAGAAAAGAGATCAATCAATGAACAAAGCAAGTTCAATAGAGACAGTCAAACAGGAAGATAAGCTGATTAATACTGGAAATGTGAGGAGGATTGGGCTTGGCATCTTGAATGGCAAATTGGAAGTATCGATAGTGTTTCTTTGTATATTCCTTTAGCCATTTCTGTAAATCTCTGATAGCCTGAGGAAACAGGGGAATTGATCCTTTCTCCTCTCTGTGCTGAAAAGAAGCAGATCCTCCTTTTATCCTTTTCTTCCCTGCCCAAAATCTCATATGCCCAGAGGGAGTTAAAATGGGTGGAGTGTAATGTAATTCTTTTTTATTTTGTTTGTTCAGTTTTCTGTGAATAAATCTGCAACTGTGTTTTTATTATAGCCTGTAGGGAACCGTAAAATGCCCTCTTCAAAACTATCATTACTTCCAACCCTTCACAGTGAATGTTTAGCTACTTCTCGAGCACACCACAAAGAGCACTGAATGTATATGTCACTAGTCCTGGCTATCGCACTACAGATAATGTCTGTACAATACTATTTCTCTCTCATACTCTGACTGCACATAAAACTTTGCTTGTCTCTTCCTCCCCTCCGACTCCTTCTCATTCCAGTAATGGAAGGAATGGAAATGGGTTGCTTGTGTGACAACGTGGTAAATAAATGGTGGGAATTGGTTGCGTCTGTGTGGCACTGTACTGTACATAATGAAGATCAGGTTCATTAAAGCATTTGAAAGAGCTGTTTGCATGGTTACCAAGTAGAAAAAGAAATATTAGAAGTTGATTTTTTTTGTCACAGCCAAGCAATAATATGTTTTAGGAACATAGATTTTATTGGGGAGTGTTGGCATACTGTACATGAAGGAATTCTTTTAAAAATGATCTCAATGGGGAGGTTCTTGAGACGACTCTGCAGATCTCTTCCTGTATAATCACCCTGTGATTAAAAGCACACTCATTTATGACCTTTTTGACAGTACTATACCAAAGTGCTGCTGATGGCTCTGGGTTTCGGACTCTGGTGCTGCTGGCTGACTGTCACAGATCTAAGAGCTTTCTTGTTTAGGACTGAGTGAAGATATATTTGTTGTATATTATGTTTCTCTGTGTGGCTATTCTGATCAATTTCCTGTCAGTACAAGGGATCTCTTATTCTGTTCTCAGATTTACCTCATTTTACTGAGACCTGGTCTTTGCCAGCATAAGTAAGGTCCATCAGAAACTTGATCATGAAAAAGAGGTTACAGAAAATGTGAATGAAATAAAACTTTTGGAGCATCATGTTGCATTTCTTCTGTGTTTGTTTTTCCCATCATTTTGTATCGCTGGTTCAAGTTTGAGCCAGGACAAGTTACATGTTACCTACATAGAGGTGTTAATGGTACTGTGTGTATGTAAACCTTTATATTAGAGAGTATGTAACAATGAATATAGTTGTAGATAGGGGTCATGAGGAAAAAGGATCCTCTTGGAAGAAATTGGACAATCGGTAGAAATGTATTCAACTATTAAGCAGTCAGGAGAACTGTAATTCACATAACAGATGGGACGAGGGAGTGGAAGAGAAACCCAAGAGTTCAGATCTCTCTGACCTCACTTCTCATAGACATAGAGCGCTCCTTGCAGTTTCAGTTTGTCACTAACATATTACTAAACCTTATTTGGTTTTTGCTACTTGTTACATTTACTCTTTGTAACAAAACTTTGTGTAACAAACCGAAAGCACATTGGACCTGATTCCTCGCACACACCAGAGTAGGTAAGGGGAGGATCAGTCCACACTAGACTGGAGGAAGGTATCAATGTAAACTACAAAGAGACTAGTAAATATGGTACCTGACACATAATATAGCTGTGATCATGCAGTGAGAGGAAGGGGACAGATCACTGGCGACTCTTTCTGTTGGTTGTAATAGATAATATATTGTTTGCCAGAGTGAAAGAACCCAGAGAATGTGGCTAGGATACATTAGTTTGGGTTTTTTCCAGATTTCTCTTTCCATTTCTTGTTTGTTAGAACAAATTTAGATGCAGATCTGGATTTGCGATCTTTCTCAGAGTTTGGGGATCTTGAGATCCGGTATATTGCTTTGGTGATCTCTATATATGTCAAATTCCATTTTTTAATGGTGCTGTGTGACAAAGGGTGCTACAATTTAACTGCAGCCTTGTTATAACGTTTTCTTTCCATACAGGGTTGAGTAAGATTTCCCTCCACTTTATTTAACCTGCAATCCAAAGTCCTTCTCTAATTTGGCCATTCCCCTCCACCCCTCCACCTCACACTTTGCATCTATATTGCTTTGAACTGTTTGTGTGACCAGCAATAGAAAATAGACAAACTGGAATCCTTTTCTCTGACGCACATATAGTCTTCTGATCTTTGGAGGACTTGTCTCCAAATCACTGCTGGTTTTGGTTTTGCAAAATCCAGACCGGATTGATGCTATTTTCCAAAAGAATTCTGCCCCCATTTTCCCCCTTCTTTAGTATGTAGCACTGTTTGTCTTTTGACTGAAGGAAAGAGGGCGTTGTTTTAATTTTACTTGGTTCTAATACTATTTCTTCATAACTATCAAGTACTTTTGTCTTCCCCCCTCCACTCCCTTCATCTTTTGAAGTAGGGTAAGGATGCCTTGGGCATTTTTGGAGCCCTCTCTCTCCTCCTCTTTCCAATGCCTCCTGGAAAATAAGTCCACTAATTGAGTAATTGGTGGATTTTTTTCCCCTCTCTCTAGAGATGGATATCTCTGTGTCTCAGAATGTCAGTATATACGCCATTCAACAGAGCTACTAACCAGCAACAGAAGGACATACACTTTCTACTTTACTAACTTCTTTATTTTATCTGGAGCCATAGAAATATTTTTCTTCAGTTGTCATGAAATCATATGAAAAGCCCACAGTGTTTTAGTTAACTGGTAATATACACCAGAACCCCCAAATCCAAATACCCTGAACTTTTGAGGATCAAGAGGCTTAGGAAACCAGACACAAACCATGATCTGATATTCCAGATTGTGGCCCATCTCTATAGTGGGCCAAACCAGAGTAAGATTTTGGACGATGCCCAGGACAAAAATATGACCAACCCCAAATTTTGAGAGAGAGGATGTGCAGATCTCAACCCACATCTGAATTAACCAAACTCAGGCTCAACTCCAGTTAGAGTATTTGTTATTTCCATATGCCTGTTCTGTGTGAATAATGGGAATCTGCCTTTCCACTTACCAATTTCTGCCTTTGAGTTCACATTAAAGTTTTTCAGAAGTTATACTGCAGCTGCTATCATTTCTTGTAATGTACTTAGATACCACAGTGATGAGGATGTTACAGACAGATTTTTGGGCTAGTAATGATGGTGTGAGAGCTGGGCAAAATGAAAGGCAAAGGTGATGCATATTAGATAGGTTTTGTTTCAATTGTTCCAAAACAAAACCAAAAAAAACCCCTAAACAAACAAAAATATACAAAGAGAGAGAGAAAATGTTGTTCATCTTAATCCCCAAAACCTAATTAAATTAAAGTGATAATTTAAAAAGAAAACCATAGAAGAGCCATATGTGCAGATATTTGTCCTAATTCAGAGAACCCTTTATTAGCAACGGCAGCAGTCTGAAAATGCTTGGACCGGAAAAAGTGAACTATAACATGTGAATATACTAACCTTTTGGGGATGCACTTTTTAATTAAATACCTAAATGCATCTTGTTGCAAAAGGAGTATGTGTGTGTGTGTGTGTGTGTGGAGGGGGGACTTAATTATCTTGATGCATCAGTGGACCATTTTTATTTGATAGTGTGGAGGTAACTGTATTTGTATGAGTAAAGAAAGTGCCGAGTAGTATTTCACTGTGAAAATTAATTTATTTTAAAGTCATGTGCCCTTGCAGGTTTCAATGACATTAATCATTTTGGGCCAGATTTTGCTATCCCTTATTCAGATTTTAGTACTGCAAGGAGCCTCATTGAAATCAAAATAGCCCATTAAAGCTACTTGCTGAGTGAGTGGCAATTTAGTCAAATCACAGTAAAATCAATGGGGCCAGCTGTGGAGTCAGGCATTTCTCATTTGGGAATAAGGGATGCAGAATCTGTCCTTTTCTTTATAAGTATTCAGTCACTAGAGCCACATTACAAAACTTATGAAAAGTATAACCATTGAGTACAGCACCATTTCTGATGTCTTTCCATCGTACTTGTATCCCTCCTTGTAATTTGGTTGCCTATATAACCAAAATACATGGGTTCATTTAATTATCTTGATGATCAGTAGTCACCCTTCTCTTGTGTTTAGTCATATGTGAATCACTGATCACGTGGACTTTTTAAAATCACAGTTTCAAAACTTTGTCTCTTCACTGCATTCTGGGAAAAACGTAGTATGTGACATGAAATCTCTAAAAGAAAACAGCATCCAACATATTAAAATGGTTTTCTTAATTTAATTTTCAAAGACAGTATTCTTGGAAGCAGGAGTAAAGTTATGTTTCAAAATGTAGGCAAATCAGTTCCATAGCTGGCCTGCAGATCAAAAAAGAAGGAAATGTGTATTATATTTATATTTAAAAGGCATTTTCACGTGACTATGCTGACACTTGTACATTAGTAAAAGACTGATGTTGTGAGCAGCAGGCTCTTTTGGCTCAATTGTACGAGGTGCAGAGAACCCCCAATTCCCTCTGAAGTCAGGAGGAGAACATTAGAGGGGGCTTTCTTACCATACATGATAAGACCATTTGTGCATGTGTGAACTTCTAGGCAAATCTTTGGTTTGAAAAACGAACCTAAATGGAGAAATTTCATTCAACATAGCAACACAGTCATCTAATTAGCACTGGCCCATTTTATAATGTATAACATGTTTGTTTCCTGAAGTTTAATTCATTTTGTTATCTTTCCGGAATTCAAATGAACCTAATGAAATTTTTGAAGAATCAGGTCCAATTATCCTTTTGGAAAATGGCACAAACATTGCTTTTGTGGCCTGCCAGAAAAAGATTTTTTAATTACTGTAAAAAGTGAGTTGTTTCTTTTCAACGGGCCGAATCCTGCTTGCTTTACTCAGAAAGTTCATCGGGAGGCTGGTGTCAGACCAGGAGGATTTAATCGAATGTAAGGAATCAATTGTTCAAAATCATAGATAGCTTTTTTAATTAAAAAAAATGTTTTCTATTCATGACATTTGAGCACATTCTGCTCTAAAATAAAGGTTAATTAAAGCCTGAGTGCTCTTTCGTTAGGGTGTGATATGTTTCCATGTAAGTGTATGACTGTCAGTAAAGAACAGAGGGTATATTTATTTTATTTTTATTTTTGGAAATGAGAGAGAAATGTTTTAGTTTGTCAAGTGTACACATTATTAGCCACCCAGTGGAGGTGTTCAAGTTTAGCAGGCAGCAATCTTGGCGTCAGCACTGATAAAACAGTAATTAGCTTGCCTGTCATTTTCATTAGCCATTTTTGCCTTCAGAGTCTACTTGCAGTGATGAAATAGTATAAGCTTTTAAAGTGTAAGTCAGGGATCAAATGCAAGGAATAAAAGAGATAGGCAGGGTTTTTCCAGTCTATTACAACCACCACCAACACAGGCATAGAACAGTGTTATACGAAGACTTAGTTCACTGCCAACAGCTTTCAAGGACTGGAGAAGAACAGTGATGTTGTGGTTTAGTGCATGTGCCCCACAGAGTCCAGTATCAAGATCAGACATCTTTTGAGCATTCCATCATAATATTGTCTATCAAACAGGCAATCTTAAGGAAATGACATTAAGCCCTTGGGATGCACACTTCATCCAAACAATAGCTTAATTTGCATAATTTTAAATATATTGAAAATGAAAAGAAATGTATGTTGGAATGTGTCAAACCAATAATAACACTGTTCTTTCGGTGCTCTACTGGTATTGTAAATATAACATTTCCCTATGCCAAATTTAACTGGGGTTCCATTTTTAATATTTATAAGCGGTGGGTGAAATCCTGAAGATTTAATAGGACTTCACCCTTTCTTAATTAAACATAGTCATTTTGCACAATGCCACTTGCTTTTTTTTTTCAATCTTGTCATCATACAGGAATACACAGGCAATGAGACGAAGGAGGGACAAGATTATGGCGATCAACAGATGGCTCAGGGAGTGGTGTTATAAGGAGGGCTTTGGGATGTACGGTCACTGGGACGCATTTACGGATAGACGACTGTTTGCTCAGGATGGACTTCATCTCAGCAAGGAGGGAAATAGGATTCTAGGATGGAGGCTCGCCGACCTCATCAAGAGGGCTTTAAACTAGAAAGTTGGGGGAGATGGTTGGGAAATGTTCGGGAGATCTCCACGCCAGAACATAACCTGGAGAGGGAAGTAAACAAAGTGAGCGGGGATACCCTTGTGGCCCCAAGATTTGATCCAAGGAGGAATAGTGGAGTAGAAACCAGAGTAACGGGTGATGCTGGTGGCAGACAGTTTGTGCACGACGGGGGAAAGAATGTCACTGACGCCAAACACCGAGAATTAAAAGGTTTGTACACTAATGCGAGGAGCCTAGGTAACAAGATGGAGGAACTGGAGTTACTCGTGCAGGAAGTCAAGCCGGATATTATAGGGATTACCGAAACCTGGTGGAATAGTACTCATGACTGGAGCACGGGTATTGAAGGCTATGTGCTGTTCAGAAAAGACAGGAAGAAAGGCAAAGGTGGGGGAGTAGCCTTGTACATCAATGATGAAATTAAATGTAGCAAAATAAGATGCGATGGAATGGATAACACGGAGTCCGTCTGGGCAAAAATCACGCTGGGTAAAAAAGCAACTAGAGCTTCCCCTGAGATAGTGCTTGGGGTGTGCTACAGACCGCCGGGATCGGATTGGGATATGGATAGAGACCTCTTTAATGTCTTTAATGAAGTAAACACAAAGGGGAAATGTGTGATTATGGGGGACTTCAACTTCCCGGACATAGACTGGAGGACGAGTACTTGCACGAATAATAGGGGTCGGATTTTTCTGGATGTGATAGCGGATGGATTTCTTCATCAAGTAGTTGAAGCACCTACGAGAGGGGATGCCATTCTAGACTTGGTGTTGGTGAGCAGTGAGGACCTCGTAGAAGAAATGGTGGTAGGGGACAACCTTGGTTCGAGTGATCATGAGCTGATTCAGTTCAAACTAGATGGAAGGATAAACAAATGTAGATCTGCGATTAGGGTTTTTGACTTCTCGAGGGCTAATTTTAAAGAGTTAAGGAAATTAGTTAGGGAAGTGGATTGGACGGAGGAATTAGTGGATTTAAATGTGGAGGAGGCCTGGAATTACTTTAAGTCACAGCTGCGGAGACTGTCGGAAGCCTGCATCCCGAGAAAGGGGAAAAGAACCATGGGCAGGAGTTGCAGGCCAAACTGGATGAGCAAGCAACTCAGAGAGGGGATTAGACAAAAGCAGAAAGCTTACAGGGAGTGGAAGGAAGGCAGGATCAGTAAAGAAAGCTACCTTGCTGAGGTCAGAACATGTAGGGATAAAGTGAGGAAGGCTAAAAGCCGCATTGAACTGGAACTTGCAAAGGGAATCAAAACCAATAGTAAAAGGTTCTACAGCCACATAAATAAGAAGAAAACAAAGAAAGAAGAAGTGGGGCCGCTATACACTGAGGATGGAATGGAGGTTAAGGATAACCTAGGCATGGCCCAACATCTAAACAAGTACTTTGCCTCGGTTTTTAATAAGACTAGTGAGGAACCTTGCGATGATGGAGGGATGATAAACGGGAATGTGGATATGGAAGTGGATATTACTGCAACTGAGCTGGAGGCCGTACTTGAACAGCTTGATGGGTCGAAGTCGGAGGGCCCGGACAATCTCCACCCGAGGATATTAAAGGAAGTGGCGCGTGAAATTGCGAGCCCGTTAGCGAGAATTTTTAAGCAATCGATAATCTCGGGTGTTGTGCCGTATGACTGGAGGATTGCTAATGTAGTTCCTATTTTTAAGAAAGGGGAAAAGAGTGATCCGGATAATTATAGGCCTGTTAGCTTGACGTCTGTAGTATGTAAGGTCTTGGAAAAAATTTTAAGGGAGAAAGTAGTTAAGGACATAGAGGTCAATGGTAATTGGGACGAACTGCAACACGGATTTACTAAAGGTAGATCGTGCCAAACCAATCTGATCTCCTTCTTTGAGAAGGTGACGGATTACTTAGATAAAGGAAATGCGGTAGATATAATTTACCTAGATTTCAGTAAGGCGTTCGACACGGTTCCGCACGGGGAGCTGTTAGTTAAATTGGAAAAGCTGGGAGTGAATATGAAAGTTGTAAGGTGGATAAGGAACTGGTTAAAGGGGAGACTCCAGAGGGTCGTATTGAAAGGTGAACTGTCGGACTGGAAGGAGGTCACCAGTGGAGTCCCTCAAGGATCGGTCTTGGGACCGATCTTATTTAACCTTTTTATTACTGACCTTGGCACAAAGAGCGGGAATGTGCTAATAAAGTTCGCGGATGACACGAAGCTGGGGGGTATTGCTAACACGGAGAAGGACAGGGATACTATTCAAGAAGATCTGAACCACCTTGTAAACTGGAGTAATAGAAATAGGATGAAATACAATAGTGAAAAGTGCAAGGTCATGCATTTAGGAATTAATAATAAGAATTTTGGATATACGTTGGGGGCGCATCAGTTGGAAGCGACGGAGGAAGAGAAGGACCTTGGGGTACTGGTTGATAGCAGGATGACTATGAGTCGCCAATGTGATACGGCTGTTAAAAAAGCAAATGCGATTTTGGGATGCATCAGGCGGGGTATTTCCTGCAAGGATAAGGAGGTGTTAGTACCGTTGTATACGGCGTTGGTGAGACCCCATCTGGAATACTGTGTGCAGTTCTGGTGTCCCATGTTCAAGAAGGATGCATTCAAACTGGAACAGGTTCAGAGACGGGCTACGAGGATGATCCGAGGAATGGAAAAACTGCCTTATGAAAGGAGACTCAAAGAGCTTGGCTTGTTTAGCCTGGCCAAAAGAAGGCTGAGGGGGGATATGCTCGCCCTATATAAATATATCAAGGGGGTTAACGTTAGGGAGGGAGAGGAATTATTTAAGTTTAGTACTAATGTAGCCACGAGGACGAATGGGTATAAACTGGATATTAGGAAGTTTAGACTTGAAATTAGACGAAGGTTTCTGACCATTAGGGGAGTGAAGTTCTGGAATAGCCTTCCGAGGGAAGTAGTAGGGGCAAAAGACTTTCCTGGCTTTAAGACAAAGCTTGATAAGTATATGGAGGGGATGTTATGATAGGATCGTCAATTTGGGCAATTGATCTTGAATTACCACCAGACAGGTCTGCTCAATGGTCTGCGGGGAGATGTTGCATGCGATGGGTACTGAGTTGCTGCGGAGAACTCCTTCTTGGGTGCTGGCTGGTGACTCTTGCCCACATGCTCAGGGTTTAGCTGATCGCCATATTTGGGGTCGGGAAGGAATTTTCCTCCAGGGCGGATTGGCAGGTGCCCTGGAGGTTTTTCGCCTTCCCCTGCAGCGTGGGGCACGGGTCGCTTGCTGGTGGTGTCTCTGCAGCTTGAGGTCTTCAAACCATTTTTGAGGATTTCAATAACTCGGTCCTGGGATAGGGGTTGTATAAAATTGGATGGGTGGGGTTCTGTGGCCTGCCTTGTGCAGGAGGTCAGACTAGATGATCAGATTGGTCCCTTCTGACCTATGAGTCTATGAGTCTATGAGATTTAAGTAATGTAATGTGGCTGATTGTAAGCTGACAGGCAGATATGCTATTTGAGGGAAATAAAATAAAGCCCCAAACTCTAGCTCAGTTCAAGTCCCTTTCCTCAGGGCTGGCTCTGTTAATACAAAAAAGATTGAGAAACAAGAACAAAGCAACTCAGAACACTTGGTAACAACCACCAGAGGCATTTCCATCTTTCAGCAAGCTACGAAGGGAGAGCACAGAACCTTCCCCTCAGGTAGTAATTGCTTCTGAAGCTTGTATAGCCCCACCCCAAATAACCCATTTTATAAGCAGAAAATGTGGGCAACCCTTGTAACTCATTGTACACTGGCATTGAAGGAGCTCCTTCTATATGTTGTCACACCATTATCTAAAAATCAGAGCTGACTGAAATTTTTAATCAAATGTTTTTTACCAATTGGGGGCATTTCCCTGGGAAATGTCCTTTCTGACTTTTTTGTTGTTGTTGTTCTGATTGAAGAACCAAAAACTCTAACCAAAACCTGAAAAATTTCAGTCAGTCTGATGAAAATTTTCAGTAAAACCAAAAATGTTTGCCCAATTGGCCAAGGCTTTTTGGTTTAAAGTTGCTAAAAACTGAGAATATTTCAGTATTTCAATGAAAACAACAACAACAAAAAATCTGTGGAAACATTTTTGACAATAACATTAATTTACATAAAAAAATTTCATGGGGAAAAAACAAAACGTTTCCCAACCAGGTCTACTAAAAATAAAACACAGAGTTAGATTTGATTTACAAAACTGGTTAATGACAATAATACTTTGTATGTCTATAGCACTTCCTGGGCCTGATTCTCCTCTCCATTACATTATTTTTACATTCATGTAACTAGAATCAGGCACTATGGCCTAGTAACAGCCAATGGTGCCACCTTTGCACTCTGCCAAACTCCAGAGTAGGGTACGTCTACACAGTCCACGACAGTGAGTCTGAGTCTGGATCAACAGAGACTCAGCTTGCGTTGTGGTGCTAAAAATAGCTATTTAGGCATTGCAGCTTGAGTTGCAGCTTGGGCTCTGAAGCCCACCCTCTCTAGGCATCAGAGCCTGAGCCCAAACACTTACACAGCTATCTTTAGCACTGTTGCACAAGCCCTGCAACTATGAATCTGTTGACCCAGGCTCTGAGAGTCGCTGTCACGGGTTGCAACTCTTTCTGTAGAGGTACTCAGAGCAGGAAGTTTGGCTCCTGGTGCAAGTTAGAGCCGTCTCCTGTCTACCCTAACCTGCACCAGTTTGTAATAGCCGCCTGTGGACCATTACAGCAGCAGGGAGCACTGGAACACAACAGTGTTCTGGCCATGTTTGCTCCTGCCCAGCAGGTCCCCTACACAGCCATGACAGAAATGGGTGGTGCACAGATGGCTGTCTGCTCTACATCAGCTGCACAAATCCCACACTGGAGGAACCTTTAATTCCCTGTTAGAGAAGTTTTACTCACCGTTGTGTAGCTGTAGCATGGGATGGGAAATCACCTAGTGTACATTTACTCTTTAATCCTCAGAATCTCCTGCTGTGGCTATAATTGTTCCCATTCTTGCAGATGGAAACATGGAGGGAGAGATGTAAGAGGATTTGCCCAAAGCCACACAATGATTTTGTAGTGGAGCCAAGATTAGAACTCAGGATTCTCGGATGCTGAAGATTGTGCTCATTGCTCCACACAAATTGTCTGACAATTTGTAAAACAGATTGCACAAAACCAATGCTACCTTGATGGATATTAGATTACTTCATGAAATTTGAAATTATCCTTGCTCATTTATGGTTTATTTGTATGCACTGGTGATATCTAGAAAAAATGTAAGTATTAAAGCCTAAGAACAAAACAGTGTTTCATAACTCAGAAATGGGTTCTTACTAATTAATATGACTGCCTAAAAACTGTGCCTGATTCTTATTTCACGTACATCAGTGTAACTCCACTGAAGTCAATGGAGTTACTCAGAATTTGCACAGAGCAGAATCTAGTCCAATAGAGTTACTTTGATGGAAACACTAGTGTAAGTGAAGTTAGAATCATACCCTTCCTCTTTACTTTCGGTGCACTAACATTTTATCTGACTGTTTTCTGCATTTTAATCAGTCAGTTTACACTCATAAGGGCCTGTAGAAGTCATAAACATTGAGGTTGCCTAGGCAATTAAATCAGCATCTTTTTCTCTTGCTGAGGTAACAACCAAGTATAGTGCTGAGGAGCTTGGTAAGGTTCAACTGACCTGGCAACAGCTGAGCATTTGCTTATTATCTGGTATCTACCAATCTCCTTTCAGCCATTTACATGAAGCAAAGTAGCTTTATTGCTTAGTCTCATACTGACTGAAAGGTTGAAATGTTAAGCTATGTGGATTAACTGTGTATCCTTTGAGAAAAGGAAAGCTTGGGTTTTTGTTGATCCCCTGGCTGCTGGATGTAATTGTTAGAGAAATCTTGAATTCCATCAGTTATATATATCAGGGAACATGCAACTAACCATTCTGAGATCCTTCAAAGGAAATTGACTCTGTCTCAAGCTTGTTTGGAAACTTGTTAAAACCAGTAGTCCCAAAGATGTTTCTTTGCTTGTGTCTGGTATATTTCATGTACGGAAATGAATAGTGGACACTCTGGGAACATACTTAGTACAAAGATTCTTAGAGAACAATAGCTCTACAGTAAATTTGCTGAAATGATTGTGGGTAGATGATTAATTGCACTCTTATGAAGTGTTTCATTTATTTATTAGTTTTAAAATGCATGGTTTATCTTTGCACAGTCCCAACATATATGTTTCTGTTGGAAAGTTTACAGTTTGCAAGAAAATAATGTGGTACCACTGAATGAGGTTAATTCAGTTCAGTCATACAAAATCTGAGGAGCAAATAATTAGGACACAGAAATGCCAATTTAGCAAATGGGCCTTTCTGTTCTCAGTTAGACTATTCTTATATTGGTGTAATTACACTTACTACAGTGGAATTACTCCTAGTTTACCCCAGTGTAAGTGAGAATTTAATCATGCCCACGGACTCAGTCTGAATTAGCCTACTTTTTCTTTGTAAATTTAACTTACACTTTTACCAGTTGTGCTCTAAATTGGTACAGACACATTCTTCTCTCCCCTCTTAACAACATTAATAGTGATTTTCAGTGTCAGCCTTATTACTGCAATTTTACAAATAATGAGCTACCAGGAATAGCAATAAGTAGCCACAACTTAAGCAAATCACATTGCCACACAGGTGTCCAAAGTGAATTCTGAGGGTCACATGTATTTAGATGAGTGCTATTATGAAGCCTGCAGTGCCACTGTCTTGTATTCCAGGGTGAGGGCAAAATTGATTAACTACAGGGTTTTATTGCCAGTTAAACAAGCTATTTCTATTAATTTGTTAAAGAAGATTCAGGTCCATGTAAATATCATGGGTGTGTAGCGTAATTAAAATATATGTAAATAGACATGGAATGAGGTCTGACCCTCAGGCAAGGGGATCCTACGCAGGCAAGTTGCCAGTACCATTCTTGGTGTCTCATGATTTGGGAACAATGGCAATAAAACTCTCCCAGTCCCCTTTGATACTAGTATTTCATTATAGCTGGAAGAAGGAACGCTTCTTCTGTTAGCTTAGAGACTGTGTCTTCGTGTTGCTCTATAAACCTCCATCACTTCAGTTCAGACCTAGCTCTCTGCCCACATATGTGATGGGGATGTGTTAAATGGAGAAGAATGTGATCTTCCATTCATGCAATGGGCTCTATACCTTATTCTGTTGGCTCAGAACCTTATTCTGTTGGCTCAGAACCTATCTGGATAGCTAGTGACCCTCACATTGAGCTTTTTGGACAAATTTGTGCACTAGTTTGTTCCAAGCCAACATTCCTCTGACAAACTTATTTCATGTAGTCGCCCTAAACATGGCTCCAGACGATGCTTTCTGCCTCTTCACCAGCTTCTGAAGGCTAGAGTAACTTTTTCAGCCTCTAGTTCAACTAAAACTGAGCTCCATAGCTGTCCTTGTGTTCCTTACTGCTGAACTGAAATGGAATTAGGTTACTATTTGCTCTGTTTTCTTAATTGAATTCACTGTGATCAGAGTGCTAAAAGGTAAGCCAGGAGCTGAAGGTCAGTTGGGATGCCAGTTAAGTTACTTTCCCTACCCTGTGACAGCCAGTGTTCAGCAAAGAAGGCTTTGGTACTTTTTCCTTGGGGGTATTATGCTAGATCTTCATCTGGTGAAAACTAGTGTAGCTTCATTGACTTGAATGCCAGTTTACATCAGCTGATGATCTGGCATTATCTATGCAGTAATGATACTGTGTATTGGAATCTGGGTCATGATATGTAGTTTGTACACAGGGAGGTAAAAAAAACTGTATTATGCAATGAGTTGCTCATATACTTGATTGCTACTCAAGCAAAAGAGCCATTGAAGTAAATGGTGCTATACGTCATTGTAGTAGGACTGCAGGATTTTGTCCATGTTCTGGCTCTGTTGTCTTAACATGCATTGATAAATACATTAGATGATTGTGGAGGCTTACTTGTTACAAGAGCTTGCAACAGTACCTCTTAATCCTGTGGCTCTCGAGCCACCTGGGGCTTTGCAGCTCTGTATTTTGTTCTCTTTTCCTGGGCTTGAACAAGGTTTCACTGAGCATCCTGCCCTCAGTGGAGTGGGGATCCCCCAGGGGAAAAAATGGAGACTCAGAAAGACACTTGCTCTTACAGCTTGAGTCTATGACTCAATATATAACAAGACATCACAAAGCTGGTGAAAGGCTTTGGAAGACAAACCTTTCACTGAGTCCTAAACTTCCCTGCTCATATTGTAACCTTTATGGATATAATCGTATTTACTATAAGATACTTGTTGCATATATTTTGGTTTTCTTAATTAGTACAATTCACCCTCGTACGGAGGATCAACGCAAAGTATATGCAGCACTTAAATCTTCAAAACAGGGCAAAAGGGAGGCTGAAGTGGTGTGTAGGACTTGGGCTGGCCCTCTGTACTGGGTAGTATTTCACCCAGTAAGTTGAATGATTTCGTGCCTCTTTCTCTGCCTCTGGTTCATAGTGAAGTGGTCTTTAGCTGCTAAAAGATTAATTACATTGTTTTACATTAAAAAGTATTGGCTAAATTCCTCTGCCAGTGACTAGCATCTCCTTTCATGTCTATGGAATTACACCAGATTGGCACCCTAATTAGGGTGACCAGATGTCCCGATTTTATAGGTACAGTCCAGATATTTGGGGCATTTTCTTACACAGGTGCCTATTACCCCCCACCCTCTGTCCTGATTTTTCACACTTGCTATCTTGTCACCCTAACCTAACATTAGACAGCAGCAACTGGTCGACTATACGTACATATCCACATAAACATATATTACGTATAACTGGTGTAATGACTTCCTGCCTGAGCAATCAGCATAGACCTTCAGCACTGAAAGCACAGGCCTCTACAATTTGAGCTAAAAGAATACCCCCAGTAGCTGATATCAATAGAGGGCTATTATCCTCTATAAAACCATTCACTATGATGCAGTATGACAAACACTTTGCATGTACACTGTAGAAGACAATAACTGTTTTGCTTTGCTAGTATCTGTCCATTCCCTGCCCTGCAATATTTCCCCATAGATCTTGTTTTCTCTTACATTTATTTTGTGTATTGAACATATCTATTGGATGAAACCTTTCGACTGCAAAAAGCAGTGTTAATTCATTGCATTTCTTCATAAATATTTCTGTGGCTTGTAGTCTCCAAAGGGAAGTCTTATATTTGCATTTATAAGAAATCACAGGATGAAAACTGAATTAAAATAACTGAGTGACACCGCATGGACTAGTCATTTGCTACATATTGCTGATGAGCTTTGTCTATGAATATTTGCTTTTAATTAAAAAGAGTTCTCACTTAGAAAAGCATTTGATACAATATTTGGAACAAATCCTGTTCTCTTTACTCATCCACCTAGCCTCACAGACTTCCATGGAACTTAGTTGCTTAAGTAAGGCAAGTAGGATTTGGTTTTCAAAGACAAAAGTTTCACCATCAGCAGTGCAAACGTAGAAAATGTATTTTGCTGTCTGAGGCTGGGCTAAGGTTAATAAATTGGTCTTAAAGATAACAGCAGATTCCAATGTCCTTGGGTTTGTTTTGCATTTGGTGACAGTCACTAAATCAGAGAAAGGAATGTTCAAACAACACAGTTGAGGAAAAGTGATTTTTATAGAAAGGGTCCATTCCTGCTAATAGCCAGTAACTGCACATAACCCCACTGACATTAAAAGTCCATTAGCTAAGCCCAGTTTAAACAGCAGCTGATGCTATGTCAGCTAAATGTACATTAGAATTTTTCATGTAATGCAGCAATAGCGCTTCTGTAATTTTTCTAAAATTATATACATTAGGGAAAGCAAATGTCTTCTGATAGTAATAAGATGCAGAGTGGGGAAGGAGTTGTAATCAAACTAAAGTAACCACCTGGCTATATTAATTAGAAGCATACAATGGTAATAAGAAAAGCCATGAGTGACAGGTTTGAGAATTAAAGTTAAATCAATATTGTTTGGAAAAGTTTAGGAAATTATGCTTCTGAAATCAGCGAGAGTGCAACAAAGGTGCGTATTAGTTTGTTTTTTGCTCATTAAACATACTGTGCTCTAGTTCAAGAAAATCCTCCATTGAAGTCAATGGGAGATTTTTCTTGTACAAGGAGTACTGAATTGAATTTCAAGCAAAAAAGGTATTTTCCTGGTGTATATGAAATATGTCTGTTTGCAATAGTTTGAAAGCATTTGAACTTTTCAAGATGCAGTGTTTGTGTTAGAATGGGCTTAAATTGTAGTTAATCATTATTAAAGCAATTAATGTGTAGCCCTGCTTAAGCTGCTTCCAAAAGTACGTTGAGAAATATTTTGTAGAAATGCTTAATGCATGTTTGCTAAGAGGAAAGTAAAAATTATAAATGCCAATGTAGTGAAAATAAATGTGTTCTTTACAAAGCTTATTACTCATATTTAAAACCAACCATAAACTGTTAACATAGAGAGATCACAGAGCCCACTAAAGTACAAAGAGCTTAGTGCCCAAATTATATTGGCATCCAACCCGATTTTGATAGGTCATTTTAAAGTTTCCTGTGAAAATAGATAATTGCGCTACAACTATAATGCCATTGTGGAGTCAGACTGAGGGTTGTTTAGTAAGCTAATGTGAGAGCTGGGAACAGAGCAGTAATTAATCACTTACAGTCACATTCACAACTACTGTGAAGTATTACTATAACCTCCTCCTCCCCCTTTTCTATTATCAGTCCATTAGCGAAGCCCTGTACAAGTACCAACAAGTGTAGAGCTGTCCTTCAATGTACGACATACCCTCGGCAAAAGCCCTGCATATATGTTCACAGTGGTTACTTAAATTCTTAATGCTTTGGGTTAAAATGCAAACTTCTTTACTCTTCCTTTCATAAGCCTAGCTTTCATTTTTGTTTTCCAAATTTGAAGGCATTTTCATCAATATTATGCCCAGAACAGAGCATGTGTTAGTGAACCAAAGAATTTAAGGAGGGTAATTTAATTGCATTTTTTTCCCTTCTGGAAATGAACATATAAACATATTACTGCACTAAAGCCTGTTTTTAATTATAAGCAGTGACTTTTTCTTGTTGACAGATTTTCACATGGAAACCTTTATTGAAACTGAGGAGACCTTTTTGCCATCATTAGTTCTTGCTGCTTAGTGCTTTTATCAAGTACAGTAAAATACCATTTGTTATTAATTCCGAGCTTGCATGGACATATTTAATGTAATTACTGAACAAAATCTTGTTTACTAACATATTGCTTGGGAAACCTGTCTGAATAATCTGGTCTCTGGTACACATAAACCAGACACTAATAACAGCTGCAAATATTTTGCAATATAGTTATGGAGCTTTGATTTTAATTCTAAACCCACATTAAGGTTTTAGGGATAAAGCATAGGGCAGAAGTGACTTTTCTCATGTTTTGCCTTGTCTCTTGGACAGTTTCTGCCATAAAAGATATATAAAAATAATTACTGTATTTCATGACAAAAATAAATATGTACACATTTATGAGCTGGGAGAATTATGGAATTGAATTATGTTAGTGCTAACAAGATGATGATGTTCAGATTGGATCTGGACAATTGCTGCATTATAGTCATGATTTTTTTTCATAGCAATATGCATTGCAGTGCCAATACACTTTGTCTTTCTGAAGGTTTTACTATTTGTGTCTCATTGGCTGGGTATTTGTATATTGTGTGTGGAGGAAGATTTGCCTGAAATGTATACATAAAACTGTTAAGTGAAAGTGACTGTGCAGATAATTCAAGACCCCTGCAAGCTATGCAAACTTATGATGACCACAAGCCAGATTCTGAGCAGAGTTTACATTGCAATGATGCGCACACAAGACCTATCAGATTGTGCCAATTGCCATACTCTGGACCAACTTGTCTGGGGAAGCTGAGATCTGGTGCTAACTGTGAAGAGGAGGAAAGGGCCCATAGCCACTCCACTGTTAAAGTTATGGAGTTGCCTGAGGCCAGCAAACTCACCTTTATGAACTTCCCCTGCGTTACTCATGACCCATTTGCCTCACATTTCCCCTCCATCTCCCAAAACAAATAAATTGAACAAACATCTTGTGGGGGATTGGAAGAGGTCAGTGAGGAGGTCTTTGCTTCTCCTGCTCCTCCTCTTCTCCTCACCCCAAGATTGCTAGGGGATGGGTATAGATTCTTTGGCCTGTTCAGATCCTGGGATTACAGATCTATGTTGGAAATGTCAGTTTGAGAGTGAGGTCTTTGGGTCATATGGCCAGTTTTGTCTCTCCATGGCCATCAGTCAGCTGTGGAAAAGCCTGCCCCATGTCAGGACACTGGGAGGTTCTGCACATGTATAATGCATCCTCTGATGTCATTGCTCTGTGACCAACTGATATGTAGAGTGGCTGAACTTGGAGAAGTCTGTTTCTACAGTTACAGAACCCAAGTAGGCCATGTAAGTCTACAGACTGTCACTCTGTAGAAGCCACTGGACCGGCAATTTATCCTATTAATAGTAATTATTATTAATAATTTACAAATGTTTCTTTTTTATTATTCAGCTGATGCAAAATTTGGATTTATACCAGTTGACGATTTGGCCGCATAACTCACTAAGGTTTCAGTGTGATTGTGTTCATAGTGGAAACATTTGTATCTCATTTTTTTTGCCCAGAAAATTCTTCCTGATTATAAGAATTCTCTCTCTTTCTCTGTCTCTCTCTTTTTTTTGAGAGCAGAAGTACCAAAGCACATTTGATAGGAATCCAAACAATAATAAACAGATTCTATGACACCAAACAATCATGAAAAAACTTCTCTATCTTTGTATTATCTTGTCTAACTTAAAAGGACCAAAAGAAAAGACATGCATCCAGAACAGCAATTATTGGGTAAAATGACTTTTTATGGCTAGTAATTGCTTTTTTATATATTAAAAATAGTTCAGTTTGTAGAGATTTTCTTTTAAAGTCTTTCTTTTAAGCCAACTGTTCCCCCAACCACAGCAAATCCTAATAATTAAAATAAAAGACTTTACATCAGCATTGGCCTTCACTGCCTAGGGCTGTTTGTTCTTAAGAAAGCATCCTATTTATGATCAAAAAGTAAGATGAACTTTTTCAGGCAGGTCTCCTGTCTCATCATGGCTGTGTTTTTAGCTATGGAAATGATGAATAACTTTTGATCATCTTATAGAAATGATTTATTTAAAAAATAAAGTTATATTCCCTCTCCTGCTGTCTCTTTTCCTGAACTAGACTATGGAAAAAGCAAACAAACAAGCAATACTTAGTCAAGTTAGTGGTTTATTTAGAAATAGTGAACTAAGATTTATTTCTCTCAGGAACCAGAGATTTCTAAGGTATTACAGTACTTCTTTTATTTTTGTTACCCTCTGAAACAAAGTAGACACTGTGTTGGGCATAAAGACAAGAAAGATCTATTTCTGAATACAAAATATATAGTAAATACAAAATTATTTCTCATCTAATTAGCTATTGCTTGGGAATTTTGGATAGGAATGAGCCTATTTATTGGAGTTCGTTGGTGGAGATTTTGATCCTCAGACTAAATAAAATGTCACCTTGGGGATAGTATAGCATGCATTTAATAGATGATCCTAACTCATGAGTCAGACAAAAAAAAAGCACACATGCAGCCTTTTTAAGGTCACCAAAACATGTTATGGATGATGTTATTTCAGGCAACAAAGGGAAGATTATAAAGTAACTGCTCCTCTTTGTCAAGACTCCAGTAAATACAAAACTAACTTGTCCTGTGTAATTACCACAGGGAATTGTGCAATGGTCTATTACTGGTAGTTATTTGTAATCAGGTAGACTGAATCTTGCTGTGAGGGGCCCACCCTCACTCTAGTAGAGAGAAGACTTACAAGCTCTTCTGGGCTTCGCCAGCACTAACCAGGTGTGCCTGTAAAACTTGCTCTGTCTGGAGTGGGGAAGCTTAAAAAGGGAAAACCTGTCCCAGGAAATGGTGGTGAACAGGAAGACAACTACTCTACCTAAGACATTGATGGTCACAGGGATCAGTCAGCAAAGAGGAAGACAGTCACTGACCTTGCCACCCTTGAGACAGCACAGATCAGTGTGAAGCAGGGTGACCCCAAAGGAGGGATTGGAGGCACATCCTAACCCTGATTAAAGACACTATACCCACTGATAGGCCAAACCCCCACAGGGTGACCAAAAAGACTGCCTAAGAGACCGACCATCTTTTTTTTTTCCTCTGATAACTTTCCTTCCTACTCCCGCCCTTGGGAAGGAGAGAGAAAGGGAACTTTTTGTTTGTTTTGTTTGGTGAACCCCTTGTGTGCTACAGGACCCAGGGGAGCCACTATCCCCCCACAAGTGGTGGAGAACTACCCCTGATAGAGGAGGTTAAAAAAAAAAGCCATAGAAGGGGATAGAGTTCAGCAGGTCTGAGAAAGATGAAACTGGGATGGTGGTATAAGTGGCTAGCGGAAATGCAGCAGCAGCAAGCTACTCAGCAACAGCAGTTCCAGCAGCAAGGGCTGCAGCAGTGGACCACCCAACCGCAAATTGCATTTCATGCTGGAACATGAAACAACCCTACGCTGAGTCATAGGTATGAACAACTGGCTTCCGTAAACAGAAAAATAAAGGAGCCTCAGGGCGGTGAGCAATATCCGCACTCTGTACTCAAGAAAGAGTACCTGTATTGAATCAAAAGAGATCAACAAACCGAGATAGTGAGGGCCCAGCTTCTGGTGCCACGCGGGTACCACCCGACAGTGTTGCAGCTCACACAAAAAATGCCTTGTGCTGGACACCTGGGAAAAGAGAAGATATTGTCACAGGTATTAGCCCAATTCTACGGTCCAGGCGTGCATCAGGAAGTGAGAGAATACTCTTCGTCCTGCCTGGAGTGCCAGCTAGCCAGCAACAAAGTGATTCCTAAGGGGCTCTTGGTCCCTCTGCCCCTTGATTGAGACACTCATCAAAAGAATCAGAATGAACATGGTCGGACCCCTAAAAAAGATTGCATCAGGGCATCTGTACACGTTAGTGATTGTCAACTATCAACTAGATACCAAGAGGCTGTAGACCTTCTCTCTGCGAAAGCTATGGTGATAGCACCAGAGCTCTAGAAGCTCTTCTCACACATGGGATTTTTCCCATGAAATACTAATGGATTAAGGGATTAACTTCACCTCCCAGCCGATGCAAGAATTATTCTTCCTTCTGAAGGTCAAGTCCCTGAAAACCTTGATATACCACCCTCAGGCTAATAGCCTAGTAGAATGATTTAATAGGACCCTGAAAGAACTGTTGAAATGCTTTGTTAGGAACAACCCCTAGCATTCGGGCAAGCTATTCTTGCCACTGCAGGCCTCTGTGGCGTTCTCTCCCTTCGAACTACTTGGTCACTGGCTGTGAGGAAAGTGGACTTGTTATGAGAGGGCTGGAAGGAACAGGACATAGGAGCCTTAAGCATGCCCCTGTACCTCTTACAGTTAAGGGAATACCTCAGGGATATACGGTTGTTTGCCAGAGAGAATTTAAGAAAGGCTAAACACAAAAGAGGGGTGCGGCTACCGACTTTCTACCTGGGTGACTGGTTCCTTTTGCTGCTTCCCTCAGCCAAATCAAAATTAATGGGCTGGTGGCAGGGTTCATTTGAAGTTGTTAGACAGTGGACTATGAGAGAAAACTATCAAGTATAAGGAAGTAAACTAAAATCTATTATGTGAATGTTCCTAAGCCTTGGAAGATGCGAGAGGCCCTGCGAGAGGCCCTGCTGATAACTCCCTCCCCTACAGAGCCTGAATTTTGCCCCGCAAAGTACCGAGTGGCCAAGAACCAGCAATAGTGCCTAGGAATGGGGACCCACCTCTGCACAGAGGATGCAGCTCCTCCAATCAATTGAGGACTTTGCAACTGAATTCTTCCCCCATCTAGGCAGAATGCAGTTGGTCCAACACCACCCTGGGCCAGCTAGGCAGAGAGAACCCTAGACTATTGCCACAGAGGATGTTGGATGCACTCTTAGAAGAAGTACAGTGATGCTGGAGATGGCATAATTGTGGAGTCCAAAAGTGAATGGAGGAGCCCTGTAGTGCTGGTTCCCAGAACAGATGGTTTGGTTCAGTTTTGCATCGATTTCAGGCAGTTTAATTCCATTTCAAAATTTGATGCCTATCCAATGAGTTACTAGAGCAGCTGAGACTAGCAAAGTACCTGAACACTATTGATCTGACAAAAGGTTATTGACAGATCTTTTCATCCCCATCTTTGCAAAAAAAAAACCCAACAACGTTTTTCTTCACTTCCTTTGGGCATTTTCAGTACAAGTCTATTCCTTTCAGCCTCCCTGGAGCTGCTGAGAGTTTTTCCAGCAGCTTATGAATAGGATCTTCAGCCCAAACCTTGAATATGCTGTGGCTGATATAGATGGCATTATCTTCTATAGTCCTACCTGGGGAGACCACCTGCAGCACTTAAAGGTAGGCTCAAAGGGCCTCCAAGACGCAGGTCTTACAGTCAACCCCACAAAATGTAAACTAGCCGTGAATGAAGTAAGTCATTTGGGGTAGTGCGTACGGGGTGGCCTCATGAAACCAGTGGTCAACAAGGTCCTAACGGTGTACCCAGTTCCCCAGATGAAGAGGCAAGTGAGGTGTTTTCTCGGCCTGGCAGGGTGTTTCCAGAGGTTTATCCTTGGTTTCACCTCAGTCGCAGCCCTTCTTATGGAATTAATAGAAGGGAACAATTCAAAAATATCTGATGGGATGGGAAATGCAAAGAAGATTTTTGAGAACTCTAAGTGTGACTATGCCAAGTGCCTGTGCTCTTCAGCCCCAATTTTTCTCTTGAATTCGTACTGTGCACTGACACCTCGGATATCGGACTTGGCGCTGTCCTCTCACAAGACTTCAGAGGAGAAGAAGGTCCAATCCTGTACCTGAGTAGGAAGCTATTCCCTAGAGAAAAGGCCTACTCAGTTATTGAAAAGGAGACACTGGAGATCAAATGGGCCATGAATTTCTTTAGATATTACCTGTCGGATAGCCCCTTCTCCTTTATCACAGATCATTCTCCTCTATACTGTCTTCACACCATGAAAGACACAAACCTGCATGCAGTGTGATGGTACCTTGAGCTACAAATCTATATATAATTTCAGAGCACAATCCCGAGAGGGAAAGGACCATGCTAAGGTCGATTTCTTTTCACAGGAAATTGAACATGGAGATGACTTGCCCCAGGACTGCCTTTCCAACTTGAGGGACAGGGGTCTGAGAGAGAGCTAACAGCCTTACTCTAGATTAGTGAGCTAATGGGCTCAGCCATCATTAACCAGGTGCACCAGTAAGTCTGCTCTGCATGGAAGGGGAAGCTTAAAAGGCAAGCCTGCCCCAGGAAGGGGTGGTAAACAAGAAAAAGACTGCTCTACCTCAGAGACTGCTGGCACAGGGACAGATCAGCAAAGAGGAAGACAATCACTGACCTTGCAACCACTGGGGCTGCATGGCCCAGGTATAAAGTGGGCTGACCCAAAAGGAGAGGCTGGAGGGAGATCCTAATCCTGATTAAAAACCTGTTGATAAACCAAACCCCAAAAGGGTGACTAAAAAGACTGCCTAAGGGATTCACTCTTTTTCTTCCTTTTTTTTGACTCTGATTCCCCTCTCTCTCTGGGGAAGGAGAGCAAAAGGGACCCTTTTGTTTGTTTTGTTTGGAGAACCTCTTGTGTGCTGCAGATGGGGGAAGGACATTGTAAACAACTCAAATCATGGTCTGGTGTGGACTCAAGGGAGCCCCCAACCTACCATGCTTGTCTTGACATAAAACAGAGGAAGTGGTTAGGAGATAGGCCTGTAATTATCATCAGCAGGTGCCCATAATGGAATGCCAGAGAGATGTTTGAAGAGACAAATATTGCGTTAGGAAAGACTTCAGGAATGTCAGGCCAGACCACAAGACAGCTAAATGAGAATTGGGTGGATAGAGAAAGGGGGAGGAGAGAGTTCTTTGAAAGCCAAAAGAAAAGGCAAATTAGTTTAAGTAAACTTTTGGGAAGTACTTTATTTTATAGTTACCTTCAGCACTGGAGTTTTTTGAAAGTATTTGAAAACTGATTATGTTATTCTTTAACTTACTACAAAATGATGAGACGTTAAATAAAGGTACTTCTTTAAAGACAGGAAGAGAAAAGGTTAACGCTGGCCACAGATTATTTGTTGATTTACTTTATATGAGCCTGATCCTGCAACATTTTCTCATGTCAGGATTCCTTATTTACATGGATAATCTTGTTGAAATCAAAGGGGTTCCTGGAGCAAAAAAAAGTATTACTCTCAGAAGTAAGGATTTGCAGGATTGAAACTGCCTAGATTTCAGGAATTCTTTATTAACTTTGAACACAAGAGGAAGCTGTAGAACTAAAAGAAAATATATGCAAGCCTTCTGAGCAACGAACTCACAACTATGAGCTGGGATGGGACTGTGTGTGTGTGTGTGTGTGTGTGTGTGTGTGTGTGTGTGTGTGTGAATGAGAGAGAGAGAGAGAGAGAGAGAGAGAGATCGGTCAGGGCCTTTGTTCAATATTTAACATTGCAGCAGGGGCAGGACCATTTCTTATCAATAATGTTCCTGCTTTGATGCTAAAATGTGCACAATTTTGGTAGAGCCAGTGGGTACAAAGAGCTGTATATTGTATAAATAATAGTGATAAATAAGACATATGAGCTCGTTGGCATCACACACTGTAAAACTCTCAGAAGAAATCCAAAAGGTTGAAAACAAACATAAAAGAAGCCAGGGGCTGATCCTGTAAAATCCTAACTTCTGTGAAGCCCTAGTAAAACTTTGAACATGCAAAGACATACACAAGTGCTCAAGTTTAAGCATGGAAGCAATCCCATTGAACCTCAGCACGACCGCCCTTGTGCTTACAGCTAAGTACACGCATAAATCTTCGCAAGATCAGGGCCTAAGATGAGTGGTCCCATTGAAGTCAATAATAGGTTAAAGACTATTCCCAGGAGTAAGGGATGTCAGGACTGGGATGCAACTTTTTTCAAGACTTTTAAGCTCCCATCATAGAAGTTTTTGATGGTCTATTGATTTATATTTTTTCTGTACCTTAAAGAGGATTCAAAGGTCATTTTTATATGGGTGTGCAAGGAATTTTATTGATTAATTTTTGTGAGGCATTAATGAAATCTATAGAAACCTAACAAGATAGTATAGTTAGGTTTGGCAGAATTGCCAGTGCTTTTAACATGTGCAGAAGATAAAACACAAAGTTTCATTTTGGTTGTTTAAATTGTGTGGGGGTAAGTGAATTTTATGGAATCGAACATCTCTTAGGAGAGAAAGAGGTCATGATATTAGATTTAATTCCAAAGTGTGCTTAGCAGAGTTCTTTTTTTTGAATACTTTGTTTTCCTGCCTAGTGGCACCATATATTTATCATTATGAAAACAAGCAAAGAAGTCAATCACTCGTTACACTTGCCAGAAATGTCCTTCTGCATTCACAATGGTAGTATGTCAAGATTTTATCCTACTTAAAAAGAACATGCAGGATTTATTCTGGAAATGTACCAATATGGGCCAATCCTTCGCAAATATATGAAGCTGAGATCAGCCTCACAAAGTTAAAATAAACTGGTGTCACATTTGACCAAGTATACTATGCTAGCAGAGGAAGAAATTGAAAGAATTGGTGAGTCTAAGGAGCTGGGTGGATTGAACACTGAACATGGGAAATTTAATTAAAAAGAAATACTGACCTAAAAAATAAATGCATAATAAAACTTGGACAGAATTTGCAACACTTTATTTCCTCCTGAAATACTTTATTATTTGTCTTTTCCCAACTATGTCTTAAATTAATGAGAGCCATATGAAATTTTTACAGTGAAATTCAAAACTATGTGAAACTTATTTGATTCCTGTTTTCGGGTTCCATGACAAACTCAGACCACATTCATCCAGAAGGTTACTAAGCTTCGCCAATCTTTTGAGTGAATATGATCGAATCTATGGTGCATTTTTATCTGCAAAAGTCAGAGCTGTTCACAAAAGTGGGCAAGTATCATCAACCCCATTTGATAGATGGAAAAACATGGGAGTGGGCAGGCAGGGCCAGGGAGTGATCAGAGTCTTGGCTTAGTCACTTCAATGTGCTGGCTAGTATAGCACAAAAGTAAGTTGTGGTAGGGAAAGGGTTGGTGTACCTTACTTCTGATCTAGAGCGAGGAGGAATCCAGGGCCAGATTGTGTCTCTGAGTCACAATCTTGGCTCTTGGATGCTTTTGAAGCAGCACAACTGTGTTGCCCTTTACTAAGGGCTCACAGTGACTCCACAGTCCAACCTATTCTGACTTGTTCAAAGTCATGCGGTGAGTAAGTCGGTGGCATAGTCAGAATTAGAACTCAAGTCTCCTGACATCCCATCTTTTGCCTTGTCCATTGGAACGAGAGAGAACACTGGCTGGCACTAGAAACTACAGGGGAGGCAGACAGTTTGTACAGCTCTGCCAACCTATCTTAGTACTGATCTGCTACTTTTTTGCCAGTAGTGTGCATCTTTCTCTCAACAAAGACTTCTGTATTAGTTTATGTGGTCATTTTAGTAATGAAAAAGCTCATCACTCGTTTCTCTTGTGACATCAGCTAAATTTTACCCATTATCTAAATAAGAATCTCCTCTCCCCCTCCCCACTGGATTGGAAGCCCCTCTCAGAGCCCTAAAAAGCCCACTTGTTTTTTCTATCTTGAGGCCTTGTCTACACTGGTATTTTTAGCATCAGAATGTCTACAAGCATGTAGACATGCTGCACTGGTATAAACCATTATTTACACTGCTGCAAAATATTCTGGTTTAAAATCAGGGGAAACTGCACCAGTGCAAAACATGATTCATACTGGAGCAGTGCATCTACACTAGGGGTTTGAACCTGATTTCAAAGTAGGATAAACTGTATTGGTGCAAGTCATGGTTTACACCTGCTCTAAAGGTTTGCACTGCCTTATGCAAGAGATTAAAAACCGCAGTGTAAACGAGGCCTTACTCTTCCTGACTTCACTCATGTGTCAGGTCAGCTATCTTTCCAGCTAAAGTTGAGAAAGGCCGAATGGGTTCCCTCTGCAGCTTGGCAGTGTTGCTTTTGACTTACCTAGAACGGTCACTACATAGCAATGCAAGGCTTTCTATTTGCTCTTTCCTTCCTACCCAGAGACTAAAAGGTGCTCCCATGCCCTCCTGGCCCAGGAATGAAGGACAAAACCCACTCCAGTGCTCCAGTCTCTTCTATCACTAGATCACTTGGCTATGAGAGATGTGTTCTAACAATACAGATGTGGTCCCTCACCCAGATCTCACTGTTTTTATTAGCTACCATGAAGTTAAGGCTAGACATTACTGCATCTCTCAATTACCAACTTCACATTTGTCAGATGGGCACAAATCAGGTGTGTATGTGTGTGTGTATGTGTGTTTTAAAGACGTTTTACATGCTTTAATATTTGTTTGGATTTTGAGTAATGGTCACCTTGGTGCACTGGTGTTTATAAAATGATGTCAGGGCTGGAAGGCAGCAGCCTGCAGTGTATTAGATTCTTCCCCCCTCTTCCCCCAGCTTTGAAAGATACATCTAGAGAAAACCCATTGCCTGGATCTCCCTGTGTGGGAAAAGCCGTGGAATCAAGCTGAAGTAATCTTCTGGGCTACTGTAAGTAAACTGTAGGGACCAGCTGAATAATAAATCTAAACCCCTTTAACAAGTTCTAAATGAATCAAATAAAATGACAGGCAGATACATTTGAATGTTCTCCCAACCCTTGATTTTCTGAAGTATAAATAACATAATAAATAGGAACTGCTGCTGCTGCTTCTTTTATTATTATTATTATTATTTTTAACTGAACATTTTGGTTAGATTTCCTCACAGCTTTGAGATGTAGATGCATTTGTAGGTTTATTTTAACTGAAAAGGAAAGGGATTTTGATGTCCTCTAATACCTAGCAGAAAGGATTAACCCTTGGCTTTCACTTCAGCTGAGCTACTGAAAACAGTTCTTTATTGATCAAACGAGCATTATTATTTTATTTTATTCTATTCTATTTTGAAGATTAAAGGATGCCAAGAAGAGTTTTTGAAGCTTAACAATCCTGGCATTTTACTGCTTCAGAAATGTAAATAGTAAGCCCAGTATGTGAAAAATATCTTAAAGTAAATTCTCAGTGTAATAGCATACCCAGGATATCAGACATAAAACATTTTGGTAAGAAAAAGAATGATAGGAAGAGAGACCAACGGACAGGAAGCTAGAGAGATGGATTGATGGATGGACAAATGGACCCCTTTGAACACAATGTCATGCATCTCCAGAAATTATGATTAATGCCCACCTCAGAAGGTGTGATAGCAGGGCTCCATTGTCCTTTTGGAGGTGTACCAGAGATCTGTGTGTACAGTAGGCAGACAGGTTGCTGGTGGGGTGGTCAGGGCAAAAGGTCGGGTGCTGAGCTGTCTCAAAACTGTCCTGAAAATCCAGCTGTTAGGAGAAATCAATGGAAAGAAAGCTGGTTTTAGGCATCAAAGACTCAGCTCCAAACAATGATAGCAGCATATAGCAATCAGAGATGTTTGGCTGCCAGTCATCGACAGCCACATTTACAATTCTGATGACTCAGCTTTCTTTACCCCTGAACTTTGCATACTATGGTTTATGTGTTTGCAGGTGAGTGCACCTGCCACACATTTGTACTGGATGCTGATGGCGTACGTAGCTAGCAGTGAAACAAAAATTGCAACATGGTTTCTTCCACAGCTATTGCTCTGCAGTTGTGTGTCTGGGGAGTGGCATGCCATGTACGAGCCAGGTCTTCATGGCAACCTTAAAATTGGAAAGAGGATCAAGATCTTCAAAGGTGTCCAGTGATTTTGGGTACTCGGTTTGAGATACCTCCATGGGTCTTAATTTTCAGAAAGTGCTGAGCACCCACCATATGAAAATCAGGCCCCTTTTGAGGTGTCTCAAGTTGAACACCCCAAAATGGAGGCACTCAAAATCATAGGGTGACAGGGGATGGATCACTTGATGATTACCTGTTCTGTTCATTCCCTTTTGGGCACCTGGCATTGGCCACTGTTGGAAGACAGGATACTGGGCTAGTTGGACCTTGGTTTGACCCAGTGTGGCCATTCTTATGTTCTTAAATTAGTTACTTTTGATTGTCCTGGCCCTGTTCTCAGGTCCTTTATGTATTGAATGTGTGTATTTCCTGTACCCATTGGTTCCTTCTCAACTTCCCATTTCCTCCCTTGAAATCCATTAAGCTGTACCACTAGCACATGGAACCTGAGAGATCCTTTCACTCACTTTAATATGGCATTTATTCCTGTATCTGAAGTTGAGGATGATTCACACGATGGGTTGTGGGGCTGTTGTCACTAGGGTTGCCAAGCCTCCAGGATTGGCCTGGAGTTTCCAGGAATTAAAGATTAATCCTTAATTAAAGATTATGTCATGTGTCATGTGATTAAATCTCCAGGAATACATCCAACCAAAACGGGCAACTCTAGTTGTCACTGTGGTCCTGTCTGCTGCTGCTGTGGGCTTCTCTCTGAAGCTGGAGGCTCCCCAGACATGCTGAGTCCTTTCTCCTCTGAGGTGCACACAAGCTTGTCTGCACTAGAGGAATTACTTCATCCTTGGTAATATCAGCAATGAGCAGCTGAACTGTTGCTGAACAAGGTTTAGCTGCAGTTGTAGGCTATGTTCATAGTTTCAGGAACTGGGGTTAAAACCTGGTTAGACAACCTGGTTATATGACATTATATTCAGCTGGCTGGTCCTCAGAAAGGATTAGGGAATGTCTACAACTGCTGCCTACTTCAGCTCAGGTAGCAAAAACCTGTGTTTTTTGGAAATGAAGGATGAGGGTTCTAGACCCAGCTCTGTAACAGTAAATAAGTATTGCCTACCAGATTTGAATGTATTACAATATACTTTAAAGCAGCCCTGGCTGCTTGGCTTTGTGAACAACTTGTGCCTTTTCCATCATGAGCATGAATAGGATATGATGCTGTGTAGGTCAGATTTCCTTAGACACTCCTCTTTCCATGTTATTATTAACTAACTATGCCTCTTTCATTGAGTCCAGTAGCAGTGCAGTACCCACGGCAAATGAGCAAGCTGTGCACAAAGGGATGGGAGGGACATGCCATGTGTTAACTTGATCACTTTTTGCTCCATGATATTATGCAATCTTCATGGACTCCTATGCAACTTGCAGCCATGAGGACACCCTGATAAACCAAACCAACAACAAGAATTGCCCTAAATACTGCAATGCCTTTATATCATTACAGTAAGAAACTGTACTCTGTTTTTATAGGAGGACAGCTGAGCCCGTGTACTTTTCACACAGCAGAAATAAGGCCACACATCCACAGCAAAATGGTTCCAGACCAGTAAATGTATTATTCATCTTGCCTAACATATGAATTTATTTTGTGTTTATACATGGGGAACTTGTTCTCCATGGCATTGTGACTAAATGGTGGTGTTGTGATTCCAAGTGAAAGTATAGCCAATGTTAGTAGTTTCTGAAACCGCATTAGCTGAAGGAATCAAACATGCTGTTAGCAAAGTTACTGCAGGGGTTCTTGGCATGTGGCATGTGCTTACTAGCAGTAGACACAGTACTAGAGAGGTTTTTCTCTTTGTCTTTTATATTGTAATCTTGACTGAATACAGTTTTGGTTTTAGAAATTGTAAAACAGTGTCTTTAGGAAGCTTTCTGGTTCATCTCATTTATTCTTTTGATAATTCATATCCTTCCTATTATTTTTAATTGACACAAAATGATTTGTTTCTTATTTTTCATGAAAAAGCAAAATAAACTGTGGAGGTCTCAGTTTTCCTAAATATTATAGTAATCCCCTGCAAGTGCCACAAAAGAGTCTGAGATCTGAACATTTTAGGGAAGTGATGGAGAGAAGGTGGATAGATAGAGGTGTATGCACTTGTCGCCTTCACTTCTTGTCTGCAGCTTTCAGTTGGTACAAAGACACAGGTTACAGAATAGCCCTTGAAGAGAACACTATTAGAATTAGAATATTTGTGGATCTTTTAGTAAACTTGAAGATTCAAACTAAGATCAGTGTGAAAGTTAAGAAATTAATAAAAGAGATGGGGAAAATAAAATTCTAATCTTTGAACTTGTCCGAATGACATTTCATTAAACTTACCCTTCTTCAGAGAGTTAGCAAAGGCCTATGCAGCACCTAAGTCCTCCACATAGGACTTTAGTGCTGCATAGGCTTTGCGCTGGTCCTCTCATAGAGGTGAATAGCACCCACAAATATCATTCGTTTTAAGAAGGCAGGAAAAAGACTTGGGTGTTTTTGTTTAATTTTAAATAGGTTTAATTATGTAACTTCATACTCAAACTCTCACTTTGATATTGGAATTATTGTGTATACCTCCATTGTCTTAAAGGGCTGCTTTAAAATCTTGCTCTCTCTTTATCTTTGTCTATTTCGTAATAAATCTGGTTTAGTCAGTTAATATATGGTACAGTACTTTATACTACAAATAAATCTGGTTCAGCTAATGTATATATGGTATAGTAAATGCATGGACTGGGAAAGTGAAATAATATTTTTAGTGCTATTGACCACCTTCTGGTGACATGGAGAAATGGTGTGTTATGGACATGCCTTTCTCTTTCTATGAAGTATTTAAGGTGTTGGCTTACTCAGTTAATTTCATATTAAAAATGTATTGAAACTCAATTATAGGAACAGAAACAGCTTTCTGGAGTGAAAAGGAAGTATCATTTCCTAACTTGGATAATTTACTGTAACGTGTCCTGATTGTCTTGATGGAAAAACGGCGAGTTTATGTTAACTGAAATGGACTTAACTCATTTATATGAGCATTATAATCAGTTGTAGTAAGATAGACATTGTCTGGATAAGCAGTATGGTCAGAAGCTTCCTAGATGTATGCTGCAATACAAATTAGTGAGAATAAATGTATTTTCCATATTCTTTGTGTGTGTTCAGTGTGCCATAAATACCAATTCTGTGAATCCCTACTCCCCTGAGTGGCCCTTACCCACCTGAAAGGTTCCATTGAAGTCTAATGGCATAAAAGTTACTCACATGAGTAAAAGTTTGAAGTGTGCCTTGGATATCTAGAAGGTGCTTGTATTCTGTTCTACGATAACACTGCATAAAGGATGGTAAGAGAAATCGTTATTAAAAACCAGTCCAATGGATAGCTTTTTGTTGTTTCAAAGTGAAGTCATGTGGAGATGTAAAAGAACAGCCAGGACTTGTGCTGTGAGGAACAATTGACACAAAGCAGATCTAATTTGCAATGTGAGGTACTAAAAGAGATTGTCGCTTAACTTGACTCTTTAAAAGAACATTTACAGCAACACTGGCAGAGGATAATAGAGTAAACTTTGGAGAAGAAACACTTTCTCAGTCACAGAGAACACTCATTAAATGGCAAAATTGACTGGCTATATATGTGTGTGTTTATATATTAACATGGTGAAAATAATGCATACAATGGTTGCAAAACATTGTTCTAACTGTTAAATACTTGCAATTTTACTTCTAACTGATTTCAGTAGAACACAATATTAAATAGCATATTTGGTACATTTATACATAGGGCTGTTTAGAAAATTCATAATGTGTCTGTGCTAGCGAAAAGGTTCTGTTGGCAGGAGTTCGACTTTAGCTCCCACACAGATGTCAATAAAGGTGGGATAGGAGCCTTGGGTGCCCAGCCTCATGGCATTTTTCAAAATCCCCAGCCTAACTGGTTTCTCCTCTAAAAACTCTCTCTTAATTTCTTCATCAGGTATTTTACAGAAAAGCAATTTTAGACCTTTCTAGAATGTTTGTTTTGAATGATGGGCCTGATTCTAATTTCACTCAGACCAGAGGAAATTAAAAGCATCTCCACTGAAGTCAGTACAGTTATAGCAGCATAAGAACACTGTAAAATGAGAATTAGACCCAGTATTGGTAGTGTACTTTTTTAATCCTGCACCTGTTAACTCATGTACCTGAGCAGATAACTTAGCACGTGTGCAGGTGGTATGAGAGAAATAATAATACATTTTACAACCTTCTCTGTAAATTACATTGTCACAGTTTTAAGGTCCAATATATCTGGTGGTCTTTCAAGACTGAAAACAAATGTTCTGTGGCCTGATTTTGGTTTCCTTCCTACCAGTTTTACACCAGTAATTTCTCTGGAGTTGTTCCTGATTTATACTTAGCATAAGTGAGATCAGAGTCAGGTTCTAGTCTATACTATTGAAAAGCCAGGTTTTTAGCTCTCCAGTCTCTGCAGTGAAATAAGGCCAACAACTTGTGTTGCACAGCTATAGCTGCGGGTGACTGGAACTATGTAGGAAGCTTTGGGGGCATCTTCAATACCATTTTGCATGGAAACTTTAATTACTACAAAAATAATTACTTTTAGAAAATTGGCCCTTTTTGCTTAATTTTTTTCTGCTTCATATTAATGTTCTGTAGCTGCCAGTTCCCTCTGTTCCTCAAGCAAAAACAAAATGGGAACACAAAACTGAACTGCAAATTAGGTTCACTTAGCATAGCCTCACACTTTCCTTTCAAGTTCTTCCTCTTTCATAACTAGGCTAACTAGTTCTGAACAATTAACTTCTCTCATCATGCTTTCTCATCCCACACACCCCAAACAAGTCTGGAATTAAACTAGAACTTTTTTGAAGCTTCTGAAATTTTCTGTTAATCTATATTTTATTTTATTTTGCCTCTGTAAACCTAAGCTTTGGAACCTGAAGGGAAGTATGGAAATAGCAAGTCTGTTCTCTCAGTATTCCCAAAACAAGGATAGGAACCCTTGTGAAATCACCTGTTCTCATCAGATTTCCAGCCAAATTTTGCAGAATCAGGATTTTCTGATGCTCTTAGGACACGTGTCCAAACTTCTTGTTGCTTATCTGGACCTTTTGAGGTTTCTCTGTCACAGGTTGTAATATTTTCTACCTCCTAGTGTAAATAGAAAAGTGCAAATAGTGATTAATGAACCTATTTGTTAATAAGTCATTGAATTTGGATCGCAATTATTTGTTGGGTCATATTATTCATTATTTATGTATGTTGGTTAACAGCCAGGTATTATTCAAAATATTTGTGAAACCTGAAAGTTTTGTGAGTTTTAGAGTGAGTGATTATTTGTCTGTAAATTCATATCAGAAGTGTATGATTCATTATTTGCAATTTGTTATTTTCCAGTTCACAATGTTCAAGTCTTTGAATCAGAGAGCTGGAACCATATTATGTGACTTATGTGGTTGGCCATGCAATGCAAATATCAAACAGTGAATAGCCAAAGTGAAGAGTTTGTGAACAACTCCCAGTATGAAAATTGTTCATCTAATCAGTTCACTGAATACTTAGAAATAGCAAATACATTTGTATAACATTGGGATCAATTTGCAGATAAATCTAAGAAAGAAGTGCCGCAGTATGTAGCTTGTAAATAAGGACCTACTCACTGTGCTGTTCATTTTTGTTGCTATTTTATCTTCTCATTGTTATTCTCAGCCATTCAAAATCATTGTAGTTATTTTAAAAGGCAGGTTTGACTTATTGAATTTCAGGAGATGTAAGTTTGAACAGCTCTGTTATCCCCTTTGCATTGTAGTTCACATAAAAGGAAGAACTTTTTATAAAACAAGTCAAAAGAAAAGTTACTTTGGCTGGTGTGGAATTAAAACCTTTTGTAAGGTTAAACTGATACAACAGGAATCATGGTATGAAATGATAGAAGGATACAGCAGGGGTCAAATCCTGACCCCATTGAAGTCAGTAATAAAATTCCCATTGACTCCAGTGGGTCCAAGGATTCATCTTTGGTGTTTAGTGAATACAAGTTTAAAGTTATGAGTGATTGAGTGTTGTCCTGGACTTCCTTCGCTTGTGCACATTTATTTTTTAAAGAGGCGCCAGTTCCACTGAAAGGCATTCTGAAGCATCATCACATATGCTTCACTTTCTATTTACCTTGTTGATATATCTACCACTGAGGGTGCAGTGGAAAGTGAGTCAATGATAGATAGTGAAAGAGAAAGTGACTACAAAATGTTGGTATACTCTTCCATTTTATTTGGAGTCATATTTACCATTAGAGCCTGGCTATAACGTAACAACCTTTACCTCAATTTATGGTAAAGGTGGTTACAAAATGGAACATGCTGAACCAGTGTTTAAAGTCTGTCCATGGAAGCAGGAAAGAGTACTTTGCTTTCAAAGAGAATTATAGCTCCTAAATTGCACGTGTCTACAGGATTGTTGATTTTTTGTTTTTGTTTTTTGTCAGAGTGTCCTCAAAAGGAGATCTGCTCTTCTCCTCTTCAATGTGTTTGAAAAGGGATAAGCAGTGGGGGTTCTGCAGCATATGATTTATTGGGAGTCAGAGTACAAGCCATGTTTCTTGAGACAGTCACTGGAGACATTCAGGCCAACCTGAAAGAAGATTATGTCGCCTCCATTCTGGGAAAACTGGCAGGACAAGAGATTTCCTCTGGTATTTTATCAGTGCTTGGATAGAGAGTGCAGGGTTTTCTTAAGTAACACATTCACTATCACTGTTGATTTTTCCTTCACCTTTAAGTAAAAGAAAATCAGCTTTCAGAGTACAGATAGTATTCTCGGTGCTAAGAGCAAATGCAGTTGCTAACATCTTCCAGATGTTTTAAAGACTCATGCGTCAATCTCACAATGAGATATCTCTGTCCATTATCAATTTCTTTTTTGGACTGAATGTTACTGTTTTTAACTTCAGGAAACACACACCTAAATACTTTAATGAGTAACACCATTTATAATAGATATAGACAAAAGTTATTCTACTTTCTCAGTCTCTAACCAACAGTATTTAGAGCCTGTTCCTGTTGACTTCAATAGGACAGGATCAAATCTTTAGTAAACATATACACATACAAACCTAGTCACAGAAAGGACTCCAGGAAAGTGAGGATTTTTAAAATGGAAATGTGTAAGTCAGAACACTCTCTTCCTGAATATGAAGAATTGCCATTTCATTCTGGTAAGTAAAAAATAAACCACTGAAGAAAAAAAGAGAGAACATATTGTCTTGGCAGGTGTCTTATAATATTCAAAAGTAGACCTGGTTGGATATTTGGTGTAATGGGTGAGGGGAGGAGGAAATACTGAATATTTTGTGAATGCTAGTAGTACTTTAGTTTGATTCAGTCATATTCAAGCCCTTTAGTAGCCATGAATTCACAAAGCTTTGAATCTGGTCTGCATGATGCATTAGAATGAATGCATTTGACATTGAATACAAATACTGTACTTACTAGACCGATTTTTAAGCTTAATATTCTTTTTACCTGACTAATTTTAAAGCTTAATTACTGAAAACCTATATTGTATAATTCACAAATAATTCCCCATCTGCCCTTAGGAGTATATTTTCATATACCAAATAAGTTCTCAGATAACATGACTGATTTGCAAATACTTCATAATGCCAAAAAATATCAAAATTCACTGAATTTTGTATTCAGAGTGTATTGTATACTAATCAACTGGCTCTATAGAGGAATGAAATGTTAGCCCACACTTTTGGCTTCCCAAGTTAACATTTTCCAAGCCTTTTAATGCTCATCATTTCATAATATCTTTCATCTCCTAAATCTGAGAAAAAGAACAGGTTTCCCATGTTTTAATTCAAGAAAAGATGTTTTGCCCTTTTAGTTCACACATTAGTTATCTGCAAATACATTTTCTTAGTCAGGGGATGGGGGGGGGCGTTGTAAGGGAGACTAAGGAGTTTTAAGTAAATAATGTAATGTGGACAAATCCAGCCCAAGTGTAAAGAGGTGCAACTCTAGTGACTTAGAGTTACACCCACTTAGATCAGTGCTGAATTTGATCCCTGTACTGTAGCTTGAGAAAATTTCTTTTCCTGTTAGTTTTATGGAAAACTTTGCAATGCATGCTGGATCATTTGACTGCCAGATTCAGTTAGCTAAAGCACTATATACCAAGGGACATAAAAGCAATATATCTAGCAATGGAAATTGCTGGTATTGATTTTTGCCCCATAAATTGACCTTATTTTTAGCAATAATGGTATCACATTATTACACATAAAGATTCAGTAGAAGTGCTTTTTCTTTATGAGCAGAAGTGACTCAGAAACCTTTAGAAATTCCTTTAGAATTCCTTATGATCAATGTACAAATGATACACAGGGAAGGATCAGGATTTTGCATTGGGAAAAATACATCCCAGCATCATATTTTTTTCAAATATTTCACCTTTCTAAGGAAAATATGTCAATAACAGAATTGCTACAGTAGTTTGAATGCAATAGGACATTTCAAAATTTTGCCAGGTAAGCTGTAAGTCCTGCTTGTTGTTCAGATCATTTTAATGTTCCTGTAAATTGCCCACATTTCTAGGGAGAGGGTTTCTATGAATATCTGCCTTTGCAGAGAGGCAACTCAGACAAACGTAGAAGGTATGCTTGACACGTGAAGTCTCTGCTCTCATTAGTTTACTGATGCTTATACCAGAATTTTGAAGTGAAATCCAGTTTGGTCATGGGTTTCAGATTCCACTGGACATGCAGTATGTTCAGAATAGTTCTCATTGTTTTCTGAATTGTTGGCCCAGATCTATTACTGATGCGGAGTATCTTTAATCCCCTTGAAATATCACACATGGCAACTCCAGGAAAAACAATATAGTGCTGCAAACCAGCCTGACAAAGACTGAGTAATGTGGAACACTTTTTTGTGTACTTCCCTCCTCCCTCCAGCTTTTTAGACTGAGGCATGTAAAAGGTGACACCAACTTACTGCATTACTCCCAGCACCATCGATCAAACAACAGTAGCAGCTTGAGTTCATCCTTGCTCAAGCTGCTGCTGCACTGAGTGCCAGAGGGGCTGTGTATGCACTGTTATCACATGAAGAACTGCACATTCTTTTGATGAAAGCTCAAGGATGCTGGGTGGCCAGATACAAGAGAAGCTGTAAATGCAACAGAGTGGTTTGTGTGGGAACCCATGGAAAATGAGAAAATCTGAGAGTGGTAATGCTGAAACTAAGGCTGTCTGACCCAGTTCAGATAAATGAAGCTGTGACCTCAACCTTCACTCAGAACACGACTCACACCTGGTTTTCTTTTTCTTTTTTTTTTAATGTTTAAAACAGCTCAGTTTGGGGACACAGGGGCCTGAATAGCTTACAGTGAATTGTAGTGGGTTCCAGAGCCTTCCATCTCTAAGGCTATGTTTGCACAGGCTAGCCCAGGTGAGCTGACCCGGGCTCTCAGGTCTCATGCTCCCGAGCTGAAAAATCTCTTTGTAGACACTTGGGCTCCAGCTGAAGCCTGAGCTGTGTGATCCTGCGAGGATAGACGGTCCCAGAGCTCAGGCTCCAGCCTGAGCCCCAACATCTACACAGCTATTTTTAGCCCTCATAGACCCAAGTCAGCTGACCTTCATCATGTCTGTTTGCTCCCCCAACAGATGTTTCATCATGTCTGTTTGCTCCCCCATTAGCCTCAGCATCGTGTCCTGCCTCCGCTCTTCATGCTCACTTAATTCTTTCCTGGCCTCTGGCACTGAATGCCTCCACGCATTAAGCTGTGCCCTATCAGTGTGGGAGGACTGCATGAGCTCGGAAAACATGTTATCGTGAGTGCATTTTTTTCGCTTTATACTCTGCGATAACCTCAGGGATGGAGATAATAGGGGGAACGTAGAAACATTCTGCACTCTATGATTCTGGGGGGACTGCGTGGTCACCTGTGCTGCTGAGGTCACCACACTGACCAAACAGGAAATGAAATGAAAAGTTCCTGGGGTTTTTCCTGTGTACCTGGCTAGTGCATTGGAGTTAAAAGTGCTGTCCAGAGCAGTCACAATGGAGCACTCTGGGATAGCTCCCAGAGGTCAATACCATCGATTTGCATCCGCACTACCCCAAATTAGACCCAACAAGGTCGATTTTAGCGCTACTTCCCTCACCAGGGAGGTGTACAGAAGTTGATTTTAAGAGCTCTTTAAGTCGATGGAACAGGCTTGGTTGTGTGGATGCATTCATTTTAAAATCAACCTAATGTGGCTAAATTCGACCTAATCCCGTAGTGTAGACCCGGGGCTTAGGGATTGTCTTCACTGCAGTGTTAGCCTAGCCTCTTACCCTGGTGTTGTCCCTAACCCCCTCCAGTTCACACACAAAACCATTTCTCTTGAGTTTGGTGGTGCTTTAAACCCAGGCTAGCTGGCCAAGCTGGGGGCATGGGGTAGAACCCAAGTTCCACATTCATTTAGGCTGGTAACCCTCCCACAGGATAATTATTCACCTCCTGATAGTCCTCCAGTGCCTTCCCGCAATTCCCCCATGTGCTCAGACGAACAGCTGAGTTATCCCACAAGTCACTGGAAAAGACAGTAATTTGGGTATGGCTTTGCAGTGTAAATGCTTATATGCAGGCTAGACTAACCCAGGTGCTCAGACCGGAGCTGCTGATCACCTGAGTTAACTCTGCAGTGAAGACAAATGCTTAATGGTGTTTCCTCTAATTTAGAGTTCAGATGCATTAATTGGACACTGTTGAGAAGATTGTACTACTGCTGACTGTGTTAATTTGGTCTGTATATAAACAAAGGACATTAGTTTCCAGGGACATCTGTCTACTGCCTTAGAGGAACAAATGGGTGTATGGGAAGAGGGATAGAGGGTATCAGTAAAATAAGATTACATTAAATAAATATATGGAGATGTTCCTATCTCATAGAACTGGAAGGGACCCTAAAAGGTCGTCAAATTTAGCCCCCTACCTTTATGAGCAGGAATAAGTACTGATTTTGCCCCAAATCCCTAAGTAGCCCCCTTGAGGATTGAATTTACAACCCTGGATTTAGCAGGCCAATGATCAAACCGCCAAGCTAGCCCCCCCCCCCCCCAGCTAGTCATAGTTCACCTGCCTAGCCATTATCAGCCATTTAACATCAGGAAATGCCAGAAATCTGATAAGCAGCCTGATTTCCTGAAATTGCCAGCCCAGTTTTGGGATCAGATGTTTACTAAAGTTCTGGATAAGTCACCTAAATCCATGCTGAGCCTCTGAATCATTTGAGGATAGCCCACCACTGAATGGGATATGGCACCAGTCCTGTAGCAACAGCTATGGATTCTTCTGATCTTGTAATGCCCCCTGAGTCCAGGTAGAGTCCATGACAGGATTGGGACCATATATATCAGAGATAGTTAAGAGTGTACTATTTGGATTTGTGACGTGCAGAGTGGTCTGTCAGTATTTTCAAAGGGCTTAGCGATCTGCATCTGAGAAGTGCTATATAAGTACAAAGTGTTATTGTTAAAGCTGCACAGCAGTTTGTTATTAATATAACACAGCACCCAGTTTGATCCCTATTATATCAAGTTCTGAGAAACAATACTCACATTTAAAGATTTGTAGAATTTTTTCTTTTATTTATATGAAATATTTCAGTATATTTAATGAGACAGCACATAGGGAGCAGAAAACTTTAGCATCACATCTCCTTCTAATTGAATATGATTGTAATGTGCACTGTTTTTACAGCTATTACTATTGTATAACACAATGAGTGACAAACACTACTTAGCATACTGGATGGGGGCAGCATCTCCAGCTTTAATCTACCTAATGCCCCCACTGCAAGATATAAATAGATTAAGAGAGAAAATCCAATATTTTCTCCATTCTCCCACCAGAGCGATACACATTAGTTGTTTCTTGCCATCTAATTGCATTACATGGCAGGGGATGCGATAAACATTTAATGGGAGTCACAATCATCTGTCACTTCCCTTTAGATGGATAACGTTCAGTATGATTTACATAGGGTGCACTTGTGCAGGAATCATAGTGCTAGCCCATATCCGGGAAGTTGCACTTTTTGCTGATGGATTTTCTTTAATTAGGATTAAAATAAAAAAAGATCATGAGTACACTGGCTCTCTGAGGTACTTTAATTAATCCTCATGAAGTAAGCCTGGGTCTTTAAAAATGTCTGAGTATTTTAGGCCTGAATCACCACTAGGTTACTCCAGTTTTATGCTGGTGTAACTCCATTGAAATGAAACTGGAAGAACAGCAGTGAATTCAATCATTTATATTAAGCTAAACAAACACTCTTCAGAAACCTTTTTTAATTAACTTCCCCTTTTGTTTGTTATTTAGAGAACTCACATAAATCACTATATTTCAAAGAAAGCATACCCTAAACTATCTGCCCCAGTTATAGTTGCATCTAATCATTGAACTTAATAGCAAATCTACCGTTAATTTCAATAGGAGCAGGACTGGTCGATCACTTATAATCTACTAAAAATACAAAGATCATGAAACATATTTTTAATGTTTAAGCATTCAAGAGAAAAAGCTAAGGATCACAGTAGATGAGTTACTATCAGGTTAGAAAATCTTCTGGTGGGAACATTCGTGTAGAAAGAGATAATGGAGATTACTGAAAAGCTGATGGGTGATGTGTGTGTGTTCATTTGCCTATCGAACACTGTTCTAACTGAGCCTGAACCAGAAACCTGAATATGAACTCTCACGCAATCAGAAAAGTTCCGATATGGATCTATTTTCCCAGATCACCCCCATCTCTAACTCCAACTCAGTTTCACTCTGCTGTTACTAATGGTTTTCTCTATGATAGAAAATGATCCAATGAGAGCTGTAATTGATTCCTGTTGTAACTTGGTTTGTACAAAATGTTCCCTTCTGAGGCACTGTCTATATACACTAGGGACGGAGTTCAAAATCCTCCTCCTCCTCTGCTAACACCACTTCACCTCCATCAGTATGTAGCAGTATCGGAAGCTCTAGTTTAAATGGACCACCGGCTGCTGCCACTAATTTAAGCAGGGCATCAATTAAGACCTGCTCTGAGCTCAGTGTTCAAAGTAGTGGTGGCAGCTAGTGGCCCTGTAGTGCTAAATTAGAGTTAGCAACCATGTGGAATTTTTGGAAAATTCTCTAATGTAGACAGGGCACAATAGTGAGACTTCGTATGAGTTGAGGTGATGGCTTTGTAATTTAGACAGCTGCCTAAACAGGCGTGGGAGCGAGACCACCAACTCATTTCACATAGACAACCAGAAAGACCTCAGATGGTAACAGCTTTCTTTTGTTATAAATCTGAACTGGATTAGAAACAGCAGCCTCAGGATGACAGGCTCTGTAGCCCATTAACAATCCCCTGAGGCCTCTTGTCCCCCAGCTGAGCCCATTTCTTCCTCCTGCTGTGAGCTTATTTCATATTCCTATTTGCTGTGCTGCACTTCCGGCTCAGGAGTAGTTTAGAGAGAAAGTGCACTCTGACATTCTGCGTTAGAGCCCAGAGAGCAGTTGCCACAGACCTTCACTGACCTGACTTTTCCTATCAATTTTAAGAAAGATGATGAATATAAAATATTTCTCAATTTAGCTTTTGCAAGTTGTGCGGGGGGTGGGATTTAAAAAGTATAATATGTGTGAATTTCACTTGTGGGCTTCCTGGGACATTTCATCGAGTAATGGAAGAAACAGAAATCCAACACTGGGTCTCCCTGCACTGAAAATAACTCCTAGCAATTGTGTTCAATAAGAAAGATAAACAATCTGGCATCAAAAAAGCAAGGGGGGGGGGGGAAGGAAGAGAGATTCATTTATTGATAAAATTGCCTGTGTAGTTTGCCAGTGAGGTAGTATTATAGGATTCTGCTAATTTGACAAGGTCAGTTCATGTGGTACTATCTGCATTGCAAACAATTACCAAAGGTTGAAAGGCAGCTTCTTTTATATGAATCACTAAATCATTAACTTCTCTGTCACTGAAAAAGTATCCTCGCTACTGTTGGTGTCCTCTTCAATCAATATCCCCAGACCGAGTATCCATGTCCTTTATCTCCCACAGGAATGGACTAAACCATTCTACTAGTTTTAAATCACTCAGCTAATGGGCACAGGAGTAGGGACCTTAATTGTCCCTGACACCAACACAACCACTTTTCTTCTTTGCATATCAATACTATACATCTCTGTCAGAGCGGAGGCAAATTGAGTTATGAAAATGCTAAGGCTGGTCTCAGAGTACATTATATCAAATTTGGGGCATACAGACTTGATTCTGTTAACATACCTCAGAATTTTAATATCCAACTGAAAGCAGTTATTTGTCATTCATTGTTGAGGTTGTCTAAATTACTCTTCTACAAATGTGTAATACAATTTCTGCAGAATCCACTGTATTTCAAACTCTAGTTATGAATCACTGACAAACCTAATTTTTATGCTAGGAGGAAACAAAAATAGGAGAACACAAAAATTGATGATAGATCCTGCATAAACAAAACACAGTAATACTCTGTGATTTGTTTGCTGAAAAACATCACCTAGTATACATAAACCAAGAACTTTAGGCAACCTAATGAATTTATCGCACATCAGTCAGATTGCAGTGACGAGGCCCTCTAGTGGTTTGTCCTGCTGAAGTAATTTGAAATCTAAAAACGGGCTCTGGCCAAAATTCTATTTTGTTGGGGTTTTTTTGAGAATTATTGGGTCATTGGGTTCAGAGGAAAAGATGTAATTTTATGCATAAAAGCATTTTACAGTGTGTTTTATTTTGCTAGCATTTAACAATATTTAACAAATATTATAACTATTATTATTGTTGATCTCTTTGCCATACAGCAAAAGGAGTAACTTAGAAACCAAAGCACAGGTTAGTAATTACTGAAAACGTGCTTTTTTTTTCTTGTTGTTTATAGCAAACTCTTTGGATCTGTCTTATGTAGGTGTTTTAATTGCACTGTCTAACCTGTGGTTTTTAAAACAAAAGATTAATTTCCTTATATTTGATATTCCGTGATGCAAAGATTTTGCAAAGGTCTAACCATTTCAACCAGTAAAACAAATCAGCCTACAACACTAGTAGAACCACAAACAGCAACAAAATCCTCATATTTCTAGGTGGTTGGAGAAATAAAATCTCTGTTCATGATTTGAGGTTGTTGTTGTCATCATGAACACCACTGTTTAGAGGCTTCATTGAGTTTTCAGGAGATCAGCTCTAGATAGTCCTTCACTCTTCTCTCATAGGTGTGTATTTTGCTGTGAAAGGAGAATATTCTTATTTAGTTGAAGAGATTGACTAGTGTAACTCCCTATCCATCCATTTGGGAATGTGTGGTTTGACAAATTAGGAGATTCTTTTTTTTACAAATATCAGGCCTTTGAAAAATCCTCCTATATCAATTATGTCAAAACAGTATTTTTGGTTGTGTTTACATTGAATAGAATACATATGCATGTCTTCTTCCTCCTTTCCCATATTCCATGTAAAACTGTGTATTCCAGTCAGCGTTTATGGGAATGTATTTCCCCTTGAGGTCAGTGGGTGAGTTGTGTGTTCAGTTATGCTAATTCTGGTCCCAGCAACTATCCTAAATCACTGAGATGGGCTCCTGAACTGAGCAAGAAGGAAGTCTCCCCCCTATGCTGTAGAATGGCAGCAGTGTCACTCAAACATTGCTACATAGTTTCAGAGCTGCAGTTCTAGTGCATCCACTTAATGAAGGGGAGAGGGACAATTGCCATGGAGAGCTGGATCCACCAGTATTAGCCCTACCACAACCCCTGCCCAACCCCGCTAGGCTCCTACAATGCTATCATTCATAGCAGCAAATGGGGCTCCCAAAGCACATCTAGCCGGGCCTCAGAAAATCCTGTTCCTTTCGTCACTGCAGCAAAACCATACTGGTTCAGATTAGGCTTGGTCAACACTACAGAGTTAGGTAAAGGTAAGGCAGCTTATGTCGACCTAACTATGTCAGTGGCTACACTACAGCCTTGCTCCCACCGATGTAAATGCCCTACTACACTGACATGATAACTCCACCTCCAGGAGAGGTGTAGGGCTTATGTCGGTGTAGTTAGGACAATGCAGTGTCCCTGTATAAACTGTTACTTATATCCGCTGTTAGCTAAAATTCTTGTCAATTTCACGGCTCCCTGTGGGAGCCGTGAAATTGACAAGAAAGGCTGGTAGGTTCCCTGCTGTGAACCCTGGCTTGGCTCACGGCTCAGGTTCTCACCCCAGGCTGGTAGGAGGCTCCAACTAGAGCCTCGCTGCCACCCCAGGCTACCGGTTACCTGCTTTAGCAGGCTGCTGCCCATGCTCCCCTCTTCCTGCTGGGAGCCCTGCTTCCCTCCAGCTCCTTGTTCCCAGCAGGCTGCTGCCTGAGCTCCCTGCTCTGAGCCCAGCTGCAGGGTGCTTAAAGCCCAGGCTCCCAGCTCCCCAGGGAGCTCCCAGAGCACTCAAGAGTGCCCCTACTGGTAGGCTCTGTGCTGAGAAATGGAGCCTACACAGGGCTCACAGCTGGGCTGTCACCCCAGGGCGGGTGAGGGCTCCAGTTGTGAGCCCTGTGTGGCTGTCAGTGCCTCACAAAACCCCACTTCAGTCAGTGCAAACACTCCTAGTGAGGATGTGCTTCATCGGCAGAAAGAGGGTAGTGTGGACACTAATAGCCAATTGACTTACTGCGGTGGCTGCAGGTCGACCTAAATTAAGTTGATCTAATTTTGTAGTGTGCACAAGCACTTAGTCTGGAACCCTCTGAATTGATGGGCATGTGAGACACAGAGTTCATCCTTCTTCAGACTGTTGCCTGTTGCTTACTCTGCCAAAGGACTGGTTAGAAATTTTGATATCTATATATGCATATAGATCCATTAATACATTTATTACTTATGCATACAGTTACATCAATCATTAAAAGATCAAATGTGAGCAGCAGGCAGCAATACTACCAAATTGCTTGAAAAACACTTATGGCCTAGATCTGCTATGGGTGTAAATTAGTGTAACTCCATTGAAGTCAGTGGAGCAATGTGATTTACAGCAGTTGAGAATCTGGCCCTTATTCCATATTTTTTTATTTGGAGTTTGGGCGTTTGTGTTGGGTTTGTGTTGTTGTTGTTTGGTTTGGTAATTGCTTTTCTGAAGGTCCATCTCCAACAGGTCTATTCAAAAACAAAACAAAGCCCCCTATCATTTTATTATATTTATTACATATCTCAACAGACCAAAAATATGCAATAAACCAGTATAAACAGTCTCACCCCCAGGGGATCTGTTTTTACCAAAAATACATTTTTATACAACATACAAAGCATTTTTGTATGACTCCACCAGAGGCAATAAAATTTTCTTAAGCTGCTGTTTCATACTATGAGAACAGACAGACATAAAACACAGAGTTAGAGGAGAACAGAATGCACTGAGCAGAAATTATTTAACAACTCCTTCAGGAAGAAAGTAAAACCAGTAAACTGAAAGCAAAAGGCCTGGTCTTGGATGTCTTCCAATATGATACTGGCATGTCATCATTTTAAAAATAAATATCCCCTAAGAAAAGCCTAGTGTGAAAGCATTTTTTTTTATTTTTTTTTTGTGGGGTGGGGTGGAGGGTGGCTGAAAGGGGTTTGGTACTGTGAGCAAAAATACTGTCTCCTGTTACTCTGGTTTCTCCTATATTCAGGGAAACAGAACTTTGTACTTTCTTTGTCAATAAACGAGATTGCATCACAAGTACCCAGACTCCCTCATCAATTTATTTTCCCTACTGGAATAACCTACAAGATGCCAAATTTTGCCTAGCTACTTTCGTATAAAGGGATAACACCCCAAACCTCTTTCACTTTAGTCTTGGGGACTGTATGCCAGATGACAAAGGATGCCCTATAGGCAGGGCCGGCTCCAGGCACCAGCACACCAAGCACGTGCCTGGGGTGGCAAGCCACAGGGGACATTCTGCTGGTCGCCGCTAGGGCGGCAGGCAGGTTGCCCTCGGCAGCATGCCTGCGGAGGGTCCGCTGGTCCCGCGGCTTCGGCGGACCTCCCACAGGCGTGCCGCCGAATCTGCGGGCTGGGGGACCTCCTGCAGGTAAGCCGCCAAAGGCAGCCTGCCTGCCGTGCTTGGGGCGGCAAAATACCTAGAACCGCCCCTGCCTGTAGGGTTTCATTCCAGAAGGCCAAAGTTAGAATGAAATACAGTAAGCTGCAGAGATGTTTTTTACATGTCAAAGATAGTATTTTATTAGTAATATATCTAGCACTTTTTGTAAGTACATAATATTAAAAAGTGCTTATGGTTTAAAATTTAAAGTGCTCTATAATAGTAACTAATTAATTCTCACATTCCACACAGGACACACAAGAACGTTATGTGTCTTTACAAGGCCACGCAGATAGCAGTAGAATAAGAATCAGAACTCAGAAGATTTTTGTTCCCATTCCTTTGCTCAGTACATCATTGAGAAGTCTATACGTAAGAATTCACAAACTATATGCGCACCTGGCCACCCAATAGAGACTTCTCCAGGGAGCAAGCAGATATCCAGCCAAATTGCAACACACTATGTAACAGCATGGAGATGGGAACATTTTGGCTAAAGAAGCTGATGCAAACATGAAAAGTTCCATGAGAATTGTAATGTCTGTACAGGGCAGACAGGACCCTAGTTTTAAAGATTTTATCTGTAATCATTTGGAAAGAGTGGGGAGTGGGGGAGAGGGGGCAGTTGCTAAGTATTTTTCCAATATGTTGCCAGACCTACCATATCTAGGAGTAAAAGTATGCGTGCATTACAGAGCTATCTATCATTACCTATTCATAGGAGGCTGTGGGAGTCAGCCAGTCAGCCCTCTGTGTATTCTTACCTTTCTTTAATGTGTTCCTAAAGTGCTTAGAAGTTTATTTGCAGCTGCTGTGTCCTTGTACTTTTCCCATTTTGTCAGTGTTTTGTAAAATTATACTTCAGTGGTCACTGAAGTTTGAAATCGCTGGCAGCATTTCTTATTATATCACTTTGATGTTGTTAAAGGCTGTTAAGAAAACAACAAAATAAACCTCTTTGCTTAGTGCAATTAAGGTTTCTTCAAGACAGTGCGCCTCTGGTGGTTTATGCAATCATCACTCATTTAATATGACAGAACATTTGATAAGATATTATTGGTGTAATTTACCATTGAACAATGTTAATTAAACATTGGCTTTAAACACGCCCAAAAAACTGACTAGAAACTGTTGATAGATGAAATCTCAAAACACTTAATGAATGTTAGATTGTATTCTCATAAAACAATTTGATAATTGCAGCGTAGTAGTTTGTTCCCCTTTAGAAAACAACTGACGTGGCACATGTGATATTTCTGAGCATGAGGGTTTAAAAATCAAACTGTGGACCAAATTCTTAGAAACATCTTAGTTCCATGGAAATCAGAACCCAGCTTTGACTTAATTCATTCATAATTTTATACAAATTTGACACTTACGAGTTTTTCAAAGCAGATTAAAAAAAATGTGTTTTCAGGCTGAACCAGGATTAGCACCAACGGGAGCTCTAATATCGTCTATGCTCCCACAGGCAGACCAGTTTTCAGCCCCATGTAACTTAAACCTAGTGAAAGTTAGTCTAGTTGGTACATAGGTAAAAATGCGGTCTGCTGCTGAAGCTTTGTCTACATAAGGGCTCCTCCTGGCACTAAGTATGCTAGTTTTGATGGAATTTTGTTGTTTTTTGTAATTTCCTCCATGTAGGCAAAACTTTTGAGACTGAGGATCACAGAGGTTTTAATTATGATTATCTGGAATATTTCTGAGAAACTGCCTGTTACAGACCATGGACTAAATGTGAGCGAATTCCTGCAGTTTTCACTCAGGCAAGACTCCCAGTGGAGTTATGTTTATTTTTAAAACTTAGAAGCAAGTAGAAGGCTGTCTTGTTTTGTTTTAAAGAATATAGTGCTAGTGAGTAAAAGATCCCAGGTTGCCATCACTGGACATTGAAGTAATCTGTTTGTCCACATGTAAGCAACTCTGGTGGAGACGTCTTTCTAGAGGGTTCCAGGTACCACTGATCCCTGTATAAAGAACTGAGCTGAGACTACTGTAGAACAGCAGACAGTGCAGAGTTGCAGGGGTAGTAGCTTTAAGGCAATAGATGGCGCAGAGCTGAGGTTGTTCAGGCTGAAGCTGCAGAGACAGCAGCAGCCTACCTAAGGACTCTGGTGTGGGTCTCCTTAGCCAGCAATTAAAGCTGAAATCACCAGAGCTGGGTTAGCTGGAAGAGCCCCTAGAGTACCCAGGCTGCACGGGCCTGCCAGCATTCTTGGACTTCTTCAGCCCAGGACAGCTAACTGTGAGTGGGGACCTGAGAAGGAGGGAAGTGGCTTGAATGCCCTAAACCCTTACTATTTTTAAGAGGACTGAGGTTGGGATTACGGTTAAAACAACCAAGAGAGTGGGAGTCTTATTGCACAAAATGTGTTCATTTATTAATTGCTGGTTTTCACAAGTTTATTTTATTGTCCCCCCTTCCCGCCCACCCCCAATAAAGTTATCTTTATTTTAAACCATTGGACTTTGTATTTGCGCGTGGGAAAGTATTGCTTGTCAGGGGTTCCCAGAGTGGCAGATACAGTTTTGCAGGTCTAGGGGGCGGAGAAGAGAGATATGATTGTCTCCTCAATGCACAAGGAACTGGGCTGAGTTCTGTAACTCATTTCACATGTAGGCCGCCACACAGCCACCATATAGTATTATTCTGAGGTCAGACTTGAACCAGTGTCCTAAGGTGAAAAAATTCCATATTCCACTGACAGTCCCCTGAGATATGCATTGCCCTTTCCTCTGCTTGTAGTCATTAACCACAAATCACATTTTTCACATCTCCAGCTCTTGCATTAACAGCTAGGATGAAGGCTAGAAAAAAAAGAAAGAGCTGACGGTGTAAAATTGTATGAATTTGCTATCATTTTCTGAATTTGCTATCATTTTTGTTTTTTTAACTTTTAACTGGCTTTGCTGAGAAAGGGATGCATTTTGCTTTTGATCAAAATGGGAGATTGCCACCAAAAAGCAATTAATTTTGTTGCTGTTTTTTTGCAAGGCTGAGGGAAAACAAAATTTGTCAGATTCACTGTGTGTGAACCATTTCCATGTTGCTCTTTCAGAGTAGCTGCAGATTGTGCCTGATTTTAACCTCTGAAATCCAGACAGGCACTTTCTCATGTGCTGCTTGACCTGCTCCCGTGCTTATGCAGCACAGAAAGATGACAACAAATACAAAGTCTCAGAATTTCCTCTGTGGTTTTCATGCTCCTTCATTTCCTTCCTGAAACTCCTGTGCTACCTCTGTGTGCTCTTAAGCCAAAGGTGGCTGCCCTTCAGTGTTAGGTCAAATAATTCCTAAATAGAAGGTAAAAATTAAGGCAGTCTCTGCACAGATGGAAGGGAAGGGAAAGTGCATGCAATGTGTGGATGGTGCCAATTTCATTCTAGCAACATGGGCAGTGCTAGTTGACTGTGATTTCCCCCCCTCCCCTGAGTGCATGTTGCTCCCATTTAAAAGATGGCAGAGCTGCCACTGTATTATGCTCTCTTGGAGCCCAAGGAGGGCTTCTGGGTAAATCAGCAGTATGATCTATATCATGTGTGTGTGAGAGAGAGATGCACCTGCGCACACACACCAGTGCACAGTTGTGCCTTAAAGGCACAGACCAGTACACAGTGTGTACATTGCTTTGAGACTGTAAATTGCTTTGGGATCCTTTGGGATGAAAAGTTCTATATAAATGTATTACTATTCATATCATTAGATTATTATTATTGTTTGTTTAAGGTACCAGAGGTACCTATTTATGAAGTGCTGCTTCATTTTTTCTGGAGTGAGGTGAGTAAGCAGTTTTCAGTAATTAATACCAGTCATCTAACAAAATGTGAAGAACCAATTAATGACTTTACCCTAGTCTTAGCCTGATGTGCATAAATGGGACTTTTCATACTGTGTGTGTGCAAGTGTTTGCTTTATTTCAAATATTACGTCACAAAATGACCAGAACAAAAGGTGTTTGTGAGGCATACTGTACAGTTAGGAAGTGAATTCCTGAGCTATATCGCTAACTCTGCAGCAGGGTTTGAGCAGCCCCATTTCTGAGGCTGAATTGTGGTCTTTGATGAGAGCAGGCTACAACAATGCACTCTTTGAGAACCTTGCTAAATCTCAGTTTAGTCACTGAAATGTTTCCACAGTTTATTTTTCTAGGATCTCTTCCATGGTTGCTTGCTCATAAAGACCTGGCTGTGGAAGGAAATTGGGCAGGAACTTTTGAATTGGCCTCTTGTTTGCCCAGCTCTATTGACCTGTATAAGGGGTTGTTGCACTTGTGGGGCCTTGAGTTGTTTGTTCACAACTGCTTAATCGATAAATTGTTCTCAGTTAATGAATAATTAAAAATCAGATTCTGATAATGGACCAGCCAGCCCTGCTCAGGAGGTGAAAATCCTCAAGCAGGGCTGCTGAGAGATTGTACTTATAGCTCCCTGCTGTAGCCTTTCGCAATCAATGGGAATTGTTTTGAGTGGGAAGTTGATACACTGCTCCTTAGGTTTAACTCATGAGGTAGAAACCAGGAAAGTTGGACTTTAGTTAAGGATCTAAGTTTTCTTCTGAGACTTGTTTCATTTGTCTCTTTATTTTTACAGAAGACAGTCTGTATAAACAAAAATGGAAATTTTCTACTTTTTCCCCACATATTTGAATTGCAGGCACATAAAAATGAGACAGAGTTTTTTTGGATGAAAAGGTCACAGATGTTGGGCCAAATTCTGAGTAGTCCATTGATTAAGTACAATGGAGTTCCTCACTGTTACATTAGAGTAACAAAGAGCAGAGCTTGGCCCACTGAATTTAAAAACACACCATGAAGGTTGTGACTGTGAGCTTGATTGTGGTCTCATTTACATCAGTGCAAATCAGGGGTAACTTGTCCAAAATCAGTGGAGTTACACTGGAGTCTAACTACTGTGAGACTAGAATCAGGCTTTGTGTCTTTTACAATGTAAAATGAAATGCATTTGGCTCTGCACAGAGGGTCAGCACAAGTGAGCTGTATTTTCAGGGATTAAATGATGCATAGCTCTTGTTCTGGCCCCTGTAGAGGGGTGAATTTCACCTATAGTGAACAGTAATCTCTTAAACAGCTGAGATGTGACACTAAATTCCATAATCAAAGGTTATACAGAATTCTCTCTTTGCATAGTTTCATAAAGGACAATTAACTAAGTCTTTGGATTTCTGTACCAGGAAGAAATTTGTCTCCTTTGTCAGTCTGAATAGCTTGAGTTTGTTGTTTTACAAGAAGAAGAACCAAACTATTATAGTATAATTATTGGTTTACAGAGATGTGCGATTTTCTCAATCTATTTTTTTCTTTCCTGCTGTTGACCTTTAAATATTAATGAATTCGGTGTGCTGAAAGACACCTTGTATAAGCCAGAGCCATGATGATGCTGAAAATTCATTGCAGTCGTTTTGGATCACTGTTATAAAGTGAGCTTCACAAAGGTGCATTTCAATCAACAGTAAAAATGTTTATTCTAAAATATTTGCAGAGAAAGCAAGACAAAAGCGGAAACTGCTCTAGAGAATGGAGGAAATGGAGATGTGAGTGGTAAGGAATAGCAGATTTGTTACGTAGGTATTGTCATTCTGTGAAAAAAACTTCCAAGATGCTTAACACCAAATTGTCAAGACTGGACTAATCTCAAATCCCTTCAAGAGTGTCCACAAAATCCTGTTGTTTGTGCAAAACTTGTATTCACCGATCAAGGAAGTGTAAGAATAGCACATGGTCAAGATCATAGGACTGTCCATGTGTGTCTCTCCACTTCTACTCAGACACCCACTCCGCCCACCCCCATGTGGCCCTGCACCCCACTCCGTTCCCATGTGGCTCTGTACTCCCTCCCCCATCCCCATGTGTCTCTGGGCCTCCACCCAGCCACTCCCCTGTTCCCATGTGGCTCTGTACCCCCTCCCCCATCCCCATGTGGCTCTGTGCCCCCACCCTGGCACTTCCCTGTCCCTATGTAGGTCTGCACCTCCTCCCCCATCACCATGCGACCCTGCACTTCCCTTCCCTTTGTGGTCCTGTGCCTCCACTCTGCGGGGAGTGGCTGCTGTTCTTGTGCCACAGCACCCTCTGCTGGGGAAAAGGTGGAACTGCAGCAACATTCTGGCAGAAGCTTTTTTCCGCGCAAAAAACTTAAAATATGCACAGCTCATTAATTATGCACATGCACAGTAGAGCAGAATTCCCCCAGGAGTAATACAAATAATACTAATAATCCCATAGGCCATTCTTCCACTTCTACTAAAAAGAAGTACACCCAACTCCCCCTGCACTTGGGCATGCAAACTGTCAATTGAGCATGCAGAACTGGTAGCTGCTGTCTTGTGCTCATTGCTTGCACAGGTACCTCTTTTGCTGTGTGCATGCAAACCCCACATCTTCATGTGCAACATGCAAACATGTACATTTTGCTGGTGCAATTAGATGGCCGGTTGTCAAAAGGGGGTCCAAAAATATTACCAGTACTGGCTCTAAGAAATGCACATTTCTACAGGTTTTACAGAAAATGAGTGATATCAGTATTCCTGAAGCCAGGAAAATACCCTGCACATTATTCTCCTTGCTCCTCCAAAAAAAGGGTGGGCTGGGGTGAAGTCTATAGGCTATGGCAATTATAGACTGAGTTGCTCAGCATCAGTCATGGGGAATTATTATGAACTTTTTTGCAGGATCTGATGGAGGGAATTAAACATTGAATATTGTCATTTATTGAAAGAAGGCTAAAAGACTAATGAAAGGAAAGTCTTCCTGAACCAAGCCCTTGGACTTATCGAAAGGCACATTGACAAGAAGAAAAGAGATGTATATACCTTTTTCCATAAAGATTTTTATTAATTTTCAGATATATAAATGCAGATTTTTTTAATTAAACCTGAACAACCCAGTGTTCTTGAATCAGCACAGACAGGGCTAAATCCTGCCTGCTACTATTGCTCATGGTTCTGCACTCACCTATTAGCAGGAAGGGATGTGGGGGGGGAGGGTGAAGAAGATATGGCGAACCTCTTCCCCTTATACAAATAGCAAGGCAAGAACTTCTCCAGGAGTACACTAAGATGCAAGTTCAGTTAACTTACCAAACTTCCAGCCACATCTCTAAAGGGAGGGAATGCAGGTAAGATACCCCCAGGAGAAGTTAGAAACTCTGCTAGGTCTATTTTGAAGTATTTGAGGCATTCACAGAAGCTAGTACTCTTTATCTGGTGCTCACATACAGTACTCGAGTGATAAACACCTTCGGTGGACAGGCAGGACCACTCATAAAGTCAATAAGCATGAGCATAATCAACATTCCTGCAGTGGCAAGGCTATTTAAAGGAATAAGGCTAACTAAGACAAGATTGCTAATCACCCATCTCAAAAAAAAGCAGATCATCTATTTTCAGCTACATTAAGCTGTTTGTTGAATTGGGAGGTAGTTCATTTAGATTGCAGTAGAGGTTTCCTGCACGCAACCCAGTGTCCATTTTAAAAAAAAAAGTGGATAAACTTCCCTAGTGAAGTTGTTTGGTTAATGTCAGGCACCACAGTCTAGGGAGGATAATAGCTGATTAGGTAGAAAATTGTCTGGCAAACAGGAAGCAGCGTGGGAGGCTATACATTGTAAGTTGCCTGATTTGAAAGAGAGTTACCCTGAATGGTTAGTTTTAGGGGCCCTGCTGTGTAGACAGATGTAAATAATCTGGCTAAGAAGGGCAGATGTAGCGATCATTATTTGTGGATAGTAACAGGGAGCAATACAAACAGAACCAGGGGGATTTCAATCTTATGGGCAAGATCCTGGTGGTAAACTGGCATAGCTGCTTCATCCACATCAGTGGAGTTACGTCTATTTACACCAGCTGTGGATCTGGCTGCCCTTTAAAATGCAATAGGCAAGTGAACAAAAAATGCAGTTTAACATAACATACAATGTACTAATAAGAGGAAGGGTAGCAGTAATAAATAAGACACATATGAAATGCAGCACTTGTGGTATAAAATGACTTAGAACAAAAGCTAGAGGTAATGGCAGAAAAAAACCCTTCAAATCATCAGAGTAGTGTAGGGTTGCAAGATAAAAAACAAACATGACTGTAAGATTCATCAGTGGAGCGGGGAGAAGACAAATCCGAAGAAATTACATTATTCAAGGCACTAAGAGTCAACCTCATCTGGAATACAGGGTTCAGGTTTGCTGAAGTTTTCACGGGCAGACTATTATTGCCTTAGAGACAGCATGACACATGGCAACCAAGATGAGTTTTAAGCCTATTTTTAGAGAAAATCTAGAGAAACAAGAGTTTATCTCATTGGCGAGGAGAACAATAGAATGTGATCTAACAAGAGTATTAAAAAAATAACAACAGAGGCTGATAAAATAGAAGCAAGTAAGCTGTTCACTGTGGCACTGGGTTAAACAAACGAGACCCAGTCTGTCTAATCATTAGGAAATTATGAGTAAATTGGGGAATTCAGACAGAACTGTTTTACTCAAAGTGAAGGAAACACATGGACTAAGTTGCTGACCAAAGCCAATAGTGTACGTGAGTTCAAGAGACACAGAGAGAGACATATTTATGGTCAGAGGGGATTGAAGGATATAATGAAAATAGCAAGGAAGTGGGGATGAGATAAACTTAAAGGGGCAGACAGGATTTCATGGGCCCAGTGTCCTTTTACCATTGGATGACTCCAGATGTGTTTGTAAGCAGAGATGCGGAATATACTTTTTAATCAAAGAACTGTGGTTAAAGGAACTGTGTTTAGAAAATGATTATGAACTTTAAATGTTTGAATTTTCTTTTACTTTGAACTAGTATCTGACTGAATTTCATTTCACATGTTATCTCTACCGTATACCCATAGTGTCTGATCCTGTAGCCCATGGCACAGATGCTCAGCTGATATAAATTGCCATAGCTCCATTGATTTCAATTGAGATAATCTGTACCAGCTGAGGATCTGGTCCTTATGTGTACATAACTTCCATTGATGTCAGTGGGCATTCTACCTGTGAAAAAACTGCAAGATTGGGTCCTAAGTAAAAAGTCTGTAGAATAGTCACACTCAAGTAGGGTCGAGATAAGTCAACAGTAATAGAACACTCGCAAAGTGGGTTTCATTATCAAAGTGCTTTACAAATACTGTACTTGGTTAAATTCTGCCTGCCTTACACATGAGTAGTTGCTTGCTCTACACTGAGCAGAAGCAAGTCTCCATCCTCTTGGACACTCGCTGCTTTGCTCTCAAGTGCGCAGCCTGCACAATAAGGCTGTGTGTGGGTTTAGTATTAGCCTGTCAGAGGAATCATGTTTCTAAATAGGATACTTAGTCTGCAAGTGAGTATGTTAGTCACAATATCTGCTTCCCTTTTTGGTTTTGATCCTGTTATGAGGTAGGAGTAATTTTGTGGTCCTGCAGAAATGTTCTCCTTAATTATGTTAACTGTGATTATACACGCAGTGTTCTACCCCTGTGCCATGCAACATTAGGCTTGCGATGAATCAGTTTTACAGCCAGGTCTGGGATGCAGGAATTGGTGACTCCTAGTCCTTTTCTCCAGACACTGGACCCCTACACTCCATGGTAGCCCCTTGTTTCATTTGTACCCACAAATTAGGCTAATACTTAAGACATTTATATAGTCTATGAAATAAGAAATATAAATAAATATAAAACAAGATCTGAGTTTTTCAGCTTTCCTGCGCCTTCTCAAGAAACTGAGTAGAGCACGAAACACTACACCAAGTCCTAAATTGGAAAAGTCAGTTTCAAAAATGTCAACCACCCACACCCTCAAACAAATCAAACTCAATCTTCTGTGGTTTAAAAGAGCCACTCTTGTCCTCTGAAGGCTCAGTCCTGTCATTTTAATCAATATTCTGATTACTTCTAGTTCTGTCATTTTCTAATAAATTGAGGGGGTGTACAAGCACCAATTAACTGCTTCAGCTTTAAGGTTTGTACAAATTACTTGGGATGGAAGTAGTTATAGGCTGGTCTTTTGCCAGAAGTTGTTACTCATGTAATAGACATTTCCATCAGTATCAGAAGGCTTTATAATAATGTATTTCAAAATAAAAAAACAGTTAAACGGACATTCATCACTCTGAGAGCATTTTCAAAGGAAGTGTCAGACTTGTAATTCAAGACAGCTTCAAAGCTGAATTCCTGAAAGAGGATTTAACAGGAGAGAAAAACACAGCCAGCACTGTTTGTGTCCTTTGGTCTCTCCGGTTAGCCTTTTTTCTGTCACTGAAGATGTATGCTTTGCTTCTTTATTAAAAGCCAAGGGCCTAAACCTGCAGCCCTTACTCAGGCAAAATTCCAATTAACTTAAATGAGTTTTACTTGAGTAAAGCCAGTAGGATCAGATCCCAAAGAAGTAGCCATGCTTCTTATTTATTTCAGTGGGCTATGGATAGGGCCCAATATAGGGAAACACCCTTTTCCCATCTGGCTCTGTCAGTGTATCTCCATCCTGACTTGGAACATGCATGCTGTTTCAGATGCAGGCCTTTCATGAGTTTGCCTTTCAATTATGCAGTACCTAATGTCCCTGAGAGAGAAAGATGGGACTAACAGACCCATTTCCATTTGGGAGCTAAGGCAGATTTTGAACACAAGTTTCCATTGGTGTTATACTAGTGCATTAAGTAACTTACTGTACATGCAATGGGATGTTTTCTAACCCTCATTTCCTTGTAGCTGTTTATAGTGCAGTGTTTTCTGTAATGCTTGTTAGTGTCACAGAAGGAGTGAAAGACTTTGGTTTTAATGTACAATGTGTGGATTGCCATAGTGTCAAAACGCATAATGCTGGAGACAACATGATCAAGGTACTATCAGTGAGACTACATTTTGTTTTTAACTTCAGATAACTGGAAAATGAAAATTGCTCTCTAACATTTCAATGAGAAGTGCAAGAAACTATTAGCTAAAAGAGCTTTCTGCCTGACAGCATTAATTTCCTATTCATTTCATTAACAGGATATTTTTGGTGGGGCTTGTAAATTACAGCATGCTCCTAGCAGACTAATAGCTTCAGGAAAAACATGTAATAGCTCTCCTTAATCAAGATAAGGGCAAGAGTCTTGTTTATCCTCCTGAAGAACTGCAGATTACTGGAGCTTGCTTTCAGTTTTTAATGCTAAAACATCACACAGTTTTTGAAATGTGTATAAGATAAGCAGGACTCTATTATCGTAAAACACATATGCAGCCAGTTATTTGTTCCTAACATATGTATGCTCTCATTACCTAGTTGTTTTATACCAACATCTCTTTGATGGGTTTCACCTGTCTTTCTACTCTGGGACACATACTATCAAAAAGGAAGCAACCATTGGCTAAATAAACCAAAGTTCTGTCCCTATGGGACATTGTGCCAGATACCTATAATTCTTTGATTAAAAGTTGGTCTTAATTCCTTCCTCAAGAGAAAAATTCTGTTTGTCTTACTCCTGGGACTAGTCCAGTTGATCTAATTTACTACTGCTTTGTACTCTGCATAGTCATCTACACCTCTCCACAGTGGATGACAATCATGACCATTTTTTTACACCCACTTAGCACAAGTGTAAATGATTAGACAAAAGTGCAAGGGAGTGGAGAATCAGGTCTATTGATGCCAGTGGGGCTTTTCAGGGAAGTTTTGTCGACAAATGGGTAAGTCCCTTAAAATAAACCTTCTAACATTTTCTTCTTTGTTTGGAACCATGTTCATATATAGTTTAACTTGGCCTGGCCTGGGCCCATCTCTGCTTTTAATTTCAGATTCTGGAGATGTTTGGTATCATGGAGTTGTGATTTCAAATGTTTCTTTTTACATTGTATCTTCTCTGCAGTTCAGAATGCTACTGCTTTGCATTTCTATGGTGCATGAGTTTATTATAGCACTTTACAAACATCAATTAAGCCACACAGCATGAATTTATTAGAAAAAGGCTATTTTACAGATAGGTAAAATGAAGTTTCAGGGAAGTTAAATAGCTTTCCTGAGATCACAGAGCAAGTTAGTGGCATGGAATCCTGCCTCCCAGTCCTTGACTTTGTCTGTTTATATATTGTACTTATCTGGCCCCTATTACCATTGTATCTGATAATATATCATGTTTACAGTAGTTATCCTCACAGCACCCCTGCAAGATAAAGATTATTCGTACTTTAGAGGGGTAGCTGAGGTACAGAGGCTCAGTTCCACAAAGGTATTTACGCTCCTAATTTCTGTACCGTTGTGGATCTGGGCCAGAGAGAGTAAAGGCTAGATTTTTTTGTAGGTCTTTAGGCACCTAAAGATATAGATTCTTCGTAGGATTTTTTAGAAGCACCTAACTCTCTTTGAGTTCATTTGCCCAAGGTCATACAGGAATCTTGTGGAAAGAGGCAACTGAACCCAAATCCCAGCCTAGCACCCTAGCTGCTGGGAAATCCTTCATCCCTTTTATCTGTTAGTTAATATTGCCACCATGCACACAAAGACTTGTTGAAAAAGCCAAATACAGAAATTCATTCATTGATAAATGAGGACTGGAAAACATATTTGAGCTTATGTGTCATTTTGTTTTAAATCCTTTTGGCTCAAATAATGAGCCTGCCAGATTTACTAAAAGCAAGGAGAGAGAGGAGTACTGTCAGTGGGAAGAGCTGTGGATTCCTACAGCACATATGTTAGAGCAGGGGTAGGCAACCTATGGCACGCATGACGATTTTCAGTGGCACTCACACTGCCCGCGTCCTGGCCACTGGTCCGGGGGGCTCTGCATTTTAATTTAATTTTAAATGAAGCTTCTTAAACATTTTAAAAACCTTTATTTACTTTACATACAGCAATAGTTTAGTTCTATATTATAGATTTATAGAAAGAGACCTTCTAAAAATGTTAAAATGTATTACTGGCACGCAAAGCCTTAAATTAGAGTGAATAAATGAAGATTAGGCACACCACTTCTGAAAGGTTGCCAACCCCTGTGCTAGAGGTTTGGAAACTCTGCCCAAATTCCATTTGTGATTAGATTTGTAATGCAGTTGTGCTTTTAATGGCTTATTAATTAAATTTAGCAATTTAAATACATATTTTGGGGGGATAATGCAGGGAGAGGGCCATGAAAAGCCATAATATTCCTCAATAATAGCTTGTGTATCAGACATGTGGAATGTACCGTGTAGCATACATGTCTAGATTGCATTCTCCATCTGGCTAGTTACTGAAAGCTTAGAATTTCCTAGGCTTCTTTCAGTTATTTACTTTAATCTTCTGCCTTTTATAGAAAAGATTACCTTACATTACTCTCCATAGTGGATAAGTTTTGTGGTTTAATCCTATGCTTGCTATCTAATTCTCTTAAATGTAATATTTCCCCTGACATACAGAAACACACACAGGATTTCTTGTCTTCTGGTTCTGGTAATGTCTCAAGCAGAAATTCATTCCCTGTTACACTTGATTTAAGAAAGAGCTCACATGTGACACTGAGGATCATCCAACTCTTTCAACATGAGGAACCATTCTCTATTACCCAGGAACTCTGTTCCCTTTAGATGGCGCCAGATCCAAAGCCCAGTTAAGTCAATGGGAATTCTTCAGTGGGCTTTGCATCAGGCCCTTTCTCTTAGGTACTTCTATGGCCCCCTTACTGTAGTATTTGAGCACCTCACAGTCTTTAACAGATTTACCCTTGCAACACCCTTTTTGGGATAGGAAAGTACTACTATCCCCATTTTACTAATAGGGAACTGAGGCACAGAGGGTGGGATCCAGTGAAGGGACTAGGCATTGCAATGCTGAGGATTACAACATCTAGCTTTTTAAGCACCTGGAAAGTCACAGGAACAACACAGCGACCCACTAACCTGAGTTAAGTGCCTAGACTACCTATACAATAAATGGGGAGAAACAGGCACTTGCAAATACTATCTGCAAAAGCCAGCATGCTAAGTGAGGAGCTGCCTAAGCTAGCCATTGAGAGATGTCAAACACAGGTGGGCATACTAAGCCCCTTCCCTCTCTCAGAGATAGGTGCCTAAGTCTGGGTTGCAGGGAGGTGCCTCACTCTGCTTTGTGATCTATGAATAAGAACCAGCCACCTGCAGTCAGGTGACTTAGATGCCTAAGTTGCTTCTTCCAGAATTTGGTGCCTGCCTCGCTCCACACAAACCAGCTGGAGGAGGAGGAGGAGGTGGTGATGGTGATGGTGATGGTGGTGCCCACCTTATAACCTATAACCCAATGGTTAGAGCACTCACACAGGATCTGAGAGACATAAGTTCAGTTCACCTCTCTCTGCCAGAGGGGGAGAATCCCACTTCTCAGAGATGTGCTCTACCCACATTCTGATGGGATCCCTCAGTTTTTCTGGTTGAAGTTGGTCCACTGTTGATGAAAGTGACTGGAGAAGGGAGACTAGAGCTGGCATCTCCACCTCCCAGGTGTGTGCCCTACCCTGCAGACAACAGAATCATTCTCTCTCTGGCCCAATATCAGTATAAGTATTTATCCACAGTCGAACGGTCATTGGGCCAGACAGAAAGAGAGTCTGACAATGACTCTGATAGTTCAGTGGCTAAAGAATTCTCTTCAGAGGTAGAAGCCCCGTGTTTAAGTTCTTTCTCCATCTCAGGCAGAGCGGGGGGAATTGAAACTGGGTCTTTCACAATACAGGTGAGTGCTTTAACTACTTGGCTAAAAAGTTACAGGGGCATTGCACCACTATCACTATCTCCTCCACCTCCTCTGGCCAGATTTTGAATGGGATCCAGTTTGGCAGGCATGCTCAGCAGCAGCCTGCAGGGTCAGGCCCTGCATGTGGCATAGGCGGACGAATGCCTAGATTCCCTGATTTGGGAATCACTCGGGGGCTTACGGAGGAAATAGGTGCCCAGGCAGCAGTGCACATGTCCCAATGTCTAAATCTTAGTCACCAAGGGAATTTTTACAGCAGAACGTTAGGCACCGAGCATAGGCATTAGATTATATGGGCCTGGGCCCCACCAATGTTTGAGTCCAGGGCACAATCAGAAGAGGGGGCTCAAGTTACCTGCCTGGCTGCGCCAGATTTCAGTGGTGTTTGAGCTTGACACACAGGGTTGCAATGTCACTGAATTTGGCCTGGATGCCCTGATCAACATGACAGAGACTGTTATACCTGTGCACCAGGTATGACAGAGATATGGCCCATATGCTAGATATTTCCGCCTGCCTGGGAGGCTTCACTGCCCAGGCTCCCCTGGAGTCTAACCCATCCCCGGCCCCAATCAAAAATTTTACAACCCCAACACCTATGGCGCCTAATGAGGGTTTGGCAGCAGCCAAGCAGGGGTTTCGTGGATTACAATAGGGCCATGCACAGAGTCTGAGGCACCTAACTAGAGTTTAGGCTCCTAATTTGCTTTGTGGATTGCACCTAGAGAGACTGAGGCCATGGCTACACTTACAGTTCTGCAGCGCTGGTAGTTACAGCTGTGTTCGTACAGCTGTGTAGGGCCAGCGCTGCAGTGTGGCCACACTGACAGCTACCGGCGCAGCAGTGTGGCAACATTTGCAGCATTTGCAGCGCTGTTGGGAGTGGTGCATTATGGGCAGCTATCCCAGCATTCAAGTGGCTGCAACATGTTTTCAAAAGAGGGGGGTGGGGTGGAATGTGACAGGGAGCGTGGAGGAGACAGAGAGAATGGATTTTTGGAGTTGACACTGTTCTCAGCTCCCTGCCTTGCAAGTTCTAAGGACTGGAAGACACACAGTGCCTACTTTCAATCATTTTAAAAGTTCTGACCCCCTTCCCCCACCCCTCTCTCATTCACTAAATGCAAATTATGTACTCCTAAATAGCTGTCAGACCAGATAAGCATCTGCTCAACATGGACTTCCCCCTCCCCCTCTGCCGTGTGAGTGTGCTGTTTCTCTCTTCAAGCAAACAGCTGTGAACATTCCAAAGTAATTCCCCTGCCTGCCTCCGCTCGCTCAGCAAACAGGAGCTGTGTTTGTTTTTTAAATAAGCAGTTTGGCTGAACTCCAAGCTCTCCCTTTCTTCCGGTTTGTTGTGGACAGGAATTCTGGGATACCTCCTTATACCCCGGAGGTCAATAAAAGCGCTGGTGGGGTCCACACTTGCTGACCAGTGCTGGATCACCAGCGCTGGAATCGCTACACCCGAGGCTCGACCGGGTGTACAGCCAGCGCTGCAACCAGGGAGTTGCAGCGCTGGCCGTGCTTTGCAAGTGTGGCCACATCCTGAGTTGCAGCGCTGTAACCCCCTCACCAGCGCTGCAGCTCTCTAGTGTAGCCATGGCCTGAGTGCCTTCCTCTGTGATCTTGGACAACTAACAGCAGAGCAAGAAATTGAACCCAGGTTTTTTTGAGTCCCAGGCAGGCAAGCACTCTAACCACTGGAATGTTCTCATTAGGTGGGAGGGAATTTAGGTGGTCTCCATATTGGCTGATACCAATAGGTTTCTATGGGTTGCACAACAGGAATTGCTTATGTCACCAACCCTGTCACCTCCCAGGCTATGGGCAAAGTGCATCAGCTCTGAAATTTCCCTGAGTTTTACCAGTTTACATCAGTTATGATTTTGAAATTGAACACAACCCCTGCACTGCATGTACCAGTGCAGCCCCACGCTCCGTTGTGAAAAACAAATCCAATCTCTCCTGTGATCTAGAATCTTAATTTCATGCAGAAAAAGAATTTTTCTTTTAAAATCAGCTCAGTCATCAGTGTAGGGGCCACTTAATGCCTTAAGCAAATCATTGTAAGAGGTTAAAAAGCTTGTGGGAGTACGTTTAGTCTTTCTGCTAGGCTGAAAGGGGTTTAGGTTTCCACTGATTGACCACTGAACCCCTCCCCTTCTCCCAACTCCACTCCTCTGGCCCAGATCAATGTCAGTAGTTAAATGGATCAGTTATCTGAAAGCTGTCTGTTGACCTTTCCTTCATGATTGATTGCATAAAAAATGCACAGGAGTGAGGTTTCCAGCTAAGAGAGCAGTCGCTGCTGACTGCTTTCTCTCACCACTCCCAGTAGACCACTAGGATTTCCCACAGAGGAATAGGCTGCTTGCATAGATGGAGGACCTGAGAGTGCTCTCACATAACAATAAAGAAGCCGAAAGCAACATCTAGTCTTCTTCCTCAATGGTCTAGAGGAATTATTTATGAAGAGAAGACAAGGGTTGAATGGTTTACTGGCTTCAAAAAACTTCCTGACCTGAGGTCTGACCTGGAAAGTCACAAGAGCCTTGTGTGGCAGTTACCTCGGGGTGTTGGCCTGTGCACCACAAGCATGAGGAGAAGTGACTGAAGGGGGAAAACATAGGGCATCTGGCTCACTCACTCAATCACATACACACACATGCCCCTGCTCATTCTCAAACGTGCCCTTGCAGGCCTGCAAAATAATTAAATTTTCTATCTTTCAATGTGTATTTCAAATGCACTTTTTTTTTGTACGTGCCTTATAGTGTAGGCTATTTTTGTGCAACTCTCTTCCCCATTACGCTTTCTCTGTCTAAAACAAATTTTGTCAGGGCCTTAATTTGCTTTAAATCTCATGTAACCAGTTCCATGGTAACCATTCTGATTTTGTGGCACTTGGAATGTTTGAGCTGCTAGGGATTGTTAGCAGTGTGAATAATAAACCCACCTTTTAACTCTTAAAATAAAGTTTGACAGTGCAGTAAGTGACATTCTGTTTGCATGGAGGCGGAGAATATAAATTACCCTAATTCAGGAAACACAAAGCAGATAGATGGTGATTATGTTATATGCATCACCTTAGTTTTAGTCTCTTCTGTTGGATCAGTTATTCAATGCATGATATCTCTTCTAAATCACTTACTTAATAAATACATAACAATACTAGCCTATTGTAGGGCACATTGTAACAAGGCCTCTATGCTTAATCCATATTTTACAATCTGGCAACGCACAGCGAGTAATGAAACGTTCATAATGGCATTGCTTGCATCATATTATCAGGGACCGCTCTCGGAGGAACACAATGCTGCATAGATAACTAGAGATGAAGCAGAGCAGTGAAGAAAAGTGTGTACCTAGATGGACAAATAAGATTGTTAGCTAAATAGCTAGATATAAGGATGTCAGATATTTTAACAATTGGAGAGCAGGTGTTTTATAACTTTCCAATGACAAATCATCAATGGCCAGTTACTTGGTCCACTCCCTTTTCTCATGATCTCTCTGTAACTTCCCAGTACTGCCAGCTTCAGGAGGGTCAACCCTAGGATTTGCAAAGACAAGACAGAAATGGAAGTGGAGCTGGAGGAGGGAAGCTCAGGCAGACTTCTGTAAATAGTGTGAGAGAGATTTGATGGCGAGAGGAGGTGGAGAAGCATTCGTAGGACTTTGTCATTTTGAGTAGGCCTGCTGCTGAAGCGGTTTTTGATAAAGGCTGGAGGGGGCAGGGATTTGACCTGAGTGCTGGTCACTAAGGCTAGTGGGTTGAGTTCTCAAGTCCAATGAAGATTAGGGAGAAGATCATGATAGGCTAGATCTTAAATGTATGCTGGGAGAAAGTGCTGAACGAGTGGGGCCCCAAAACACATGGATCTTACGCACCTGCATGCTCAGCCCATGCCTAAGGCATGCCCTGCCTTTCAATAGTTTAATCTGGGCAGGTTACATTGATGTAAGGGTGTCCACAGAAGTAGTGCAGCTCCTCAATTGTTCTGTGGCCCCCTCTGGTCCATGTGAATTGAAGAATAGCTACTGTATTCCAGTGCTTTCCGGCCACCACTCCCTCTGCCCCACCCACTGGCTCACCTGTATCATGCCTTTGATGCCAGGGCTGGTGGTAGAGTGGGCACAGAACTCTTGCACAATCTTACACCACCTGGGGAGGCCCCCTATACAGAGATTATTAATAAGGGCTTGTTTCCTCTCCCTTTGAGCCCACCTTATGCTGTTAGAGTGACCTAAAGGGACCTTAAAGTAACTCAGAATGGGGCCAAAAAAGTGAAATTAGAGAGGGGAAAATAACTTGCTGACGCATGTGGAATAAGTGTCTTTCAGGTTATGTCTACTGATACTCCCCTTTCCCTTAGCCCCTGCACTGGCCAAAGTCAACAGCACCATCCTATATATGGGGATTAGAACAGATATTATCATGACCAGTTGTTGTACTTTTCTAATTAACTGTGAGCTGCTGCCAGCTTAGAATTGCATTGATACAATTCCATTCTGGCAGCGTTTGTAGATTACCATGCTTGCTAGTCTGAGTAAAGCATTGGTGCTGCTAAGCAATGTCTAGGCCTATTGTCCCTTGCAAATCAAGCACTAAATGATCTAATAAGAGACCAATCAAAGCTGTTGCAGAGTTAATAAAAAGTAAAGAGCTTGTATAGGTGGTCGCACTTCTCCTTGTCAAATTCCAGCCCAAAGTAACAACTTAGTTGTCCTGTGAAGGATGAGAATCAAATAGTGACTTAGCAAGTTAGAGGAAAGTGAGATTAGTTCAAGCTCCGAAAGTCATATAAGAAGTAATGGACAATATAGTTCAACTGTGGCAACTGGTCTACTTGCTCTCAAATACAATCTGAACCACCCGTAGGCTAAATATGCACAGCTGTATGTGATGGTGCCCTGCTGATCCATTTGCATCATGTGACAGTTGGAGTAGGTTGGCTGACAGATCCATTAGACAAACCAAGGCTTCAGAACCCTTAAGAAACATTTCCTCAGTCAGTTTTAATAAGAGTTTGGTGTGCCATAAAAGATGCTTGTACCAACTCTCCACAAATCATGCCACACTGAAGGAGTGATGACAAAAAAAACTTCACTGACAGAGAGCTGTTGTTGTTAATACAACGTATTAAATACTGAGGAAACATATGCAAAGTAATGTTCTATTAACGCTTGATGACTTGACTCATGCTAGAGAATAGCAAAAAAATGGCTCTTTGCCATTCTGCCAGGATCACTCTGATAGTGTTTACACACTACTAACAGAAAAGTGCCTTTAATGTAAATTGGTTTCATAGCCAATAGGAAAAGGACTTCCTCCACTCCCCTATTTTTGTAGTCCTAGGAATTCTTCTTCTTTTTGCTTCTTCTTGCTTAAAAGGAAGAATTAGGCCTCTATTGGCTCAAAAAGAAGGGGCTAGAGAATGAGATGAGATGCTCCATCCACATCAGAGGCTGAGGGCAGTGCCCTAGTAGCTCTGTGAGCCACTGCCAACCTGGGAACATGGGTCTAAGCTTGGTACCTGAACATAGATATGCACATGGGACAGCACAGGACACTCTCATAAAGAAACCAGGTACTGCAGACAAAAATCACGGGGGAGCTGGAACTGCAATCATAGTCCTTCAGCTTTCAAACACCAGTGTCCTAACCCTCCAATTAAAAAAGAGCCCTTTTAAGTGATGGAGCTAACAAATCCCTTATCCTAGGGGAGGCAACCTATGGCACGGGTGCCAAAGGCGGCACGCAAACTGATTTTCAGTGGCACTCACACAGCCCAAGTCCTGGCCACCGGTCTAGGGGGCTCTACATTTTAATTTAATTTTAAATGAAGCTTCTTAAACATTTTAAAAACCTTATTTATTTTACATACAACAATAGTTAATTATATATTATAGACTTCTAGAAAGAGACCTTCTAAAAATGTTAAAATGTGTTACTGGGATGTGAAACCTTAAATTAGAGTGAATAAATGAAGTTTCGGCACACCACTTCTGAAAGGTTGCCGACCTCTGCCTTATCCTCTCTGTGAGCCTGCCAAGAGCAGCTATCCCTCATACTTATGACAAGGCATTCCACTAACATTCACAATATCTTAACTACCAATAAAAAGATAAAAGAAAATATTTAACTGCAGCCACTCTATGAACCCCTATCTCTTCTCATGCTGAAACAGAGCCATATCTAACACAGGTTCAGTACAATGCTACTCAGAATCTCAGTCATATGAGGGTGTGGTCTCAGTAAACTTGAAGAATTGTTTCACAAGTGGGTCCCATCTTTGCCTAATACCTTGCATTTCTAAAGCACATTTCATGGGAGGATTTTGATGTGCTTGTCAGAAACTGATCAATTAATTTAGCTTCCCAGTACTCCTCTGAGGTTGTTATCCCTATTTCTCCTACAAGAATATGTCTGATTTGTGCTCCTCCTGTTTCCAGCAGATAGTGCCATTTTGCTGGTCACAAGCCTTGTAAGCTCTGTGTCTACACTGTGTTCCCAGAGTTTTGTCTGTGCACTAGAGAGCTGAGCAGACATTAGTGGAGCTCCTGCCCCAACCAGGATTTCTACAGTTTTTCAGAATGCAGACACTAGCCTCTCTCCTAGTGGCAATGTCACCACGTGGCCACCTAACATAGTCAGGCCTGGTGGACGCACACCTCCATGTTCCTGTTTGTTAGCATATCATCAGATTTTGCAGCCAGAACCTTTAGTGCTAGTAGAGTACTCTACCCTTTGGAGTCTCAGCCTTGTTGGGCTGCATTATCAAGTGCATGGTAGTAGAAATTATAACCTTCACGATGGAGGGAATTCAATTTTTCCTCTTTCTAAGCCATAATCCCAGTAAGCATTCCTACAAGGAAGCCAAAAAGGCCCCTCGCTGATATTCAGTGAGATAGAAATGGATGGATTTGTCATAAACAGACACGAGCAGCCTAATCACCTGCCAGTCTTGACCCAATGGTTAGGATTGAAGAAAAGAAAAAATAGCAGGTGGGTCATTTTTTTCTCTTACAGAGAGAGAAACTGAGGACTGTTTCCATGACTTGCCCAAGATCACACAAGGTTTCTGGCAGAGCCAGGAACTGAATGTTGGTCTGTTGCTGTCCAGTCTTGTAATTTAGCCCCAAGACTGTCCTCCTCCTCCTTAATGAATACAACTATTTTGAACAAACCAATTGTGATTCTTTCTTACTTGGCTTCTTCCATACCATCTCCGTGCACATAACAACTTTAGAAAATTTGAAAATAAATGCAGGTAGCAGCAGCATGCTTTCTTAATAAAGTTTCCTAGTGAATTTTGAGTGCATAATTTATGTTATATCATATTGAAATGTAGCACCTGCAGTGAGTTATTTCTTTGCAAATGCCAAATCCGATGTTTTCAAAGGGGGTTGAAGATGAAACGAAAGCAGAAGTTTTATATAGCTCTTGTTAGCCTTGAGATTGTTTATGAATACTAGAGCTGACCTGCAGGTTTAAATGACATTGATTGTTACACTTTAACTTTGAGCTAATGGATTAATGACTTGCAAAGCTCTGAGTAGCCAAAAACAATAGGAATCTATGAAAGATTTTGGTCTCAAGCTATAGTATTCTGCTGACTTTTTCTTTAAGTGGGAGCATTGCACAGAAAAATAGAACTTTAAATATGTAATTATTCCAATTTGTTGCTTAGAAAAATGCCTTTTTAAAACAGCATCAATTTCTGTGTCTTCAGCAATAGAAATAGAAAACATTAAACTGATTCCTGGTACTTTCAATTATAATTTCTCAATATAAGAGGTAAATCTTGTTGCAGTTTGGCAGAATGTAGCTATCAAGCCATCCTTCTAAATTGTTCAACTTAAGGGAAAGGCAGCTCAGTGAATACAGATCAAAAAGATATGAGAAATATCCTGCCTCCCTTCCACAATTGTGTATGAACTAGATTCTGCCCTCATTTCCCCAGTAAAGCCATTAGAATTGTGCAAGATATAAGAGAGGACAGAATTTGGCCTTGTGTCCAATACATTGGTGATTATTAAAATTGCTGTTTGCTTCTTGTTTTTATTATCCTGAGTAAAATGTGCCAATACAGAAATCCTTTCAACACTTGAAATATGGCTAAAAGGTCACTGTTTAGAACACAGACAATACAGCATATGAGACGCTGATTATCTATTGGTTCTATGATGAATATGTTGACAAGCATTTGAACTTTAATAATTAATCATGATAAAATAAAAGAGTGTTAATAATTTAAAGTCTCCTAATGCGGAGTGGTAAACTACTTGTATGCACGGTTTCTGTTAAGTTTTGCCTACGTTAATTTTAACCAAAAAGAGCACCATCAATTTTAATTATTAAAGAATATAATAGCATTACATACTGGATCAGACCAATGGTTCATCTAGCCCAATATTCTGTCTTCTGACAGTGGCAGGTGCTAGATGCTTCAGAGGGAATGAACAGAAAAAGGCAATTTATTGAGTGATCCATTCCTTGTCATCCCGTCCCAGCTTCTGGCAGTCAGAAGTTTAGCGACACCTAGTGCATTGGGTTGCATCCCCGACCATCTTGTCCAGAAGTGGGCAAACCTACAGCCTGCGAGCCACATCCAGCCCGCGGGACCCTCCTGCCCGGCTCCTGAGCTCCTGCCCCAGGAGGCTAACCCCCAGCCCCGCCCCCACAGCCTCAGCACACCCCCTCTGCCAGTACAATGCTCTGGGCAGCAGGGCTGCGAGCTTTTGCTGAGCAGCGCAGCTGCAAAGCCCGGCCTCACCTGGTGCTCTGTGCTGCACTGTGAGGCTGAAGCACCACCACCCATGCAGCACAGTAAGAGGTCAGGGAACTGGGGGATTGGATAGAGGGCAGGGGAGGTTGGGGTGGTGGGCAGGGGATGGGGGTGTGGATAGGGGTTAGAGAGGTCAGAGGGCAGGGAACAGGGGGGTTGAATGGGGGCAGGGATCCCAGGGGGGAAGTCAGGAAGGAAGGAGGGGTTGGATGGGCTGGCGGGGGGCAGTCAGGGGCAGGGTTTCCGAGGGCAGTTAGGGCACAGGGAAAAGGGGTGGTTGGATGGGGTATGGGTCTCAGGGGGGCATCAGGAATGAGGGGGAGAGTTGGATGGGGAGGCAGGGGGCAGTCAGGGGACAGGGAGCAAGGGGGTGGTGGATGGAGCAGGGGTTCCGGGGGACTGTCAGGGAACAGGGTGGGTTAGATTGGACAGGAGTCCGGGGAGGCCATCAGGGGGCAAGAAGTAGTGGGGGGGATGGATAGGAGCGGGGGGCTGGGCTATGCCACCCTCCCCTAACCGGCCCTCCATACAATTTTCGAAACCTGATGCAGCCCTCGGGCCAAAAAGTTTGCCTGCCCCTGATCTTGGCTAATAGCCATTGATGGACCTATCCTCTATGAACTTATCTAATTCTTTTTAAAATCTAGTTATACTCTTTACCATCACAACATCCCCTGGCAACAAGTTCCACAGGTTGCCTGCGCATTGTCAAGAAGTGTTTCCCTTTTCTTTCTTTCTTTCTTTCTTTCTTTCTTTTTTAAACTTGCTGCTTGTTAATTTAATTGCGTGAGCTCTGGTTCTTGTGTTTATGTGAAGAATAAGGAAGTGCTATTTACATCACTTTCTCCACCCCATTCATAATATTATAGACCTCTATCATATTCCCTCTTAGACATCTCTTTTCTAAGTCCCAATCTTTTTCATCTCTCCTCATACAGAAGCTGTTCCATAGCTCTAATCATTTTTGTTGCCCTATTCTGAACCTTTTCCCATTCTAATATATCTTGTTTGAGGAGTGACCCAAACTGCACATAGCATTCAGGCTGTGGGCATACCGTGGATTTATATAGTGGCATTGTGATATTTTCTGTCTTATTATCTATCCCTTTCCTAATATTTCTTAACATTTTATTAGTTTTTTTGACTGCTGCTGCACACTGAGCAAATGTTTTTAAGAGAACTATTCAGAATGACTCCAAGATCTTTCTTGAATGGTAACAGCTAATTTAGAACCCATTATTTTATACGTATAGTTGGGGATTATGTTTTCGAATGTGCATTACTTTAAGAAAAGGTCTGGGTGGTGGCATTACTGGCAAAGAGGAGGCCAGCTCCAGTAAATGTTAACAACTCAATCAGCACATTTGGAGAGGAAAAATTCAGAGTCATTGGTTCCTCAGGCTACGCATATGCTGTACTGTAATAGTTCTTTATGGGGGTTAAAAAAGGTAAACCTAAAATGTAAAATGTAAAATTATTATGTATAAGTTGAAAATAGACATGTGTGACTTTGGGTCTTTTAATCACAAAAAGACAGCATGAAATCCTGGCCCAAATGAAGTCAATGGTAAAATTCCCATTAACGTCAGTTGGGCCAGGATTTCACCCATAATTTTTTTTTTACTGGGAGATGGTTATTATCCATCCACCTTAACAGACAATATTTTTTCTCGCTGTTCAGCTCATGGCAAGATTGAACAATATTTTCCCTGTCATTTTCCTTCTTATTATACTGGTGATACACATGTAATGTTTTCTCCTAATTTAATCTACATAACCAGGACAGTGCTGTGCTCACCCTTTACAAAATGGCTAGCTAGCCATTAGAAAAAGTCACTTCGGTGTCTGCAGTGTTCCCTAGCATTTCCCAATTTTTACTATAGAAAATTCCTGAAATACTGGACCTACTAAAGTAGCTATTCAGTTATCGAAGGCAGTTTGCAAGTTTTTAAGGGTGACCACTATATTCAAATTGTTATTTTAGTAATTTTACAAAGCTCCTTGATAAACAGAGATTGACATTAGTAAAGAGCCCTATCTGTTCACCATTATTGCAACTAGTCTCATGCGAGCTCTCAGGTTCCACAAATCAGATAATTTAACAGTCATTCCAATTTTAGCTGTTTAAATAGATGTTGTTGTTCCACCCTTGGCTGACTTTTCAGAAAGGTGCCATTCTCAAATCTCAAAATGCTCTTAAAAGAGGAAGAACAATAAATACTTGAAACATACCCTATGCAATAGTCAGGCGTATCTGTCTCAGTGCTGTACTAACAACAACGCCCCCGCAACATTTAAAAAATGTTCAAGAGCAATTAAGAGGGAGGGAAAAGTTTGTAAGAGCTCTAAACAATGATCTTTTAATCACTCTGATCTAATTTGTGTGTGTGTGTGTGTGTGTGTGTGTGTGTGTGTGTGTGTGTGTGTGAGAGAGAGAGAGAGAGAGAGAGAGAGAGAGAGAGATTTGGCCACAGTCCAGAAGATTCTTACTAGAGGCTGTTTTGTCACTGTAGTTGTCACATGTCTCTGTTTTCCTTGACATTTTCCCTTACTGCTTTTTATACTTGTCCTACAGCACAAAATAACTGCATAATGACATTTGTAGCTTCACCTTGTGTAATGTCAATGTGTGATGATGCAGTGTCCTATTATGACTTTATGTCATTGAATGGACAAAGCAACTTCATGACACATCGACAAAATGCTACTAAGTTGTGTTACCATGTGTCAACTTATGCCATGGTAAATTTGCATCAAAGTGTCATGATGGCGAAAGGCTCAGAATTGATTCAGGACTGTGCTTCATATTAGGCTTCTAGGATGTGAGAGATCCATGAACATTAGGATTGTCCCAGGAATTTCTTTGTTTACCTCCTCTGAATGATTTCCCAGCCTGATGCTATTGTTACTGCTGCTCTGTGAACTAACCAGCCAACATGGGTATTGAGTTACACAGTGTTTGGCATCCACCCCAATATGAGTTACACAGTGTTTGGCATCCATCCCAATAGAGACAAAACATGTAATCGCTGTACCTTATGACCTCCCATCAAATCATCAAGCGGAAATTCTGAATCATCCATCCTGTATCCCACGCTACGGCGTGGTAATACGACATACCATGGTAGCCAGATAACCTTTTTGAAAGAATGACAGTCCACATAACAGATTGTAGTTTGATGGAGTATAGACACTTACACTGGGGTTTTTTTGCAACCTGCTTGAAAAAGCATGACACTTACGATGTGAACAGTTCATGTTTACTAGGAGTGAAAAATAAAGCTGTATCTATGTTACAATAAATGAGTTTTAGATTTGGTTACCTTCTGAATAAAAGACATCAACATTCCCTGGGTAATATATAAATTATTTTTGTGTGTGAAGTGATGAACAAATGTATAAATGAGAATTTTGGATGTGTTTCACATACTCTATGAACTCAAGTTATATTTGAACCAGACTTCTAGAGCTGTGTCTTTATCCTTTGGGTCACCACACCTAGCTATCTGATATCAACTGTATCATGTAATGATTTGGTTTGTTTGTAGAAGTAATTACACATGTCATTACCCTATATCATTGTGGAGTGTGTTCTATAGTTTATTCATTTATATATAAGGTCAAGGAGAACTCTGAAACCAGAAGTCTGAAATCAGATAATCTTTTCTACTCGATCTGTCTACAAGCAGTGATAACTTCATAACACTCTTATATACTATAGTTCCTTTTAATAATTATTAGCTTCAATTCTTTAAGCTGGAAAGGGAGCAATATCATCTTCAGGAACTGGAGAAGGGTTTGTGTCATTTGAAGAACTGCATATTTTTAATAAGATTTCAGCTACGTCTGTATAATTCTGTTCAGGTTTTCAGGGTCTTTTGATTTGTTTCTCAAAATTTGAGACAATTTTTGGAAGCAATAGAGATTAGTTGAAAGTACAGAATATAAGGAAAAACTACCAGTCATCCCTAATGCCAACTATTTATCACTTTTCTACATATAAAACTCCAACACTTTTTCTATCTTGCCTTCTAGCTACTACAGAACATCAATAACTCTACATATATCTTCTGTGCAATCTGTGGACTAGAAGAGAAATCAAGCCTAGCTTGTAATGATTTTTTTTTTAAAGGACCAACAGATTTTGATTTCTGGCCAGCAGAAACTCCTTATACTTTAACTGTCTCTGCCCAATCAATAATATTACAAGTATTCTCAAGACAGTCCACCATTTAGTATACATAAGAGTGAGCTCATTCCTACAAACTTATCTAGTTGTCGGTCAGTTAAAACTGCATCTTGTTTTTCAGCTTTTATCACATTTTAACCGTTAATCACTTTTTCTATTTTTAAACAGCAAATCAGTTAAGTAACCTAAATGATTTAATTTTTTTAATGATCAAGCAGTTTACTGTTTAAAATCAGTATTTAAGTATTTAAATTCAGTATTTGATTGATTGATTTAAAATCAGTATTTAAGATCAGTTGAATCACAGCCACCAAGCATATATGATAATTTTATCCGTTTTCCATTTAATGCCATGGGTGTTCTGGGACTTGCAGTTAATATTCACAAAAAGAACAGAAGTACTTGTGGCACCTTAGAGACTAACAAATTTATTTGAGCATAAGCTTTCGTGGGCTTATTTTCCACTGCGTACATCCAATGAAGTGGACTGTGCTTTGCAGTACAGTACCCCTGTTCTTTTTGTAGCTACAGACTAACATGGCTGCTACTCTGAAACCAGTTAATAGTCAGTGATGCAGCATACTGCTTTGTTCCCATCATTCTTGCTCTTCCAGTGGCAATGGGGACCAACCCTAAAATCTATGACAGTGGTCATAACCGTAGGGAAAGGAAAAGAGTCCAATACTGCAAAGTGCTGAATGCTCCTAGGATGTGAGGACATGGAGCAAATCATATCTAATTATTGAATGTATCCCTTATATAGTAGGCAAAGCTCAAGATATACCTTCCCTTTTCATTTGTGTCCACCCCATAATTGTTTCCTACTTGTAGTTTTTATTTCCAGATTGTTTGGTTGCTGTGTGGCAGCTGCACAACTGATACATACTAGCAAAAAGTAAAACCAATTAAATAAATCAAAGAAAATATTAGTCAGTTCCATCTGACAGTTTATCTCTTTTAAATTACTTTCATATAATAACTGAAATAGTGTGCACGGCTAAAATGGAAAGAGAGCTTCCCCAGCCCTTGTACAGTTTATATTAATAACTAAAGAGAACATATTTCCATTTGATTTGTGTGAAAGCCCCCACTGACACTGTTGGGAGATGCATATATGGATTGATCATTAGCAGCAGAGTAACAAAGTAAAGATCACAAAACACAGGTTTTTCCTAACAAGGACCTCAGGTTGCAACTACTCTAACTGCCTGCCAGTTTACCAGATTTATCAAAAACACATCTTGCAGTTAACTGGACTTTAATTGGTTTAAAGACACATCAACATTTTGGTTTTGTGTGAAATAACGCAAGAGACGGAGATATAATGTGCAATGAATGCAGGCAGGTTTGTTTTTGATGAAGTGAGAACGGAAAGGGTTGAAATACCCTGCCGCACTGGAAACGCAAACATAATATTGTTCTAATGCATTATTATTAATTTGTTAATAACAACATGATAGCACTCACAATGTGCTATAGGAGATTTCCAGACTTTCAAGAAGGAGCCAATTCTGCCCCACAAGTTCACAATCTGAGGGGGAATGTGCCAAGAGAAGGGACACAACAAATAGGGATTTTTAAAATACAAGTTAAGAACATTCACTGTAGGCGGTATGGCAGAATTGGTTCTTAATGAGGCATAACTGGTTAGTTTCACACTCTGTCTAGTTTTGCTGCCCAAGCTGAGGGAAATACTTAAATGCCCCATTTAATCAAAGCATTTAAGCATGCGCTCAACTCATGACTATTCAGCAAAGTACTTAAGTATGTCAATGGGACTTAGCACATGCTTAAAGCCTCTGTTCAGGTGAGCACTTACATGCACATAACTTAAGTACTTCAAGCTCATGCTTAAATGCTTTCCTAAATAAGGTTATTTTCCTGAATCCGGACATATGTGCTTTTCTGAATAGACCTGGGCTTGAGCATGAGTTTTAACATCAAGTATGTGCTTTAATGGGTTGGGGAATAATTAAACAACAGTATAAATGATGTAAAGCAAATCAGATTTTTAAAATTAGTTTAGCTTTAATAATTTAAGGGAGAAGAACAACAGGTAAGAAATTGAAAATACAGGTAGTGGGCCAGGTTCTCAGCTGGTTTAAATCTGTCTAACTTCACTGACTTCCTTAGTTGAGGATTCAGCCCATTATTTTTATCTTCACAATACCTCTTGAATGTGGGTATTATAAACTATTCAAGCTGGATAATGCTTTCCAAAGGATCATTTCTGCTTCATCCTGTTCTCTCCTTGTGCTCAGCGATTAAGGAATTTACTGGGTATGGACCAATACTGCTCTCATAGAACTCAATGACAAAACACTCATTGACATAAATGGAAGCAGGACTGGGTCCAAGGTGGCTTCACAGGTTTTCATTATCCAGAAAGTAGAATCTTCTGTTTTGAATTATTTGATAATCCTGTGTTTTAAGTGTTCATTGCTTGAAGGACAATGTAATGCTTAGTAATGTGTACATGATATCAACTGTTCTCATTGTCCGAGATCAATAGATATCAAAGGCAAACAGAGGACTACCTATGTATAGCTCATTTGCCCTCATGTGCCCCTCTCTGAGTTCTGGAATCTGCTGCAATTCCATTCTCTACACTTGTGCTCCATAGGAGAACCATAACACTCGTAGGATAAATATGATGTTGTGTGTGGTCCATTAAGTAACTGATGATGTTAAGAAATGTACTGATATGATACTCGATGTTTGTTTGTAACTGCCTTGTCCAGTCTTGGTTCTCATGAGCCTCTTTAATACAGGAACATCATGATTTAAATAATACAGGACTGTAGAACAGTCCTCATTAAGTAGTTTGTTTATTTTCCATGAGGAGAAGCCTGATTTATTTATTCTCTCTTTCTCTCGTGTGTGTAATATAAAATTTTTAAAAGAGAATTTTAAAATTCTCCTCTCTCGAAAAGTCTCTGTTCCCAGAAGACATATAGTCATTTTTTAATGTGGGTTAGTGGCAGTAAGTTAATGAATTTCTATCAGAGACATTTCAACTAATAAGATATAGTACTGAATTTAAATTGGAATATAAATTTTATACAGTAAAATGTCTGTAATAATGGAAGAGGGGCAGAATTACAAATGCTAAATATTCCAAACTGCCTCTATTTTAAGACTACTGGAGTGCATTTGAAATGTTACATCAGCACAGAGAAACTGCTTAGAGTGGGAATGATCTTGTTTACTTGTTTGTTTACTGTGTTTACTAATCTTGTTTATTGGTTGATACATTCTATGCATATTTGTCTGTCAGCACTGAACCTTGAATAGGCAGGTCAAACCTACCGCAGTCCTTTTCAAGTGACTTAGATCAATACTTAAAAACCCTGCATCAGCATAGCTGCACCAATGCAGCTGCACCACTGTAGCATTTAAGTGAAGATGCTCTTACGCTGACAGGCATGGTTAATCCACCTGTGTGAGCAGCGGTAGCTGTGTTGACAGGAGAAGCCCTCCCATTGATACAGCACTGTCTCAATGGGGAGTTAGGATGACATTGTTGTATCAACATACATTTGTAGTGTATACCTGGCCTCACTTAAGTTCCTGTGCTATTAATAAAGTTAGGAAGTGTCACATCACTACTCAATTTGCTAAAACATGTTGTTTAACCCCTTCACAAGTTTAATGGACATTGCTCCAAATTCTGAGGTGTTTACTCAAGACCCCATTTTCCTTTTCATGGGAATAACTTGCACAGGGAAGGGAAAATGCCTCCCACATAATATAAAAGAAATAAGAAAGTCAGTCCATTGACCCTTTTATCCCTTAAAATCTATTGGGATCTTGAGGAGTTTACAACATCATTACTTCCTGGACAACATTTCCTACTACAGCCCCTGCAGAAGCAGAGAGCTTGAGACATAAGCCCTTGCATTAGAAGCCTGGTATGAGGCGGGACCTGCTCACAGAATCTGGCAAGAACTGGCTGATATTGCAGAAATACACATTGCTAAGAACAGTGGCATAGCCAGGTGGATGGAATAGGGGGAGCAATAAAAAAAAAAAAAGGTGCCACCCGCTGCGGCGCTTTTACTTACCCAGCAGCACTCCAGGTCTTCGGCGGTGGACCCTTCACTCACTCCAGGTGTCTTCGGCGGCACTGAACGTTCTGCCACCGAAATGCTACTGAAGACCTGGAATGAGTGAAGGTCCCGCCATCAAAGTGCTGCCCCTGCCACGGCTGGGTCCAGGCCGCACCACCCTAGCCGTGGCTGGGTCCAGGCTGCTCCAGCAGCGCTGCCCCAGTAGGTCTGGGTGCCCTGGGGTCAGGCCGGGCCTGGGCTGGGCCAGATCGCGCTGTGCTCTGGCTGTGCCTGGGGCTGGCCCGGGGCCTGACTGCCCCACCCCAATTGTGGCTGGACCCTGGCTGCTTTGGCTTTGGCTGGACCCAGGCAGCCATGCTTGGGGCTGGCCCCGACCATGCTGCAGCATAGCTGGGGATGGTGGAGGGGATTCCCTGCACCCTGACCATGGCAGGTTGTGGGGCTGGGTGAAGTGGGGACTGGGAGAAGGGCACCCCAGCCCTAGCAGATCCCCAGGCAGGTTCCTTGAGCACATGTGCAGCACTAAAGCGGCTGCTGCGTAGCCACACAGCGTACAGGGAACTTAGAGCAGAACATCCCAATATCAAGGATGGTACAAAAACATTACCCAAAGATAAAAGGAACACAGTGACCTCTCCTAAAAGGTAACATCAGGATGACAGTTTGTAACTTGTTTATATTAGAGTATAAAGATGTATTTTAAAGGGAGTATTTTTGGCCAGCTTAGGGGGCAGTGGAAAGTTCCGCCACTGACTAAGCTGTGGCATACATGTTTTAGTATCCTTGTAGCATCTGCCAGGTGCTATTACTGTGCTTCAGTGACAGTAAACCTGACCCGGGGCCTTCATACCTTAACAGATCTTGTGGTCATTGGGCGGTTTGCTTGAGGTCTGCTGGGACAGCACACAAGGGAAACACACACATGCAGCCAAACATCTTACCACAGGGGCTATGGATACTTTTAAAATGGGGTTTCTATAACTTGGGGGAGAAAGCATGCAAGTTAATGCAGCTTCACATTGTATTAACTTGGGGGGCTGTTCCATGTGGGATTTATGGGTTGTGGGCTAGGGTGGGAAGAAGAATATGTAGGAATCCTACTCACCCCACAGAGGGCCTTCTGTGAGTAGGGAGAAGCTAGCCTGGAGCTTTCTCCTTGTACAAGCAGTCTCCTTGCCACATATGGACCTGGAGAAGATTATGGGAATCTACTTTTACTTAGATTTTACTCAGTCCTTAGCTGGGCAAACTCCCACTGATATTGAGACTGAGGAATAACCTCAAGATTTGTCTTAGGCTTTGTAACATTTTGGCACTAGTCCAACTTTCTGAAGAAAAAAAATCTTATTTTTCATTTATGACGCTGGTTGACCTGGTGCCAGCTCACACCAAGGCCCTTAGGCCTAACTGAACACTGACAAATACAGAGCTGGAAACCAGTCTGGCTCACCTGTGTGTTAATATTGTTAAAATAGGTATTAGATTTATACAAATGTGTTTTAGTGTTTATGAAATGCTTGTAAATTGCTGCAGTATTAATCTCATTTATAATATCTGTACCCCCATATTATAAGGTTATATTGAGTGTTTGCATTGCAAATCTCTGTAACTGTGTCAATCATCAAATGAGAAAGGAACAAAAATGCTGGCTCCCTACAGTGCTGTTAGGTCCTGCCCACCAAGAAGGCCCACTGATGTTTCACAATGCCTCATTTGTTTTCAAAGAACAAAGACTTTGTTGATTGGTCCCTCCTCCCCCTATGTAGAGGAGACATGTAAGTGGACTCCTCCCATCAGTTTGAACTCTGGGGGAAGGGAATACAAATCCTGACAAGAAGGAACTGTCTCTCTATGATGCTTGGATTTGGAGATGTCAAGATTTCCAAGCATAAGCAAGGGATCCCTAGTTGCTTAGCCTGGACTAGCCCTCAAGGATGTATAGCACTTGCTTATTATAGAAGCTTCTATTGCCTTTTAGCATCTAACACTCTAACTTGTCTGTGTGTGTATATTTACCTGCTTTAACCTTGTAAATAAGTCTCATTTCTTTTTCTTAGTTAATGCATCTTTAGATAGTTTATTGTAGGATTGGCTACAAGCATTATCTTTGGTATAGGATCTAGTGTGCAATTGAACTGGGGGCAAGTGACTGGTTCTTTGCATTGGGAGTAACCTGAATATGGTTTCAAGTATCAGAGGGGTAGTCACGTTAGTCTGAATCTGTAAAAAGTGACAATGAGTCCTGTGCCACCTTATAGACTAACAGATGTATTGGAGTATAAGCTTTCGTGGGTGATGAAGTGGGTATTCACCCACGAAAGCTTATGCTCCAATATGTCTGTTAGTCTATAAGGTGCCATAGGACTCTGTCGCTGAATATGGTTGTGATTTTTTACATAAGGGACCATCTATTGCAAAGGCCAGACTTGCCTAAGTGGCAGGATGGACCGGAGTACCAAAGGGGACTGTCTGTGACTCCATGTTAAGGATGTTATAGTGCTTGAGGAATTACTTTTCCTCACTTTTTCTAGTCCTGCAAAGGAGGGGCAGAGAGTTCTTTTTGAGGCCTTTAGCATCTCTCTCCCTTCTGGAAATGCTATATTGTGAGTTATGTTTTCAGGGTTACAAAGCTGTTGCATTTGGCAATAACACACCAGAAGGGAACTCTTTAGAATGATTATTTTTGATTATAGCTCCCATAGAGCAGCTGCCTTATGAACCTAGTGATAAATCACAGTCAAAAGTCCACAGTGGTGATGAGGCGAGGTACAAAAAAACCTGGAAACTAGAAGGTGAAGACAGTGGAGGGAGCGTTGATTTGATTTTGATAGCTGCTAAACAAAGTGGTCTGACAAAAAGCATTAGTGCCCCTTTCAGTTCTCTCGATAGGAGGTCAACTGCCAAATGAGAGAAAAGGGCTGGGGTGAGTTATTTACTGGCTATAAGACTGATGACTTCTTATGTCTGAAATGAAACCCAAGTTGCTTGCTAGTGGATGTCCTAGTGTACCAAAACAGAGGCCTGGGCATTTAATCTCTGTGGGAGATCATGAAAGAAAGGCAGCAAAGGACTGTTGTCTGCAGTGGGCTGGCAACAGTTGGCATGTGGGAACTGCTACAGCTCCCTGCTGATGTTCTGGTAGATTCCATTGTGGTCCTCTGAAAACACACTATTCTTGTCTGAGGCACGGCAAGGGGGCACGTACAGCTGCTGTGTGTGATAGCAGAGATGCGGTGGAGGGTTGAGTGAATGTAGTTCTGACGTGGCCTTTTGAGCAGATATTTAGCACAACAATGTCTCCACGCCACAATTGCATTTTTATGATGATGTCTTGTGTCTATGAAGGGAAAAAGGAGCCTGTTTCTAAGAAACTGGTTAATGGTTTTGTTGACTGATCATCATTGTCTTTCTGACACAATGAAAGTGAAAGATGGTCAATATATTGTTTTTGTCTCATGTAATAGTGTTAAGAAGAAAGGGGGCATAGGGTGAAAGGAAGGGAGAAGTAGTAGTTAACAGGTGGTAGGCCTGAGGAAGGAATAGCTTTCAGTTGATGGTACTTGCATCGTGTGTGTGTGTGTGTGTGTGTGTGTGTCATTTTCACCCCTTTTACTCAGAGTCAAATTATTCCTGATCAGATCTTTGTGCTTTTGTAAACCTGTATAGATTTGTAGAGCTTAAGGCCAGAAGGAACCACTAGGTCATCTAGTCTGGCCTACTGTATACCACAAGACAACAGCACCACCCAGCATCTGCACACTAAACTCAGCAACTGATATTAGTCAAAAGCATTACAGCCTACAGGAGACTAGACTATTAAGTGCCACTGGCAGAGAAAGGAACAAAGGTGCACCAGTGCCTGAGGCATCTGCAATGGCAGGAAAATGATTGTGAGGTACACCCAGATAATCCTGGCAAGTGACCCACACCCATATGCTGCAGAGGAAAGCAAACCTACTCCCCAAGGTCACTACCAGACTAACCCCGGGGGAAAATTCCTTCCTGACCTGACATGTTGTGATCAGTTAGACATGAGCATATGAGCAAGAACCAGCCAGCCAAGCACCTGAGACAGAGAATACTCAGTGCCACCTCAGAGCCCTGGCCCACCTCATGTATCAGGAACTCAGCTGGCTCTAGGCATGGTTGCCTAGTGACCTAATGAGTTTGGCTGGGCCCAATAAGCTCTCACTAAGTGACTGTGCTTCCTGTTTGGACAGAAATGCCAGGAGATCATCATTGGAGTAAGCACAGAAGCTGCTCAATGTGTTCCATACCCACTGATGCCCCAGACCTGCTTCCTGTACCTGATCCTTGCTCCAGCCCATGCCTGTTCCCACTCCAGTCCTAGTCTCTACCTTCCTCCAAACTTCCTAGCTGCAAGTATTAGTTTGTCTCCTGATCATGGCTCTGGTTCCATCTTCCAGCTGTGCTCTGATCACTATGACTAACTCCTGTTCTGACCACTAGTTCACACCACTTACACCCCCAGTGTGTGACAGTTTGAACAGCCACAAAGAAGATGGGTGCCTCCCTCTGGGGAAGTCAATGGGCAGATTTTCTTCAAGATATACTCTGAGAATCTTCAGCTGTGGTTTGGATAGGGCATAAATGTATCTGGAAGGTACCTCATTCTCTGTTGGAGCTTGATGGGTAACTGTGGTGAAGTGGTAGAACATCCACCTTCTGTTTGTCAAATACCTTGGCACATTCCTGGTATTTGGTAGGAATTCCGGGCACTGCTGATGAACTTAGAGTTTGCCACTCTGGATCACTCGGGGACTGCAGTGACCCCAGATCTTGACTAGTCATTAGTTGGGACTGGGAAGTCATGCACGTGCACTGTGGGTAAAAGAAGAGTATAAACTGCCCGTGTATTCAGAGAGTCATGAGTGATGGGGCAGGTGTGAAAGTGAAGCAGTACAGGTGCACCAGTAAGGACCTGCAGCAGCCCGTATGCAACCCACATTAAAGCACTACCGGTTCTGGCCTTTAGAAGGGGCCTTGGGCGGAAAGGGCGGGGCTGGGGGTCAGCAGGGCACTGACGAGAGAAGCAAAAGTAGCAGGGACATTATAGCGCTGCCGCAGCAAAGGACACAACAGCGCTTTAACCTCCCTGACCGTTTTGCCCCCCCTCGGCCGCCAACGTGCGGGGGGGCAGGGGCAAAGGGAGCAGCTGCCCTGGGTCAGCGATTTAAAAGGGCTCCGGACACTGCTGCCACGGTCCGGAGCCCCTGACTCTTTAAATCACCACTGGAGCCCTGGGCAGGATGAGCCAGGCAGCCTGAAAGGGCTGGCTGCGGGATGCTGACCCCCGCCCCATCCCCCCCCCTTCTGTCTCTGGTCCCATACCAGTAAGTGTCTGGAGTTACTTTCACTCCTGGCCAGGGAACACCAAGGACAACTGGAAAATGCAGAGCATGGATAAGCCCCAACAACAAGATCTCTTGGTGACCACCAAAGGTAATGACCTCCAGGGGGTTGTCTGATGTGTGGTGGGGCAACCCTAACTGCAGTGAAATGAAATGTCTGCCTTCTGTTTGTGAAATGCCTTTGGCATGTTCCTGGTATTAGACAGGAATTCCAGGCACTGCTGTGGAACATATAGTTTGCAACTCTGGATCCCTCAGGGGTTGGAGCACCACACAGAGCTCACCTGGTGATTGGCTGGGGCTGGGAGGGTGTGCTTCATATAGAAAAGAAGCGTGTTGACTGCTTGAAAAAGGCATTCACTTCAGCCTCCACAATTTGACCCATCTGGCCCCCACAAAAGTGTTTATAGTCAAGACCGATGCCTTGGACTTCACAAGGGGCATGGTCCTCTTGAAGTTCAGAGGTCCTCACCAACTGCTTCATTGCTGAGCCACCTTCTCTCAGAAAGTGACCCCTGCAGAGAGAAATTATGACATATGGGTGCTCCTGGCCATCAGGGCCACCTTTAGGAATGGCCTTGCCTCCTTGAGGGGGGTTGCACCCCTGTCGAAGTCTAGACAGACCACAGAATTTGAAATATCTACAGACAACATGACTCGACCGATGTTGGATTTTCTGGGCCTTTTCCTCTCTTGATTTGAATTTACAGTTACTCATCATCCAGGCACTAAGACTGGGAAGGTGGACACCTTGTCCTGCAAAGACGAGTACCATGGAGTGGAGCAGGAAGCTCCATAAACCTCACACTTTGTCTGCAGGGCCATCGATGGTCATCTGATGACAGCTGCCCATTCTCTGCTCCTAGGTGAGCTGTCTGTGGCCCCCTATCCTAGCCTCTAAGAACTATTGGTTTGTCCCCATATTCCAGGTTCTGCCTGGAAAAAGACCACCACTGTGTGGGGATCACCTCTCCATTTCCAAGGGAAGTTCTTGGCTTCAGGTACTAAGGCTATGCCAGGACTCACCCATTATGTGGCATTTTGGCAAATTTAAAAACTGGAACCCGATCACTAGGTACTTCTGGTGGTCAATCCTGTGAACTGATATTAAATACTTTGTCATGGGCCCTTTGCACCCACATGAAGAAATCATGAGCCAGGCTAGTGGGCCTTCTTCAGTCCCTCTCCATATCTCCAAGTTCTTAGTCCACCCTTTCTATGGACTTCATTGTGGGGTTACTATGCTATCAAACAGCCTCAGTTATCCTGACTGCAGTGGACCTCTTGACAATGATGTGCCATTTTATTCCCTGCCACGCTGTTCTGTCTGCCTGTGAAACTGCATAGGTCTTTCTGGATCACAGCATGCTGACAAGGATCCTTTTGGATCAAGGTAACCAAATCGTTTCTCAATTCTGGCAGGAATTTTTCCACTTTATTGGCACCAAGCCCCTCATCTTAACAGCCTACCACCTACAGACAGAGGGCCAAATGGAAAGAGTCAGTCGGTACCTCCACTGTTTTCTGAACTTCCATCAGAATAATTGGTTTCCACTGTTGTGTTTGGCTGAGTACACACACAGCAATTGGGCCTGTGCCTTGACTCAACAGATTCCATTTGTAGCAAATTTTGGTTTTCACCTCCAGTTTCTTTCGGACTTATCAGAAGGCTCTGCTGTCCTGGCAGCCATGGACCTAGTCCTCCTCATTCAACAAATATACCAAGAACTCAGAAATCACTTACTTGACTCTAAAGAGTCTTAAAAGCATTATGCTGACTAAAAGCGTCACACTGCTCCTAATCTTGCCATAGAGGATAAAGTTTTTGGCTGTAGATCCAGAACTTAAGAATGGAGTGCACTTCCACCAATATCAACCACCAATACCTGGATCTTTGAACAAAGAAATCTAATGACCTTTAAGCTTCAGCTGCCAGAATCCCTAAAAATTAACTCCATCTTTCATGTTTCCTTCTTCAAGCTGTTCATTGACAACCCTTCCCTGCATGGGTCGATCCACCTCCACCCCCAGTAATAGTACAAAGGCAGGAGGAATATGAAATCCCTCAGGTCCTAGACTCCCAAAAGGTCATGGGGAATCTCCATCATCTGATAGACTGGGCCAGAGGAGTGATCCTGGGAACCAGAAACAAATGTTCCCGTTCCTACTCCTGACCTCCTGGAGAAATTTCACCAAAAATGCCCTGACAAGCCAGGGCAAGAGCCTATAGGAGGAGCCCACAAGCAGGGGGGAACCATCAGGAACTCAGCTGGCTCTGGGGACGATTGTCTGGCAACCCAATGAGCTTGGCAAGGCCTAGTGAGCTTTCACTAAGTGATTGTGTTCCTTAGTTGGACAGAAGTGCCAGTGGATTATTATTTAAGCCTCATAGCAACAGCTGCCCAGTGGCTGCTCAGTGCATTCTGTGCCTTCAGGTGCCTCAGATCTGCTTCCTGAACAAGTCCTTCTGCTGAATTGCCTGATTCTTGGCTCTGACCATAGGCTTGTCTCCTGACCATGAGTCCAGTTCTATTCTGAGTCTAACTAACCATTAGGTCACAGTGACATAATATACCTCTGTGTTCACACCCAACACATAATTGTAATAATGTTTGTACAAGATATGCCTATGAATTTTTAAATGATACCTCACAAATTTACTGATCAATAATATCATGGAAAAATGCACATAGCAGCATTATGTATGAAGTTATAAACATAAGTTGAAATCATGACTAAAAGTATGTTTTCCAGATAAGTCTGGGAAGTGGCCAAAGCAGTTCCTGAGAGACAAAGGGTAAGCTGATAACTCAGCCAGGTGTAAACAAGCCTGATGGACCAAAAACTGCTAACTGGCCATTCTTTGGATGAAAGGGGGCAGGGGCAAAAAAAAATCTACATCTTAGCAAAGAAACAGCATGGACTGCCTGTTGCCTTGCTCACAGCTGGAAATGCTTCTCCAAGAGGGATTATAAAAAGAAGGGGCAGACACCCAATCCACCCATCTCTCTCTCCCTCTCTCTCCCTCCCCCCACCCCACCCAGTGTATTCTATGTACCTGAAAAGATGAAGGAAACAGCTATTGGACTCTGGGGAAGGAGTCCTGATCTAATGAGTTTGGTCAGTAAGACTGCTGAAAGCATGTGGTAAGAGAACTTTTCTTTGAATCTAATATAGTTTAAGTTAGGCACTAGTAAGCGTTTTAATCTTTATTTTTCCTGTAACCATTTCTGACTTTTATGACTCACTACTTGTACTCACTTTAAACTCTTTGTACTCTTTGTGGTTCGTTAAAACTTGTTTTATCATTTTATCTAATCCAGTGTATTCAAATTGAAGTGTCTGAGTAACACCTTTTGGAGTAGCAAGTGGTGTGCATATTATTCCCTTTAAAGAATAAAGGGCTTAATATATTTGTACTGCCCAGGATAAGGCTGGGCAATACAGGACATTCATTTCTGGGGGAAGATCTGGGACTGGAGGGTGGAGAGGGGAGGTGTTGAGGTCACCTTGCAGCATAGCAGGCTGGTAAAAGCCATAGTGTGGCTGACTGGCTGCAGCACGCACAGACATAACTGGGAGTGACTTACATGCTGGAAGCTGTTTGTGAGCAATCCAGGTTGGCGGCTACAGCAGCAAGGCATTGTAAAGGACACTCCAAGTTACAGGGCAAGGGTGACACAGCTAGTGATTAGTCTGGATTGTACCCTGGTATGTCACAGTCACACTACCTATGCCTCAGTGTGTGACATTGTCCAGTGTCCCATCTCGAGCCATGCCCATACCTGATGCTTCAGAAGAAGGAGATTAAAAAAAAACACCCCAGAATACCTGGGATGGGGACTATGTCTGAGCCCACTTTCTCCAAAAATAGTTTCCATGTTGCCTGTAAATAAACCATTCATACCATCCTTGATCTATAAAGATTCTGCCAAATGAATAGGAAGATATTGCCTAAGAATCACGGTGCCATTCTGAGCGAGGCATACGGTTTCTGTGAGCAAGAGTGAGCAATCTATGTATTGAACATTTTGTTGCTCAATAACAGCCAGCTGATAGCACTAAAATAGGATTCTCTCTCTGTTTTTCTTCTTTTGTGCTTTAGGATTTCTGTAGCCTTTGACCATCTGAGGAGTGAGGTTCTGGAGCCTCCCAATAGGGGTTGTGGGGGCAAACAACTTGATTAGTTGTAAGAGAGAGTGCAATCATATAACAGGGTTGCTTGTGATGGTGGAGGCACGGGCTTGAACCCTGGGGCTCGCTTCCAGTTGATGATGTGTGTTCCTGAAGCTCATACTAAAGCTGGCCACCAGCAGGGGTCAGGGCAGCAGTTTTCACCCCTAGTATACTATGGGAGTGTTTTGATTACCTTCTTCTGAAGCATCAGGGATGCTCATGGTTGGAAGTGGGATACTGGGTAGGGTGGGCCAGGGCTCTGAGGTGGCACCAAGCATTCTGTCTCTCGGGTACTTGGCTGCCTGGTGCTTCATCACATAAGAACTGCCATACTGGGTCAGACCAAAGGGCCATCTAGCCTAGTATCTTGTCTTCCAACCGTGGCCAACGTCAGGTGCTTCAGAGGGAAGCTCAGGGTCAAACTGATATGTGGGATTGGGAAGGATTTTTCCCTCAAGTCAGATTGGCAATGACCTTGAGTATTTTTTTGCCTCCCTCTGCAGCATGTGGGGGAAGGTCCCTTGCCAGGAAATCTGGGTATATCTCTTTTTAATCATTTCTCTGCCATTACAGGGGACTTGAGCACCTGAGTACCTTGGTCCTTCCTATTCTCTTCCTCTTCCTTGTAATAGCCTGGTCTTCTGTGGACTATAATACTTCAGTCTCATTTCAGTTGTTGAGTTTAGTGTGTAGGTGATTGGTGGCCTGTGATGTACAGGGGTCAGAGTAGATGCTTTAGTGCAGTGTTTTTCAATCTGTGGGTCGCAACCCACTACTGGGTTGTGGCATGTAAGGTGCTGGGTCGCCTTGCTCTGGTCATCACCGCCAACCGGGGCATTAAAAGTCCCATTGGCAGTGCTGCCCAGCTAAGGCAGGCTTGTGCTTACCTTGTCCGACACCGCGCTGTACCCTGGAAGTGGCTAGTAGTGGTCCAGCTTCTAGATGGGGGCCACAAGGCTCCATGCACTCCCTCCGCCCTGGCTCCACAATCCCATTGGCTGGCAACCTGACAATGGGAACTGGAAGGTGGGGTGGTGCCTGTGAGTGAGAAAAGCGTGGAGCCACTTGCGTGCCAGACCTGCTGCTGGCCGCTTCCGGGGTGCAGTGTGATCCGCGATGCACCCCGGCTGTGCCGCTGACTGGGAGTTGCCAGAGGTAAGTCTATGCCTGTGCCCCAATCCCCTGCCCCAGCTTTGAGCCCCCCCAAACCTGGATACCCTTCCTGCACCCCAAACACCTCATCCCTGGCCCCATCCCAGAGCCTGCACCCAGAGCCCTGACCCCCTCCCACACTCCAACCCCTAGCTCAGAGTCCCCTCCCACATCTGAACCCCTCATTCCTGGCCCCACCCCTCAGCCCTCACCCCTGCACCCCAACCCTCTGCCCTGGCTCTGAGCCCCTCCCACACTCCAAACCCCTCATCTCCAGCTCCGTTGGGTCGCAGGTATCAACAATTTTCTTCAACTGGGTTCCCAGAAAAAAAGTTTGAAAACCACTTCTTTAGTGGTCCCTTCTGGCCTTAAAAATCTATAACTATGATTCTGTGACGTGGTGACATGGCAGTTGTGTCCAAATTTTGCAGTAACTAACACCTGTGAAGCTTAATTACTATGCATTAAGCAACCTTAGCTAAGGTTAAATGGCACTCAACCAATGGGCAGAGGAAAATCTAAAAGAAGAATGACATTTTCTTTGTATTTTTTCATTTCACTGCCTCCTTGGATGCTTTTATGTTCTCCACTATGGAAAATTATTGGCAAGCTGTTACATATATGAGCCACAACATATCTCAGAAAAAACAGTAAGGATTTCAACAGTGAGCCACAGTCAGCCTGTTTACTCAAATATTTCAAGGGTCAGTTTAGATTCAAATCATTCTGACACCAAAGGAAAGTTTGTCTTTGAAACTTCGCTTCTCAGGGGACTGTCTGGGGAGTGGAAGGCAATGTATAATTATAGTATACAGCTGTTATTTGTGCACTGTCGGCATGTATCCCATCTGGGGGTCCATAGATTACAAGTAAAGAAAACGTAGTGCGAGAGGATTGTATGTTTTCCCCAGGGTTGCCACCAAGTTACACGCCACCCTCTCTTCCTGTTCTCTCTGTCTCAGGCCCACATGTATCCCTACTCCTCATCACTCTGATACTACAGTAATGAGCACCAATATAAGAACCTGGGTGGATGGATCACACCTACCCACTTGTACCAACTCATACAGCACAAAATACAGTTGCTTTTATTTTGGGCCAAATGATTACCAACCAGAAAACGTTACTCAGGCTTTGAGTGAACACTGAAAATATAAATGGTGCCTGTCCTGATTCCCTCTTTTAGTCTTTTAGAAACTTCTTTTATAGAGTTACCTTCATTTTACAACCTGCCTTGTTACCTCCCCTCCAGTCTCCTCCACCTTTTTCAGGAGCATGACAGATAAACAGCCTCTACATATGTGCAGAATTGCTGGCTTCTAAGGCATATTTCCATTACTGGTGTCAGGACAGCAGTAATAAGGTATGAAATCATCCTGACCATGAGACGTTTTCTAAGCAAAGTCTCCTCCAAAACAAGCAGGCATTGTGAGCCTGATGGAGAAGTGAAAGCTGCATAGCATGAGGAGGGCCTTGGAGAGCCATATATTTGAAGGCCGTGAGTGGCATTTCTGCATTTCTTCCCACATTTGGTCCATTTCTGTTTGTTTTTTTCCAGAGAGGCTGGCTTGTAATGCAAGAGGACAGTGAGGCTTTCCACATACTCTAATGTAAGCAAAATAGCAATGAATATAGTTCAAGGAAAAGCAAGGGCGTGTTTTGGTTTGTTACTCTTGTAAAATACGTGAAATGTTCTAGCGGAATACATAGGTTTGAGGAACCATTTTCTGAATATGCTGTAGAAAAATGCTGGGTTATATCTCATTACTCGGAATTGAACCAAGTCCCGAAACTTTCCAACTTCAAGCCATTATTATTTGTATTCCTTATTATTTGTATTACTGTAGCACCTACAGGACTCAGCTAAGATCAGGGCCTAATTGTTCTAGGCACTGCGCCTACACCTCTCTGAAGAGCTTACAGTCTCATGAGATAACACAGACAAAGACTGGGAGGAAGGAGGTATTATTACCCATATTCTATAAGTGGGGAACCTGAGACACAAAGAGATTAAGTGATCTGCCCAAAGTCACACAGGAATATTGTGAGAGAGCTGGGAGCTTGAATCTCTCAAGTCCCAATTGACTGCTGTGATGGGGCAAGGCCAGATGGCTACAGTAAAGTACTGAGAAACAGGTATGTTAGCCCCAGGCTAAACAAATCCCTAGTACCATGGTAACCAAATGTCAGTTGCTCCAGGTTAATCAAGGCACCTGGGGCCAATTAAGATCTTTCTAGAAGGCAGTAGAGATAGCTACTTTAATTAGAACACCTGCAGCCAATCAAGGCAGGCTAGTCAGGGCACCTGGGTTTAAAAAGGAGCTCACTCCAGTCAGGCAGGGAGGAGCCAGAGGAGGAGGAGTGTGTGTGAGGAGCTGGGAGCAAGAAGGCAAGGAGCTGAGAGTGAGAGTGAGAGTGAGAGTGAGAGTGAGAGTGAGAGTGAGAGTGTGTACTGCTGGAGGATCGAGGAGGACAAGCGTTATCAGACACCAGGAGGAAGGTCCTGTGGTGAGGATAAAGAAGGTGTTTGGAGGAGGCCATGGGGAAGTAGCCCAGGGAGTTGTACCTGTCATGCAGCTGGTACAGGAGGCACTATAGACAGCTGCTATCCACAGGCCCTGGGCTGGAACCCGGAGTAGAGGGCGGGCCCAGGTTTCCCCCAAACCTCCCAACTCCTGATCAGACACAGCTGACCCAGACTGTGGGTTCCACAAGAGGGGAAGATCACTGAGGTGAACAAATCCACCAATAAGCGCAGGACCCACTAAGGTAGAGGAGGAACTTTGTCACACTGCCTTAACTACAACTTCTCAAAAAAAAAAAAAAGCATTAACAGCAGATGTATTTGTTATCCCAGAATTGGGGAAGTATTTTTGCTAATTACCCCATAGTGCTGTTAAAGCTGGGATAGTTAACACTTGCCAGCGAAACCTTAGCCCGAGAGGTTTCTAAAAGAAGTAGGTGCTAGGAGAATAAAAAGAATGAGGCTATCCACCAGCTCAGAATGGGAATTGTTACTGTGGCAATCTGGATGGAGCCCAAAAGGCTCTCTCTCTTTTCTGGAGGAAATTGTTTAGGAAAATTGGAGGAACTAATGGATTTCTGAGCATGTGTAACCGCACATGAATTAAAATTAGTGACAGGAAAACCCCAAAGCGGGTCAGCAACTTGGATAAGCACCTAAAAATATTACCTGAAATAGCTCTGTGCTTTGGGTTTGCAAAACTGGGCTGGAAATCTTCAGAGAATGGGGCTCCCTGTGAGATTTCTGGTACTTCCTATTTTTTGTTAGGCAGGAAACATGCCGAGAACAGGCTCTCACATTGTATTTTGGCATTTCTGTTTCCAGCTGCACTTAGGAAGAAAAGGGGCACATAAAACTGACATAATGATGATGGGGAAAGGGTAACTGAAATGTTTTGAACCTTTGTTCAGGTTGGGGCTGGTTTTATCACTCTCCTCCCCCCCTCCCCACATTTTAAAATATAGTACCTTATTCTTCTTGTATGTGATTTGGCAAATCAGGAGCAACTTCACTAAGTCAATGGAATTACCCCAGTATAAAATGAGTGATAAATTAGAGAAGAATCAGGTGCATAATCTACTTATTAACCAGAATTGGGTACTCCTAACATTGCAGTGTTTGTCCATGACAAATAGCCTCAAAATGAAAAATACAAAATAATACCATACAATTATGGAATTTAATCATCCAGCATTTAATCATTGAATCTAGGGCTAGAAAAATAATACAACAGATGACATCCTTATTGAGTGGGAAGGATATGCCAGGGAAGAGGCAACTCAGGATGGTCCATGATATGAAACCACGACTGCTCTTAAATAAGTACCAGAAGCAAAGCATTAAACTGAGTTCAAACTACAGCTGATAAGTTCCGTGGTCCTGTACACTAGACAGATGCTGACATGATAATAAATAAACACCTACAAAGCCCTCATGCCACCGAAGAGAGTCTAGTACTTTCTGTGGAAAATGAAGGTCTTTTCCCAATTTTTTACAAGATTTATCAAGTAACTGTGATTCTGTGTGCCCCAGATGCCATCACGCTAGGACATAATAAAGGAATTACCGTAAGTCAAAAAACAGGATATTGAGATTCCATCAGAACAATGAGAGAATGTGCTACCACCTAGGAAAATTACAACAGGTGGCCAGTACAATAAACAGGCCATACCTAAAGGGATCAGCACAAAGGTCTCAGTGGAACAGGAAATCAAGTCCATTGTTGTATTACAATACTTTCCTATCTCTGTGTAAGGCTCCAAAAGATTCTCAAAAGCAGTGGATGTGATGTATTATGAAATGTAGTAGATCATATTCTAGGATTGACTAGACGTATATGCAGGTAGGCAACACTGTATTGCTGAGACCTAGAGTATGTCCATATTGGATTCCAAGGTGTGATTCCAACTTGGGCAGACATACCCATGATAGCATACCTAAAAAAAGCAGTTTAGATGCGGTAGTGCAGGTTTCAGTGTGGGCTCTGCAAGCACTCTGGGGACCTACTCACACTTCTGGCCTGTTCTGAAGTCCATGCCACCACATCTATGCTGCGATTTTTAGCCATGCTAGTGCAGGTATGTCTACCGAGCTGCAGTCACCCTTTGGATTTCAGTGTACACATACCCTTAGACTATCATAGCCATTAGTCGGCTTTGCAGAGGAATAACATGGAGTAAGGTCCCATTTTTACTCCCCAGTTCAGCACTGCCCAGCTACGGTGGAGGGAGCCTGACTACTCACGTGATGCTCCTTGCTGTGAGCAAGTGGGAGAGGAAGGATTTGGAGGAATCCTGGTTCCACTCCACACCCTACACACTCATTGGCCAGAGCAGCTGGCCAGGTGTCTGAGGGGAGGGAGAGTGGCTCCACACGAAGAGTTGTGGGGGTGACCTAGTGCCCTTTCCCATCTCCAGAATAAGGGTGGATCGAGGAGGAAGTAAGTCCTCCAGTTGGAATGGGAGGGAACCAAGTGATTGTTTTTCCTAGTCATAATTCATTGTTTGATATGTTCCTGGGATGGTGCAGCTATGCACTAACCCTTAGTCAGGGCTGAATGTAGATTTGCAATCTCACTCTGAGAAAGGAATTGTATGTGCAAGGGAGGTTCTCATTAAAATGTGACCAATCTCTGAAGATTTAAAATCAGATATCATAAACCAAGTAGTTTCTCACATGCCCAGAACCAGACGTGTGTGTGAGGTGTACCAGAGCATACATCTGCTTTCTTGACACAAACACTTAGGTGAGAGCATATGTGGAACAATATGAGACATGAAGGGCGTACAGTGGCTGACCAAAAAAAGAAGGAACTATAGCCCCAAGAAATTAATCTTATTCATGTTTAATGAGATGAACAACCTGATCACAAGAGACTATCTCTCTAATTTCTTGCAAGTGGATTACCTCAAGGGCATCTAGATAGAACTAGCATTAATAAACTCTGTCATGCATATTCTGCTAGATGTGACATAGCAGATAGGTTATGATCAGACAATAGATCCCAGTACACCTCAGAAAGATTCAAGAAAGTCTGTGGAAAAATGGGAACTCTAGCACAAGGCAGTATCCCTGGATGCATGCAAAGTAAAAGGAAATCATCCCTAGCTGATCATGATGGGCAGCCATAATGAATCTTCCCAGGGTGGGGGGAAGAAGATCATAAAGGCTGATCTGCCAAAGAATCAAGATAGTCATCCCAGCAGTGACTGGCTTTTTACAACAAAATGGAAGAACATGGGGCAAATCCCCCAAACTATCAATTGTTCTGATTTTATTTATTAAATGAGTGCAAAACAACACTACTGGACTAAGAACCAAAGAACCAAATCCATTAAGCATGGGAAAGGAAGTCCAGATTGAACCACTGACCTATAAGGAAATTAAAAGAGGCATACCTCCAAATTCCAGTTGTTCAAAATGTGAATATTTTGGTTTGAGACACAGATCCCAGGGTGGTGTTTCTGTCCCCTGATTGGATCAGAATAACTCTCAGAATCGAGTTTGCAGTGAAGATACTCTCAGTTATAAATTTGAAATTTGCTTTCTATATACCTTCTGCAATAGTCTTGTGACATTTCTGCAGGTAAAACTATTTACTAAAGTATTTTTTGAAAATCAAGTACATAAAGGGAATGAAGAGAGTTGAAGCAAATTTATTTTTAAAATTTTGAAATGATGCTATTTTGGGATCTTTATTCTTCTCTGTATTCATCCACCAGTTATCAACGTACTGGTGATAAAAAGCTGTGATTCAACAGCTAGTCCTTTGTTAACAATCGCTGGCCACAATAAGCAATCAGCTCCTATAACACTGACCTTTCACATGCTCAGATAACCTCTATAAAAGGAAAGATGTAACAAGTAACATGAAGACCAGGAGGCAGCACACCAGGTTCACCAGGGAAATATTTAAGGGAATCCCAAGGAAGTGGAATGAGGTCAGAGGGCAGATTGTGAGGTGGGAACTTAAGGGACTAACCTGAATTATGTGAGCTGCTGTAACATTACACTGAATGAAAACACCCTTTAGTTATAAACCAATGTCTTTATTGCAGCCTTATGCTAGGTATATGAAACAATTAGTACAAATAAATTACAACATTACTGAACACGAGCATATATATATTTCTTTAATTTTACAGCAATAGAAGAGGCCAAATATCCATATATATTATATTTAATGAGAGAGATTCTACTTTTAATGAAGTCTCTGTGCTCTGCAGTGCAGTGAGTGCAGATTTGCTAGTTAATAAAGCCCTAACAGTGTTTCTGTGCATGGAAAATGAATCTGAAACGATTGTCAGATTATCTGTTTGGCATGCCTGACTGGTGTCTGGAGTGGCTTTGCTAATGTGCTATTACTCAATGTCATTAACCCATAGAAGTGATTGAAAGGTGAATTTATATTTGCATCATGCTGTTCAGAACAGGCGGTGCGCTGGATTAATAGTGTCCTGTGAAATGATGCTGCACAGGATAAAATGAACCATTCATTTCAGAAAGCACATGTCCCTACTCTGTGTCGGTCCCCTTAAGATGTGTGTAGTATTCAGACTGTGAAACGACAGCAACAAAAAGTTGCCTGTAAAAGAAATGCATTTTGTTTCCTATTTTGTTTGACATTAGAAATCTGAAGTTTTTACAGTTCCTAAGAGAAGCCTCCTATTTCGCTCCTCAGCAGCAAAAGCCACATTAAATACTTTGGAAATATACTGTGTAGAGCATCTATAGTAAATGTTCCATTAAAAAGGGGGGGAATGGTTAGAGAGAAATTCCTTCACCATGACTTTATACATGAACGGATTCATTAAGAGTCCTAAACATTTCCCACCCCCCTTCCTAAATATGTGTACTTTTTTTTCTCTTCATAAGATAAAGCATCAGTATTAAATTGCTAGTTTGAGGCAACTTAATGCTTTCAGTCCCAGTCTATTTTTTTAAAAATAACATTCCTTCTCGCAATGAATGCCCCCCCCCCCCCCAAGCACTATTTGCACAGTATAAATTAGCATCCACACCATTCCATTTGAACGTTTCTTTCAATTGAAAAGGGTCTGCAAGGATTTGTCCAGGCTTGTAAGGAAAAGAGACTGTTCTGTTGCCTATTAAAACAAATAAAATAGGAGGAAAAATGAGTTATGACTGTATTTTGTGTTTTTTGGAGATCAGCTTCTACCATTTGAGTTTACAACCATGTTTTTAACATTCTGCCTGTTCTGGTTTTTTAAATTGGGTATTTAAAAAAAAACCAAGAATGTGTGTAGCTTTTTTGTGCCACACTTCACATAGGACAGAAGAGAATGAAGGAACACGATAATCTGACTCGATGTACGTTATTTCAAATGCTTTCAAGTACCCAGAGAATGGACATTGACTTTACGACATTAGGCACGTACTCCTCTAGGGTTTATGCAATCAAAACTCTCATTGCCTTTAGGAAGAGGCTTGCCAGCATGATCATGTAGTAGGAGTCCACGCCCAAATGTTACAGAAGAAAAGTTTAAAGATCTGGCATGTAAGTGAAAATTGTGTGACATTAACAAATTATAGAAAAGGAAATTGCAGAGAGAGAAAACTTGATCTTAAATGAGAGGTGTCATGGTAATAAATGACATCTGAGAGTTATGTTGACAAGCTAGTGTGTCTTGGATGAGGATGTGGAAAACTGCATGTCAGCAGTATGGAGACACTTCTGTTTTATGCACTTGATTTGGATACTTTTCAGTCACAAGTACATTTTTTTTATTTTTTTATTTTTTTAAGGAAATATCTTATCAGAAAATGTTTTCTTAAATACCTTAGATTAGTGCTAATGATTTGTTTATAAAGTATAATCTGATAAATGATGGCAATATTCTGTAGACCCAGAAAAATAGATCATGCCTACTATTCTTATTAATTACTGTTGTATTTATTCTGTTTAATCAGATGGAGACCAGTTTTCTATTGTCGTGTCTCATAATAATAATTGCACTAATGAGTGTAATTGTTACGATAATGAGAACTGAAACCTAACAGCAGTAACCCCTAAATTGTCTTGCATAAAAACAGATGCATGCAGAGCAATCTTTAAGTTCCTTGCTTGTGCTGCTTAGTGTTACAGCTTAAATATACAGATTCTTGTGTGCATTAATTTGTGTTTTATTTTATGGTAAAATAAAAAGAAAAGAATCCCAAGTTCATCCACATGGACATGATAGATTGCAGCAGCTTTTCCAGGGGCATTCATTCATCACATACTTTTAATACATATATTTAATCTCCTGGTGTTTTAAACAGAGAGTTCATTGCTGTGTACAAAGTTAATTAGCACAGCTTCTTAGGAAAAGAGTTATGCTGGAGGCAGTTTTAAAATCTTGTGTATTTTAATTTTTTTTTAAATCTAAACATTGAAATCAAAAGGGCTATGTACACTTACCTGCACAAAATGGATTTAGCCCGTATTTCTAGAACCAAAACTGCTCTTTCACTATCACTCTGGAAATTGTTTTTATGCCAAATGGATTTTTATTTTTGTTAACCAACAAAATGCTGTCTGTGCTTTGTCCGAGCACACCCATTGACAAGCAAAAAGTGACACATTCTATCGCTTCATGACACCAAGATGAAAGCAGCAGAGGTGGGATACAAAAGTATAATAAATGATTATCTAGTTCTGGAAATCATTAAGTAAGCCCAGACTTGTAGCGTTTGTCCTTCTGTTGAATCGTTATGCCACTGAAAAACCAGCTTTGTGTATCATTAGTATATATGAAGTGTAGACAAAAGCCTTGAAAATTCAAGCAGTTAATTTTTTAAAGGGCAAGAAATGAATCAGAATTAAAATGCATTTCTTATTTTTATTACTATAACTTAGATGAAAACAGAAAGAATGTTAAAAATCGCTGCTGATGCTGTTAGTGTAGTCTTGCATTTCACTCCAAAAGGAAAACAAAATGAGTGACTCTTTCCACTGAAGTCTGTGACATTGATTTAAATATGAGCAGGATCAGACCCCAGACTGAAGAAAAAAATCACATATGCATGTTAATTATGAAAATAAAAAAATAAAACCCCATAAAGTATATTTAATGTTGGTTGTTGGTAGTGGAAGAATAAATTATTCCTGGTTTAATCAATTTCTTAAAATGCCTCTGTAAAATCTGTTCATTCTAAATGTTTGTGCCTACGCCAAACTGACAGTGTTCCCTTCACTTTAATAGTTTATTTTCACTAAACATATAAATATATTGTAAAACAACTCTGTCAAGAATTCTTCCAAAATAATTTTTGTGACATTTCTAAATAGACTAAACTACACTAAATCCTTGCCAGGTTTCTATTGCTGGTGAGGGAGATTGGGGTTATGAGCATGAAAATCAATCTAAATGTATTCCTTTCTCCTACTGTGTGCTCTTGTACTTATGCAATTCATTAATAGCCCAAACTTAAAATGCATAAAGAAAAACAAACAAACTGCTGTCTGGGATGGAGATGTCTTTTATAGTTCATTTCAGAACAAATTTATATTCACTTTATAATCTCTAGAAAAGAGAGACACTAACCTACTTAGGGCAAGACCGGTGTACACCTGGACTATCTAATTATAGATACATTCCCTGCAGTTAGTCTGAGTGCCTTCAAATGAAATAGGAAATTTTGTTTGAGAGGGTCCCCTCAGTATGAGTGGAGATGTTTGGATGAATTAAGAAACCCCTGTACACAACTGACTCTTTGCCCAAAACTTGAACTAGAACTTCTGGAAAATTCAGAACTGTTCAAGTTAATGGTCCATTCCACTCTCCCTACAACTGCTATTTCTTTGCTACAGTGGCAGGCCATCTGTGGCACTGCAGCCTGCTTCCTTAGGTTCTCTCTTTAGAGAGGTAGCCTGCTGCGCACACCATCCTGTCTCTCTGTCCAAGTTTTCTCCTCACAGTACAGCTAGGTAAATGGATCACTTACCTAGCTGGGTAGTGTCCTCTTTCAGGGGTCTTCTTCAGGGATATCACTTGCTCAGAAATGTACAATAGAGAGAGAGAGAGATTCTAGGATATAAATAGCGCCAAAGCCTTCAAAGTCCTCTTACATATGAAAATAGTAGGAATAATGAGAGCCTCTGTGAGGAAGGCTTACTTGGTTGGCTGCTGGATGCCATGGTGCTGGAAGGGGCAGAGGTGTGGGCTGAACAGTGGCTCTTTGAAGAGGAAACCTGCCTAAATGGAAGAGCAGACCTTCCCTCCCTATGTCACTTAAATCCGATAAATGGAACTCTAGCTTGTTGTGGAGGGTATATGCAAGGAGGGGCCCATACATATGTGGTGGAGTGGTATTGAGAAAGCTGTGCATAGTGGTGGGAGCTTGTCAGAGGTTCACATTAGTCAGGTAAGTGTTGGGTAATCACCTGAACTTTAGGATGCTTGTGTGAATGGTGCTTCGGAAAGAGAAGACCTCTCTTGCTCATGTAATTCAGGATCTCTGACAATTGTGAAGGCAGCCAGTGTGATAGAACCCTCCGAGGGGCTGTGTTTCACTCTCACTTGGATACATTTTACTTTATGGTTTAAAAGGCCAGCTGCGGGGAGTGGCTGGCACTGATCCTCTTGTCTACATGAGAAACCAACCCCCCATCACTCTTTCTCCTGAGTGCCCTGGGTACTTTGTGATTGTTCGATTTTAATTTTTTATTGTTGTGTTAGCTTAACCTGCAGCTGACCCATACAGATTTCATTTGGAGCAGTGCCACTTAGTAGTAATGCTTTTTTCTGACACCCTGTAGAAATTATGTTGCCAGTCTTGTGGTTTCAGCCGTCAGCGCTGGCGTAAGTTCTTTCTGGTGCATCCCCCTGTGAGGAGCCTTGTACAGGATTTCTTTTTTCATTATTTAGCACCTCGCTCTTGGCATTACATTTGAACTCTAGAACTTTTCAAGTCCACTTACTTTCCTCGAGTTTGATAGGTGGTTGCTAGCCCTTGGAGTGCCACTCTGATGAAGCCGAACATGTTCTTGGAATATCTACATACGTGGTTGAAATATACAAGGGATTCAGCTCTTGGCAGACATCTTTAAAAGAAGGAGGATGGGATGATTTTTTACTCCCTCCTCCTCCCCTGAACACACACACATACACGCCCAGGAGAGAAAAGGAGAGAAAGCTCTTTGTCCTAGAGTGGATGAACATGATTGATGATGATGACAGTATTGCACATGTGCAGAGTTGTGATTACACTCAGCTTCCAGTGACTGTGAATGTGTGAAATGTCCCAGTAATTTAAAGTTGCCGTGAGGAGGAAACCATTACTTTTTGGGTACATGCATGAATTTTAAAACCATTCCAGATGTGTTCCCACAAAGCAGTTTAAATGTGATTTATACAAGCACATGTAAGTCTATACTCAAGACTGGCCACCTCAAAACTATGCACAATAATCCTAATCTTGCGTCAAGAACTATGCAGGTGGACCCCTACGTCAGCCTGGAGCCTCATTGAATTAAGTAGGGTTCTGTGCAAGTTCAGAGGCCTGCCCTGAGTGGTTCTCAGTGGAATCCGAGCCTTATAGCTATCTCCGCTGCTTACAGATGCATACAGCTTACTTGTGTTTTATCCTTCACACTGGAAAGGCTGGGTGAATTCCTGGCTCTATTAAAGTCAGTGGCAAAGTTCCTATTGACATCAGTGGCTTTAGGATTTTATCCACTATGTCCAACATAATTTCTAGAGGTATATGCTCCCCCTAGAAAGCAGTATTTAAAGGTGTTATTTCACAATGCCTGCTGATGTACATTATTAGTTTCTTCAAGTAGCATTTGTCAGAATGACTTAGTAAAATATAGGTGCGGTAATGTAATTAATGCTAACAAAACAGGCTGATTAACATGCTGATTTCTGATTATACTGAATGCTCTGCTCCTCCCAGCAAACATGATCCTTCAAGAAATCAATTTTAATTTTACAAGAAAAAAAGCAGAAAACTTAAATAAATGTGCCTGTTTCAACTGAGCCTCTAGCATAGCCTCAGGAGCTCAAAAATCAGGCGGACTTGGGCTATTTTTCCATTTTAATATGTTTAGAAATAGCAGCAGTATGTCTAATTAAATGGCAAGAAAAACAAGTACATCATTAAAATTTCAGTGTCCGTGTTGGGTTTCAATTTGGAAAGAATTCTCTTGATTGATTATAAACCCTGCAAAAACACAGGAACAAACTCCTGAAAGAGGTGGGTGGCTGTGCGTGTGCATACTGACTGATCCATTGGAAGGGCTTTGTGAGGTTGTGGTGTGGCCTGCTGCGTAGTCAGTGTTTTCATTCTCCAGTGCTAGCAATTAGGCAGCTCTCACAAGCATTAAAAATCTCACATGAAAGGGGAGGGGTATTAATATAATAGCCAGTATATACATGTTAGAATTTATGTCCTGATTGCCAGGGTAAAACTTGTTTGAGGGGACCATGGATGGAAGAAGCTCCATGAGGAGTTCCGCTTCCAGAGTTTATCCCTCCCACTCTCCTCTCCTCGCCCCTTCCTCCCATCCCCCAATTTATCCAGTTCAGATTTATCCATTGTGGAATAAACGGGGCGAGGGGGGCGTCTTGGCAGCAGAACCTGTGGATTTTCTAAAATCCACATTGATTCAAGGAGCTGGGTTTCTGCACCAGAACTAGTCTTGCTCTACCTGGCTTCCCAGCATCCTGGCTCCACTGAAGCTATGGTAACATGGCAGTTGCTCCTGGAACCTTCTGAGAAGAGAGGAGAGGATTGGTTTCTCAAACACAAGAGAAAGTTGCTTTAGAGGCAGTGTCACACGCATGGGATGGGAGAAATGAGGGTATAGATTACTCTGTCCACGTGGAGGTCTTGGGAAGATGACTCCCTCTCTTACTTAACTGTAATCATGTCAGGTAGAGAAACAACATCTAAAACCAGGCTGAGAGATGGGACTGTCTGAGTAAGGACTGCGGCATTGGACCCTAGGCAATGACACTCTTAATGCCTAAGTCTTGTGTAAGGAACGGCGACTGCAGCAGAAAAGATTTAATATTTATGGGAAATAAATAAAGGACAGACTGAGGTATCAAACAAGAATGTCTCTTGCTTGGTGATTGATTGAACTATTAACACAACAGATTGCGATTCAAGCAAGCAGAGACTCTTCCTATTACACACATTACGTTCTACATACCACATGGCTCCAAATGGAGCTGTATAAGGGTCTAAAAAAATCTCTATGCATCATTTCTTGATTAGAAAAATTGAATTTGCTTCACCTGTGTTTACACTTCCTGGGCCTGTACACAAGATGGAGAAATGTTCTCTTTTAAATCAAGTGAGATTAATATGATTGGCTTTTCCCCTTAGCCTCACTGTAGACACAATTTTATATCTTTACGTGGTTTTAGTCATTTGTGTTTGTAGCCTAGGCTCCAGCGTAGGACAGCAAATAATACCAGGGGGTTGATGTGACATCCTTTCTCCATAGCACGTGTGATATAGAAATTCATTTGTGCAACTGCTAAAGCAGGACTTCAGTGGGGTGGAGGACTCATGAATTTCATGCTTCCTCGAGGTGCTCCTCTGCTAGTTCTGTAAGGGTGAGCAGTGAGTTAAAATGTTGTAAATAATTACGCAAAAACAGTAGCAATAAGGTGTTGTTTAACAAAGTGAATTTATGACTAGATCCCTGCAAATGGACAAAGCCCTGTGCCCGTGGGGAGCCCTAAAGACTTCTGTGGGGCTCTGCATAGGCAGAGTGGCCAGCAGACACTGCATTCCAGGATCAAGACCATAGTATTAGGAAATATATATAGTAAATCACTGAAGTTTTAAATTTTGATACAAAGTTATAGTGTGGAATGACTTTATATAGTCAGGCTATAAATATTTCAGACAGGTATGTACATGAACACATGGAATGATTGCAGCTCCTTAGTTGCAGTACAGAGGTATTAGATTAGATAGATTCAATTCACAGCCATCACAACCTATCTACAATGTTAAATAATGCACTATCACTGGTAATTATTGAGCATTACTGCTTTAACTACTTGTATTTTCTAAATTAGGCTTTATCATTTTAAATAGGTGGAACACATTTTTTCCTGGCAATATTATAGGTACACTGATCATACTTTCCTAACCCTGAGACCACTAGAAATAGAACAATTAATTGTGGTTTTTAATTCCAATGGAAATAGGTTTTTGGTTTTATTTGGTTTTTAATAAAAACAAATAAACAGTGTTTGCAATCCAAGCAGGAGACTGTGAAACTGAAATTGACTAGAAAATTACTCCAGACAAAACTGAAACTGACTAGTATTCTATTTTTGTGGTCCAAATTGAGAGAAATTCAAACATAAGTAAAAATATTAAGCAGTGAAAAATAAATTATATTTGAAAAATATTTTGGTGTTCATCTTTACATAAACTGTAAGTATTCACTACATGAGTATAGACTTTTCTTTTGTTTTAAATGTCTTTTAACATGAAGAAATGCTCTTTGTTTCTGGCAGCCTGATAATTTCTCAACCGTCTAATCCACATCATAAAACCCACTAGCAAATTTTGGGGAATCAGTTGGGAAAGTGAAAATCAATATTTAGCCCACTGAAAGTCACACAACCTCAACAATGGATACAAGAGAATCAGAAGTCACTCCTTTCTGAGGATTTTTTTGTTGAATTTACACGTTACTGTTTTCCACTTGAATGGCTAAATAGCTGATCATACCTGCTGTGCCATCTCATGGAGTTTCTTAGGGTATGTCTACACTATGGGATTATTCTGATTTTACAGAAACCGTTTTTTTAAAACAGATTGTATAAAGTCGAGTGCATGCGGCCACCCTAAGCACATTAATTCGGTGGTGTGCGTCTATGTACCGAGGCTAGCGTCGATTTCCTGAGCATTGCACTGTGGGTAGCTATCCCATAGTTCCCGCAGTCTCCCCCGCACATTGGAATGCTGGGTTGAGATCCCAGTGCCTGATGGGGCAAAAAACATTGCCGCTGGTGCTTCTGAGTACAGCCTCACCCCTCCCTCTGTAAAAGCAGCAGCAGCCAACTGTTTCGTGCCTTTTTTCCTGGGTGAACTGTGCAGACGCCATTCCACGGCGAGCATGGACCCTGCTGAGCTCAAGACAGCAATCATGGACATTTTAAACACCTCGCGCATTCTCGTGCAGTCAATGCTGAACCAGGACCTGCAAAGCCAGGCGAGGAGGCGGCAGCTACGGCACAGCGGCGACGAGAGTGATGAGGACGTGGACACAGAAATCTCTCAAACTGCAGGCCCTGGCGCGTTGGAGATCCTGCTGGTAATGAGTCAGGTTCTAGCCACTGAATGCCAATTTTGGACCCAGGAAACAAGCACAGACTGGTGGGACTGCATAGTATTGCAGGTGTGGGACGATTCCCAGTGGCTGCGAAACTTTCGCATGCATAAGAGCACTTTCATGGAACTTTGTGACTTGCTTTCCCCTGCCCTGAAGCGCCAGAATACAAAGATGAGAACAGCCCTCACAGTTGAGAAGCAAGTGGCGATAGCCCTCTGGAAGCTTGCAATGCCAGACAGCTACTGGTCACTCGGGAATCAATCTGGAGTGGGAAAATCTACTGTGGGGACTGCTGTGATGCAGGTAGCCAAAGCAATCACTAAGCTGCTGCTACAAAAGGTTGTGACTCTGGGAAATGTGCAGGTCATAGTGGATGGCTTTGCTGCAATGGGATACCCTAATTGTGGTGGGGCAATAGGTGGAACCCATATCCCTATCTTGGCACCGGAGCACCAGGGCACCCACATAAACTGCAAGGGGTACTTTTCCATGATGCCGCAAGCACTGGTGGATCACAAGGGACGTTTCACCAACATCCACGTGGGATGGCCGGAAAGGGTTCATGACACTCACGTCTTCAGGAACACTATTCTGTTTAAACGGCTGCAGCAAGGGAATTACTTCCCAGACCAGAAAATAACAGTTGGGGATGTTGAAATGCCTTTCGTTATCCTGGGGGACCTAGCCTACCCCTTGATGCCATGGCTCATGAAGCCATACACAGGCAGCCTGGACAGTAGTCAGGAGCTGTTCAACTACAGGCTGAGCAAGTGCAGAATGGTGGTAGAATGTGCATTTGGCCATTTGAAGGTGCGCTGGTGCACATTACTGACTTGCTCAGACCTCAGCCAGACCAACGTCCCCATTGTTATTGCTGCTTGCTCCACAGTCTCTGTGAGAGTAAGTGGTAGACCTTTATGGTGGGGTGGGAGGCTGAGGCAAATCACCTGGCCACTGATTACGCACAGCCAGACACCAGGGCAATTAGAAGAGCACACCAGGAAGCGGTGCGCATTAGAGAAGCTTTGAAAACCAATTTCATCACTGGCCAGGGTACAGTGTAACTGTTGTGTTTGTTTCTCCTTGATGAAACCCCGCCCCCCTTCGCTCACAGCTTGCTTTCTAAGGAAATAAAGTCACTCTTGTTTAAAAGTCATGTATTCTTTATTACTTAATGATTAAAAGAGGGAGAGAACTGACAAGGTAGCCCAGGTGGGGTTTGGGAGGAGAATAGTAGGGAAGGAAAAGGCCACTAAAAAAATTACATAATAATGACAGCCTTTTGGTTGAGCTGTCCACTGGGGTGGAGTGGGCTGGTGCACGGAGCCTCCCCCACGCGTTCTTACACGTCTGGGTGAGGAGGCTAAGGAACATGGTGAGGGGGAGGGCGGTTATACAGGGGCTGCAGCAGCACTCTGTGACCCTGCTGCTGTTCCTGAAGCTCCACCAGACACCGAAGCATGTCAGTTTGATCACGCAGCAGCCCCAGAGTTGCATCCCGCCACCGCTGATCTTCCTGCCGCCACCTCTCATCTCAAGTGCCCCTCCTGTCCTCACGTTCGCCCCTCCTGTCCTCACGGTCACTGGCATCTTTCCTGTACTTTGCTACCACGTCCTTCCACTCATTCAGATAAGCTCTTTCATTGCGGGTCACTTCCATGATTTCCGAAAATATTTCTTCTTGCGTCTTTTTTTTCCTCCACCTTATCTGAGATAGCCTTCGGGACGGAGTAGGGAGGCTTGAAAAATTTGCAGCTGCAGGAGGGAGGGAAAAAAGAGAGAGAAGTATTTAAAAAGATACATTTTAGAGAACAATGGTCATACTCTTTCACGGTGAACAACGCTATTCACCTTACATAGCACATGTGTTTTCCCTACAAGGTCGCATTTTGCATCTTAATATTGAGTGCCTGCGGCTTTGGTGTTACAGATCACAGATGCAGATCCGGGCAGCAGAATTCGGCTTGCATGCGGCCATGGTAAGCCATTGTCTTTCGTCTTCTGCAGCCTTCATCTGTCTAGTGCCCTCCTTTCCCAAATAGCAAGCAAAGTCTGTTGACTGCTGCTTCTTTCCTGTTAACGTGCAGTAGCAGAAACCACCCAGTGGCTGGTATCATGGAAGATCACTGCTAAACACTCCCCCCAACTGCGTGGCTGGTAGCAGGAAAGATCCTTGCTAGCCAAATGCGGAAAAGCTAAGCGCCAATTGCGCGCTCCCCCTTCCCCCTACTTGGCTACCTGCAGGGAAGGATTTCTCTTAAGCCACAGGCAAACTGCCAGTAGGAATGGCCATCTCTGTCCTCTTACTTAAATTCCTGAATTTCAACCAGGTTACCGTGAATGATATCACTCTCCTGAGGATAACACAGCGAGATAAAGAACGGATGTTGCTTGAATGCCAGCAATCACCGGGACCATATGCAGCTAGTCATGTAGTGATACCAGATTACTTGCTACATGCATGGCGTGGTCAAGTGTCCTACCATGGAGGATGGAATAAAGCAGTGCTGCCCAGAAACCTTCTCCAAAGGCTTTTGGAGTACCTCCAGGAGAGCTTCATGGAGATGTCCCTGGAGGATTTCTGCTCCATCCCCAGACATGTTAACAGACTTTTACAGTAACTGTACTGGCCGCGAATGCATCCTAAGTCCTCAGGGCAAATTAATCATTAAAAAACGCTTGCTTGTATACCATGTCATATATTTACAAGGTACACTCACCAGAGGTCCTTTCCATGGCTTCATTGTCTGGGATAGTTGCTTGGGAGGGCTGGGAGAGTAATTCCGTCAGGGTGAGAAAAAGCTCCTGGCTGTTGGGGAGAACAGAGTGCTGTGTGCTCTCTACAAGTTCGTCCTCCTCTTCCTCCTCATTTTCCCCATCCGCAGAATCCTCGGCCATGGCTGTGATTACCACCCCCACCTTGAAATCCACGGACGGGGTGAGATAGTGGTGGCGGACTCCCCTAGAATTGCATGCAGCTCAGCATAGAAGCGGCATGTTTTCGGCCCTGCCCCGAACTTTCCATTTGCTTCTTTGGTTTTCTGCTAGGCTTGTCTGAGCTCCTTAACTTTCACATGGCACTGCACTGAGTCCCTGGTGTGGCCTTTCTCCATCATAGCCTTGGAAATTTTTTCAAATGTTTTTTCATTTCATCTTTTGGAACGGAGTTCTGTTAGCACGGAATCCTGTCCCCATACAGTGATCAGATCCAGTACCTCCCGTGCGGTCCATGCTGGAGCTCTTTTTCAATTCTCAGGAGACTGCATTGTTACCTGTGCTGATGAGCTCTGTGTGGTCACCTGTGCTGGTGAGCTCTCCACGCTCGCCAAACAGGAAATGAAATTCAAAAATTCATGGGGCTTTTCCTGTCTACCTGGCCGGTGCATCTGAGTTCAGATGGCTTTCCAGAGCGGTCACAATGGTGCACTGTGGGATAGCTCCCGGAGGCCAATACCGTCAAATTGCGGCCACACTAACCCTAATCCGACATGGCAATACCGATTTCAGCACTACTCCCCTCGTTAGGGAGGAGTACAGAAATCGGTTTTAAGAGCTCTTTATATCAATATAAAGGGTTTGTTGTGTGGATGGGTGCAGCGTAAAATCGGTTTAACACTGCTAAATTCGGTATAAATGCGTAGTGTAGACCAGGCCTTAGAGTCAATGGACAGGAGCAATTTGCACTTTTGATTTAACACATGATTTGCAGTGCAATCTCTCAGACACTTTTGAACCAGTTTAGGGTGAGTGTCTGATCAAGATGATCATAGTCTTGGAAAAGGGAGGGAAAACCTCTTAACTTGCCCACCAGATTGTATTATTCTCCGAACTTGCCTCTCTTCCACTTCAAAAGGTAATCTCCCACCTTGCAAACTGGAAATCAAATCTGGAATGTCTGAAAAAGAGAAGTGAGGTGGGTGAGGTAATATCTTTTATTGGACCAACTTCCGTTGGTGAGGCAAGCTTTTCAGTTTGTCTCTCAAGCTTCTCTCTCTCACTAACGGAAGTTGGTCCAATAAAAGGTGTTGCCCAACGCACCTTGTCTCTCTAATATCCTGGGACCAACATGGCTACAACACCACTGCATATAACAGTCCGCTGTTTGTTGAAGAAATTCTAGTAGCTTGCTTGCTACTCAGAGTTCTTTCAATCTAGGTATCCCATTTCTCTTGCATCTCTTACCCAGAATGTTGATGGGACCAGTCTTGGAAAAACTGTCTTATTGGTGCTTACTACCAGGCCTAGTCCTGTTGAAGGTGTGAATACTACACGCTATACAAAAGCTAACATTTTCAAACTTTTATGTGCTTGACATTAATTCTAAGAGCACTCTGTTAAGTTTATGTCGGCATTTCCATTATAAAGCCCTCATTTTCAGGGGAAATACTGTGCATTAAATGCAAAATTTCCTCTGGTTATCTTTTTTGTAAGATCATTTGACTGCTTCCATAATACACATAGGCCGGAAACATGAACAACAGAATTTGTGAATTGATTTTTGTGGGGGGTAGGGGGAAGGGAGGTGGGTTGGCATTCCTGAATCTGAAAAATGGTTCCCACCCCCATGTTTGGCAATGACTTTCAGAACTTTAATGTTAACTACCTCATTTAGAAAATGTTTAAAACAAATAACAGTGATACTTCCTTTTTTCAGAGAAATATTTTCTTGTTCATAGTTTTTTCAGAAAAAAAAATCATAGATCTTTGACAGTTTTCAGAGTGGTAGCTGTGTTAGTCTGTATCGGCAAAAACAACGAGGAGTCTTTGTGGCACCTTAGAGACTAACAAATTTATTTGGACATAAGCTTTCGTGGGCTAGAACCCACTGCATCAGATGCATGAAGTGAAAAATACAGGAGCAGGTATAAATACATGAAAGGATGGGGGTTGCTTTACCAAGTGTGAGGTCAGTCAAACAAGATAAATCAATTAACTGCAGGATACCAAGGGAGAAAAATAACTTTTTGAAGTGGTAAGAGAATGGCCCATTACAGACAATTGACAAGAAGGTGTGAGTAACAGTAGGGAGAAATTAGTATTGGGGAAATTAAGTTTAGGTTTTGTAACGACCCAACCATTCCCAGTCTTTATTCAGGCCTAATCTGATGGTGTCCAGTTTTCAAATTAATTCCAGTTCTGTAGCTTCACATTGGAGTCTGTTTTTGAAGTTTTTTTGCAGAAGAATTGCCACTTTGAGGTCTGTTATTGAGTGACCAGAGAGAAGGACGTGTTCTCCTACTGATTTTTGAATGTTATTCCTGATGTCCATTTATTCTTTTGCATAGAGACTGTCCAGTTTGGCCAATGTATGTGGCAGAGGGGCATTGCTGGCACATGATGGCATATATCACATTGGTAGATGTGCAGGTGAATGAGCCCCGGATGGTGTGGATGATGTGATTAGGTCTTATGATGGTGTCCCTTGAACAGGTATGTGGACAGAGTTGGGACCAGGGTTTGTAGCAGGGTTTGGTTCCTGAGTTGGTGTTTTTGTTGTGTAGTGTGTAGTTGCTGGTAAGTATTTGCTTCAGGTTGGGGGGGTTGTCTGTAGGCGAGGACTGCCCTGTCACCCAAGATCTGTGAGAGTGAGGGATTGTCCTTCAGGATAGGTTGTAGATCCTTGATGATGCGCTGGAGAGGTTTTAGCTGAGGGCTGTAGGTGACGGCTAGTGGCATTCTCTGACATTGCATCATGGCAATGATGTGCATGCTACAGATTGCTCAAGTTCCTGTTAACTCTATACCCTGCAATGGCTCTAGACCCACTGTTGTCTTTTGCAGATCTACAAAGAACATAGTTGCTTGGACTTTTGGGGAGTGAGTAGATGGCTGAGCCTTAAGTTTGTTAAGGGGAAGCAGAGGCATTAATACAATTAATAAGAGAAATTGTATGGCTGGTTAACCTCTACTTTAATATGTGAGTGAAATAATACTGCTAATTTGTTATTTTGTATTAATCGTGTGTCTAGAACCTGGAAAAAGCACTTTTTACTTTTTTTGTATATATATAAATGTAAATAAATGACATTACCATAGACCAAAAGGTATCAGGTCTCTCAAGTGAATGACTTGTATCAGAAAAGTCCCAGACACGGAGTAGCTTGAAAAGGGAACTCATAATTTGCCATTCAGTTCAGTCAGATTCATTTAGAACCTCCCTAATAGGGTACAAGCATTTTATGAAATCTGAGGAATTTTATTCTTTATAATCATTACAGTTCTATAAAAATAAATTAATTAAAAAGATTAAATTTGTGCACACAAAATTACCATATGTGTTAGAAATAATTGTATATAATTATGAATATATGCTATAGGTGTATGAGTTATTCTTGAGAGAGAGAGAGAGAGAGAAAGAACTCACACATTTTGAAAAACACTAATTGACAGCCTTGCTTAAATTATTAGCTAAAAGGGTTATGGTTGAATGGACATGGAACTTCCTTCTCAACCCTGGAAGCGGTCTTTGTAGGTCAGGATTCAGGAACTTTGACCCTGATCCAGCACTCATTGAAGCTGATGGAAAGAAAACTAGCATAAATACCCAGGGCCTGACATTGCAACCGGATACTGTCCTATGTGGACACTTGCCTGCATTAAGAGTTTAGGACTGAGTCCACATTTGGCCCATTTATGCAGACACCGAGCTCTGTGGAAGACCCATATGTGTGAATAATTTAATCACATAAGTGTTTCCAGGATTAGGCCCTTGGTCTGAGGGACCTCTGTATACTGACACTCTAGTTTCAGTGAAGTACACACAAAATTAATACAACGTAGTATAGGGATAATAGTCCAAATCAAGTACAAGTGAAACTTTGTTGACTTCAGTGAAGTTACAGCTGGGATGCATTTGGCTCAGAATTCAGAACCCTGTGTTTGCTGGCCTTTATGTAAGTCACAGAGAAGACAGTTCTGCCCGCCATTCACACACACAGCTGGAGTGAAATTCACCAGTCTTTGGGCTGGATTGTCTACTATTACCCTCAGTGAGTTCAGCACAAGGAGGTGCTGCTCAGGAGGGGAGACATTAAGACTTTTTTGTGCTTCCTGGATTCTAGGATGCCCCAGGGGCTGCTTTATCCCGCAGCAACTTCCTCAAGGCTGCGCATGGGCTGCTCCAGAGCCCGGAGTAGCTGGAGTAGTGCCCCATCCACTACCCCTACCCCTGAGGCTTTCCCAGGCTTTACCAGCCCTGCACATCACTGGAGTGATGCACAGGGTCAGCATCTGGCCCTAAATGTTGGTGGTTTTTTTGTTTTTTGTTTTTTTTTAAATGGGAAATTAAGTGGGAGTTGGATGATGGAATTCCCCTCATTTCTACTCTCATAACCTCTGGGCAGGCAATTGTTGCCTCTCTGGCCTGTTCTTAATCTGATCTGGCTCAGAGCCTGTGTCGGCAGCGTGCAGCGGCTCTGGTGGTTCCCTTTATGCAGCTGTTCTATTTATGGGTCCTACTGTGGTCTTCAGCAGCACAATGGGTCTTGTACTTGCCCCTCTGCAATAGGGTGAAATTCATCTGTGAAGAGGAGACTTGATGTAAATGAGGCCTGATTCTACAGCTGTGCCATTCACAGGATTTCTTTTGGAGAGAATTGGAATCTCATGTGCTGAAGGATGGTAAGATCAGGTCCTGTGTTTAGTGTGCTTAGCAAGATTTAAATTGCAGGCCACGAAAGCATGGACGGTGACCTTTTTCGTAAGTCTTTTCAGACTTTTTAAAAAAAATTCTTGTTTCACTGTTTAAAAAAAAAAATCCAACAGAAGGTCTGTGACTGACATTTCAGAGTGTAACAGGGAGAACAAAATTTCAATTTGATCCTGGCACCACAGCTGCTAAAATATTAACAGCATTAAATGCAGGTGAATCGGAAATGTGTGTGCAGGCCAAAGATTCCTCTAGGCGGTTTTATTCTGGCTTGCTTGTTCCTTCACTCATTGCCACCAGACTAGAATCTCATCTGCCTCCCTCACCCAAATGAAGAGTGACAGGGGTGATGAGAATGGTGGCTATTGCAACAGCATTTCTTTGATAGCAAAAGCTGCCTGTCTGATAAGATTTAACAGGCAATATGGGTATTTCAGGAAATACAAAGCCACCTTTGAAAAGTGCAGGGAAACTCCAGGGAAAGATGTTTGTACAGTTTCTGGCTGATACAGTCTCTCTCTTTTTCTCTCTCTCTGTTTTCATAACGTATGTGTAATTAATGCTCAGATTTACTTTTACATTATAATATCCCACTGACGCAGGGTTTTCGAATGATCCTACTTTTCAGAAGGTTTTCTGAAAAAAAACAAATCTTAATCCCTTGAGAATGCAGAAGCACAATGGGCCAAATTTGTCTTTGGTGTAACTCCATTCACCAGGGATGTATTTGACCAGTAGGTTTTATTGTCCTGTTCTTTAAAGCTACATTTTTCATTATCACCCTTTCAGTGCATACTTACCATTTCCACTTTTGCAAGTGGAAATCCAGTTCTTGAGTACATAACAGCACAGATTGACCAAGCAAATGCTCAGTTGCTCTCAAAAAAGCACTAGCTGGCTGTTTGTAAAGGAGGTCTTATGCACATGAGAAATGTTACTCATTGGAGTAAAGTTACTCTATGTTGCAAATCAGGACCTTTGTGCACCAAGTGTGCCTGTTCACAGATTTTGTTCATAACTTTGTTTTTGCAGGGTAGATGTTGAGGTTCATGTGCAGGGTGCTGGCAGAGAGTGACAGATGTTTCTATGGGTGTAAGAATCTACAGAGGGATTTTCCTTTTAATTGATTTCTTTGAAAAAAACTGTCTCGGCCATCATTCTAGAAAAGTAAATATTGGGATTAATTGTATTATCTGATTTAGAAGTATGTTCAGCTGCATACTGTGAAAAGCAATGTAAAGTACTCTTACAACACTAATATCAGGCTCTAGGTACTTGTAACTGGTCTATTTTAATGATGCTGTGAGGATTAATATTTCAAAATGGGGACACACACCCTTTTTGCAACCATTAGGATTGTTAATTTCCATGAATGTCATACAAGCTCTCTTGCAGAACTAGTTAATGAGGTGAAGCAATCATTTTGGCATGACCACATTTAGATCATTGGAAAATCTGCTGCGTACATAAACGGAGGGTTTTTTTTTGTTTTTGGGGGGTTTTTTACAAATTTATTTAATTAGCCTGGTTTTTTTTAAACATAAAATGCTAAAATTAGCACTTAAATAACTAGATCTATGTCCAAGGCATGAATTTCAGTACTGATTACCATTAGGGAATTAATAAAAAGCCAAAATCCAGCTGTTTTCTACAAAGTTAGCCATATAATGGTTTTTTTTCCAATTTCTCTGACTTTCTACTACTTTATCCCAGCCTTCTTCCCTCCCCTCCAACCACCACTGCACATGAACAACTCTTTTAGCATTCTTGCAAAGCTGCCAAGAATCTGTGAACAAATTTAATGTCTGAATAACTGCTTGGTCTCCCAGTGACCTTGAAAAAATTAGTTTGCATCATTAAAAATTCATAGAAATGAAATTTTTGTGAGGAGACTGGCACATGCAAAATTAGTACTTGTTGAAATGCAGCTGGAGTAATTCAACCTAGTGAACTTTCAAGATGGTAATTCTTCTGAGAGCTAATTGCACCCACCTTACAACTTGGATTGAGTGTTGCTATTTGACTTTCTAAAATACTATCGTGTGTGTGTGTGTGTGTGTGTGTGTGTATGTATGTAAAGCACAGGTAAAATGCATATATAGTTTCATAGGAGCAGAGTGTTTTAAAGATTTAAGCATTGGCAAGAGGATATGTACTGTAACAGGATGCAGTGACTGAGGAAGGTTGTTGGAAGAAAAATAAATTATAATGCTTTGCTATTATCAATAAATTATATAGTGATCTTTGCTCTATATCCTTTGGGAATTCTGTATGCATGGTTAGCAACGTGTCTGAGTTGTGAGGTTAGGATCTGAAACCAAATGCAGTATTTTCCAAAGTCTGGGGCTGTTCAGATTGTGTCACAGGCCTGGTCTACACTTAAAAATTAGATTGACCTACTTATGTCACTGAGGGTTGTTAAAAATTTTGCATGCTGAGCACCATAGTTAGGTTGACCTAACACCTGGTGTAGGCACATCTAGCTCAATGGAAGGATTCTTCTGTCAACCTAGCTACCACCTCTCACAGAGGTGGATTAACTTACTTCAGTGGAAAAACCCTTTCTATTGAGGTAAGGAGCATCTATAATATGGTGCTACAGTGACACAGCTGCAGCGCCACTGTAGTGTAGACATGCCCTCATTCTAGAGCAGGTTCAAAGCCACAAAACTCAGATCTGGATTTAAATTGAAAGTTTATTTCAGATTTCAGGTGCATTTATGTTTGGATTGGAGGCTCCAGCACAGACCAGTGTCTGCTGTAACATATGGATATCTGTCTATCTTCATTCTACAGGTTCATTGCATGCTATCTTATAAATAATGCTTGTTCCTCTTAAATACTAATCGTCATCAGGGAAAAGCTAACAGGCAGAACTGAATACGTACTTCTAAAACCACAGCATTTAGCAGTAAGGTACCCTGCCCTCCCATCCAGTGAATGGCAAGATACAATTTTGGAAAAGCGCCATTTGTAACCAGTTCAGGGACGCAAAGCATAAAACCCATAGACACTGGGAAGTTGGAATGCTGTCCCTGTGCACAGAGAGTTCTGATTTTTCATTTGGTCCTTACTCAGGCAAAACTCCCACTGAAGTCATTAGTTCTATATGCATTGAATAGGACCTGATGATTTGGCCTTCTGTTTTTAACACAAGTTTGTTGCTTTAGGAATGTTTTTAAATCCACAAATACATTGATGCATACTGGGCTTGATCCAAAGCCCATTAAAATCAATGGGGGTCTGTCCATTGGCTAAATTGGCTTTTGATCAGGCTCCAAATGAGCAGTGGGAATAGAAAAACATTCCTTTTTATGATTAAAATTCATGCAGGCTAAATTGTGCTGTCATTAACACCAGTGTAAATTGGAAGCAAGACTACTGACTGCAGTAGAGTTACTGTGGATTTACACTGGAATAACTGAGAGCAGAATGTTGCCTTGAACGGAACTGAACTGTGGTCATTTTCATTCCAGCACTTAACTCTCATTTGGAGAAGGAAAGCAAGTGTCAGGATAATGCCGTTCCACCAATTTCCTCACTTATCTCTCAAGCAAAGCTGGAAATTTCTCGAAGGGTGCAGTCAGAAGTGTGAATATTTCTCTCTAATTAGCATTTGTGCCACCAACCTTGAGATCTGCCCTTGAACTTGGCTTAATTGTTGAATGCTAGCTCAGACTCTGTCAACGCATGCACAGTGGTCCATTTTGCTGTCACATCCTAATTAAAAAGTCATTGCTCTCAGTAATGTTTACCACCATTGCAGAACTGAAGTGGTAGGCAATTTAGACTGGATACGATAGAATGAAAATAAGTTGGGCTGCTTGATGTTTTCATGTTAGAATGATCATACAAGCATACATTTGGGGAACCAATTTCAATCCCTATCGATTTTGTTTTGCTCCCATGGTTTTTTTGGTTTTTTTTTTGTTTTTGTTTTGGCTTTTTTAACACAACATGTCAGCTTGTATGACTGCCTCTGCTGCTTGATGGTATTAACATATATCAGGCCACCCCTTGTGCAGAACTGTCCTGAGGTGAAACCTCTAGTGGTCTGGAATGGAAAGAGGCTGCAATTTACTGAGTCCATTATCACCTCTGGACGTGTAGAATGATAATGGAAGTGACAGAGGTGCAGCTGAAAATTGGCTCTTAATATTTTATGTGTTAAAGCTGAGAATTGGAAATCTCACACTGCTCTTCAGGGAAAATGAAGTGTGTGTGTCTTTTTTTTTTTTTTTTCCTCCTCCCTCAGAAACACAAATTCAGCTACTGGGCAAATCAAGTGTCCTATTTCGGAGGGCAAGATATTCTTATTATTTGAAATATGCTTCATCAGTGGTTTTAAACAATAATTGCATGAAATATTATGAGGACTGAACACATTTATTCTGCATTTATAGGATGGTGGCATCACTATAATTACTGCAGTAAAGCTTTTTCAAAATGTACATGCAGTGTTGTTTTCTTTTTGCCAGTGTGTTCAATTGAGGGACAAGCTAAAGTGTTTGCCCTGAAGCAGCATCTTAAAATTGCTTTCATTAAAACCTTTTTTTTCGCTGCTTGTAGCTTTGTAACCTGTTCTATTTCATCACTGCTGTATAATGCTTGCAAATTGTGCTCTTCTATCAAGGCAAAAATATCCTCACCAAACTATTAAACAAGATTACCATGCATCTATTCATATGTAATGGGAAATGGATACAACAATTTAAAAATAAAATAGTTTCTTCTTTTAAGCACCTTCTTATGAAAATTGCAAATTAGCTCCCTGGCCCTCCACCAACCCATGCCCACAGACTTACTGCATCTTCTTGGCCCTGATTACAAGCAATATCCAATTATGTCAGTTCTTGCAGATTGTATTTATACATTTCTCATGTTTTCATATAAGTTGGATACTTGGGGTTGAATGCAGCTGATGAGGGCATGTGCACTGACTCCCATGGAAGGAGAGATTGCTTGAATGAGTTGGGAGACTTTTCCCTTTCTGCTTAGTCTCTGTGTGTGCAAACACTAAGGGTAGGGCTGCACTGCCAAAAATAAAAAGGTGTATTCTTAATTTGAGTTTGCTAACTTGGGATGAAATAGCAGTGAAGACAAGACACCTTGGTTGAGCAGCTCTAGTTAAATCTTACGGAGGAGCCTGGGATTGTGACTCAAGCTGCTAAGTAGAGTTAAATGCAGAGTTGCCATAAAGAACATACCTTTCATTAGCAACATAGATATATTCTAACATAGGGAATCAGGCCACTCGGCGGTTAAAAATATTTTCAAGACTACCAAGGTGATTGTCAAATTTCCAGTGATCCGTACCTTCCTCGGTAAAAGTGTCATTAACTTTTCATAGTAAAGTCTTGTTTTGTACAGAATTGCTTTCCTTGAAGGGAAGGTTCACTCTGGCCAGAATTGTGACTTGCACACGGCAATGCACTGACCTACTTTAAGGCTTTTGCAGCTGGCTTTGTTATAGAACAGACCAGTGTTACACTGTGTCCGATATAGTCACATGGAACTTTTCATGGTGGGTTCCTGCCTGTCTGTTCACCAAGCCCGAGCTTTGAGATTGCATTTCCTGCTGTCTGCCAGTAAGGTCTGCATCAAAGAGAGGCTCAAACCAAACCCCTGAATGCAAAGCACCCCTTTAAAGTTATTGCTTTAAAGGGATGTGGGTCTTCTAGTTCATACACTTGGACTAGGATACAGGAGTCCTGGGTTCTATTCCTGGCTCTACCACAGACTTGCTGTGTGACCTTGGGCAGATTGCTTAGTCTCTTAGTGCCTCTGTTCCCCATCTGTGAATGAGGAATAAAAATACAGCCACAGAGGGCTTTTGTGGGCTACATTCATTTAAAATGTGTGCAGTGCTCACATACTACCGTAATGAGATGATCTTTTTCACTAGGAGGTTGGTGGCGCACTGGAATGGGTTACCTAGGGAGGTGGTGGAATCTCCTTCCTTAGAGGTTTCTAAGGTCAGGCTTGACAAAGCCCTGGCTGGGATTATTTAGTTGGGAAATGGTCCTGCTTTGAGCAGGGGGTTGGACTAGATGACCTCCTGAAGTCCCTTCCAACCCTGATATTCTATGATGAAGTACATGGATGGATTTCTTATTGCACAACTTGTGTGCATCGTGCTTTACGAACACATATGAAGATATGAGCTTTAAGAACTTAGTCTATACAGGGGTGAAGATCTGAAACTGAACCCAGATGTAGGCATCGTGGCTGATCCCCTCTCTGTAAAGGTTGAGCTAAAGCCACAGAATCATCTCCATCTTAGCCCTCTGTTTCTATTCTGCATACAGCTAGTCTCACTTCACTAGGATCACCATTTGTTGTAGCTGGCTCCAGCAGGATCACAGTGATAGGACTGCTGGTTTGAGAAACAGAGCAGATTGCCAGCATAATACACATCTTTTCTTCAGTGGCTCCCAACTGACTGTTACAAAAGTTAGAGAGGTTTTTTTAATTAAAATTTGTTGTTATTGAAGTGAACAGCCCTGCATGCCGTATGGGGACAAATAAAATATGAAATCAACACCTTCCACACCATTCACAACTGTTTTTGAGCTTGCTCTGTTTTAGATGCAGAACTGAACACCAACCTATTAAGGTTTTAATTGACTTAACTGGAGAAAAAAATCAACAAAGAAAAATGAGCAAATAACAACTGCTTTAATCCCCGAGGGATCTTACTCAGTGTACAGATAAACCACTCAGTTCAGACTGTATTATATTTAATGGGTATGTGCATATGCCTAATTTGTATGTCCCACTCTAAATCCATTGCGAGTGAGTGGTCAGTTTTTCTAAGAGGAAGATAGATGATAAAAGATGCAAAAATATGTGCAGGATATTTCAAGGAGCTTTGAGGCAAAGGAATAAGGGAAACAGTAGAGGGAACAAGGGGAGGAGGTGTTACGTGGGTGGTGAATGGGAGTGAGTATAGAAAACTAGGCTCTCAAATTCATATTCCATGTCACCATCGAAGTGTTTAGCAGGAAATAAGTTTCCCAGAGAAGAACATAGGTGATTTTTTCCCTACCTTTCAGAGTTTGACATATGAACCACAGCCTTAACATTTGAATCCAGATTGAGATTTTGAACCCCTCAAACTTCGGGAACGTTTGGATTTGGGTTTTGGATCTGGGTCCATCTCTTACGTTTACAGCTGATAATAAAACAGTTCGGGATATTTTCCTTTTACCAAATGTGTATTTTGGTGATTTTTTTTTAAAAAAACCCTTTCATTTAATAGATTCAGTTCCAGTTTCTCAAAATCAAAATGTAATCATGTACATGATGACACTGGTGAGGGAGTTAAGACCCACTTGGGCAGCTTGCTGAGGTAGGAGGTTCAGTGTAAGCTAAAAAAGCCTTAGCTATTAATACTTTCTGTTGTTTGACATTGAGTCATTTAAGCCCCCTATTTTCCTCTTCTGTAAAATGGAAATATTAACACTTACCTGTCTCAGAGCAGGGCTGTGAGCAGAGATGATTGAAGATTTTGAAAATAATCATAATAACTGCAGATACAAGTGTTAGGTTCTGTTTGGTGCAAGTGATGGGTCACATTATTTGTTACTTATGTATTTCTGGAGAACCTCAGAGAATTCATTAAAATGTTTCTAAATCTACCAAATTTCCTGAACTTTACCATCAAAAATGTGCTATTCTCTACTTGCTATTAGTTAGTTATTATTCTCCTGTTTTAAAACATTTGTCATTCAATCAGAGAAGAAAAACAATACTATGTGACTTCAGTGACTAGGAAACAGAGGAAGTAAACAGTTTGCAAACAACCCATCATCTAAAAATGATTTTTCCCAAACTATCTGGCAAGCACTTATAGCTAACAAATAATTTCAAGGTGAATTCACAAGTAAGTGTCTCTTTAAAAAGTGGTGTGGGGAGGGGAGATGCGAAGGCTAAATTCATAAAAAATTGTGTGACAAAGGTCTGTGCACAGATTAACTGGGATATTCGTATTGTCTTCTGAAAACACACAGCTCTAAAGAAGTAATTATTATCTGCCCCCTATACCTTGGAGGAGCAGAGAGCACTGCATGGTAGAAATCAAACAACATTCCCTCTAGCCTATGTCTGCTGCTTTTCTCAGGGGTGGGAGATACTCAGGATTAAGAAACAGAGAAGGAGTTGGAATGGGAAGAAATTTAGTATAAAGATTTTGTGTAAAGAGAATTATTGATTTAAGAAGAGAACAAGAGAGGAAGAAGGTACTTGCTGTAGCAACTGTGTTTTAACACTTTTCAAGAGCAGATGGCTTAATGGTCTAAACATCTGGTTTGAAATGTTTATTTTCCTTACAGCCATCCACGCAAATTTAGGCAAGCTTGGTTCATGTAGTCATTCTCAAGCTAGAAATACTGTGCCTGATTCTTCACTTGGTTACACCAGTTTTACATTGGAGCTGGTGGTGTATCAGGCTGAGTTTCATACAGTTTACAGTGTGGATTTTTCAGACCAGGCCTTAAAACTGAAGTTCAGTGGCCATGTTGTAGGTTTTAAAGAGCCCGTGAAGCTTTCTAGAAGAAAAGAGGTTTGGTCTGGTGCCATCGTATAACATTTCCTTCACCTCCCCATTGATGTGCAACGTTTCATACATTGATAGATGTTGCTGCAACTTTTTCTAGGTGCTCTATATTTATAATCTGTAAAGTGCTTTGTCATGGTAACTGTATCTGAACTTGGACTGCAGGCTTATGCATGGGGCAAGGTAGCTGTGGTCAGAGTACCCACTATGGGTAAAATTCACTTCACAAAGAGAGCCAGCATAAGCCATATGCCTCCCTTATGTCCCACTTCACATCTCAAAGTAGGGTTTAAGTGGGACTGAAGAGATGCATAACCCTTGTGTTGACCCCTCGGTATAGGATTGAATTTCACCTTGTGGATGCAGGGTACATGATCGTTACCCCGTGGTTACTAACAAATGCTAGAATTAAATTTTTCTTGTAATCAAGAGACCAAAACCCAGATAGTAATGTTATTAGAGAGCCAGTTTGGTTTAATGCTAGACACTATGTATTCTGCTGTATATTTCTCATTGCTGAATTTGTCATATTTGTGAGTTTCCTGCAGAATTTATATTACATAGCAGTACAGCTTGGGTACAAGCATGTTGTCACCTGCACGTATAGTTGTATAAGAAATTCGTGTGGTATTTTTTCCCGTTATTTATTAATAGAATATATTTATTTAACAAATGAGATAAAATGAGTAACATAAAGATTATGTGCCAAATTCTGAAAGCATCACGTAGTCCACTAAATAATATTGGAGAGTGATGAAAGCAGAGAAAAGATTGAAAAGGGATTTAAAGAATTAACCACAAATACAGACAAGGCTACTTGCTTGGGCAATACTTACAACAGCCCAGGACATGTTCCAGACAAATTTAATCCCTCCAATTTGCAAAGAAACTCGGGGATTTCAAGATATAACAAAGAGTGTTTCTGCTTGTAAATCATTGTAATTAAGGCATCAGTTTGTGTCATGTTTTGTTTGTTCTATAAGTGAAAAAAGCACAGTTCATAATTTTCTAATCAAATCTCTGTCATCCATATCAGTTTAAGCAGTCAGATCCTCAGCTGTGTTGAGCACTTCCTTAGGCCACTTTTGTACTCTCAGTTCTTGGGCCCATGTTTAAGAAGGATGAATTCAAACTGGAACAGGTTCAGAGACGGGCTACTAGGATGATCCGAGGAATGGAAAACTTTTCATATGAAAGGAGACTCAAAGAGCTTGGCTTGTTTAGTCTAGCCAAAAGAAGGCTGAGGGGGGATATGCTTGTTCTTTATAAATATATCAGAGGGATTAATATTAGGGAGGGAGAGGAATTATTTAAGCTTAGTACCAATGTAGACACAAGAACGAATGGGTATAAACTGGACACTAGGAAGTTTAGACTTGAAATTAGACGAACGTTTCTAACCATTAGAGGAGTGAAGTTCTGGAACAGCCTTCCAAGGGGAGTAGTGGGGGCAAAAGACATATTTGGCTTTAAGACTAAGCTTGATAAGTTTATGGAAGAGAGGGTATGATGGGATAGCTTAATTTTGGCAATTGATCTTTGATTACCGGCAGATAAGTATGCCCAGTGGTCAGTGATGGGATGTGGGATGGGATGAGATCTGAGTTACTGCAGAGAATTCTTTCCTGAATGCTGGCTGGTGAATCTTGCCCACATGCTCAAGGTTTAGCTGATTGCCATATTTGGGGTCGGGAAGAAATTTTCCTCCAGGGCAGATTGGCAGAGGCCCTGGAGGTTTTTCACCTTCCTCTGCAGCGTGGGGCATGGGTCACTTGCTGGTGGATTCTCTGCAGCTTGAGGTCTTCAAACCACAATTTGAAGACTTCAATAACTCGGACATAGGTTAGGGGTTTGTTATAGAAGTGGATGGGTAGGGTTCTGTGGCCTGCTTTGTGCAGGAGGTCAGACTAGATGATCACATTGGTCCCTTCTGACCCTAAAGTCTATGAGTCATTCTGTGCCAGGCCAGTCCCCAGGTCCCACTGCAGAAAGTAGAGTAGTCTGATGGCCCCTCTAACTTGGACTGGCTGTGATCTAAAGATACTACTCTGACAATTGAATGTTTCAATGGTATAGAGAGGCTATAGTCACACGTTCCTTTCCCACCTCCAGTGATGGCCACAGAGGCAGTGGTGTAGGCACCACTGTGGTGGCCTTATGTTACCCAAGGATTTGCCTGTACTAGGAGGGGGATCCTTCAGTAGCCAGCTTAGCTGTCTTTAGGCCAGATTTTGCACCAGCAGAGTGCCAAAGATCTTCCCTAGTGCAGGAGAGGATCTGTCTGTAGTGTTACATTTTGGATTTCAGAGAAGTTAGATAAGTTCTTGTCTAGTTCTATAGGCAGTACCTCTGCTTGGATTCCCAAGTATAACTTCGCAAGCCTTGGCTCACCATCTAGTAAGGAGGGTCATCTGTTGACAGAATAGGTTTCCAGGGTCCTTCCACTGCAATATTTATCATGAAGAATTTCTGTTTTGGTCATACTTAAAAACAGTCTGCTTCCTACCAGTGGGTTCCTCCTGGGTATCACCATGGATTCTCTGCAATGGAAGATATAAAGAAAGGATTTTTTTAAAAATGACTTCAAAAGGAAAATGGAAATCCTGCACAATTCATTTCAGAAAGAATCTTCACCTCAGGGGCTTTCACATTGCAAGGGAAAAAGAATCAGTGAAAGAACAAATGATTTTTGAAAACTTCAGTAAAATTTGGTGTGATGGTCATCTTCAAGTTCTCTCCACTGCTGGAATAAGAAGTCAGAGAGAGAAGGTGGGTGAGGTAATATCTTTTACTGGACCGACTCTATCTGACCAACTTTAAAAGTTGATCCTATAAAAGATGTTACCTCACACACCTTGTCTCTCTCATATCCCAGGACCAACTTGGCTACAACAACACTGCAAACAGAAATAAGAAGTGAGTTAAAATTGCAGCAGACTGGGAACAAGATGAGAGAGGTGACAGCTTTGTCATTATTTTTAATTGGATTTGCTCTTTACCTTATGTCTGACATACTCAATGGTTTTCTTTCAGAGCTGTCAGCTCGCCTACCACAAATACCTTTGCATACTGTAAAATTCCCATTAAGAAAAAAAACTGTTCCAAGTGGATAGACATCGGTACTGATATAGAGATCCATATCGGGACCCTGGATCTGGAAAAATCTCCCCATCCTGGAATTTTGAGAAAATTTGGCTCTTGAACTGGATCTGAAGTTTTACAGTTTGAACCTAACTCTGTAATGGACCTGAACCAGTACCCTAAGTCCAACAGGCTGAACAGAGGGAACTTTTCATCTGGAATATGATCTGAACTTTGCAATTAGTCCCCTCCACATCCTGAGATATACAAAGGGGGTGTAGTAGTGTTGGCCTCTCTTTAGTGCATGTGCACAGGGTCAGATTTAGATTCCATGTACAACCTTAACTGTCATATCTTGACTTTGTTTGCATGGTTAAGCGCTCACAAGTTCTCTTAGCTTAGCGGTTTTGATGAAATTTGATAGATAATCTATGTTTAAGGTTAGTTAGGAAGTGCCCATTAGTTTAAATACTCTTTTCCCTCTTTCCCTCATTGAAATTCCTGTTCTGTATCAACTTCAGGTGTAGTGTTAAATAACCACAACTTAATAGGATCGTGAGTAAGTGAAGCATTGGGTGGTAAAAAGCTAAAGGCAAGCTTCATTATGATTACATTTAACTGGTGCATATATTCTCTTCAGAAGAGAAACTAGTAATCCAGAATTTTTCTTATTTTTTTTTAATCTGTTGGCACCTACAAACTCCTTCAAAATATTTACTCATGCATCGTAAAATGTCATTCTGTCTTGCTGGGTGGCTAAGTTGCTGGATCCATTCGAAGTGATGACCAACAAAAAAAGAACCATCATTAAATATCCTAAATGATACGGTTGGATGAATCCTTATTTTGCAAAACTGTTTTCCTTATAAAATAATCAGCAAAATTTTTTAATTGCATCTCAGCAACTTTGGGCCAAAATTAATATTGAATAAGCAATTAAAGAGTTGAACAGTCATGAATGAAGTCCTGTTGCTCTGCATGGAAGAGATTTGAATGACTAATAACAGAGTAAGAACCACATGTACGGTTCAGGTCTGGTTCTGTTACAGTTGCTGGGTTCCCATGTGGAGTGCACTGCTTTTTGCTTTTGACATAGTCTAGATTTGATCTCCTCTCAGGCTTTGGGTGGACTTGAGACAGCCTTACTTAAACTTGATTTAATCCTCTTGGATCCAAGACACAGAGCTTTCATTTTTCTTAAAAAGGATGTTATCCTTACAAGAAGTAGTTAATTATACTTAACATATACCCTCAGTTTTTCCTGGTAATCGAGTCAGTGCTGCTCTCTGTGGCTTGTGGTAGCAGTAGTGGTTTATTTCCCCTTCCGGAAAAGTAAAGCAGAGAGAAGTTTTATTTGTCTGTGTTATTTTGGTGCAGGTCTTGATTAGTGTTGCCAACTTCGGTTGGCTGAATTCCTGGAGATTTCATCACATGACATTATCTTTAACTAAAGATTAATTTTTAATTCCAGGACAATCCTGGAGGTTTGGCAACGCTAGTCTTAATGAAGAATGCTCTGCATAATGGATTGTTTACAGTGAGGACTTAAATGATGGAAATGGGGCTTAGTTTGATATGTGAACATTTAGCTTCTGGGAGTGTTATTTGTCTCATCACATGGCAGTCCATAAAGGAACCTCAGTCATTTGTAGGGTTTTTAGAGCTTGGCGTGTATTATTGAATGCCTACTGAAAATAAGTCTGTAACCACAGGTGTGGATACTGGAGGGAGAGGATCTAAGGTAGCCCTGTCCACCCCAGCCTGCTGTGGGCTACAATGTTTCATCAGCTTGCTGAGCAAAAACTACATGCAGATAGTAAGAGGAGAGCAGGGAGAGAACAACTGCTGGGATGGGGGGATATGTTTGTAACAATCTTCACACTGCAGTCCTTGAGCAAGTAAAATATAACTAAGACCCTGTCAAGTGGTAATATGCACTCCCCCCACTAAACATAGAGCTGCAAGCTGATCTTAGCTATGCAGGCGTGAACCTGGAGCAGTTCCTTTCACTTCAATGGACTTAATCCTGGATTTGCAGCACTATTTGTGAGAACAGAAGTTGGCCCATACACTCGGGTATTATGCAGTTCTGTATTTCTCATTGTCTGGATGGGTCGTGCCTGACAGCAACAGTAAATCAAAGTAACATCCAGCAATGAAAATAGAAGAAAGAGAGACAAGGCCACATCCTAGGAACCAGATTTCCTACACCCAGCACAACTAATCTGCAAAGATGACAAAATGGGGACTAGAATCTGCCCCATACACTTTTTCCACTTCAGAGATTCTAAGGCCAGAAGGGACCATTGTGATGATGTAGTCTGACCTCCTGTATCACCTGGGCCAGAGAACTTCCCAAATAATTCCTACAGTGTATCTTCTAGAAAAACATCCAAACTTGATTTTAAAATTATCAGAGATGGAGAATCCACCATGACTCTTGGTAGATGTTCCCATAATTAATTAATTCTCACTGCTGAAAATGTACACCGTATTTCCAGTGTGAATTTGTCTAGCTTTCACTTCCACCCATTGGATCATGTTATACCTTTCTCTTCTAGATAGAAGAGCCCATTATTCAACCTTAAACCCATAGGTGGCTAAGCCTTCTCTGGTGCAGCTGCCGCCGACCCACCACTGGACACCTGGGCCTTGGTGGCCCTTCCCCGAGGCCCTCAGTGTCTGCTGACGTCTGCTTGCCACTGCTCACCATGTCCCTCCTCCTTGGGGGCTGAGGAGTCAGGAGGGAACGTGGTGAGCCAGTGGTGGGCAGGAGGGTCTGGTGGGGAAGTGAGGTGGCTCACTCGGCCATGCTCTGGGGCTGGCTGGGCACGGAGGGGCCGGCACCTTGGCCCATCCGAGGGAAGCTTGGCTCGGTACATGGCTCAGCATCCTAGCTCGGGGGGCTGGCAGATCAGCCTGGAGGGGCAGGCTCGGTGGGGCCGGTGGCTCGGTCTGGCATGGCTGGGACTGGACTGGTGCTTGGGAGGGAGGTGGCCCACCGTGGCTGGGGTGGGCAGGCTGTGGGGCTCCTCCAGTCGTGGGGGGGGGCCCTCAGGGCTCCTCCTGTTACGGCGGGAGGGAGGGTTGGGGCTCTGGTGGGCAAGGGGAGCGGGGACTCGGGTGGAAGGGGCGAGGCCAGTGGGCTAGTCTCCCCAAAGCAGGGGTTTCTGAGCTGTCACTTTCTAAAACTGAAGGGAGCAGAGTGGGACTGGCTGGCAGGATAAATCTGATTTTCCTGCTGTGCTGACAGAATTGCGGCAGAGCTGTTCTCTGGTAAGAAAAAGGGCAACAGCAGTAAATGCTGTTTCCTTGTAGCAAAGCTCCTGTATTATACTTTTTGTTTGATTTTGTTTCAATGAATGAATAAGGTCTGCATGGATTATTAATGGAGTCAGGGGCACAACTGAGCTGGCTCTTACCCTGTCATTATCTCTAACGGGCAAATAAACTACAACTAATCGGCAGAATTAATCACACTAAAGTCTTGGGTCCTGATAAGGATCCTGCTACTCTATTTTTATTTATTTTGAGCCTGGAAAACAGTTTAGCTCTGTTCCCCTGGATGTGCCTTTTGCAGTATCATATGGCATTATGTTAGATCTTATCATTATGGCTACATTAGTGTGACAGAGCAGCATTCCAGTGATTATATCCACCTTATTCAACTCCAGTACTAAATGAAGTGGGACAGGAAAGCTAATTTGCTGTGGAGGAAGGGTTCTTGTTATCTAATCTACCCATTGTGCCAGAGAAATGTATTCTGTGTGCTACAACCCTTGATTTAAAAAAAAAATGTACAGCTTGTTCTGTGATGCTAAACAGAATGTAGTTTTTTGCTTTACTGGTGATTGCAGACCTCTGAAGACTCTCTGTGTCTTGAGGATGATAGAACAGGTTGGCAAAATGTTCAGAACTTTTTATCTGAACCTTGCTGAAATTGGAAAGGGCCTGTATTCCAATTTGTGGTTCAGGTGTAACAAGATTTCATAGAAGCAGCTTATCCTTTGAGAATGCCACCATTCAAGGTGGAGCTCTGGGCTGCATTTACTGTCTGCCTTCACCTCTGCTCTGGCTGGCCCTGGCCTGCTTACTGACTACGCCTCCCCAACATGGATCTCTGAACTGCAGATTGCTCCGTCTAGACCTTGAGAAGGGGCAGGTGTGTCTGTTATTAAGGCAACCGAGCCTTCAGGCCGTGGTGTGGCTCTATGTGCAGAGGGTTCCTTCCATGTTAGTCGTGACTGGGAAAATGTCCAAGTCAGGACTGAATAAAGGCCAAAAAATACTTTACAGTAGAACCTCAGAGTTACGAACACCTCAGGAATGGAGGTTGTTCGTAACTCTGAAACATCCATAACTCTGAACAAAGCATTACGATTGTTCATTCAAAAGTTTACAACTGAACATTGACTTAATGCAACTTTGAAACTTTACTAGGCAGAAAAAAATGCCGCTTTCAACCATCTGAATTTAAATGAAACAAGCACAGAAAGAGTTTCCTTACCTTGTCAAATCTTTTTTTTAACTTTCCCTTTATTTTTTTAGTAGTTAATGTTTAACACAGTACTGTGTTGTACAGCACTTGCTTTTTGTTTTGTTTTCTTTTCTTTTTGTCTCTGCTGCTTGATTGTGTACGTCCAGTTCCACATGAAGTGTTTGGTTGACCGATGAGTTCGTAACTCTGGTGTTCATATCTCTGAGGTTCTACTGTAACTAGATCTGGGTGATAAATGCAAATAGTTCTGTGTATTCAACAGAATTTTTGTTTGGTGAATCTTCTTCATCCACATTCAGCCGTTTGTGGTGATGATGGTGAACATTTAAGCAATTTATTTTTTTAGTTGGAATTGTGTTCAGAGAGGGTCAGTTTCAAGGCTGCAGGCACAAGTCATCATTCAAGAAGCACTTGCATGGTCATCCTGTCGAGGAACAGAGACATGACTGTGGGCCTTGTTCTGATTTCACTTACACTGGTGTAAATCAAAGTGACTCCACTGAAGCAAATGGATCAACAATGGTGTAAAACCAGTGAGATATCAGAATCAGGCCCCCTGCAACCATTCATAGCACAGTTCAAATTTTAAATATGTACTATCATTCCATACATTGTCTAGCACAGTGGGATCCTGGTCCATGACAAGGGCTCTTATGGCACTACAATAATACAAATAAGAAACAATAATAAAGGGGAAAAAATTAAAATATTGTTGTACAACCTCATGCTCTCCTTCTTGGTGGGTTAGCACAAGCATGCAGAGTCCCATGAATGCTGACCATGAAAGATTTAAGTCTGAGCACAGATGTTGTCGTTTTAATGCAATTTTAAATGTTAATTATTTTAAAATTTTAATAGTCTGACTTCCCATTAAAGGGAATAGGGAGTTTGCGTAATACATTAGTACTGTAGCAAATATAGTAGATATGGCTAAAACCAAAACATTAGATCACAACAAACCTGAACTTCGGACAGTTCAAATTCAGATCTGCATCAAGCCTAAAATTATGCTCTTAAATCTACATCTGTGCATTGGTTTTGAATGAGTCTTATACTGCTAAGTAACAGGCCTGATTTAGGGAGTCTAAATAAGGATTATGGGCCATAACTTTAGGCTGTTTTAACTCCAAACTTTGTATCTTGGCCTATTTCTATTATGTAACATGTGGAGACACACACACAGAGACTTAAATGCACTCAGCAGAGATTGCATATTCAAAAACATTCGGATACTATCACACATCAAAACTTTAGGGACAGTGCTCTTAGGATTTGGCTCTGATGGTGTACAGTGTCTTTCATACAAATTGTATTTCAAAACACTTCACAGAGTTTCATAATAGTTACAGAATGACGTGCAGCATCTGCTTAGGGTGACACTGTCATGGTTAATAAGCTCAAAACAGACTTTTTTTTTCTTCTTCTGCTTGTAAATGTCCACTACATTCTTTTCCACGTTTAAAAAACCCCCTACCAATACTGTAAAGAAAATGAATACAATAAAGTTTTGGAGCCAATGTATCCTCAATTAACCCAGTAACAATGAAGTGTATGTATAAATGTCAGGGGGCAAATATATTCAGGAAAGGATCAGATACATGTTTCCAAATGGTTACTGTTGACAGCAGTGGGAAAAAAATCTTTGTTTAAATTACCAGAAATACATATCTTGACAGTGTGCTTTCAGACACTAAAACTATCTGCATGCAATCTATAGAAATAGCTTACTATTGGTCATACTCAAACTCCCACGAACATCTGAGAGCTTAATTACTAAATAATAGTACTTTGTATAATGCATATCATTGTTCTAAATAAACCTATCCCCACACAGTCATAAAAAAGGATCTGCAATGTAGGCTTCTCCATAACTAGTTTGGAAATACAAATATCTCTGTCCCAAGAACAAAAAAGGTGTCGTACACATTATGGACTAAAATCCAGATCCTGCCAAGACTTTTGCACATGTTTAACTTTACACACTGTGAGTAGTCACATTGAAATACATGAAATTATTCAGAGGGAAAAGTCCTGTCCACACTGAAGTCAATGGCAGAACTTCTGTAGATTTGAATGGGGCCAGCGAGGATTTCACCCCCATTGTATGAAGTGAAGTATGTATCTACATTTTGCCAGTTTGGGGCCTTAAAGCCAAATTGTGCCCTCAGATACCCCTGTATGACTCTTCTGAAGTCAATGAAATTGCATAAGTATAACTGAGGGACTAGCTATCTGAAATATTTGTTCTGAGTGTGTTTGTTTTTTAAACTGGTGACATGAGAATCTCCTAAGGGCTGGTTCAAGATAAGCGCCCAGAAGGTAGTTTAAACAAGACAGCTATTGCAGTTGTGGCCAATAAATAAATCAATCCTTATTTGATATTTTCTGACAAGTTGACTTCTGGACAAGGTAACAAAAGCAGACTAGGCCAAGATTTTCAAACCTGATGTCCAGAGTCAGGAACTTACATCCATATCAAGGCACCAAACAAACTTTTTGCAGAGGTACTGAGGACCCACAAGTCCCGGTGAAGTCAAATGGGAGCTCCAGGTGCTCTTCATACCTCCAAGAAACTAGACATGGTTATTTAGGACTAGGTACAGATATAAGTGCCTGATTTTAGGCACCCAAGTTAGAAAATTTTGGCTTATACTGTTGTTTAAGTTAATGCTGTGCAGAAGTGGAATGTCAGAGGCTTTACCGCTCTGTACGTGTGGATAAAGTCGTGCATGTGAGTAAGTCTTCCCAGAATCAGGGGTTAAGTCAAGATTTTAACCCCAGTCTCAAGGGGTCAGTGGCTCATGCCCTAGTCCGTTGTACATTTCAAGCTAACACAGTACGGAAGCTGAACATTAGAAACTATCAAATAGAGGTTTTCTTCTGCACCAGTTTGGCTGTAAATGTCTAATTTTAAAACATAATTTAAATAATTTTATTAAAACCAAATTTGCATTTGGATTGATATAACTTTTGTGCCAAGTTCCGGCATGATGCTATGCAGTATGACTAAGTTATGTGCTCCTGGAAGAAAGGGATTTATAATGGAAAGGTTGACAGACCATTAATTCCAACTGTCTTAAAATTGCAGATGGATTTAATTGAAAGTAATGATCCATGCTTTCATGAGTACTTTTGAAAACTCTGCCACTCCTTTACATCTAAATATCAATGAGATGTAAGAGTTAATTTTGTTTTCAATGCACTTTTAATTGTTTTATGTTTTCTTTTATGATGCCACCCACCTGCCCATGAAGAGTTAAGGACATCTGCTACCCTTGATCTTTGCACAAGACTCACATTGACAACAGTGTGATTTTCCACATGTGGAATGAGCAGAATATGACCCACAGAGTATTGCTAAAACAACACATTCCTTTCTTGATTATCTTTTTTTTCTCTTCACTTCTGCAGCCTATAGAATAATTTTAAAGAGGGAGACTCTTTAATTTCTGAGTTTTCAGTTTTGCAAATACTGATCCTGTTTTGCTAATAACCATCACCCCCCCCCCCCGTTTTTTTTGATCACCCTCTGCTTTTGTCCTTTGCCAATTTTCAATTGCTAATATTCTTTAAACAAGGGAAGATCATGCTGCATCTGGTACATTTAACAGCAGTAATTAAAGAGTTCACAATTTTAAAGAAAATATATCATCCTCTGTTGAAGTCCTGTAAACAACCAGTTATGAAATCTTGAAATCTAGTGCAGTATTAAAAAGTCTATATACTGGGGAAGACCATGATGGGTGGACAGTCTATGAGGGAGAAGGGAGAGTGCACAGCTATGCAATACTCATAGGGCCAGATTTTGCTCTTATTTAGAGCAGTGTAAATCCAGAGTAATTTTATTGATACCTGGATTTACATCGGTGGCCCTGAGACCTTTATATGGAACAGAAATAGCAGCTGTTTGAACAGATCTCCTTTTTCACTTTCCCTACAGCAGGGCTAACACAATAATCCAAGTGGACAGGCAAGTGAAAAAAATATAGGATCAGCAGTGGGTCTGGCCTATTACATCCTGTTACTGCACCTAAGGGAAAGGAAAGACCCACTTCTTAGACCCTTCAAAACCTTGCTCAAATGAGTTATTTTTATTTATGCTAGCCTTCCTGCTGAAAACAGTGAGAATACATTTGACAGCAGCTAATTGGTTTAATGCAGTCAACATACATAATGAAAGAGTGTACAGTTTCAAAGAAAGATACACCATCCTCTTTTGAACAGGGCTGCCCGGGGGGGCAAGTGGGGCAATTTCCCCTGGACCCCACAGGGTCCCTGTGAGCCCTTGCCTGGTGGGGATCTAGGTCTTCATCGGCATTTCGGCAGCGGAGGGCCCTTTAGTGCTGCTGAAGACGCGAAGCGATTGAAGTGCCCCCCGCTGCCGAAGACCCGGACTGCCGCCGGGTGAGTATAAGCGCTGCATCTCCCCTGCTTTGCCCCAGGCCCCCTGAATCATCTGGGCGGCCCTGCTTTTGAAGTCATACAAACAACCATGTGTGAAATCTTGAAATCTAGAGTGGTATCAAAATCCCATTGAAATCCGTGGGAATACTCACATGAGTCAGATTTCGCCAGACCATGCCCTCCATGTTTGACATGATAGGCATGGCCAGTTCCCAATATGTGTTCTCCTTTTTACATGTACACAGAGTTGCATACAAATTGCCAGTAAAATCATGTTACAGGTGTAGAGCACAACACGGAGACACCATTGGAAAAAAATGCAAGGACTTCTCCATTATTCTGCAGTGTGTAGTTTAGTAAATGTTTAATAAACAAAAATCTAGTTCTCTGAGACCGTGTGTCTTGTGAGCCACTGAGAATGCTAAATTACATACAGAGATGAACTTCAGTACAGTGGTAAAAAGTCTTCAGTACAAATGTTCAGCGCTGAAACTCTGTTTGCATTTTTAATAGGCTTGTTTATTAATATACAATAAACCAATTATAGTTATCAGCATGGTACATTTATGGAAACATAACAATTATAGCTGCATAATTTATTTTCAATAATAGAAATTGGTGATAAGTGAAGGAATTATACAAAACATTCAGTTAAGGTTACATTAACTCTAGAATGTGCGTTTCTTACCATAATGTCTGATTGGTTTGGATTTTTATATCAGGTTCTCTTTCCTTTTTTTATTTTGTTAGTGACAGTACTGCAGACCTGCTGTCTTGGTATTGAATTTTTAAACTAATCTAAAGAAAGAGGAAGGGAAAATCTAAGCAAATGACCTATGAAGATTAGGGACAGTTTATACTGAGTTTACAGACATTTCAAAGAGAGCACATTTTGCTCAAAATGATATTTGGAATTTTTACCATGTGACTTTTGCTTCAGAGATGAACTAAAAGATGTATTGGAAAATAAGTTTAAAAAAATTAAAATTGGTATAACTAAGTTTACGGCTGGCACAATGACAATCTTGTGTAAAAAGTAGCTGTGTATATATATACAAATATGTATCCATTCTGCTTTAGTACTGGTTTCACGTGTATCTATCAATAGGTCAATAGATTGCTTTTGTGAAAAGATGGGTCTGAAGCTAAACCCCTGATTTGAAGACACAGATTCTGAGAAAGTTTGGATCCAAATCCAGACTTGCAGTTGGGATCTATGTAACTCTGCAATGGGCCAAAGCAAACATGTGGACCACTTTCAACCTTTGCTCGTGCCCAAGGCTTATATCTAGTTGTTTTTTTTTTAAAAATAGAGTAGGGACCTGCTGTCATATCATCATTAGAGCAGGTGATTTACAGTGTTACAATGAGCTTTCAAGCTGTCTGTGTTCTAAAAACTCTGTGTGAAATCCCGAGTTGTGCCATTGACTTCCACAGGGCTAGGGTTTCGCCCTGTGACTTTCTCTCACTTGCTTGCAGACATAGGTTTGGTGAAGTGGTCTTAGCATAAACCTGAGGACTGGGACTTATTGGGTTATAGTTCTAGCTTGCAGAGTGAGACCCTCTGTGGCCAATTAAACTGTCTCCCACAATTTTCCCGTTTGTTAAATAAGATAAAAGTACTCACCGTTCTCACAGGGACTTTAAGAAGATTAGCTAGTTAATGGTTGTAAAATGGTTTGAGGAGGGGAAAAAAACTACTCCACAGAAAAACACTGTGTGAAGTATTATTATTTTTCATCAAGATGGCTGCCACCAGCTGCATTCTCTGAGATGCCAGTTTTAATAATTAAAAGGTTTATTCCCTGACACAACTCCCAGTTTTATACTCTCTGTCCACAGAAACTTTAGGATTTCTCTGCTGCTGAGTAAATGGCTGCATCTTTTTGTTTTAATACAATAGCTTGCTGCCCATCCGGCAGTACTGTGGAATGCGATGCTGGCAGGTGGGAATGCGAACTTCACTGAAAAGCCAAGAGAGCGTAGGGGACAAGCAAATACTGCTCTGCCTGCTGAGGGCTGTCCCTGTACATTTCTTGGCAAGTGTGCAAATCTGCTGTGATGTGTTCAAACAGCCTGGCAGAATGTTGCCCAGAGTCGATGGGAACAGGAGTTCCTGCAGGGCCCAGCACAAAGCCCTGGCCGCAAAACCAGCACTGACAGTTACGCTGGCTTTTGTGCTGTAGAAATAGATTGTGCAGGATTGAGCATAAACGGGGGGTAGGAGAGATAAATAAATAGCTTCTTTGAGCTGAAACTTCAGAGTCACAGTGGGGGGACATATATGTGGCCGCTGCTTTCAACTTTGTTGCACTCCACAGCATTGGAGTTTGAAACCACCAAGTGGGAGTCATTTTGACATCTCAGCACAACTAACTCACCTGCCATGTAAGGAAACACTTCCCATGACATGGTGGGAAAGTGAAAGGCAGGAGGTGGAGGGGTAGGGAAATAAGGTTTGAATTCTGGAATGAAGGAGGTGCTATAGCTTCAGAGCAGTATTGTTGACAAAGCAATGGTAATTCTTCTTCGCTGCTTTCATATTGCCAGTTGCGCCTTTATGATTTATTTGATTTCTTTTAAAGATTTATAGTGCACCTCCTGCCTAGTGCCTCAGTGCTTACTTACAAAGTTAAACAAAACAATAAATTACGTAAGCCCACCCAAATTGGACAGCATTAAAGAAACACTGCCATGTTGTCAGGAAATATAAACAGATCATCAGACTGAAGCTAAGCAAAAGATAAATCTGATTTGGGCTCTGATGGACCACCAGGAGGAGAGCATTCTAAAGGCAGGAGCCCCCATCCGAGAGAGCCACGCTGCCCATCCCGGAGTGTTTAATCCTAGGAGTCGACAGCCAGAGCCTCCAGATTGATAAATAGTAACAATGTTGTTGCTGAATTTCTTATTACTGGAAATCAGGGGCATGGTTGTTATCTGTGAGTACTTGTGCTGTTAGCATCGCATTGTAGATTCTTCCTGTCTGAATCTGACCCTTATCAAAGATTTGTCCAATGGGATTCTGAGGATTCATCATCCTCACCCTCATTCATTCTTTGGTCCACTGTTTCCTCCATTTATCTATTAGTTGACTGTGAAAATGCAGCCCATCCTCTGAGCAGTGTCATTGGTAAACCACCTTACCCCAGAAACAGAGTTGAAGAGCAGTTTCATCCCCAATGTAATGCTACAGAAAACAAAGGAGTTACAATGGGGATTAATTTTCCCATTTGAACCTGCATGATGACTCAGACTGGATGATTGCACGATTAGCCCTTCTCCACTGATTAAGCTGCCATAATCCAGGAGATTATTTTATTCTATCTATGTTAATTCCCTTAAAACATTGTGGCTAGTGTGGGATTAAATTATAGAAATGAAGGTGGCTTTACTGGGAGCCTGTTAAATGGTCATGTGACTGGTCCATTTCATAGTTTAGCTTTTAAAGTGCCTCTGCTAACATTTGAGTAATGCATGTTGCATTTTACAGAAGAGGTTGAGATTATTTGTTCCTTTGATAAGTTGCTTCCTACCAGGAGCAACACAGTAATGCATTTAGATGAATGTTGCATAATCATGCTAGGATGGAGGTATTTGGTTGTTTACAATCCCCATACATTTTCAGTGGAAATATTTTCTCTTTTCTCTTTGTTCTTCCTGACCCTCTCCAATCAGGAAGATAGAGTTCCTATATTAATCTGTAACTCAAGAGTGATTAGCTGGGTCCTGCCACAGGATTTGGTTGCATTCCGGTTGAAATATGCAGTTTTGACCAACTGCTGTTGGGTCTGCTTTTCCAAGTGTCTGACAAAGAAGAAAAATACAGATAGGATAGTCCCAAGTAGAAAGAAGCCCTTTGTAATTTCAAAATGCATTCTCTTCTGGTGTTGGCAAAAGGCCAAATTCAATGTGCGACAGATAATATATGTAGGATATGATAATTTGTATGTAACATTAGAGAAAAAATGGGCACTTGTAGTGTCCCAATTAGAGAGAGACCGGGCACAGAGTTTTCAAATAAAACATAAATTAGGTTTTAAAAAGGGAGATGGAAAAAATGTCTCTCTGCCTGCCCCCCTTAAATTAAATTTAAACTCAGTAGGAAGTTAGATTGCTGTTTATGTTTATAACTATGCTCAGATCAATGGTACTTCAAGACGGATGAAGCCAGGCGCCTGCAATAATATTAAATGGCCTGATGTCTATCAGAAATTGCTGAGAACCTTCCTAGGGTGGACTGCTGCTAATTAAAAATGGAATCAACAGAACAGTTGTGCAGGAAGTGCAAGTACAGATTGCAGCAGTAACCTAAAGGGTCATTCCAATTTCTAAACTGTCTTCAGTGGCATCACATTTTTAAAAAGTCTCCGTAGCTGCACAATTTCATTTATTTTCACTCGCTCGGACATTTCTTTCACTAATGCAATGCTGATTTCTCAAGCTCTGTGTGCTTGGCATTCTGAGGGCCTGGCACCGAGGCTTGAGAGCTGATACGTGAGAGCCCAGTAATTCCACAGTCTTGTGTATTCCATTCCTCCTCCTCCAGCACCAGCTCCTGGCTGTGCCTTTGAACCCCTCAATACTTGTGAATCTGGGTTTTCCTTTCTTCTTTGCTTGTAAGCAACTCTTCCATATTGTTCTTGCCAGTCTCCATTCTCCTTCCAGAAGCTTCCTGACAGGCTGGACAAAGTATACGAAGTCAGACACCTACATCTATATTTAGGCAGCTACACTAAGTGGCTGGTCTTCTATGGCACAAAGCATGAATCCTCTCTGAGCTTTCCAATATGCAGAGGGACTCGGACTCAGCAGACTACACTAGACTTTAGCACAGAACAGCCTGCTCTCAAAAAATGTGCTGAGCCCACTCTGCAGGCTGGTGCGGAGCATGGGACCACCTTTTCCCAATCGACTTCGGGACAGTGCATGGCTCTGTACATTCATGGAGGGAGTACAGTCCCAGGCACAAAGACTACCATTGCGACAGGTCCCTGTGCAGGGTACACAAGATGGGAGACTCCCTTGGCACCTGTCTGCCAGTCACAATCTCTATTTAAACCCCTGTTAGGTGCCATTTTTTGCAGCAAGCTTGGAGAGGGAAGAGCCTTGAGACCTCCCACTAGATTCCTGAGTCCCTCATGTAACAAGGCCACATGCCACCAGTACCATGTCCCAGTACTCGAGAGAGACAGATTTTCCTCATAAGACTTCCTTAGCATAAAAAAAAACAGCAGAATGAGGCAAGTAATATGGAAAACTTGGGGAACCTGCTGCACTAGTGTCTAACTGTTGCTTAACAATTCCTCCCTTCATTAGTGATTGAGTGTTCATTAGAAAAGCCAAAGAGAGGACGAGAGCTCATTTGGAGAAATGGCAATGTGAGACGAATAAAATAAAACATCAGCAACAAGCCCCAATGCCCTTAGACCCATACACAGACCTAGTGCAGCTTTCATTCCCTGGATGAAGTCTTTACCCATTTTAGGTGCATATTAGAACAGAAGTTTGCTTTCACCATCCATAACACACCTCTTCAAAGACAACAGACAGAATGAACAAACCAGGGCTTATGTTAACCTTCAGGTCAAAGAACTGACAATATGGTATTGCATGTCTTGTTCACTTTTAATCACCATTTCAGTCTTCCTGTTGGCTTGTGTGCGTGTCTGTGCTAATGGCAGGCCAAACATACACCAGAAGCCTATAAATGCAGCTAACCTGAGTTTTTATATGAGGAATATATCGACTCTACTACTGAAAGCTGAGTGCTGGCCCTTGCTCTGATTCATATCCGTGTGCAAACAGCCACCTAAACATTAAGCACAGAACCTGTCAGAAGTGGAGTGGGAGGGAAGGAATCTTTATTTTTTTTAACTTTGAAAGTGGGTGGGTTTGATATTGATCAGCACTAAAGAGCTGTCACCTCAATGAGCAACTGGATTTCATTTCTTTTTTGTTTGACTTTTTCGGATCTGGATTAACTCGCAAACAAGGGAATCACTGCCACTCAAAGCAGGTAATGGACAGGAAATGGCTTTTCACTGTTCAAGTACTTGATATAATCCAGACAGTCCACACAAAACGATTAAACAATAAACCCCACTTCATTGTTAAGGAATCAGTAACATTTGTTATCTGAATGGAAAGATAAAACCTGGCTGCTTCAAGGAGAAAACAGTTTATTTGAGACTCTTCAAAGGAAAAATTTCAAGAAATGTTAATGAAATTCTATCAGTAATATAGCACCTAATGAACTATGAGGAGATAACTTAGCTGGCAAATTTGCTTTCAGTGTGTTTCTGCCTCCAGTTTGAAAGGCTTGCTTGGGGCCCTCTGACCATCCTTGCTTAAATAAACAGAGCAAGGGGAGAAAGCTTTTAGATCTCTTACAAGAAGCCATTACAAGAGGCTGAAAGTGCAGCTCATGAAAGAAAGGAACTGTTATGGTGCAGTTTAGGGCTAAGGCTGACACCGAATGGTGGATGATAGACTTGTAGTGGTCAGTCTTTACAGGAGACTGTGGCAAACTGTAGCAGCTTTGTCAGAAAATAGAATTGCTGGGTTTACCCACTTGACCTTTACTCTGAATAGACGGGCTTAGGGAGATCACAAAAAGCTTTGCAGAAAAGTGGTCTGCTCGGTTCCATTGGTGCCTGAAGGACTTTTGTGAGACTAGGAAGCCGTGGGCTTCTGCTCTTGTAGTCCTTTAGTGTTTGCCTTTCTGGATTCTTTGAAATCTTGATATCAAAATGTAAACAAAAAGAAATAAACATCTTGATGGAAGAATCAGGAAATGTCTGTGTGCCTGTAACTGCTGAGTTTGTTTCCCTTTAAGGAATATGTTACTTTAAGTAATAAATAAAATAGATTTAAATAAGATTCAAGTGCAGGACAATATGTATTGAATACATCCTGCTTCATCCTGCAGATTTGTATCCAGACAAATTTCCGCTATAGCCAATGAGAGTTTTGGCTGAGTATAAGGATTGCAGGATCAGGTCCCCTCAAATGTTGAAGCAGCGTAGAAGGTGTTTCACAAACCAACAGAAAGGTTGTAATGACACACTGGGGCAGATTGTGCCCGCAGTAACACTTGTACAAACCCTTTTAATTGATATCAGAAGTTGGCCCTCCGAGTAAACTCACAAGGCCATGAAGTTTAAAAACAACCATCAACACATACACATACACACACACACACACACAAACAGTAGTGATACAGCTAGTTCAAACTTTGAAACATTTTTTCAGTGAAAATGGCATTTTTTTTCAAAGCTGAAAACTTGAGTGGAAAACTTTTTTATTTTTAAAAAATCTTAAATTTAAATTGTTCTGTTTTGAGCCCTCTGAAATGGAAATGAATTCAACATTTTTAGGATTTTTTTTTTCAATTTTTCAACCAGCTCTAACTCATGAGCCAAGCTGGATCCTTCATTTGCTCTTTTTCTTGGGTCTTTAATATCTTATTTTTTTCTCTTTAATTCACAGCATGCTTCCAAACATGCCAGGATTCTGTTCTCCCTCTACCTGTGTGAATACACTTCTCACTAACACTAATGAGAGTCATAAACACATAGGAAAGACAGAGAAGACCCATCTATTATTTTCCCGCTTGAAAGAGAACTTATTTTTATTTCTAATACTCACATGGGTCCTGGAAAGGAACGCACATGGGTTATGTCCCCCGTTATTGGCAGGTTGAGTTTCTCCCTAAAATGTCACCTTTCCCTAAGAAGTTATAAATTTCTAGCTCTTTCTGTTGTGAAGGAAATATCAGTTTTGTGATGTCACGGATAATTCATAGTCTCAGCCACAGCCATCCCAAGACTGGCCTTTGAAGCACATGAACCCCATAGCTGTGGCTATGCTGATGTTTTTTGAAAAGCACCTCAACCAACTTGCAGATGAGGAACTGCTGCCAGTGGCACTAAAGCTTTTTTGAGCTTCTGGCCAAAAACCAGTTGTGTGCAGCTCATTAGCTGCTCCATTGAGCTATCAGTTTGGTCTTTTGCCACAAGGAAATGGGAGAGGGTGGACAACTCCTTTTTTCCACTGGTACCCATTTGTGTGTGTGAAGGGGAGGACAACAGAGTACAGTGGGTAAAAGAGAGTGTTGTCAACTCTCACAATTTTATATCATGAGTCTTGAGTATATGGTGGTTTTGCTAGAGCCCACACTGCTGGATTTGGGTTGTTATCTGAGAACTGTGGCATTCATTTTAAAAAGAAAAAGTCAGTTATTAGCCCTTGTGGTGTCCCAGAAAAATATTTAAAATGTGATCCCTAAGCATTCCCAAATCAGGCAGCAAATAAAACAAACCCTAAATTTATCATTTTTAAATCTCCTGATTTTTAAACAACTCTATTTTTTTTAAGGACAATGACTCATGTTGTTTGAATGCTGTGGTTGGCAGAGCAAGCCTTAATCCATGAGGAGTGGGCAGGGGCAGGGGCAAGTAAGTCCATGAGAAACAAGAGAAGACATTGGACTCAGTATTTCAAAATTTCCCCATATTTTAATGTTGTGTCTCCTCCCCATTGTTGACTGGCTGTTGATGGGAATAGAGAATTGGGGAAGGGGAGAGCAGCCACAAGTTCTGTCCAGTTTTGTTGGCTCCTAGGGGGCACTTGCCCTTCAGACTTGTCCTGATAACCTATGGACTACTTTTCTCCCTTCTTAATAATGTTGGTGTTCCTGTGTTTGGTGCTTTTGAATTTCACTGGGAGCATGTGTGTATGTAAGAGAGAGAGATGTTTTGCTGCAGATTGGTAGTACTAAGGTTGAACTCTGCAGTCCATGGACATTTATTTCTTCTAGTTCTATTTGTCTTTAAGAAAAATAAATAAGACACTCATTGTGCTACTCCGTAGTGCTTTTGTTTTGTACAGATTATGATGAATTCTCACTTAGGGTTATTAGAGCTTGGTTCTTAATCCCATGAAACCGCATTATGAATACTCTTATTATAACAAGTATCTCTCTGTCATATATGCAAATATCTTAGATCCTGAGAACAGCCGGGCACCGAAGGTGCCTTTATTGAACACTTAAAGGTATGTGCTGAGATCACTTATTTCTTTTAGCACCAGTCCATCACTAGAAAAATCAATAATGCTTCTATATTTGTCTGTGACTTCTCTGTTTTGTTAGTTTCATCTCAGCATCAAAAAATCTAAATAGTTAAGTTACTGAAAAAGGAAGATACATTCTACTTCCTGCTACAAAGAAGCACCTGATTACTCAACATTTTGAGGATCCACAAAGGGAACAGAAGGAATTGTCCCTCTCTTTCAATCTGCCTTGTTTGCAATTATCAGCAATGATAGTCTATGTCCTTGTTTTAAAAATTAATTCCCCATGTTTGTTTGTTTTTTTTAAAGTACTTAAATGCTTCATATTACTATCATACATTGAGCTTGTCAGGAGCATGCAGTAAGCATGCGAGACTCAGGCGTGTGTTCTGCTAAAGAGAATTTTTGTTCCAGCAGTGGCAACTTAAACATCTGAATTTTTTATAACGTGCCTCTCAGTCCCATGTGGGGCTTGATTTGCTAGATCCTGCTCCTAGGTATCCTTTTATTCATCTGTTGGTAGCCTTTTCTTTTCTTTCCTTTCTCAAACTGGTGAGAAAAGCAGTGAACCCAATAAACCATCATAGGCCCTCACTATAAAACTAAACAAGGAGACTAATGTACTAACACGTGCAATGTGGAGCCAGTCTGTGTCCTCTCCTGAGGTCTCTTTGAGAGAGTACTAGGACTTCATTAGGCACACTGTGTCTTACTCTGGACTAATTGAGCTGTCATAAAGAGTAAATTCATTAAGAAGGTCAGATATGTCTCTGTTGTCACAAAATCCACAATTTGCAAAGCAGTGGTCTTCAGAGAAAATTTTGTCCTCAATTGATAGATCTTTGACCGATGGGGTGAAGGGAGAAGGGAAAAGGTTAAGAAGAAGAACAAAAGAAAAGCGGGGGGAAAGAGCAAGAAAATCTGAGGTCTAATTGGCATTAATAGGGCACTCATCTTAGAAAACGTTTTCTTAACAGATTGCTGCAGCTCTGTGCCTCAAGGTTTTTGATTAAATTAATGATGGTAGAGATGAGCTCCATTAGTGTTGCTGTTTCTGGAGGGAAATTTTCAATCGCCTCTCCCCTCCTCTTCTCCCCTAAATCTCAGGTACAATGATAGAATCGTTAATTGGGGCCAGAGTATGCCAAGAGGATGAACTTTTTGTATTACTATGCAAATATAGACAATCTAGGAAATTAATATTTCATGTGTTCCTATTTTAACAAGGAGCATTTCAATTACAGGCTGCTTGTCACTCCGCCAGGAGGCTGGTTGAGAGGGTTGTTGTCATAAACAAGGGCTTGTTGCATGCTTATTTTTGTTGCATGCTGGCTGCTATCTCAGGACCAGTCAGTGAGTCCAACGTGTTGTGTTGACTGCTGCTGGAGCCATATGAACAGTGCAATGAGGAAAGTGTCAGGAGGTATGCAGTGCCTTTATGAATACCATACTGTCTTCTAGTAGTAGAGTATGGTACAGAGCAGCAGCATCTCTTATCAAAGTTGTCAGTCAAGGAAGGAGGGGGGAAACAAGGAAGGGAAAGGCCTCCAATAATTGTGAGAGCTGTCGAAATATTTTCTCCTCATCCCTCCTAAGAGGTGTATAGGTAATGATACATATGGACATAGCTGTTAATTTGTCTGATCCATATTCTGGATTATCATCCAGCATGATAAAACATGATTACAAGTACTTTGTATTTATGTTGCAACTGACATTGGAGGATCACAAGTCAGTACATGAATATAGGGACAAGTAATTGCTTTACTCTGAAGAGGTGGGGTGGTATTTGGGGGGTCTGGAGCTGTTATTGTGATCTGCGTTAAGGTCTTCCAGACATTCTGTCTGCCACAATTGAGGGCAGAGGAAGAACTAGATTGCCTCAGGGGATAGTATGCTGCACAGGATTCCTTACAAGTGCCTTTGAAAGGAGGACCATGCATTCCACGGGCATCTGCTGCCAGATGCTAGTTGGCGCGCAAAGGGAAGGAGACCCTAGGGTGACCAGAGAGCAAATGTGAAAAATTGGGACAGGGGGTGGAGGGTAATAGGAGCCTTTGTAAGAAAAAGACCCCAAAATCGAGACTGTCCCTATAAAATTGGGGCATCTAGTCACCCTAGGGGACCCTGGCCACACCCACAGTGTGTCTTGACATGGTCCCTTAGTACCATGGATTGCCAATAGCCATGGTAGGCTGGCCCCACAGCCTAGTGTTCTAGAAAATAGTAAATCTATTATGGCTGGGTCCTGGACATTTTTCCTTCAACCTTGCACCGGACAGCTGTAATTTTGCCCTAATTAACTAAGCCTCATAACCTATCTGTGAGGTAGCTAAACCAGTTGTTCAGAAGGTAGAGTTGTTAAATAACTTGTCCATGATCACACGAGTCAACGGCACTCAGGGACAGAACGGAGGAATCAAATGTTGAGTTGTTGCTTTTTTGGCAATATTTTTAATGAATATGCATTATATAACATCAGACATGAGATAACAATAGGAACCAATACATAACGCATCCTAAGAATACATTGGCCAGATTCTGCCAAAGACACATCACACACAAGTGAGGAGAAGCCTTTTAATGTGTTCAGAGCATTATTAAGCTTTGGAGTGATTTGAAGGAAAGACAATAGGACAGATAGTTAGCTATCGATCCTGGTATTTCATTATTAAATCACAGACATTAAATTGCTCATGGATTATTCTGTCCTAGAACTATAGCAGTTAGAGATGGAGAAGTCGTTCAGTTATCCCATTCATCTTCTCACCAATGGAAGAGTATTCCCAATGGCACATTCCCTTAGTGGTTGATGTTGATTACTTCATACCAATTACTGACTGTCTACTAATTTCTCAGGACTAATTCCTATTTTCGTCATCCCTCCCTATTAAGAGGTCTGTCCTGCCTCCTATAAGTGAATAATTTTGAGTATTCTTGAGTAGAAAAACTAAAACTAAACCTAAGGCTTTTAAAAAATATTATTTCCTCTGTTTATGTCTTGGATAGTCAATGTTCCTTTTGTCTCTTAGCTTTTCTCTGATTGCTTGAGTCTGTTTTCTATTTCTTTATTTACCTTCACTTTTTAACAAATGCCTGACTCAATCAATGCAATAAAACAGATGTGTAGGAAAATCCCCAGCTATGATTATTTTCCATCCCATTTGCCCAGCTCATATCCCCTTGACAAACAGATTTTTCAGTTTTCTAAATAAATTAACATAAAATCTCTACCAAAATCTCTAGCATTTGTCCCCAGAGCCCAACTCACTTGTTTTTCACACCAGTCAGTTAATTCCACACCAATCTTTAGTTTTTTAGAACCTACTCTTGATTAAAATAAAACAATTTTCTCTTACTCATTGGCAAACCTGCTCCCTAGTAGCCACCCTCCTCTCTCTTTAGAACTCACTTAACCAAATCTCTGTTTTAATATCAGTGTGAAAGCTTAGACGTGCGTTGGCAAGCGATCCAGGGCAATCTACGTTTTCTGCCTTCCCTAAATCCTTTTTATCATGTATTTACTCACTCATGTATTTGGCTAAAGAGTGAGTGAAACAAGGGTTCCTGATGGGATTGGGCAACTACATACACAACAGATGGAAAGGGCAGTGGCTGATGGAGACATAGATCACAGAATAGTAAGAACTAGTCTGAACTTTATTTAAAAAGGAAGAGTTAGTAGTGGGGCTTATGGGGAAAAACTGGCATGGATCCTTGCAGAAGATAAAACGGATGATGATATAAAAGGGTGGTTTGATAGTTACTGAGGTTTGCAACCAAAGGAAAATAAGATGGAAGAAGAAAGACAACTTTTTAAGAAGTTTATAGATGGCCAACAGCCACATGAAAACAAATCTCTTGGCACAAAAAACTAAAGAATTCTGCTCAGTTACTAGATGACACAGAGAGATGTCAGGCTTTTCATTGAAAAGTTTATAAAATAGCCTGCTCTCTTGGCTTGAGTTTGACTTTAAACATCCTAACTGAGTGCTAAAAGAAAGAATAGCTATGGAGAAAACAGGCTAAAAATAAACAGACTTGGCAGAGCCTTTGCATTGGGGTCCATGTCCTTTCACCAATCTTCAGCTTTATCAGCTAACACCTTCTCAGCTGGAACGTTTATCTTATAAGATAAGCTGTATGCAAGAAAAAAAAATGTGTGATACCTGAATATTGTCCCCTCAGCCTAAGTGAAGCATAGAGTTTAGAAAATGAATCAAGGATAGGGCCCAGGATCTTATTATTTGATTATTTATATTCTGGTAGTCCTCAGAAGCACCAATCAAGACTGGGGCCCTATTATCCTAGACACTATACAAACTAACTGACTTGAACAGTTTACAATCTAGACTACAGAATAAAATGATCTTGCATGAAATCTTGTTATGGAAGAAGCATATTGGCTGTTACCTCAGTTATACCATGTAAATTTCAACTCAAGGTTTTGTTATTTTTTTTCACAGCATGTAGATTTTTTCCCCCTGCCTGCAACACACTCAGAACGTGAATTCAGTTCTGAGATAGCCATCCCTTATGGGAGCAGGACATCTTCTCTTCATAGAATGTCAATCCATGATTTTACATATTTCAGCCTTAATTTACTGGCATATCACACTATTGCTACACCTTGGACCATGGCATCCCTTAATTAAGGGCTTCATATTAGGGAAACTTTAAAACCTATTTATCATTTATTTTTCATGAATTTTCTTGTCATGTTTTTTATTGAGATATTTGTGTTTAAACAGGAGTTTACTGCATCCACCATGCTTAATCATTAAGGACTCAATCACGAGCCCTGCTGTGTGCCTGAGCATGGGAGTAAAGGGTGTCAGAGCACCTGCCACAATGCAGGTGGGAAGAGTGGGGAATGGTAGAGCTTTGGCTTGTCTCCCACTCACTACAGTGCATTGGCCCATGCACCAGAGCAGGCAGAGAGGGGGAAATAATCTGCACCAGCAAAAGGTCTGGCACAGGTTACTTCCACCATACTGCAAGGAGGAAGCAAGAACCAGATTGTGACTGAGTCACAAGCTGGTTCCTGCCCTGCTTCTGAAGGAGTGTGCTGCCTCTCACACAGCTGGATTGTAGGGTTACAATCTAAACCATAGTGATAATGCTACATTTGTGGCATCCCATTAATTCTGAGAACATATTAAGTAGTCACAAAGAAAAGATTAGGAGTTCACTACAAGATTAAGCAGAAAGAAAAGATGACGGGGGGGGCAGAGGGAATTCAGGTAAACATGTCTTCTTTCAGGTGCGCTCCAATTGACCTTTAAGCAACTGTGAGCAGGAGTTACAGAATGTTGCTACCGATTAAACAATGTATCTGAAGTGTCTTTAAAAATAGTAATGATAAAAACCCTATACTGGCTTCCACATTGTGATGGAGGGTTTGTGGTGAAGAATGGGGGCTCGATCCCTGAATCTCTTTTTCACACAAGCAGTGCCACTGAAGCTGCTACAACTACTAGCATGTGTATGGGTTGCAGGTTTGGACTCTAAATTATTTGTTTGATTCACAAACTCAGAGCCTGGTCCCTCAGCCCTTTCTGTGAGAAGTAGTTCTACTGGAGACAAAGAGCGATTAATTTCTAGGCTTTTTGGCTGGCAATGTTTAGTTACTTTGTTGTGAAATATTTGGTGACAAGTTGGCTCTCTGGTCATACTACCTTTGATAAGAACTAGTTTAGCTGCAGCCAGATTGTCTCAGTTGCCCCAGAAGCCAATTGTCCCAGAAGCCGCAGGACCAGCAGACCCTCCGTAGGCAAGCCGCTGGAGGCAGCCTGCCTGCCGCCCTCGTGGAGCCGGCAGAGCACCCCCCCGCGGCATGCCGCCCCAAGCACACGCTTGGCGTGCGGGGGTCTGGAGCCGCCCCTGCCCCAGATGCAGTAATACCATCGTTTCTGCTTGCTGGAACATTGACTTTTGAACTACTCTGAGAGTGTGTCCACTTTAATGCATGCCCCAGACGAACCTGGTATACAAAATGAATATCTTCAGGTGGAAATGGAAAATCCAAGCAGGCAGCAGTGTCTTTTCAAATTAACTGAACATTTTTTCTCAGACTTTGACTTAGAAGAAAGCTCTTCAGGAGGCAGGGAGAGAGGGTTGGAATGCTGAGTAAGATGAGTGTGCGTGTGTTTATTCTAGAAATGACTGTACTTGTTTCTAGTGTTGTTTCATAGATGAAACAGGAGAAGTCTTCCAATCCCTGCTGCACAGCAGCTCTGATGGATTGTTGTAGTGTGCACAGGAAAGGGGGGAAGGGGAAGGCATGTCTAAAAATTATTTCCCCTTAGCCTTGAGAAGAGCAGAACGTATTATTTTTCCCCTTTTTATTAACACTGAGAGCTTTACTTTTACTCCTTAATAGATGGCTGTGTTTGATTAAGCTTTTTGAACCGCCTAAATTGTCAGGTGTCAGAGATATATGGGTAGCTGGTGTTTATTTAGTAAATGATGTTCATGTTATTGTAGTGAAAGACAGGCCTCCGTAGGTTATAAATACACTCTGTTCCCATGCATCATACTGCTGTCCGAAGGTTCATTTTCAGACCTTTGGTTGTGTCAAGGTTTTTTTCCCCACTCTGAACTTTAGGGTACAGATGTGGGGGACCTGCATGGACCTTTCTAAGCTTAATTACTAGCTTAGCTCTGGTACACTGCCACCACCCAGAAATCCAGAGTTGGGGCACTCTCTGTTCCCCCAAAACTTCGTCCCCTTGGATCTTAAAACAAGGAAAAATCAATCGGATTCTTAAAAAAGAAAGCTTTTAAGTAAAGAAAGAAAGATAAAAATCATCTCTGTAAAATCAGGATGGAAAATGCTTTACAGGGTAATCAGATTCCTATAGACCAGAGGGACCCGCCCCCAGCCTTAGGTCCAAAGTTACAGCAAACAGAGGTAAAATCCTTCCAGCAAAAAGGAACATTTACAAGTTGAGGAAACAAAAATAAACCTAAGAGGCCCTGCCTGGGTAATTACTTACAAGTTTGAAACATGAGAGACTGATTCAGAAAGATTTGGAGAGCATGGATGTACGTCTGGTTCCTCTTAGTCCCAAGAGCGAACAACACCCAAAACAAAGAGCGCAGACAAAGACTTCCCTCCACCAAGATTTGAAAGTATCTTGTCCCCCTATTGGTTCTTTGGTCAGATGTCTGTCAGGTTTACTGAGCTGCTTAACCCTTTACAGATAAAAGAGACATTAACCCTTAACTATCTGTTTATGACAGATTGTTTGCTTTCTTGTGTGTTTGCTTTTAATTTTAGTTCTTCCCTTTCTCCCCCTCCCAATTATTTTGCTGATATGGGACCAAAATCAAACACTCTGGAGACAATACTACTGTCAGAACTTAGGAGACATGAACATACATAGTGATTTCCATTAAAACTTTTATGGTTGTCATATGCAAGTAATTGATATTTCTGTGTTGTTTGAATACCATAAATACCAGGATATGTTAATTAGACAAAAGATAAAACTGTACAAATTATAATGGGGATCTCTATTCCATGCACACTCTCCAGCTAAAATGATGTTAGATAGCAATGTCAGGTTTTTAATCCACTTTCCTATGTCGCTTAAATGTCTATATTTTGAGGATGGGAAGGGAAACCCATCTGTTCATGATGTGAATTATTTATCTGTCTACCCATCTAGAGTTTTATACCATGCTGGTCACAACGACACCGAAGGACCTCTTTATGAAATTCAAATAATTCATTCAGGTTCAGTCCAGAGAAGCTCCCAAGAAATTTGTATGCTTATCTAAGCCTCCTCTGAAATAGCCAAACCTCTAAGGCCTAAAAAATTGTGTCAGAAATGATAGAACACTCTCTCTTACATGAGATTCTCCATTCTTCCTGTTTATAGGTAGGCCAGAAATCCTCTAAGAACAGCTTTTCTTATGGTGGCTTGGCACTATTCTCTCTGGGACTCGGAAGTGTATGAAAATAGGCAGATACACAGATGAAATTTTTGAGGACAGTCTTTTGTTCTGTATTTGTACCATGCTTAGCATAGTGGAGTTCTGGTCCACAACTAAGACTCCTAGGTGCTACCGTGATTCTAATAATAATAATAATTTAATAAATGTGGCTGGCTGTAGGTGGGTGTGTAGGATAAAATTTGGGATCAAGATTTGGAGTCAAGGTGCGTGTTTGGGGGGTTATTTTATCCAAACCCTTAGAAGTTCCTCATATTAAACAGTGAAGGTTCTGTCTTCCTTCTTTTGACTCAGATACCATATGATTTTTACCCACTGCTGTTAATTGTGTCTGAGCCCATTTTTTGTCTCGTCACTCATGCCTACCCATTTTCGAATGTCAATAACCTGTGCTAATTTGAACCGGTTTGCCCATTGCTTGTGGGCATGTTGGAAATGTGAGAATGAGTCCAGCAGGGGAAACATTTTTACCTGAGATGGTCCTGAATTGGAACCCCACATCTGAATCTCTCCTGAAATTTTGGGAAATTTGAATCCAAAACAAGATTTGGATTTGAATTTTTACCACTTAGGTCGATCCGTGTAATGGGTAAAAGAGGAGCCCAAAATCTGGAAAACCCTGAACCTGCATCTGAACTTTATTACTTGGAATGATCTCTGCTTTCAACTCTTGTGATTGCAGCTCTAAAAGAGTGACATTTCACCATGGCCACCAAACAGCCCGTGAAGCATGTAAATTCCACTTAAGCCATTTCCCATGGAAGCACGGGAACTCAGTGCTCCTGTACAGACCCTGTGCACAGGGGTGAATTTCACTAGGAATTAACAAAGTGTAAACTTTAGTTTTAGATTATTTTAAAAGATATTGAAGATTTGAAAGTCAAAAACAATTTTGACTTTAGGGGGATGGGGAACTGAGTCTTGCAAAAGCTAAAGATGTGAGGGCCAAGAAGAACCATGGATCCCCATGGTTCGGAAAAAAAAGGTGATCTTAAGCAGGCATTTTTGGATACTATTTTGAATACATGAGAATAGAACAAACAGATCTTCCTTGGTGAGGGTAAAAAGGGAAGGGGATATCCATTTAAAAAAAAACCACTATAAATGTTTTCCCTTCCAATGTCCATGCCAGTTTTAGATCTGTAATAAAATTATCCCAAGAAATGTGCAAATCTGCTGTGATTGCAGGTCTCTTTCAGAAGCTTTTTGCATTTCTTTGTTTTGCTGCTTTTTTCAATTTTCATTTCTTAAAGCTGCTGTGCTCAAACCCCCAAAAGCAGCAGTTCATGTTTGCTATTTTTTTTTCCCCCTTCGGTTAGGTTTCCAGCCTCCTCCCTGATGTTGCAAATTAAAATCTTTGAGGTAACCAAATATTTTGGATCTTCAGGGGTACTGATTGCTCGTTTTCCACAAAATATGGAACTCATTGGGCCGAACCATGAATACAGCAGGACTCACTGAAACGGTACATAAAAATGGAAATAAAAGGGCACTTATTTTTTTTAAAGACAAACATCATGGAAGTGACATTTCCCCACCTTATCCTAAAAATATATAACTATTTTAACAGCTTTCATAACAGATACCATGCAAGGAGACCCAATTAATTTTATCTTCATGCCACTATGCTATTGGTATAATTCTTTTGGTTACTAAAATGTCTTTTCCTACATTGTTATTCATACAGATTTCACTCCTTAGAAAAGAAATCATATTTAATCTCTCTCTATCTGTGGACTGATCTATGAACACCACCAAATCTTAGCCATAGAAAAGTTCAGGTAATAATAACCTGATAAGTTCTGGAAGAAATCATAAAGAGACAGCAAGTTCACATCAGACACAGACTGACATATAAATGGAAAAGCACATACAGTATGAAGATAACAGTGTTATAAAGAGAATGTGCCCTAACTATTACTACATTGACAAGATGAAATTTATCAGCATGGCATTGCAGTGACCTTACAATTCACTTGTGGGTAGTAAAGGCAACACTAATAATAGCAGATAACGTTCACATTCTGTGCATATTTATGACATATTCAGCATAATCAAACTCTACAGGTTAGATTCACTCTCTGATTCCATTGGTGGAAAGCAGCGTACCTGCTAGCATAGTGTTCCCAGAGGGGGTGGGTACAGAGCGCTCTAATAGAGGACCTAGAGCTGATCGGCAACCCCAAAAATGTATGTAGTGTCTATCAGGGAGAGCATATGGCCGGGGCCCCCAAGGGATGTGCAGTTCAGCTCGTCACCTGAGCAACCTGCTTTAGCAGAGCTTATCTGGAACCTTTTCTAGTAGAAAGCTTGGGACGATGGTGTAAATTGCCCTTAGCGTGCAGGGGTATGTAGCCTGTCTTCTTTTTGCCACTAAGGGTGAGTGAGTCCAGCATCTCATCTTCAGAACTGTTTCTTGGTTTTAGACCCATTTGCTGCAGTTATCTACTCAAGTCTTGAGTAGAGTTCTGTGCACATTATATACTTATTATGCTCATAAAGAATACCAAGCAAGCAGAGCTTCCAAAAATGAGAATCCACTAGGGAGTCTGCTATGGACAACACCATGTGAATCTAATTCAGTGTGTTTAGCCATTAGTCTGTGATTGGTGCTCTGAAAATGCTTATGAGGGTGGGAGGGTGGATAGATTTCATAACTAAATCTGAAACTGCCTAATTTTAGGATTTCATTACCAGCCCAGAACTCAGCCCCAGTTTGACAAAGAGTTTGCTCAAGTTGGAAACCTTTCAGCAAACTTGTGTTGAGTTTCAAGCAAGGCTAGGCTGAAGGTCAAATGGATGTTGGCTGAGTTTTGAGCAAATTTGTGTCAATGTAGGATTTCAGGTGTTAAGTCTTAAAGAGTGTCAACTAGAGATGCATCTAAACCAGAACACTAGATCTGAACATCCCTGAACTTCTGGCTGGACTCTGAACCCAGATCCTGATACAAATGTCATAGGTGGCCCCTTTTTCTGTATTGGCTCTAACTAAAACCCTAGATCCAAACATGGCCAAACTTTGGGGAAATCAGAATTTGGATCCAAATTTTGGTAATTGGGCCCATATTATCTTTTAATTCCAAATCAGGCAAAGCAGATTCACTTTTGTCTCAGTCATTTGAACACAAATACTGACGTGAAATTCTGTGGTGTTCAACCTACACAAACAGAAGCCGTTAAAAAAGTTTGTACAACACACTGTGAATTGAACCCGAGGAGTTTCTCTATCTGGTGCCAAGCTACGATGAACTGACTCTTTAGGGGCCAGTCCATAGTGTATCCCTGGACATTGGGCCCTAGAAGTACATTATAGAAGAGGAGGGTGAGGCTGGGACATAATTAGACAAAAGCTGATAACAGAAGAAATAGTGTGTTTATTTATTTAAACTTTCAGAGACTGCACGTTTCTAAGAGCCTCATGATATTCAGGTATCTGAATGTTTTCCATATTAATATGCAGTGCCAATATGTTTAGAAATGGTGAACTTGGTGGGTCACATATGCCCCACACTACAGGAAATGCAGGACTAGGGCACCCAGAATAAGATTGTCATAGTCTTACTTGGCTATGCAAATAAGTAAGGAGGAGTAAGCCCCACCCCCTTTGTCCCCTGCTCAAATTTTGATTCCAGCTATGGTGAAGAGCCGGAGCAACTCTCTCACTGCTCCCCAACATTGCAAGTAAGTGATTTGGAGGGCAGGAAGTGGGAGGAACCCTACCTCTGCTCCCCTTACTCATTGGCCAGGTGCAGGGGAAGGAGTAACCTGCTTCCTGTAGAAGGGAAGTAATTTACTCCCCATGCAGGATAAGGAGGGAGCAAAAGAGGAATTGTGACTTTGAGTTATTGTTCTTTCTCTGGTCTGCTGATGGCATAGTGCAGCTAAGCACTGCCCCTTACTCAGATTATGAAGTTATGATCCAGTCCACTGTTTTATTTTTTTGTTGTTCGTTTTTTTTAAAGCAATGTCTCCAATCAGCCCTATTGTCAAGGTGGGTGGGGAAGCATATTGGAATATAGGTCAGAGACTCTGTCCTATATTCTGATTTTTTTCTCTTGTTTTATCAACCACTCATATACCGTGCTGCTGATAGCCCTTCTTTCTATCTTGAACAATGCTCCATTTCTGAATGTGCATCTGCTAGCATTTAAAAATATTTTTAAAGAAGACAAACAAGCAAAAATCAATGAATTTAAACATGTACAAGTCACACACCGGTTTTCATAAGTATAAGTAATACTTGGCTCTTTCCTCACTGAAATTTAATAATCTTTAAAATGCAGTTTTAAATTGTTTTATTCTAACAGTTTGGTCAATACAGCTGAGGCCAACCAATTTTTTGGTCATTACTCTTCTTTTTTTCCTTTGTAAGTCCCAGATTAGTAGAACTCAAGTTAACAGACCCTCGGTTTGTTAACCTAGGGATTATGCATCTAAACTCATTTGTAGCCATAGGTTAGGAATTATTGAACCCTGGGTTCCAATCTATGACTCCAGCATCTACACTGCATTATGTGAGCCTGAGTCCAATCATTCATATCTCAGACTTCCTAGCATCCTCCCAAAATATAGCCCTTTGTTTGTGGTGCAGTGTAGGAAAAATTGACTTTCCGCCAAACTTGACTGTCCAGAGTGAAAAGAAAGTCAGCCCATGGGATTGTGGGATACATTTGGTGGATTCCTAGAACACAAGTCCAGTGGGGCTGTGTCTACACTGTAAAGCTTGAACCCTGGGTCCTGGCATGACTCAGGCTTGGACTCTCCATGTCCATGAGATCCTGGGACCCTTGATCCGAGCCCCGCATTAGCACAATTTGTGCGTAATTGAAGGGGGGTTAGGCTTGAGCCTGAATTTGAACCCTGGGCGTACATTGGAGAGTAGACATATTCTTAGATTCTCTCTCTAGTGCACACGCAAAGAACTACCCTTCAGAATAACATGTACTCTACATATCTGCTGCATGCACATGATATAAATATAAAAAAGGCAACTATGGTTACTCCTTGAGGATGCACCTTACATCATGCGAAATTGAATCATGTTTTGTATTGCTTTAGAGGTTCTGAAGAGAACTAAACTCATGTAAACTGCAAACAGCTGAGAAGTTCTTGCTACCCAAAGGTAGAGTACTTTATCTTTAATAGCCTTGCCCTCTTGGCACCTGATTCAATAAGCTGGCTGTGATAGAGACAGATGCCCCCACATACACACTCTCACTTGTACAGTTCAAGGTTTTTCTTGTCCCCAACTCCCTAGAACCTGAAACATAAATCTTGTTTCTCTAATAAAGACATTTTAAAGAAGAAAGTTATGATAATATTCCCTATATTTCTAAGTTAGGTCTGTCACTGGCAGTAGGAGGCATTTGTCTTTCCTGTCACTCGGCCTCCTTGCTAAGGTCCCTGGGGACAGGAACATTTTGGTTTTCCTGAAATTTTCAATAAAGGACAGGCAAATAATGTCTTTCTCTACTATACTTTCCCAAGCTTAACTCCAGCAAGGGTGTCTTGCAGGGACAATTAAACCGAGCTGTTCCTCTGTTTAGGTGGACATTGTTATTGCAGCATTTGTCCCCTTCCTGACAAATCACATTATTCCTGTGCCCTCAGACCATTAGTGGGCCCACAGGGAGCCAGGTGGTGATCATGAGTGGCTGATCTTGCATTCCTCAGCCCTGAGGCAGATGAAGTCTGACTTAGAGAGGTCCTTTGATTCTGTGTATTAGTTAAATGGGGGGATGGAAGCAGGACAAAAAGAAACTCTGTTGAGTGCTGTCCTATGCCTCTGAGCAGACGGCTGTCATCTACTTAATGCTTAGAGTGTATCTGGTGCTGTCAGACACGTTCAATAAGTGCCCCACTTTTGTGCTTCAGGCTTGATTTTTTTTTCTAGCCAAAGGTTGCCATGTCCCCCTCCTCCTTCCATCAGCGAAGTATCCTTTTTCATTCGCTCTTCATTCTCCACAGTACAGTTTGTGCTACAGGGTTGTTTCAACATGAACAACACCTTACAAAGCTCTCCATTTCTGCTGAAATGTCTTTTCCTTTTTTTAACTTAGCAAATTTGTTGCTTGTGAATTGACAGCCCTGGGAGACAGATGTGCTCCAGAGAATAGCACAGGTGGCAGTGGCACGAACTTCTTTACATTGCCCCACCCACTATGTCTCAACATTTTTCTGAAGGTGCCACTTTTTAGAGAGAGGATGGATAAGTCTCCATTTAGTCCTTGGCCTCTGCAGTAAGGCTTCCAGAAAGGGTGCCAAGTATAGTGGTATGTTTGGGTGGGCACTTGTCCAAGAAGAACTGAACGAAGACGATCAAGCTCAGTTCAAAGACTACAAAATCAGCCATCAGATAGCAAACTGTCTGGGATACAATTGAGTTTAGTCAGCGAGAGACAAATTCATTCTTGGTACAACTGTATTAAACTGAATAGCGTTACCCTAGAGATTTATTTCACTTGCAGAGACTCCAGTGATAGGGGCCATAAAAATATCAATAGATAGATAGCAAACCACTGATCTCAAGGTGAAAATCTCTCTATCTAATTACTAACCCCGCGATAACTTTTAACTCTAATCCTGCAATACTCCACTAGTCCATGTATAACCCACTGGTCAGTCAGTGTGTGTTATCTGTCCCCCTCTGAGCTCAGTCCACAGAACATGTGAGCCCCTGGCAGACCAGGGCTGCAGAGTCTGAGTCTTTTGATCAAGCTACTAGATACTCCTGCTTTTAGCTCTTCAAGCCCCTGGTTCACTCGCTGGTGGATTGGCCAAAGTGGCACATATCATAGGTGCCCTTCTTTTGTTTATCTAAAATAGCTGAATAGGGAGTGAACCATCATAGAAATGTAGAGCTGGAAAGGACCTTGAAAAATCATCAAGTCCAGCCCTCTGTGCAGTGGCAGGACCAAATAGAAGACCATCCCTGACAAAAACAACAAGGAATCCGGTGGCACCTTAAAGATTTACAGATTTATTTGGGCATAAGCTTTCATGAATTAAAAATCCACTTCTTCAGATGCATGTTTGTCCAGCTTGTTTTAAAAAGCTTCCAATGATGGAGATTTCACAGGCTCCCTAGGAAGCCTATTCCAGAGCTTAACTACCCTTATAGTTAGAAAGTTTTTCCCAATAGCTCTCTTTCTGCTGATTAAGCCCATTACTTCTTGTCCTACCTTCAGTAGACATGGAGAACAATTGATCACCATCCTCTTTCTAACAGCCCTTAACCTATTGGAAGATTGTCATCAGGTCCCCCCTCAGTCTTCTTTTCTCAAGACTAAACCTGCCAGACTAAACAGCATTTCCTCATAGGTCAGGTTATCTAAATCTTTTACCATTTTTGCTGCTTTCCTCTGGACTCTTTCCACTTTGTCCCCATCTTTCCTAAATTGTGGTGCTCAGTATGCAGTACTCTAGCTGGGGCCTCACCAGTGCTGAGTAGAGCAGGACAATTACCTCCTGTGTCTTACATAGAATGCTTCTGTTAATACACCCCAGAATCATATTAGCCTTTTTTGCAGCTCAGCAGCTGCAACACATTGACAACTTATATTCAGTTGTGATCCACTATAACCCCCAAATCCTTTTCAGCAGTACCACCACTTAGACAGTTATTCCCCATTTTGTAGCTATACATTTGATTTTTCCTTCCTAAGTGAAGTATTTTGCATTTGTCTTTATTGACTTTCATCTTACTGAATTCAGACCAATTCTTCAATTTCTCAAGGTCATTTTGAATTTTAAACCTATCTTCCAAAGTGCTTGCAACCCCTCCCAGCTTGATGTCATCTACAAATGTTATGAGCACAGTCTCTACTCCATTATCTAAGTCATTGATGAAAATATTGAATAGTACTGGGCCTACGACTGACCTCTGGGGGATCCCACTAGATATGACCTCCCAATGTAACAGCCAGCCATTGATAATTACTCTCTGAGTATGGTTTCAACCAATTGTGCACCCACCTTATACTAATTTCGCCTAGACAACATTTTCTTAGTTTGCTTATGAGAAAGTCATGTGAGACTATGTCAAAAGCCGTACTAAAATCAAGGTATATTGTGTCTATTGTTTCCTCTCTATCCACTAGGTCAGTAATGCTATCAAAGAAGGAAATTACGTTGGTTTGGCATGATCTGTTCTTGACAAATCCATGATGACTCTTCCTTAGAACCCTATTGTCCTCCAGGTGTTTCCAAACTGATTGTTTAATAAATTGGGTCTAGTATCTTTCCAAGCATTGAAGTTAGGCTGACTGGTCTTTCTCTACTCCACTTTCCCAAGCTTAACTCCAGCAAGCATGTTACAGGGGAAACAACATACAGCAACCTATGGCTTGTTTTGAGGCTTCATCATTTTGAATGCTTAGGAAATATTTGAGAAGCTCAGCATTTTATCATGTGTAAGGATTCTGTCTTCTTTTCTGTTTGTTCTACTTGCCCCAGGCACACCATGTGCATTCTGACAGCGATCTCTTCACCCATATCATGTCAGTAAGTGTCAGTGATATAATTCTACTATTCTGTTGGGTTAAATAAGCAGATGGATCTCTGTCTATATAATACATTCTCTTACTACGCACTCCAGTCTAATGTCTGGACTTCCAAATGCAGTGATGCTATTGATTTTTGTATTTGGTAAACATCGTACTTGTCACAAAGAGGCAGGCTCTCTTCTTCAATAACTTTCTAGGGATAACCAATCAGGTGGAGTGTTTACTGTTCATTAGTATTTTTCATATTTGAATTCATAGATGAGAGACATTGTGGAAAAGACTTGTATGTTAATTGAGCTATGTTGGATGAATTTGTGTTCTAAAGGAGTATTATTGTAGTGCCTGTGTGAAACATGGGTCAAAGTGGTCAGAGATCTCCTAGATTTCCTCCATCTATAGTTCTTTATGCTAAGCACCCAGTCCTGCCCACATGTATGAATATGTGTAAGTGAATTCACGTGAGTACATCATTGAACAAGAATGACTGTAATGAGGTAAGTTAGACATGTCCAAAAGCCTGGGCATGTTCTGACTCTAAGTCAATAGTAAAAATGCTTAATTACTTCAAGGAGAATTGTGATAGATTGATTAGTTATTAAATTAGAATGTGAGAAGTGCTATGTTAGAGCTAAGTATTATTACTGGAATGAGGGTCTGATCCAAGCCCCAAATGCTTGAGGTTCTGGGGACCTGACCCTGAAAGTGACTCCCTGGGGGGAGACCTCTGAGCCTCTGTGGAGCTCCATTGATTTCTGCCCATGTGGAGTCACCTGCAGGATATAGTTCTCCCTCAGGGAAAACTCTTTTTGACTGGCAGAGTGAGGGCCTCAAAAACCCATCTAGCCGTTAGTATTTTTAGTAGAGGTTCTTTTCAATGTCCATTCTAGGGTTATTATAGTTTGTGGCCATAGAAAAAATAAAAGGAAATTTAAAAAAAAATGCAGCTTTCCCCCCGTGTTGGACCCAATAGACTGAAATAATGCAGCTTTTCAGTGGATTAAACATTCTCTTTAGCTTAATCCTGTTTATGAGACACATTGGTAACAGGAAACGGAGTAACTTTCTGCTTCTGTTAGTAGTGGCTAGCAAATGATCTCTCTGTTCGTCTCCCAGCTTCATGGGTGTGTCCTGCTACTTAAAATAAAGGCATTTTCAAGAGGTTTTTTTATATGTATACGACAGAAGCTGATGAACTTTTTCCCTGCTTTACTTAGAAAATATTTTAAACCATAGGGAAAAAACTTGGTAATTTTAAGAGAGATTTTGGTGGATTGAGGCATTTTTGACAATAACCCTTACAGATAGACCCCAATTTAAGAAAAACTTAAGTCTATTCATATTCAGTAGAGGTTGTCACATAGCTGCTTCTGAAAAATGTCCCCTGAGCCACTAGGTGATAGTGACCATACTATAATTAAGTCTGACATTCTCATAAAGTAGATCTTACAAAGATTTAGTAATGTGACATCAAACTTCAAGAAGGTTGTTTTTTTAAATATGGAAGTGAAGATGGGCACTACTGTGGAATACCTTACTCTTTTTAGAGTCACTAAGCATAAGTAAGCATGTCCCAGAAAAAAACAAAAAACAAAGTTGAGAATCAAGTTACAGAATGTACTTGAGCCCCAAAGCATCTTTTAAAAATGGAAATCCATCACAAGTGATAATTATAGAACAGAATAAAAAGTATTGGGAGGCAAGATGCAACACAGAGATTGAGTGCTAGGAGGAAACATGAAGACCCATATAGCCAAAAGCATAAAGAGAAACATCAGGAAAATATGTAAGTATGTCAGGAGTAGGAAGATCTCAGAAATCAGCAGGTCCACCAACATATTGAGGGATAATCAAAGGGGATAAGGAGATTAGAGTCTTCAGTGCATGATTTCTTTTCATTGGTCTTCACCACAGAGAACGATGAGGACATACCTCAGCATGAGTTCACGCTTTACAGATAGTGACAGTGAGAGAGTTTCTTTGACAGATGCATCAAAAAAGATAGAATAGATCAACTTGGGACATTTAATCTCAATAAATCATTAGGACCAGATGGCATTCAACTGAGAGTTCAGAAAGAATTGAAGACCAAAGTAGCAGAACTACGAACAAAAAATATGTAACATATAATTGACAACAACTTTGTATGCTGCATATCAACATGGTAGCCATTTTTTAAAGACAAGTATGGTCTAAGGAATTGTATGTAGACCAATGTGTTTTGCTTCAGTTCCTGGAAAATTGTTGAAAAAGGGTAGATTTATAAAGTGTTTAGATGACTAAATTTAAGCTAGTGTGGCTTGTATAATCTACTAGAATTGTTGGACAGAATTAATAAAAAAAAAAGTAGCTAGGAGACAGGGAATATAATTTATGTATTCCTTCAAAATACTTTATAAAAAGTTTTTCACCAAGGTCTATTGAGGAAATTTGTAACTAGAAGAGGAGAGGTAAAATCAGTTCCTGTCATAGATCCACAGCTGGTTGAGAGAGAGAGGAATAAATACTTAAATGTCAGAATGGAAGGAGCTTGTTGTTAATATGTTGCTGCAGGGATCAGTACTAGAACAGGTATTGTTAAATACACATAATGTCTTTAGTAATGATTTAGAAGAGGGGGAGAGTAGGGAGGTGGCTCATGACACTATATTAGTCTGCTTAGTTAATAGTGGGAGTTATGAGGTGCACTGAAATGCCTAAGAAAACTAGGTAATTGAGCAATATAATTCAGTACAGATAGGTGCAAAGTAACACACATTGGAAGACATGATATAACACTGTTATTCCGTACAGATAGGTTCCAAATTAACTGTAGGGATCAGGGGTGGCTCTGGCCATTTCGCCGCCCCAAGCACGGCGGCACGCCGCGGGGGATGCTCTGCCGGTCGCCAGTCCCATGGCTCCGGTGGACCTCCCGCAGACATGCCTGCGGATGCTCCACCGAAGCCGCGTGACCAGCGGACCCTCCGCAGGGACGTCTGCGGGAGGTTTACCGGAGCCGTCTGCCACCCTCCCAGCGACCGGCAAAGCACCCCCCTGCGGCATGCTACCCCAAGCACGCACTTGGTGTGCTGGGGCCTGGAGCTGCCCCTGGTAGGGATAGATAAAGGGACAGATTATGGCTGCTCTATTGCAGGTGCACAAGGGAGTGTCCCTTTGATTATAATAGAAGAGGTCAGTGGTGCATAGAACCCTTTCTTCCAGAGCACACTCATCATGGACCAATCATAATGTGGCTGGAGGTCTGGACAGCACCTGGAGGCAAAGGGCAGCAAGCCCACTGGGAGGTATGCCTGGATGGGGTGAGGGTGAAGTCGTAGCAGGATTTGCGCCAGGGAGTATTGGCTTACCCTATACTACAGAGGTAATAAGGGGCACGTGAGGCTGTGTCCCGCAATGCTTTTATACCAGGGGTTCTCAAACTGTGGGTCGGGACCCCATTTTAATAGGGTCACCAAGGCTGGTGTTGGCCCTGGGCTCCAGCAAGTCTAAAGCTCAAGCCCCATCACCCAGGGCTAAGGTTATATGCCCCCCGCCCAGGGCAGAAGCCCTTGGGCTTCAGCTTTGGCCTCCCCATCCTAGGTGGCAGGGCTAGGGTAGCTGGGGGGGTGGGGAAGGGGAGCTCAGTCTTCGGTCTCCCTCCTCGGGTCATGTAGTAATTTTTGTTGTCAGAAGGGTGTCGCAGTGCAATGAAGTTTGAGAACTGCTGCTTTATACAACACCTCATTTATCACTGTTCAGGCAGCCAGATTCCTAACCCTGCCTTTGCCTAAAAAGATCACTTCAGGCTTGTAAGAAGTATAAATGAGCCCAAGATCTAAGATCAATATAGATGGCTGATTGAAGATGTCTGCTCAGCATGAATGGTGATTGTCAGAAAGCTGACGTTAGACTGAATTAAGAAGAAAATAGCATTATAACGCCATTGTGTAAATCTATAGTATATTTATTCATGTTCACTCATTTCATCCCAAAATGACACACACTCACACTTTTAAAGTAAAACAGGTCAGTGAAGTTTGTAGAAGATGCTGAAGTGTTGTCTTACTAACTCTCCTAATGTAGATAACCTTACTAACCTTCCCTATATATAAAACCTTCTCTTGATCCTTTCTTTTTTCCAACATAGATCCAGAGAAGGTTGACCACAAATGAGAGGTATGGCTTGAAGAGGGAAAGAGGCTTCATAATACAAAAATAAGGGGGCACTCTGTGAAATGGATTGCTATCTATTATCGTACCCCTATGCATGAGTCTAGCCTAAGGATTTTGGGGAGGGCTAGTGAGACAACACTTTGGTATCCTCTCCAAACTTAATTGACCTATTTTACTTAAGAAGTGTGTGAGGGGGTGGAGGAAAGGAAAATATATTTGCATTCCCCACTCCAGGCAGAAATGGAGCCCAGCTGTGTATTCTTTTCAATCCTAACAATCAGTCTGCATCATTTATATTTTCATGGCTAGCTTCACAAAGAAAAGGACTAGAGACTTTTTTTACATGAAAGCTGAAATTTCCCCCCAGGGGATCAGAAGACTAGCCTTTTAACAAGAGGCTCATAGGAACCTCTTCCAAATCCTCAGAGCTTAGTTGAATAGGAAAAATGCCTCCTTGGGAGGGTTGGATTGGTAAATTATTGCAGTAGGTAGGAAGTGTTTGCTTTGTTTTGTTGCTTTTTATGCTTTTTGTTGTTGCTGCTGCTACAGAAATATGAACAGCAGCTTCCCTGTCTAGGTTTACAAAGCACATATCTAAAGTGAATGTTTTATGTTTTGGAATTTCATGGAGAGACAATATTTTTTTCTATATGGGTCAGGAAATTTGAGATGTCAGCAAAATGCTTTTTAAAAAAATCTTCCATGTTATAAACTGGATCTTTTTCTACTGTGACTTCCTCTAATTAGATAAAAACCTACTTCCCATCAGAAGGGCTGTGCCTTCTGCAGCTCCCTCATTCCCACTTAGAATGCACTGTTGGCAGAAAGAGGACATTGCTGAAATTGTTGCTACCAATTATATAGTAAAAAATCATTCCACTGAGAAAGCATTGACCAAACTTTATCTCATTAAGATAAAGTCCAGATGTTTTGTTTATGTGTGGTTTAAAATCAATGCTGTAAATTTTCCCAGCTACATATAATTTGCAACAGAAACAGAGTACAAATCGGTATGACTCCCCTCTTTTGTTTTAATTCATAAGTGAAATACTAGTTTATCTTCCAAATACAAACTTCAGGAAGGAAATTAATTAGATGGCATGTCAAAGAGACTTCACAGAGAGAAGTTGCAGGAAAGATTGTGAAGTAGGTGGAGGAATTATAAAGAATGTGTTTCGGACTAGATAATGTTGGATAAGAGGCCAGATAGCAAAAATTTAAGGAATTATATTAAATTCTAGACTTGATTGTTTCCTGTTTTAGGGTTATCGGGGAGGGAAGCGCTGGGGGAAGGAACCAAATACTTTCAGGTCTTCAACAGGGAAATGTTTCTCCCTGTGGGTTGGGATGGAAAATAGCTTCTTCTGATTAGCCAAATTGTCTGAGAGAGCCAAGTGGAGAGTTTGATTATAGACACAGAATCCTTTGTCTCAATTTACACAGGAAGTGAAAAAAAACTGCATTTAGACAATTCTTGTTGGAAAATTGTAGCTCAAAGGTATAATAAAGATGCCAATTCTATGAAACTGAAACTGGTCTTGGACACATTGAAGTATGAGAAGAACACAGACAATTAATAGCAAAACTGCTCTTAAATATAAATGAGAATTTAGGATAATGTTTTTGCTGATAATCTTTGTAATAGTACAATAAAGTGATCTGTACTCCTTGCCTTGCACATAAGAACTTATTTAAATGTCCTCTATTCCCTCAAGACTAGGCTTAGCTATTTGAAGTACACCATTATGTCAGTCATTATTTCCTGAGCACATTGACAAAGTTTAATTCCATTTCACCTAAGTGCTGAATTTAGCTGGGGGCTTTATCGGCACCATACTGTACCAGCATGCCTAGGAATGTAATGTAAAATGATGTGAGATATCTGAATGCTGTTTCTGCAGAAGCCTCTGCTTCCACTGGCAGTGGATGTCATATGCTCTGTTTTGGCTTGGAACACACCCTTAGCGTATATTAATCAAAAGCACAACTCACCTCACCATAGAATGAGAGAGAGCTCTCAGAAAAAGTAGTTGTCCAAAAGGGATGTGTTTATAAGGCAAGCTATGGACAAAATCCTCTAGGTCTCTTTGTCCTGAGTAAATCACGTAAGCTCTCTAAAGTTATTTCCACTTTGTGGGCTTGAAGTCATAGACTGCAAAAGTGTGTGTAATATAGTGTGACCAGATAGCAACTGTGAAAAATCAGGACACCTTTTTTGGGGGGGCGAGAGGAGAGAAGGGATATTGTTGTGTATATATAAGACAGAGCCCCTAATATCGGGGTGTCTGGTCACTCTAGTGAAACAACAGTGCTGGAGAACACCCAGTATTACTCCTGTTCCTGTAAATATTGGATTCACAAGACACTACAACAAAAACTAAGGTCTCAGTACTTCTCTCATTGGAATAGTGCCATTGACTTCCAGGAGCATGATCCTACTCCCACTGTGTTAATAATCACTGTTTTCTTCCCATGCGACCAGATCAAGAGCCCACTTAAATCAATGGCAAAATTCCCATTGATATCAGTGGAAATATTATGATTTAAGAGATGTAGAAGGATGAGCTTTTCCCTTTAAAAAAAGAGCCTATATTTTTTGTAAATCTCTCTGAATTCATCTTTACTGTAATCCAGTTTAGACATGATATGCATCTAGTCTCCGTAAGGGTCCAACTTCATGTATTTCTTCTGCCTGCTTATCTATGTTTCCTTGGGTGTTGAAAAAACCTGGTTGTGTTTTCAGTTCAATTTCTGCATTGTGAGTCTACAAATTGGGAATCTGGGCAGAACTTAGATCCTGGTCTCCACTCTGCGTATTTCATAATTGGCAGTGTAGAGAAAATGGCACATCTTTATTATACCAGCAGGATGTGCTTTTTCTAAGGATAGGGTTAATTAGCTTTGTTAGGACAATGGGAGAGAAAAGACTTAAACTGTAACAGCTGTTACATTAGACAGGGCTTGGAAGAAAGCTGTTGAGACAGTGCACCCTCCAGAGTTAACCTCTCCTGCCTGAATTTCACAAGCTCATTTAAAACTTATGTTTGAAAAGGTAGTTTTTTATTTTTAATAACATTTTATTAGAGTCTGTGTAGAAAAAAAATATACAATAACTTTACTTTGATGGTGACCTGCATTTTCTCCCTTCATATAAATGAGAGAATGGCTACCCGGGAAAAGAAGAGGGGATTTAAAACAAAATAATAATTTATAAAACACATTACTGCAAGATAAATACGTTTCTAAGCACATCTAGTAATCTGCCAGCCTTGCAGTGTAGAAAAAGCTTATAGCTGGAAGCCATTAAGGGAATTAGGACTATACAATACCTCAGCGCTACTTCATATTGACAGAAGGACTGACCAATGTGAATGACCTCCCAAGCAGACCGATTTACTCTGTCTGAGAGACCACCTTCGTCCTAATGCACTGCTACAGCAACTGAAGTCGGCTGGATATGCTCTTGCTGGGTACTGCTGGATGGGCTTTTTTGTTTGAAATCTATCTACTGGAATTTCCTTTCCACATTGATCTGACAGAGTTCACATTTTTTAGCCTTTGGGCCTGGTGCCAAGGTTTTTTGCTTTGTGAATGGAATATGGTGCCTTTAAGCCCCAGTTTATTAGATGGGGATTCTAATTTGTTTTAGTTACATTATAATTGGTACTGTTTGAATTTGTACCTGTTTGAGAGAGAGATCTCCAGATTCTGATCCAGGTTTTACTGGTGTAAGTCCAGAGTAACTCCCTTGACTCTGAATTTATATTTAAGAACAGAAAGTGGCCCATTTTGACGAGTGCTTTGTTCAAAATTAGTCAGTCCTGCTCTCTCCACTTGGGCTTGTCAAAGGGTGGGGAGAGGGACATGCAAAGGGGTGGCTGCAGTGAGGTCTGGGGGTGGGGGATGGCAAGCTCAGTTTGAATGTTTGCCCTTTGAATTAATTCTAGCTGACCTACTTGAGCAGTGATTGAAGAATTTTTTTATTCAGTTTGCCCCCATCTATCCCCTGGTGAGGATGTGCTTGTTATTTTTTAATGAAACCATTTTCACAGCCTGTTGTTTTAGGTGTTGAGAATGTAGGAGAATGAGGTTATTTTTTTGGTTCAGATTCTATTTTCTCTTTCTTCAAGGTTGCCAGCACCATTAAGTTGCTTTTAACTGTATCCTCACAGCAAACTTCACCTTCCTTTCTGTCAAAACAGCAGGATTGTTTTCACAGCAAATAAAAATAGATAGTTTTGTTTTTTTAACAATTGATTCTTTTTAACTCTTTCTCATATAGGAAAAACAACTGTATGTTTCTATCTGTTCCTATAATTCGTATAAAAGTTTATTTGAGGAACAGCATCTTCCAGCAGTAAACTTCGCTGGCCTAACTCGTTTCATGTCTCTAGATAAACTGTATGTTAAGCATTATATGCTGAGGTAACTGTGATAAATGTTATAAATTTATGTCTTGTGTTCTGAGGTTGGACACAAAAGGAGTTGACGTACTGGTTGAGAACTTCTGTCCAACTAGTCTTCTTTCCTGCCTGTGATCAAAATCCTGGCCCTTCCCCACACTCCAAATATATATGTATGCCCAAAACCCAGCAGGACTAGTCTGGTATAATTGTGTATGGAACTCAGAGAGTTCCGATCCTTGTGTATCGGAAAGCTTTACTTCACAAGAGTGTATTGACTCCACTGTGGTGGGCAGTTTGTGGCAAGGTGGCATGAAGCGGAGTTGAGAACATGGCTAGTGACTCAGTGATTATATGGATTCATAGGTTAAAACCCCTCATGGTATGTGCAGTGGCCATGAAGTAACAGATATGACCCCCCCAAAAAAAGTGTATTTGGCATCATGGCAGTAACCAGTAACCCCAGATGAAGGTGAAAACTTCCCAAAGCACACTGGCTCATTAGTAAAAAGCTCCATCAAGGATGAAATTCCTTTCTGACCCCTCACAGATGACCAGTTTATGACCCCATTCTTAAGAAAATCTCAGCCTTCATTTAAAAAAAAGAAATGTTTCTAGCCCTCATGGTTGCAGAGAAAAGCTGGAAAATGTGAACTCTAAAGATTCCCCAAAAAACCCAGAAGGCAAATAAAAACATCAGAGTATTATTTTTAAAAAAAATTAATGGTTTTTAATTCAATCTGCATTGACCTCAGTTAGCAAAAGCCTAGGATTAGAATGTGAAGGGGAAATTGATAAAACGCAGATAACATTTTTCTTACAAAAGAAAAGAAACCAAACACATTCTAGAAAAGATCAGCATCATGCAGTGTTATTTATTCCATCATATTAGTATGATCCATCAAGGCTGTTAAATATGTGAATTAATGGCCATATTGTGTATTTAATGAAAGTTTAAAGATGCAAAATAAGTCCTTATAACAAACAAATGACGATGTACTGCTTTATTCCAGCTTCTCAGTATAACTAGCCTGGAACAGATTTCATAATGGGACACCATTATCATAACTTTAATCTTGTTTAAATTCAAAACTCTGTCTGCAAGCCTTGAGGCCTAGAGAAAAGACTTTTAGTAAGTTATCTTAAGAAAGCAGATTGCATGGGAATCACTTCTTATAGTCTATAAAATCCTTTGTAATTTACAGAACAGCTGTCCATAATAAAACATCAGAAAAGCTCCTATTTGAGTCTTTAAATTGCAATAAATAAACAAGTGCTATAGAAAAAGGACCAGTGCACCACATACAGTTAGAATTATGCACGTGCCAATTACCAGCTTTTCACCATGCCCCTGATGTACATACCCACTTTGAGAAAGGGGATGTCAGATCAAATAACCAACAACAGAAATCAGGTCAGAGGTATGCCGCCCAAAACAATTACCCAAAGACAATACACCAGGGTTGTCAGAAAAAAGCTCAGCAGTAATGCGTTGGTGGGGAAAATTATTGTTTCTAAATACAGGTTTTGTTGGGTCATCAGACCTCATAATTTTCTGTTATTCTTCCTGTTATTTAAACAAACAAGTGCCAGGGCATTTTCAAGATAATACAAGAGATGGTGTAACATTCCAAAGTAATGGATATTTACTTAGTATTTGTTGGCTGTGATGCATGATCAGAATAAGCAGAGTATTGGTTACATCATAGTGGTTTGTAGAACATACACAGTATATCTCAGGCAAATATCTTCATTAATGTATAGTTAAGTTGCTCAGGTGAAATGTCCCATCAAAGCAATCATTAAAAATACCAGATAAGGCCACACACATATCTGCATCAAGTTCAGTTCATGCGCCATAACAGCCAAACGCACCCACGTACTCCTCATTTCTAAAACAAGCCTCCTTACACTTGCAACATACAGCTATCCATTATCCATTGACTGGCTTAGGACTGAAGGAACAGTGAGAGGAGATTGTCTGGCAAACCTTCCTGTGAAGCAGAGCTTGGACTTTCACTATTGAGGGAAATGATCCCTCTGTAGTTGGCCTGAGCAAAGCTCTGTTTTGATGAACTTTACTGGGTCCATTGGACTGGAGTTCCCTCTGCCCAATTAATGGAAGTGTGGGGACTAGAAGGCATGTGTGAGTAGGGGGCTGTTTACATGACTTGTCTGAGGGCAGATTTGCCAGCCCACTGGAGAGAGAGGCTGAGCTGGGGTGGGATAGAGACAGAGGCTGGGAGTCAGAATGACAGAAGTATACCAGCTGGGGAGCAGGGCACTCTTCTGCTTAGCCTGTCTCCCTTCCTCCCCAGGGTCACGTTGATCAGAGATCAGAGTTAGGAGGCAGGTTGAGCAGCACTGAGAATGGACGTATGGAGTGGATTCAGAGAGATCCATTGGCTTGTACAATACCAAAGATTATTATAACTTTGTTTAATTTTTCAATTGCCAAGCTGGCCTACGTTCAAGATGTTGTGGTGGTAGGCAGTGGTGTTTGAATGCATGTGCAAATGTACAGGCATGTGGAGTTTTGAACATGTGATAATTTTGCTTGATAACACATCAGAAGCCACTCCAAAAAAAAGGAGATTATCAGGGCCAAATTTCCAAACTATCTGTGTAATTGTTTTCTCTTGAAACAGTAGCAGCTCTAAAATCCAAATAATGTTGCTGAAAATTCAGTTGTCCTCTGAACAACTGAACTGTGGGGAATTTGAAGACTAAATTGTCTCATTGAACTGTGCAAAAAAGGAATTTGAATTTTTCTGTGAGAGAAATCTTGACACAACTATGGAATCATTACCAGTGCTTCCAAAATCTAGGACTCAGCTGGTAAACAGGCTGGGAGTGAGTGCTGGTAAATGATACCTTCTTCACTGCACAAACAGGAGTCTAGACTGGAGGGAGGGTGGGGAGAGAGAGAGAATTCTAACAAAGCAACACACTCTCTATTCAACAAGCACAAAGATTATTTTCCCAAGTAAATGGGCTATAGTAAATTTCAGTTATTGAATTTTTTCCCCCCTTCTGTTGCCATTTGTCACTCTCTTCTTCTCTCTTTTCTCTCCCCTCCCCACAACCTAGCTCAAATCCACTCATATGTACTAACCACAGCCTAAACCTTCCCAAGTGGAGACTGCTTCCTGGAAGGACTGTAAGCTATTTAGAATGGTTGGACCAAGCATTTTCTGAAAAAATTACAGGTATTTCAAAAAAGCTGGGATATTTGGACTCTGGTGGGTAGAGCTACAGTCACTGATATGGGTTGTTACATCATGTGTGAGAGTATCTCCCTAAAGATGGTTCTGCCAGGAAGGATTAGGCTATGCTTGAGATGATTGGCTCAGGTGTGGTGTCTGCCTTTTATCACAGAGTACGTCCCAGTGTCTCTCTTCTTTACTTTCATTACATTTCTCTCCACTTCGACAGTGATGAGGGTGTTTGCTGTTGGTAAGTACAGGCAAAAAGAGAAGGTGGAATCAGGTGAATTGCGAGCAGCCCCCATACCAGAAAGAGGTCCTGGGATTTGTCTAGGTATCAGAAACTGCTTTGATTTTTTTTTTTTTTGCCATTTTGTAAAAAACAGTGGTTGCTGAATTCACTAGTGGTTTGGGAGAATTCCAATAAATCCAGCACATACACACCCTCACCCTCTGATTCCCTCAGGATTGCTGTGATAATGAATCCATGTTATGTTCATGACTCCAGCTGTCACTCTTTAGCATAGGTGGGGAATGAGCTAAGCAGTTATTCTTCCCATCTAAACTAAAAGCTCTATAATGTGTTGTTGTTTTAAAGGTATGGCATTAGTCAAGCTGGATGAACTTTTTCGCAGTTTTAAGTTTTGATGAGATTTCAAGTTCTGAGGGGGGAAAGTTTATCTGCATTTTCCCCCTTTTCTCCTCTCTTCCCCACTGGATCAGCTTTACTAATTAGAACTCTTCATAGATGCACAAGTTCTATGTGACGTCTAATAGTGGTAGGTGGGCATTTCTGAGTCTAGGACGGTAGAAGCCAGCAAAGACTGTGGAACAGGAAACTCAATGAGAGTCCACAAGAAGAAAGCAAAGTCAGATAGCCATTTCTTCTCCTGTGCTGTGGACATGCAGTTGGTCAGTGCAGTTACAAGTGGGCAAGGTGGAGCAAATAAGGTATATGCTGATCCTGAGAGTCCCCTCAGCACTCTCCCCTTAAACTCCAAAGGGAGTGTAAAGCAGTGGCAAATCTGGAGGGAGGAGATTAATGATGGAAATAACAACTGACCTCCACTCTACCATGGATGAAATCCCCTGCAACACAGAGGACAGGCTAGCATGCTGGGGTGTGATTTACAATTCCCTGAACCAGCTAGGTTGAACCTGGCCTAATAATGTCAATGTAACCGTAACAAATTTATTGTTCCCAGGTACCTCTGAAATTCTGTAGTCTTAACAGTCACATTTTGCTTGTTTTATAGAAAGAAAGAAAGCAACCCCTGCTTCTCCTTTAGCCCCAGCAACATCTGTTTCATTTCATCAAATTATTTCCTAAAAAGGTTTTAGTCTGCTCTAAATGAAGTTCCATTTTCACCTGTTTATTGAAGAAACAAGTTGTCTTGGTATGTCTCACACCTTTATTCACAAATTACTTGGTCTTTTTTTAATTGATCTTATCTGAATCTAAAGCAGTGGTTCTCAAACTGGGGCCACCGCTTGTTCAGGGAAAACCCCTGGTGGGCCAGGCCAGTTTATTTACTTGCCACATCCGCAGGTTTGGCTGATCGTGGCTCCCACTGGCCTTGAACAAGCGATGGCCCTAGTTTAAGAACCACTGATCTATAGGCTGCACAGAACATATGGGACGAAAGAAAAACTCATGTCAAAAGTGATAGGAAGACAAAGCTTGAGAATTGTTTCAGCCACAGCTAAAGTTCTGATTTTCCCCAGGAGGACTTTGCCAAGTTTCAGCCTGCTAATATGCTCCTTATGCTTTCTTGGCTCATGCCATCAGCTCAGCCATGCATTGGAGCTTCCTTCATCTTTAACAACCTGCTCTTTCAAAGTGACTTCTCAAGCGTGGCAAAGTTGAAGTGTTTAGGTGTAATAGCATTCCACTGGAAATGGATCAACTAACTGTTTATGAGGCCTCAAGAATCCACTCATGGTGATTTTTAGCGACTTTTGCTGGGGTTGGCAATGGACTGCTGAGAGAAAATAAAACTGCTGTGCTGCCCCAGCTATAGACTGAAAAATACTGGGTGTGAGCAGCATCTCTGTCTCGTATTTCTTTCTTTAAAAAAAAGCGGGGGGGAGACCTCCAAACTCATGAGCTTGAGGAGGACATCATTAAATTTCTTTGCAGCTGTTACTTTAAAATATTTCCGCTCGTGCTTTGATGCATTCTAAAGTGACAGGTTTAAAATATACTATTCTTCTTGTGTCCTCCCTTCCCAGCTGCAAAATTTCATCTTATCTGTGTTTTGAACTCCAGTAAAAGCGTATATAGAATAAAATACTGGTCTCTTTTTGCCCTCCCATCTGCAGATTGCTGCCCATATGTTACATTTGGAGACATAATTTAATAACTAGAAGAAATTAATATGTTAAAATATATTTGGAAGTGCATTGTAAGTACTTTTAGAAGGTGCCAGATGGACAAGCAATGGAAAGTGAAGACCTCTTTTTATCTAAAAGAGGATCTAAAACATAGGTAGCCACAGTTCAAATCTCCCCACATGGTTTGTTAATGTGTCTTAAGGTTGCCAACAGTCCCTTATTTTTTCATCTCTGTACAAGATCGGAATTGCTGAGTGCTGCAAAAAGCAGCAAGAAATACCCATGACGAATGTAGGTGAGTGCTGCTGCTTAATTATTATTAATATTAATAATAATATTGGGAGGTTGGATGGGGCGGGGTGCTAAGAAAACAGTCTCTTATTTTTAAATACATAGTTGGCAACCCTAAGTTAACATTGACCCAGAAGGACCATCTTCTAGGAGGAAAAAGGCAGTGCTGTTTCAATGCCAATTATTTGTATGGCCCCTATGTTGAGACTTCCATCAGGGGTAGGCTCAACAGTGCTGTGGAATGTGGGAATAAGATTTAACCCCCAATAAAATTAATATAGGGCCACATTGTATCCAGGTTTATGCCCAAAGAAGATGGAAGGAAGGGTGCAAAACCCTTCTTCTCTGACCCGGTACACAGGCGATGGGCTGGATGCAGTCTAATTACTTCTTCTGAGGACTCCTCCTGGTTAGTGCTGTTAGCCACCTCAGCAATGGCAGGGAGCAGTCAGGGCATTGGCCCTGTCACTGTTTCAAAGGCTGGCTGGTAGAACTGGCCCACTGTGAAGTGGAGTGTATAGTGCACCCTTCAAAGGGCATAGCTGTGGAAATGCTCTCCAGCTCTGCTGGGAGTTCCTCATCAGACCAATATAGGCTAGTGTCTTCATGATACAGCTGAGCCCATAGTTATCATGTAAAAGTACCTAACTTGATGTCCTCCACTATCCCTGTTCTCCGCTGCAGATTCTTCCTCCTTAGAATCATTTTGACCTTCAAGTCATACATTTATTTCACAGAAAATTTCATCCTTTCTCTCCCTCCTTTCCAAACTGATCAGCACTCCTTTGAGCTTGTTCTCAATCTTCACTCCAGACCCAGATCCTTTCTGTCACTCTGCTGAAAGCAGTGAGGTCAGTTTTACAGCCGGTGCAAGAGAAATTCAGACTAATGGAGGAGCTGTACTAGTACTTTGCTAAATAGTCTGAGAGTTTGTTAAAATGGGCAAAGGAGACTGGCAACCCCATTAATGTTTGCCTTTTTTCCATGTGAGTGTACAGGGGTAAATGTAAACACAATGGCAGAGTTGGTGTTCTAAGCAGTGTGCACTGACACCGGCTGTGGTTGTCACATTCACCAGAACGATATATAGCAGTAGTGTGTTTCAACCCTCAGTTTATAAACTAATCCACAAAAACAATATAAGCTGAGCTGTTAATCAAAGAGTCATCTTGATGTTCAGAAAATTATTGCAAAAAAGTCAGTATTACATGATCAAATTGTCTGATAAAAATCAGCAGCTCAATCTGTTTTAATTTTTTCTCTCTTACTATCTTTTTCACCTTTTTAAATTTATATTGTCCTCTGGTCCACTTGGAATGATATTTCTCAGTACATTCAATTAAACAATGGCAGGCATGAGGTTTCTGGTGTTTGTTTAAAAATAGGTCACCAACAGTAGGTGGTTTCCGTTGTAAAAGTAATTCTGCTTACTCACTGAATGATTTTTTATTTGCACTAGGACAAATGTGTAACCTTGCTGTACTGAAGCTGAATTCTTCTGGGTTCTATTTATCTGCTTAACTGTCTTGTAAGCATTGCCTGCAGTAACTCATGTATTTTTGATAGCAGCCACCCACTTACCTTAAAAGGTCCTATGATCTACAAGATTCTTTGAGATAATCCATCTGTTAAAAAACAAAATTATCTCCAGGAAGAGTGAATCATGTGAATGGATGTAAAATCCTGTCCACCTGGCTTTCAGGTGCCACTGCCACAAGTATTGGACCCCCAGCTTCAGTCTCTGAACTTCTGATAGTCGAAAACTGTGGCTGGAAGCATGTGTACTTCATGTGCAGGCTAGGGTTCACAGCCAGCTCAACTGTGGATGAACTATATGTTTGTGTCATGTTCTAGGCATTACTTTTAAATCTTTCGGACTGAGCTTTCAACCAATGCTTAATTTGTGCCAGGGCTTGCCAGGGCTGTGCCCTGGCAGCTCTGGGCTTCGCAATTCATAGCCCCAGCACCTCTGGGCTTGCTGCATCAGTTATGAATGTAAAAACAATTGCATGAGTCCCAGCCAGGGCTGGCTTTAGGACGATTGGCCCGATTCCCTGCATCTAAGAGGGCCCTGCACCTTAAGTGCCTTTTTAATTTTTTTTTTTTTACTTGCCCAGCAGCGGTCTGGGGCTTCAGTGGCATTTTGGCAGCAGGGGGGTCCGGCAGCATTTTGGCGGCGCGGGGGGAGCCGCTCCGGGGGTCTTCAGCAGCATTTCAGCGGCGGGGGGTCCTTCGGTGCCACAGAAAACTGGAGCCCCTGCCACCAAAGTGCTGCTGAAGCCCTGGACTGCTGCTGGGTATTCAAATCGGTCCCCGCCCTTCATAAAGCTGGTGCTGGTCCCAGCACCTAATTGTTTGAGCCCCAGCACCTCTTTCCTTACAAATTAAGCACTGCTTTCAACAATTAAGTAGAAGGGAAAGGAGCATTGTAGCTGATCTTGAGAGTGGGCTAAGGTATTGTCAGAAGAGGACAGGAATGAATATGTAGGATTCAGGAGGGTTTTTTCTATCTTCATGTAGCTCTTCTGCTTGATGATAAAAATCATAATTCATGTTGGTGAGATAGAGAGCAAGAGAGAGCACATAAGGAACACTTTATATAAACAATATGAAAATAAGAAATGAACAAAACAATCAATGGAAGTAGGAACAATTGCAACTGATGTGACGCAGAACACTTTTTCATCTTGTACAGTATGTTTAAGAAAATCATCTTTTATCTTCAGGATTCAAATACGTAGTTTCGGTCACTTGGACTGTATTGCTGCCTCATGGGATCTTTGTGTTGCTGCCACGGTGTCCTAAGATTGTCAGAGGGCTACAAATGCGAAGTTCAAACAAATCCATCCTTTCCCTTACCTTCTAAGTCTGGATGCATGCATCAGGAGTAACCTTGAACCTTTTGGCCTAAGATTCTACTGTAATAGAAAAGGAGAAATAGTGCTCAGCTAAGTAATGATAATATTTTCTAAGGCTCTACGTGCTTTATAAAAATTAATTAAGCCTCAGAACACTCCAGTGAAGTAGGCACATGTTATACCTGTTTTGAAGATGGGCAAACTGGGGTCCAGAGAGTCTAAGGCGAGGTTTCCCATTGACTTCACGAGGAGTGGGTTAGGCCAACACTAAGCACTTTTGAAAATCCCACTCCTAATCATTTACCCTCTGTGCTTGAGTAGGGTCTCAGTGAAGTCCGTGGGAGATTCTAGATGTTCAGTGGAAGCCACTGATCAATGTGTGTCTCTGTGCTCTATCCACAGAGGATACAAGTCTGTTACAGCTGTCAGCAAGATAAACTGGCTGTTCAGCTCAAGCTGTAGAAACTCATCAGTTTACTTCTGTAGGTTCTTGGCTCAATCCTCAGTGTCTTGGCCAAAAGAGACATTCACACACATGCATTTATAAAAAATCAGAGCACTTATTTAGACACATAAATAAGCATCTAAGTCCATAACTTTAAGCAGCCATTTTTTTCTCAGTCTTGGCTAGTATGTAGGCTGTTTTGAATCTTACCCCAATAAATAAATATATTGGCATTTTAAAGTGGTGCTATTCTTAGAATCGCAGCACTGATGGTGTACCCTTTGTCTAGGAAAGAAACGCATGAGAGAAAGTTGTACGTTTTCAGTTCGCTTTTTCTAATTGTCATACTGTCTTCACTCCAGCTGTGAAGTTGTGTTGTATTTTAGATGTGTTGCTTACTGCATGCTAAGTTTGGGTCATATCGTATGCTCCCATTATCCTATCCTGCTGACAACACAGTAAATGGAAATTTTGGCAAGTATGTGACAGCAGCGTCGAGAAAGTGCTCGTATGTCTCCACTAAGTTAATCAGCTTTTGATACCTGAAAACTAACTGTAACATGGCCCACAAGACTGATGGCACAATGCTGCAGTAAATTGCTTCTTAGCAGGAAATCTACAGTAGCAGTGTAATTTGGACAATGGAGCATTTGACAGCTCACCCATCAAGAGCTGTGTATCTGAGGGAAGCAGCTCACTTCCAGTTCTACATTCAGCCAAGCATTGATGAAGCAGTGGCTAAATAGGAAAATCATTTTCCAATCAAATAACAGAGTGGCTATTTATCCAATCGCCAAAAGGGTCTCTGTTTAATACTACTCTGTCAGAGGGCCTTGCTTTTGGCATGCTTATCCAAGAAAGCCCTGTGCTTGACTGGTTATTCTGTGTGCATCAGGTACTATAAACTTTTTTTAAGGCCAAGGAATTAGTGAAGATGATAAAAAGCTTTTCTGTTATATGGTCCCATCAGATTCATTAATGCAAGATGGCATAACAACAGACACAAGGAAAACTGTCTATGGTCTGTGTGCCTATGAGAAGAAGATCTTTCCTATATTTAATAGACAGAGAAAGTGATCAGACAAAAACTATACATATACAGACTGACCTGGTTAATCAGTGTTTCGCTCATCCAGATGTCTGAGTATCCAAATGGCTTAAATGGTGATCTGTAAGGAGGGTAAACAAAATTATGCATGTACTATTGACTGGTTATTCAGAATTTGTGGAGGATTTTTAAATCCAAAATACAACTGTGGTTTAACAAGTGATTGGGATTATCCAAGTTTTAATATAGGTATTTCCTTTACATAAAATGCATGATCCCTACTAAGCTTCATCCTGTAGTACATTTCGTGTATATGATGAATGTTGGGCATTTCTCTTATAGGTGGGATCCTGCAAGCCAATACAAATTTGTACCATTTTATTTTACAGGGGGAGAAATGTTATGATTTTTAATACTATTTAAACTATGTGTAAAATGAAGGACTGTAGTTGAAATCCATGGGTCACTTTACATCCCTTTACATGAATCCCTCAACCTTTCCCTCTATCTACACATATTGTTCTTTCCACCGCTACAACACCATATTGGACATACCAGGAATTATTTTTTTATTCTGTTACTTACAAAATAAATATAATATTCAGTTTGAGAGGTGGTAGTATAGGAACTCAAGAGCATTCAGAGCAATTTATATTTCCAGTGTTCAGTCACCCCTTTTGCAGGCTTTTGAGTCTTTCCTTGGAATTTGTAGTGGTAATATTCTGAAAGCAGCTACTTATTCTGTTATCTAATCTTACAATTTCTTCTCTGGATACAAATCTTTTAGATTAATTGGGTTAAAATTTGTCTCTTACTTACTGTGACATATATGCAGAATATTTCTACTGATGAATGCTAATGGCACTAATTTCGATAAAAGTGCAAATAAGATGAAATTTAGTCTATTATGTACATATATACACACATACACTGTTTTTGAAATCCTTCATTAGATGGACAGAAATTATTGACATCTCTGAAACCTGGTTCAGTGTGATGAGGATACATATTTAGCAGTGAAATACCCATCCAAACCACAGTCTTTCAAACAGAATTTCCCTCTTTTTCCTGTTCATTACTATAGCTATGTCACCTTGCACTTAAACTCCATTCTTGTCCATCATCATTAGGTGTTTCCTGTATGTCACTGGGAGCACAGCTATAACAGCAGAAACATCTTTTGAGAAGTGAACAGGCTTAGGGTTTGCATAGTACATTCTCTAGCTTGGGTATTCAGCCTGAATCCAGCTCATTGTCTGCAAGTGAAAAATCAAGGCATGTAATTTTATTATAACTCCCTCTTAAGTTTATTCCATTCCAGATCAGATATGAATTACTAACGTTAATGCTGACATGTCACAAAATAAATGATTTTTTTTGTTTAAATTGTAAAATCAGGGGGGATCTTTCCCAGCTAAAATTTGGAAATCTCTTATCAACTTCTTAATGAACACTTTTGTAACTGGTACAACTACTCAGCAAGTCTATTGACATTTAGATGATAATACCAGATCTCCTGAGAGGTCCTGTATGCCGGGACCTGACCTCTTTGATCGACAATGACATCACTCATTGCTTGGTCTTTGGAGAGAAGTATTTTCTAGAGATGAGAGCTCAAACCAAAATCTTTAGATCTGACACTCGCATCCAGATCTGGGTGCAGATCTGAAATCATAGCTCAAATCTTTCTCTATAATGTGCCGAATCCAAACACCAACACCTGAAGAGGCCAACGTTTAAGGAAATTCAGATTTGGATCCAGACTTTTAAACCCCAGTTTGGGAATGATTGGATCTGGGGGTGGGGTTGGGTTGCTTTTGCCTATTGTAGAGTTATTGCATCTTGTGTAAGCATTTACACATGTGCATTCTGATTTGGTAGAACTTTACATTGCTGTAAATGGTGACACAACGTGACAGCCAATGGAGAATCAAGACTATGAAATTCATTTCCAGGGTTTTGGTTCATGACCATCTCAAGTATTTTCTTTTAACAATGGAGTTCAAAAACTGCAGATTTCAGAATAGGTACTAGAGATGATAAATTCTCAATAATAAATACCACTCCCGGTTTTCTTAAATCCCATGCAGCTTGCTGGGGCTGTCTGCACAGTGATACTGACCTTGAAAAGCACAGTTATTTAACAGTTATTTAATGCTAGGGAGACTTGTACTCTTTGTACATCACACCTCCGTATTAGAGATGAGGGTGACTGCAAGTGTCACTGCGGAAACCTGGGCCAGATTTAGCATGGAGGCCATACTGGGGTCCCTCTGTCATATGTCTCTGTGATAGAAAACAAGCATCAACAACAAAAGAGCATAGCATCAATAACATAGTTGACTACAATTTTCATATACACTGAAGAAGCCCAATGTTATGATTGTGAATTAAGGTAATATGAAAGTAAGGCATCCGTTTGCTCCCTCTCCTTACCACTCCAGCTCAAGACTCTGTGCTTTGGGGACTTCTCATTGTATCTAAGTGTATAGTATCATAGAGTGACAGTGTATCTGAAGTGCTTATCTGCTATTGAGTCAGCTTCACCTCTCATCGTTGGGGAAAAAAACAAAATCTTGGTTCTCATAAGGAATCAGGAAGCTTGAGACTGAGTGAAGTAACAATCTTTTACTGAAAATAATGATACATCTTAATATTATTGTTTGACTTTGATTTGGGGGCTTACCAAAAGTCTTCTGGGACATACTGCATAAATCTCTCTGCAAGCGTCCATGTCTATGCAGTGATTTTTAGAAAGCAAGCATACTGTGATAGGTTCAATCACAGAAACCCTCTTGGGAACTGCCAACTGATGTGCCAAGACTACTTGTGCCCCTGCTTTCCTGCCCTGGCAGCTTAGGGCTCCAGCACCTTGCCTTGTTGAGCCAGACATGCCTGTCTGCTCCAACACAGACCCAGGGTCTGACCCACGTGCTCCAAAGCTGCAGACTTAACTGAAAGCAACTCATAGAAGTGTTTCTGTTTTTAACACCCAGACACCCAGTTCCCAATGGGATCCAAACCCCAAATAAATCCATTTTACCCTATATAAAGCGTATACAGGGTAAACTCATATTCACCCTCTATTACACTGATAGAGAGATATGCAGTGTTTGCCCCCTCCCCCCAGGTATTAATACATACTCTGAGTTAATTAATAAGTAAAAAGTGATTTTATTAAATACAAAAAGTAAGATTTAAGTGGCTCCAGGTAGTAGCAGACAGAACAAAGTACATTACCAAGTAAAATAAAAATGGAACACTCAAGTCTATGTCTAAGAAAAATGAATACCGATAAAACCTCACCAGTTCCAGTAAGCTTCCTTTTACAGACTTGTCTCCTTTTAGTCTAGGTCCAGCAATCAGTCACACCCCCTGTAGTTACTGTTCTTTGTTCCAGTTTCTTTCAGGTATCCTTTGGGGGTGGAGAGGCTATCACTTTAGCCAGCTGAAGACAAAATGGAGAGGTCTCCCATAGGCTTTCCCTTGCCAGGGGAGACTCCCTTCTCTCTCCTATGCAAAGTCCAGCTCCAAGATGGCGTTTTGGAGTCACATGGGCAAGTCACATGTCCATGCATGACTGAGTTTCTTACCAGCCAAGCCACATTCCTGGGAAAGCTCCAATGTGGATTGGGGTCTCCAAATTCATTGTTGGTTTACATGGTTCTTGATTGGGCGCCTTATCTGCTGCCCAAATGCTTTACTAAGGCTATCAAGCAAGTAGACAGCCAGTATTCCTAACTTCAAGTACTAAAGTCCATGCATACAAATAGGAGGAATGTATTCAGTAGATCATAACCTTTACATAAATATGTTAGATGGCATATGTAGCATAAAATATATTCTAGTTATGTCATATATACATTCATAAGCATATTCCATAAAGCCTTATGGGGTACACCATCACACACTCCTAATCAGAATATCCAAGTTTTCTGGCAACAATGGCTAGTGCAGGTTTTCTAGCAACCTGTAAAAGAAAGGTCATCTATTTGAATAATCTTCACATTCTTCCATGGGCATTTGTGTTTTTCAGACAATGTGAAATTTGTTGGTTTTGGTTTTTTAAAGATAGGGACTGGTTTATCTAAACTGTTGCTGCATGCTATTTACTATATGTCATAACCTTATCTTCTTAGTGGATTTTCCAATAGTGCACAGTGTGCATCTGTGACTGAGACAAAATCAATGCTTATAGATTTGGCTGTGTAATCCTATCACTTGTCCTGTTAGATATGATTTGAAATGTAAAGTTTGTTAAGGTTTAAATGAACTTGAAGGCTCAAGTCTCTAGAGGAGTTTTAGTTTCTTAGAGAATAATCCATTTCTTTCCATATCTTTTTTCCCCCTCTTGTCACTCTATCTGTCTCTGTCTCCGTCTCCCTCCTCAGTTAACATCCAGAAACACTTAGCCATGCTCAAAGTATTTATTAATACCTTTCTTAAATAAAAAGAGCATTCTTGTTGCTGATCATGTTCCAATAGTTGTAAAAGCAAGTGGAGCACTCTGGATCCCTCCACAGGGGTCCAGGTTAGTATTGTACAAGGGGAAAGAAAACCCTTTGCTGCTTTTATCATAAAATCAGTTACAAATCAATTGTAAGCTTCCTGAAGGATCTCATGTTATATCCTTCAATCATTTCTCTCCCCAAAAATAACCCAACTCACCTCCAGATTTGTGCTGTCCTAAAATACCTTACATGACATGTCTTGGCACTAAGTCTTTTGAATGCAGGCTTTTTTAGAGAAGCATTTAGAAATTTTATTTTTATTAGATGTTTATATTATTATTATTATTTCTTTTGATTAATTTCTGGTAGAGCATGCACATCGTTCAGTTTTAAATGATGATGTTAATAAAGCCAGAATTACTTTATAACTGTATAGGCGACATAAACCTGGTATGTTTGCAAACGTTGCTAGTCCCCCATTTGTAACCAGCTGTTACTTACTGGGATTACATTAGCAAGAAGCCACTTGTATTTGCATAAGTAGCGAAATAGAACACTATGCTTTGGGTCTTTTATAAAAGGTCACCTGTTTTTGGCCTTTGGACATTAAGAGCAATAACTAATTATTCTTTCATGTTTTGGTCCCTTAACATTGAGCCTAATATTGAGAAGAAGTGCTCTCTCATTTTACTAATGCTTTAGCCTTTTATGGATAAAGATCTGGATTGGGCCCTAAATTCTCATGTCTGTGCTGCAGACTAAATCTCACCTTGCACTTATCGTATATTTGCTGCAACCAGAGAGTTATTCTTTTTGTAGTGAGAGATAGTGACACATTCTTCACTGTCCTACAAGCACTGTGCCTAAGATTCACATCAAACTGCAACCCCATTCACACTGAACCTAGGTTTTGCATTTTATGTATTTGTGAACTTCAGCTGTGCTTGGGAAAGTTTGGTGAATGTGGACCAAGTTAGTTCCCATCACTTTCTTCCCTTGCTCTCCTCCAACAGCTGACCCTGCCCACAATTAGGACACCTTTGAAGATGTCTAAATAAGAGAGAATTTAATGGCTTGTTGAGGAATGGGCAGCTGCAGGTCTGCATGATGGTGGTGAGGAAACTGTGAAGGGGCCAGCTGTAGAAGAATCCCTTTTGGGTTTCTTAAACTTGAATCTCCAGATGAACCTACAAAGGTCAATATACTTCAGTCTCTGGGGAATTAACAGGTGTCAGTCCCCAAACTCCCTTGTGAACTCAACCCTCAGAGGTTGCACATCCTTAATTCCCACACCCCACAAAAAGTCTGAGCCATGAAAAACATAATCCTTATTTCCCCACAGGGTCAGCGTACAAGGCAGACTTGTCATGGAATCCCAAAAACTAGGAAACTGAGTGATTAGAAATTTTACTTTAATTTCCTTGTGACTCCAAATCCCTTGCCATAAATCAGGGCTAATTCTAATGTTGTTTAGGGTATTTCTGTTTACTTGACAGGAAGGAAGGCTTAACAAGTAACTTTATAGGAGATGACTTGACCTTGTTGAGGGGTGCCCTGTTTAGGAGATGTCCAACAAGTAGGGCTAATATAATCTGTATTTACAGAGGGTCTCAGAATTCTTCCAGTTAGCTTGGTTTTATAATCCAACTAGGCAAGAGTAGTGGAGGAAGAGATAAGTGTCTCAGATCATTTATATAACATTCTCATCTGGTTCCCAGGTACGATAGCAATTGCAAGATTACTAATACGGTAATTTTTATATCTCAGAGTGTACTGTTAGCTAAGTAGAAAATCTTACTTTGAAAATCATTATCGGTAGTGGGCAGATGCCTGTTTACATCTATACAGCCGATGGGCTGAGCTTTGATATAAACCTTTTCACAGTGGCAAGAATAATCCCCTGAAAGACCTTTCCATAGTTCACCAGTTTAAACACACAGCCTATGAATCAAATACATCTACCACCATGTAATAAAGGTTCCCCTCTGCATGAAATCGTGATGTGTGGGGAGATAGCATGTGTAGGGAGAGGGCTTTCTCTGCTGCTGGGAGAGGTAATTCTCTCCAACAAATCATTAAGACCCATGTGGCGTGCATATTTGTAGGAAGGCAGTGAGTTCTGCTGCTGATTTATTAATAGGGATACATGCAAGCTATACATTCAGATTGTAGATCTTGATATTGAAGCCATCAGAATTCAGAAGGGGGAGTTTCTAATTCAAGGAAATTAGTTTGATGCATTTGTGGCCAGCTAAACAATATGGAACTGGGTGTGAATTTCAAATTCCAAAGCTCAGGAGTTTTCAGAAATGGATTTCTGACTTGGATCCACATGCAGTTAATTAAAACAATTAGCACCTACACAGAGCTTTACAGCTTAACATAATCATCTCTACAACATACTTGTGAGGCAGGTGAATATTATCATTCCCATTTTACAGATGGGGAAGCTGAGGCATAGAGGGGTTACGTGATTTGCCAAAGTCTGATCAGCATGTCAGTGGCAGTGGCAGAGTCAGAAATAGAACTGAGGAGCTTCTGTCTCCTGCTCTTATGTTCAGTTGAGAGCACATGTTGTCTCTCCTAAACAGTATTTACAAGAGGATGAGCGTAGCTGCAACTGCAGTTAGTGGAAATCCAGACCATCTAGGCTATGTCTACAGTTCAGGATAAACCTGGGTCTGCCAGACACAGACTTGTGGACTCAGTGTTTCTAAGTCCGTGCTTCATCATCCACACCTGGGCTTACAATTGCTAGACTCAGCTCTGTCATGCTAAAATGTCCATGCTGCACTATGCAGACCTTCTGACATAGTTCTAAGGCTTGAACTGTGTCCACGCTGCAAAATGACAAGACTTGGACCCAAGTCACAGTGGAACTTGGGCTCTAATCCCCACCACCTCAATCAGGGCCCTAGTCCCCGGGTCCTGAGTGCTTGCTTACCCGAATCACAGTGATTTGTGTGTGGACAGAAAGGGGGGTTGGGCTCAAACCTGATTCAGAGCCCAGACTTAGTGTGCAGTATAGACATACGCATAGAGGCTTGAGGGTCTAAAACAGGGGCGGGCAAACTTTTTGGCCTGAGGGCCGCATCGGGTTTTGTAAATTGTATGGTGGGCTGGTTGACGGAGGGGGTCGTGGCCCGGCCCCCACCTCCTATCTGCCCCACACACACCTGGGACTCCTGCCCCATCCAGTCTTCCCTCGTTCCCTGACAGCCCCCCTGGGACCTTGCCCTATCCACACACCCCGCTCCCTGTCCCCTGACTGCCCCCGGACCCCCATTGCCCCATCCAACCCCTCCCCACATTCCTGATGGCCCCCCGGGACTCCTGCTTCATCAACCACCCCTTCTCCCTGTCCTCTGACTGCCCCTGGAACTCCTGCCTCTGACTGCCCCCTGCCGCCCCATCCAACTCCCCCTCCTTCCTGACTGCCCTCCAGGACCTCTGCCCCCATTCAACCCCATTTCCCCTGCCGACCACCATCCACACCCCCACCCCCTGACCACCACCCCAAACTCCCCTGCCCTCTATCCAACCCCCCCCCCCCGCCTCCTTACTGCGCTGCCTGGAGCACCAGTGGCTGGTGGCACTTCAGCCGCGCCGTCGCTGTCACCGCCACCCCCCAGCACAGAGCACTGGGTCAGGCCGGGGTCTGCAGCTGTGCTGCCCCAGGAGCTCAAAGCCCCGCCACCCAGAGCATTGCGCCGGCGGCAGAGCGAGCAAGTTGAGGCTGCGGGCAAAGGAGAACAGTGGGGGAGGGGCTGGGGGCGAACCTCCCAGACCAGGAGCTTGGGGGCTGGGCAGGACAGTCCCTCAGGCTGGATGTGGCCCACAGGCTGTAGTTTGCCCACCCCTGGTCTAAAAACTGTACCTCAACTTCTCTCTCAAATCAAACTACATTCTACATTCTTCTGGAAATTTTCATCTGGACATTTCTCTGAAAAAGTAAAATAGTTGATGCTGCTGCAGCCAGCTGTAGCAGGAGTGGCATTTGGGATTTAAGTGTGTTTAAGACTGTGAAAATCATCTATTTTAATAATTGATTGTTCAATTAGTAAAGCAAACGTTAAAAAGTTAGACAGCTCTTTTTAGCAGTGGCGGCATGGAACAGTTGGCTGCAATTCATTATCAGTCTGAGGCTGAAAACAGATTTTAAAATCTTATTTGTTATTCCCGTTGCTTGTTTTTTCCTCCTCCTCTATTGTTCTTAGAGTGTGTAATATAATCAGACAGCTAAATACATGCTGTGAATAATATTAGATGGTGATTTAGCTTTGATGATTATACTGCTGATAATAGCATTGGATAACATGAGAGCCCACAAACTTGTACACTCAGAAAAACACTACACCCTCAAATTTTTCTGGAGACTCAGGGGTAGAAAAGCAGGCGAGTCAGAGTTCTTGTGGAGGAGTACTGAAAGACCTTCTTGTGCTGCTATTTCCAGTTTGCCCTCACAATGTTATTGTGTCCAAGGTGATTGCACTTTTGCAAAAGAATACTGAAAATACAGTGTAAGCAAATTAATGTTTTGACAACTCTCAGGTGAATTCATATTCATGATGCACTTTAAAGTGTACATTTTAAAAGGTTTACTAAGTCAGTTGCAAGGAGCTTGTGATTTTCTGGCCGAGAGGGTTACACAAATCCCTTATCAGGAGTTTGCACAACAGCTGGACCTCTTCTGGGTACTTTGTTGCAATCTAGAAAATTTAATTTTAAAATCTGCATTGAAAGTATTGCACCGCTAATCGTCCTTCCAAATTATCGATCATGATACCTAGGGCTTCTACAGTGCTTTCCATACAAGGGTCTCAAAGTAGGTCACACACAGTAATTAAGCCTCACTACACTCCTGTCAGGTTGTATGGCAGGTACCATATTATTATCTCCATTTTTCAAATGAAAGCTACAGCTGAAGGGAGGTAGCTAATAAATGGATGTACCATATTATATGGATCTCATTCTCTTCTACTTGAAAGAGTGCTGACTCTCTTATGCAATGTTGCTGTCTGTCTCAGCATTTTTCAGTCTGCAGCCCAGAGGTTTGGTAATTTGAACTTGCAGATTTTTTTGTTCCTCTGAGTTTAAGAAAAAATATAAGCTAGAAAGTTAGCATCAGTCAGTGGAGTTGGAAGAAGGGAAATTGGGACACTGGCGCACATGTGCGCGCACACACAATCGCAAGGCCCCAGTTCTCCTGGGGAGGCAATGGGGGAAGCACTTTTCCAGGGGGACATGAGTGATGGCATATGACACGTCAGAAAAAAGTCTCAGTAAGGATCTGAGTCTACATTTCTCATTGACTTAAGTGGTTCAGGATCAGGGCTAAATGCTTTCATACAAATAACTGTTTGGAAGTGAGGCATGATCAAGGAAGTAGCTGACTGGAGTGGTAAGAATTTTGAGATGGTGGAGGGCAGGGCCAGCTCCAGCCATTTCGCCGCCCCAAGCACGATGGCACGCTGCGGGGAGCGCTCTGCCACTCGCCGATCCCACGGCTCCAGTAGACCTCCCGCAGGCGTGCCTGTGGAGGGTCCGCTGGGTCCCGCGGCTCCGGTGGACCTCCCGCTGGTGTGCCCGCGGATGCTCCACCAGAGCCGGGGGACCAGCGGACCCTCCGCAGGCACACCTGCGGGAGGTCCACCAGAGCCACCTGCCGCCTTCCCAGCAACCAGCAGAGCGCCCCCGTGGCATGCCGCCCAAGCACGCACTTGGCGCGCTGGGGCCTGGAGCCAGCCCTGGTGGAGGGGTCACTGAGATGCATTTTATCTAAAACTTTTTTAAAGGGACAAGGAAGAAAAAATAGAGTAAGATGGTTAGCTGTAAAAATTAAAACAAAGGTTAAAGACACAATTATAAAACAAACACAAAATAAGACAAGGATTTTGTTTTATTTAAACAATAAGGGTTGAATTAAAGAATAAATTGAAAAGTGTTGAATAAAAAATACGAGGCAATTAACAAGATTGACCTATCCCTTAGCCTGATCATTTTGCCTGTGTTTTGTATCACATTCCTTCTCCCTTCCTTTGCCTTTGCCTTTTTCTGGATTCTAAACTCTTCAGTGAAGGAACTTTTCGTGTGTGTTTCTGCAGTGCTCAGCATGTTGGCACCTAGTCCTGACTGAGATCTTTGAATATTACCATAATATAAGTAGTAATAATGATATTAACAATATACACACATGCATACGGAGTATGTAAAGGTAGATCAAATCTCAACATGATGAATTATTGGGCAGGTTATGCAGTTGTAGACATAAGGTAAATTGCACAAGTATGCACAATACACGTACACACTGGAGAAGTAAGTGTATTTTAGGTGTGTAGATGTCTGTATGTATATATATTCACCTGCTTCTCCAGTTATCACATATAAATCACCTTCGCATAGCTGTGATATAAAATAGCTTTTCTCTACATGAATTTGTATACATATTCTTCCATTGGTGCAGAACTAAACATTGACTTTTCTGTTCTTCAGAGTAGTGTAATTTTAACAGGAAAATTTCAGAACTGCAGACTTATTTTTAAAGCAACAGCAACTGTTTGAAGCTGCTCAGACATTTGGAATATGAGTCTCAGGGCAAATGGATTAGTGGATAGAGTGCAAGCCAGGCCATCAAAGCTACATGATAAAGTTCTCATGGGTCTACATTATGATAGCACAGCTCCATATTTCATACATTGATATCATGACTGCATCTCTTTATAGATACATTTATATATTTATAAATATAGTGGACCCTCACTAGAACGCGCGTCTATATAGCATGAATTCTCATAGCGTGGGACTGCGCATGGATCCCAAATTTAATTACCTTAATTAGAATCCATAGTAACGCTGTTCCCCGCGTTAGTGCTGGATCCAACGAGGGTCCAGTGCAATAATAATTAGCATTTTTCATATTTAGAATTCAAAGCACTTTACAAAGGAGAGCAGTCCATTTTACAGATGTGGAAATTGAGACCCAGAGACAGGTAGTGACTTAACCTGGGGTAGAGTCAGGAATTGAACTCCAGCCTTAGTCCGGTACACTATGCACTAAGCTGTACTGCCTGGATACATATATAGATATTTAGCTACATTAGTTGGAGGGACAATACATGTTTTGTATCTTTTCCTGGCAGGTTAATTTAAAATAAAATGGCACCTGCTTGAAGCTGTCCAGGGGCTCAGTGTCTTTTATAAGAAGTCCAGTAAGAGAGATCAGTAGGCAGAACGCAGGCAAGGCTGTCAAAGGTGTGTGGTAAATGTATTTATCACAAGCTTTTGTAAGTGATAGCTATTCCCCATCACATATAGGGTCAGATCATCAGCCAGTTAAGCTGAGTTGACTATTGCTTTGTGTCATCATAGTGTATCGATGATTCTGGCCTTTTTATTCATATGCTTGGTTTGAACTGTATGTGCAGAGTGGCTGTTCAGAGGGCTGGTTTCAGTTTGGGCAAAGTTTCAAGCTGCTTTTGTAACAAATATGCTAACCTGGTTTTGGCTGGGTTGGGGTTGTCCTACAATAGACAGAATTTGGGCCTAATGTAAAACTGCAGGTTTCATAGTAATCATTCTCCAAATGTTGGTCGTATTCCATGTAATTAGCTAGCAAGCTGCATGAATGGATAATTACTACCTATTTATGTGACAGTTGTCTTGGAAGTAAATAAGAGTTACAGTGCATGATTATACGTATTGTGTATAGGATAAATTGATACCAAAGGAAGAATAAATTGGGTTGGGTGAGGGAGTCTTGATCTGTGTTAAAGGAATATATTGAAAACCACTGCTTCTTTCAACATGGATTTTATCTTTTAGAATTGGATGTAGCATCTGTGATATCCTGCGGGTCTGTCAGGTTAGTGGCAGTATTTGTTGTTTAGCATAATTTAGGCCCCAAAAACATGGAATCCAAACACTTAGAAAGCAGCTGTTCTTCTAAATGTATTAAGCAATTTACTTTAGGTAATGTGTAGCCTATACATTTTTAATTTTGGATTAAATAAACCGTATCCCTCGGCATGATTATTGTACCTTGACGTTCAAAAGATGAAATATAGGCACATTTAGTGAATTTCTTCTCCAGGATGCTCTAGTGGAGAAGGGTCAATAGTTTCATAATGAAAGCAGTCAATAACAATTTCTCTTAGTAAGCTCAAATAAATTAGCATTAAACAACAGGCGTCAATGGCTGGAGTTTTAAACGATTATGTGGTTGGATTGCTACCTGCTTTAGAAATAGCTCTAGCAGGTAATGCACTGACTAGTTAATTGATGGAAAACAGTTTATCTCAGCACTGGCTGGGGGTATAGTGTTCAAAAAAGGAGTGCAAACGACTTGGCAGCAAAGGTACAAATATTTGTGTCTCTGTGCGTGCATGTATGTGTGCTTTCAACAAGGTTGATATTATGCATTTTAATTCTAAAGGTGTCAAACTGAACAGATGTTTTCCTATGCTGGGATGGGAGTTGAAGTCACCTTCCCTCACAGTAACGAGCTATTTCACAAGTACAATGCTCACCCTTAAAAACTTGCCAATTCTGTCTCAGGATTGATAAGGTTACATCCGTATTAACATCCTCAGCTGGTATAAATCAGTGTTCCTCCATTGATATCAGTTGAGCTATGCTATTTACATCTGTTGAGAATCTGCCCCTCCTGTATTTAATGTAGGGTATACCTAGAATGCTGCAATACTGAGGTAGAGTTATTTAGTTATCTAGAGCAAGAACTGAGGCAATTGTCATCCGTTAGAGAAACGTTTTATGCTACAGGGTTCAAATCCAATTACTACTGAAGTCAATAAGAGTTTTTTCCAGAGACTTTAATGGGCTTTTGTATCAGATCCTGAGATAGTACAATAAGAGGTTTCAGCAGGGAATACAGGTAGTTACAGAAGCTGTAATGAAAATATGGTCAACCATTTCAAATTATTTGTAAGGTCTTACAAATCCTATTTAAGGTATGTGAAACAATATGTTAAGCATAGAAAGGTCAGCTATATCTACCACATTGTAATAAAAACATGTATCCATCCTTCCTGCCCCCCCCCACAGCTAAAAGTCATTGCACACCTGTTAGCTCTTGCTTATTCATGTTTATTTTGCCCTCAGATTGAATGTTTATTTACAGTGCAGTGTCACATAAACTCCGCAAGTGTGAGAGATCAGAATTTGACAGATTTCATTGTTTTGTGTATGAAATATAAATGGAAGATTTAAAAAGGACCCTACTCTATAATACACTCCTTTGGAAACTCTTAGAACAAATATCTTCTGAAGAATCCTGTATAACCCATTTCTAAATTTGCACAATCTATACTGTAGTATTGATTTGGAATAAGCCAGGAACTGTACTATTGGCAAATTAGGGAATGAAGGAGCATTTTTAATAAACCTTCGATAAGATGGTGCCAGGAACTCTTCATTCATCTGGGTTCTGGTCTGGATTCATTATATCTGAAAACAAACATATGTGCACACAGCCAAAGGATGAGCTAAAGCATGTTTTTAAGGTCTTCCTTTTTTTACAAGTCTCTCTTTTTCAAGATGAAAAATTTTTACTGAGGCTATAACTCTGAGATTTGTTTACTTTTCTCTTTATTTATTGCTGGTGGAAAGTGGAGTATTATCAGTCCCTGGGATAAAATTCCTCACTTTATCCACAGAACATATCCTGAGTCTCTCCTGTTCTCTGCCTGTGCCACACAGCAGTTTTGTCTCCTAAGGACTGAAATACTTTTGTCTAAATCACATTATGGGACTCCATATAGTGGTAACTAGGGAAAATTTAATGGCCTGTGATACAGAAGAGGTCAGACTAGATCATCTAATGGTCCCATCTGCCCTTAAACTCTATGAAACAGTGAAAGAACAAATCCAGCACAGATAAACATAGTGTGAGCTTCCCCACATTTCTTAGCTGCCAACATGCCTCAGTCTTGACTTGGAGGATCTACTCCACCTTTTCATGTTCTCTGTATGTATAAATATCTCCTGTCTGTGTGTTCCACTCTATGCCTCTGAAGAAGTGAGCTATAGCCCATGAAAGCTCATGCTGAAATAAATTTGTTAGTCTCTAAGGTGCCACAAGTACTCCTGTTCTTTTTTCAGATCCTTGGTATCTCATCGCAAATGCCAGTTAGTGCCACCTATGGTAATGGTGACTTTTTGTTGGGCATACTTGTTCAATGAGAACTGGATTTAAAAATCAACTTATTTAATAGTTTTCATTATAATTTTTCATTTGGATACTAAACAATCATGGAGGAAAATCCATGGACCTTTACTTCTAGCAGAAAAGCGGTTCAAAGTAGGGCAGTTAAACTTATTTGTATTTGTAACAATACTGTGCAAAACCTAACATGAGCACAAACATTTATAGTTTTTTCCCATGTGTTTAGGTGGGATATTTGTATGAGATTTTTTTTTAAAACTCCCTGGGAGTGATTCAGGGAACATTTCTTTCTATATTTTGGTTCCTTCCTCCTCAAAAGTCTGAGATTAATTTGAGATTCATGTGAACTCAAAATGGCTAGAGAATCTTGGAAGCAGGAACCAGAAACCTTCTGTGAGATGTTCAGAAAGAGGTTTCATCAAATGCCCCAGGAAAGGTTGGTGAAAACCCATTTAATCTCTTCTGGAAGATTCTGTAAACCTCGCATACACCATCACCCTTCCCAGACATGGACAAGAATATGTTCTTTCAGGTTTATTACGGGTTTCAAAAGCATGCACACTGCCATGATGGAGATTATGTGACAGTATAGAGATAAATATGGTATATTAGTATCTAGGCAGGTAGGTAGAGATGCTATTATTATTTGTATCACTGGAGGGCCCAGAGCCCTAGTCCTGGGCCAGGACCCCATTGTGCTAGGTGCTGCACCCTAACATTGGAAAGATATAGACCATATGAAAATGACCTTTTGCCAAAACACTGTGTCTTTGCCTAAATGTTGCCCTAGAAAAAAAATCATGCTTAACTCCTAATTGGCTTGTCCACTCATTTGCATTGAGGTGGGGGGAATAAACAAGGACAAACCCAGTATGAGTTAATTGTTGAGCTAGAGGCCAATTCACTACACACACAGATGCTGAACTGAAAGATGTATGAGTTCATGAGGCTAATACCAAATACATGTGTTACTTCTTGCTTGGGTGGTTTAAAGATTAGCTTGTTGTCTAATAACATCTCAAGAAATTCTGACTCTTTGAACAATGTGAAAATAAGCCCACAGAGCAAAATAACTTTGGGATGAGGAATGGAAAAACAGTTTTATTTATATACTGCTATAAGCAGTTAAATTACTGTGTCAGTTATTAAGACCCACAGTTTCTTTGATGGGAAAGGTAAAGTAACATTATATATCATGTACTTTCAGAACAGTTGTTCGATAGATACAGAAATTCTATCTGAGGCATGGATGGGCTATTGAACTGTTTGATTTTTATTCATGGATAGTCTACTGATCCATCCGGCAAAGTAAACTGTTAGGGAAAAATTCTTCAGTCTGATGCATTCCACAGGTCTCTTATCCACAGTGCACATCTTTGTTACATATTCTGCATTAATTCTCTGCTTATATTGATGGAAGTTCCACGCCCAGAAGGTCTCTGCCATAGAGATCTGCCCTGCTGATCAGAGAGAATTTTGCTCTTAGTCAACCATGATTTTATGAATAACCAGACAGAGAATTACAAACATCTCTGCCTCATGTGGCACTATTTGTCAGAGGATTACTGAGAAAAATGAAATTGGGCATTTTCAGGATGGTATATGATTCCATGCCCACAGAACTTCACTGCCATCTGTGATACTGCATGGGGGCATGTTCATATGGACTTAACAATCATAAGCAGCGGGGATAGAATTCAGACTCTTTCACACCAAAAATACAGGCCCGTACCACTTGAGCTAAAGGAGAATTTCTGTTAACTGTATTATTTATTAATATTTGTATCACAGTAGCACGTACTGTATAGAATACTAGATACTTAATAATATATGAAGGCAAGCTAATAGAGGGAAAGGTAGTCATAAACATGAGTGTGTATTCTGTGCGGTACAGGACAGCGGTAAACATTCCTGATTGCAAGTACATTCCAGTGTGTTGGATCAAATTCTTCTGCTCTAAGAACAAATTATTTTGAGGCATTTTCAGACAGACTCTTGGCTGATATAAATCAGCAATTTACAGCAGCTCAGACGTTCCAGGGTGGTTGAGAGGTTCACCTCTTCCACGCCACCGTCTTTTTTCCCGTCGTAGTAGACACCGTCAGGCCACTCAGCATCATCTCCCTGGACTGTAAACTGACAAACCTGTAAGTCTCTGGAATAGAAAGGCTTGAGAGAATTAACATGGTAAACTCTAGGTTTTAGTGAGGAATTGGGAAATGCTATGAGGTAATTTACAGTTCCCAGGCGCTCTTGGACCGTGAATGGCCCTTCCCATGATGCTTCCATCTTATGGGCCTGTTGCGCCTTCAAGACCATAACCTGGTCTCCTACCTTGAAAGAACGTTCTCTGGCATGTCTGTCATACCAGGCCCTTTGCTCTTCCTGAGCATCCTTTAGGTTCTCTCTAGCAAGGGCTAAAGAGTGTTGGAGGGTGCTTTGTAGGTTGCTTACAAAGTCCAGAATGTTAGTTCCTGGAGAAGGCGTAAACCCCTCCCATTGCTGCTTCACCAACTGTAATGGCCCCTTAACCTCGTGACCATACACAAGTTCAAACGGTGAAAACCCTAAACTGGGATGTGGTACAGCCCTGTAGGCAAACAGCAACTGCTGCAACACTAGGTCCAAATTATTGGAGAATTCATTGATGAATTTTCGTATCATGGCCCCCAAAGTTCCATTGAACCTTTCCACCAGGCCATTGGTTTGATGGTGGTATGGGGTGGCAACCAAGTGATTCACCCCATGAGTTTCCCACAGTTTTTCCATGGTCCCTGCCAGGAAATTAGACCCTGAATCTGTAAGGATGTCGGAGGGCCAACCTACCCTGGCAAAGATGTCTGTTAGGGCCAGGCACACAGTGTTAGCCCTGGTATTGCCTAGAGCGACTGCTTCTGGCCATCGGGTAGCAAAGTCCACTAAAGTCAGTACGTACTGCTTTCCTCTGGGCGTCTTTTTTGGGAAAGGGCCCAGAATATCCACAGCTACTCGCTGAAATGGGACCTCAATTATGGGGAGTGGCTGGAGAGGGGCCTTGACCTGGTCTTGAGGCTTTCCCACTCTTTGGCATACCTCACAAGACCGGACATACTTGGCAACATCCTTGCCCATCCCCTCCCAGTGGAGGGACTTCCCCAACCGGTCCTTGGTTCTGTTCACCCCAGCATGGCCACTGGGATGATCATGGGCTAAGCTTAAGAGCTTCTTGTGTACGCCCTGGAAAAGCTACGCCCATATGTTTGGGGACGGCGGTTCCAACTACAAACTGACCATGCTGCACTAAAGTGGCTTCATACTGCCAAGGGGAACAACAAAAAACTTCTTAGTTGGAGTTTAGCTCTCCAAGATTTTGATTTTAAAATTCAGCACATCACAGGAGCTTCTAACAAAGTAGCTGATGCACTCTCCCGTGAGAGTTTCTCAGAATTCAGTAGTTAAAAAGTGTTCTTAAAATGTAGAAGTCTGTTAGTTATATACTTAGGGGTATATGTAAAGGTGCATGTGTTGTATTAATCTGTTTATTTTCAAGTTCTAGAAGGAAATCGCCGCCAGTGAGCTTCCCCACTGTCTGCAATTTGGGGGGCGTGTCATAAACAGATAGCTAAGGGTTAATGTCTCTTTCACCTGAAGCACCTGACCAGAGGACCAATCAGGAAACCGGATTTTTTCAACTCTGGGTGGAGGGAAGTTTGTGTCTAAGTCTTTGTTTTCTGTCTGCCTGCTTTCTCTGAGCTTTGGAGAAGTAGTTCTGCTTTCTAATCTTCTGTTTCTAAGTGTAAGGACAAAGAGATCAGATAGTAAGTTATATGGTTTCTTTTCTTTGGTATTTGCATGAATATAAGTGCTGAAGTGCTTTGATTTGTATTCTTTTTGAATAAGGCTGTTTATTCAATATTCTTTTAAGCAATTGACCCTGTATTTTGTCACCTTAATACAGAGAGACCATTTGTATGTATTTTTCCTTTCTTTTTTATATAAAGCTTTCTTTTAAGACCTGTTGAAGTTTTCTTTACTGGGAAATTTCAGGGAAATTGAGTCTGTACTCACCAGGGAATTGGTGGGAGGAAGAAATCAGGGGGGAGATCTGTGTGTGTTGGATTTGCTAGCCTGATTTTGCATTCCCTCTGGGTGAAGAGGAAAGTACTTTTTGTTTCCAGGACTGGGAACAGAGAGGGGGAGTCACTCTGTGTAGTTTCACAGAGCTTGTGTCTGTGTATCTCTCCAGGAGCACCTGGAGGGGGGAAGGGAAAAAGGATTATTTCCCTTTGTTGTGAGACTCAAGGGATTTGGGTCTTGGGGTCCCCAGGGAAGGTTTTTCAGGGGGACCAGAGTGCCCCAAAACACTCTAATTTTTTGGGTGGTGGCAGCAAGTACCAGGTCCAAGCTGGTAACTAAGCTTGGAGGTTTTCATGCTAACCCTCATATTTTGGACGCTAAGGTCCAAATCTGGGACTAAGGTTATGACCATTCTTCCCGGTGTCCACCAGAAAGAATTTCCTTGTATAAAAGTCCTTGGTCTATAACAAACCGGGATCGATTAGAAGAGCTGAGAGGCGGTGGGGTGCTCCGTGCCGCCGCCCATGCTTTCTGAAGGCTGTCATCTGCTTCCTGCTCAGTCTGGAACTGGTCCCTTGAGGCTGGGTCACCAGTTCTTCCTCAGACTGTGGACTTGGGCTTGGTCCCTCTGGAAGCAATGTAGGTGATGGGGTTGTTTCCGTTGCTGGTGAACCGCTCTCCGCTGGTGCACCTGAGGGTATTTCAGGCTCTGGCTGAGCCTTTTGGGTATGGCTGTCTTTTGCTTCTGCCAGTTCTGGCTCGCTGGCGCCCTCTGGCGTTGAGTTTGAAGAAGTGGTTGCACTTGCTGGTGCTGGTTGCTGTTCCAGTTCCGGGCCTGGGACTGGAGATGCTGTGGCTGTTTCAGTGGTAGGCATGAAATCCGGGTCCACTACCTCTGTCTGGGTCTCTGGTAACACAGACGGGGCCTCTGTGGACGGCTCAGGAACAGGAATGGGTCTGGAAGCTTGCCTGGTTTGGCTACGTGTAACCATTCCCACTCTCTTGGCCCGCCTCACCTGGTTAGCCAAGTCTTCCCCCAGTAGCATGGGGATAGGATAATTGTCATAGACTGCAAAAGTCCACATTCCTGACCAGCCTTTGTACTGGACAGGCAGTTGAGCTGTAGGCAAGTCTACAGCTTGTGACATGAAGGGGTAAATTGTAACTTTGGCCTTTGGGTTGATGAATTTGGGGTCAACGAAGGATTGGTGGATAGCTGACACTTGTGCCCCCGTGTCTCTCCACGCAGTAACCTTCTTTCCGCCCACTCTCAAATTTTCCCTTCACTCCAAGGGTATTTGAGAGGCATCTGGGCCTGGGGATCTTTGGTGTGATGGTGGTGTAATGAATTGCACTCGCATGGTGTTCTTGGGACAGTTGGCCTTGATATGTCCCAGTTCATTACACTTAAAGCATCTTCCATCTGATGGGTCACTGGGCCGAGGTGAGTTACTGGAGACTGGTGAGGTGGAAGAGTAGGGTGTCTGTGGCTTTACTTGGGTGGTATGTGGGGTCTTTGGCTGTCCTCGGTTGTAGGGTTTATGGTCTGTGTGCCCCCTGGGGTAATCGTTCCCCTTGACAGTAGCTTTCTTGCTTTCTGCCAGTTCCATCCATTTGGCTCCAATCTCCCCCGCCTCAGCGAGAACTTTGGGTTTTCCATCTTGTATGTACCGTGTGATGTCTTCAGGAACACCATCCAAGAACTGCTCCATTTGTATGAGGAGGTGCAGTTCTTCCAAGGTTTGAACGTTGTGTCCTGTTATCCAGGCCTCATAGTTTTTTGCAACGTAGTAGGCGTGTTTGGGAAATGACACCTCTGGTTTCCACTTTTGGGTTCTGAAGCGCCGACGGGCATGATCTGGGGTTATCCCCATTCTGTATCTGGCCTTGGTTTGAAAAAGTTTATAGTCATTCATTTGCTGCTTAGGCATTTCAGCTGCCACCTCTGCTAAAGGTCCACTGAGCTGTGACCTTAATTCTACCATGTACTGGTCTTCGGGGATGCTGTACCCAAGACAGGCTCTTTCAAAATTTTCCAAGAAGGCCTCGGTGTCATCACCTGCCTTGTAGGTGGGAAATTTCCTGTGCTGTGGAGCAATAATTGGCGCCGGGTTGTTAGGGTTGGCTGGCACATGCAGCCCAGCTTTTGCCAAGTCCAGTTCACGTTTTCTCTGTTTTTCCTTCTCTTCATTTTCTTTTTGTTGTTTTTCCATTTCTCGGCGGTGGGCCAACTCTTCTTCTGCTTGCTTCCTTCGGTGGGCCACCTCTTCTTCTTCTAGTTTTCTTTGGTAGGCTGCCTGTTCTCTTTGGTAGGCTGCCTGTTCTCTTTGGTAGGCTGCCTGTTCTCTTTGGTAGGCTGCCTCTCTGATCTGTTCTTCTCTTTTTTCATCTCCATCTCTTTTTGTTTTATTTCCAGTTGTCGCCTGTGTTCAGCTTCTTTGATTTGTTCTTCGGCCTCAATTTTTGCCTTAGAAGTCATGGTTCCTGTTTTCTTGGGTTGGGGTGCCCTCCGGTGTTTATCTTCAGAACTGCAGGTTCTCTGTTGCCTCCTGAAGTCTGCCTAGCAACAGTGCCTTTAGCTAATCTTCAATGTTAAGTAAACCTGAAAAACCACTTTATTTACATGTATATAGTGCTGGTAATGACTCTCAATGGGAGTGCTATTGTGTGACAAAAGACTCTTAATAGCACCTTAATGGTTTCTTGCTTATTATGCAAGCCACAAACTGCCAGAGAGAGCAGAAAAAAAAATTCTCTCTGGTTCCCTTTTTAAAACCAAACTGTTTCTCTCTGCTAAAAAGCCCCTAGCAGAGAAAAGAAAAATAAAATATTTCTGCTGGCTTCTGGATTCTGTCTATCCCGTAACCGCTGCACACCATATCATAACTGTATCCCAGATTTGGACCTTAGCGTCCAAAATATGAGGGTTAGCATGAAAACCTCCAAGCTTAGTTACCAGCTTGGACCTGGTACTTGCTGCCACCACCCAAAAAATTAGAGTGTTTTGGGGCACTCTGGTCCCCCTGAAAAAACCTTCCCTGGGGACCCCAAGACCCAAATCCCTTGAGTCTCACAACAAAGGGAAATAATCCTTTTTCCCTTCCCCCCTCCAGGTGCTCCTGGAGAGATACACAGACACAAGCTCTGTGAAACTACACAGAGTGACTCCCCCTCTCTGTTCCCAGTCCTGGAAACAAAAAGTACTTTCCTCTTCACCCAGAGGGAATGCAAAATCAGGCTAGCAAATTCAACACACACAGATCTCCCCCTGATTTCTTCCTCCCACCAATTCCCTGGTGAGTACAGACTCAATTTCCCTGAAGTAAAGAAAAACTCCAACAGGTCTTAAAAGAAAGCTTTATATAAAAAAGAAAGAAAAAATACATACAAATGGTCTCTCTGTATTAAGGTTACGAAATACAGGGTCAATTGCTTAAAAGAATATTGAATAAACAGCCTTATTCAAAAAGAATACAAATCAAAGCACTCCAACACTTATATTCATGCAAATACCAAAGAAAAGAAACCATATAACTTACTATCTGATCTCTTTGTCCTTACACTTAGAAACAGAAGACTAGAAAGTAGAAACTACTTCTCCAAAGCTCAGAGAAAAGCAGGCAGACGGAAAACAAAGACCTTAGACACAAAATTCCCTCCACTCAAAGTTGAAAAAATCCGGTTTCCTGATTGGTCCTCTGGTCAGGTGCTTCAGGTGAAAGAGACATTAACCCTTAGCTATCTGTTTATGACAGGCCCTTCATGACTTGACCAATATCTCCAAGCTATGGTTGGGGTTGAGGCTAAGAGTACATATCAATAAATTAGTGTACACTTCAGTGATGGTGCAGTTATGCCAAATAAAGTGTTATAAATGTGGACAATTCAAAGTTAACGTACCACTTAAAAGAAAGCCCCAGGTGTTAAGATATGGAAATTCACTATTAGAGTCCCCCAAGCAAACTTAACTTTTCCCTATAGTAACATCACACAACAATGCTATGAGTATGATTAAGGCATTTTAGTGTTTGTGTTCCCACATCATTTTTTCATTTCCCCCCTTTCCTTTCCCTCCTGTATTCCCTCAACACCCTTAGTTCCCACTGTGTGGTACTGGTGCAACTGTTGAAAAGAAATATTTAGGGTTAATGGTCTTTTTGTGCCATCGATTTTTATGACTGAATGTTTATCTGTCTACAGATACTGGTGCATAAAAATCTTGAGAAGCTCATGAAGAGTTGCTTCCTTTCATCATGGCTGCCATCTTTCATTGTTCTCAAAGGAGCTGAGACAAAAGCTTCCCTTTTTGAAGGTGCCTCATTTCATAGTGACCATTTCCTCCCATTGTTTCCAGTGAGAGTGAAATCATCATTGCTAAGAGCAGCCCATGGCCTCAGTCCCAGTGTGAACAATGGGAGATAGATGCCCTTTTCAAAATGGCCATCTACTCTGGGGAAGTTATGACCTCCATCTCATTGAGAACAATAGGAGATGGCAGCCATTTTGAAGAAAGGCAGTTCTACCTGGAGTTCTCTATAGTGGACTTGTCAGCCCCTACTGAAGAAGAACCTTTCAGTTATGAATAGTAACAGGAAAAATTACCATGAATCCTAAAAAGTTATCAATATTTTAATTATAAGAGAAGTATGAAGCATCTGCATTATTCTGTTATAAAGATCATTTGGAAGAAAGATGCAGTCTGGCATCATATGCCAAGTTACTTAAAGGACTCATTTTAAAAATTAGTTTTAACTCATAAACTAACCAGTTTACTTGCATAGCCTTAGAAAATTAATTCTTTGTTTAAAGAGTAATTGCTGTAATTTTGGGGTAGATACATTGTATTCTTCATACATAGCAAAGTGGTAGAATCCATACTTTCAGTGCAAAACTCAACTCAGCCACTGTTCTAGGCACTATACATACAGTGCATATAGTAAGAGAGTCTTTGCGTCAAAGAATATATAGTCTGTGCAGATAAGATGCATAAAGGGTAGGAGAAAGAGAATGATTATCCCCATTTTATAGATGGAGAACTGAGGCACAGAGTGATTAAATAGCTTGCCTGAAGTTCATGCAAGGAGTCTGTGGCGGAGCTGGGGATTAAACACACATCTACTGAGTTACCATTTGAGGCCTTTCCTAGAAGACTATCCTTCTACATAAATAACATACATCAATGTTACATTTCACTCAGGACCTCACTCTCTTACTCATGCCACATTGGGTTGGTTGGGATTTGTATCCTCTGCAAGAACTTTAGCCTTTCATTTTCATGCCCAGTGGAAATCCTATTTACTTAGTCCTTCAGGGTTTAGTTTTTCAAAGGCAACTTCAGCATGTTGGGAAGGCATATAAGGAGTTTGCATCATATTTAAGGGCATGATCCATCTGACTGGCACATCATTATATATAGAATTTACTCATTATTATTGTATCATTGCAGTGAGGGACACAGCTGTGAGAGAACTCTTGGTAACTATAATATAGAGCTCTTTCAAATTTCCTGGCAAATTTGAGATATTCAGTACAGTTTGCTTTACAGCTATGATAATCAGATGTTCCATAATGATACATGATTGAAAAATACTGCCATAACCTCCTGCCCACTCACCTCTACCCGTGCAAGAAAAGTATTTCATATGAATGGGCATCTTAGCTGATTTTTCTCTTGTACTATGTGGAGCTTCATCCATGTAGCTGAGTTGCATTAAATGCTGAACGCATCGTAGCCTACTATGCTTACTCTAGGGCATAAAGCCCAGCAGTGACAGCCATTCATTGGACTAGTCTTGAGTCTCCTCAGAAATACTCTGGGTCCCCTACAGTGGTTGCAGCTTTGATGGGTCTGAGTTTAGAGCAAACACTCAGAAGTCTCCAGTTTTGAGCATGCCTGAAGCAATAGGAGCTGTCACTACCATGTGAGACAGTGACCACATGAGGGCTTTCCTCTCCTTCACTTTTGTCAAAATGAAGAACTGTCCTCAACACAGTCACTGCAAGGATAAATAATAGGCAATTCACAGTGTGTGCTGTTATGATTCTGTTGATATTGACTGGCGGTACCAGGACACTGCAGAATTAGCATTGTCTAGCTAGCAGCTGATCATTTGTGACAGCCCTAATAGTGCTTATGTCAGGAGATAAGCAAAGAGCTGCCACAAATGGATCACACATATATATATAGAAATAATTGCTCTGAAAGCAAATTTGCTAATAGAAGCATAGGAGAAAATTGACAGAAAGAAATAGGTTATCTCATGCTGAATTTCCCTAGCTTTTTTTTTCTTTAATTGGAACGCCATCTCTGGAGAATTGCATTTAGAAAGCTGTGGGGGGAAGTAATAATTAATAATAATTACAATAATGAATTGTGTTTTGCCTAAATAAGGATTGAGATTCAAAATGGGTACATCCTGCTCAGGTCAGAAGTGACTGAAAGTTGTTACCCGTCCGATGGCTTTTTGGGGTATTCTTATTATCATTTATATAGCACCATGGGAATGCATTGCAATGTAGGCAAATGAAAAACAAAGGTAATTGCCTTAGCGGTGATAAAAGTTAAGGACCAAGTTTATGTCCTACACAAATTATCCTTTGGTAAGGGAATGAAAATGCTGCACATTTCAGCTCACTGAGATTCCTGCTTATTCCTACATTACAAGAGAATGTTTGAAGGAGAGGATTCTGCACCCTCAACCCACGATTACTTAAGATCTGTGTAGACAGGGACACCTGTGTAGAGGCCACAGCAGGGCCACCCAGAGGATTCAGGGGGCCTGGGGCAAAGCAATTTTGGGGGCCCCTTCTATAAAAAAATTGCAATACTATACAATACTGTATTCTCGTGGGGGCCCCTGCGGGGCCCAGAGCAAATTGCCCCACATGTTCCCTCCCGCCCCCCAATCGGCGGCCCTGGAAAAAATAAACCTTCTGCATCTCAGCACAAACCCAGCTTTGAGAAAACTTCTTTACAAGGTAAGACTGGTTCTCAGCATCAGCTAGTGCTAAAAGGCACTAAAGCTCATTAAAAGGGTTGGACAAATATTTTCCATCAAAACTTTTTTTGGATCAAAAACGAGGGATTTTTAAAAAGCAGAAAAATATCATGGACAATGTCTGCTTTCCTTCAAAATTTGTTGTTTTTTTAATTGAAAAGCTGAAATTAGTCTGGCAAAACCTGAATATGGTTTGGGGTTTCAGAAGCGTGTGGCCAAATATTTGCTGCTTGCTGTGTTTGATTGTTTAAAGAAATAATAAAAAAATTCTGCTTAAAAAAAATCAATAACTTTTGAACCACCTCAGCTTGTGACCAAACGCCTGAGCCCATCCAGTCAGAGATTTTTCCAGGTTTCTGATACTCTGCTGGCTTCCTTGACTCATATCTGTCTCTATAACTTTGGGTTCATTTAGGTTAGTACATAAGAACAGCCATACTGGGTCAAACCAAAGGTCCATCCAGCCCAATATCCTGTCCACCGACAATGGCCAATGCCAAGTGTCCAGAGGGAGTGAACCTAACAGGCAATGATCAAGTGATCTCTGTCTTGCCATCCATCTCTACCCTCTGAGAAACACAGGCTAGGGACACCATTCCTTACCCATCCTGGCTAATAGCCATTAATGGACTTAACCTCCATGCATTTATCTGTTTCCTAGAGACTGGCTCCATGGGGTCCCTCACAAACTGGAGACGGTCACTGTGGATTTGTCTAAATATAGCTTATATACATACTCCACGAACTGAGCATTTGAGCTTGTTCCAGAATCTGGGATGAGCCTATGTTGTGAAAACTGAAATGCTCAAAATAGCACATGCATGTGAATGGGCACAGGGTGCTAAAATTAAATTAACTCAGGGGTTCTCAAACTGGGGGTTGGGACCCCTCAGGAGGTCATGAGGTTATTACTGGGGGTCGCGATCTGTCAGCCTCCACCTCAAACCCTGCTTTGCCTCCAGCATTTATAAAAGTATTAAATATATAAAAAAGTGGTTTTAATTTCTAAGCGGGGGGTCGTACTCAGAGGTATTCTATGTGAAAGAGGTCACCAGTACAAAAGTTTGAGAACCACTGAATTAACCCCTCTGAAGCCTCAGGGAATGCAGGGGAGTGAGGTCTCCCTTGGTAGGGTTGGGAAGGAGGTAGGTGGTGTAGGATATTGCTCTTCTCATGTGATCCATCCCCCAGTGGCTAATTTTAAATGAAGCTACCCTACCCTGACATGAATCTCCCTATGGCACTGAAATTAAATATAGACTATAATTTGGCATTTGAGAAGTGAAAGGGATGGTAGCCCTAATGGAAAAGCTAACAGCTTGGCTCTTCTGCAAGCCTCAAACTACTGAATGAGCTTTAGGGCAGGGAAGGTTGTGCCTCCCAAACAGCCTGGCCCTGCCCCCTATCTGACCCCCACCCACTTCCTGCCCCCAGCTGCCCGCCCCTCTTAGAATCCCTGACCCATCCTGCTCCTTGTCCCCCAGAGACCCACCCCAACCACCACCCCAGGACCCCACCCCTGCTCCCAGTCCCCTGACTGCCCTGACCCCTATCCCCCTCCAAGTCCTGACAGACCCCCAGAACACCCACGATCCAGCCCCCCCTTCCATGTCCCCTGACCACCCCCTCCCCAACCTCTGTCCCCTCCCTGTCCCCTGACTGTCCCTGAGATTCCCTGCCCCTTAGCCAACCCCCCTGGCCCTTGCCCCTTACCCCCGGCTCCCCCCGTCACCCAGAGCCTCAGCACGCTGCATCCAGAAGCATCCCTGAACAGCGCTGCAGTGTGGCTCCAGCAGGGCCAGGGCGCCTCCCCACTCAGAGCCGCGTGGTAAGGGGGTGGGGCTGTGAGCTCCAGCGGGGCCTGAGCTCCCTCCGCTCAGCCTGGAGCTTGCAGCGCCACCCCCTTACCATGCGGCTCTGAGTGGGGAGGAGCTCAGGCCCTGCCAGAGCCACGCTGCAGCACTGTCCAGGGATGCTCCAGGATGCACTAAAGCTCCAGGAAAGGAGCAGAGGTGGGGTCGGGCCAGGGCAGGGAGAGAGCCTCAGCCATTCTCATGGGGGCCCCTGCGGAGCCCAGGGCCTGGGGAAAATTGCCCCACTTGCCCCCTCCCCCCCGCCCGGGCGGCCCTGGGCCACAGCCCCTGAATAGCAAAGCTGCAGAGTTACTCATGTCAGTAAGGGTTTGCGAAAAGGGACAGTATATAAAATGGTTGTGATAGAGTATAATGAAGGAACTGAAAACTGAGTTGTCACAGCACCTACATAAGAAAAAGGAAAAAGAAAAAACCCCCTAAAATAAAGAGAAATGCATAAAGTTAGCACATGAGGCAGTAAAGCAGAAAGTAAATATCATGAGGCAAACTGTACCAAATACTCAGATGATTCTTACTTTCACTGAAGTCGGTCAGCAGTTCTGTGTGAGGTTAGTGGAAGTAGAATCAGGCTCAACGTATATGAAACCAGAAAGCGAGTATTTCTGTGAAAATTAGTAATCCTATCATAGCTCCTTTGTGTCAGTGGAAGGAATGTAATGAAAAAATAACATTTTGAAAAAATTAACTCCTGTGTTTTGTTTTTGGTTTTTGTGGGTTTGTTGGTTTGTTTTGTTAAGACCCACAACAAACAATGAGTTGTACTGGCTGCTGCAACAGGGTGTTCTCAGAGCAGTGGTTCTATCACAGATGCTGATGTACAAACACAAATATTACATATAAATTGCTACAGTGCTGTTATAGCTAATGAGAGCTATGAAGTAAGGGGCGGGCCCAATATGTATATATCCATATGACTCTATAAACTCTTGTTTACAAACACCCACCCAATTCCAGATCAATTCAAAATACAGGTGAAAACTAACATACTTAAGGTGGAAGGGAGCAGTTCTAGGCTATGGAGCATTTCCCCTCCAGGGTAATGGTTTGTATCTAGCCAAAGTGGAACAACTGAAAACTGTTAACATCTGAAGGATATCTAATGCCCCTGTGAAGTGAATTTGTGGTCTCAGTATCATTTTTAGTGGACACTTGTCTACCTCAAAAAAAGCCGAGGCGTCCGTATGGCACTTTAGAGACTAACAAATGTATTTGGGCATAAGCTTTCATGGGCTAGAACCCACTTCATCAGATGTATGAAATAAAAAATACTGGAGCAGGTATAAACACATGAAAGGATGGAGGTGCTTTACCAAGTGTTAAATCAGTCTAATGAGATAAATCAATTAACAGCAGGATACCAAGGAAGGAAAAATAACTTCTGAAGTGGTAAGAGAGTGGCCCATTAGAGGCGGTCGACAAGAAGGTGTGAGTAACAGTAGGGAGAAATTAGTATTGGGGAAATTAAGTTTAGACTTTGTAGTGACCCAGCCACTCCCAGTCTTTATTCAGGCCTAATCTGATGGCTTCCAGTTTTCAAATCAATTCCAGTTCTGCAGCTTCATGTTGGAGTCTGTTTTTGAAGTTTTTCTGTTGAAGGATTGCCACTTTGAGGAATGTTATTGAGTGACCAGAGAGATTGAAGTGTTCTCCTACTGGTTTTTGAATGTTATGATTCCTGATGTCAGATTAAAGCACCCCCATCCTTTCATGTATTTATTCCTGCTCCTGTATTTTTTACTTCATACATATGATGAAATTGGTTCTAGCCTACGAAAGCTTATGCCCAAATAAATTTGCTAGTCTCTGAGGTGCCACAAGGACTCCTCAGGGTTTTTTTGCTGATACAGGCTAACTCAGCTACCACTGAAACTTGTCGTCCTCAGAATCTCTAAAAACCCAGCATCTAAATTGGCAATAATTTGCTGTTTCAGCAGAGAGGCCACAGATTAAATTGGTTCAGAGACATAGGATGAGATTTTTCAAAGCTGTCTAGACAAGTTGATTTTGATGGAATCACCTAGTCTGCATTGACAATCTCAGCCAAAATGATGCTTACCCCTAGAGATGCTCCATCGAGGTGAGTACTAAGGTAGGGGTACAGAGAAATCACTAGCCTGGAACTTGGGAAATCTTGATTCCTGGATCAGCCACAAACTTCCTTTTTGGCTTTGGACAAGGTACTCAGAGTATGCCTACACTGCAATTAAAAATTGGTGGCTGGCCCGTGCCAGCTGATTCAGACTCACCGAGCTCTCTGTCTGCAGGGCTGGAGCCTGGGCTCTAGGACCCTCTGAGCTGGAATGTTTACATCACAATAAAACACCTTTGCAGCCTGAGAGTAGTCAGCTGGCACAGGCCAGCTGTGAGTTTCTAATTGCAGTGTAGACATGCCCTCTGTCTACCCTGTGCCTCAGTTCCCATCTGTAAAAAATGGGGATAATTATTTTCCTATCTCGCAATGGGGTGTGTGGAAGATAAAATCCATTACTGATTATGAGATGCTTAGAAAGAATGGTGATGAGGGCCAGAGAGTTCAGGAGATAGGAGACGACTGATGCATATTTGGTGGTGGTTGTTTTGCTGCCCTGGTTGTACTTGTCCTGTGGGTAAATTGAGGATTTGGAGCTGTCAATCTGGTGTTTTTGCTAGCACTCATTTACATTAAAAAGACATAAAAGGAAAAAGATCATTGTTTGGGGGAACAATTATTTTCAAGCTTCTAAATAATTATTACAACTAATGGAAAGTAGAAAAAGAAAAGGAAATAGCAACTATTTAAAATATTTCTTCATGTTCTTTCAACAAGGATTAATATGGAAGGTGAATATCTCCACAGCTGACTGCTGTGCTTGGTGCTGAAATAATTTGTGGTTGGATCAGTTTTCACACTCGTCATCAGTTGTTTGGAACTTTGCATTATTTAAACACAAAGTAGAGCTTCATATTCATGATTTCCTGAATTACACATTCTGTTCCATAACTGGGGTTCCACAGAGCAGTTAGCACATGAACCTTCACTGCTTGGACAATGAAGAACAAGTTGCTGTACATGACATTTCCTCTTTGAATAGCTAGAGACAGTAATGCATGAGCTGCAGTTGAAGTCATTAATCTCCTTAGCTATCTAGAAATTAACTGTCATGTACAGCAACTTGTTCTTTGCTACTGCTCCTACATATTTCCCCTCCGCCCAGTCCCAGTTTGTTTTTCATATATATTAAACAAAGACTTATGGAGCTGACATTTTCTGACTGACAGTGTCTTGTTGTCACTTTGGTTGCTGACATGGGATGCTATGTATCCCAGAGATCTGGGTGCTGCAGTTAAAGGGGCCTTGAACAGTAAGTGGTTTGAGACACAGCTAGTTGCTACTGATGCAGGAGGAGGAGCTGTATCATGATTCTGAGGCATTGATTCGCCAATCAGTTCCTCAGGTAACATCACCAAAGGGAAGCTACAGAAAGGGCCTTTGTTACCAAAGACCCTGTTTTTGAGCTGGGGACGTAGTATTCTCAGGAGCATCCCAAAGGTTGATATCATCCCAGTATAATCTCAATTGACCTCTTTCAGTCAGTTAACTGGTTTCCAATAAATTAATTATCTTCGCAGCCAACATCAAGACATCACTTGTCCCCTGGTTTCTGATTGCTGTGCTCAAAGTTTAAAATACAATGTTTATATCTGGTGAAAGGGATAATTTCCATTCAGAAGTGAATGGTGATTTCCAGCCTAACTTTGGCATTTCAAAACAATTGTCAGTGTAGTGGCAGAGAGATTTTATTCAAGTTTTTTAAAAATATAGTACGGGGAGGGAGGGGGAAAGTTGTTATAAATAAGGTGATGTCAATGTACGACATCTTGCCAGGTAACAAGGGTGGGTTTGGGGAAAGTCTGTCGCTTTGAAAAGGACAGACCTGGCAACAGCTCAGCCTCTTGAGGCAAAGTGCTGACTGCCGTGTTCTTACAGAACCTGTTTGCAGCTGCACTAAAATACATCTTGGCCTCATCTTAAAGTACAGTGGGAATTAAACCAAAATGCTCCTTTTACCTTAAGTATTAGCAGAAAGCAAGGATATGAGGTTTCTTGCATACCATGAATGGTAAATACTATTAAAATGCACCAGGGCTGTTTTAATTTAGATATTAATTTATTTATATGCTGTGCTTTTGCCACTTAAGGTGAAATGTGGCTCAGAGTGTAAAATCAAGCCATTGTAAATGACCTTTTAAGTGTAAGCATTCTCTTTCAGTGGCTAATAATTAATGTTATATGTGTTCCAGCCCCTCTGCCCCAAGACCTGGGTAATCACGAAATGTGACTTTTTCTCCATATATTTACAGATGTATGATTTAATACTACTGTGTGCTGCTGACCACGAATTAGAAATCTGCTAAATGAGATCAGCTAAGCTCATGTTAGGTTTGTGCTGTTCAAACTAATGCTGCCAAATGTCTGGCAGAAAATTTTCCCAAAACCAGCTCAGATTGTGACTGTTGATTGGACACTCAGGACTAGGTCTGAATTCACTTATGCCTGTATGAATCAGGATTCATTCCCAATTAACGCTGTGATGTTTTACACATGTGTAACTGCTGTGGGTGAGATTAGAATGACACCTGTAATCTAGTGAATAATTCTGTAGATAGAGTAAATGAAAGTGGATAGAGCACATTAGGATTGTTGTTGGCTTCTGGGGTAGTACTTGGTCATTCCCTGATTCTTCTTATTGGCTTCCAGAGCTACAACTGCACATTTTTTCTGCCTCTCAAGAACCCAGGAAGATTTCTGAAAAGGAAGAGTGGCCATGGTGCTACTGGACCTGAAATAGAAGAGAAAGGGAACAACAGAAAGACATAAGGGGAGTAGAGAGATGGGGGATAGAAAGAATGGAGCAAAGAATGGAGAAGAGGAGGGAGAAGGAAAAGAAAAATGAAAAAATTGGAAGATAGAAAAGGAAGAAGAGACAAGGATGTACAAAGAGGCAAAAGGAACTAGGATTAAGAGCAGAAGAGAAGAGGTGGTTAGAGGAGAACAGAAGAAAGACACGTTAAAAACAAGAGAGGAAGGAAGTGAGAGAACCTTGCCAAACTTGTAAATGCTGTTTTTCTTTTTGTTTCTGTTTTAAATAAAGTATGTTCCTTGCTGAGCAGACATTGGAGGCAATCCTCCAGTCTCTCAGTATGTCGACCAGAATTTCACTCCCCAGTGTGGACCTACATGCCTATGAGATAATAGTGAAAATACCCGAGATTTATACTCCTAGCTGTAGGACAGAACTGAAAGAAAATCATGTAACCCTGCAGCTTTCGTCTGATGTACTGGGAAGCAAAGAAGAAATGAACTAGGACTGAGCACTACAGAACAAGTTCAGTGAAGTTTTAATTAATTAAATCTCTCTCATTCCTCTTTTACATTTATTATTAATTCATTTCTCTTCATCCACTTATTCAAGTAAGTCTATACTTAAAAAAACAAATGTAACCCATTAATTTCTGTATATTGCTGAGGGTGCCAATGGAATGCAGTGGTGCTTTTCATGGAGATGGCAGCCTCTCAAGAAGGTTTAGAAGTTTGGATCAGATCAAGACCTAAATAAGGCCATATGTCAGCGCCTCACATTTTCAAAATATGGTTTGCAATCGCAGGTTCACAATAGTTGAATAGTTGTTCATGTGTTCACGCAAGGAAGGCAACTGCAGGCACAAATGGATATGCATGCAAAATTTGCGCGTGTACATTTAAAGGTAAAGACTGTCTTTAAAAAGAAAGTATGGCCCTGAATATTTATGCAAATCTTATCTGAACCTCTTGGATCTGCAAAAGTGAGCTAGAAATTTCATCTTACTTTTGATTCATGCTGCTAGGAAGGGTCTAGCTATAAATACCTCCATCAGCCTTTCTCACAATATATCATCATGTTCGCTTTCAGCTACAGCTCCTGATATTAAAATGTAATAATTTTATATTGTTATAATTATTATTGAAACCTAAAAAAATCTTTGGTTCTGATTTTGTTCAAACCAGAGCACACAGCTCATGGCAAGTAACATATCCTAGTGGCTAGAGCACAAAACTGCAAAGCAAGGTACTTGGGCCCTGTTCCTGCAATTTGTTCCAAGTGGGCAGACCTCTGTGCCAACATGAAGTCCTAGTGGTATCCATTCATCCATGTGGAACATACCCTTGAATTCTGTTTTTAACTTTGCTGGGTTAAGAACATTTGCTGTGTGACCTTGATCAGGTTTCAAATTCTCACCACCTTAGAAGTGTGTCTTAAGATTCCTGGATGAAAGCTACTATATAAAAAGCAGTATTCCTTATTATTAATTTATCCCTAGTTCTCTGAAGTTGCAGTGATAACATACCTTGTGCATGTGACAGCAGTGACAGTTTATTTTTTCTACATGTACTAGATACATTAGGCAGCAGTAAAATAGTTAACATGCTCACTATTATTACTTACATTACAGCAGTGCCTAGCTCAGATCGGGGTCACATTGCCAATGTCGTCATCAATAGACATAGTAAGAAAAAGTCTCGCCCCATAAAGCTTTAATTAGTAATAGATAGGACGGACAAAGGAAGAACTATTAAGCCCATTCTGCAGATGCAGAACTGAAACACACTAAGTATGGGGTAGAGGCAGGAACTAATTTCCTGTTTCCTGAATCTTAGTCCAGTCTCTGAACCACAAAACCATTTGTTCTTCCTCAAAACGGATGGGTTGGCACTGTTCTCAGCTCCTTCAAAGGATCAGTGTTGGAACTGCTCTTGGGAGCTTCTGTTTACTATGAGGTACGTCTGTAATTGCAGTGGGTACTACTGAATTCTCAAAATTGACTCCTTTCCACTTGATTTCCCATATTTGGTTTTAGGCCATGTCTACACTAAAGAGCTTACAGTGGCACCGTTGTACCAGTGCAGCTATGCTGCTGTAAGATCTCTCATGTAGCTTCTCTGTGCCAATGGGAGAGACCTCTCCCGTTGACATAATTAAACCACCCCCAATGAGCTTCAGTAACTATGTTGGCAGGAGAAGCTCTCCCACTAACATAGCACTCTGCATACTACTACTTATGCCGGCGTAACATGTGTCACTCAGGGGTCATTCAGGAGTCTGTGTTTTTCATGCCTCTGAATAACACAAGTTTTGCAGACATCAGTGGTGATATAGATGTGGACTTAGAGTAGCTTGTTTTGGGTGTGGCTGGCCATGCGGTTAAGTTGGGCAGAAAGGACAAAAATGAGGGAAGTTGAGGATTTGCTGCCCAAGGCAGGAGAATGTGTATTTTTTAGCCAGCAGCTTTCATAAATACTACATCATGAGTCTATGAATCCTTCTCTTCACAGGGCTGTTTCATAACACGGCCAACGACTTCCGTTTGAGGCAGCTTTTGTGTACGACTGCAGGAGATTAAAATGATAACACTGCACAAGAACTTTAACTGAACCCATGGAGGGTGGGGGTAAGGCAAAAGTCAGGAGCCTGCTGACTGAGGTTGCCCTCCTTAGTTAAGTAAATTGGAGATGGAGAGTAACAAATCAGCAAGACTTAGAAAGAGAGAGTGGATGGAATTAGTCACTGTAGGGGGAAGATTGCAATCTGTAACCAAATACTGCTATACATCAGGCCTTTCATGAGCTTTTGAAATAGGTCTATGAATTTAGATTGTTTCTGAAAGTCATATGAGCCATACTGTATTGTACTATCCCACTGTGAGCCCTGAAATCAATCCATTGCTGTTTCCAGTTCTAGAAAAGGATATGGTGTTAATATCAATGCACTATCTGTATTCTTCTCACATTTTTTCACTTGCTGAGTTTGTTGATGGGAAGTGTGGAGGGAGGGAGTGGCTGGCTCAGGGAGAGAAAAGGACACATGCTCCAACAGCTACATTGTCTGTGCATCTCCTCAAATAAACAACCTCCTCTGCATGGAGGAGACTAGCCATTTAAATTATTGTATGTATTTTAAAAATACATGAGCATTACACTTTCATTTTTCTTCATAGGGAAGAATAGGTTTGATTTTTTTGGCATGAAGATTTCAGGTGCATGCCCACTTTTTTCCATCTGTGAGCACTAAATGCCACAGTAGTTTCAAAAGTCCTGTGTTTTTCATCTGCCTAATGACTCTTCTGTAGAATTGATAGTTTAAAAAAATGTCTACGCCACATTTCTGATTCCAGACTGCAGTTCATGTTCTTCCATCTAGTTGCCTAAGTACCTGGATGTCTAATTTAATAATGAGATTTTTATCTTATTTTTTTCCCTTTACCAAGGCTGGCAGACAGAAGCCATCCCTCTTGTCTTCCCCCACCCTGTAGAATTTAGCTAATGGATTTCTAATGTAATTTGAACTTCTGCGGAGATCAATCAGTCACATATAAAAGAATTTATGGATCTTGAAAAATTGGCCATAGACATAATCAGATAACTAGTGCTGGGCAAATAACAGTGGTCATTAAGATCCAAGGAAGAAAGTAGTGAATTGGGGCTTTTAAGTAACACTTGTTCATAGAAAAGGTATAGTTGTGTATCCACCTTTTGACCTGTGGTATTAATAGTTGCCTGAGGTGAATTCAGATACTTGGGGTGAAATTCAGGCCCTATTGGTCAATGGCAAAACTCCCATTGACTTCAATAGGACCAGGATTTCACTCTTGCCATTTTCTGGATGTCATGACTTCTGTGTGCTTTCTCCTTCATGTTTGCTTCAGATTTTGTGCTGTTGATTATAAATGTGTCATCTAGAGTAATTCTGCACATTGAAGAAGAAGCTGAGGGATTCAGGTTTTTTCCCCCTTTACATGTACAATGAGTTTGGGGTGACCAGATGTCCCAATTTTATAGGGACAGTGCCAATATTTGGGGCTTTGTCTTATATTGGCACCTATTACACCTGCCCACATCCTGATTTTTCATATTTGCTATCTGGTCACCCTAAATGAGTTGGAGTGTTAATGGTCAAGGTATTTATATATGGTTCTCCTCACTATAGTACTTGATTGCCTCAGGCTACCCATGTGAGGTAGGGAAGTATTATTATCTCCATTTATCACATGGGGTCGTGAGCACAGAGATTATGTGATATCTATTTCCTGAATACCAGTGCTTTAGCACAAGGCCATTACACTGAGTCAGTTTTTCAGGCACAGGTAAGTATCCAGAGTATGATCCCACTAAAGAGATCCGCTTTCCATTGCAGGTTGCTCATGTTTTGATGGAGATCCACAATGTCCCTCCGGACTTCAGCTGCCTTAATTATGTAAAGTTTTTACCACTACCTCAAACTCAGAAAAAGAGTGGTCTTAAAAGCAGCCGCAGCTCCCTGGATAGAAGGAACCTGGAGGGAAATATGCAGAATTTTTTTAGGTTTAGGAAGATGGTGGTAAAAATATTCACTCGGCAGAGCTAGAAGACTGAATTTATGACCCTAAAATGCTGGCTTGCAAACTCCAGCTGTCTTCTCATTCTATTCATTCTGTATATGTTTTTATACTGTGCTCACCAACATAGTATCTGAGCTCCTTCTAGCAGTGCATTAAGCAATATGACTAACATCTGTCATGTGGTTTGTTCTCTCGTCTTCTCTCCATGTTACTATGTATTTCTGTTAAATAAGGCAAGGTAAAGAATTTCACCTTACACTTGGAGAGGAAAGTGGTGAAGTTTGTGATGATCCTTTGATTCTGCGGGAGTTTGTTCTCACTCCCAGGAAAGTTCTTTCTCCTGCACTGATAAGTTTTACCCTTATTGCGAAGAGTTCCACTGTGTCAGAGGAGTGGAGTTGTTACCTAGTGTCCTCATCCCAGATCTTTAGATGGTTAGTTATGTTGGGCCCACATCTTGGAGCACCTTGAAGATAAGGACCAAGACCTTGAACTTGATTCAGAATTCAAAAGGGAAGCCAGTGTAGATAGATGAGGACAGGGTGTGACATGGTTATAGTAAAAAGAACAGGAGTACTTGTGGCACCTTGGAGACTAACAAATTTATTTGAGCATAAGCTTTGGTGGGCTACAGACTAACACGGCTGCTACTCTGAAACCTGTGGTTATAGTAGTCTGTGTTACTGAGAAGATGCGCTGCAGCGTTCTGAACTAGCTGGTGATTCCTAATTGCTGAAGGCTTTGTGCCCAAAAACAAAACTCATGAAATAAGAAAACATGTGTAAAGTGCAACATAAATTTACAGGTCCTCTGGCTTGGAGGACACGATGGGATTCCTTTCAGCAAACAGCAGTTCTCAACCCCTGCCGTCTCGATAGACCAACATATCAAATGACATTCTGCCATATGGAATGATTTTACAGGTGATCCCAACATCCGCATGTGCACAGATGAGGATATATAGTTTAGATCTAGCATCTCTTCCAGTATGTGGGTGTATCATGGAAATTTATATTTGGAAGGGCAAGATCAACCCTTTAATTTGCTAATTTTATTCACTGTAACACATTTGGTTTGTTGACATGGCATCCAGATAAAGAACTGGAATCTGAATGTCTAACTCTAAAAGTACGCACACAGTTAACCATCTTCAAGTTTTGCCAGAGTTGTGTGCTTTGGAATATTCCCAAGAAATATGTTTCTAGTGCGTGCTGGGAATGTAATTTGCATGTTATAAAATGCATGCTACCTTCTAACCACAAAGGTTACGTTAAGTCTTGTCTTTCATCTTCATGTAAATATGGCAGGCGTTGTCCTAAGTGACAGAATGCCTGAAGGGGACTTCAGAATGAATAGGTTTAACAAAAACTATTGTAGCCTAAGCCTTGTCCATCTTTAATTAGTTATCAAGGTTAGAAGAGGGGTCAAGAGCCTGAAGCTGCTTCAGGACTAATGTGTCAAAGAAAAGTGAAGTGTAACACTGAAAAGGAAATGATGCTCCTTGGAGGTTTAATAATTTTTTGACCTTATGTCAGCCATTATGACTACTAATGGAAGCTGGGGCAGAAATGTTTCAAATTAAACTTTGCATTGCAGGTGGTTTCGATTGAATCCTATGCCATCAACTTTGGGATACAGCCTCTTCAATACTACAGTCCAAATGGGGAAAAAATATGTTTAGTTTTACAAGCTACCCACAAAGAAGGAATCTTATGTTGTGATCCACAAATCCTATTACTGTTCATACATTGTATTGCATGTTTTCTTCCCTCCCAATCAAATATTCATTATTTAAAGGGAGACAATAAAAAATATTAATGAGATGCGGCTAAACTGCTCATAACGTCCACATCTAACTTGAGTAGTGTCAGTTTTCTAATTAGATAAAGTGCTGGAGGTCACACTTTTGGAAGGAGGTGCATGTGCCGGGTTAACGAAATACTTCAATGTCACTCTCTGTGTTTTTGTTGCATGAGAGACCAAGAGAGATAACGTTTCAGACACAATTTGTGACCCACTTTCTTTTTCTTTTAAAACTTAAATATTTTATTAGTTATAAGCAAATACAAAGAAAAGGTGACTGTACAAAAGACTATAATATACAGCCCTGTAATAATTAGAAGTAAGTTTTATCAGCATCATTTCTAGTTTGCTCAAGCGTAGTTGGGATTTTTTTCAGATACTGTACTTTTGATAACCTGACTCAGTAACCAGCCCAGTTCTGTACAGAAGCTCTAAAGAGGCAGACTATCTAATTTTCCAAGTAAAATGTTGATGAACACAACTTCCCAGAATTCACACACTAGGCTACAATCCTGGCTTAAGAGTTCAAACAAACTGAAACCTTTGTGCTTTGCAGCTTGGTTAATCCTTTATCTTTGTAACAAATGGAGGGGAGTATGACTGTTTCGATGATACAAGTAAGCATAGAATTCTGATCTTTGTAGCATTTTATATTTACTTCTCACTTATTTTGCATAGCTGTAAATGACTATGCAGAATACAAGGTGGTGGAGAATCTAGGCCTGCAAGTCATTATCATATATTGGAAAAGTCAATATTATATATTTGTGTCATGAACGGTCATCACAATCATCTTTTAAAGAAAAAAAAATGCCCCAACATGTCTTTGATATTCAACTTTTCAAACATCTTGGGCCAGATCCTTCTCTGTTGTAAATCAGTCTATATCCGTTGAAGAGCTGGCTCAATCTTTTCTCTATCGATAGCATTAAGACAACAACACACACAAAAAAAGGAGGCGTCCTTGTGGCACCTTCCACTTTGATACCTGGCCCTATCAGGAAGTGTGTTGCCACATATCCTTGTTTTTCCAGGGATACCTGGGCAGGAGGATCCCAAAAGGAAAAAATGGGGAGGAGTGTTAGGATATAGATATTCAGGCCTTTCTGTAAAGGCCTACACTTTAAGAATTTAGGTATATGTTTATCATTTAGCTAGTTATAGAGATAGAAAAGAAAGAATCTGTATAAGGGCTTTCTTTCATTGTGACAGTCTGAGGCCCTGTTCTTAGGCTAATGCCTTTGGCTAAGCAGTGGGAGCAGCCATAAGCTGGGAATCGTATGGACGTCCTCACATTCCAAACTAGTCATTTTGAAATAAGGCAATCTGGGGCTGTTAGGAAGGTGATCCGATCTATCACCTCCAGAGAAAGGGAAGAGCCTAGAAGATGTAAAAGGAAATTTAGTTTGATAGTTTTCTGTTCGGTAAGAACTCACTTATCAATAGACACACCTGGGAAATCCTTATGTCTTTATAGATGTAGTTATGAAATCCTCACTTCTGTATTATTTTGTTGTTATAGTTCCCACTTTGCTATTGTTTATTTGCATGGTCCATGTCTGGTTCTGTGATTTTCTGTCCGCTGTATAATTAATTTTGCTAGGTGTAAACTAATTACGGTGGTGGGATATAATTGGTCAGCTAATCGTGTTACACAATGTTAGGATTGGTTAGGTAAATTTCAGTAGAATGTTTGGTTACGGTATAGTTAAGAATATTATTATATAAATTAGAGGCAAAAAGGAAGTAAGTTGGGATTCGAAAATAAGGAAAAAGAAACTTAGATTTAAGCTTGCTGGAAGTTCACCCCAATAAACATTGAATTGTTTGCACCTTCAGACTTCAGTATTGTTGTTCTCTGTTCATGCGAGAAGGACCAGGGAAGTGGGAGAGTGAAGTAATAAGCTCTCTAACATCCTGACCATCTAGCACCACAAGGACTCCTTGTTGTTTTTGCTGATACAGACTAACACGGCTACCACTCTGAAATCTAACATAAAAAAAGAAACTTGCAGACATCTCCATTAGGTCTTGTAGAGATAAAAATTATCATGACTGTACTTGCCCAAATGAACAATTTTATTTCCTCCTATAATACAGGCTGGATTTCCCTTGTCTTGTCTGTAACCTCATTAAGAACTAATGTTTACCTAGGCTGAATGCAGTGCTAACAAGTACATTTATGGCTATATATGCCATCTCTTACTTGTTTCAATAAGAGCCTCAAGTCAGACGCAGTTTGTCCTGAGCCAGTGGTGGACTTTGTTAACAGAGCCTTCATTTACATATTTGTATCTGTATATACCACAATGAGTCTGTCTTGAATTACCAATATGACACCTTGAGCAATGTCCCTCCCTTAGAAGAACACAAGGTACACCTTGAAGGGATAGATTTAGGGTCGTCTGCTCCTCCCAATCTAATCAATGGCAAAGCTCCCATAGGCTTTAGTAGGTTGAGGAGCAGGCTGTTAGTTATAATTATTAATTAAATGTGATTAGGGGATGACATGTGCTTTATGAACAGCATTAATTAACCTTACAAGTTGTCCTATAAAATCAGGATGTATAAAATAATGAAAAAGGCCTTTTTCTTCCTTTATCTGGGATTGATTCTCCTCTCTCTTGCAGTGGTGTAAATCAGGAGTAATTGCACTGAAGTTAGCTTTTCAGGGAAGTCAGTGGTGTTACACCAGTTTTACACTTCTGTAAGTGAGAGGAAAATCAGGCCCTTTGATTTTTTTTCTAGACATTAATTGATGATAATAAGGCTGTAACATAATACACTCCAGAAGAAAAGCAGAGAGAAAAAGAAAGGAGATTCAGCTCAAGCAAATTACATTTGAATACTGCAAAGAAGTTGGTTGCAAAGAAGTGTCTGCATTGGCAGCATGAGCTTGACTAGTTAATATTGAGGGTATGTCTACATCTACAATTTTGCAGCGCTGGTTGTTACAGCTGTATTAGTACAGCTGTATAGGGCCAGCGCTGCAGAGTGGCCACACTTACAGCAACCAGCGCTGCAAGTGGTGTTAGATGTGGCCACACTACAGCGCTGTTGGGCGGCTTCAAGGGGGGTTCGGGGAACGCGAGAGCAAACCGGGGAAGGAGACCAGCTTCGCCGCGGTTTGCTCTCGCGTTCCCCGAACCCCCCTGCAAACCGCAGGGAAGGAGACCTGCTTGCACGGGGGTTCGGGGAACGCGAGAGCAAACCGGGGAAGGAGACCAGCTTCGCCGCGGTTTGCTCTCGCGTTCCCCGAACCCCCCTGCAAACCGCAGGGAAGGAGACCTGCTTGCACGGGGGTTCGGGGAACGCGAGAGCAAACCGGGGAAGGAGACCAGCTTCGCCGCGGTTTGCTCTCGCGTTCCCCGAACCCCCCTGCAAACCGCAGGGAAGGAGACCTGCTTGCACGGGGGTTCGGGGAACGCGAGAGCAAACCGGGGAAGGAGACCAGCTTCCCCGCGGTTTGCTCTCGCGTTCCCCGAACCCCCCTGCAAACCGCAGGGAAGGAGACCTGCTTGCACGGGGGTTCGGGGAACGCGAGAGCAAACCGGGGAAGGAGACCAGCTTCCCCGCGGTTTGCTCTCGCGTTCCCCGAACCCCCCTGCAAACCGCAGGGAAGGAGACCTGCTTGCACGGGGGTTCGGGGAACGCGAGAGCAAACCGGGGAAGGAGACCAGCTTCGCCGCGGTTTGCTCTCGCGTTCCCCGAACCCCCCTGCAAACCGCAGGGAAGGAGACCTGCTTGCACGGGGGTTCGGGGAACGCGAGAGCAAACCGGGGAAGGAGACCTGCTTGATTACCAGAGGCTTCCTCAGGTATGCTGGGATACCTGCTTATTCCACGGAGGTCAAGAAAAGCGCTGGTAAGTGTCTACACTTGATTACCAGCGCTGGATCACCAGCGCTGGATCCTCTACACCCGAGACAAAACGGGAGTACGGCCAGCGCTGCAAACAGGGAGTTGCAGCGCTGGTGGTGCCCTGCAGATGTGTACACCTCCTAAGTTGCAGCGCTGTAACCCCCTCATCAGCGCTGCAACTTTGTGATGTAGACAAGCCCTCCGTTTCTTTCATTCTGAATTCTTCTGTTTTCTGTTTTAAAACCTACCATGTCCCATGCAGTTTAATTGACAGAGGTAGCCCTTGTGAAACTGGAAGCCAGATTCTCCTCTGTCTTGCACCTGACATCAGGGGCGATGGATTCTTTGTAAAAGTGGGGAGGGCATGAGGCCCTACCCCTCCATGGCCCCACCCCTGCCCCATCTCTTCCCCCCAAGGCCCTGCCCCCTCAGACAAGCCAGAAGTCGAAGCCTGACTGTGGAGCCCAGGCCCCTCCACCTGCCCAGTGTGAGGGAGCCCAAGAGCAGCCCCTGGCGCATATCCCTGCCCCCTGGGTCCAGCACCCAGGGCAGGTGGTGCGTCTGCAGCCCCCCACAACTGTCCACATGGCTCCTATGCTGTCTCAGCTTCCAGCCTGGACTGGGCATGGGGCCTGGCCAAAGAGCCGCAGCCGGGCCATGGTAAGAGCCACCTGGGGAGCCGCAAACCCTCAAGGTGCTCTGGGTGGTGGGTCTGGGGGTGGGGACACAGGCCAGGGGCTGCTCTCGGACCCCTACACCCTGGGCAGGTGGAGGGGCCCGGGCTCCTCACAGCTGGGGGAGGGGGGTGGGAGGGTAGGGCATCAGAGGAAAGAAGTGGGGCAGGGAGCTGGGCCCATTGCGAAAAGTGGACTGACCTGCCTGTCCACTTTGAAAAGTGGGAGGGCCATGGCCCCTTCCCCCCCCCACCCCCACCCAGCTTACATAGTCTTTTACATCTCTGAAGAGAGAATGCAAAGTAGGGTAAAATGCAATATCCAGGAAATGAAGCCTCAATCCCATTGTTCAAGCAGATCTACTGCATGTTGGGAGCACCAGCAATAGACTTTTACAACAACTGAACTTTCCTGATCTTGGATTCAGGCTCTCGATCCTAAAGTCAGCAATGATAAGTGGGAATGTAACTGCTGCGAGGAGCAAGTATAGTGCTTCTCTTGCCTTCCTCTTCTTCCCAGAGTTCTGAGTTAGGCTGAGCTGGCAAAGTAGAGGTAATCATACTAGCCCTTACGTGTCATAGATGCCCTTAGTCTTCACAGTTAACAAACTTGTCACTGGACCATCCCTGGAAACTGTTTCTCCTCACTCACCATTGATCCAGAGTCCAAAGTCCTTTTCTCATTCAGAGCAGCTTGGAGACTTCTAGATGAGGCCTTCTCCGCTGAAGTGTGGACCTTGAAGCTGCAGAATGCTGTCTTCTGCTGATAAATTAGCAATACTGGTGTTTGCTGGGCCACTAAGAAGAATAACTCACTTGTTCACCGCACAATATCTTATATTTCCTCCTTGAAGGGCTTTAAAAAGGCCTCTACACCAGTACCCTTCAGAGGTGAGGGGGTTATAGCATGGCAGAGATGTTAGTTCCCATTCTTATGGTAGGAATTGTTTGTTTGTTTTTGCTGAAGAGCCCCCAGGATCATCTAGTGACTTCTCAATGTATTTCTCTCTCATTTTCCAACTGTCCCCCATTTAGACCCCTGTGGGAAGTCCCCCTAAACTACTATATGCTAAGGTGATGCTTTTCATCAGAAACATGGGAGAATTCAGTTCTTTCCTGAGAACTTATATCTTTTGTCTCTGACCAGAATTCATCCTGAAGCAGTATTGCCAACTTCAAGAGATCAAAAATAACAAGTTGGACCCCCAAAAATAGTCAGATTGGCCCCAAAATCATGACATTTTAAAAAGAGATTGTATTGTATTTTTTAGGACAGTCTCTTGGTTCTTAGGGCAGTCTGCCCATCCGCAGGGTGTGTGTATGTGACAATTAGTTTTGCCCACTCTTCCACATGTACTGTGATTCCACAGGTAATTTTTGGGCCCTGCTGCAGCTCTCACCTCCACATCTGCCTGTCTTCTGCCCAGCAATTAAGCCTGTCTCCCTGTCCCCAATCAGTTCTCTCCCCACCCAACCCTCACTCAGTTCAGCCCCCCAGTTCAGTCCCCCAGCCCTCATCATCACCATCCCATCAGTTCATCCCCCCATACCCCATCAACTCCACCACCCTCAGTTCACCTTTCTAGCACTCACCACATCTGTTCAGAATCCACTCTCAGTACAGTTTCCCCAAACCATCAGCCCTCATCATCCTCACTTCAGCTCCCCTGCAGTCCCTAGCCTCATTTCTGCTCCTTAGGGTTCTTCACTCTCCACAAGTTTGGGAGAGGGTTGCAGTGGGATCCCCTCTCTCACTTTTCAGGCTGACAGGGAAGCAGCCACTTGGGGCTGATAGCTGGACAGAGCCCTGGCCATGGCTGGAATGGCTGACAGGATTTCTAAGTGGAAATATGCCTCACTTTTAGAACTCAATGTCAGGATTTTTTTTTCCTGAATTGATTCAACTGTCTACTTGAGGGTTGCCCTCCTCCCTCTCAGATGAAGTTTCTCTTCCCTGCTGGGGTGTAGCCATGCTGTCTCTTCCCCCTACTTGTTAGCTTGATAGCTCTGTTTATCTGGTATGTAAATGAATTCTCATTGTCTTTCAAAGTACTTTGGAGAAATCACATTCCTTTGTTTAGGGTGGGGTAATTCCTGTTTGACTGGAAGCACATTTGTGCTGCCACCAGCTGGGGCTCCAGGCACCAGCGCTCCAAGCGTGTGCCTGGGGCAGCAAGCCGCAGGGGGCACTCTGCAGCTCACACCGAGGGCAGCAGACAGGCAGCCTTCGGTGGCTTGTCTGCGGGAGGTCCGCCGGACCCACAGATTCGGCGGCAATTCGGCGGTGAGTACCCGGAAGCCATGGGACCGGCGGACCTCCGGCACGCAAGCCACCAAAGGCTGCCTGACTGCCGTGCTTGGGGCGGCAAAAAAGCTAGAGCTGCCCCTGGCTGCCGCTGGGGAAAAAAAAATCCTGACATTTGAGAGTTCTATCACAAAATCGTGAGTGAGGCTCAATTTTACTCAGAGATTGCAACTCTCATGATCAATTCACAAGAGTTGGCATCTCTACTGAGGGGTGAACATTGCATGCTGCATCAAAGACCTGTCATCCTCCCCAGTCTCTGCCTTAACTCTGCTTCTCCACAGTGAGGAGTACTTACATCTCAGAACGTTTACATGTAAGTTTGAAGTTCTGCTTACTTCATTCACAAGAGTTCAGAAAGTTTCCATAATTGTTTGGTGGGCTGCCACATAACCCACCATGATCTCCAGACAAGAGGCTGCAGTGTATTTGTTCACAAGTTCTGACACCAGCCTTCCAAACAGGTCAAATATCACTTTGTTATAAAGGTAACAACTTCCTGGGATGTTTGGGTGATAGTTTCCATTTCCCAGGTATGTAGTGCCACAGTATGGTTGTCTCAGGCCACGTGCATAATGATCTACCAGATGGATCTGTCTACATCTGATGGCTCCTCCACTGGTCATAACAAGGTTTTTCAAATAGAGCCCTGAAGTATGCCCTCCGTCTCTGCGTACTGCTCATTACATCCACGTTTGTCCTTGACTGTCCGTAGGGGTAGGATGGAAGAATAGGGACATATGACAGTGGAACGTTATGCACTGGTAATTCCTTTTACCATAGTCCTCTACACCTACTTTCTATCATTTCATCTGCTTTGAGTTCTCTTGTTCTTGTTTCTCTATTTCTTTCTCACTCTGAAAGGACTAATTCTCATCTGCACTAAGGACTTATTTTCACTACAGCTTCTCCCATTAGCTTAGTTAATTTGTCTCCCTCACAGGCAGTAGCTCTCCCGTAAACATAGTGCTGCCTACAAGGTGGGTTGGTCAGTATAATTATGTCACTCAGGAGTGTGGATTTTTCACACCCCTGAGCAACATAGGTAACTAATAGACGTCTTTAATATGGATCTGGCCTAAGACACGCCTTAACTGCTCTGGCACTATAAAGGGGCTGTAAAGTGGATGTAAATTACTTCACATACAGGGCTCCATTGACAAATTCTTTGCCTCCTTGCTTCCCGTTGATTGGCACCATAATGTTGTTGTCCCTGCCTGCAGGTATATGGGATCTTGGGGAGCAATTACCACACAGGTGGGGTGCCAATTAATTTCTTTATTAAAGGAAAATGGAAGTGGTAGGAATTTAACAGTGAAATGGGATGGTATGGGGTGTATAAGGTGTTTACAATAGACAATGATAAGGGGGGGTTCTTATTGAACAGTGTAGGGAGTTTTAACAGTGGGGTACAGTAAGTGGGATTCAGCACAATGGGATACAGTACAGTCAATAAGCAACTCAACTTTATATAGGAAAAACTCTAGATACAGTGTGGAATGCAAAATAAAATGGTAGCTTCTATATAAAAATGGTATACAAAGTATATTAGAAAAATGGAGGCAATTAATGGGGTGTTATAACCACAAGTAAAATGTGAGTCACAGTGCAATAATACAATATGGGTGATAAGTAAAATTACGCAATGTAGAAAATTACTGACTTAACTTGTGAGGCTGTGATAGCAAGAGTGTACCTAAAAGCTTGGTCAAGAAGTGGGAGGGGGGAGGGGAGTGAGTGATTAGTGGTAACTAATGAGAGGAGAGTGCAGCTGCAAGCAGAGAGAAACTCTGAAGCCCTGTGAGGTGAAGCCCAGAGCAGCAGTCTTCAGGAGCCTGCGGGCTGGAGGTACGGGAGACAAGAGCAGCTGGAGCGCACTTAAGGGGAGTCTGGGAGCAGCAAGAGGGGAGGGCGCTGAACGTGTAAGCGATGGGAAGGCACGTGGAGAATGGGGGAGACGGCTGAGGGGAGAAGCAGGTTGCAGCAGCGGAGAGCACTTCAAGGACGTGGTGGAGCAGCGGGGTGAAGACAAACGGAGCAGTGTGATGGTGATCTTCGGTAGGGGGGCAGCGGAGGAGCGGGGACACGAACACGGGATACAGGGAGAGGCAGCAGAGAGCTGTAAAGAAGGGCTAGAGGGACACCCAAAAAAAAGGGAAAGAAGCAGCAAAGGGTTTGGGAAGTTACACGGGGGGGGAAGCAGCAAGGGGTTACCACAGGGAGACATAGACTCATAGGTCAGAAGAGACCAATCTGATCATCTAGTCTGACCTCCTGCACAAGGCAGGCCACAGAACCCCACCCATCCAATTTTATAACAACCCCTATCCGAGGACCGAGTTATTGAAATCCTCAAAATTGGTTTGAAGACCTCAAGCTGCAGAGAAACCACCAGCAAGCGACCCGTGCCCCACGCTGCAGGGGAAGGCGAAAAACCTCCAGGGCCCCTGCCAATCCGCCCTGGAGGAAAATTCCTTCCCGACCCCAAATATGGCGATCAGCTAAACCCTGAGCATGTGGGCAAGACTCACCAGCCAGCACCTGAGAAGGAATTCTCTGCAGTAACTCAGTTCCCATCCCATCCAACATCTCCCCGCAGACCATTGAGCAGACCTATCTGGTGGTAATCCAAGATCAATTGCCCAAATTAACGATCCTATCATAACATCCCCTCCATATACTTATCAAGCTTTGTCTTAAAACCAGGAAAGTCTTTTGCCCCTACTACTTCCCTCGGAAGGCTGTTCCAGAACTTCACTCCCCTAATGGTTAGAAATCTTTGTCTAATTTCAAGTCTAAACTTCCTAATATCCAGTTTATACCCATTCGTCCTCGTGCCTACATTAGTACTAAACTTAAATAATTCCTCTCCCTCCCTAACGTTAACCCCCCTGATATATTTATATAGAGCAAGCATATCCCCCCGCAGCCTTCTTTTGGCCAGGCTAAACAAGCCAAGCTCTTTGAGTCTCCTTTCATAAGGCAGTTTTTCCATTCCTCGGATCATCCCTGTAGCCCGTCTCTGAACCTGTTCCAGTTTGAATTCATCCTTCTTGAACATGGGACACCAGAACTGCACACAGTATTCCAGATGGGGTCTCACCAACGCCTTATATAACGGTACTAACACCTCCTTATCCTTGCAGGAAATACCCCGCCTGATGCATCCCAAAATCGCATTTGCTTTTTTAACAGCCGTATCACATTGGCGACTCATAGTCATCCTGCTATCAACCAGTACCTCAAGGTCCTTCTCCTCCTCCGTCGCTTCCAACTGATGCGCCCCCAACGTATATCCAAAATTCTTATTATTAATTCCTAAATGCATGACCTTGCACTTTTCACTATTGTATTTCATCCTATTTCTATTACTCCAGTTTACAAGGTGGTTCAGATCTTCCTGAATAGTATCCCTGTCCTTCTCCGTGTTAGCAATACCCCCCAGCTTCGTGTCATCCGCAAACTTTATTAGCACATTCCCGCTCTTTGTGCCAAGGTCAGTAATAAAAAGGTTAAATAAGATCGGTCCCAAAACCGATCCTTGAGGGACTCCACTAGTGACCTCCTTCCAGCCTGACAGTTCACCTTTCAATACGACCCTCTGGAGTCTCCCCTTTAACCAGTTCCTTATCCACCTTACAACTTTCATATTCATTCCCATCTTTTCCAATTTAACTAACAGTTCCCCATGCGGAACCGTGTCGAACGCCTTACTGAAATCTAGGTAAATTATATCTACCGCATTTCCTTTATCTAAGTAATCCGTCACCTTCTCAAAAAAGATCAGACTGGTTTGACACGATCTACCTTTAGTAAATCCGTGTTGCAATTCGTCCCAATTACCATTGACCTCTATGTCCTTAACTACTTTCTCCCTTAAAATTTTTTCCAAGACCTTATATACTACAGACGTCAAGCTAACAGGCCTATAATTACCCGGATCACTTTTATTCCCTTTCTTAAAAATAGGAACTACATTAGCAATCCTCCAGTCATACGGCACAACCCCCGAGTTTATCGATTGCTTAAAAATTCTCGCTAACAGGCTCGCAATTTCACGCGCCAGTTCCTTTAATATCCTCGGATGGAGATCGTCCGGGCCCTCCGACTTCGTCCCATCGAGCTGTTCAAGTACAGCCTCTACCTCAGTTGCAGTAATATCCACTTCCATATCCACATTCCCGTTTATCATCCCTCCATCATCGCAAGGTTCCTCACTAGTCTTATTAAAAACTAAGGCAAAGTACTTGTTTAGATGTTGGGCCATGCCTAGGTTATCCTTAACCTCCATTCCATCCTCAGTGTATAGCGGCCCCACTTCTTCTTTCTTTGTTTTCTTCTTATTTATGTGGCTGTAGAACCTTTTACTATTGGTTTTGATTCCCTTTGCAAGGTCCAGTTCAATGCGGCTTTTAGCCTTCCTCACTTTATCCCTACATGTTCTGACCTCACCAAGGTAGCTTTCCTTACTGATCCTGCCTTTCTTCCACTCCCTGTAAGCTTTCTGCTTTTGTCTAATCCCCTCTCTGAGTTGCTTGCTCATCCAGTTTGGCCTACAACTCCTGCCCATGGTTTTTTTTCCCCTTTCTCGGGATGCAGGCTTCCGACAGTCTCCGCAGCTGCGATTTAAAGTAATTCCAGGCCTCCTCCGCATTTAAATCCACTAATTCCTCCGTCCAATCCACTTCCCTAACTAATTTCCTCAACTCTTTAAAATTAGCCCTCGAGAAGTCAAAAACCCTAATCCCAGATCTACATTTGTTTATCCTTCCATCTAGTTTGAACTGAATCAGCTCATGATCACTCGAACCAAGGTTGTCCCCTACCACCATTTCTTCTACGAGGTCCTCACTGCTCACCAACACCAAATCTAAAATGGCATCCCCTCTCGTAGGTACTTCAACTACTTGATGAAGAAATCCATCCGCTATCACATCCAGAAAAATCTGACCCCTATTATTCTTGCAAGTACTCGTCCTCCAGTCTATATCCGGGAAGTTGAAGTCCCCCATAATCACACATTTCCCCTTTGTGTTTACTTCATTAAAGACATTAAAGAGGTCTCTATCCATATCCCAGTCAGATCCCGGCGGTCTGTAGCACACCCCAAGCACTATCTCAGGGGAAGCTCTAGTTGCTTTTTTACCCAGTGTGATTTTTGCCCAGACAGACTCTGTCTTATCCATTCCATCGCTTCTTATTTCGCTACAGTTAATTTCATCATTGATGTACAAGGCTACTCCACCACCTTTGCCTTTCTTCCTGTCTTTTCTAAACAGCACATAGCCTTCAATACCCGTGCTCCAGTCATGAGTACTATTCCACCAGGTTTCAGTTATCCCTATAATATCCGGTTTCACTTCCTGCACCAGTAACTCCAGTTCCTCCATCTTGTTACCTAGGCTCCTCGCATTAGTGTACAGACCTTTTAATTTTTGGCGTTTGGCTTCAGTGACATTCTTTCCCCCGTCGTGCAGAAACCTTCTACCACCAGCATCACCCGTTACTCTGGTTTCTACTCCACTATTCCTCCTTGGATCAAATCTTGGGACCGCAAGGGTATCCCCTCTCACTTTGTTTACTTCCCTCTCCAGGTTATATTCCGGCATGGAGATCTCCCGAACATCTCCCAACCATCTCCCCCAACTTCCTAGTTTTAAAGCTCTCTTGATGAGGTCGGCGAGCCTCCATCCTAGAATTCTATTTCCCTCCTTGCTTAGATGAAGTCCATCCTGAGCGAACAGTCGTCTATCCGTAAACGCTTCCCAGTGACCGTACATCCCAAAGCCCTCCTTATAACACCACTCCCTGAGCCATCTGTTGATCGCCATAATCTTGTCACTCCTTCTTTGCCCCGCTCTAGGAACTGGCAGAATCCCACTGAAGATCACCTGAGCCTCGATGTCTTTGAGCCTCTTCCCCAGTCTGGCATAGTCCTCCTTGATACAGTCCAGCGAGTAACTAGCCGTATCATTCGTTCCCACATGAAGGATAATCAACGGATTCTTTCCCGCTCTCGCTAAGATCGTATTCAGCCTCAGGTCCACATCCTGTATCTTAGCCCCTGGCAGACAGCACACCATTCTGTTCTCCCGATCAGGTCTAGTTACAGGCCTGTCTACTCTTCTCAGTAAAGAGTCTCCAATCACATAGACTTGCCTTTTCCTGGCGACAGTGCGATTCTGCGGTCTATCCCCCACAGCAGCTGGCCGTGATTCCTCTCGATTTGTATTCGCCCTTACAATCCTCCTAGGGCTCGTACTTGGTGTCGCCTCCATCGACTCCTCCCCTCCTTTTGCAGGACTAGCTGCTCGCCTCTTCTTCCTCGCCCTTTCTCCTTCAGCAGCCTGCTGTGCTCCATCTTCATTTCCCAACTCAGCAAACCTGTTCCTGAGTTCTATTTCTCCATCGCTGGCCCGTCTTTTCCTCTGCCTGGTTCTCCTAGTCACATGCTTCCACCGTCCACTTTCCTCACCCAGCAGCCCCTCCTCAGAGTCCTTTGGTTCTGCTTCTATCCGCTCGTCTGAGCTTGTCCCCTGTGCCTCATCATGTCTGTGTTCCATCATCTGCTCAAATCCCCTTCTAAACTCAGCCAGAGTTTCCACTTGCATCTCCAGTCCTCTTACCTTTTCCTCCAGCAGCTCTATCAGGCGGCACTTCATGCAGATGAAACTCCTTTCAGGTGCTCCCTCTAGGACCATGTACATGCCGCAGCTACCGCATCCGGTCATCCTCAGTGTGTCTGCACCTGCTGCCTCCGCCTCCATCGTAGCGCTGCAACTCTGTGCCTGGCAATCCATAGCTCACACCGCACCGCAGGCCACCAACAAGCGCTGGGCTGCTGGCAGACCCCTGCCTCTTCCCTGGTCTGCCTTCCTGGTTCCTCTGCCTTGGTCTCCCCTGCAACCTCCCCCTGGAAACTCCCACTGAAACTCCCCTGTTAGCCGCTCTGTTCGCTGCAGCTGACTGTGCCGCTGCCTGAGTGCCTGGCTCCTTATATAGGACCCCTAATCAGGTAAGCCCCACCCCCAACTCAGGGCTCAGCCTCGCTCCCAGCACACAGCCCCTAGCAGCCTGCACACACACTCACTCACACACAAACACCACAAACTACGAAAACTACAAAAACCTGCTCCTCCAACATGGAGAAGTACACAGGGGGGAGATTGGAGCGGGGGAAAAACAGACACAGGAAAGTTCAGGGAGAGATTGGGACAGCGAGAAGACGAATTCAAGTAGTAAAAACCTTATCTATCCTCTAACTTAATTAAACTTATATAAATTACAAGCACCTTATACAAAGTAATAAAACAGGTACAGAATACAACCAGGCAATGGCTTTTTTAAATCTATCTTAATCAACGACTAGGCAAAACAACAAATATCACAATTCTAAGCAAACTATAACAAGCAACTATACAGAGCAACAAAACAGCAAACTATAACAAGGCAGGTGAAACTTACAGGCTCTACAATCTTAACAAACTATGACTTATTAAACTAAAAAGCAAAACCTACGGTGCACCTTATGCTATGGGGAAGTCACAGAGGGCAGAGTGGTATGTGCCCAGGATACAGCTCCCAAGGCAGCCCCCAAGGAAGCCAAGGGATGGTGACTGCAGCAGTGGATACAGCTGAAAGCAGGTAGCAGAGCTTAGCAGTGGCACAAGCTTATTTTTAGCAGCAAAGCACCGCGGAGTTTGAGAGGTTTTAAGACACAGACCAAGGTTTTCCAAGTATGGAAAGTTTTACAGACGGATTCTTACCAGTCCCCAAGGCAGCAGCAAAGGCAGAAGCAGCAGCAACATCAGAAGAAGCAAGGAGGGCTCGGTACGGTCTCGATAATCAGGAGACCGCTCAGGCAGCAATTCGTTCTTCGTGGAGGGAGGTTTAAAAACCGGGGGTACGCTCAAAAATAAAACGAGAGCGGAGAAAGGACCCCCCAAAACCCCTGGCTGATCAGACCAGGCAGCAATGCAGGAACCTTTCTGATGTTTGTTTCAAAAATGTCTGTTTTTAAAGGCAAACTTAGGCAGTTTCCCACCAGTGATCCTGATAGGCTCCCTCTGTCACAGGGGAGGAGGCACAGGGAAAAACCAGGCAGGTGAGCACAGAGACATGCCTGGGCAGAGTCCTGTGCAGTAGGTGACTCAAAAGCACATGAGGCCTATGACTCATGCCCAGGATCTTAAAAACACAATAGGTCTTGCAGCTCTGGACATTGCCTGCCCTACACCAAGCCCAGGTTCAACAAGGTGATAACAGGACTAACCCTTTGAACAGGGCAGTGGTTCCACTTAGCACGCAGCACAAGTGGCCATCCCTTTGAGAAGGGCAATGGCTCTTGGTAAACAACTTAAGGGGCCCTCCCTTTGAGAAGGGCAGTGGCCCTGGTAAACAACTTAACAGCCAGGGAAGGGTTGCCATAGGAGGAGAACAAAAACAAAATGGAGTATGGGGACAGCTGTAAGAAACAAAATGGAATAGGGGGATAGCTGTAACAGACAGTTGTGTGCCCTTTATAGGGAAAGAGAACTACAACCAAAGGAATTACCAGTTACCTTTCTGTAAAATGTTTCTCCCGTAAAACAAATGATTACCACAATCACAATATTACAGAGCTAGCACCTGCTGTTAATTTCACAGTAAATAGGACTTGTTGCTCCAGAAAGTTTTTTAATCATAACATTAAAAACTTAGCAGAAATCTCATACATACAGTTAACTCCAGCTGCCTTTATTGTATCACGAATGAGCTCACTGAGTGATGGGCATCCAAATGCAAATGAAATTAGCTTTGCAACCATTCATTTTAAATTGCTCTTGAATCACTCTGAAGTAAATTCCATTTGAGAAGAATTTGCTTCAAGTCCCAGACAAAGAGATAATGGTCCTATGTATTTTGATATAAGCAATAATACTTTAAGTCTGCAATTCAGAAATATAGTGAGTTAAGTGCTGGGCTGATGAGAATTAAAGCTTGATATATAGTAGTAAAACTGGTGTACTGAGTACAATATTTTCCAACCCTGAATTAGAGCTGGAATACTTGTCCATAAAAAGTGAAACATACCATAAACTCTTCCTTTCTCACATGTTAATGCAAACAGTGCTGCATTACGTACAGTTTCAAAAATGAATGCCCAAACAGGGTATTTTTGCCTAAAATAAAGATTAAAATATAATCTTCCCACAGGTCTATCCTGTGTATGATCCTTAGCTGGTGTAAATTGCTGCAGCTCTATTGACTTCCACTGCATTTCACTCATTTTCACTAAGTTTGGATGTGGCCCACTGTTTTTTTTCCAAAACACTGTTGTAGGATGTTAAAGGAGGGAGGTAAAAATAGCATCTCTAAATCCAGAGAAGCCATTAAAGTATAAATTCAACACTAAATTTATAGATGAAGGTGGTTTTGGTAAATTTATTTTCTTAGTACGAATGAATTGCATGAGTGAAACCAGGTTAGCATTTTCATTAATCAGGTCTTTTGTCTTGGGAGTGTGGAGCAGTCAATAACAACAGCTGGGTTGTACATTTTATTACATGAAAATAAAGATGAATGTGACATTTTACAGAAGTAAACTCAGTTTGCAATAATTGGGCACAAATGGAGTCCTGTTATGTAGGAGAGCACTCATGTCTGAGTATTTGTGTTTGATCCAGGGGGCACGTTACACAGGGCATTGACAGAGTAATTGAAAATCAAGCACATGGTTCTCTGTTTAAAGGTATAATTCTTTTACAGACCATTCTTGAATGGGTATTTTTCCTGGAATGGTTAGAAAAGTTGAGATAAGTCCAGAGATAACACAAAGCGTGCCTCTTTGTTGCATTTCCATGGGATGCATTATTAAAATGTCCAAGGGATGTATTTTGGAAGCCACAGATCAGAATGCTGGGCAAGCACTCCCTTTTATATGTACAGCCACAGACATGCCAACATCATAAGAGACACACAGACACGCACACACAAATATGGTGTTTTAAGTCCCATCTACATTGTAGAAATAGCCATTATTGTGAGGCCTGGTTATAACACTACCTCCGTAATGTGGCTGAAACACAGTTGATTTTACAGATTTAGGACTGAACTGTATTCTAACAAGTTGGTCAGATAAACTTTGACAGAACAGTTTTCCATTGAAATATAAATACTTCACAAAAATGTCTTGATTTCTCACAAACTTCATTTTGGAAGGGGATAAAAAGGAAGAAAGCCATGACGGTGTCAAAATGGGACATGTCAATTATTCCTTTCCAGAGGACTTTATTTTGAATTTTTTTTAATTTTGTGTTATGCTATCTATTATAAAATAATGTCAAAATCTAAACTAAATGTTTAGATCAAGCTGAAACAATTTTTTCCTTAATTTTCTTTTGCAGAGATTTTTGCCATTTTCCAGTTATCCTAAGCACAACATAAACTAATTTCAAAATCCTCCATAAAACAAATTTTCCAATCTCTGCCCCGCTATAGTTGTAACTATGTTCCAGAATCATGCTACATTCCAGGCGACATATTGTAGCTGATCCTGAACAGATGTTCAAGGGAATGAGAAGACAACCTTGTGACCCTGGTAGTCTGGGGAGTAGAGTTTTTATACCAGGTGGCCACCATGAGCCTCCCAAAGCAGATAATGTGATGGCTGGATGATGGCTACAGCACAGCTGTCAGGGAATGTAAAGAATCACATTCTGTAAAACTTTATAAGGTGTCTGAATCAAGATTTTCCTGTAAGACCTCCATCCACCCCTAACAAAGGGCTGTCCCTAAACAAAGCAATCTAACCTTTGGATCTTAGGCCTGGTAAACACTGGGGGGGATTCATAGATTCTAGAACTGGAAGGGACCTCAAGAGGTCATCGAGTCCAGTCCCCTGCCCTCATGGCAGGTCCAAATACTGTCTAGACCATCCTGGATAGGCATTTATCTAACCTACTCTTAAATATCTCCAGAAATGGAGATTCCACAATCTCCCTAGGCAATTTATTCCAGTGTTTAACCACCCTGACAGTTAGGAACTTTTTCCTAATGTCCAACCTAAATCTCCCAGTTTAAGCCCATTGCTTCTTGCTCTATCCTTAGAGGCTAAGGTGAGCAAGTTTTCTCCCTCCTCCTTGTGACACCCTTTTAGATACCTGAAAACTGCTATCTGGGATCGATCTAAGTTATGCAACTTCAGCTACATGAATAACATAGCTGAAGTTGACATACTTAGATTGCGGTGTCTTCATTGTAGTGAGTCGACTGCTGATTCTCCCCCCGTTGACTCTGCCTGCGCCTGTCACTCCAGTGGCATACCGGAGTCGATGGGAGAGCGCTCAGGGCTCAATTTATTGTGTCTAGACTAGACGCGATAAATCGACCCCCGCTGGATTGATCACTGCCCACCGATCTTGCAGGTAGTGTAGACAAGCCCTTAGTGAGACTGTGGCATGAATCTGCAGCATGGCTAAAAGCCAGTTGTTCCCATCTGTACTGCAAGACCAGACACTGTTTTACCTATGTCAGGGACTGCCCTGTTGTAACTTGGTTCCCCAACACAGCAGTTTCTACACTATAAATAGATGGAACTTGTAAACCTCAGTTTCTCTGTCTGGGGGAGAATGAACAACATTTTGCTTTCCTGCAGCAGGAGAGCTAATCACTACTGGGAACTTAGAAGCACAAACTGAGTTCCAGCTCTGATTCTCACAGCCTGATAAGACTGCCTTATTACCTCTTAGCAGTGTGCAGCAGACACATGGGTTAGAGACCCTGAATGTTGATGGAGATGAGGCTAGCTTTGTCATATGATTGTTTTCCTTTGTTGAATACAGCAAAATTCAATCATGTTTGCATTGTAGACATTCCTCTTTTAAGTTTTTGTTCCATATAATATTAACTCGCTCAATCATAATAAGCATGGAGGCCTGCAAATGAATGAAAATGCCTCTCTGTGGAAAATGTAAAAAAAAAAGTGTCTTATCTGTTTTGATTCTCTTAAATGTACAAATATTAAAAGAAAACCAGTATCACTGGATGGCAGAGCTTCTGTATGTGTGCTTTATCTGCATGTGTGAGAATGGTGACCGCCTATCTCACAAACATCTATCTGAATGTGGTTCGGATGCCGGGGTCTGAAGATAGCACAGCGGGAAAGAATAAATTTGGGCTTGATTGTAATGTAACTTTTGTTAAAATATAATGGCGATGAGGAATTATACGGTATATTAAGGTTAAATAAGAAAACTGGCTTCTCACAACAAGCATTTTATGAGCTAGAACTGCCCTGGGCTTCTGGCGGGGTGTATATGGTATGCCCTGCCCATTTCCCAGCAATCAAGAAGAGAGGCTGAGTTTGTAATAAACAGTATTAGAAAATCCACTTGAAAATAAAAACACTATTTAAATGCTAGAAATGGGCACGTTCAGCAGAGCAGCCCAAAGCCTACACACGTTCTTCAGATTGATCTCTCAGACTTTAGGATATAAGGAAGGAAATCTCTCTCCCTCTGACCCAGTTTCCTCTCCTTTGCCTTTTTTGGAGCTTCCAGATACATCTTTGATAAGAACTGGTTAATTGTTCAGATAGCATAAGTGTTGTCTTCGATGATGTGCTGAGATCTATTGATGAAAATAAATACATTTGTTTTTCCAGTCACCAGAAATTAGTGAAGCAATACTTGTTTAATTATAAAACATATGTGTGCTTTGTTAGTTTCCATCTGTCTGCTCATCAATTTGCAAATAAATGACCAGAAGGAAAAGATATATCCTGTGGCAATTCAAGTGAAATGATTCATCTCTAATGTCTGTGTATGTTTATCTGTATGTTTGTATGCATTATGAGCAGAAGAATAGTAGAGAGGGACAAATTCCCCTTGCTTTAGCTCAAACCTGCTGTCATCATGAATTCCAAACTTTGAATCAAACTCATGCTTTTAACTTCATATTACACTCTGGAAACACTGGGGAGAAAAAGGTAGCAGAGAGAAAAATCTAATCTCGAGAGAGCAGGTGCAGAAATAGGTTGAAAAGTGGAACATAAGGTGGTTGGAGTGAAAACAAAACCACAGAGGAAAATAATGAAAGGGAAAAAAATCTAATGAAAATTAAATCTGTTTTTTTTTAATACTATGTGCAGGGCACCTGCCTACAGCAGACTAGCTTTTGGTAAGGAAGTTGGAGTCCTTTTGTCCCTGTTATTTTATAGCAGAGGTTTTCCCTCTGATAGAAAAATACTAGTCTTATTCACCACTCCATCATTCAATGGAGTAATGCAGAGGTGAGTCAAGCCCATTATTGTTTTTAAACTGAAACACCCTAATGGAGAAAACAACTACAAGGAGTCCGGTGGCACCTTAAAAATGAGCAGATTTATTTGGGCATAAGCTTTCGTGGGTAAATAAAAAACAAAACACTTCTTCAGAGAAAAAAACCTGTTTCAAATAAAATGAGAAAAGGTGTGTGAACTCATATTACAGATCTGAGATTCATAAATAGTTCAAAAGATTCATAAAACCTCAAACTCTGTAAGATTTTTCTCATGCCTAATGAAGATGTATGTGTAATTCTATACAGCTGAGTAGATAGGTACTGTATTATCTACTTCTCCAGCTTCTTTCATCGGTTGTTGTTGTTCCTTATCTGTCTTTCTACAACAGCAGTAACTGGAAGGAAAGGCTTTCATACCCTTTGTAATTCTGGACACAAAAAAATTGGTATACCTAAAGTAAAGAAAGGTAACTGTCTGACATTTAATCTTCATGGAGACTGACAAGAAGAGGATAGCTAACCTTCTGCAGTATTTTTAGTTTGATATTCGGTGATGCTTTATTGATCATCACCAACGTCCATCACTGTGTATAATGATAACTGCTTCAGAGGCAGAAAAGAGGAGATTGAATGAGGCCTTCAGGACTGTCAGCTTCTTGCTGATGGATCTGTCAATAGTTATTGTTCTCTCATCCCTTTACCGCTGTGAGCATCTTGAATGTTCTTGCATGTTGACAAGAGTTTTGCAAGTCGATGGGAAGCGGAGTATTCTCCAGTGAATTGTCACTCTCTGAGCTTGGTGATTTCTCCTGTGAAAGGGGTGGAAAGATGATGCTTTGCTGTAAAAAGGGGTTTTATGGAGTAAGAGGCAGGAAGCTATGTGAATTAGCTCATTTTCAATGTTTCCACTAGTTTATTGGACTGTTTTTTAAAAAAAATAAATTGTTTTGTGAATTTACTCCTGCTGAAAAGTGCTGGCTTGACAGCACTGAAGAAGACCAAAGCCCTCTGTTAATCCACATAATAGGTCTGTAGTGTACCATTTCGTAACAGTTCTGTGCTCTGTGTGAAGTGAGTTAAGTGGTACCAGTCCCACTTCCTTAGTGGGCATTGAGCAGGTGTACACACTAGAAAAAGGAAGCATCAGAGTTTGGCACCCTGTTAGCATTCTCAATAGAGAAGCCAAAGAATGAATGAAGAGGCATAGAATGGAAACTGACCCAGCCTCTTACTCCTAGGTCAGTTTCATACTAAAGACCTAGAGGTAACATCCTAAGCCATTACTGACCATGTGCGTTCACATATATTCAATTAGCATGCACACAAAGTGGTATTTGTGCGCGTCTATCAGGGGTGCAGAACTGTATGGGTGTCACGGAGGGTGGGGGAGTCAGGGGCCTGCACCCCCCATTTCTTGCTATTCACCGTGACTCTCAGCCAGCCAGTAAAACAGAAGTTTTATTAGACAACAGGAACACAGTCCCAACCAGGGCTTGTAGGTACAACCAGGACCCCTCAGCCAGGTCCCTCTGTGGGGCAAGGATCTTAGACCCCAGACTTGGGGTTCCCTGCCTCTGTCCAGCCAGCCCAAAACTGAAAACCCCAAAACCCCTCCAGCAGGCTCTCTCCCTTTGTCCAGTTTCCCGGGCCAAGATGTTGACTCGCCCCACCCACCTCCTGGCTCATGGTTACAGGCTCAGGTACTGTCCCTCATCTAAAGTCTTCCCCTGCTCTCCGATCCCCCATGTAGACAGCCCCAGTAAAACTAAACAACATTCCCAGGTCAATCCACCCTGCTCCCTACTGCATCACAATGGGGTATGATTGCCCATGTTTGTATCTAATAATTATGCCTTTGTCTTGTACTCTCAAGTATCAGTTTAGGTTAACAGAATTTTGTACTGGGATTTAATAAGTGACAGAACCAAGTGCTAAAACTATGTTCTGTCATTACTGTTGCCATTGAAGACAAATAAAAAGGAGACATTCACAAACACAAAGTTAGCGAATGAACCAGTAGAAACAGAAAGAGCAGGGTGTTAAGTGGAAACGCCTTTTAGGCTGAAAACAACTCTGCGTTTAAACTCCATTGCAAGGACACTTCCCATGTAATTTCTTCACTTGAAAAGGCACTCTCTTCCCTTGAGCTTTTTAGAAACGCTTGTAATCTTTCACAGCCAGAATTTCAGTTGTTGTAATTTCCTAACCTTTCTGCATTTTCCCTCTCCGTTTCTTTGTTACAGATGATGATTTTTTTCATGAACTCCCAGAAACCTTTCCATCTGATCCTCCAGAGCCTCTGCCTCATTTCCTCATTGAGCCTGAAGAAGCTTACATCGTAAAGAACAAACCTGTGAACTTGTACTGCAAAGCCAGCCCTGCCACCCAGATCTATTTCAAGTGCAACAGTGAATGGGTTCATCAGAAGGACCATGTGGTGGATGAGCGAGTAGATGAAACTTCTGGTGAGGCATTTGTGCGTTTGTTTTCTCACCATGTTATTGGGGTTGCTATTAAAACATTATTGGGTCTGATTCTCATTTACACTGACAGAGCGGTGTCAAATGGATTTAGCATAAAATGAGAATGCGGCCCAATTGTGTGCTCATAAAAAACTCAGTGATATCTCCACCTATACTGCTGCTCACTACTTCCTTGCTCAGTTCTCTAATCAGTCAATTCCAAATTACTTGTAGTCACACTACGGGAGCACAATGTTAGACAAGTTCTGAGGAGCTTTTGGAGCACTCTTATGTTGAAGGTTTAAAAGAAGAGAACATGGAAAAGGAGAAATTACGGTTAGCCTCAGGCAGAGAAATAATGGGAAGATACAATATTCCCCCAGCCAGGAACAACATACTAACTCCAGAGCATGCAACTGGCTGCTGTTCTATTATATTCTGCAGCCTGCTACGTTGACTTGGTACTAGAGAGACCTATAGTAAATCTGGAAGAAATGAAAGAAAGAGGCTAAATGTCCAATCCTAATCTAATCAATGCCAAAAACTCCCATCGACTTCCATGGAAGATTAATAGGGCCCTCAAAATATAAAAGAAACAAAGAGGCTTAAAAACTTGAGCTATAAATAAGCCCGTATCAAAGATGTGATTGTCCCAGTTTGGAAAGACTGGTAATCCAATAAGGTTTGAGTCACGTGCAAGGGAGAGAAGTAGGGCTTATTGCTGTCTTGATGGCTATGAAAAATAACCAAATATCAAGCAAGAAAGTAGCTTTCATTTGGGAATTGCACCACCACTTGGTCTAATTATTCAGAAAAATAACTCCACCAGATGTCTTGAAAGTCTCATGTGACCTGGGTTTTATTTGTTTCAGCTCATTTATTTGTGCAGAGTTCAAAAGCGCAGCTTGAGAAAGAGAAAGGGGAGGGGGAAGTGTGGCAGAAAGGAGAATCGGGGACAAAAAGCCTTTGGCTATGTTTGACTGTTAGTTGTAATAGGATCTTCCAATAGGTTGCAAAGTGACTGTACAGGAAGAAGACTGGAAGAGGGGAATACTTCAGTTACTTAGTACATCTCCTAATTCCATCGTTTATGTAAGACTGGGAATCCACTGGAATTAACTTTCCCTGGCTTTCAGTGAATTCAGTTTTCATTTCATTTCTTCCATAAGGTTTATTAGCATTAACATTCAGAAACTGAATAATGCCTATAATTCCTATACTGTAAAATGCAGTCAAGGGTCACTTTTTAGAATTAGAGACCCGATTCTCTTCTCAGTTACGCTGAGGTAAATAAAGTGTAACTCCATTGAAATCAATAGTGCTCTGTCCATGTAGGCGAGAGGAAAAAACTATTCTAAATGTTTCTTTTTAAACTCCTGCTCTTAATTGCTTCTGATAGCAGGAGGAGGAAGAACACTTCACATAAAGATGCCAAATCTGGGTTCGCTTTCATAATGTAGCAGTGAGTTTAAGGAAAATAACTGTAGATCATCTGCCTCAAATGATAAAACAAATCATTTCCTATTCTTCATTGAAGGCCATGGGGTGGATGAGCACAATAACAGTAGCAATATTCATTTGTACTCAGTCAACAAAGCAAGCCAGCTTGTTGTGTCCAAATATATCTTTATGCTCATGAGTTCAGATTTACCGCTGCCATGGCACATGGAGGTAGAAATTACACCTAGTAGTGCTACCTTTTTCTCCTGCACCCCAAATAGAAATGAGGGAATCTTTTAACCATCCTACTTATGGCCCCTTTCTGGACAGCACCTACCACCCATTTGGGTTTGAACTGAGAAAAGGGCATTTGAACAGACTGAGAAGTCACTGCTATTTGCGTGAGTATATTTTGATCACAGGTTAGAAATACTGGGCTAAATATGACTATGCAGAACAGAAGCAGAGAAAACGAATCTGAAAATCTCCCAAACTTGTGTAGTATTCCAGCTGCTTAGCTGGAGAACCCATGAAGGTTAGCATGTGTCTAATGTTAACATCATGTCTCAGCTATGCAGTTGGTGGAATTCTACCAAGTAAAGTGCCAGATGGGAAAAGGACCCAACATCTTCATTCCCAGAGCCTTCACTAAAGGAAAAAAAAACCCACTATGACGAGATAGAAAAAGAGGGTCTGAGAATATCTGGAATTACAACATGTCTAGAGTTTCAGAAAGGGAAGAAGTTTACATTGATTAGGGAAAATAGCTTCTATAAAAATGTTTAGACCAAATATGAGCAGTTGCTAGATTACAGAGAGAGATGGGCTCTGATAGTAACATGGTATATTTCTCCCATCTAGGGCAACCAGATGTCCTGATTTTATAGGGACAGTCCTGATTTTTGGGTCTTTTTCTTATATAGGCTTTTATTACCCTCCACTTCCTGTCCCGATTTTTCACACTTGCTGTCTGGTCACCCTACTCCCATCCATTATAGATAATCAGTAAAAACACAGAATTGCTGATGTGTTTATTCTGGTTGCTAATACAAGTGAAAAATCCATTGCAACCTAATCCCATTTTCAAAATCTGATTTTGGAAGATCTTCCCAATGCTGCAAAAGAAATTGCAGCAGAGAATGTAAATGTCCCTATCTTAAAAGAAGATATATCTGAAGGCTTTGTGAATGTTCTAAATGATGAACAGCCTAAACCACTTCCAAAAACTAAGCTCACAGTAGTGAGAGATTCTACCTTGTGGAATTTCTGCAGGGGGCCACCAAAAATCCTTGCAAATCAGATTGTTAGTACAATTTCATGATAGCCACACTGGAATTGTTGAAATGAAAGCTGTCCTTGGAATCTGGATTTTGCAGCCAAGTTTGGATATGGACATAAAGTGTGATATGTCTGCTGGCGCATCCTACCATCATTGGAAATGGGACTGAGAATCCCTGGAAGAGAATTCGTATTGACTTTGCAGGCAAGAGAAAACAAATATTTAAGGTAGCCTGAAGTAATAGATTTAGATAATATCACCTTTTGCAAAGCCATTGAAGAAACTTGTCTGGAGCTGGTTGACTTTGAGAAAAAGCTGTATGAGATAATGGGCCGCAATTCATTTCTGAGAAATGATAGACATGCCTGAAATAGAACCTACGATCATTAAACATACTAGATCAGCAGCTTAGTAGCCTGCATCCATCAGGTTAGCAAAGAGCTTTGCCCATTCATGTGTCACTGGGTCACTGCATTGATTACACCATACTTGGGCCTATGCAGCCTCTGTTAGTTTCCTCCACCAGTATAGCAAATTCCAACCTGGTAGATATTGGTAACTTCTTGGTCTGCTCAGATGGGTTATATTTGTCAGGCCAAACAATAAGAACTGTTGTTTTCTCTCCCCCTCACCCCTTTTTTCTTCCGTAACACAATTTCATTGAGGTCATTACCCCAAACAGGTTAGATAGACACCATCCATAAAGTCATAGTGTGCCCTTAAGTACATATGCAATTGGGGAGAATGCAAGGAGCATGTAGCAGCAGGTGTCCCCTATTCCACATGCCAGGGAGCCCCAGAGAGGAATTTAGTCTCCCTAGGGCAATTCAGTTCTCCAGCACAACTAACAGTCAGTCAATGCCACAAGTAAGCCTATAATAATGAACCAGAGCTAAAAAGGATTTCAGTTATACAACACTCAGGGCCGGTGCAACCACTTACGCAAACTAGGCGGCCGCCTAGGGCACCTAGTGGTTGAGGGCACCTAAAAGCCCGCTCAGGCGAGGAGGTGGAGTGGAGGTGAGCTGGGGCGGAGGGGCACGAGGAGGACCACTCGCAGTAAAGGGAGGGGGGTGCACAGGAGGACTGCTCCCTGCCCCAGATCACCTCCACGTTGCCTCCTCCACTGAGCATGCAGCCCCCACTCTAAGTCTCCTCCAATCGGTGCCGCAAGCCTGGGAAGGGAAGAGAATTAGAGCGATGTCGGCGTGCTCAGCGGAGGAGGCGGAGCCAAGATGAGCTGGGTGGGCTCCCCAGGTGGGGTTAGCTGCCACGGGGGTGAGAGGGGAGTCTCCCCAGGCAGGGTTAGCTGCCATGGAGGGGGTCTTCCTGGGTGGGGTTAGCTGCAAAGAGGGGGGTAGATGCTGGGGGGGGGCTCCCCAGGCAGGGGGCAGCGGGCTCCCCGGGTGAGGGGCTGGGCTAACTGCCACAGGGGGGCTCCTCTGGTGGGAGTGGGGGGGCATGGTTAACTGCTGCAGGGGGTCGGGGTGTTAGCTGGGTGGGGGAGTGGCACAAGGTGGAAGTTTCACCTGGGGCGTGAAACTTCCTTGCACCAGCCTTGACAATGCTTTTATTCTGAATGCTGCTTGAGTTTCATCCTTCCATGTCAGTCATATGACCGGAGTGACTGAGACATAGGCACATTTCTCTTTGCTGTGGTTTTGCCATGCTATCCCTCAAACAACAAGCAGGAAAGCTCTGCTGAGTTGTTTCTAAAATGTCATCTGAGAACCAGATTTTCACTCTTAAGTCCTCTTGTAGCAAAGCAATGACAAGAAGAACAAGACTAAAAGTTAATGAAATGCAGAAGCAAAAGAATAAAGTCTAATCATGCATTCTTTACTTTAAAAAAAGTAATCAGAATACAGAGAAGAGAGAAGAATATGAAATAAAGGTGTAATGCTAAAAGTATTTGGTGCAGTAACTTATCTTCCAGTGAAAAGGTAAAACATAAGGAGAGAGAAATAAGTTTTCAGCTGTCCATGAACTCTGAAGCTTTGGAAACACTGTGAATGAAACTTGTACAAAAACAGTTGTGGATCTCCCTGATATGGGAAATTTGTTTAGCATTAATAAATGCTAAGGCTGCACAGCATATGCCGGGTGGTATGCCAGCAGTGACATAGGATGTAGAATCAGGGTGCAGTCCTACTCCTAACAAAAAGACTTGCTGGACAGATATAGTAAATAGTGTAGGAGAGTTATTTTTTTTTAAGAGAAAAAGAAACATTTATATCTCTTCTCTGTGTAAGTTGAGGAAGTTATTATTACAAAGTTGGGATGTTATGTAGGTGCTTTGCGCCATGGAGTATTTTAGAGCAGTAACTAAAGATTAGTAGTCTCAGAGAGTATGCATATGGACTCAGCCAATCTCCATAGGAACTATTGCAACTGATCAGAGACGCTGAGAAATAGTAAAAGGTGACAGGATGTTCTAGACTTATTTATTAAATTAAATTAGCCTAGTAATAGAACTGTGCAAATACACTTAGAGTCCATTCCAAGAAAACAGAAGTGTCTTATCTGGAAGAGCTTTGAACTCTATTTTTGATCTTCAGCCCATTTGGAATTTTCTTCCTCTATTAAAAGTTAAGCATTTTCTTAAAGATGTCCAAATGGGTGCTTTGTTCTTCATCAGTGTACAGGATATCTGGCCTCATCATTTCATGCATGCATGAAATGGCAAGCCAGAATGCAGTCCTTTTTTATGTTTTTACTGCAGTATTTTGATATTAACACAGAACAAAATAAAATATATTCAAGTGAACATTGGCGATATTTTGTTTTAAAGCGAGAAGATGAAAGTAGGAAGAAGGGCACATATTTAATGTTCTGAGCTACTATCATACAAGATAACAACAAAGAAAGGAAACAAATACTGCAGAACTAGTGCTTTTGGGGCCAAGATAATGTCATTGATACAGCACAGGAAGGGCAAGAGCATCAATAATCATTAGTGTGATTTGTGCACATTTTTTACTTTGAATTATTGTGCAACTGAAAATGATTGTGGATGAGGAATTGTTGGTGCATTTGCTTTTTATGTGAAAATATTTCCCATTTCTGCAGACAGCAATGCAGATACACATGCATCGCGTCTCCAGGACTTTACATCTTGTATAGTGCTTTACATGTGTTCAAAGCAAGGTTAAATGCTACCAAATCAAAATGGACTGCACTGGATGCACAACAGAAAAGAATCAAGCCCACAGAGAACTTACTTCTGGTTTTTTGTCCTTTTCAGTTTGTATATATTTTAGAATGATTTCTGCAGAAATATCCAGAAATGCTCTATAGGCACTCTCTTGTTATACATTGCAGTGCCCCCAATATACTCTTCGTCTCCGTCTCCATCTCCTTCAACCAAGGAGAAAAGAACATTTGAAACCATTATTTCCTAGTGCTGCAGCTGCTAACTAAATAGATACTTTAGGTCAGTCCTAGAGTCTGAGTCTATGAGTCATTTAGCTAATGTTAGTGTTTTGCCTATGCATTGTCTTGCTCAGGTGCACAGGGAGAAGAGGGCATATGGCGTCTGTTAATCCCTTCTTCAAAGCTCCCAAGAAGGAACACAGCAGAATAAGGTCCTTCGAGTGCTAGGCGGGGGATCCCTCTAACTTGCACAGTGGAACTCACTGGCGGAGAGGAGGCATAGGGAGTCTGAGGCCTGGCCATGCCACCAAAGAAGAGGACCATGCCCCTTTGGAGTCATTTTGTTTGGAGTCAAACCAGGTCTCCAATTCCTCTGTTCACAACTGCCTTCAGTAGCAGGCTCTAGTGGGAGTGCACACTTCCTTTGGGAGCAGCAGTAAAGAATGGTTCATAGCAAATGCCTCTCCTGAGCCATTCTGTCCTCAGCAAGCAGAATGGCTCAAGGAACATCCATTTGATGACTACTTCTCTGCTCTTCTCCCCTAATCCACATTGCCTACAACGGTAAGGCCAGAATATGGGGGTTTGTTACTATTTTTCAAAGCTTCTCTTCTTAAATGCTTCCCTGGGCTCTTTATTTGCCTGCCCTGAACTGGATTCACAAAACTACACTCTGGTGAAAGTAGTATTTCTGTCTGTTACAAAATATTGACAAAAAGCTAAAACTTCCAATGTGTTCTTTCTTTGCAAAATACTTCATGTACTTCCACTTCCATGGATAAAGACAGCACTTCCGTTTGCAATGCTGTCACCGTGCCATTTTAAGCAAGTACTAATTAAGTGTACATACATAAAATGAAAACTGCTTATTCGGGTATTTATACCACAGCATTTTGAGGGGACTGGGAAAATCTGCATTACTCTCATGTCAAGGCTCCCTTAATCTATTAAGCACAGCTTCTTTTAGATGCCACCAGCATTCCTTATTTTAGCTACTGCACTAGTGGTGTGGAGTTTTGACTATTCAATGAGGATTGCCTGACTCATGCTCCTTTTGACCTGTAACACATTTTTGTTAAAAAAAAAAAAACAAAAGCTAGTTCTGAAAAAGGTAATTTACTTCAATTCCACTCAAGAAATATTTATTTCAGTAGAAAAAATGTAAGACTCATCATTTCTGTGTGAAAATAGCTCTAGGATGGAGTAAATATAAATAGAAAAATGGGCATGAGACCATGTATTGCCATGACTATAATTCCTTGTAACATCAAGAACTCCAAGAACAGAGCTTAAAGTGGCTTGTCATAATACAATCCCAAGCAGGGTGACCAGACAGCAAATGTGAAAAATCAGAACAGTGGGTGGGGGGTAATAGGAACCTATATAAGAAAAAGACCCAAAAATCGGGACTGTCCCTATAAAATCGGGACATCTGGTCACCCTAATCCCAAGATGGACTTGTCATATGTAATGTTTTTTCTTATTATTTGTGTGTACAGATGTTCCTTTTTGTCATCTTCCACACCCTTTCCCACACATTCTTTCAAGCTTATCTTCCCTCCTAAACCTCACTTTCCCTCTCATTGTTCTGGCATCACCTCTCAATTCACTGTATTTTTAGGTAGGTCTCTAAAGGGCAGAAAGAAAAGCTACTTCCATTACCAAATTTGTTGGTATCCCTTATTAAAAATACTAAAGAAATGGCCTCCGACATTAATGGTCCCAAATGCTAGAGTATTGCTATTGTGTAGCCTGCTGTGTTTTGGATCATGAGGGTAGAATACTGTAGTGTTGTTTTAATAAGGGTTGCCACAAATTATAAATTAGGATTGTTCTTTTCATTATGTTATTGTCATGACCTTTTTTTACTGTTCATATTTTGTCAAATCAAAACCTTCAGAAATACCAACCATCCTTATTTAGAATAACTATTTTTCAGCAAAATATTGCCAGTTTTCTACTTTTCCCCCTCCGATACTCTCTCCTAGTCCAAATACATTTCAATGAAGTTTAAGAATACATCCCTTTATTCCTATTAATAGTTTTCAAATGTTGGCAAGTATGAGCACTATACATAAACTGATGGTAGCACATCAGTAACCATGCCAATTTCTGTCCCGACTGTCGTTTGACTGGAGGGTGTTATAACTGAGAGAGAGAGTGTAAACATACATGTCCTAAAACATTGTCCACTGGTGATGAAAAACTTGATAGCTGTATTTCTCCACAGGTCCGTAACTCTTCAGTAAAATACAGTGTTGTTTTTTTAATGCATAATAATAATAACTAATAATAAACCCATACAAATGTTCCCCCCATCACCACCACACAAAAACATTTGAGAGTGCTGTCACTTTAAATGTCACTCAAGCCTCCCTCTTCTTCCACGGCTCTCCCAGTAGCCATATAGGAACCTCTCATGAAGATGAAGATTGTGTGAGAATAAGCATCATTAGTACAATAAAAGCTTTATCTACCCCACAGCTTTTACAGCTTCAAAACCAGCTGCAGGGAACTTGGCCCTCTGTGGATCAAGACAAAGGTAGCAGCCAACAGCAAGACCCCTGTGGCTATTTTTCAAAGTGGAAAAAGCTTTCTACTTTTAGCTTGAATATAGTGAAAATAACACAACTGTACAGATAAACAGTAGTTTTTAATGCTTCAGAATTGGGAATAGGGAATTGCTGTGTTCTGAGACACAAATTCAAGATGGTGGATGCTTTTGCAGATGTGAAAGCAACCTTTACACTACAAAAATCCCAAATGCTTCACACAGCAGGGGAAAATATCATAATAAAGCACTTCCTAATTACTTCAGATAAATTAAGTTTTATTAGATTGTGTGGATTAAGAACACTGGGCTGGATATTCCCCTCCTGTGGCAGAAAATCACAAAAGAAAGGCTTTCCTGGAAACCATATAAGGTCACTTTTTAGAGGTTCCTCCACATCCAATCCTGCAAGAAGAGAAATTTTCATTCATTTAGTTTGGGAAGGGGCTGAGGTCTTCAACCCCCATTGATCCGCAGAATCCAAAAGAAAGCAGAAGGCATGCACGAGGATCCTAGAACTGTCTTCATAGTCTCCAGGTCCTTTCCTCTCCTGCAGACAAGTTTCTGCCATTGCCTGTCCATTCCATATCTGCATCCTACAACCTCTTCATGGGGGCTAGCAGCCAATGAGAGGGAGTTAATTCTGCTTCTGTGAGGGGCCGTAGGATGCATGAGATAGGACACTGGACCGGGGAGTCAGAAGTCTTGGATTCTAAAGCAGACTTTGCAATTGACTCATTGTGTGTCCTTGCGCAAATCATTCAACTGCTCTTTGCCTCAGTTTCCTCATCTGTAAAATGGGAATAATAATGCTTGCTCACTTGTGGAAGGTGCTTTGGGAACCTATGGATAAAAGCTGCTATTTATATTATTATTATTTGTTATAGCAGGGTTAACATCCACTCAGCTCACATCTGTCTGGTGTTCTCTGGCTCTGGTCCCCTGTTTGTCCAGCAGAGGGTGGTGCATGCTGCTTATCTCTCTGGCCATGTTGTGGATTGGATCCATGATGTGCAGTAATGAGAGAACAAGTAAAGTTATTTTTGATTAAGAAATGAGCTGCCTGGATTTCATCTCATTAATTTGAGCCATTTGAGAATGCCCACCCGATTATCTTCATGCCTTTTCTCCCCTCCAGCTGTCAGCTTTGCTACAGCCTACCTTCCTGTTGATCCCATCCAATTCCCAATAGGTTCCCTGGAACACTTCTACTCTCACTGCAGTCTCAAATTATCTACATCCCCACCCCCAGCCCTCCTTTATTCTTTCCATTCAAAATTCTTGTTGCTGTTTTTGACTTGTTCTTCCCAGTTTCTTGTGGTACCAGTCTTGTTGGTTGTAGTGGTGCTGGTTTAGCATCTTGAACATTTGGGGATTTTAAGTGGGGTTATTTGCACTACTGATTGGGGGTTTTAGATTTGTCAGGGCTGAGGAGCAGTGATTTATTGAAAAGAATTGTGTTTTAATTTGGATATAGTTTTTGATCCTTTAGTGCTTTGTGATGGGTTTTGACTAAGGTGGCAACAAAGAGGTGAAACCATGGGTCTCAAGCTTGGCACCTGGAAAAATGGAGGCAAACAAAAGTTCTGGAGACTTCTGAAAATTTTCACGTATGTGACCAAAATGGTCTATTCCACTTCTCAGTGGTTTGATTGGCTGGACCAAATTCTGCACTGACTTACATCCCATGCAGTCCCACTGTCACCACTATGCTGCCTCCACCCCACCCCCTGCCACCTCGATCATTCTTTTATCTCCTACAAACTAAAAAATATCTCTCAGTGGCCAGGAGGTGGCAGTCTCACTGTTAGCCTGACAACTCTGGATGTGGGAACAGGCAGTAATTCCCAGCGCCACTGCATATCTATCTGGTGAAAGTCACTTAACTTGACAGTGCACTGGACAAAAGAACCTTTGAAAGCAGCTGTATGTCTTTTGTTGTTTGTTGTTGTTTTCTTTTTAAGTTATCAAGATTTCTTAGTCGACTGTGAAATGCAATCCCTAACTGGCAAAAGAAAAAAGTGGTGATTTTACATTTCTCCCTCCCAGCCCCTGTTCTGCCACATCATGGACTAAGAAAAAGGACAACTACTCAGAAAGGCTCCCTAGTGACCCCTTGTGTCATGTTGTTGGTTGTCCTTATTCCCACAACATCTATACCAGCCACTGAACTGTGACACGGCATCAAAATCATGGAAATAAGGCACTTTTACTTCAGTGCAGCTTCTCAAAACTCACTTAAATTAGGTACTCTGTGTATGTGTGTGTCTGTACACCTCAAACTGAAAGAACCTTGGTATATATACTTACCCTTTTGGGGAAAAAATCACATTTATTCTTAAATTTTCTCTTCCCTGGTTACACAAACGCAATGTAAACATACTTTTCAAAATTCAGAACTCTCTGTTGGCTTCCCAGATGGCTGCAGTTCAATAGTTTTTTGTTTGTTTGTTTTTTCATGATTTCCTCAGCCTCTTCTTGCAAAGTGCTAAACAGCCATTATGGCTTTTGCCTGCACATTGAGATTCATCTGCAGGCTCTAAACTGCCTCAAAAGTGCTTCAATTTTACATGAGCACTAAGCTGGGGACTGGGAAGCATAACCCAGTGCTGAAGGAGCATGTAAATCCTCTGAACCAGAAATAAAAAGTGCATAGATTTTCTTTGTGATATCTCAACTGTAGGTTTATGTAAAACATGAACCTCTAGCAGGTTTTTTTCTGGCTTCTTTTTTAAAAAAAAAACTGTCACACATGCCTCAACCACAGAAAAAGCATTGGGCTTTCTGTCAAGAGCTGGAGTAACTAATACAGTCACTCTCTGTCATGCCTTTCCCTCTGAACATCCCCTCCCCCATGCTCCCTTTTAGTGGTACCAGTCCTTCAAAGTAGTGCTAAGGGACCACCAAATGTGACTGCTGAATGACAGGAAACCCTGAGATGCTATGGCTTGACACAAATGCAGATGTGTTCGTGGACGAGAGCCCTGTATTATTTCAGAAATTATAGATTCCTATGTAAGTATAGATGAACACTTGTACTGAGATTTCTGGAGAGATAAATTGTAGTAGGATTATTAATTTGCACCAAGAAGAGGGAAGAAACCCAAAAAGCATGAGCATATGGCACTAAATGTGTGAGAGAATCACTCATTTTTGGTGCATTTTGTAGACATTTTGCACAAGTGAGGTGGAACTGGAAATTGTCTCTATAGAAGGATTTTTGCTGTGTATTTCCTTTGTGTGTGAAAATATTTTTAACAGCAAATAGCCAGTTCAATGTTGTTTTAAAGATATTCAACCTCACATCTGCTGAGGGGAAGGAGGGGTCAGTGTTACTGGAGCTTCTACAGCTACCGCAAACATGCTGTAAAACCTGAACCTTCAAATTCTGTTCCTATCTGCACAGACAGTCCCCTGGCAGCTAAACTGGTGCAGGTTTCCTGCACAAGGGGGAGGGAGCAAGATTTGGAGAGGAGATGCAAGAAAAGGAGGGCACTTAGCATCAGAGAATCAGGTGCTACAGCCACAAGACAGGCATAGCCTCTGCCAAGCATCTCCAGAGCCATTCTGTGACCTGAGGAGAAAAGATTCCTTGCCACTTCCCCTCCGAACATATACCTAGAGTTTACCCCAGCTACTTGGCCTCTGGATTAGGATTAGAACTTGTGCCCAAGTTTAGAATTTGTCCCTCTGTCTCTATGTAGAATGTGTGTGATATCATAATAACAATAACATTGTATATATTCCTCTCTTTTATCAAGATATAATATAATATTCCTCTCTCTGGTCTTCTATAGGAGTCCAGATGTGTGCAGTACAGTTAGACCTTTAGATGATATCATCCCTTTTAGACACAGGGTGTTCTTGGCTCCTAAACCCCGTTACCTCTGTCTCGAGCAGGTGGAGCATCGTTACCTGTGGAGCTCAGAGAAAGGCGTGAACACAGAAAACAATGCAACAGGCCTCATAGGCCTAATAGCATTTCTGCCTAGGCACTGGTCTGCAGCTGCCTCCACAATACCACCTGAGGCACTGGCAGGCTTTTCACACAGAGCAAAGGAAGTCATTCCTCCTTTTTCAGCTACAGAAGCCGCCACGGCCCCTGGAACAGGAAGCATTCCTCCTACCTGCTCCCACTTGAGCAGCAGCAACCCACTGCCCTCAGAAGAAAAAGCTGAATGAGATCCAGCTGCTCTCTTAGATCCTCCAGAGGGATTTCAGTCCAAACTCTGCCTCAGAGTCTGTGAGGCTTATTAAAACTGCCTTTAAGGCATTCAGGGAAAAGAGACTAAGCTAAGAAATAGAGGGAAAGTAAATCTCCTCTTTCTAGCAACCTTCCACCTTGTGATATCTTCAGACAAGGGCCAGTTACCAGTGATCCTCAGGCTACTTCCATTACAAAAAGGGAGTCCTAGGGAACAAGAAGGGTAGGGGGAGAGCCACAGGGATGATGAGGGCCAGAGGCTGATCAGGAAATGCCTGATCCCCACCCCCAAGGGAAACGGGAATTCAGGTTCTTCCACGGTTTACCTTCACCTATTAGCTCTTGGCTCTAACTGCCTTGTCTTCACTAGGATGTTTCTTCAGGTTAGCTGACTTGAGTTAAGAATGCACCTTTTTTCCTAGTGAGGACAAGGCTACATAGGGCACATAGCTGGAAGCTGTTCATTTAAAAATTTGAGTTAATAGTTACAGAAAATTGTTTGCAGTATGCATCTAGTTCCTCTGTGTGCCATTAGCCAAGCAGCCATTACTGGGAAGTCAGAAAGAGCAGATGCATGCAATAACAGGGTGCATGATTATTGGAGGGGTTTTGAGTCACTTAGTTTTATTTATTTCCAAATAGTTTTATTTCTTATTTCTTTGTTGTTAAGATTGCAGTTGATGTGTTTAAAAAATGAAGTATACAGGAGGCTGCCATCATGCAATCATCTCTGTCCCAACAGAATGCAGAGAGAACATTTTTCTCAGCAAGAATCATTATATTTGAAGCAGTCCTATTTGTGCTCAGCCTATTTATTAATTTTTGAAACACCAGACACCATAACAGAAGTACTTTGAAGCGTTTGAACAGAGTCCTTTATGGCTGTGACAAACCCATCTCTGAAAGATTATAAACAAGTTTCCATCATTACAGTGTATTGATTTAACTTAGTATTTATTATAAAAAGAATATTTCATTGTGTAAAATTATTCAGGTCCCCCACCCAAAAATGGACTGTTTACTGAGTCTGTGACTGAACAGTACATCAGATAGATATTCTGAGTCACCTCTAAGTGAAAATGTTGGCCATACACTGCTTGAATTACTACATTTTACCACAGGAGACCAAATATAATAACAAGTACTAGGTGAATCTTTTATTAAGTATGTAATGGTATAATTCCCCACTCTGAATCTTAGCGTCCAAAAGATGGGGTACCAGCATGAATTCCTCTAAGCTCAATTACCAGCTTAGTAGTTGTAGCGCTGCCACCAACCAGGAATTCCACTGCCTGGTACACTCTGGTCCCCCCAAAAACCTTGCCCAGGGACCCCCAAGACCCAGTCCCTCTGGATCTTAACACAAGGAAAGTAAACCCTTTCCCTCACCGTTGCCTCTCCCAGGCTTCCCCTCCCTGGGTTACCCTGGAAGATCACTGTGTGATTCAAACTCCTTGAACCTTAAAACAGAGAGGAAAATTCACCTTCTCACCTCCTTCTCTCTCCCCCTCCCAGACTAACACAGAGAGAAATTAACCTTTCTCTCCCCCTTCCCACCCACCAATTCCCTGGTGGATCCAAACCCAGTCCCCTGGGGTCTCACCAGAATAAAAAAACAATCAGGTTCTTAAACAAGAAAAGCTTTTAATTAAAGAAAGAAAAAACAGTAAAAATTATCTTTGTAAATTTAAGATGGAATATGTTACAGGGTCTTTCAGCTATAGGCACTGGGAATACCCTCCCAGCCTAAGTATACAAGTACAAATTAAAATCCTTTCAGCAAAATACAAATTTGAACTCCTTCCAGCCAAATACACATTTGCAAATAAAGAAAACAAACATAAGCCTAACTCGCCTTATCACCTAGTACTTACTATTTTGAATCTATAAGAACCTGTATCAGGGAAATTGGAGAGAAGCCTGGTTGCATGTCTGGTCACTCTCAGAACCCAGAGAGAACAACAACCAAAAACTAACAGCACACACAAAAACTTCCCTCCCTCAAGATTTGAAAGTATCCTGTCCCCTGATTGGTCCTCTGGTCAGGTGACAGCCAGGCTCACTGAACTTGTTAACCCTTTACAGGCAAAAGAGACATGAAGTACTCCTGTTCTATTAACTCTTAACTATCTGTTTATGACAAAGGACATCTGCAGTCATATCACTTTGGGTTGTGCTCTTGGCCAGTTTGATCAGATAGGGAAAATTCTGCTTTTTTTGGATGAGGCATAAAGCTGATTCTGAGTAACTTCCAATTACAAGTGCTATTGGACTCTTAGTTGGAGCTGAACAAATATGGATGAAATCCTGGCCTCATTGAAATCAACTGCAGAACTCCCATTGACTTCAGTGGGGGCAGGGTTTCAGCTGTAAAGGCAGCTACGAGACATCATAGTCTAGTCCTAGTGACTGGAACAGGGATCTGGGGAACATAAAACAGGGGTTCTATTACAGGCTCTGGCACTGATTTATTTTGTGACCTTGAGCAAGTCCTTTTACCTTACTCTGTGTCATTTTCACCATATGTGAAATGCAGATGTACATATTTACACACCGTTGTAGTGTACCTTAAGGTCTTTGGTTGGAAGGCACTAAGTAAGTGCAAGGTATTACTAACATAGTTATTTACAATGCACATATCACACAATATTTCCTTGCCCCAGACATAATGGGTGGCTAGTTGCTATCTCCTGGGAGATGCATTCTCTGGCATATACCTCTACCCTGATATAACACTGTCCTTGGGAGCCAAAAAATCTTACTGCGTTATAGGTGAAACCGCATTATATCGAACTTGCTTTCATCCACCAGAGAGCGCAGCCCCGCCTCCCCCCCCGGGGTAGAGGTGTATTTGATTACTAGTTGAAGAAGTATCTCTTGGTCAATTGAAAGCAAAAAAACACAAAAGAGAATCCATTAACAGAAAAAAATACACATACAGATTCTCAGAATTTGGAAAATGAGTTTATACTTGCAACTGAACACACACAAAATTTTCCCTATACCTTAAATAACATCAAAATAAGTTTTGGCACAAAGGAGCCCTGTAGAGTGTAGATATTAACCCTACTCACCTGGACAGATTCCAAGCTGGAAAATTCAATTCTACTTTGCTGAAATTCCTCTTACACTTTCAGATGAATACAGTATTGTTCATTGCCTATATTAAACTATTGTATAGGGTTGCTGTGCCCGATAAAACAGTTGTTGGGTTTCACCACAGGAGTGAGTGAATTTTAGTGGTGGGCACAGTGAGATATATAAAATAGTGTAAGTGATATTTATACTGCCATGGAAATCATTAAGAGTTTGTCCATTTAATTCAATGGGCGCAAAATAGAACCCATGAATTGTTATTACTGTTACTAATTTATATAATACCATAATATTATATGATTACATTACATTTATGGACATTCAAAAAAAAAAAGAGATACAGCTCCTGCCTTTGAAGAGCACATAATCTTCCCATAGTTTACTTAACCAGTTAATATATTAAGCACTTTGAGATCATCAGAATGTGTCTTTGATAGACTGTGTATCTAGAGTGCAAGTTATAGTAAAGGTCTATGTCTATAATAATTCCCTCCCTGCTATCCCTTTGCTCGAGGAGGAGAAGTGATTAGCTCTTCTCCTCTACCAGCTGCAAATGATTATCCCTCCAAATATCCCTCCAACCTCCTCTGCTCACTTAGCTGTACCAGTTAGCAATTAGGCAGATTTAGCCAAGGCTCCATCTATTCTGTGCCTCTTCCCACCCATTCCCCACCCACAGATCTCCACGTAAACTGTGTAGGAATGTAAGGAAAGTTCTCTCTCTTTCACTCACTTGCGTGGGTGTGTAGTCCAAGTCACAGTCCAGCCCAGAAGAAGTATAATTTTCCATTAAAATGTGATAAGAGGCATGTAGTGCTGGTGAATAGTACTAGATTGACAGCCCTGGAGATTGAGGCCTTCTCTTAATTCACAGAACTGGTGTAAAACAGGCACTTTCAGTGCTAGTTGTTCTTAACCTCCTCATCAATATGCCTCAGTCCTTACCTGGAGGGACAACTTGGAGGGGTAAGAAGGTTGTTCAGTTCTTGGGATCTCTGCGGAAAGTGCCAAAGTGATGCCATTTGATGCCAGCTTCAGACTTGCCAAGTGCCCTGTGTTTCCCTTCAGGCTACAGGTGTTTGGCCCTGTCTACAGGGAAGTTCCAGCAATTGAATGGATTTTTCTGATGGCAGGCTCAGTGCTGTGTGTGGGTGGATTTTTATATAAAATCAGAGTGATTGGTGTGTGTAAATATCCCTGAAACTAAACAGTTTCAAAGTCATCTTCTCTTTCTCAGACTTCTTTCATAATTTAGATTATCCAAGTCCACAAGACAGAATTCTAAGCAAGTATTTCTCTCCTTTTCTTTGGCCACGTCCACACTACAGACTAAAATCGAAATTAATAAAATTGATTTTATAAAACAGGGTTTATAAAATCGATTTTATGCGTCCACACTAGGGCACGTTACATCGGTGGTGTGTGTCCATGGTCCCAGGCGTCCATCGATTTCCAGAGCGTTGCACTGTGGGTACCTATCCCATAGTTCCTGCAGTGTTCCCTGACCCTTGGAATTATGGGTTACTACCCCAGTGCCTGATGGGGCAAAAATCACTGTCGTGTGTGGTTCTGGATACAGCCTCACCCCCTCCCTTCTTGAAAGCAGCAGACAGCCATTTCGCGCGTTTTTTACTGGGTGAAGTGAGCAAATGCCATAGCACAGCAAGCATGGACCCTGCTCTGATCAGTACCGCGATCGTGGACGTTGTAAACAGTTCACGCATTCTCGTGCTGTCTATGCTGAACCATGAACTGCAAACGCAGGAGAGGAGGCGGCAGCTACGGCAGCACGGCGACGAGAGTGATGAGGACCTGGAGACTGATTTCTCCGAAACCGCGGGCCCCCGCACTTTGGAGCTCCTGATGGTAACGGGGGAGGTTCTACCCATTGCTCGCCGATTTTGGGCCCGGGAAACAAGCACAGACTGGTGGGACCGCATAGTTTTGCAGGTGTGGGACGATTCGCAGTGGCTGCGGAACTTTCGCATGCGTAAGAGCACTTTCTTTGAACTTTGTGACTTGCTTTCCCCTGTCCTGAAATGCCATAATACCAGGATGAGAGCAGCCCTCACAGTGGAGAAGCGAGTGGCAATAGCCCTCTGGACGCTTGCAACGCCAGACAGCTACTGGTCAGTCGGGAATCAATTTGAAGTGGGAAAATCTACTGTGGGGGCTGCTGTGTTGCAAGTAGCCAAAGCAATCATTAAGCTGCTGCTACGAAAGGTTGTGACTCTGGGAAGCGTGCAGGTCATAGTGGATGGCTTTGCTGCAATGGGATTCCCTAACTGTGGGGGGGCCATAGATGGAACCCATATCCCTATCTTGGCACCGGAGCACCAGGGCACCCAGTACGTAAACCGCAAGGGGTACGTTTCAATGGTGCTGCAAGCACTGGTGGATCACAAGGGACGTTTCACCAGCATCCACGTGGGATGGCCAGGAAGGGTTTATGACGCTCGTGTCTTCAGAAGCACTACTCTGTTTAAACGGCTGCAGCAAGGGACTTACTTCCCAGACCAGAAAATTACAGTTGGGTATGTTGAAATGCCTGTAGTTATCCTGGGGGACCCAGCCTACCCCTTGATGCCATGGCTCATGAAGCCATACACAGGCAGCCTGGACAGTGGTCAGGAGTTGTTTAACTACAGGCTGAGCAAGTGCAGAATGGTGGTAGAATGTGCATTTGGGCGTCTCAAAGGTCGCTGGAGAACTTTACTTACTCGCTCAGACCTCAGCCAAACCAATGTCCCCTTTGTTATTGCTGCTTGCTGTGTGCTCCACAATCTCTGTGAGAGTAAGGGGGAGACCTTAATGGCAGGGTGGGAGGCTGAGGCAAATCACCTGGCCGCTGATTACGCGCAGCCAGACACCAGGGCGATTAGAAGATCACACCAGGAAGCGGTGCGCATCAGAGAAACCTTGAAAATGAGTTTCATCATGGGCCAGGGTACGGTGTGACTGCTGTGTTTCTTTCCCCTTCATGAACCTCCCCCCCTGTATTGACTCCTGCTGCAAGCAACCTACCCTCCACCCTTCCATAACAGCTTGCTTATGGAAATAAAGTTACTATCTTTTAAAAACCTTGTATTCTTTATTAAAAGTCAGTCCCTGTAAGCAACCCACCCTCCTTCTTGCTTTAAAAAGCATGTAATTAAAAATAGATTACAGAGAAATAACAAGGTACACCGGTAGTGGTTTTGGAGGAGGATGGGAGGGAAGAAAAAAGCCATTAAGGAAGCCTTGAAAACGAGTTTCATCATGGGCCAGGGTACGGTGTGACTGCTGTGTTTCTTTCCCCTTCATGAACCTCCCCCCCCCGTATTGACTCCTGCTGCAAGCAACCTACCCTCCACCCTTCCCTAACAGCTTGCTTATGGAAATAGTCATTCCCTGTAACCAGCCCACCCTCCCACTTGCTTTGAATAGCATGTAATTATAAGAAGAGTAAGAGAAATAAAAAGGTACCCCGGGAGTGGTTTGGGAGGAGTATAGGAGGGAAGAAAAAGGCCATTAAGGACATTTCAATGTAATGACAGCCTTTTGGTTGGACTGTCCACGAGGGTGGAGTGGGCAGGTGCAGAAAGCCTTCCCCCACGCGTTCTTATACGTCTGGGTGTGGAAGATATGGGACATGGTGAGTACTGAGGGAGGTTAAACATGGGCTGGAGTGGCACTCTGTGACCCCGCAGCTCTTCCACCAGACTTCGGAGGATGTCAGTTTGATCGCGCAGCAGCTCCAGCATTGCATCCCGCCACCGCTGATCTTCCTGCCTACACCTCTGATCTTCCTGCCGCCACATCTCATCTCGAGCATCCCTCCTGTCCTCACGTTGGTCCCTCCTGTCCTCACGTTCACTGGCATCTTTCCTGTACTTTGCTACCACGTCTTTCCGCTACCACGTCTTTCCACTCCCCCAGATGAGTCTTTCACTGCGGGTTACTGCCATGATTTCTGTGAACATCTCATCCCGTGTCCTCTTCTTCCTCATCTTCCTTATCTGACCTATCCTTCGGACTGGAGTAGGGAGGCTTGAAAAATGTGCAGCTGCATGAGTGGGGGAAAAGAGTGATAGAAGGATCATAAGAGATACATTTCACAGAACAATAGTTATACTCTTTCACAGTGAACTACACTATTCACCGTACGTAGCACATGTCACTTCACTACAAGGTCGCCTTTGGATTCTTTTAGTATTTAGTGCTTGCGGCTGTGGTGTAACAGATCAACACAGACGCAGATCCGGGGATTACAAATCAGATTGCAGGTGGACATGGTAAGGCATACATCTAATGGCAGTTAACCGTACAACCTCCACCTTTCCCCCCACCCCTGGCTATTAGCAGGTAAAATTCATGCTGTGCAGCCAAACTGCTAAAAAGCACATCTTTTGCTTTTTTTCTTATGCCATCAGAAAGGTTAAGCACTAGAGGAAATTGTGAATTGTTTTCCCCCCAACTCTGCATGTCTGCTGTAATGGCAGGCACTGAAACCTTACCCCCTCCCCCTTTCCCCCCCTCTCTTTGCAATTAGCAGCGAAAATTCCTGCTGCCCAAATGCTAAAAAGCTCAGCGCCATTAGAGACACCTCCCCGTAGGAGTGGGCAGCTTTTTCCCTTCCCCCCACATGGCTAACTGCAAGTGAAGGATTTCTTTTAAGCCGCAGGAAAGCATCACCGTAGGAATGGTCATCTCTGTCCCCTTAATAAAATACATTAATTTTTACCAGGTGACCATGAACGATATCACTCTCCTGAGGATTACAGACAGAAAAAAAGAAATTATGCTTCTTGAATGCCAGCAATCCCCGGGACCATACGCAGCTAGGCTTTGTCATGCAATGATACCCGATTACGTGCTCCAGGCATGGCGTGGTAAAGTTCTGTACCATGGTGGATGGAATAAGGCTGCCCTGCCCAGAAACCTTCTGAAAAGGCTTTTGGGGTACCTACAGGAGTGCTTCATAGAGATGTCCCTGGAGGATTTCCGCTCCATCGCCAGACATGTTAACAGACTTTTCCAGTAACTTTAATGCCAGCTAATGCATGCAAGCCCTCATGGCAAATCAGTCATTAAAAAACGCTTGCTTTTAAACTATGTTTTATATTTACAAAGGTACACTCACCAGAGGTCGCTTCCATGGCTTCATTGTCGGGGCTAGTGGCTTGGGAGGGCTGGGAGGGTAATTCTGTCTGGGTGAGAAAAAGCTCCTGGCTGTTGGGGAGAATGGAGTGCTGTGTGCTCTCTGCAAGCTCGTCCTCCTCTTCCTCCTCCTCATCTTCACCCTCCGCAGAATCCTCAGCAATGGCTGAGATTACTACCCCCACCTCGGAATCCACAGACAAGGGGGGGCTTGTCGTGGTGCAGCCCCCTAAAATTGCATGCAGCTCCGCGTAGAAGCGGCATGTTTTTGGCCCAGATCCGGATCTGCCATTTGCTGCTTTGGTTTTCTGGTACGCTTGTCTGAGCTCCTTCACTTTAACTCTGCACTGCACTGAGTCCCTGGTATGGCCTCTCTGCCTCATGGCATTAGAAATTTTTTCAAAAGTTTTTTCATTTCGTCTACTGGAACGCAGTTCTGATAGCACAGAATCTTCTCCCCATACTGCGATCAGATCCAATAACTCCTGTGTGTTCCACGCTGGAGCTCTTTTCCTATTCTCAGGAGACTGCATTGTTACCTGTGCTGCTGAGAGCTCCACGCTGGCCAAACAGGAAATGCAATTCAAAAGTTCCCGGGGCTTTTCCTGTATACCTGGCCAGTGCAGTAGAGTTCCTTTACCTGTCCAGAGCAGCCACTGGTGCACTGTGGGATACCTCCCGGAGGCCATTAACTTCGATTTCCGTCCACACTAACCCTAAATCGATTTAGTAATATCGATTTTAGGGTTACTCCTTTTGTTTAGCTGGAGTACAGAAATCGATATTAAGGCCCCTTAAAATCGATTTTAAGTGCCTTGTAGTGTGGACAGGTACAGCGTTAAATCGATTTAACACTGTTTAAATCGATTTAACGCTGTAGTGTGGACCAGGCCTTTGTTGTCCCTTCTGAACTTTCTCATTTTCTCTTGTTTCAGTTTCAAAACTTTGAGCAGTTCTTGGGGCTCCCTTGCAATTTTTCAAGTTGTTTACTGAGGTCAGAGATCAAATACTTGTTAATTAAAAATGGGAAGGCATGTTTTTATGGATTGCTTTCTTTCTGATGTACATTCATAAGATGTCATTACCAGTTCTTATACAAAACTGATTCAAATGGCTTGACTTTCTACTTTGACTTCTCATTTTAAGGCTCCACACCACCACCACCCTGCTGCAAATGTGTGAGGGGGGGTGGCAATGAGTGCATCCAAGGTCGTGGATGCCTGCATCCAAGGTCTGGGTAGCCTGCACAGGGGTAGAAGTGTATATTCCCCTTATGTTCCTAGGTGAGCATGCAGGCCAAGGGATAAACCTCAAACTAGGAGATAGTGCAAGCAAAAATTCCCCCTCCCCACCAGTCATCTTCTTGCTATTTATTTCCATGAAAGAGTGTAGGAGCTATACTGTAACCACAGCAGGGAAGCTTTTAATAAAGATGGTATCTTTATTTATTGAATTTACATACAGTATATGGAACCTATCAAACATTCTAGCTACCCACAAATGCATTCAATTATCTCCCTACAATTGGGTTTGTTATTGCATAACTATAAAATAGGAAGGCATCTGCTTCTGGTGGTTCGTGTTTGAATTTATGCAAATATATTAATTTATGCAAATTTGCAATTTACTGGAATTTTGTCAGGCTATGGGCAGGTATGCAGTTGTGAATGGGGCTTTATTCTGAGTTTTGGATACTTGTATGCTGGGAACTTGACTGAAACCATCAACTCATTTCACAGTAGAAATGAAACACCTGTGGGATTTTAACATGTTTCAGTTATTACTGATACGGGGTGGGTTTGAATTGGTGTCCTAGAGGTTAGGTGCTCCATAAACAACTACTAGTCGTCCGAGCAGTTGAATCGTCCTTTGTGTGTGGGGCATGTGTGGTAGACCCACAGGGGAAAGTGTTTAAAAATGGCTTCTAATTTTGCGCTCACAAGTATGTGCATCCGTATATAGTCAGGCAGGTAGATATAGAACTGAATGTCCAAACAGGCACACTCTCAGAATCTGTGAGAGCAAATATAGAAACCCTCTAAAAAAAATTGGGCTATAAAGTGTGTGTGGTATGGAGCAAGTTCTACGCTGACTTACATCCCATGTGATTAGTGAGGTTGTATGAGATGCAAATCAGTGCAGAAGTTGGCCTGTATGAGCATAAAGGCTGGGTTACATTTAAACCAGGATATGGGTCATTCTGTAAGAGCCAAAGTACTAAAAAAGCAGTGGGGGATATAGAGGAAATTAGTTTATTCTGCTGTTACTGTCAGTCTCTTGATCTCATACAGTGTTTAATGGGATGTTGTCAGGATTTAACATCCACGTTTTGACCTACCTTAAAAGTTACATTGCAGATCAACTGAGTCCTAAGAACAACATTTGTAATGCAAAAGGTGGCTCATGAGGAACATTACAAAATGAATTCAACCTGTTTTCTGTGATTGAATAGTAGAAGCACCTGCAGTAGTTGTAAGATCAGGATCTCGCTTAGAAGTCCTCCTCTCAAGGTTATCATGCTATTATTATTCTCCTGTGAGGTTTTAAGCAGTACAGTACTGGATGAATGTAACTGTATCAAGTCTTCTGTGGAACCTATACAGAATCATTTCAGCATGCTAATAGGTCAGCTGCTGTCTGAGATACCTCTAATTAAATGTTTCCTAACACAATTAGAAAGTGTGACCATGGTAAGGATTATTTTTTAAGTGACACCAATAGGATTCTGACCTGTCACAACACAGAGGAAAATTACCCCATTCCTAGTTGTATGACCCAACAGACAGATTCTGCCACCTTTTCTTAGGTCGAGTGGTACTTTACTAGGTAAGAAGTTCCTTTTCAATCACTGGGACTCTTTGTGAAATGAGGCACTACTGCGCATGAGTAAGGCCAGCAGAATCAGATCCTTACAGTGTGTGAAAGTTCAGGAGGAATCACGCAGGGTCACCTTCTGCCAGACATGCCAACTCTGTGAATTAATCGCGAAAAATGCAATTTCGAAGTAAAATGAAGCCTGATTCATGATTTCAATATAGAACACTCAAAGGTCAGGATTTCCTGACCTTTGAGAGTTCTAGCCCAAGATCATGAGTCGGGCTTAATAATTTTACTCAGAAATTGCTGTCAGCCCCAGTGGCTGGGGCTCCTGCTGCCAGTCAGCCCCAGTGCTTACTCACACAGACTAGTACTTTACTCCATAAGTAATCAGTGTGGTTCCTAATGGAGTAAGGTGCTACTTAGCAAAATTAAGGATGTCATAATCTGGCCCATAAATTTCTACATTCACTACCTATACATATAGCATATTGTCCCAGCTGATGTCTCAGCAACTGATTTGATCTCTATATATTCTAGAAAAAATGTTTAGCTTAGAGCAGGGGTTCTCAGACTTTTGTACTGGTGACTCGTTTCGCACAGAAAGCCTCTGAGTGCGACCCCACCCCTTACACAATAAAAAAACACTTTTTTATATATTTGACACCACTATAAATGCTGGAGGCAAAGCGGGGTTTGGGGTGGAGGCTGACAGCTCGCGACCCCCCCATGTAATAACCTCATGACCCTCTGAGGGGTCCTGACCCCCAGTTTGAGAACCGCTGGCTTAGAGACAGATGTAATCATATGGTGATACTGTATTTATGGTCACATGCTTTTAAGCACAAACAGAAAATATGCTTCTAGATGGCTACCACACAATTTGTGAGATCAAAAGACTTTAAGCAACCTGAAACCTGTAAGCATTTGTTATGTCCTAGAAAAACAATGCCTTCACTAGCTTGTTGCTATTAAATGGGGAATGTATTAAGAACCAAGAGATAAGTTATGCCAGTGTATTTAATGGATTTCATTGACATGATGAATATTTCATATCTTCAACGTATCAGAAAACTGGATTTGCATCCAGAATTTTAAGTCCATTTTGTAATCATTATTAACCAGTACTCTTCTTTCATTATAAGACTACTTGCTTTAGCCCTATAGTAACCTAACTCTCTGCTCCATCAAATTGCGTTATAATCAGCCTCATTGTAAAAACATAATATTGGAACATTGAAACTGCTAAGCTCTTGAGGCTATAAAAAGTGGGAATGTACTGAAGTGAGATCTTTAGACTAGCAGCAGTTGCACTGTGAAAACATAACCTCTTCTGAGCACATCCTGTATATATAAGCTATTTTCCCCTTATAGATAGGACAACAAACAGCCCTGGGCCACTTTTGGAGCCAATTGAGCTTTTTCAAGCAAAGCAGTTTTAGAAGGTGGTGTTTGTCACATTCCAAATATACATGCTGTATTTTGTTTTTACTTCATCGAAGTACAGCAATCAAATTTTGAGTGTTTAGTTTCAAGGAGAAAAGCTAGTATGTATTTTTCTCGAAATAGCTTATAATTTCCTGGGCAAACATGTCAAAGATAAGGAAATTAAAAAGATGATAGGCTATATAATACCTAGCAGGAAAATGCATCTAATTATAAAGAGTTCCTACGAAAATTCTGTATGATGTTGCATACTTCAGTTCCTGTTGTTGTTTTTTATGATGTTACGTTGTTAAACGAGTTTTGGATGGAAAGCATGTGCAGCGTAAACGACAGTATACAACCGTGCACCAATATTAATTAATCATCAGCTTCCTGAATGGAGCCTCTATGAGGCTGGAGGCAAAATCAAGGGTTTGCTTGGTTTCCAGAGCATGCAGTGCACTCTGTACTGTACAATTGGGAACATTCATGTTATGAATATCACCTTGTAATTCATGTTGTATGAGGCTGGGGGTAGCTGGCCTGAAAGTTTGTGTTCAGCAGAAAGACTCATAACCCTATGTTAGTTATTCAGTGGTGGGGACAAACTATGCAGACTAAGATCAAGTATCTTTTAATTAAATTTCCTGGCATTACAGTAAGGAAAAAGAGAATCAGTCACGCTGTACAAAATATTTGTATGTGAGGTTTATATACTTAAGGTCCTTTGTCGGACTACGTTTTAGAAATGGTGATGATTTTTTTTTTTAATGGATGGACACACTCAAAGTTTATTGAGACTTTGGCATCAGCAACACAGTGCAAATATGTTAAAAAAGTGGTGCATAGATTCTCCCCCCCTCCACTCACCCACCCACACATCTCCCGTGGCTACCATTTTAAAACTGAAGTGAAGAGCATTTTCACAGGGCTGGTGAATTGTAAGGGTGGGATCATGCAAAACATGGAGTATGTCAATTGGTGTTAAAACGTCAGCATCTTACCAACAGATATTGCAGTGGTATCTGAGATACCACAATATTTCCTTGTACACATCAGATAGCGCTGTGTGGTAACTGGGCAAATGCTAGGTTTGTAATGGCAGTGACAGCGTTATCATCACTGTTGTTCTCATTGTAGATTTTTGAGGATTGCATTAAAATGCATTATTAGAGGATATGGGGGAAGGCATGTTAGGGGGCAATGCAGAGCACAGTGGTGTGCAATACTGTAGTGCAGAGTAGACCCTTGTTCTAGACAGTATAGTTCAAAACAATACTGCTTACAATTATTAAGCTGCAGGGTTTGAGACCATCAGTGTAGACAACTGTTCTGTTTTTAGGAGGGGTGATGTCATGGTGCTGTGCACAATTTAGTATTCGAGTGAACAAGAGTTGCTCCATCAGCATCCCCAAACTGGATGATATATTTTTTTTAAAGGAAGAGACTTGTATTTTTACACAGCTCCTGATAGTGTGAGATGGGAAGCATGTTTCATATTAAAATTGTACTGTGCCAGATCCTCACCTGGTGTCAATGGGAAATGGAAGCAATGGAGCTACTTTGCCTTACACTAGCTGAGGATCTGCCCAATGTTTAGATGGATAGTGTGGTTGTATGTGTGTATGTGTGTGCACGTATACATGACATAAATGAGTCTTGCAAAATATTCACTTGTTCACTTACCTATAATGTTGCTGTTTTTCTTAATAGTCTCCTCATGATAAGGGCTGTTGAGCAGATTATCAGCCAGGACTCAGAAGAGTTTTACAAGCACACTCGCATGCGCTCTCTTTCTAATATATGACTGAACAATAGCTTCACCAACTCTAATACACTCGGGATATTAATTGTATCCTGACAGGTTTGATTGTTCGGGAAGTGAGCATTGAGATTTCCCGTCAGCAGGTGGAAGAACTCTTTGGACCTGAAGATTACTGGTGCCAGTGTGTCGCTTGGAGCTCTGCCGGCACTACTAAGAGTCGAAAGGCCTATGTTCGCATTGCATGTGAGTACCTGTTCTCTGGAGTGAGGTGACTCTGGGTTGTTTGGGTGGGGACTTCTGCTTTAACCACACACACTGAATAGTCCTTGAATCTTCTGTGGTGGTTGATGCAGCGTGTCAGACTTCAGACCACCAGTATTGCACTTAGATGTGTCAGTTCATCATTTCTTCTGTTTCTGAGAGCCAGACTTGCATCTTCCTCCCTCCAGGTTTATAAAAAAAGAAGGCCAACAACAGCAAATTATTTGTGACGTTCTGCAATGATCCTGACCCAAGGAAAGTATTTGCAGCTAGTAGGCTGGAATTTATCAAAGCAAACCCTGTGATGGGATAAGAACAATTCCCTTGTGTCTCTGCAGCCATTTAATAATGCTGCTTTTGCCTGACAAACAAACAGAGACCAAATTTAGCATATCACTGTAATCAGAGGGGAACTATGATAGCAAACATAGGCACCTTAACTCTTAACATTTCATCCTTGCTATGCATGGTTATTAACCTCAATATTTATTTTAAATCCTTTCTCCACTCTCACTCCACCCACGAAAAAAAAGGACAACCAATGTCCAGACAATAGCTCCTCAGTTGACAATACAAATATTTTAATGTTGATTAATTTTCAAAAAGGGGCTTGTCTCTGTAATACAGCATTTACAGTGGGGATTCCCATTTCCCTTTCATGCGGATTAAGTGAGTTTTATTTAGTACAATGCAAGCAAGCTGTGTAATTCAGAAATCATTTCACCTGCCTTTGGAAAAAGGAACAAAGAAACATTGTTTGGTGTACCCACAGCTGGATACTTGTCTGGCTTGACTATTCTGAATATAGCCTGACATTTTAGAACAAGAGAAGAGAATTCCTCTTCCAGAAAAAAGAACATCTCCCTTACTAACACCTTTAAGAAGGAAGACTAATGAAGCACTGTTTGCTTATCATTTTGCTATGAAATAGTGTCATCTCAACCCATTACTAATGGCTTTTTAGGACTCCATCCTGCTCTCAATAAAGTCACTTGGGTCGAGGCTGCTGAGTGCACTTACAAATCGAGCCACTTTTATTTACATGTCTAGGTACAGATTTAGGAGGCTAATTTTAAGTACCCAAGTTGAGCACTTTGACCTAAGCTACTTGACTGGAAATGGATCTTGCCTACAAATTTTTGATTTTGAGGTGGATCTGGAGAAGAATCTCCTCAGAGTTCAGTGGAGTTTGGATGAAAGGTTTTGGCCTCGTCCCTCATACAAACACAGACTACTTGTAATCAGTTTATCAGATATTATTGCATCAGATAATAATACCTGGCTCTTACGTTATGCTTTTCATCAATAGATCTCAGAGTTTTACATATAGAAGTCAGTATCATTATTAGAACTGAGCAAAAATTTTTAGACTAATAGTTTATTCACCAAAAAATAAGTCTTGGATTGACCAAAACTATTCATGATTTTGGGTGAATTTAGCAAATAGTTTTGACCAAAAAAAATGGGGGAAAATCAGAAAAAGTCCAAACATTTCATTTCAACGTTTTTGAAACAAAATGTTGTGACTTTTCATTTTGAAACACTGGTTTGTTTAGAAATTTAGCTAGGCTCAATTTATTAAAATAAAGATAAAAAAATCCACAAAGAAAATAAAATATTATGTTTTGGGTTGCACAATACAAGTCATTTAACCTGAAACAAAACATTTTTACTTTTTCGTTTTGGCAGGAAAAGTGAAAACAATCTGTTTGGGGTCAAACCAAAACAAATTTGTTTTCTTATTTTTATTTTGGTTCAACTACAGAACCGAAAAATTTATTATTCACTCAGTTCTAATAATTGCCCCCATTTCAAGGATGGGAAAATTGAGGCCTAGAGGTACATGGACTTGCCCAACATCCCCAGCAGATAAGTGGCAGAGTGAGGAGTAGAACCTGAGTCCCCTTCTGATACTTTATCCGCTCATTAGGTCATGGTGCTCTTAGGAGTAGTTAGGTACTTCGCTATCACAACAATGAGTAAATGTGATGCCATCTGTCAAGTGCTAACTGGCAGGGCACCAAAATCTAGCTGGTGATTTAATACAGATTTTGTAATCTAAAAAAGCTGCTGAAACATCGCTAAAGCTCTCTGAAGCACAGTGCTAACATTTGGAATGGGTAGTTAAAGTTCACTGCTTTCCTGTCAGAAAGACCATAGAGAACTCTAGAAATGTTTGTTTGCCCCTAGAAAAGGATTCAGTACAAAATGCCACGCATGAAACACTTCACATCTGCATTGAATCCTAATTTCCCCTGGTTCTGAAGTGTTTCATACGTGGCATTTTGTACTGAATCCTTTTCTAGGGGCAAACAAACATTTCTAGAGTTCTCTATGGTCTTTCTGACAGGAAAGCAGTGAACTTTAACTATCCGTTCCAAATGTTAGCACTGTGCTTCAGAGAGCTTTAGCGATGTTTCAGCAACTTTTTTAGATTACAAAATCTGTATTAAATCACCAACTAGATTTTGGTGCCCTGCCAGCTAGCACTTGACAGATGGCATCACATTTACTTCAATTAAGAGTTTGAATGTATATCAGATGAAGATAACAGGGCAATGTTAAAGTTACAGATGTGTAATTGCCTTTCATGAAATTAGATATATATATATATATACACAGGAACTGCACTTTAGCCAAGAAGCTGTCAGTGATTTCATCATAAACTTCAATTTTCAGAAGCTTGTAACTTAGCTGTAAAAAAAAATCATTCTGGGCTGAAAATTGACATCCAAGATCTTTGCTTGTGATTGATATTTTTGACCACGTTTGAGAGAGAGAGAGAGAGAGAGAAAAGTCAGTCTAGTAGTTTTTATAGTGCTTAAGTGTATTTTTAAAAATGGAGGAATTGAGCCTATGAACTTTCAGTTTTGCTTTTTTATGATAATTTTTTTGCATATTTTCCCTTGATCTGGGGCTTTTTGGACAATTATGGCCCAGGCCTGTAGCCTCTATTCACGGGAATAAGAGCTGCAGTGTTGGGTATTTAGCCTGCAGATTTATGCTGAGCAGCAAAAGCACAGTCACAGAAAAATCATCTATTTTAAATTACAATTTTTTCAGTTGGCCTCATAGGTAAATAATAAATATTTGTATGAACTCTAAACACATACAGTGTGTACATCAGTGAGTGGAGACATTATTGTCTAAAAGGTAATAATTAGCCAAATTTTAGGCTCAGTTATGTCAGTATTAATCCAGAGTCACTCAGTTGATTTCAGTGGATTGACTCTGAACTGACACCAGCATAAGTAGGACCTATTTCAGCAAGATACTTAAGCACATGCCTAACTTTAAGTAGTCCCACAGGACTATTCCATTGCTTAAATTCCAGCTCAAGGATCAGCAGCCAAGGTCTGCACCGTGCCAAACCTGACTGTTGTTTTCCTGAGACTTTTCCTACTCCAGCCCTGTCAGGCTTCTGCTCTACCACACTTGTGAGTAAACCCTTCCTTAAGGCCCAGAATCCCAGGCTTTTACTCTCCTGAGTGTCTTCTCCTTTCCCTCTCTAAGCCCAAAGAGTGACTGCCATCTCCTGCCCTCACTTCCTGACCTTATACCAGCCCTGCCTGCCCCTGCCCAGCTGGTCTTCATCCCCACTCAGTGCTTGATCATCAAGACTCACTTCCCCTCGGGATGGCCTATCAGGTTACTTAACCCATCCTGGGCCACAATAAACCTCTCCAGGATAGTGTGGGGTGAACACCCCGTCACACCTGTCTAGACTCGATTTGAAACATAACTAAACATTCAACAGTAACCATACCCATATAACTGTAAAATCTCAAATCCTACATCCTCTGGGCATGCCAAGGTAGGCTGTGCATGATGACATATCACTAATCAGAAAGAGCAAGTGTGCCAACATTTAAAATAGGCAGTAGGAGGGTCCAGCATTTCTGCCTGAGGGAATGGTTACCCAAGAAGTTTATTGCAGTGCAGCTGCACCACTGCTGTAAGCTCTCTAATGTTGGCATTCTAAGCCAATGGGAAAGAGCTCTTCCATCAGTTTAATTACTAGATCCTCCACAAGTGGCAGTAGCTATGTCGGTGGGAAAAGCTCTCCTGCCGACATAGCACTGTTCACACTAGTTTGTATGTCAGTGTAACTTACGTTGCTCGGGGAGTGGGGTGATTTAGTCACACTGGTGAATTTCACAAGCTGGTGCATGTTGGGGAACCGTGGCCCAGAGCACCACTAAGTTAGGAAAGAACTGTCCTTGTGCTCTCCTGGTCATTATCTGGGACAAGCAATGGGCGGGGAGGGTCTTTACACTCTCCCTCATATTGTGCACATGCATAGAATCCCTGCAGAATCTGGCTCTTAAATTTGCCTGGAGTGAGCACACAATGCTGAGTTTTGAAGGAAACAAAACACAACACAACTCTCTGTGAGGTTATGACATCAAACCAGACATTTTTCATTTTTAATAAGTACAAAAAAGTGAAGGCTAATATATCTGGGGGAAGGAAACCCTACAGTGCTCTGTGTGCAACAGTTACTTCACATTAATAGCCGTAGCTGGTGATTTCAGCACAAGTCGTACCGTACCCTGATGACATAATTAGCCTTTTCTAGCATGTTCAGAAGAAAGTTTCTTTTTTTTTTTTTCATTCTGGCCCCCAGTGTTGTTGCTTTGCAGGGTTGTAGAATTATTGTATCCTCTGGAGGACAAGTTCTGAAGTCCATTAAAACAAAAAAAAAATTGCATTCAACATCTCTGTTCATTGACCATGTAATAGAATTAACTGAAAAGTAATTTGAAAGTGTGAAGAATGTGCATCCTGGAAAAGCAGCTTGTATTTATTTAATTCAAGGTCAGGCATGTGTTGTAAAGTACATAACAACCTAGTCAATGGAAATTCTCTGTAAAAAGTCAATTGAAAAATCACATCAGTAGAGAATTTCAGTTGGTCAAGAGGGAAGGCATCTTTAAATTTGGAGTAAAGAGTGATGTTTTTCAGAGGGATACACGTGCTGGAAATTTAACCTGGAAGTGAAACTGATTCAGAACTCAAAGTTGTGACTTCTTTCAGTGTGTAGAACTGGGTGGTGTGAAGTCTGCAGCTTTGGCCCATTCGTAATTAAGGTTTGGACCATTCTCATCTATCAAGGTTATTCCTGAATAGTGGGATCGAAAATCCATGATTTTCCCTGGATTTCTTCCACTGGAGAGTTTGGTCTCCCCACAACAAAGAGACTAGAAGGGGTTCACCCTTGTAAATTGGCAGATTCCCTAGGATCTGTTTAGACCTGAAAATCCTAGGTATGTTAATTATCTAGCAAATGGAAAACCGGAATGAATAATAGTGGAGCTGGAGAAATACAATTCATTGTCTGGGATACATGATATTAGATCAGGGGTCAGCAACCTTTCAAAAGTGGTGTGCCGAGTCTTCATTTATTCACTCTAATAATTCAACGTTTCGCGTGCCAGCAACACATTTTAACATTTTTAGAAGGTCTCTTTCTATAAGTCTATAATATATAACTAAACTATTGTTGTATGTAAAATAAATAAGTTTTTTAAAATGTTTAAGAAGCTTCATTTACAATTAAATTAAAATGCAGAGCCCCTTCCCGACCGGTGGCCAGGACCTGGGCAGTGTGAGTGCCACTGAAAATCAGCTTGTGTGCCACATATGACACACATGCCATAGGTTGCCTACCCCTGTATTAGATGGTCCAAATACAATTTTCCTCATCATTCTAGGCAAGCCCTAGCTATATTGACTCTAGGAGGTGCTCAGATGCTTTGAAATATTAATCTACACTGGGCCTAAACTATACTTTTCTTACTGAATTAAGAGACTGTAGCTTTATGGAGAGTAGACAAAGGAGTTAGGATAATTTTTTCCTTTCATTAAAAAAAATCCAAAACCATGCATTATTTTAAAACTAATATTTGAAAAATGTTGATCTGATTATATGGATAAAATCCTACATTCTCTGCTTGAGCAAAATTCCTGCTGAAAGAAATCAATGCAAGCTGTACCTATGTAACCAAGAATAGAATTAGAATTAAACCCGGTGACGGTTTCACTTGATAAAGACTAATTAAGTACTGCAAGATTTGACCTAAATTGTGGGCCAGTTCCTTAACTGGTGTCATTGACTTTAGTGGAACCAGGTCAATTTACCGCAACTGTAAATAATATCTTCTAAATTTACAGCACAATTGAATGAATGTGAAATTGGCCTGATTATCTTCTCACTTGTACCAGTTTTACACTGATGTGATTCCATTAGATTCATTGAAGTTGCACTTGATTTGCCCCTGAAAATGTACAATCACACTCAGGGCCAGTATCTGTATGTCCAACTTCTGAGTTGCTGAAAACCTGTTGCAAGAAATAAATAGCTTTCCTCCTAATTTCATCGGAGTAGGCTTTTTGTATAATGAATTTAGATGTCTTCTCATTTTTGGCTCCTTTCCAGTGTCTTGGAAACAAATGAAACTTAAAAAAAATTGCTCTTTTCCACTAAGAAATCACTATTGAATAAGGAATTGTGCTTATTAAACTTGTATTTAATTTTATATTAGTTTATATAGAATTAACTAAAAGCCTTTTTTTCCAGAATTGTTCTTTTTTAAGATGAGAGATTAAATAGTAGCTTATATATATGTCTTATACTGTATACAGATAAGATTAATGTGGTACAGGAAAGTGGATTGGTTTATGTGATGGATTATCTCCACTTATGTTGGACAGAAAGACAGATGTGAAAATAATCACATATTCATTACTGGCACTCAGGTAGTGAACCTTTTAATTCTGGGGTTCTGTGCTCATACATTATGTTGCTGAATTACCTATTTTCCGATTATTTTCATATCCCAGTGTTCTAGCACCCCAGACAATGCTGTGAAGAGACAGTTGCATTGCCTCCAAAAGATTAGAGAGTACTGTATTAGTTATAAGATCTGGGAGAAAGGGAACAACTAGGTGGGGACATTTAAAAGAAAGTCAAGAACACACAGGAGTGTGAAATATGAAAAAATGAAGGGAATTGGTTAAACATGGTATGCATATATTGGGCAGTACTAAAGAGGGGGCCTGATTCTTTCTTCCCTGCAGCTTGAGTAATTCCCAGTCAATAGGCGTTACTTGTATCCTGTGTGGAGAGAACTGGGTCACATGGTCTCTAGTTGAGATTACTCTTGGGCTGAAGATGGACCTCCTCCATCACAAGTCACAGAAAGAGAAAGAAGGCATTTGAGAACTCATCATATGCATTAGCTCATTTTACATATTCACTACACTGGAATCATTCTTGTCAAGCAGTTTTTTCTAGCAGGTCTAGATCTCTTTCAAGCTATCTCATCTCAAAATATGTATACTTTTGTCTTTGATATATATGACTTTGGTTCTGCAGTTAATGGTAAATTAGTGTATTTACAGCCAAGTGTAACCAAGACAGTTTGAGTATGTTGCATCTTTAAAACAGACTAAAAACTGAATATCTTTTTCATTGGACACTGCATGAAACATGAATCCCACCCAGTCTACCTTGGAGTAAACCTAGATAAATCTCTCACCTGATCTTAACCACCTGAGGAAAACTGCAGCTAAGTTGAGGATACATAACAACCTTTTAAGCAAACTGGCCAGCACTTCGTGGGGAGCCAACACTCAAACTCTCGGATCATCTGGTTTAGTCCCTGTGAGTCTGCAGCAGAATATTGTGCTCCATCTGGCTCCATTTGTCTCATGTCAAGTTCAGTGACACAAAGCTACACTCAACTATGCACATCATAACTGGGACAATTCAACCCAGACTGATACCATGGCTCCCTATGTTAAGTAACATCAGTCTTCCACACATCCCCCATGAGGACACTACTACCAGGTGGTTGAGAATATCAGGACAAACTCAAGCTACCACTTTCACAGATCTCTTCAACCACCCAAGGGTGTGGTTTTCACCAGCCATTGTAGACCCATTTGCCCTGCCAGGATTTCTCCACGACATTGATTTGGCATGAAGAATGGTCTGCAGCTGACATCAGAAACTAGTCTCCTATAACTGACCTGACCATATGTGTACATGGCTTTGATTTTCCATGCCAGTCATGGGTCCTTCTGAACAAAATTTCGAATAGGCTAAGTTCAACAGACAGCCAGTCTTCACATCTGGGGCCAACAAGAGGATTCCACATGCAGCTGTGGCCAAAGGCACACAATAACACACATTATGATAACTGCCATCTGACCAGATTTGATGATGGTTTGAAGGCTCTGCTCTTCACTGAGAAGGCTGCAACAAATTGGCTTGGAAAGCTCCACATGCACTAAGAAAAAGGGTTATGATTAGGATATACAATAAATGCAAGCCTTAGGGTTTCACAATATTGAGTTAAAAACACATTGAATTAAAATGGACATTAATGTTATTGTTAGTGTTACTTTCATTTAACAAATCTCTGAATTTGTGTGTGTTAATACCTTCGCGGGGGAGCCTTGGGGACATTCTGCATATGTTGTCATATCTCATACAAATTAATGTCTTGCAACAGAGCCTGCTTCAACCCTGCAGGGGATGGAAATATAGCAATCAAGAAGTTAACTAAAGATTTGTGCATTTATTTCTATAGAGATATTCTGCTGCTAGAGACAGATTAATGAATCAGAAAAAAGTGTTTATGCAGAATTTGGGTGTTTTGCTTACAGAAATGCCTTTAGAGTTCCTGTATGGTATAACTTTAGCTTCACAGCTAATTGCAAATGCACACCTAAAATCACTAACTACTACACTTTCTTTGATACATTTATGCTCTTCAAAAGACCACCTGCCAATGCTGTGAAAAATTCAAGGTTTTTGTTTTATGTTTTTTTCCAAGGTAAAACTGAACCTAATGGTTTTATGGATTAAAAAAAAAACTTCACATTTGCATTTTAATTATTATAATATATAGTTGAAAAAATACTAGAAATATTAGACTCTGCTTTCAATTTCTAAATGAAAACTTTGAATCTTCTAAAATATTAAAATGGAAGTGATGAGAAAACTTATTATGCCTATTAGGAAAAAATAAAGAGGTTTAGATATATCTGGAAGCTTAGACCAGGTCTACACTACAAACTTATGTTGGTATAACTACGTCGTTCGGGGTGTGAAGAATCCACATCCCTGAGCAATGCTATTTTAGCAACCGAACACCTGGTGTTCTCCTATCAATATAGCTACCACCTGTTGTGGAGGTAGATTAACTACGCTGACGGGAGAAGGTCTCCCATTGGCATAGGCGCGTCAGCACCTAAGTACTACAGTACGCAGCTGCATCAGTGCAGCGTTTTAAGCATAGACCTGCACTTAGAAGGGAAAGGGAATGGATGGAGCCATTGGTGATTGTAGAGAGGGGGGTAGTAAGTAAGTGGAATCAACTATCATTGAACTGTAGGGAGAGTGGGTGGGGTTGTGAACTGTTAAGGAAGCAAGAATCTAGATACTTTTGAAAAACAAGTAGGCATCAGATCAGGTCGTTCTATGTAAAGATGGCTAGCTCATATTACTTTTCAGTCTTTACGGTGCTGAATTTATTCAGTGGCTTTTCCTTTCCTCATTCTAAGTGTAGTAAATTTGAAAGTTTGCTGATCAACTATGAAATGGGTGATTGTCATATAGGAATTTATCTGACTCAATGTGCCTAAAGTTGAAGGAAGTAGTACAAAACAAGCAATTAATCTGAGAAAAGGCAGACAATCCAACTCTTCAGATTCTTCAAGCTCAAACACTGTCCTAGTTGCTGAAGATGCCATCAAAGAATGCAAAGAAGTATGGCAAGAATATCTTTGCCTTTTGCTCAAATAACAAAAATAAAACTAGTCAGAGGAGAGAACTTCTTGAGTCCAGTCATCCTAATTTCCTTACCTCTGGGTATTCACCATACAATCTAAACTTCATTGAGAAAGGAGCATCTAGCACATTGTACGTTCAAAAATTATTCTGAGGCCACCATAAGCCTGGTTGGTTGACTGAAAAAGGAAGATTGATGCTCCAGCACCCACTGATATTCAGTGGAACTCTCAGGAAAATCGTGGGCCATATTTTGAACTCTATTACAGCTATTTTGCACCTGTTTGCACAAAACTTTCTGAAGCCAGAGGATCTAGTCAGTGGAAGATTCCCCCTGAAAAGGTGAATCCTTTGTCTTCTTTGCCACACTTCTACTGGCTGCAAGTGTTCGGAGTACGGCTGAGGAAAGGGTGTTTTTCTGGGGTATCCCTACATTGCAGCACTCCTCAGCTACTAGAAGTTGGGGACCATTATCAGCTGATGTCATTTAAAGCAGTCTTTATGCAGGGGACTAGGTTGGTGCAGAATTGGCCTCGGTATTGTGTTGGAGATACAAAGGGATCTCTTATTTCCATCCTCTTCAGTTGTGCTTATTGTTCTTTGGGCACAGCTGAGACTGTGGTCCTGTCTCTCTACATTTACATCCAACTAGAAGGTCTGTGTTGAAATTTGCACCAAGCATGAGGATGACTTTGATCAAAATACAGCATGTGTTTTACACAAGGGGCTCTCCAGAGAGAGGCATGACATTTATAAAAGCAATTGATAGAGGTTTCAGAGGAATTTGCCAGATTACAGGCTGATGAGACTAGTGTCACAGTCTTACTGGAAATCTGGTTTGATCTAAGTAACAACAAAGAACTGGAACCACACAAGAACAAAATCAAAAAATAATTCAGAGAAGCTATGGAACCTTTCTGTTACTCAAGCCACCAGTGCAACTGATCTCAGATACAAGGGTCATAGACTCAGCTGTGAACAGGAAGAAGTAACTGAAATGTGGCTGATGGAACAGAGTCCTGAGTTTCCTTCTTCTCCACTACCCCTTGAAACTGAAAATCCAGATTTCAACTCCCCAACCCATGTTTGCAAAAGGTGGTGTCACAGTTTTGTCCCAAGTAGTGGAAAATTATAGAAGGAAAATCATGGAAGACAGGACAACTGAATTCAGAATTTTGTCAATTGGAAAAAGATCTTCACTCCTGTCCACCTAGCTCGGCATCACTCATACATAGTTGGAAAAATAAATATAATATGTAATTCATTTTCATGAGTATGTGATTTATGGTAACCTGATTAGCTTTTGTGGGGTTGAGGGAAATTAAAACAACATTTGTCCTTTCATCCTTTAGAACTTTTGTCTCCAACAGAATACAAACTTTATTGCTCAAATTTTTCTTACTCATGTCTCCATTAAATAAGGTTAAAAAAACAAAAACAACCACCCTACACACATTATCTCTTGTAGTAAAGAATTTTTATGTTCTTAAAAACTTATCTTCCTTAATGCATCTCTGCAAAAGGCTGCTGCTTCTCTTATATGACATCAGCTCATACTAAATCAAAGTTGGGTGAAAAAGAATGTTTTAAAAAGCCTTGCTCATTTTCTGAAGACGTTGGTATGTTTGTTTTAGAGGGAAAATCCTAGTTAGAGTTACTGGAAAGAGCACAAAACAGAGTTGAGGAGTCTTTAAGGTCTGCCAAGGGCAGAAATCCATCTTTTCCTGACATTAATGCTGCATTGTTCTGTACATTTCTGGTTTACATCTAATTCCTGGCTGACAAGTGTCCGTTTTTCATGCTTATTCATCAGTCACCCTTGCATTAGCACTGCCTTGAAGGCGTCTGCCCTGCCTCTTATCGCCTTTCTCAGAAATGATAAAGGATATCCTTTAAGTTTTACCCACCCATGCATCACAATAAAACCCAGAATTACAATGAAGGAATAAAACAGTTTGTAAAAATAATAAAAAAAAAAAAATAGAAAAAAAGGTCATTCTTTGCTGACTGCAAAGATGAAAGCCAAAAAAAGAAAAGGAAGCAGAATAATACCAGGAGTTAAAATGATTTGTACGCAGAAACTGTTACCTTTGGGAGATTAAAAATTAGACTAAGGATGCATTACACTTGGAATTTAAAACTGAGCCGTTTCAAGATTCTTCACAAAAAGGGCTATTTTTCCCCTCCAAAAAGCAAAGAAATTCAGATGTGGGTTTAGATTGATCCCTCTATTCTATTTGTCCAGTTTTACAGCAGTGGAAAACCATTGATTTCAACACAGTTGTGAATGAGGCCCTCTATCCTGATTGCAACAGATTGTCCCTAGGTATTTCAGGAGTCTCAGAATGGTGTCTCGCCCCAGTGTGCTATGTGTGTGTTTTGTGCTATGCCTGTAATACGTGGCACAAGAACAGTCATTGACTTCACTGAGACTGCACATTAGTAAGGAAAGTCGGGTTTGGCGCAGAGTTGCATCCCAGAATTTTAATCCTTAAACCTGAATTTCTTTCCATTACATCACGCCCTGGACAGGAGGGGGAAGAATAAAAATATCTGTTGTACAGGCTGAGAGTTCTAGCCAAACCAAAACCACTTCCACAGAAGCTCCAAGGTGACGCCCCACCTGCAGCCATAAAGGTTGCACCTTTGGAAGCAATTATTTATGTAGTGCTTACATTGTGCAGCTGTATGAGCCATCACCTTTTGATTCTCCCAAGCCTGATATGGCTGCTAATGCAAGAATCAGGCTTCATGGGAATGATACCAGAAAGGTATATTAATCCCCTAGCATCCTAGCATAAGAAGTGGATTCTTCCTTGTCTGATCTAATTCACCTTGGAAGAAACGTTAAGGGTCCTGGAGCTAGGGCTCCAACCCAAGCCCATAAGGGGTTTTTTTTTAAAGGCCATTTTTCATCAAAAAACTGATTTGCTCAGAAACAGCCCCAGTCTTATACCAGTGGGATGTATCTAGCTGGAAGCAATAGGTGCTAGAGTCACTTACATGAGCTCTCCATCTCCTCAATGTTTGTAAAAAGCTTAAAATAGAACTTTTGTTTGTTTGCTTTTCACAGCAGGCCAACTTTATGCTTGGATAGTTAAACATACTTTACAACCAGTATCTGTCTGCAGCTATCTGGTGACTCTATGGATTGGGAGGACATATATAGTTCTGGATGGATAAAGCTCTAAGCACACAGGATGAAGTTGACAGAATGGAGTAGAAGAGCTCCATATCTTGCAAATGAGTATTATTTACTTGATAGTCTCTAATAGCTCCTTTGAGAACATTCCCCTCTGTTATGTCAGACCTGTACTTAGAGTATTTTTTAGTTTGCAGATCATTGACCCACTGTAATGCAGTGGCATTTTCAAAATATCACCGCAAATTAGGTCACTGAGTGATGTGGAGCTTCATGTGCATTAATCCCGCCCGGTAAAAACTCTACTGAAATTTTGAACACGTACTGCTCACACTCAACTCTGCCACCCGTTTATAATAATCAGAAGAAGGCTTGTTTGTGTACTAAATGTAATTATTGCACGTTATGGGTAATGTATTTTAATTTGTAAGTATTAAAGCTTTGTTTTAAAAACAAAGCATTTTATGAGATGAGGAATATTGTACATGTGTATGTGCGTGTATACATATGTACACACACAGTATTCCTCATCTCATAAAATGCTTTATATATATAGTGTTTCTGTGTGTATGTAGGTGTATCTAATATATATAATCTCTCTCCCTCCCTCTATATATTTTGTGTGTGTGTATAAAAGATTATTGAGTGAGCTTCAGATCTACATTTAATGCTTTGGAAGGGAAATGGGAAGACATAAAACAATATGTCGGGGAAGACTTAGGATTATCTATCTATCTAATCAAGTTACACTGCACTCGTGGTATCTGACAACCTGAGATTTATTATTTGCTATTTATGACAGTATACTATTATTATTAACACTATATTCTCCTATTATCTCCTAGTTTTAATCTGAGAGCACAATAAAACCTGTTGTAATAGTTCCTAAAATGTATTTATATACACACGTCGGATGTAGAATCATAGTTTCATAGAAATGTAAGACTGGAAGTTACCTTGATAGGTTATCTAGTCCAGTCCTCTGCACTGAGGCTAGACTAAGTTTTATCTAGACTATTCTTGACAGGTGTTAGTCTAACCTGTTGCTAAAAATGTTTAATAATGGAGATTCCATAAACTCCCTATGTAATTTGTTCAAGTGCTTAACTATCCTTACAGTTAGGAAGTTTTTCCTAATGTGTAACCTAAATCTCCCTACCTGCAATTTAAACCCATTACTTCTTCTCCTGTCCTCAGTGGATAGGGAGAACAATTTATCACCCTCCGCTTTATAACAACCTTTTACATACTGGAAGACAGTTATAATGTCCCTCCTCTGTCTTCTAGTCTCCAGACTAAACAAACCCAGTTTTTTCAATCTTTTCTTGTGGGTCATGTTTTCTGGACATTTAATTATTTTTGTTGCTCTCCTCTGGGCTTTCTCCAATTTGTCCACATCTTTCCTGAGATGTGGTGCCCGGTACCAGACACAATACTCCAGCAGTGGCTTTATTGGTGCTGAGCAGAGTGGAAGAATTACTTCTCATGTCTTGTTTGCTTCTTTTGCAACGGTATTACATTGTTGACTCATATTTAGTCTGTGATCCACGATAGTCCCCAGATCCTTTTCTGCAGTACTCCTTCCGAGGCATTATTTCCTGTTTTGTATTTGTGCAATTAATTATTCCTTCCTAAGTATGGTACTCTGCATGTATCCTCGCTGAATTTCATCCAATTTATTTCAGACTATTTATCCAGTTTATCAAGATCAATTTGAATTCTAATCCTGTCCACCAAAGCATTTGCAATCCCTCTAAGATCGGTATCATCAGCAAACTTTATAAGTGTGCTCTCTATGCCATTATCCAAATCATTTATGAAGATATTGAATAAAATATATTAAATACATTTGCTGGATGGAGGCAATGCATCTCTTTTGGGAGTGTCTTTATAGATGCATTAAACATTAAACTCTATTTTTGTATTTTACTCAACTAAATACAGTTATTAATTTTTGTTTGTTTAAAATCTAAAAGAAAAACTGAGAATGCATTACACTTCTGAAGTACCGTTACTCTGAAGGACTCAACATTCTTTACCAACATGAACGGATTAAACCTCACAAACACCCCTGTGAGGTAGTTGGTGTTATATCCTTTTTTATGCTGAGCAAACTAAGAGCTTGTCTTCACTTTCAGTGCTACAGCGGCTCCTATGCTGATAGGAGAGCATCTCCCGTCAGCGTAGTTAATCCGCCTTTCCACGAGGTGGTAACTGTTGCAATGGGAGAAGTTCTGTAGTGTAGACCTGGCCGAAGGAGGTGAAGCAAACAGAGAGATTAGTCAACATTCCCAAGGTCATGTAGCTAGTCCTCAGCACAGCCAAAAATAAAATTAGCAAGTCATTCTTACTACCAGCCTTCTTGCACCGACCACTAGACCACACCAACTTCCAGTTCAGGGTTTGTTTTTCTGCTATAGTTTTAAGACCCCTGAAAAGCAAGGTTTTATTGAGAACCCTAAAAACAACACACTTATTGTAGTGCTGCACAATGTCTTTTCTAATTCTCCAAAACTATTGCTTGTAGCCACAGCCCTGCCCTGGGTGTGGCATGGATGCACACCAAGTCAGCAGCAGCTCTGGCAAGAATATGCCACAGGAAGCTCTGAGCATATTGTGCCTCAGGGAGCACAATGTTTTCTGGTGCTTACTGCCCCGCCTGTCAAAGGGGTTCATTGTCCATTCCCCTCTCTGCACAGGATAGAGAGGGAGCAGAGCCGTAGCGCAGTTTTCTTTCCTCTCAGCTCCCTGTGTAGGACAGCGATGTTAGGCCTTGCCTATTCTAGGAAAATGTATCAGTTTAACTAAATGAGTTTGTTTAAAATGTTACCAAGTAAATTACCAACTTAAGCTAAATCAATATAACCAAGGGCTAAACTGGTTTAAGTACATCTACATTACAGCTTTGTACTGGTTTAACTAGACTGATTTTTAAATCCAGCTAGTTAAACAAGCACACTTTCCAAGGCCACCTTTACACTACAGGGACTACAGCAGCATAGTTATGGCACCAGAGCAATTCCAGCATAATTCTGTAGTGTGGATGCAGGCTATGAGGGAAAGGGTTTTTCCATGGCCGTAGGAATGGCACCTCCCTAAGTGATGGTAGCTAGTTCAATGGAAGAATTCTTCCACTGATCTTGCTGTGTCAATGTTGGGGGTTAGGTCGCATAGTTACAGCACTATATAGTGTGGATTTTCCACACCCCTGAGCACCATAGCTATGTTGAGCTAAATGTTTAGTGTATACCAGACCTTAGTATCGATAAGACCTTCATCCAGTGCTTCTCAAATTTTTGTACTGGTGACCCCTGTCACACAGCAAGCCTCTGACTGTGATCCCCCCTATAAATTAAGAACACTTTTTAATGTATTTAACACCATTATAAATGCTGGAGGCAAAGCGGGGTTTGGGGTGGAGGCTGACAGCTTGTGATCCCCCATGTAAGACCCTCACGACCCCCTGAGGAGTCCCAACCCCCAGTTTGAGAACCCTGGCCTTAGTCCTACAGAGCTCTGATGCTCCCTGAGTGCAGGGACTCCCATTGTGATTGATTGGGTGGGTGGGTGGGGAGAATGGGGAAGAGGCCCCTTGTGTTTTCTCTCTCTCTCTCTCTCTCTCTCTAGTATGAAGTTGCACAGGAGCCAAAAGCAATCCAGCTCCAAATGATGATGATGGTTATAATCTACTTAGATTGTAAATTCCTTGAGGCAGGGACCAACTTTTTGTTCTGTTTGTACAGCGCCTAGCACAATAGGGTCATGGTCTGTGAGTGGGGCTCCTAGGCATACAGCAATACAAATAATACATAATAATAAAATTGCTAAGAAATCTTTTCTCACAAGTTCTCCAACACAATAAAATAAAGTGAAAATATTTTTCAGTCTTTTTAGACTAGGGTCTCTCCAGGACAGAGATTGTGTCTCCCTGTCTGCTTGAAAATACCCTAACACACATTCTGCACTACTACAATCACCTGTAAATCATTGCAAGAAGAATTAATGACCTCACAACCTGCTTTTGGTTTTTACTAGATCTCCGGAAGACTTTTGAACAGGAGCCCCTGGGAAAAGAAGTGTCTTTGGAACAGGAAGTCCTGCTCCAGTGCCGTCCACCTGAAGGCATCCCAGTAGCTGAGGTGAGTGACAACAGCTTCCTGTGCTAGCAATTGCCACTTAGTTGTCCTAACCGAGGCCTAATATGTGGCTAATGGTGCAGTGAATTAGGGTATAGCATGATGAATGGATGGTAATGGAGACCTAACTGCCTGCTGCTGGTAGAATAGATTGATTGGGAACTGATTAATGACTTTGGAGTCAATTAGAATGACCCACTGGGCAGAGCCACAGGCAGTTCAGTTTTATTTTTTGTTCTCTTTCATGAAATCAGAACACAGCAGTATTATATCTGGCATCAGTAGGACAAATACCTGGTGGGATTTATGAATGCAACCCTGTTATTTTTTTTCGTGTCTTTTTTTAAAGTGAAAGTAATTGCTGTCCTTGAGGCAACTGGCTTTCATGTCTTACTAAAACATTTATTTTTAATTTGCAGTATTTCATTTTCCTCACACATTGGTGCACATACACTCTCACACAGACTGCATAGCACAGTACACGGGCCCCTACCATGATCTGATAAGGGACCTCTCAAAGCTGAAACAGGGTGGTGTGAAGGAAAATAATCCGTCTTCTAACATGGCTTCTCTGTTCCATCTAACAGCAATTAAAAACACAGGCGAGGGTACTCTGTTTTCTTACTGGCAGGAGTAACTCTGCACTATTTAGCAAAAACTGTGTACACAGGCGGTGATGGACTCCTCCATGAAAAGGAGCTTACCTCAGCATGGTGGTGGTGCTAGTGGAACAGCGCTTTGAACTCGTTCCTTGCAGAAGGGGGGTTTCAGAATCACAAGGGGACTGCTGAAATTCTAAATTCAACTCTGCTGACTAGTAGAAAAAATTATTGTTAATGATGGTAATTCCCTAATCAGAATTCTCCTCATTCTTTCTCCACCATGCTCAGAAGAAACTGATGCCAATTTGCATTAGGATAAGTTGGTCTGTCATGGTTAAGTAGCAAAGTGGTTGTCATTCACTGTTGATGACTGATTTCTCAGGAGAGCATGCTTAACGTGTTACATCTCTATCAAACTAGATCTTGGATCTAATCAGAATTGCAAAACAAATGTCCACAAACAACAGAAGGAATAATTAACATAATAGATCACACACATACACACACACACACACACTTTTCAGTAAGCTTTTTTTCTTTCCCTTTTAAGATCCTGAAAAGCTCAAAGAAGTGATTGAGTCTGATGAGCCAGCTTTCTGACAGCCATGATATTAATCAGTTGACTTTCCTCAAGAACTTATCAACTTTTGTTGCTTCTTAGCATCCTGCCAACCTACTGTTGTGTCTTGACAAGTGTATTTATAACAGGCCATGTCATATCGCAGATGCTCTCTGATAGTGGGGGACTTGGTTACCATCCCTGGTAGCTGAGCTTGCTCATGAGTGGCAGTTAGAATGTGTGCAGTGTTACACATGGCTCTGCACCTCTCAGCGACTTAACAGCTAGTTCATCTCTTCTGTCAAAAAAACCAGAAAGCCTGATTACGTGGAGGAGAGACAAACAGCATGAGTTAGCCTGATGAGTAGAAAGGGGGCGCTCGTCTGTGTTACAGACATTATGGAAGCAGCATTAGCCTTTTTAATTGTTTTTTTCTTAAATCGGATTAAATGTATCCTCCTTCCACTGAACTGCTTTAAAAGCTAATATGCCCTGGTTCCTGTGTACACTTCATAGTGCAGCATATCCCAAGAAACTGATCTCTGAAAAGATTCTCTGTGAGTTTACCATATAATAATTGCTCTTTTTCATACTCTCTAACAGACAGTTCGCTTTGTTAAGTAGTAAAGATTCACAGCTGCAAGCTAATTGGCTGTAAATCTTATTTGTACCATGGTCGGGGCAGACACCAATTAACATTTGGCTGGCTCAGGAGCCATACCCTGTCTGACATTCAAAAGAACTATTCTTAATGTTTCTCTCCCCTCCCCCACTTCTCACTTTTGAAGTCAGGAGGGAGATCAAACACCCAGATTGGAGAACAGCCTAATGCAGCTTCTTTGTAGACTCTTTCCAATGCTGTTAAAAGAACAAAGACCTGAAAACTAATGAATAGGAATACCTTAATGTGACACTTTATTACTGGCACTTGCTGAAGCTGGTATGATAAATTTAAAAAATGGAACGATGAAAGGTAACTTGGTGGGTTGAAGGATTACATGATTATTTTAATTTACAGATGAATGTGTTCTTTGTTTAAGACTTCATTTATTTGTTCACAGAACTTTCTGATATGATGATATAGTTAACGAGAAAGAAGGGACTTCAGGAAGGCAGGCAATCAGCTGTTAGGCTCTCTCACATTATAGAAAGAATGTTTTTGATTCCTGACATCCCAAGTCTGTCTGGGTAATGTAAACACTACAGCTATTAGCAATGTTTCCAGATTTGATGAGGCAGACAAGAGTACCTCAAATTATTCCTCATTACAGGGACTGCTTCTGGCCCTAGAAACAGATTACCGTGCTATCCAATCCAGACCAATCGGTGACCCACATTTTCTTGCATTTTTCCAGCTTTCGAAATGGTGAATAGTTTAAAAAAATTCTATGTTGCAGGTAACATAATTCACACTGATATTACTATATAACCCTGTCACTGAAATCTTTGCTTTTGTTTTTTTCTCTTTGTTTTAATTTGTATTATGAAGTGCTGGAAATAACCCACTGTTAGGAGGAGAGCAAATTTATCCCTGTCAATGCAAAGAGGATTTAGACATGTAATTCCTAGCATGGTAAATGGCAGTTAACCACATCAAGCCCCTATGGATCAATGGCAGAACAGATCCTTTTGTTTTTAGCAGGTTGAGCCATGTCACAGTTTTTATCCTAGCCCCTCGCCTCCTCCCCCAGGGAGGAAGAAAGACTAAGATAGAGATGAGGGAGCAAAGCTCTTAAAGCAGCACTTACCAGTGCTTTAGCTCCACTATGGCATCATGCGCATTAGAGTAGATTGAAACTATAGACACTTAAAAAGCCCAAGATCCAAATACAAGGGTGTGTGTTACAACACAATGCTCTGAAGGTCTGAGGTCAAACCAAAATTCATCCTGCTTGCTCACTGGGGACCAGGAAAGGCAACTGATGATTTGTTCAGTCACTATGGAAATCAAATCAACTTCTCTGTGGCTGTATACCCTGACCACCAACTAAGAACAGCAGTAGTGCCAGCTGCACACTGGCAGGTTGCAGAAGGAGAACTGACACAGTAGGAAAAATGAGCAGTGACATGGCAAAAATAACACAAAAAAACAACAGCTCTGGCTCTTTCTAGGTTTCCAAAACATTGCAGTGCCTCCAAAGCAATGCTTAATTGTGTGCCTTAGGGCTTCAGTAAGGATGGGAAACCAGTCCACATGGGAATTTTACATTTTAGAATCAAACTCACACCAAACCTTTCAAGCGTTTTGCAATGTCTGGGTAAGAGTTGGTTATTTCCTGACTGTACCCCAGACAAGTAATGGAAATGCTAAAATACCATAAGCAAGATTCTTATGAGATTTCTGCACATAACTAAAGGAATGAGAAAAGAAGCTGCAAAATCCGTTGCTCTGTATTTGTGCCACATTATATCATGCCTTTCCTCAACTGAGACACTGGGTTATACCGAGATAAAAGATGATCAGACGAAGAGCATCTGAACTGTTGGATACTTATTTAAATAAATAAGGCTTTTTGAGATTTGCATTTGACTATCACTAGGCATTAGGGGCCTGATTTTCAGAGATGCTGAGAACCCTCAACTCCAGTCAAGTCAATGAGATCTGCAGGCGTGTAGCACTTCTGAAGATCAGACAGTTCCAGTCCTCTGGATTACATCTGAAGCCTCAGCATTAATTCCGCCTCCTCTTGGCATGTGGACTCTTTCAGGCATCTCTGAAAAGCCAAGAAAGGAGCACATTCTTGATAGGGGCACATACTGGGATTCTCCCAAGGTAATGCAACAGAATTATTAGCAATTAATCTCTTTGCTCATTTAATTTGTTCTTTGAAAGATGCCAGTATCATATTGTGAGTGAGAAATATACTCAGAGACTTGCAGCCCCATCAAATTAGCTCCTTGCAATAGGTTATAGATCAAAACATCAATGAGATGTAAGATTAGTTAATATGCCATAAGCAGCTAAATAAAGTTTTGCATTGAAATGTGATTTGCTGCACCTTCAACAAGGAGATAATTGCTTTTCTAATTATAATTGGGCATAGCATACAAACTTGGTGACCCAGCAGAGCTTAAAAACTGGCACTATATTTATCTATCTTTGCATTTTTAATTAGGAAGAGGAAGAAAAAAAAACATCAAGGAGTCAAGTGGCAAGTGGAGGAGTTGTTTTGCTGAGTCAAAATGAGTGTGGCATAAACTTTATTCGGCTGGTTTTGCCTGAGCAAAAAGCTAGTGGCAACTAGGGACTTCTCCAAATAGGCAGCATCAGGTGGCTGCTCCATCTAATTGATTATTAATATGACTGCTGTTTGCTTTGTTTCAAGAGAGGGCTTATGTTTTGCTGCCATTATTCCTTAATTGGAACTTCATGTGTATGCATTTCATGCAAGTTCACTGTCATCCAAGGAGTGTTTTATATTCCCAGCAGGAAAGTGAGCTTGTAGAGAGGAGAGCAGAGGGGTTGATGGCCATGAATGCAGATCAGCTGGGAAATGGCATTGCCATTTGTGGTCCCTTGTGATACATGATGGAATTACCTGTGGGTCAGGTATCAATAGGGAAGAGGCTGGAAGGGGCCAAGTTGATTTGTGACATGTAAGGAGGCACATCTCTCCATCTTCCTTTACTTACCAAATGCTAACACAGACTATTTGCAAATTCCCTAGCTCCTACTTTCAGTTGTACTAATAGGTGATAAGGGCACAGACAGCCTCTTTCCTTGCCCGCAGTGCAGTAACAGGACAAGAATTCACTCCCGAGGCTAACATCCTCCCTTGTTTACACCAGTGCAAATCCACTGGCAGCCAGTGGGGATACATTGGTGTAAGTGTGGGAAGAATTTGTCTCTAGCTTTAAAAAGTGTTATAATCCAGTGAATGCTCCACAGCCACAATAGGGCATGGTCTGCTGGTCTGGAGAAACCACCAGGCCTCTCGCTTCTCTGGATGTGTCTACATGCAGCTGGGAGCAAGCCTCCGAACATAAGGAGATAGGTTTGCACTAGTGGGGATTGAGCTAGTGTGCTCTAGAATTGAGAGCCCAAGCCGGAATGTCAACTCCCCTATTTTTAGTGTGCTAGCCCAAGTCCCTCCAACACGAATCTGTCTGCCCCAGCTAGGAGGCTCACAGCTGCAATGTAGACGTACCCCCTATGAATAAAAGAAGCAGTGAGGTGCATGTCGCCATGCATTCCTCTCTCATTACCCTGCCCTGTGCAGACCAGGATGGCTTTGGGACTCAAAGTAGAGCTGCCTGACACCACTTTCTTTCATTGCCTCCAGTTAATAACAGCAGAGTTTGATGTATATGTATAGAAGATTTATAACACGGGAGAATGTAAACACAACAGCTATTAGAAATATTTCCAAATGTACTGATGAGGTAGACTTGCCTCAAATTGCTCTTCATTGCAGGGGCTGGTTCCATACCCTAGAATAGGGCCGGTGCAAGGATATTTCGCGCCCTAGGCAAAACTTCCACCTTGTGCCCCCCCTCCTCTGCCCCCCTGTCCTGAAGTACCCCTCCCACAGCAGCTTCCCCCCTCCGCCCTGAGGTGTCCCCCCCCCACGGCAGCTCCCCCCTCTGCCCTGAGGCACCTCCCCCTTGCAGCAGCTCCCCGCCCTCTGCCCTGAGGCACCCCCCCAGCCCCAGCTCACCCCTGCTCCGCCTCCACCCCAAACACGCCGTGGCTGCTTCACTTCTCCTGCCTCCCAGGCTTGCAGTGCCTAAGCTGATTGGCGCCGCAAGCCTGGGAGGCAGGAGAAGTGAAGCGGCCACGGCGTGCTCGGGGAGGAGATGGGGCAGGAGTGAGCTGGGGCGGGGAGCTCCCCTGCGTGCCATCTCCCCCCTTTCTTGCTGCAGGCAGCCCTCCCCGCGCTCCTCTGCCCCAGCTCCCTCCACCTAATGCCGGCAGCGATTGGGGCGGCTGAAGATCCGGCCACCGCGATCACTGCCAAAGAAAATGGCGCCCACCAAATCCTAGTGCCCTAGGCAACCGCCTAGGTTGCCTAAATGGATGCACCGGCCCTGACCCTAGAGACAGATTACCCTGCTCCCCCAGAAGATTAGTCCATCAGTTTCTGCTTTTGGCAAAATGACCAGAACCCCTGATCCCTGCTGGATATAGTTCTCTTAGTCTCTGAAGTATATGAGCTGATTACCATTAATGTAGCTTGCACAACTGGAACTTTCAGTAGCATTCACAAAGTTATCTCACAGTATTTTACATGATTCCTTCCTAGGGCAGTACATTCTCCAGATTTCATGCTCAAACTAGGTGATGTGACTGGTAGTACTTCATATTCAAACATCAAAGTTCCCAAGCTGTGGCCCATGGATCCCTTGCTGGCAATCTGGGGTAAAATGGCTCCTCCTCCTTTCTTGCCAGCTGTTAGAACTGTCCAGCCTAGGGTTGCCAACTTTCTAATTGCAGAAACCCAAACACCCTTGCCCCACCCCTGCCCTGAGGCCATGCCCATGCCCCTCCCCTCTCCAAGGCCCCACCACTGCTCACTCCACCTCCCTCCCTCCATCACTTGCTCTCCCTCACCCTTGCTCACTTGCTCATTTTCGCTGGGGCTGGGGGTTGGAGTGTGGGAGGGGGTGAGGGCTCCAGCTGTGAGTCCGGGCTCAGGGTTGGGGCCAGGGATTTGGGATGGAGGAGAGGGCTCTTGACTGGGACCAACAGGTTCAGAGTATGGGAGGAGACTCCGGGCTGGGGCAGAGAGTTGGGGTGCAGGATGGGGTTGGGGCTCCGGCTGAGGGTGCGGGCTCTAGAGTTGGCTGGGGATGAGGGGTTTGGAGTGAAGGAAGAGGGTGTGGGAGGGGACCGAGGGGTTTGGAGTGTGGCAGGGGGCTCCGGGCTGTGGTAGGAGGTTGGGGTGTGGGAGGGGTTGAGGGCTCTGGCTGAGGTGAGGACTCTGGGGTGGGGTCAGGGATGAGGAGTGCGGGAGGGGGCTCCACACTGGGGCTGAGGGGTTTGGAGTGTGAGACGAGGCTCAGGGCTGGAGCGGGGCTTGAGATGCAGAAGGAGGTGTGGGCTCCAGGCTGTGCTGACCTCAGGCAGCCCCAGCATTTCATGGGAACAGAGGAAGTACACGCAGCTCTCAGGAAGTGGCAGCATATCCCTCCAGCTCCTAGGCGGAGGGGCAGCCAGAGGCTCTATGCACTGCCCCCACCCACAGTCGCTGGCCCCGCAGCTCCTATTGGCCATGATTCCAGGCCAATGGGAGCTGCCGAGCCTGCGCTCCGGTTGGCGCCTATGAGCGGGGGCAGTACACGGAGTCCCCTGGCCGCCCTTCTGCCTAGGAGCTGGAGAGACATGCTGCCGCTTCCGGGAGCCACATGGAGCCAAGCAGGGAGCCTGCCTTAGCCCCACTGTGGCCAACTGGAATTTTAGCAGCTCAGTCAGCACAGCTGACCGGAGCTGCCAGGATCCCTTTTGAACTGGGCATTCCAGTCGAAAACCGGATGCCTGGCAACCCTAGTCCAGTCCTTTTTTAATCTTAAAAGAAAAATGTGGATGCCTTTAAAAATAGGACGAAACGAGGAAAGGGAGCCCATATAACTGCAGTCACTGGGGGGGCAGGGAGGGGCGGGGTGTTTGTAATACAATGGGAGACGAGGGAACAAGTGCCATCCTCAGAAATCGGAACCACCACTAGGATTCTTCTTTCTCATTAAATTTAGTGTTGGTGAAAGACATCTCCAAGCTCTGGAGAATGAAATCCTCTATCGATCTACAGCATGGACTGAAGCAGAGCAAACTTTCTCCACACTGTCTTGACAATCTGCCACAGGCCAGTTCCAGAGAGACCCCTTCTATGGCCAGAGCATAGTTCAGTCTTTATGCCTGTGTGATGACTGACTTTTTTATCCTAAAAGTGGCAGCACAGTATCTAATATCAGTTGTGGACACCCTTCTCTACTGGGAACTGAAATGAACCAGCCAGTTAGTTTAACACAGGGCCTCCAGCAGCAACCACATGGTCATGAACTGAATAAACATAGAGTTACGAACACCAGCATTACAAACTGACCAGTCAACCACACACCTCATTTGAAACGGAAGTACGCAATCAGGCAGCAGTAGAGACCCCTGCCAAAAAAAGTGCAAATATTGTACAGTACTATGTTAGATGGAAACTACTTAAAAAAAAGAAAAGAAAGCAACAATTTTCTTCTGCTTAGTAAATTTTCAGCGCTACATTAAGTCAATGTTCAGTTGTAAACTTTTGAAAGAATAATCGTTAACACTTTGTTCATTTCAGAGTAACTAACGCCATTCCCGAAGTGTTCATAACTCTGAGGTTCTACTGAATCCATAAACCTAACAGTGAAGTTTTCCATATTCTATTACCTGAGCCCTCTAGTCCATCTTCAGCTGTGAAGCTTTTTTAAATAAAAGTTCACTTCCATCTAGTACTTAAAGCAAAGTTGTAACATTCTCAAAAACAGCTAGAATTTATCTCTCTTCTACAGCACACTCTGTATAGATCTTAGAACTCAAGCAGTGAGCTGGACATATGTGCAATTAAGGAAGTGTTTCCACAACAGGAAAACAAATCCCCCTTATTGGCAATAGAAGCAGAAATAACGACAACTGAATAAAGTGTCACTGTGGTTTGCGCTCACTGTCTTATTCCCGGTATGTGTTTTGCAGTCATTCATAGTTGTAATTTCAGCCTCTTTGGAGACCACGTTTAAAAAAAAAAAAGTGTAGAAATCCATTTCCTGTCACTAGCATGCAAAGAACACAGCATCCTATTTAGTGGGCAGTTGGTAGGATGAAAGCGTGCATTTGAAACCAAATCCAAACATCAAATTAACAGTAGTCTTCAAAGAGGCATTCAACTCTCAAGATAACTAGAATATTTGTTAGCTCAGTGACCCCTCAGAAATATCTGTGAGTCTGAGTTTCTCACTTGGATGTCTCATGCTCTGTACAAACTGGTAGTTTATTTCACCAGCGAATATATATTTTTTGTTTTAATCAGCAGACACACACGTGTGATTAATGTCTTTATGGTACAAGCTAAGTCTCTCTATGGTCTGACTGTTGTAGTAACTCATGCATACCTTACTTTCCCAGAACAAAGGTTCTGGTAAGAATGCATAAAGCTGTGATTAAAATATGAGTTTTGAAAGAAATACAAGTTCAGTAGCGATACTGTTCACGAGAGCAATATAATTTTATCCTGTCTATATGACTGCATAATAAGGGAGCCCAAATACTAGCAAGAAATTGCACGGTTAAGGCAAAAACAACAAGGAGTCCGGTGGCACCTTAAAGACTAACAGATTTATTTGGGCATAAGCTTTTGTGGCTAAAAAACCTTAGACTAACACGGCTACCCCCTGATACTTGATACGGTTAAGGCAGTAGGTTGGAAATTGTTCAGTAGTTCCTGTTAGGTGCTGAGCAGCCAGCACTCCAGTGGTGCCAAATCCTCTGGGTCTGACTCTGTTTTTAGTCAAGCAAATCTCTCATTGACGTCAGGAGGTCAAATCTTGCAGTCCTTGAATTTTGTTCCTGGAAATCAATGAGTTTTGCTTAAGTAAGAACTAAATCAGGCCTGCACAACTCGTAAAGCGGCGAGGGCCATATTACTCCAAAGAAAACAGTTGAAGGCTGAACCCCACCCCCTCAGCGCCCCCAAGCCCCCCCAAAACACAACACCCCCCCAGCACCACCCAGCCACTCTGAAATGCTCCCCCCCCCCAGCACCACTCGCCCCACGGAAACAAACCCTCCTTCCCGAGCGCTGCCCCACCGAAACAGCAGTATTGAACCTTGGTAATATGTTATAGTGGGCCCCTAAGGTAGTATAATTAAGGTAAAAGAAAAATGTCTTTTTGCTAGAAGTAGAACAAGCTCTTCCCCCCACTTTGTAATCAATTTCCCTGTTGAATGAATGAGGTGTGAATGAGGAAGGTGTGGAAGGCAGGCACCTCCAGACAGCTGCAACCCTTGGAGAGGGGATGGGAGCCAGACCAGATCAGTAGAACAGGTCAGCCACTGACTCCTCACTCCTCTCCTCAGACCCCCACCCCCCAGCTCGCCTACTTACCCCCCCGCCACTGCCCGCCCACTCGCCTCTTCAGACCACCACCCCCCCGGGCTCGCCTCCTCATCCCCGCCACTGCCTGCCCGCCTCTTCAACCCCCCTCCCTCACTCGCCACTTGCCTACTCACCCCCCACAGGCCGCACAGTGAGTCCCCCGGGCTGCATGTTGTGCAGGCCTGAACTCAATTAATGACATCAAGATTTGGGCTAATGTCTTCAGTGACATTTTGTGGGTGCTCAGCACCTGACAGGATCAGACCCAGTGCAGACTTAAAAAATACAATAAAATGCTGTTGCATCTGCCACAATTACAAGAGAAAGAATTGTAAGGAACAATCCTGCATTGGCAAGGGCAGAGGATCTAGATGACCGCACGTGCCTTTTCCATCTCTGCTCTCCTATCCTTGTTGCTTCCACCTCTGGCAGTTTCTAAACCAGTCAGAAAAGCTTGCCAAGGGGTTTCAGCCTCTAGATAGTGCTAGTAGTTCAACGTGGCTGAGTTTGTATCAGTAATTGGCTCCTGTAATAGCTTTTCCCATTGATATAATCGCTTGTTTGATTAATGTACTCTCTACTCTTGTAGTCTGCACTGAAATCTTGCACTACTTTGTATTCTCTCATTTCCATGTGCGTTGCATTATTTTAGTCCACTGCTCAAAACATCCTGATTAGAGCACAGAGATATAGCTATTGTGATTATTGTGGGTTTTTCTTGCTGATGGTCTCACATATCATGGGTGGCATGTGGCAGATTCCCTCTGTTAATTAGAACAAATGTGCCAATTATGTTAATATATCTCCCGATACCAATCAGTGAATAATTAGAGACAACGCATCTGTCAACACATCTGTGTCTCACCAGCAGGGGCGGCTCCAGGCCCCAGCACGCCAAGCGCGTGCTTGGGGCAGCATGCTGCAGGGGGCGCTCTGCCGGTCGCCGGGAGGGCGACAGGCAGCTCCAGTGGACCTCCCACAGGCGTGCCTGCGGAAGGTCCACCAAAGCCACGGGACCAGCGGACCCTCTGCAGGCACGCCTGTGGGAGGTCCACCGGAGCCGCCTGCTGCCCTCCCGGCGACCGGCAGAGCGCCCCCCGCGGCATGCCGCCCTGCTTGGGGCAGCGAAATGTCGAGAGCCGCCCCTGCTCACCAGGGAGTAGAATGAAAGAATAAGCTGCAAGGTGCATTGCTCTAAACGACTGCCACCTTCAGATTGTGTGTTTCCTCAGCCAGTCACTGTGACAGCACGGTGTCATGACAGGTTTGGAAGCAACACAGTGCACACAGATAAAATAGAGTTGGTGGCAGTCCTGGTGCTCACTGGTCTGAAAATTAAATCCAAAGAACATAAGGAGTCATAGTCAAAATCAGGAGACCTTTATGTGTTCTTTGTACCACAGCACTTCTTTCAGCATTTCTTATTATTATCTAACATTTTATCTTACTTTAGCACCTAGAGGCCTCAAACAGGCCAGGTTCTTGTTGTGCTACGCACTGTACAAACATATAGCAAATGACAGTACTTGCCTCAAGGAGCTTACAAACTCAGAGTGAATTGTTGTGGATTTCACAGTCTCCTTTCTTTTGTAAGGCTAATGTGGAAGAATATTGAGTTATATATCACTGAAATTTTCCTCTGATATTATGTCCACATGGGAAAACTTCTACTGTTTGTAATGGTTATGTCTCAAATTGAAGGATTTCTGGTTTGATGACAGAAAATTGAAGTTAAAGTTATTTCACTGATTGGATTGATTGATTTCGGTGATATTTCCACATATACACAAAGGTTTATATATATTATTTTTATATGAGGTTTAAATATGAGTAACATTTAGTTACTAGTGGCCTAATTTATTAATAGTGCTAGAGACATTCTCTAATTTACTGAATTTTTAAGAGACAGAAACCTGTTTAGAGTCCCTGTGACTACTGCTGGTAAAGGTACTTCATCAGCAGAGTTGCAAAACAAATACTCACTTTAGAAATGTGGTTCACCAGAATAAAATTAGAGAAATTGGATGACTTTCTGCATGTATTAGGTTAACAACCTAACTCCTTGAGGAAAGATGGATGGGATGACATGATTTACACATCCAGTAATTGATAAAACCTGTATAATAAGAGTATGAATAATTGCTGTCACCTATAAATTATACTGTCTCAACTCTGCTCTGTTCTCTTACCTTGTGTATTTGGAGTTGCTCAATTACTGCTTACATGAGAAAATAAGTTGTGTTCTCATAAATTCTGTTTACCTCTGATGATAACACACACGCACGCACGCCTGATTTTCAGAGGTGCTGAACACAGAAGTCAGTGGCAGCTGCTCAGCAACTATGGAAAAATTAGGCCATTAAAATTAGGCAAGTAAAAATGTGTGGTAACCAAAACCTTATTTAAATGTTATAATAAGTTTTTAATTAGCTAACATTTGTACATGGTGTTGAACAAGAAAACACAAGATGTGCTAATTATTATTGGAATCGTGCTTTTTAGCTTTCACATTACTTGTTGTTGATTACTAAAATGTGTGTGTAAATATAACTTATACCTCCTGTCTAACCAGCCATCCTCTGATCATTTCCCTCAGTGATGATGATAATCTGGTGTTGGTGACATACTTCACTTCCATTGATGTAATTATGATGTCATAAACAGTGGATTGTAGCATTCCATAATGAGTAAGGCAGGAAGATTAGAAAAGACACTGTGTTTAGACACACACAAGTTAATGTTAATCAGCAGTGATGCTGCAACAGGGACATGACAGCTGAGGCTTTTGATAAACTGTATTTTTCAGACTGACTCAGTGTAACAGAGACTAAGAAATTCTTTCTGCTTTGCATGTTACATGTTATACATGGAGTAAATTTTGCTGGGGCATTATGTGAAGAGGGTTTTTTCCTTTGAGGAATTTGAAGAAGAGCCAGAGGCTCTAGACAGAGAGACCTTTGGTTTGTTCTGGTATGGAAGTCCTATTCTCATGTGATCTGCTCTGATTTAGTCAGATCAGAATTGTCTCATCAGAGGTCCAGACTGAATAAAGATTTGTACAGATTTGTGAGCAGCTGTAAGACTCCCCTAAGTTTATTTATGTAATTAATTACTGTTTTGGTATTGGGGGAAGAATGCTTTCATGACCAGGAATATCGATCTGCACATGAAAACTAAAACTATTTTGTAATGAATCCAGGCCCAGTTCTGTTCCCACAGAAATCAATGGGAATTTTGCCATTGACTTCAGTCAGAGCAGAAGCAGGTCCTCAGTATGCAGACCACAGAAAGAGGAGCAATCAATGATTCGTTTCTTTAACACAGGTTGCGTTTTGTAGAATCTCAGATTTGCAATCCTGTATTGGTATCACAGAAATACACATTAAAAAAGCAGAAATACAACACTTGTCTGTGTGGGATACAGAGGATAAGCTGATGTCTAAAAGGAAGAGTGCAGAGAAGTGAGCTTTGGGCTTGTTTCTCAATCTAGACGCACGCAGCTTTGACCAGTGGGTGATGCAGGGAACAAATATTGCCACTGACTGAATGGGAAGCTGTCCGCCTTGATTATACTTGATTCCTGTTAGGACTCAATTTGGCTGAACACCAAGGAAGAAATGGTGGGGTGGGGACAATTTTAGGCTTCTTGCCAAGGAAATGCAAATTATTGAGAAAAGCTTAGATCTTTCATGGAAAATAAAATGTGAATGCTGTTGATGGAATGGTTTCCAAAATGTTGTGCCTCTCTCTTTCTTTTTTATACTCTCTGTATCTCTCTCTCTTTTCCATTTCTCCCGCACTTTTTGCACCACCAGAATTTTTAAATGCTCTGGAAGATTAGCACTTTAAATCAAGCCCACTGCAGGATAGGATCTTTGTATTCATTCCTGGGTCTTCCTTTGGAAACAAGTAAACAGAAGGCAATCAAACACATTCAATCTAACAGCCTTGCAATTGGGTTGGGAATCACTAGCTCTTGTTAATAAAACTGTTACTAACAAAACAGTGCGCTGTTTTCTAAAATATTGACTTGCGATAAATTGAGAAGAGTCTCTATGGAGTTAATGCAGCTTTTGACTTGAAAGAATGTACCCCAAGTCTGTTACTGTGCACCATTGCAGCTATGATTCTTCATACTTACTGCGAAGACATTACAATACCCCTGTTTGTACTGTGTAATATATGGAACTAGGACAATTATAATAACTTAAGGGAAAGTTTGAAGCAAAATAGAATATATATATATATACACACACACACTTCTAAGGCCATTGCTATATACATTTTTCATCTTGAAGACTTGTGGTCTATTTAACTTCCCTATTGATAGTGAAATTACAATTATTTATTTATAGAGCACTGTATAAGAGGATCCAGTGATTTTGGTCCCAACCCCAAACAGCTTATGATATAATATTCAGTCTGGAACAGGCTGAAAAAACTAAGTATATTTCAAAACATTGTTTAAAAGCAATGAAAATTTTTCATTTTGTTTGAAATTTTCCATGACAATTGATTTTATTGATTTATACATACAGCATTTGTATTTAGGTTTGGTGGGAGGGAAATAACTCTCACTTTTTACAGAGTCACTCTGAAAGAAAAAAAAGGATGGAGAATTTAAAGAGTGATAGTGTTTTATTCCTCCATTGAAAAAAATTCAATAAATTTCACTGAAAATGAAAAATTACAACCAATAGGGAAAAGTTCTACACACTTTTCTTTTTTCATTGAAAAAAACTTTTAGACAGAATTTTTTCAACCCAGACGATTCTGTTACAAAGTACAAATTAGATACTGAAGAATGGCCTAGATTCTTTGCCAAAAAGTCAAAGTGCTATTGTTGGTGCAGAGATAAGCGCAGAAGATTTGTAAAAGAACTAGCTTTGAAGAAGGCTTTTGAAAGAGGGAGTGTGAGGCTGTTTCAAGAGTATAGGTTGATGCAAGAGTAGGTTTAAATGGGAAAGTGGAAAAACAGAAAAGGGAGCAGTGAGAGGAGAGGTGAGGAATGTAATAAGGAGAGAAAATGTGGCTGAAGTGAAGACAGAGTTATAAGAGAGAGAGTCGTTAGAAAGCCTTGAAAGTTTTGAACTTTTATGTGGAGGCAAGAAGAAGCCAGTGAATGACAATATGACATGGTCTGACTGGCAGAAGAAGATCGTCTTGTATATGGAAAAAAGAAAAATTGCTAAATGGGAATGAATCAGGGAAACTTTATTAATTAAATTACATTTTTGAATAATAAAATATATGAAACTCTAAATACTAAACAATGATATATATATATCCAGGACCGGTGCCAGTGTTTTTGGCGCCCTAGGCGCACAGCCATTTCACCGCCCCGCGCGCTGGTCACGCGGCTCCGGTGGACCTGCCGCAGGCAAAATGCCACCTCCCAATAATCCTGACGCCCTAGGCTGCCTAAATGGAAGCGCTGGCCCTGTATATATCTCTGAGTGGACACACCCACGTGCATATTTATCACTTTATTTTTATTCAACCCAAATAAAACAAAGCAGTGGAAAACTGCAGCTCTAAAGTGAGCTGTGATCTGAACCTATTTGCTGGAAGTGTTTATATAAATAATAATATATTTAAAGCAATTTTTCACCAAGAAATCTGGAGGATGAGGAGGAGTGCACTCTCTCTCTCTCATAGTCATTTCAGGTAGATACAATCAAAGTATTCATAGTTAGAGGCCTTAGTCAGGGGCCAGCAGGTAGAGTGGCATATTTCCACAGGAGCATAAGAGTTACAGCAGCACTCCATTAAGCTTCTCCCAACCCTCCCTCTGCTCTCCTATTTGATGCAGTGGAATATCCATGGGAAGGCAGGTTGGCCTGCGCCTCCCATTACACACACATTGAATAGTGAGAGTTTTAGTATATGTTAGACTCTCTATATATTTTCCAACTAAACCTTTTTTCTTATATCACATTCCAAAGGTTTTGGAATCCTCTGCACCACAGGGTTCATAACTTGAAAAGAGGGTGGATATTCTTGCCCTCCACAAAGGGTTCAACAGCTTTAAATTCTGTCTGGGATTGCAGAAGACATCTGCTGGCAGAGACATCTTGGAGATGAGCTTAATCAGTTTTCCTTTTGGACACACTAGCCATACACATTCGCACTTTGTCCTTTGTGTGATCTCCTGGTTTTTGTGTCGGTGAGCCTCACTCCATTCAGACTTTGCCCCAGTCTTGGTTCCACAGACTGAACCTAAATGTTCCACGGATTGAACCTAGAATTTATCCCTCTCTTCTATTTGCAAAAGATTTGCAAACAAATGTTGATATTTACACACATATATTTGCTACAAGTGAATGTTAGACAGTTGAAATGAATGAAGATAGCTTATGGCTTATGGCTTGTTGGTGACTGGTCCATTTCACCATATGCTGTTCGTGGTGATTGGCCACATAAATCACATGGTATTGCTTTTGCTCTATGACTAGATGGCTGAAGCTTTCTAATATCGAGAATAACAACTGATGAATAGCATATGTGGTTGTTTGCTTATGAGTAGGCACGTTCACCTGAATCTGAGTATTTGCACAAAAAACCCAAAGATGCCTCTAACATCAGTGAGGCCAAAAACCTGCTTGTACAGATATTTGCACCCATGGAATAGAAAAGTGAATGAAGGTGGTCAAGCTGAACAGCCAATCAGAATTCAAACATATGCACAAACACTCTGTTTTGCAGTATTTGACCAGATCTGTGCAGGAATGAATTGAGCCCTATGTGACTAAAACTAGGAGGGGCCCTAGTAACTTACGCCACTGGTCACAGTGGTCTGTCTGTCTATCATATGGAGGAGGGCTCTTTGTTGGTTTCCAGTCTTGTTGATGGTTGGGCAGTTGTTCAAATATCTTTGGAAAAGTAGTAGTCTGTCAGTACAAATCAGGCCTGTCTTGGCAGTTAGCACCTTTTAGTTCCAGTGGGTTGATTTTTGTTTTTGTTTTTCTTCCTTTAATTAAATCCTGGGCACAAGCTGAAATGATCTAGTGATGTGAAGGCACTGCTTTGATCCATCCAGGGCACCCGTCCCTTCCTCTAGAGCACTCTTAGTTCAGATGAAAACAAGCCACTGAATGTTCAGCCAGCTTATGCTAGAGTGGCTGACAGCCGTCAGCTGTGGGATAATGGGGTGTTTCTTTAGGAGAATGGTAAATGGAATGTTGTCTGGATAAAAATTACATTTACAAATAGTTTTCTGTGTAACCTATGAAATCGTATGTTGTTAACATAGAAATATTTTTTGAAAATATACTTTACATAAAGCAGAAAAATAAGCAATTTTGTATTCTTTAGTATTCCCCAGTTCCCTGGTAACTGTCCCTCTTTTAGTTTATCCTGATCGGTAAAAAAAGAGAATATATAATTTACCTCACGTTTGGGGTGTTTAACTAAAAAAATAATTACATTAAGGTGCTTGCTAGTGTACCAGTGGGAGATGTTTTTTCCCTTAAATCCCCAATTTAAGACAAGGTTTTAAAGAAAGGTCAACATCTATGTCCCTCACACTGTCCATCAGATATTGAAAGTTTACATTAACTATTTGGTTATGTACAATAGGGGCAGCCTTTGAAAAAAATCATTGAACATTTTGAAGGCAGAAGCAGCTGTGAGATGGGGGAAGAAATGAACGCTGTGCTCCATGATGGCTACCCTCTCATTTCAGTGCAATGTGATATTGGCAGAATAGGCAACATTCAGCAGATGAGTCCTTGTCAGCGTGGTTTCGTGCACCCACGGGGGGGGAGGAGGCCTATAAACCCCCCACCCCCACTGAACCATATCCCCTGAGCCCTAAACCCACTGAACTGGATCCCACCATGTGAGGGTCATCCTGTCCCCATTACCCAGCCCGCTTACTTATACCCATGACTGCGTATAACCCACTGTATGAGCAATGTACTCTCACTGCTTCCTTACTGCTTCCTGATCCCACCCACCGTACACCCCGTATTGGGGACCTTACAGTCTGTACATGTTATGTGCTAACCAATTTCCAAATACCAGCGTCCCCCTATACTCTGTATGTTGCCCCCAATGACCAATGCTGACGCTTCAAACTCTTTGTATCATCTTTATTTAAATATTCTCTAATATACTTTAGTTTACAGCAGGTTCTGGCAGGAGCAAAATAATTGAATATTGCACAAATCCAGAGGTTAAAGCCTCTGTGTATTGGCATGGTAATGACTGATAACCTTACCATGTATCTTGTAAACTTTTAGGTGGAGTGGTTGAAAAATGAAGAGGTGATTGATCCTATCGAAGATCGGAATTTTTACATCACCATCGATCACAACCTGATCATCAAGCAGGCACGTCTTTCTGACACAGCTAATTACACCTGTGTCGCCAAAAACATTGTCGCCAAGAGGAAAAGCACTACTGCCACTGTAATTGTCTATGGTAAGCGATGCATTGTCCTTCTTACTTACAGGCTTCACTTCGATCTATGTGCAGAAGTGGTCTGTGTAGTTCTGTGATGCCGCTGCCACCATCTTTGGTGCAGAAGTGAGGTCTGTGGAAACTATAAGTTCCTGATTGTAATGCGCTATCTTAATTAGCATGGCCAGGCTGCCAATGTGGCCCTCATCCAGACTAAGTGTGATTGCCCTGTCTCCGCATTCCCTTACTCTACACCCATGTCCACTCTGTCCCCATAAAATAGCCTCAGCAGAAAGCTAGGTCTGCCTTCCATGAAGTTATTGCTCTTGGTATTTTTGAGGCAGAATGTACCCACAGGGACAGAAGCTGCTCTAATAATACACCAGCACATTGTGTTCATTACAATCAATTTAATTACAGGACAGACAAATGGAAAAAAAAAATCCCTATGATTACCCTGAGCATTCATTCACCTCATAGCCAGGGTAGCAGTTATGCTTAATTGTAAGCAGTTGCATCCCTAAAGGTACAGTGAGGGCTTTTTAGTTCCATTCTATAGCAAACTAGCTGAATGGAGTTGATTAGCAGCATTTGTGATGCAGAGGAGGGACATGGCACAAGCATTCTGTGTTGTGATCGTGATGAATACTTTAATGGCACAAATTTCACCATACACAAATTTTTCCAAACACACACAGTTAGATTCTCTAAAAGCGTAATTTAAGCTGTCACTGAAACACTTATTGAGAGTGAGTCGTGCAGGTGGGGGCACAATCGGGAGACCTATGTTGGGGAGCAGCCATCGCCTGTGTTCTCATTCTAGGGTAGCAAGTGTGAAAAATCAGGACTGGGGTAGGGCGTAATAGGTGCCCATCATAGGCATGCACACGTCATGTGCCGAGTGTGCCCAGGCACACCCTAACACCCACAGGCCTGATCTGGCCCCTCAGGGCTTTGGATCTGGCCCACGGGATTTGTACCCCATGGTGCCACAGGCCCCGCGCCACTCTCAGAAGTGGCTAGCATGGCACCACGTTCCTGGGACCCCAGGGGGGTGAGGGCAGAGGGATCCGTGCGTTGCTCCAGGCATCGCCCCCCGCAGCTCCCGTTGATCAGGAACGGGGAACCGTGGCCAATGGGAGCTTCAGGGGAGGTACCTGGAGGCATGGCAAGGGCTGCGTGCGGCGCCCTTTCCCCTCCCCCCCCCCCGGGGCCGCGCAGAGACGTGGTGAGCAGCGCGGCATGGAACCAGGGCAGGCAGGCAGGGAGCGCACCACTGCAGGTAAGCGGCACTGCGCCGGAGCCCGAACCCCTCCTGCACCCCGTCCCCCAACTCTCTGCCCTGAGCCCCCTGCCTGCACCTCACACCCCTCCTGCACTCCAACCCCCTGCCCAGAGTCCTTGCACCCCCATGCTCTCCAACTCCCTACCATGAGCCCCCTGTCGCACCCCACACTCCTCCTGTACCCCAACCCCCTGCGCTGTGCTCCATCCTGCGCCCTGCACCCCTCCTGCACCCAAACCCCCTTCCCTGAACCCCCTCATACACCGCACACCCCTCCTCTGCCCCAATCCCTTGCCCTGAGCCCCTTCCTGCACTCCCTCCCGCACCCCAACCTTTATGACGTTCACCTTTAAAAAAAAAAATTCTCTGAGTGTACACCCTAATGAAATGTGCTGTGCATGCCTATGGGGCCTATATAAGACAAATCCCCAAATAGCAAGACTGTTCCTATAAAATTGGGACACCTGGTCACCCTGTCTCACTCCCAGGGATATTTTAGACCTGTGGTGTGACTGGTAATACTACAAAATTGAGAGATTAGGAAAATTGAGCAGTTTAAATGCTTATCATTATGGCTACACAGTATGGGGCAGTACTGGTCCCTGTCCATCTTGTTCTCCATGTGTGTCACATATCGACGTTCATAACAGAAAGGGTAAGCAGTAACCATCTTCCTAAAATCAGGATGAACAATATAACTGGTGAGTTCGCTCCCAGCAGCCCAACAGGCGGAGTACCTGTCATATGGGCTTCTCATCTTCTGTAGGCAAGGCTCTCATTGGGACTGGTGAACAAGGGATACCCTTGTCTTAGCATTCTGTGAACTGTTGCTGTGAAGAGCGGAAAGTAACATGTTGAATTTCTGATAGACCACATCCCAAAAGAGAGAAGCATAGATGACGGGTACATCTGAACGCTAGTTATCGTACAGCCGCTATACACACTGGATTATCTTGCTGTGAAATACAATGCAGCTTTCAGGATGCATATATTTTGGCTTACAAAGTTCAAGAGGCGCTGTTTGATCTTACAGTGATTGCAATTATAGAAAGAAAAATCGATGCTCATTGCTGGACCATATTGGGTCTATATGAAGAGGAGGGCCATTTTAAATCCACAGTAGCCATAGTGTAGGAAACTGAAAGGACTTTTCATGCAATGGTATTTCTAGGACTTTGACAAAGACAGTGATTAAAAAAGGGGGATTTGTGTTTGTTTAATGCTCTTTGTCACCTGTCACCTTTCAGTCAATGGCGGCTGGTCTACCTGGACTGAGTGGTCAGTGTGTAATGGTCGCTGTGGAAGAGGCTATCAGAAGCGCACAAGGACCTGCACCAACCCTGCCCCACTCAATGGTGGTGCCTTTTGTGAGGGCCAAAATATCCAAAAAATAACTTGCACCACGCTGTGCCCAGGTACAGTATGAAAGTCCCACAGCCCAGATGTGATTATCTAGTTTGCCAATAACAAGTATTTTAGGAAGTAACTATTAATCATAAACACTTCTTTTATTTTACTGGTAAATCCAGCATTTCAATGAATGAATACTAAATTGTGTTACATAAATAGATAAAACATTGTGCACAGAGTAGATTAAATCCCACTATTTCACAAAGCTAGCACCATCATCTCAGTTCCTGTAATTCGGGGGATTTGAGTAACATTTACAGCTTCAAATCTTAAGAGCTAAAGCTCTTGATCTGTTGAAAGCTGTGGAAATAAACTAGAATTTAAGTACAGAATATTATTTTGACCAAACAGATTTGTAACATTCTTTTCTGTGCATACCAATTTCTCAGTTTACACTGTAAAGATGAGTAGAGCATTTGAAACATCTAGATTATGGATGTTAAACTTGGCATACACATTTGCCTGTCAACAAAGACAAGAACATTCACACCAAAATTATCCACGCATTCACACATTAAAATAATTTTAAATTGCATCAAAATCCAGAAAATTAAGCCATGAAATATGTACTTTATCATTTAATTCAACACTGTTTAAGGGCTCTGGGTGGCTTTTAGAGGGACAAACTCTGCTATCCCTCACTCGTGTTGAGTAGCAATTTCCTATGCATTGAAATCAATGGCACTACTGTTGAAATAAAGTACTACTCAGCACGAGTAAGGGGCATCAAAATCTGACTCTTGGTGATGGGTGAAACTCAGGGAAATGAAAGTTCATTTCAAATTCTGGACATTTAGCTGAACCTCTTTAGTCTGAATATTTAGTAGATCCAGCTATTAAAGTCAGCACTTTTGGGCCCCGGCATTGGCCTAACTCTTCTCCCATTGAAATCAGTGGGAGTTATTGTATTGACTTCACTGGGAGCAGGGTCAGATTAATATTGAACACTTGTCAAAATCCCATTTTAGTCCATTAATGTAGGTACCTAATTGTGGATATGGGAGCCTACCTTCAGGCACCCGTCATTTTAAAATCTTGGCCATGGTTTTTATCTTCACACTGTCCCTTTAAATACATGACCAACTAGCTTACAAATGCAGATTGTAGCACAGGTAATAAACTGCATGTGCAGAGTACATATTCTTGACAGTTTTGCTGATTATGCCTAGTAGCCTCTTTTTTCAAATGAAATATTTCAGTGGCTTTAGTCATTTCTCTGAATATGAAAAGTGATGATTTCATAACGCAGCATAATTTCTTGCCAAATTTAATCTTTTGCTGTACATAAGTGCCAAAAAGCATAAATTTCTGGGCTTTGGAGTTTTTTTCTTCTTAAACAATTTAGCCATGGAGAAACCTCCTTTTGTTTCCATTTCAAAAAAGAGAGGAGAAGAGAGAAAGAATGAGTACTTGGGGACAAATTTCAATCCAGAATTAGTTCTTCTACCAAAGCTATAAATTCCACAAGACAACTGCTGACTGACTCTTTTCCTGAAGTCAGTTCTTTATGTGACTCAGTGGCTCAGATCTTGTTACTTGGACAGAAAGCCTTAAACATCTCAATAAGCTGTTGGGATCCAATCCAGACAAGTATTAACTGAAAGATGTAAGTTTCTAATGGGCACTTGGTGGCCCAAGTGGACTGAAGAGATGTCAAAATCACAAAAATCACCACTGTTGTTAGCACTAATTATTACCCTTGCTGGCAATCTAAGCATGTATATCTAAGACCATGGAGACTGAACTACCTCATTCACTTACAGTTGGTCTTTCTAAGGCTAATTTGAGGCAAATTAGCAGGGCTGTGAGAGGAAGCTTGTATTTCTATGATCTGTGCTGTAAAGATTTTGGTCCTTAGTTCTGTCAGTCTGGCAGCTTTCACAAGGGCTAAATTCACAAAGATCTTTTAAAATCAACCATTTTCTCTGCTTCTATCTATATTTGCATCTCTCTCTTTCTGACCTTCCTAAGTCATGTCGCTTTTTTGTCGCAGTGGATGGTAGATGGACAGCGTGGAGTAAGTGGTCTACCTGTGGAACAGAGTGCACCCATTGGCGCAGGAGGGAATGCACAGCGCCAGCACCGAAGAATGGTGGGAAAGATTGTGAGGGTCTCGTTCTGCAGTCCAAGAACTGCACAGATGGGCTGTGTATGCAGAGTAAGTGGAAGTATATTAATCTGTTGTATTGACTTTGGAGTTTGGAAAATATATAGCCATTTAAAAAAAAACAAATTAAAGCTTGAATGTTCTCCTGCCATAAAAATCTCCTCTAAGCAAAAGCTGGAGAGTATCTAAATGAAATATCCTGCACCATAACAACATAAGGAAGAAAGCTACATTTAAGTGAAATGGCATAAAATGACCAAAATAACCCACGTGCGGTGCTGCAAAATTGTGCCATCTAGGCATTGTCTGAATTGGGTGCAAAGCTTCACCACCTACAGCAAGCTTAGGGAGGAATTGTGTGTCTGAGGCAAATCCTCTGTAAACTCCCTGGAATAAATGGTGCAGCCTAGTCCTCTCAATATTCTGTACCAGTTTTGTGTGGTGGTGGAGAATGGAGGTAGAGCCATGACCATTGTAATGGTCTGTGCCTTTTCTGAGACCCTTTTCCAGCCCCCCAAGTGCACCACTTTCAAGTGACAGGTCTGTACTCTACTTCTCTTTGGGGTGGGACCTTGTGTTCCTTCCACTGTCTGAGTGGTTGTGCTAGGTTATGCCCATCTGGTTGCCCAATTTGACACCTCGCAAGCACCTCGCATAGCACCTATAAGACTTCCCTTCAGGAGTTAGTGGACAGTAATATTATGCAGTGATACAGAAGCAGCTTTTTCAAGACAAAGGATGATTTTTTTGCCAAAATGTTCAAAGCACTCAGAGAAATTGATTTAAAACAACAGAGAGACCAATAGGTTCAATGTCTTACCTATGCTTGGCATTCCCCTGAAGGCCCTAGGTAGATATAACTTAGTCTTGGTATCCTCTGTTCTCTACCACCTGCTAGCTGCAGACCCCGACTCACTGATAGTCTGGGAGTCAGCTTGCATCCCTGTCAGTGCTCATTGGCATTCACTGAGCAGCCTCTCTCAACAAAATCAATCCCCCACCCTTTCCTAGGCCTATGGTCCTGTAACGGTTTAGTACCCTCTTTTGATCCTAGATTTAGCCTTGGGAAGAGTAAACCATTCTAGCCTGATTGGAGCCTGGTGAGGGGTATTATCCAGTTAACACCTTCCTCAAGGACTTTTACCTGTGTCATTGTTTTGCCTTTCCTACTTGGTCCCTGTAACAAAACCCCTTCTGATCTAACTCCTTATCAAGTAGCCCACCGTAAACATTATAATGCACCATATACATAAAAAAACCCGCAGATATTTCCCAATTCTCCACAGTTATGTCCTGTTATGACTTCCTTTGTGGTAATTTTGTACCCCTCAGGGGCCAGGAAGGAGCAGCCTCTGACCTCTCCCAAATGCAAGGACTTACATTGTCCTTGGCCTATATGTAGAGTGCTTGGGGGAGGGAAGAAGGCTCCTTCCAATGTTCTTCCCCAACTGTGCACCCACGCAGAAGCCAGGGGTAATCTTGTCTACAGTAGACATAATTACACACTAGCTAGAGACACCTGCAGAAAAAATAAACTCCTTTATGGGAAAATACTGTTTCCTGTGTCAAGATCATGTAAACAGACTTGCTGCAGGGTATCTCCTCTGAGGTTTGGGCAGTATTCTTCCCTCTTAGTCCACAGGGATGCAGTAGTCTCTGCAACTCTTGTACCCCCTCTCTTTGGAGGAAACAGGTAGTGGATCCATGTAGCTTGCATCTCGAGCTCTCTAAAGCTACCACTCCTCACCCTTATATGCAGCAATGTCGAAGCTGAGGGTCTATGTCATAAAGGTGTGCAATAGGAGTGTATCAGTCTCTCTGCATCCAGGGCCCTTCCCACCCACAGAAGAGGAGGCAGGGTTTGCCTCTTTGTGTAGTGTAGATTTAGGATTCTATATCCAGTATAGCATCACTTGAAGAGAGAACCTGTTGTTTAGTTATTCATTTGGATATTTATAGCTCTGCCATAAACAAGCACCCATCCAATGCTCTGAGTGCCCTGACTAGTCTTTTAAAAAATCCAACTTTTTAACCAAATGACACATCTGTTACCCCAGATCAAACAAACTCCCAGAAATGTAAATAGAACAAAATGAATTGACCTCCCCATACACCCCCAGCAGCTTCCCATATCATCATTATTGCTAGGCCCATCGTCTTATGGGCCAGGAAGTTAAGATGGATGTTGCAGCTCTCCCTGAAGGTTAACAAACTCGGGCTCTTTCGGACCAGAGGAAGAATCGAGTTGAAAAGCTTTGGTGACCTACAGAGAATACCTTGCCTGTTGACCTCCCTCTCTGATACCAAAGAGGCTCCAGCCCACTGTCTCTGATGGTCACAGGAGAGAGAGTCTCACGGATAGATGGGTCTCGGGGCTGATAGAGCTTTTATAGTTCAAAACCAACATTTTCAAAAAATCAACCTAGTAAAGCCGACCATAGGCCTTTGGCACTGTTCATTTGCACACACAGAATTGGTTCTAGGTACATTACTTTGTTCCTTTTTTATATTTAAATGAATTTAAAGCCAGACTGATAGCGCTGGAGACAGAAGCTGTCTGTTCGCAGAACAGGTACAGCATCGGCAACAGCACAGGTTTCAACACACTGACCCTCCAATGTGCCTCAGCCGCTAAAACTTAGAGGAGAGTTCAGTCTTCAGGACGATCCCGGTGTTGGCCACGCCACTATGACTGCCAAGAGGTTCCCAGTAGTCAAGGGTTATGCTGGGTTTTTTTTGTGAATTTGACACCTGTTCTCATCTGAACCATCCCACTGAGTCTTTCAGATGATACATTAGAAATGGAGGTCCTATCTGCACTGCTGGTTCATTAAAGATCTACTGAACTTTTAATAAGAACAGTGGTTGTTTCCAATGGCCTTTGCCAAAATTTGCCTTCTTCCACTCCTCTGCATTTTATTGTACTGCTTTCTGATTCTCCACCTGGCTGCAGCTCTCCATCACCCATCTGTATAGTGGTTGTATGTTCACAGTTGTATGTTCAAATAGGCCACAGAAATACCATTAGCTAGTATGCAATGATTTTCACTCACTACCAAACAGGGCTAGATTTGAACAAGGGACCTAGACATAGAAAAATCTGTATCGAAACCCTGAGCTATCCAACCTCAAAACATGATTTTGCCTTCAGTTTTCCAGTTTAACCAAAAACTGACTCATCCACATGGCCACATCTTCATTTGAGTTTTGATGCTTTGAGTGACAGCTTCATGAAACCAGCTGTAATTTTTCCATTTCTATTTTTGTGGGGGAAGGAAAAGAGAAGCTGAACTTTTCTCTAAAAGTAAAAAAAAAAAAAAAAAAGTCATGCTAAAGTAAAGTTATATGACACCCTGAAAATATGGGTTTGTAGCGGGAAAGCTAATGTATCCTTAACTCCAGTGGTGTGAATGAGCCATTATGGTAAATTAGCAAGAAAAGAAACCACCTCCACTCTAAAGAGCTCTTTATTACCAGATTATATTTAGACAGGTGTGTGTCATCTTTGGGTATATGCATAAGCAGATTCATTTAAGCAGAAATCTCATGAAAACAAATTCATAATGCTGCTGCAGAATAAAAGCCCCTGTAGGGATCCCATTTTTATGTAGATGGTGTATTGCATTTTATTTGTGAAAGTGACTGCTGGGAGTAAAGCACAGATCTTCGAAAGGAGAGAGGGCGATGCTAATGTGAAACCCACTCTGCATTTTTATATGTATATGGAAGGTGGGAGGAAATGAAAATAATATACAGTTGCATATTTATCTCCTTAGCTCCAGGGGTTGAGATTGTCCCTCAGTATTGGAGTTTAATGGTAATGTCTTTATACGTATGGGGTTCATATACCTGTAAAACTTACAATCCTGCTCCATAATCCATCACTGCTGAATAGACTGATTTGCCACACTTTAGCTCTGTGCCTGCTATTCTTTCTCTCTCTCAATTTATGTAAATCCATTCAGAACACCTTTATTTTTACTTCTGTATAGCGTTGGGTTCCTCCAGATGAACTCATAGTGCATCTGTGTGCTGAGCTAGGGAGGAACACAGGACCCTTTTCATTCCTGGAACACACTGAAATTCATTACGGATTATTAGATTTTCATCTGGATTGAGTTGGAATTAGATTTTTTTCATAACTTGGAGGCCTTTGAATCCAGATCACACATTTTCAAAGAACTCCTAGCAGCTTTCCCTTGTGGGCACATGGATAAGAGCCAAGAGACCCAAGATCAAGCCGTCTGTGTGCTTGGATTCTTTTCTGATTTCTACTTCGTTGGCTGATTAATTGCATGCTATGCAGATTCTACCCATTAGAGCAGTTTCTCCCTTCCTTCCCAGAATCAGTCTTCATCAAAAACTGATAGGTTATCAATTAAATATAGTAATGTGGAAGTCTAAGAATTATTAAATAGCTTCTTGTAGCAGGAGCGACTAACCCATTGCTTTGACAGAAACTCACTTGTAAAAAAAAAAATATAAAAGAGATATCCCAGGAAATATTGGATTGAATCAGTCTAATTTACAAGCCCTTTTCTCTTCCAGTCTATTATTCACTACACTAACATCACTTGGGCAAATCAATAAGCTCTTTCATCAGTCTGCCCCAACTCCAACACAGAGCAGCAGTCTATACCACTATCGATTTCTGTGTGGGGATGAAAAGTGTGGAGCCTTCCCCATCCCTTGTAATTACAGTATTTTACACCCAAAGCTGTAGTTTCTGCTTACCGCTAACCATGGTGTTTCTGGTGCAACTCTGCTGTCACATGTATTCAGACTAATGATCTTGCTAGTGTACACACACACTCCTATTCAGTAGCTAGTATTTTTCCCTTAATATGAAAGAATGAATAAGCATTAAACTAGCATGCCCGCATAGAGACAGGAGGCAGATTGAAAAAGAAAAGTAACTGCAGTGAAAATTTAGGACAACTGTTACTATTGTAAACCTCCAAATATACTGTATCACCTAGCAGGAGTCTTTACAGTAATTTAATAATTTATTGTAATAGCATTAATAAGCCCTCAGCAACATCGTCTACTGTGTGTGTAATAAAAACTGGCACCACTCACAGTAGTTAAATTATTTACCACCATATTTGCAGCATATCTTATTTGAAGCACAGAGATTAGGTTAAATATCACAATGCTTTGAGATCCTTGCCTGCAGGACTCTATTGACATTCAAAATATTCCATATTATTCATTGTTTTAATAATAGTAATGTCAGTCTCACAAGAGTATATAATTTGTCATCTTTATGTATTAGAAGGTTAACACTTCACATTTGTCCACGTTTTCCTGCCAGGCATCTATTACATAAGTTGCTTCTTGAGAAGGAAGAAAGGTTAACCTAGTATTAATGTCTGCTGTGCTTTCTGTTGCAGCAGTTTCTTGCTGGAACATACATATTCTGCACATGTGCTGCTTGTTCAATGTAATACACTAGAATCTTCTGATGAAATAAGCATGTTTCCCTTTTCGGTTTTTTTAAAAGGAGAGGTGCTGTGAAGAATTGTAGCCCAGAGTAACCTGATGAGAACCTAGAGAACTTCTGAGCACTTCAGTGTGCGAAGAGTAAGGGGATGTTTTTCAGAATCAAGGAGGGAAGCAAAGTTGTCTCAAGGGAGATCACAACAGAAGCTACTGTGTGTGTAAAAGAATGAAAGGAAATCCTTTATTAAAAGCATGTGGGTTGAGAAACAACTTTTAATATGTTCAGTCTCCCTGCATACTAATGTATCCACCTTGCCAGCCTTGCTGAGCTCTTTCAGGAAGAACTGCTTTAATTTAAAGGGTCTTCTCATCTTTTCTTCCAATCCATTCCTGGGGGGAGGATTTCTGTAGCATTTGTTATTTGATATAAAATTCATCCAGATCTACAATTCTGTTTGTTTAGCCTGCTAATAAACAATGGTGAGATTTTCAAAGCGCTCTGATGAGTTTGGACACATCTTCTTACTATTGTTTGTATTATATTCATGCAAAAAGGCCCCAATTCAGAACAAGGTTCCTCTGTGCTAGACACTGTACAAACATGTACTGAGAAACAATCCCTGGCTCAAACAGCTTATGATCTAAATAGACAAAAGGCAAAATAGGAGACAGAGAGGTGAAGTAACTTGTCCAAGGTCCCACAGCAGGCCAATGGCAGAGCGGGGGATAGACCCAGGACTCCTGATTCCCAATCCACTAGAGCACTATACCACTCCATTAATTTTAAGAGAAGATATTTTTTCTAAAGCCTTTGGACTGCATTGAAAATGTCAACTTATATTAAGCATAGCAGCATGCATATATGAAAGAAACTCCAAGCATTCTTCCTGTATATCTTTAAACATTATAAATTCCCTATCTCTTCTCTTCTTTTCTCCTTTATTTTTCCCTCATACCCCATGCCTAATAATGATAATATATAATAATAAAAGATCTTCTCCACTTAGATGAAGAGATGAAGAGAAAGACATGTAAACTGATAATAGATGTCTTGTTGATGCAGACCCAGATAGAGAAACAGAATAACCAGGGCCCTATCAAGTTCACGGTCCATTTTGGTCAATTTCATGGTCATAGGATTTTAAAAATAATAAATTTTATGATTTCAGTTATTTGAATCTGAAATTTCATGGTGTTGCATTGTAGGAGTCTTGACTCTACTACCCTTACTTCTGTGCTGCTGCTGGCAGCAGCGCTGCCTTCGGAGATGGGCTGCTGGAGAGCGGCAGCTGTTGGCTGGGATCCCAGCTCTGAAGGGAGAGCCGCCATCAGCAGCAGCGCAGAAGTAAGGATGGCAGGTCTGGTATAGCCATCCTTGTGTGCTGCTGCCTGCAGAGCTGGGCCCTCAGTCAGTAACCACCACTGTCCAGCCACCCAGCTCTGAAGGCAGCACAGAAGAAAGGGTGGCAATACCACAGTCCCCCTAAAATAACCTTGCAACTCCCTTTTGGGTCATGACCCTCAATTTGAGAAATGCTGGTCTCCTCCATGAAATCTGTATAGTATAGGGTAAAAGAACACACAAGACCACATTTCACAGGGGGAGACCAGATTTCATGGTCTGTGACACATTTTTCCTGGCTGTGAATTTGCTACAGCCCTAATAATAACATAATGATAATACATAGTGCTTAGTTCAGCCATAGATTTCAAAGCCCCTTACAGAGATGGGTAAGTAGCACTATTCCCACTTCACTTGGCTTAGCAAGGCACAGAGAAGTTGCATGACTTGCCATGGGTCAAACAGCAAGTCAGCATCAGAGTCATTCCAATCTCTTGATTCCTTGCCCCAAACTCAACCCAAAGGTTAAACTGCAGCAGGAAGACTGAAGGTACATAACTCAGTGAACTCTTGTAATGGAGGAAGCAGTTTGTAATTGAATATTTTAAGAAATCTCAAATAGACATAATGTTGATCCACTAATTCTGAAGTCATTGGCGCTCTTGGGGTAAGAAGTAAGAAAACTAGAATAAAAGAATTATTCTGGTCTTTAGTTTATAGAGCTGTTTAGTCTGGTGCATATTGCCAAACAGCTGCCTGAATATCCTCCTCCTGTGCCAGAAGGAGCCTCTTCTCCAGCAGGGTTAGCATCTCATTCTCCTCTTTCAAATCTCTCTTCAAATTTCATTTCTTTTGCCAAGCCATCTGCCACTCATCTCTATTTGGACACTCCCCTTCATCACTTCAGCTCCTGACCACACTACAGTGGCAAAGCAAAGCAAACTCCAAGAATTGTCAGTTTAATATGAAAACTCAAATGCAATCCTAGGCTTGTGTGTCTGTGCTCTACAAACCCAATTTAAAGTATCTAGGCCTTTCGGATTTTGAGACATGACCCCCAAAATATGTGATAAGAATTAGCCAAAAGGGCAAACCACTTACCTATTAATCTTCCAAATGTCAGAATTGCCTGGGCTAATTAACAGCAAATTTTAGCAAAAAGTTATTCTTCCCTTCCACCCACTTCCCCACACACATGTGATGTGTGAACTTAAACTGGGAAAGGACCTTTCTAAGGATTTTAATTAAGGGTCAGAAATCTAATTTATAATGAAAACATAGTTACAGCCTTAAGTATGGAATATCACAATCTTCCCTTCACCACCAAGGAGAGAGAGACTCTCGGTAAAAGCCAGAGTCAACAAATGAGTAAGTAGTAGGAGAGATTCACGAAACCTCAAACCCCATGCTGTTGTCTCACTCCAAAACTTGTCAATAATAAGACCTTCAGACGCAAGATAAATTATGGTGAATTATCTCTAGGATGTCTGATGTCACATCTAACCTTTGACATCATTAGTGCAGACATAAAAGGCTTTCTGTTGCAAGTGTCTTAGTAATAGAAAGAGACTGGACATATTTCTTATGGTTGGCTTTTAGGAACTCTAGAGACTTTTTTCGCCACAAAAAAATATGATGACCTTGTAGAAATCACATCATCTGTTTATGTGCTATTGCTGCTGGGAAGCAGCAGGGAAGGAAAAAGTTTATGAACTGCTATTGAAAGAGAAGCTGCAGATTATTCTTACTATAGGTATTATTTATTCCATAGGAAATCTATGTTAGGAGAGCATTAAGAAAGCACTCAAAGTCAGAATATATTATTTCTTTTAAGGATGCACTTATACCCTTAACTCTGCCCTCTTGTGCATGTGCAGAGCCGGATGTTTGTCTCCACCAATGTCTCTATAGTCACTCTAGTGTTACAGAGGACATTGAGACAAGCCCTAAAGGGGATGGTGAGGAGTCTCATAATGTGGGAGAATCTCTGTGCTGGTATAAAACACTCCCTCCCGACGAAGGGAAAATGATGGGTGTGTGCTGGACTGCAAAGGAGTGTAGCTGGATTTTGCTAGCTCTAACTGGCATAATGGTCAGAGGACCTAAAAGAGCCATTGCTGCCAGATTGCTCCCCAGGTTCAAGAGGACAAAAATCCACCTTTGTCTACCGTCCCTCTGAAGTGTACTCAGCAGAGTCCTGGCACACCCAAAGAAGTGGCCCACAGTCTTTTATTACTTGGTCTCATACATTTTTCAAATACAGCTTAACATCATACCATTTTTTTTGAACAACCTTAGATGCACGTGTGCCGTGGCCCCTCTTCTTCCCCGCCTCAGGGCATGAGGGAAGGAGCACACTTTGCAGACAGTTGCAAGATTCCACACTGGCTATAGGACCCTACAATGGCTGTACTTCATAAAGCCTCGATGGGACCCTGCAACTTACTTTACAACCCAGTGCAACTTTGCACTGCAGGATCCCTAGCTGCAGAAATGTAACCCTGAGAGTTTATCACTCCTGTATTTTATTTCTTAATACAGGATGTGTTTTAGTATCAAACATTAATGAATATGCAACCTCTACCATGGCTTTCCAGCTGATTTATAGCAGCGACACCAATCCCTTTTCTAAAGCATTCACTCAGTACCCTTTCTACTAAAGCAAACAGATAAAGGCCAAAAAGAAAAACTGAGAAAACAAAGCAACAGTTTGTTTCTATGTAGGTATAATACAGCTTTCATCACACCTTTCATTTCATAGAGAAAGGTTAAGTTTCTAAGAATTTTTTTAAATAGCTTATTTGAAGTTGTATATATAATTGCAGACTCATTACTGATGTCAGGAGAATATTTTACTTTTTTGCATTACCATAAAAGAAAATAGAATACAACATCCGAAAAATAAAAGAAAATACCCCCATCTTCCTTTAGTAAGTTGCTTGCATGACCATGCAATTCAGAGTCTCCATTTTAGAGGAAGAATGAGATCATGGATCCAATCCTCCATTGATATGAGTCACTGGCATTACGCCAGCAAAGAACTGTGTTGGCTGGGTGCGCTTGTGTTATACATGAAGCACTTAAAGGAAGGAAATTCCAAGTGTTAATGCTGCTGCATCAATATTAATTCAACCAGTTTGTACACTTAATTGTATCCATTAATAACAAACAGTACTATACTGTATTACCGTTTATAGTTAACCAGGAAAGTAGACATGCACGCACATGTGCAGTGTGGCTGAGTTAACGCTGTCAGGGCACCTTCGGCTTTTGCAGGCTCCCACTCTTTGAGCACTACACTTGATTTGTCACCTCAAGTTTGCATTAACTAACAAACTCGCCATGGTCAATGAAGGTTTAGATTGGAGTACGGGACAGAAATGGCATTAGTGGTATGGTTCAATGCTACAGTAGTGGGATTGCAAATACCTCAGGACTGTGCTTATAGTGTTTTGACAGTTCTTTCCGTTGGAATTTTTTAAAAAATGTGTATGGAAACATTCCTATTGGTTAAAGATTTTACAAAATATAAATTGGCGCTGATAATTTTGGTTGACAATGTCACTTTAAAGTAAGGAAGGAAGATACTGCTGTTGAACTTGCTGAGCTTGGACGTAGCAGGGTATCCTTAACTGAAGCGTCTTTAAAATAAGGGTAAATATGTGTCACTCAAACAACAACTCCACACACCAAAAAACCCCAAGGGCCTGATTCAGATGCCACTGAAGTCAAAGAAAAGACACTGATTCTGAATCTGAATTTACTCAAACTTTTCAAAAGAATTTTCTGGGCTGAGACCAAGTGCAGAAAATGTCAGCCACCCAAAAAATGAGTCACTGGAAAAGGAAATTTGAATGAAAGCTGAAAGCAACCTTTTTCATATGTGGGTACCTTAAGAAAATACCAAATCCTGCCTTTAGACACCAAAATTTGAAATTATGTACCTACATGCCCATTTTGTATTACTTAAGTGCTGATTTGAGTGATCATATTTGAAAGACTTTGGTTGTTGTGTTTAGGTACCTTGGTTTGAAAACGTGTCCATCACAGCTTTATGAATCAGAATGTATTGACCAATCAGTAACAACATATTACTACTCCATTTAGAATTCTGCATTCCTGTGTAAAAGCAGAGAAAGAAATAGCAGTGATTAAATGCTCATGTTTCTCTTCTCCACCTTTGATGAGATTAAACAGCAGTAACTTTGTAGTTCAGAAAAGGAAATACTGTTACATCAACTTATAAATCCACCTGCTGAGTTCACTGCCACGTGAGGGCAGGAGACAGATAGCGTGGCTGGATTTTTGAAAGAACTGCATAATTTTATGACCATTGGTTACATCTGAAGCCTCGTGTGCAAGGCAAAGTACAGAGCATCTGCAGTTTAAAGATGGCTAATGACAGATTCAGATAGAGTGCATTAAAGTGAACAGGGAGATCTTGGATACTTTATTCAAGTTTGTGCTATACAAATTAAAAGCTCTGGGTGACCATGAGAACTCTTAAAATACACCCCCACCCAAAAAAAAATGGACCCTAGCAATTACCTGCAGACAGAATTATCCCGGCAGCAGCATAAATATAACAAATATTTAATAAGACCCATTAACAAAATCACCAAGGAGCACTCCCCCAACCACTCCCCAGCCTCACCCAACTCCCTGCGGGGAAGGGAGAAAAGATGGGCCTTGCAATATTCCCTGGAGGTTACAAGTTCTATTGTGGATCAAAGAGTGAAGAAAGTTCCAAAGGCCCTCCTAGCAGCTTTATTTGTTTTATACCACGGGGAGAAAAGCCGTCTCCTAGATAGATAATGTCTCAAGTAGCTTTAGGGTTGCACAGATAAAAACCTACAGCCCAGAATCAATCCCTGAACCAATAGGCAGCTAGTGCAGTTCATACAGCATGTTAGGGCAGGGACCCTCTTTTTGTTTGTACAGTGACTGGCACAGTGGAGTCCTGGCCCATGGCTTCCAGGTGGTACTGCAATGCAAATAATAATCATTCTTCTTCTTCTTATTATTATTATTAATATTTAACAATAGAGCGGAAGTTAATGTGCTTGCAAAGAGAAATCTACTTAGCAAGTGGGCTGCTGAATTTTGCATCAGATGGACTGAAACAATAGCTCCATGTAGATCGCAGTAGTCTAATTTTGAGGTAACAAAGGACGTAACATGATGTAGTAGTATAGAAGTCCACATCCCAGTAATGATAAGTGTAGACCAAAAATTCAGAGCTGCTAGGTTGGCTACTATGGACATCTCTGGAAATTTTGAAAAAGGACACCAGGGAGTCAGTCTCATAACTTTTTGCATAATTACCTTTCAGAGTGATGAATTTTTCCATTTCCCAAATATCCCATCTCTTAAAAAAGAGCCAAAGTATCTTTTGCATGGAGTGGGCTTTTCTTCTCCTCTGCAGGTAAATTATTTTAGGGGACTTTTTGCCATATGAAGAGAAATACTCTCTCTACGTATTAATTCTGCTACCTTCCCACAAAGGCAAGCTGTTATCCGGGTACCAGAAATTTTATCCACTTAGTTACATCTTGGTGTCACTTACCTATTGCCTTTGGCATGAATCTGCTTTCTGGAGGTCGGAGCAGGAGAAAGGGAGTCAGGATACTTGGTTTCTATTTCTAACTTTTGGGGCATATCTACACTTACAAATTGCACTAATTTAATTAAATCCGTTTCTAAATCTATTTAGTTAAATCTGTGCAACCCCGTAAATCGGCTTAAGAATGACTGGTATTGAAATATAATTAATCTCAATGGATACAAGGCAGTCAAAGGTCTTTTCTACCCACAAAAGTTAACTAGACCAGTACAACCCCCTAGTGGATTATATCAGTATAAAGGATGTTTATATCAGTACTGCTATTCCCATAGGGGAAAGGGAATCAGTTATTATGGTATAAGGCACCTTTATAACTGTTTCAGTTTTCAAAAAAAACCCTCACCCCTCACCACTTCCACTGAAACAGATATACTGGTACAAAAACTGTGCAGAGCAGGCTGTAAACTCAAGAGAGTTGCACCAATTTAATTAAATCAATTTAGAAATGAATTTAGTTACATTAGTGCAATTTCAGTGTGTAGATATGGCCTCTGACTGACTCACTGTATGTGACTTTGGGCTAGTCAATTAACCTCTCTGTGTTACTATTTTCTGTAAGTGAAATGAGGATAATAAATACCTCACTTTGAAAAGCATCTGAGATCTTCAGCGGGAAGGGCCTATGTAAGTGTAAAATATAGTTATTCATATTTTTATTGTTCCAGCAGTAACACGCACAAGAAATAAACAACAAAGCACCAAAAGAACCTTTGGAAATGTTATATTTCAAAACAAGCCAAGTGACAGGCTTAAGTTACTTTCCTCAAAGCAAGTTACTGACTGTGAAACCAGCTGCTCAATGCATGAGTCAGCAGCACCAGCAGGAGAGTCAAAGCCTGTTAACAGCACCTTTCTTAGTTTCCCTCTTTTAAAATTTTCATAATACCAGTACAAGTCCCTTAGGTACTTGGCAAACAGCACTACTGATAGAGCCGGTGAGGGGAATATCATTTTGCATGGCACTCACTCTGAAGATGGGAGGGAAGCCATTTTTCGTTATCATGGGTACTAATCTCAGCAGGTTTGCCTCATTATCTGAAGAGAATGTCCTAGCTCATTGTTTCAGAGTGGGATCAGAGGGGCCAGCAGGAAAAACAACTGTCTAAAGAGATACCTGTGTTGTTATTCTGGAGGGTGGCAATAATCTCATATCCCCCACTGCCGCCGTCATCAGAGTGTGTCCTCGAGCCTTCTGCCTGTTTCTACCATTTGAATTCTCTCCCTCTGTTAAAAGTGAAAGGACAAGTTATTTTTTTAAAAGCTGTTTAGAAGTGCAGTTTTACTTTGAATTGTGACTTTGTAAAAATGGCATGGGAGGGCTCCTTGCTTATTATCTCTCAACAGTTTCCAAAACAGTTGTGCTCAATTGTTCTGCAAAATTCAGCCTGGGCTTTGAAAGTCAAGCCTGGAATAAAGGTCATAAACAAGAATAAAAAATTCTGCAGCCCTAAATTATGCCCTCAATGGCACTTGTGCAACCCAATATGGGTTTGCACAGATGCAGCTGATTGGAATTTACTAACCAGTTCAGTTGCTGATGTACAGGAGGGAATAGAATCCAGCTGCTTTGTCTTAGATGTATTGGCTTTGAAAGGCTAACAGGCCTAGCAAACAGTAAAGCTTTATTTTTTCCATTTAAGTAAATAGATAGGACTTTCAATACTCACACAAAGCAGATCTTCTGAATAAGATGATGCCAATATTTTGTAGCTGCCTTTTCATGAAAGTTGTAATGTTTTAAATTCATCAGTGGCAGAGTGTATATAGAGTTAGAAGTTGCAAAGAAGTATTTTTAACAAATAGAAATCTATGGTGCAGTCACATCAGGATAAATTTGACCCAGAATATTTAAAATCATCCCTGTGTTTACTTACCCATGTTATCTCTTTTGAGTGGCAGTTACTATAGCTCATCTATACCTCATAGCAAGGGTAACACAGGACTCTGAACTCAAAACTTGCCAGGTTAAAATAAAACAAAAAACAACCTTTCAGTTCCCCTGTAATGCAGCATCATTTTTTTGGTTTTTAGGGAATTTTCCTATTATAGCACCATCTATTGGCTGGATTTCAGAAGGCATCTTTGTCTGCTGCAGGAAGGACATCTAAGACTGAATTCTTCTCTCGCTGAGTTTAATAAATCCAGAGCGATTCCACTGATGTCACACCGGTGTCACTGAGAGCAAATTTAGTCCTGTATCACCTCCCCACAGCAGACCAAGATGTCTTCAGGTTTCCACCAAATCCCTGAAGTTTTCATATTGTCTGGTGACACTGGTGCAGCTGCAAACACTAGCATGAACTTTCCCAACCATGGACTGACTAACTGTGCTCTCACTGCCCCAGACTTTCAGCAGTTGCTTGCCTGACTTCTCTCTTTAAGAAGAGCTCTTTGTAAGCTCAAAAGCTTGTCCCTCTCACCAACAGAAGTTGGCTCAATAAAAGATATTAACTCACCTCGTCTCTCTTCACTCCTTGCATCCTTTTCATGTCCTAAACTCCAGTGTTAAGAGTTCACTAGTACGAGAGAGAAACAATTAAAAATGCAAACAGGCAAACCTGCCTCAAGGAATCATACAAATGAGTGAGGAATATAATATTTATAAACGTAAGCGCAAGCCTGGAATCATTGCTGGGAAATAAGGCATAATGCTATCCCATGGTGCTGCAGCAAAGCGCCTCTGTCATAAAGAATACCTCTGCCTGCCTCTAGTATTTCAGTTAACAGCATGGTTATGTGACAGGTAGTTAGCTTTCATAAACACTTGGTGTTTTTACAGTACGGCTTTAAAAGTGCCACAGCCTGAGCACAGGAAAGAGAGTCAGGCCCTCCAAAGTTCTCATTTCAGCTCTGACAATGACTCCCTTTGTTGCCTGGGGCATGTCATTTACCTCGCCAGACATGATTGACTTCTATGGGATTAGTCTTGGACCCTCTGACGCATTTTCTGCATTGGTAAAAAGGGAATAAAATAAATGCCTACTTCTTGGGGTTATTGCGCCAATCAGCTAGAGCAACTGGAAGAGAAAAAGTGCTACTATATTATTGTAGGAGATGGAAAAGAAATAAAAGAAAGAAGGAGATACTCTTACTGTTGATCTGTTTTGGAATAAAACTGAATTATGTTATGATTTTATCAATATTACACTATGCCTTCAAAGATTTAAAATAAATAACTTTATGACCCTAGGTCCTCTATTGATTTTATAATGATTTCAAATCGAACACATTCAGTTTCCAGATCAATTTGCTGGCACCCTGTGGAATTCCTATTGGATTCCTATTAGAGACAGGATAAAATAATTGCAAGGAAATCCAAAAAGAGGGTTTTCTGTATGGGCTTTGCTCAGCAAATGGGTATTTAACCTCTGACCAATGACGACAAGTCTCCTTTAGCTCTATTAAACCAACAGCAAGCCACTATAATTAAATAAAAAAACTGTTTAGAGCCCTACTGAAAATGTCCTGGGAATTAAACCATATGGCAGGGGTAGGGAAAAAAGACTTTCCATATGCTAATGATGCTTGATGTCTGAAATAAATTAGATCCATTAGAGTTTATGCTCAATAAAAGAAAGACTTTAAGCACTCCAAAGTTAGTGGCTCGAGACCGATTTTGGCTCTGAAATTCAATCTGCCTACTTATTAATTCTTAGTGAGGCTCTGGAGCAGACAGGAGATGCAAAATCATAATTCTGTGCTGAATCAGAATTGTAAAGTACCATGGGTTTCTTTTCCTTCTTTTTTTTTTTTTAATTAAACCATTTTTCATGCTTTCCCTTTTTTGGTTCCCCTCATTAATTTGATTTTGTTCCCATTTTTGTTTAATTTCTTTTTTTTTAAGGTTTCATTTATCCTATTTCAACTGAACAGAGAACCCAGAATGAATATGGATTTTCTTGTAAGTTTAATGTTTGATTTTATGTTTCTGATTACTGATGTGATGCTGTTACTTGGTTCAAGATTTACTTTTAGCCCAGCTACATGTGCATCGTGAAAGAGGGACTTAATGTACACCGTGAGTTGCATCCTGCTTGCTTAATGGGAGGGAAGGAGGGGCAGTGTTACAATTGTCAGTAGACTCGTGAGAGAGATAAAGTGGGTGAGTTCATATCTTTTATTTGACCAACTTCTGTGGGTGGAAGAGACAAGATTTTCAGCTACACAGAGCTCTTCTTTGGACTTCAAGTCTGTTTAGCTTGAAAGCTTGTCTCTTCCACCAACAGATAATGGTCCGATAGAAGATATTATCTCACCCACCTTGTCTCTCTCATATCCTAAGACTGACATGACTACAACAACACTGCAATCAGCTCATGTGGCATGATAACTGCCCTCATTAATAGGTGGACAAAGGAAAGGGGATAACCTGGTGCTTGAAAGCCAGAAATCAAAGGGAGAAGCCTATTCATATCTAAGGAGGAGTAGGAAACTGTCAAATATGAAATTATTATAAACGTTTGGTTAAAAAGAGATAGAGAATATGGAGGAGATGTAGCATCTTCAGGCTGGAACTCACAGTTCTGCTTCCTGAGAACCTGTTGATGAACAGAAGTGGGCTGCAATTTGAACAATGGAGATTTTAAGAATACATAATAGCTAAGACCAGACAGAGTCCCTTTCAACATCTGCCATATCTCTCCTGCAAGGCAGACTGGCTTACACCTCGGGAAAGCAAAGAACAAAACAATTCCTTCACATGCTCTAAATTAAACCAAAACGGTGCATGAAAAGATTTGATTTGTTTGCAGTTTCTTCGCTCAGTATGCTTCTTCTAATAGTGGAATATTTCGCTACACACGCAACACATCAATTTTTGACCATGTATTCAGGCCTTTTGGAAACATATCTGGTAGAAAGTGGTGCTAGGTATTACCCTGGGATTAGTGCAGAAGTTATGGTACAAACAGGTAGCGAAAACCTCATGGGCAGGCCTTGTTCCCAAAGGAGAGCTACAGTGAACTTGGCTTCCTTTTGTAAATTACGGCATTCCTTGTTGAATTTTGCTTTTAGTAGATGGTGCTTGCTTCAGCATTTGTCCAGGCATTCCACTAATGAGATCTCAGCATTTGTTTTGCTCTATTTTTGCAGGTTTTTTGTCTCAAATGGGGTGTAGGGTGACTTGGAATATTACACTTAGAAAAATATTCCAGCTCAATACACACACATTATCAGGTCATGCCACAAAAAGTGGCCTTTTATTTTTAAAGTAAGATGTGAAGTAAAAAACCTTTTCGTTATCCAATGTACCACTAAATTAACATTGAATTTTTCATCAGGAATTGATATGGTGTTATACCCCATTTAGCTAAATTTGCTTTATAAGTCTAGTTATAAATGGTTTGTTATGCTGCCTAGTTACTAGATAGATAGATATATGAAGCATGAGAGAATAGTGAAGGAAAATCTAGGATCATTTTTCCTCTGAAAGGGAACAGTCCTGTTATAAAGCTTTGGAGATGGATTTTCAGTTAACCTATAAGAAAGGTAACAAATGTCAGAAGGAAATGACAGTAATACGGATGTATACTCTTGGAAATTCCTGTGACCAGATATCGCTGAACAATGTTTAATTCTTTTGCCCCTCCAGCTGCTCCTGACTCAGATGATGTAGCTCTCTACGTTGGCATTGTGATAGCTGTAATCGTGTGCCTCGCTATTTCAGTGATTGTGGCACTGTTCGTGTACCGGAAGAACCACCGTGACTTTGAGTCAGATATTATAGACTCCTCGGCACTAAATGGCGGATTCCAACCCGTTAACATCAAGGCTGCAAGACAAGGTTAGTTGTCATTTCATTTCATGTAGATCAATTCAGGCAGATGCTTAAGGAAATGGTCTTCAGGGTTGTATGAACTATATTCACTGGATGCTAGTTGCCCCTTCATAGAAAAAAGAAAGGTTATGCTCGTTTGTTTCTTATAGTCAAATGCTAAAACCTTATGCTGGGATTTTTCAGACCTACTCTAGAGCATGAAACAGAGGAGTATAAACTTCAGGAGAAAAGGAGTGAGAGGGACACACCGAGACATGTAGAAATAAGGGTTTGTATATAAGTCAGTGGCAAATACATCATTGGGTACAACAGAAACAGGATTCATTCTACCATGTCTTAGAATAATACTCTAATAAAGTAATTCCATCACATTATATTTCCCATTTTACTGTCTGATAATCATATTTACTGTGACCTCTCTGTCTGCATGGAGAGATGTGTGGGAGGTATTTACTACTGAGAGATGAGACATTGCTCTGGCGCAAGATTCAGTGGGTGGAAAACGTAATAAATTTCTATCACCAGTTAATAATAGCATAATTATTTGCAGACATCATCAGACAGAAAATGAATGCACAAAGCCAAGACTGGCTCTTGGAAGCTATACATTTGGGCTGAAACTTCTGGCTTTTGATGTCATTCTTTAAGTATTAAAGTTACATCAAGAAAAAAGTAAAACTAGCTAGAGAGTTGTAAAAATGGAACATTAGCAGGGGCAGCACTTTCTTTGCCAACGGTTTCTTTAAAGCTAAGCTGCAGAAGGCACTGTATAACATACCATTGGTGACAATTCTGCGCTGGCTGTGGGTGATGAGGAAGATGACCCCATAGGTCTTTTCTATCTCTTCTTTCTATCATTCTGTCTTTGGACTGGTTGAATAAACAGGCTAATGATTCTCATACTTAGCATTTATGGAAGGAAAATTAATTAATAAAACTGGTTTTGTCATAGACAGTCTCTTGTACTGAGATCTGACATGTCATATTTGACGTCAGCGTGCAGACTGGAAAAGAATACAGGTTAAAAATCTTTGGAGTAGGGTTGCACTTCAGTTTTGTGCAGCAATTAGATTCCATAGCGATTGGGCCTATGTAAACCCCTGGAGATGTGTGGATGGATACAAAAGGAGAATAATATCAGTCCATTAGGGCTTTTCTCATCATTCCCTTTGTGGAAGAAACAAACTCCACTCTCAGGTTGGAAGCAACAAAATCAGAGACAGCTTTATTCAGGACATGCAATTGCAAAGGAAGAACACAGCTGACAGAGAGCATCTCTGCCTCAGTTTCTCCAAAGTACAAGCAAAATCACACAGGCATTTATACCTCTTTGTGATGTGCATTAATTAAAAACATCTGCATTTATTTAGGCTATTTGCTATCTATTCAGTATTTTCTCACTATCTCTTCTCAAACATCGTTATCTCAAGACTAGGTCACACTGACTATTCTGCTGTTTTCCACTCACTTCTGATGTGAGCCCTGCTTCTACAGGTCTCACAATATTAGGCTAAGACTTGATAGAACAGTTGCTCTGTCTCTGACACTTACATGGCTGCACTTAAACCCTCTCTTTCTTTCCCTGCTTCCACACCTTCAATATGAAGACACAGGTAGAATGGCACCACTAAATCTTCACCCAGAAGGAAGTCTTCAGTGAAGGAGATACAGACGTGGGTAATACTTTGTTGTTTTTTCTCATTTCCAACACAGATCTCCTGGCAGTGCCACCAGACCTCACATCTGCTGCAGCCATGTACAGAGGTCCTGTCTACGCCTTGCATGATGTCTCTGATAAAATCCCAATGACCAACTCTCCAATCCTTGATCCACTGCCCAACCTGAAGATCAAGGTCTATAGTACCTCGGGTGCCGTCACCCCACAGGATGACCTGTCTGACTTCTCATCCAAGTTATCCCCACAGATAACTCAGTCTCTTCTGGAAAATGAGGCCCTGAACATGAAAAACCAGAGTCTTGCTCGACAAACAGACCCATCATGCACTGCTTTTGGCACCTTCAACTCCCTTGGAGGTCACCTGATCATTCCCAATTCAGGTAAGTATTGCACTTATCAGCTTCAGAAGTACCTAGTGAGATTTCAAAGGTGGTGGTCGTTTGGTGGTTATTTAGGCAGAAAAAACAAGGTCACTCCTTGGAATCTGCCTTTTCTATGTTTAGCCCAAACAGCATTTTTTTCCATTCAGGTTTACTCAGCTATTTCACATATCCTTTCTCAAAAGTCCTGGTCTTCTTTAACAATAAATCAGAAGACCGTGACCACTTCCTTCAGAAATATTAGACCTCAGAACTTCCCTGTGTGAAGTGGGATTCAGCATCCTTGACCTTTTCTTTTCATACAGATCCCCAAAATAAACCAAACAACCCAACTTCAAGCCAGAAAGCCTCACTGTTGTTATCATGCATAAAAAGGACAAATTAATTAGAAAACAAATCAGTTGTTCCAGTTCCAGTTTGCTGCAGACTGTGCAGTGCTGAAGCAAGATAGCAGAATACTAATTTTCTGCAGGTGATTGAATAGTTTGCCTAACAGAGATTACATAGCAAAGGAAACCTGGACATTATGTGTGTCTTTTTCTTATTTCGTTATTAGAAGCTTTTCAGGAACTGCAGAAGTTAGTAAAGAAAAAAATAAGTTCTGTTTACAGCTTAGAAAATGGCTACGCTGTTATTTAGCTGGATAGTAGGACCTCAGTTAACCAACATTTTCAGTTAATCCAACTCCAGTGTGATGGCTTAAGAGAAGTGGGCTGGGGTGGATATTCAAATCTGATAGAATACCAAATCTTCACCACATTCAGGGCCAGCTTCTTAAGTGCTCAACACCAGCAACCAGGACCAGATTTAAAAGAAGCAAACAAAAAATGCAACTCTGTTCCTATTTAGACACCAAATGAAATGGTTAGATTTTCAAAACCCCTTAGCCTCTGGTGATCCCTATTCTTCTTACTGGATGCTGAATGCTTCTGAAAATTTAATCTGTTTCATTTACGGGCCTAAATGGGTGCTGAGCTGTTCTGGAGGAAAAAAAAATCTGGCCTGATTGTGGTTTGCTGAGCTCTGTTCAAAATCTAGTCTATAGTGCTGTAGACCTGAAGTTCAGGATCTTCTTGTTAGATGTCCAGTTCATTCTCAGGTTACTTTCCACCATGCTTTCCACATGTACTGCAAAGTCTGTTAGACATACATCATTTAATTCACATATTAACTTCAGTTTGTAGGTGAAAAAGTACATATCTATTGCTAGGGGCACTCTAAAAATAATTAAAACATACAGGAACAAATATAGCCATCAGCTATAACCCAGTACAGTGGGCTGTCTATACAGCTTCCAGTAATAGTTACCCACCAATTAACAGTCAAAAGTCCTTATAATCCCTCCCTGTACATCTGAGGAAATACATGAGTGATGCAGCATGCCCAGAAGCTTAATGTATCTGGGTTGTGACAGACCCACAGGGAAGCAAGTTCCAAAGTCAAAAGGCATTCATGAAAAACAGCCTGCCAGCTGTACCCTCCCTTCTAAAACAGGGGGCAGGGACTCCAGCTCAAACACATCCACTGGTCACAAGCATGGATGTACTGTATATAGAGAGAGGTGGTCTCATGTAGCCAGGCCCCAAACTATTCATATATCGCAGGGCCGGCTCCAGGGTTTTTGCCGCCCCAAGCAGCAAAAAAAAAAAAAAAAAAAAAAGCGAACAATCGCAATCTGCAGCTCTACCGCCACTGCTTCAGTCTTCGGCGGCAATTCGGCGGCTGGACCCACTCCGAATTGCCCCCAAAGAGCTGGACGTGCCACCCCTCTCCGTTGGCTGCCCCAAGCACCTGCTTGCTGGGCAGGTGCCTGGAGCCTGCCCTGATATATCGATGAGGACTGTCCAGTGCATCATTTTGTAAGGCCATTTCTTCTTCTTCTTCTTCTTCTTCCACACACACACACACCCACACACCCTTGTGAATATTCTGTTCGTAGGTTTGCTTCAGTTGTCTAGTTATAGCTGTATGCAGGAGAAACTAAAATCCCTACCACAGATTTCTGATCACTCCAGTTCAGCAATAGCAGCTGTTGCAGAATTGCCCGGCTGAGTGGGCTACTGAGTACTTGTGCCTCATGGCACATCACTAATTGTCACTAACTTGTGTTCAGTGCAAGGCAGACTTGACTGGGTATTGGAATTCTGGACCACTCTTTATGAACGGACATATAAGGGATGTCAAGTATCCCCATTTTGTCCTAACTATTATATAATTAGAAATTAAGTACATCTGAACACTGGATGCTGACCATGTGACCAGCTGCTCCCAAAAAGAAATGGTTCTTGTTGTTTCCTGGGCCAGTATTCTGCTGTTTGGGGATTTTATTGTTTTTTATTAAAAAAGAAATGCCTGGGGAGAGATGTTCCATTACAGCTGTTTGAAATCTTAGACAGAGCTGTTGGTTTTCCCCACATTTTACAAGGTAAGCAACAGAGTAACCATCTGTTTGTTCCTTAAATAAAACAAAAGGGGAGGGAAAATATCCAGTTCTCCACTGCAGTAATTCAAAACAGACAATGGGAGGCACCAGGGCGACCTGCATGTAGGGCTTCGCCTTCAAAATCTCCTGTCATTCTTCATCAGAGACCTGGTTGCCTGCCTTCCTCCATTTCGTTTTATTTGTGTGTCTTCTGTTTTGCAGGTGTAAGTTTGCTGATCCCTGCAGGGGCTGTTCCCCAGGGAAGAGTCTATGAAATGTATTTGACAGTTCACAGGAAGGAGAACATGAGGTAAAAGACTCTACTTGGCGTGCATTTGCTTGAGCACTAATTATGGAGGACGGGATGAGAGAAAATGTGCTAACTAAAATCTCTGATCAGCAGATATTTATGCAAAGCCAATTGTGTTGAGGCTGCTTACTGGTTTTAAAGCAGACACAGGTGAGAGCTGAGGATAACCTGGCCACAGAGCCAGCTCTGATATTTGCTTTTTATAGGTTTTGCAAAAAGCTTTCAAGCTTAGGGGAAGCTGAATCCAAGTTAGAAGTTAGAATAATGCAGTAGCAAGAATTAAGTGCAGCAGGAAGACTGTCTGGTAACCTGTTGCAGAGGGCCTTTGCTCAGTTGAATAGAGGAGGGAAAAGGGCTGCATGCTCCATGCTTCCCTGGGGAACACAAATCCCTGTGGAGGAAGAAGTGGTTGGGAAAGGATAAGAGGGTACATTGGGCTGTCCATAGGGATGCTGTAGCCTGTGCATGCCTCCTGTCCTCACCAAAGAGCACAAGGAGGGACTGAAGCACAGTTTTGAGGCATGGCTGCGTCCCTTGGGTCACTGCAGCTCCATGCTACCCCCTGTTCAGAGCTGAGGCTACATGTCACAGTTAGCACAGGCTTGCCAACCTTGTGTGCCTCTGCTACTCTCCGGGTTCAAGCTACTTTGTCAGCATATCACCTTTCTACAATTCCCTGCCACTTTCCCACCCAAATGGGAGGCACTTTCCAGCTGAGCCTCATACACCACTCACCAGCCCCATCCAATGCCTTCCTCTTCAGAAGACCTACTCTAAAGAGGGCTATCACTGGAAGAAATACCTGCCCTCCGTGGCTTCCAGCTCGTTTGCAGTCTTGACACAAGCCTCTGAAAAGCAGATGTGAAGCTGAGAATGACATGCTAAGTGTTAAGCCAGGATTATGAGGCAGCCCTCTGATGGCCTGGTCAAATGATTAATTATTATCATCACCATCAAATTTCTCGCAAGCTGTCATTTTATGAAATAAGAGCCCATTTTAATACAGGAAAATGAAAAGTACTTGCTAGTTAACTCACTAAAATATGATTCAGAATGTGGACAGAGTGTGAGGTAAGGTAATATTTTCAGAAGCACCCTAGTGATTAAAGGAGACTAAGCCCTGTTTTCAAAAGGGAGTTAAGCACTTTGGAACCTAAGGGAGAGACTTTCAAAGGCCAAAATGATATTTAGGCACATATACTTAGGTGCCTAAGTGTCATTTGTCACTTTGAAGATCTCCCCTTAAGTCTTGGTGAAAGACAATGAAACTTAGGTTTATAAGTGCCCAAGTCACCTAGGGATAGATTTACAAAAGTGTTTAGGTGTCGAAAGATGCAGGGAGGTGCCTAGCGGTTCTAACAGAGGGCTGAGAGTGAGAGCTTTCAGTCTGATATTCTCCTCTCTTCACCTAACCTTCTCTGTGACCTAGGACAAGTTACTTAGGGCTAAATTATTACCTGTGGCACAACTTCCTAGCCATAGGCTACACCACCCCAGTAAGAGTGATTCAACACCATCATTCTGAGACACACTGCTGAATCACAATACCTTACCTTCTCCCTTCTTGCTCCCAGGGAATAGCAATTTTCGGCTGCCCTATACCATTAGCAAAATATTATCTAACCCTGCACTGGCTCAGCTACTCCAGTCAATGAGTAAGGAATGGAGCCAAGGCTCTACTTGTTCCCCATGCCTCTCTGCCCACCTGCTCAAGGGAGGAAATGTAGTCCTGCTTACTCCTAGACACCTAGACACAGGGGCTAGGTAACTGGCATCCTGACGTACAAAAATGCTTCTTACTCCTTACTTCCCTGCATGGGCATGTGGTCCATGTCACAGTCTGGCCCTTAATGTTGGCAGCAAGGAGCCCTAAAAGGGAAAGGTATTACTAGCAGCAATTTGAGCAAACCTGCTGAAGAGAAGGGAGAAATCCTATTCTTTAGGTGTGGAATAACATGCACAAAGACTAAATGACAAATGTAAAACTAAGTAATCATTACATGGTGTCATGCCTGTTTCTCCTCCTTATAGCTAAATCCATTTTTTGGCTCAGCCCTTGGATAGCTTTTGTTATGCCCTTAGCCACAGCTGTTTGTACACCGTACAATAGTGAGCACTGTTCTCTGGCTAAGTAGTCTTTTGAACCATGCTAAACATAATCTGTTTAAAGAAAAATTGAATAAAAAAGACCTTCATGCTTACATTATTCATGCCCTCTGTTTTGAAAATGGCTAATTACAAAAATGGCCTTGTCTATATTCACATCTCATATTGATTTTTTTCATGTTACTTTGGGCTATATTTTTTAAAAGACTAGCAACCTATACTGAAAAAGTGTCCATCTCTTGCAGAGGGAAACTATAGATAACCCAAGGAGACTCTCTTGTGCCTTTATTTGAATGGTGCGGCTGAGATAGTGTCCTACATTAAATTTCTCTCCACTCTGTTTTACTTCCTTCTGGAAGGTGGGAGCATGCGCAAATGAGTCACCCAGAAATTACTCCTACTAGTTGTTCTTCACATATGGAAAGAATCATTGCCTCTTCTCCCACTCAGTGATGGGCACCCAACGTGGCAGGCCAATCCTTGTTTTTACTTCCCTTTAAGGGCCATAAAATCCACTCTCCATGGTTCATGATAGCAGTTGCACTGCAGATGGTACTGTGCATAAAACCAGCATAGAGAGGGCATATTGAAAGTAGTGCTACCTGAGAAGAATGAATGAATGTGGCTGTGGGCGTATGAAGGCATGAACAGGAGGAGGAGGTCTTGCAGTTGCAGGAAAGATTTTGTGAGAGAGGAGAACACTCAGCTCAAATACGCCATGAAGGCAGCAGAGCACATCATACATATATTGAGGTGCCAGTTGACTCTAGGGGGACTTGTCATAGGCTCATTTCACTGGGTGATCAGATATGGTAAAGAGTATGCAGAGCATAATGAGATTGTTCAATCCCAGTCCGCTACTACATTACTTTCTCCAGAGGGGTGGATGGCCAGCCAGCCACTCGCAGCCTCTTCCCAGATTCATGTACTGCTGAAAAGCCTGCTGAGGCCCAATACCTCCTATGCAGAATGTCACATCAGGCTGGTGCTACCTGAGATTCCTAATAAGGGGACCACTAAGTGATAGTGGATAATTCAGATATATATTTGACTTAATTTTTTCCAGCACCTCTTTAAAACTCCAGGCTCTCCACACATTCTAAAATCAATAGTGTATACAATACTTAACATGAGCTACTTAGGCCAAATTTGTAAAGGTATTTATGCACTCAGTGTTGAAACACCTAATTGATTTAGGAGCTTTAATCTCATTTTCAAAGGGGATTTAGGCATGTAGAAGCCAAAATCCCATTGACAGATAATAGGATTTAAACTCTTAAGTGCCTAAATCACTTTTGAAAATGAAATTTAGACCCCTAAATCAGTTAGGCCTTGCAATGCTGAACACAGCAACACCTAAATACTTTTAAAAATCTAAGCCTTATTGCATTATCTGTAACCACTCCTAGAGCACTTAGAACTGCCTCAGACCCCATCAATCACTTCCCCAGACCCCTCATATTACATTACATATTATCACACCACAGTCACCTAGGATCCAACCCATCAACCTGTCCCCTCCTCAAACACCGAGAAACAGCATGGTGGTGAATTTAATGAGCAGCAAGCTCTCTTGCAGTGCTAAAGAAACCCAGAAGAGAATAATACATAAAGGACTAACTTCAGACATTCACTTTTTAAGGAGAAGTTTGTGGCCTTGGGTTTGGTAAATAAACCCTTGGAAATCCTGAGGAGTTTAACTTTGTGTGTACCCTGCATAGATATTTTCAGCAAACAGATTAAAATAACTCATGGGAAATGTATTGTGCCTAGGCTGAAAAATCCTTTAGAGCATTTCCAGCTGATGACATTTGAAAGTCCAAATATGAAACTATAATAAGGGATTTATAATGGAAACTTTGGGCCAAAACCTGCTCTCAGATATATGAGTGTAACTGGGAACAGAATTTGGTCCTCTTAGACTTACTCTAAGTAGCATAGCTAGAGCAGCACAGAGTTTCGGCCTCTTATATTAGATACTTGGGGATATATCTGCAGCCCCGTGAGATTTAGTTCATATTTATTTTGGAAAAATATGAAGCAATTCTAATAGCTCAAGTGAAATCAGGAAGTCTGTTATTCCTCAAAGCCCTGCTAATCCCTTCCCTCTCTTTCCTCCCATGCTCTTCTAAACTCTTCCCCTCTAGATCTATTTTGCAGGAGCCATCTAGAAACTAGAATTTGACAGAGTTCCCTCCACAACCTAATAACGCTGTTCTTTCTGTTGACTGAAAGGACTGGGTGTCAGAGCACTGTGAGGCTTTTCTTTCATTTCCTCCCCATTAAAGTGTGTGAGAGCAGGAGGATCTCCATGAAAACTTTACCTTTCCTGCAGTGAAGTGGGGCTCTAATGGTTCATAATAATTGCTGGTGCTCCTTCAAGGCAGTCGCAGGGTAGTTGTTTTCTGTAAATGTGTTAGAGTGGAGACAGGCAAGAGTGGTTTTCTCTATTTACAGCTTTCTAGCCAGATGTTTTTCTATTACTCTGCAGTACGTTTATATGCTTTACTCCTATTGCTTTGAGCAGGGTGGGCTGCCATCTGGATCCCACTGGACAATAGCAGAGCTGAGTGAAGCTTTCATGTTGACCTTGAACCCAATTGAACTAAGCCAGAGTTGAATGTTCACTGTGTTTGTGAACTGGCTGTGGTGGGGAGGAGGATGTTTGCATAGTTGGGAAATGTGCAGCAAAGTCCACAGGAATGTTCTCCAGACAGGTGTCCCCACCTTCTGGTCAATAGCCACCCTCTTCCCCCATTTCATCAGACTCTCTACACACCATTGCTGTCTTCAGGAGTGTGCTCAGTGTCCTCTTTCCTGCCTCCTGGGGTTAGGGCGCCTCCTGCCTTGGCCTATGAAAGTGCCACATCTACATCCCTACCTTCAGAGGAATCTCAAACAGGGTCCTTCCTATCTAATGTGTCTCTTTTGTTGGGGAAATATCCTAATTGAATTCCATGGAGCAGCAAGACAGGGAATCGCTCTTGTACTGCATTGGCTGTGCACTAAGAGGCAGGAGTTTGTAGTTTCTCCCAGCAAGGATGCCAGTCAACTCACAGGTCTTACCTAGAAATCGTGTGCTAAAAGAAGATCAGTTGCCTGAGGGTTCTAGGGAATCCATGCGAGTTCCATTGCTATTGCTCTGGGCTTACAGGGAGCTATCTGCTCTGGCGGCTTAGTGCAATGTTGCTGGAGTGAGAAGTGGAGGGTTTTCCTATCCTGTTCTGAGTATGGGAAGGAATGATCCTGTCTGGCCCCACCCACCCGAGGACCCTTCAGATGCAATGCAGTGACAGTGCCGTGATGGAACATGGGGAACACTATTCCATGTGAATGTTTCCAGAGGGGTTCACTGGGCTTGGGAAGCAGGAGGAAGAGGAAGAAGAAACAATCTTGTTCCTCCCTCCTCTTGGAGGCAAAAGTAGATAAGGAGTTTTTTGGATATGTGTGTTTTATAGTCTAGAAAGTTGTGGGGGGGTGTTCCTTTGTGGGCAGAGCTGGCACTAGGCATAAGCAGGCTAAGCAATTGCTTAGGGCTCCGAGCAGCACAAGGGACCCCCCATTCACTTTTTTAGTATGTGTTGGGGGGGAATATTCCAGATTGGGGGCCCCCCAACAGGTTAGCATTGGGGTGGTTTGTCAAACTCAAACTTTCAAACAAACCATAAGGGTTTGGTTCACTGCTAATCTGTCATGCACCAAACTCCAGGCTTCTGTTGAGCATGTTATTGCATAATTAGCCATTAAGGGGGCTTTATGTCGTCTTCTGAGACATCTGGAACCAGTCATTGCTAGAAGGAGGCTTTTGTTCTTGATGGACCATTGGTTTGATCGTGTATGGCAGTTCATGTGTTCTTATGTGAACCGCAGTTTTACGAAGAATTCTGTTAAACATGACACAGTGAAGGCTATCAGGATTTTGCTCCTGCACCAGGCACTCTAGTTTAATATGTACAGCAGGAGACACTGCGGAGATGCAAATGAGGCTGCATTTCACAATACCAGGGAAAGTGCCCTGTGCTCTTCAGCACAGCTGCACGAAAGTCCCAGTTTTGCTTTCTGGGTACAGAATAATAACAGATATTTATACAGCACCTTTCATGCCAAAGCACTTCATAGCTGTGTACAATCAGCACCAATAAAATGCAGCTACTGCAGCTGTTGGGGGGAGAAAGTACTGGCCATTGGCTCTGCAGGGAAGACCCATATGAACAGTACCACTGGAAATCTAACAACCATAAAAGGCAAACAGGACCTGAATTCTGAAGATCACACCCAAGAGACTCACTTAAACTGAAAATTGTGTGGATTTCAGTGTATCTACCTCAGAAGAAGAGGGGCTGCGTCAGCTCTGCCAGGATTTGAACTCATGACAGTAGAGGTATTTCAAACCTTGTGTTGAGACAATTAAGCCATCCTCCAGAAACCCATAATGGTGGAATTACTGATTAATTTGCTCCAGGGTGTAAGTTTGCCATTTTCACCAGTAAACTCCTACTTGAGTGGCAAAAAAAAAAAAAAAATCTGCTAAAACCCTCTGTCCCATTCCCCTCCATCCCATTCTCCCCAACTATCCTAGACAAAATTAATCTCCTAGACTCATTTATTTCAATCAAAAACTCAAAACAAAAACCAAAATGCTCCAACAGCCATCAAAGGGGAGGGAAACTTCATTTCTTCTTTCCTCCATAGATAGAACCAGGCAGAAGAACCCTAGGATCAATCCAGGACACTAGGTTTTAACTTGAAAGGGAGAGTGACAGCAAAAACATGGACCAGCAGTAACCTTTCCATTAACCTGACTAGAAGGGTGACCATCTGTTGCTATGAGTTATTTATTCCTCTCTCCCCACTCCGTCTTCTGCTTCCTATTTTGTTGTGGGGTTTTTTGAGAACAGCTATGATTGCCGGTAAAATCTACAGTTAAGCACTGCTGAGAGTAATGCATGCCTGTAGAAAAGGGGAGATTTTTTCTAAGAGTGATCTCATCTGCAGCCTGAATGGCCAGAAGTCATAACTACCTTAATGGAAGTGATACGTTTTATTACAGTGGGACCTACTTGATGGAATAACTCCATTAAAGGCATAACGCTGGTTGTGAAAAGTCTGTATATTGTGAATAAATGGGGAATTTTAATAGCAGATTGTTCTTAACTAGCAAATGTAGGAGGGAAAAGTGTCTGGAAATGTTTTAAGAGCTTTCAGTTGTTGTATATTTTTCACTGGCTGCAGTAAACCATGAGCTGAATTCTGCTCTCATTTACACCAATGTAAACCAGGAGTGGCTCCTCTGACTTCAGTGGAGTTGTTTCAGATTTACACTGATGTAGCTGAGGCCCCAAGCACGTAAACAGGTGATTAACCCCATTGATTTCAGTAGGACTGCTCTCATGCTTAATGTTAAGTATATGCTTTGTTGAATCAACGCCTGCAAGAAAGATCTGACCCCATTATTTGTAAAGATGTTGGTAGGTTTTCTTCCTTCAAGAAAATAATCCCCCTTTCCTCCATCAAACCTAAATCCAGCACTTGAAAGGGGTCTTCTGTGATCCATAGGAACACAGGAATTGCCAAGGTCCATCCAGTCCAGGATCACGTCTCTAACATTGTCAGGTACCAGTTGCTTCAGAGGAAGAATGAATAATCCGTATAATGGACGATTACAGAATAACTTGCCCATCGGGAAGTTTTTTCCGTAATCCCCATCAATTAGTGGTGGAAACAGGAGGGTTTATATTCCTGTTATTCCTATCCTATCTAATGGAACTGTGTCTGTTCTCATTAACCATATTAATGTCTGCTGCTTTGTTTGGATGGAATTTAGAGACAATTAGAAATTAGAGATGAACAAAATCTGTTGGGCCATTTTCATCCATCTCTGTGGCAATTGCAGGATATTTTCTCTATGTTGTGTACTCCATTGGGTTGTCCAGACTAATTTTAAATGACTCATTTTTCAAAGTTTCAGCTAGTTGGTTTGGGAAACTCTTGTACAGTCCAGTAGATTTCAGTGCCCCTTTGTGCAGTACCCCAGATGCAGTCTCACTAGAGCTGTGTAGAGAAGGGATTATCACTTCCTTGAACTTGTTACATGCCTCTTCCTATGTAGCCCAAAATCATATTTGCTTATTTTTTTTGCCACCTTATTACACTGCAAGCTGACATCTAGTTTGATGCATGCTATCACCCTACATCTTCACTTTTACTGTTTTCCTTGCTGACACATAACTGTGGTTTGGATTGTTCCCCTGAACTATTAGCTTGCGTTTTTCTAGAATTAATAGTTTTTGTATCCTGCCTGTATTTTTAACCTCTCTAAGTCCCTTTCCATTTCTTCCTTATTTTCACTGGTGTTCGCAACTGCCTTTTTCATTATTATTATTATTATTATTATTATTATCTACAAATTTAATGAATGTGCTATTATTTATACCTTCTTCTAAATCATGAGTAAACGTGTTAGGTGAAATCCTTACTTCACTGAAGTCAGTGTGAGTTTTGTCACTGATGTCAACGGGAACAGGATTTCTCTTGTTAAATGACACCGATGTGTGTTGCACTCCAATAGACAGCTTCCCTACACCACCTTACGTTGCTGTTTTCAAAGCTTAAAGTGGGTTAGGTTATCTGTAGTCACAAAATTAGCTCAAACATTAGAAAACACTGAGTTGGGTCCATTTCTAGGAAATGGTGGATGATGTGGCAGGGGCAAGAGTCAGGGCCGGCAGCACAGACAGTCTCCAGGCACCCTAATGAGAACAGATGGGCTGTAGTAGGCTGCCAGATTGACTGCCCCACCTGATTGGTAGGAAGAGTCAGCAGACCAGTTCTGAAGCCCAGCAGCCGTTCAGTGGCTGCTCAAAGCATTTGCCCATGACTGCGATAGCTCCTGCCCTGCTTGGCCAGAGCCTTGCCTGACTCTGGTAACCCGATCCTAACCCTCAGCTCCAATTCCTGACTTCAGCTCTGAACCTTGGCTCTGGCATCTGGCCTCTGACCCTGTCTGTGATCCTGGGCTCTGACTAATGACTCCCGCTCTAACCACTGGACATGACTGCCCATATCCTAGGCATTGACCGGTAGAGTATGAGTGTGCATTTGACTGACAAATAGAGAATGTAGCATCAATTGTCCCCACAGCTGTATGTTTTCTATTCTTTTCTGGACATGAGGTGATTCGTGATGGTGCCATGTTGTATATGCCCAGGAGAAGGGTACTAGCACTGAGAAAATGTTTTGTGTACACTTAAAATTGGAGATAAATCTCATAGGTTTGGTTTTGTCTTCTGGTTTTTCAGTTGCTATTTACCACTTAGAGAACACCAGGTCAGACCCTGCTGTCTCATCATTATCAGGTCATTACCAGCTTGCATCTATGCAGGCTGATGCAGATAGCCTGACCTCCATGACTGGCATATTAGTCCATTTGACTTTTCCTCTTCTCTTCCCACTCAGAGATTATTTAACCATTCTGGGCCAGGTTCCCCAACACATTTCATCTTGTGTAATCATTTATTCCTGTGAAAAGTGGCTGTAAAATGGTTCCATTAGGACCCGATAGTATTTTATGCTTAATTTGCACTCAGTTTGCGCAAGCGTAAATGGCTGCATATGTTGCAAAGTAGATCAGAATCAGGCCCTCTCTCTGTCTGAGCACTAACATTTGTTATATTGTAATGAAACTCCGTCATTGGCCAATGACTGACTTAATACTTCTTTGAGATCACTTTAAGTGCTATCATTACTTTATTATTATTATTATTATTATTATTATTATTATTATTATTCAGTACAACAGTACTTACATCCAAGCCAATTTTTAACTATTTGTCCACTAACTTTATAGTTCAGTCCAAAAATTTATCATGTTTGTGTGACGTGACTTGGTCTTTATAAGTCAATGCTTTTCTCCCTGCCCTCATGGTTCAGTTGTCCTTAAGATGGAGTTAAGTTAACCAGATGTTTAAGTCTGTGGGTTTGCCACAGCTGTGACTGTTAATACAAAAACTGTGATTTTTAAAGATTTTCTAATAACAAGTCATGGTGGTTTTAACCTACTGAGAAGACTCCTCCAGGAGTTTTTACAAATCTGAATCCACTAATATCAAAGTATTGTAGTGAAGTATGGGAGAGAAACATAAGTCTGAATGGTTGAATTAGTTATTTACTGCTAAATTATTTAAATATTATTTATTGAAAAATGAGGAATATTTTGTTGAAAATGTGACCTCGTGATTTTTTTTGTCTTTTGTATGGGACTTATCCAGCTCCCAATGAAATCAATGAAGAGAGTCCTACAAAATTCACTAGGAGTTTTTTTCCTCCCATAAGTGGTTGGTTGTTCCGGAGTTTATTTGGTTTTTGTTTTGCCATGTCAAAACAACCAGGTTAACAGATGATAGCTGACAGAATTGCTGTATTTTACTCTTTTTGAAAGATAGGTATTACATTTGTTAGTTTTCAGTCCATGACTTTTCAAAAATAATTACCATTAATTTAGTAAATTCATTAGCTAATTCTCATAGGACACACAGAGATATATTTAATCTGGATTTGCTGTTTTATATAGATTTCAGCTTTTCCATGTCAACCTTCATTTGTCTGCTTTTTACCAATAACTATACTGACAAGGAGTAGATTTTTCAAAGCACCTAAGTCCCATTTTCAAAAGTAACTTTCAAAACTTGGCTTTCAATGAGACTCAGGCACCGAGGTGCCTGGGTCACTTTTGAAAATGGGACTTGGGCTCCTAAATCACATAGACTTCTGAAAGTGTTACCCAAGGTTTACATTATTTTTCACCTTTTTTTTTTTTTTTTTTTTTGCTTGAGACAAGGTCCCGATTCTGCAGACACTTACACACATGCATACTTTTGCTAATATGAGTAGTCCCAATGAAATCAATGGCAATGCTTACATGAATACAGGTCCATACATGATTAAGTGTTTTCAGAGTTGGACCTAGAGGACTCAACAGTGAGCCACCCAGGATCCTGTGAACTTATTGCATACTGCATTAAATTCAGGTAGCTTTGCTGCACTAAGCCCTGTCAACCTCACACTCACATTCATTCCCTCCCTGTTTATAAGAACTACATCCAGGATGGCTTTTCCTATGGTTGGATCAGTGGTGAGCTGGAGTCGTTCCCACTGGTTCCCAAGAACCAGTTGCTAAAATTAGACCTTCGTGGAGAACTAGTTGTTAAAAGGCCAGGGGGTGGGCAAAGAACTCTGGTCCCCGAGCCAGACCATCCTGTTGCTCCCAGGATTCCCAGCTGGGGAGGCTGGGGCTCCCTCGGCCCCTTCCCCACATCCCCCCCAGCTGCAGCGTGGCCAGCCGCTGGCCCCAGCTGGGCAGCTCAGCTGAGCTCCGGAGTCATTCTGCTGCTTTGAATTGCCGGCAAGGTAAGGGGGGTGGGGGGGCCCTGCAAGCGCCAAGGCCATGGAGGGGAGGCAAGTGGGGCAATTTTCCCTAGGCCCTGCAGGGGCCCCCGGCCCCACGAGTATGTCTCCCCCCCGACCTGGCCCTTCCCCTCCCCCCCCCTTAAATCAGAACTTTTTATAGGGAACCAGTTGTTAAGATTTTGGCAGCCCATCACTGGGTTGGATTTTCTGATTTCTGGTTCATGAGTTTGTCCTCTATATAATTTAGGGATGTCTTTGGTGATCCATGTTTCGCTATCTTTGTCAGCCACCGGATGTTTGGTTGGCTAAAGTCACTCATGAGTACAGTATCCTATGGTTTTAAGCTCCCCAGTAGTTATCCTGGGATTAAATTTTTTTTTTTTACATTCCTCTCCACTCTCAGTAGCCCGTTGCTAAAGCCCACTACAAATTCTCCTTTGTTTTAAATTTACTCTACTCTCATTGCAAATATTTCACTACCACCCTCCTCATTCTCACATTGTATATTGCTAGTCTTGTAAGTATGTGTGACATATTACACCTATCCCTTCACCTTTTCCTCCTTTTTTTCTTTCTCTCATATACACTACATCTACCCTCCATGGGCACATTTAAAAAGTTCATTCTGGTTGTAGATATATTACTGGTTCTAGCAAAATTCTCTCTTTTAATTTAAGGGAAATTACTGGATCTGGTAATCATCAGAATACTGGTGGATCTAAAACCAGAGTGCATTTTTTTAGAAGTGCGCCCATAGTATGTGGACACTCCAGTGACGAGAATCCTCTCATGAAGTTTCAGATGTGGTCACTACTTCATACTCTTCCTGTGTTCTATGATTCTTCTTGTCTAGGAAGTGAAAAATTCTCACTCATGGTGCTTTCAAGAGCCCACATTCACATTTTTTCTATGTTAAAGACTGGTGGCTGCATTTCACTGGTGAGTGAAATGATACCTGGGTATATGGTTGGCACATCTTTGGGGATCCTTGGGAATGAAGGGTAGTCTGTAAAGATGAAGTGTTATTTGCTTTTTATTCTCCCTGCCCCAAAAAACAGGTGCTTTTTACAAAAATCTTTGTGAAAGTGGAAATCTGTAAGTGTGTGTTTCCAATCCTTTTGCGACAAGGACCTTTTCTTTACTTTGGCAGCATCTGGAGCCCTTTAAATTCAGCTAACAAACACATCTTTCCGTAATCTTGTCAGGCCACCAGTGGAAGACAGTCAAACCCTTTTGACTCCTGTGGTGAGCTGCGGGCCTCCAGGAGCGTTGCTGACACGGCCTGTCATTCTAACTATGCACCATTGTGCAGAGCCAAACACAGAAGACTGGAAGATCCAGCTGAAGAACCAAGCAGCCCAGGGACAGTGGGAGGTGAGTTCACAGTGAGATCACAGACTTCCAGCATATGCCCTGACTCAACACAGCACTCACCATCTTTGTCTTAAGGAAACAAAAACACCAAACATATACATATAACTTTGATGCCTAAAGTTTGGGATTTTTAGGGGTGAAACATTTTGCTGGCAGTCAACTCAGCAATACCCTCAGGTATCTATGTGGTTATACAAGCACTGGAAATAGTTACCTTGTGCACTGGGGAGCACAGGCCTTTCAGCTCTGGATAACTCAGTTCAAAATATAATTCAGATCAAAAGTGAAATGGATGTGGGGATCTGACCCAGTCTTTATTGCACTTTTGTTTTTGACATAAAATGAATAGTGTGGCACAATTCAGCATGACTAGCTAGGTCTGCTCAAAAGAGGCCTGGGGGTACATCAACAGAGTTGTTTGGGGGAAACTTGCACAGTGCTTTCTGCCTGGCTCTGCTTTGTTAATGACCAGGTAGATTTACTCTTTGAGAAGGTAACCTTCACCAGGCTGGTCTCATGCACAAGAGAAATATTTAACCCTAGGGCTGCCAGCTTGCCACAGCACTTAAGGACAGTGAGTTTCGTCTTGAATCTTCATGGAAGGTTCCTCGTATTTTTCTTTAGCTCCTCTCTTCCCCTATCTCTGTAGTTCGCTCTGCACTGAGAAGCTCTCCTGGTCGATGCGTGCTATTTCAAACAAGTGCACACAATCAGGAGGATTGGCATTAAAGCTGTCTTTTTGGATTTATCTCATCTTCCTTTTCCTGGCTACCAAACATGGGACATTGAACATGCCCTGCAATACAGAAGGAGCTTGTAACACTTCAGTGCTTTGTTTGAGACAGAGAAAGAAATATCTGTGCAATATGAACCAGGGATAAACAGCAAATAGTTTTACAGCTGATATATAAGGACTGGTTTTCTATAAATATAGACTTTCACTAATACTAAAACTGTGTGCCAAAATTCATAATAGTGAATGGCAGTGTCATTATCAGATTACAGTTCTAATGACAGGGAAACTATTCATTACCCACTGGAGGAATCCAACTCACTCTTTAATGGAGATATATTTTTCCTTAGAAGTCTCTTTTAAAACATTGTAAACTTAGCTTGCACTTGGCAAAAGGTTTAGAGTTTGGACTCTGTGTGGATAAAAATCTAAAAGTTGAATCTCTGGCCAAACCAAGACCTCTTAAGCAGTTTCATAAAGACATATGTTCTCAGGAGAGTTTTAATACCTCCTGCTTCTGGTTGGCTAGATACAGAAGCACAGTGGCCTTCTTTCAGGGATTCTGACACGTCAGGTTTCAGTCTTAGCTGGCCACAATGGTGAAGTGATGAGGGGAGATGGCAGGGAGAAAGAAAGGACAAATGAAAAATATTGGGAAAAGGTCAGTTCTGTATCAATTCTAAAGAGGGAATGTATTTTCCAGCTGGTTCCTACCTCCCTAGTTTGTACTGCTGTTTTCAACAGGGTAAAAGATGTCAACAATGCTGCAAACGATCCTCAGCTGCAGGACCTGGGTTATATGAGTGTATTTAATACTGAGTACAGTCCATCTCTCTTCCTCGCTATCTTGATCTGAGGCATGCAACCAGAATGCAGCATTACAGATTTGTAGAGTATTAGGGCAAAACACACCTTAATGAACTTGACGGGATGCTTGAAGTCAGTGCTGGTAATGCTGAAGTAAGTGGATCCCAGGGTAAGGAAGTGGTACGATGCTCCTGTGCCAAGAGTTTCTTCTTATAACAGGAAGAGACAGTGGAGGTATCTACATTGTGTGTACATTTTGTCAGATGCCACCTCCCCTAACCATTCTCCTGGCAGACTTGTTTGCTTCTGAAAAGCCTGTTTTGCTGCCACCATCAGTTCTGTGTCTCTCATGAAATTTGGCACATGCTGACTTACTCCTCTGAGTAGGTTTTAATGAGGGCAGTGTGACTGACATGGGCACCTGGACTGATAGCAGCAAGGACCCATTTCCAGGGTTATCCTTGAAAGAATATTGCCTGTGGCACCAGCTTTTCTCCACCCGTTTCTGGGCCAATGAATTCATGCACATCTAGCTGACTAATCTGCACTCCAGTGGAGTATCTCCCAGCACTGTACATATGTTTCTCATTTGTTTTGTGTTCATTACTGGCACCCCCTGATTTTTTTTTCTCCAGTCTCCTTTCTTGTCCTTGAAAGAGTGTTGCCCTACTGAAGGTATCCATGTTGACACCAAGCTGGTGCTTGCATGCTATCTGCAGAGTCCACAAGGTCTGTGATTCCAGTACAGTGAGTCTCATCTTCTCTCTTTTGGAACAGCTCTTCCATCTCTATCCCCCAACAGATGCCTGAATTGCTGTAGGCGATAAGTTCCTGCCAGGGCCAACACTACTGTTTCATGACACGGCCAGTAGGGGGGGTGTAATCAGCATTGCAGATGGCAACCTCTCTTCTGCCCTTGAGAAGGTGATGTCACCTTTGCAAATGTGCTGCATTCCCTCTTCCTTAGCCTGGGATCCTGAATCTGCTCCCAAACTCGGGTTGAATCCAGCTGCTTGGTCCGCTGCCAGATACCTGCTCCTCACCTCATGACAGCAAACACAGGGTGGATGAGTTCTGCAGAGACTCATGAAGCCCAGAGCTGCTTTTGCAGAACTACAATCTATTACTATCACCTTTTATTTATTTTCTTCCCAAGTCATTTAAAGTACATTGTGCCATGTGGAAACTGTAAAGTACAGTTCTGAATGGAGGAAATGGCAGAGGGGCTGTTTTCTTCTAAGCAGAGGGAAGAAGGTGAAAAAGCAGTCTCTTTGTATTTGATTTGTATGTGTTTTGCCTTGGCCCGGCGGTCTCGTCATGGGGGATTATTCTGATGAAGCAACAGGTGATATTCTTTGTACATGTGGCATTCAGCCATCACTGAAGTTACTTCTGTCTGAGTTCTAACAACCATTGATTATGAAAATTAAGAAATTAAGGCTCTTATTATTCACTTAGATAATGTATTGAGTGTTCATGTCTGGAGCTGGTCAAATAATATTCCTCAAATAGGTCATTCAGCAAATGTTGCATTTTTCCTGCAAATTTTTTCTCATATTTTACATAATTTGCCCTGCTCTGTTCATCACTCTAAAAGCACCTACATGCTGCACATAAAACAATCGTAAGTTTTAGGTAGCCAATGGCAGGTATAGACCATCAGCATACAGCAGCATTTGCCTGCACCAGCCCAGAAGGAAATCTAGAAGCAGAGAAATGTTAAATGTTGATTAATAAAATGACCCAAGAGGAAGGACTTAAGATAAATTCTGGGACTTGCATGAACATCTATGGCATTGGAGTTCTGCAGTCAAGGCCCTATCTCTGAGTAGGCTTTGTCTGGCCCCGGCCCAATCCTGATTAATGCAAAATAAATGGGCTTCTCTGGTGTCTGGCCTGGGCTCTCTAACTCTGCCTGTTTATCCCTTAGGACGTGGTGATGGTTGGAGAGGAGAACTTCACCACCCCATGCTACATCCAGCTAGACCCAGAATCCTGCCATATCCTGACAGAAACACTTAGCACCTACGCCCTGGTGGGACAGTCAACCACCAAAGCAGCAGCAAAACGTCTCAAGCTGGCCATCTTCGGGCCGCTCTCCTGCTCATCACTGGAATACAGCATCCGAGTCTACTGCTTGGATGACACTCAGGATGCCCTTAAGGTAAATGCCATACACTTTACCATCTAGCTCTAGCAGGAATGCAGTAATTGCAGTGAATAGACCCTAATTAGTGTGCAGCTGCTTGTAATTTATGTTCCCTAGATCAGCGTTTCTCAAACTGGAGGTCCTGATTCAAAAGGGCATCTCAAGGCTATTATGGGGTGGGGGATGTGCAAGATGATATGGTGCTGCTGCTGGCATACACGCTGCCTTCAGAGCTGGGTGGACAAAGAGTGGTAGTGGCTGGTCGGGCACCAGCTCTGAAGGCAGTGCCGCGCCAGCAGCAGCGCAGAAGTAAAGGTGGTATGATATAGTATTGCTGTACCCCCACCTCCACTTGCCCCTCCTCCTGGCAGTATCCTCTATTTGGGAACTTGAAATATGGTAACACTACTTTCCACTTTTTGAAAGACTTCAGCACTTTTGACAGCAAGGATAGTTATTACATGGTTCATTTAGTGCACCTATGAGTATGTATGGTAGCTTGCTACCATTTTTTGCGGGGTTGGGTTGGTCAGAGCCTGAAATATTTCCAAACAGGGACCGAGCAAAAAAAAGTTTGAGAACCCCTGTTCTAGATCATTTTTAAATCATTTTATTTTTATTTTATTTAATTTTTGATTGGAGGAAGAACTTGACAAGACACTTTTATAGAAAGGAAAAAAAAAAAAACCCCAAGCCCCAGGTTGTCCTTTGCATAATGATTTCACTCAAATGCTAAACTAATTTCCCCCCCAGCATTCTTTGTTCCTTTGTTTACCTGGATCATAACCTGAATTCAGAGATTTTTGCATTATTAAAGGGCCATAAGGTGCGCAAGGGCTTCATTCGTTATTCATGTATTTTTAATAGTAAGTGCCAGGTCCTCCGAGATGATGAAATGTATAAATACCTCTTTGTAAATAGCTGATAATGATAAAAGAAGTTCCTGGGTCATTAATCACTGCCTGCTTTTATATTGCTTTGTTATATCTGTCTGTGTGCTGTTTTTGTGCTGAGAATTTGCAGCTGAAATACATCAAGGCTATTGCTTTCTACAGCTACGTACCTAACTTTCTCTGTATATAACTTGAGCATATACATAAGTTTACACATACATTGTATGGGTATACATAAGTATGTATACTTGTGTATATATAGTACCTATAATAGACATATAAAGACAGGTGCTTATTATAATAAGCATACTAACTTGTGCACATATATGTATGAATGTAGGTTATTGAAAGATTTTCTGTAATCATAACCAGATCTACAGATGCCATCTAGGTAGCAAGAAGAGTTCAAATCCTAACGCTAACTGATTAGCGGCACTGCCAGTGATATCTAAGCAACATGAATTGCGTGTTGCATACAGAAGAAAGATGCTAACAGCTTTACTTAGAAACAAGCCACATAACGTGCGCACACGCTGCCTCAATATGGGAGATGTTTGTGTTTCTCAGAGTGTTGACTTTCACTGTGGCTGGAAAATTCCATTTTCATCTCAAATGCCATTTAGTATCATGTCTTCCTGGACATTACAGTTTATTATGTTTGTCACTGGAGTGGTCGGAGTACTTTCCATAGCTATAAGAAATTTAGCAAAGCAGTGGACTAAAGAGCGGAGTGCAGACTAGCATATCGTGGTCTGATGCTCAGCATTGGGTTTGTTTATAAAGCGGCTGGGAACTTGATCAAGAGAATTATGACTTTGTCAGAGCTGAACCCTTTTGGAAACAATAATTATTTTTTCATAGTATGATTTCTTTTTATTTAAAAGTTGGGAAGAGGGACTTCTGTACCAACCAGGCTGAGGATCTTCAAAAGCCAAGACCGCCTTATGCCTCTATTCCCTTTGGTCCACATGGTCATAATGGAATTTTCTATTGGTTTATTAAGCTCTGAGGTGAAAATAAGTGATTCAAAGCTGCCTTGTAGCAAGTACTGAAGATGTTTGAATGCTGCTGTGAGTTTCAGAGTAGAAGGTTTGGGCAACAGGAGATGGCTGAATTCAGTTAGACACCGTTCAGTGGATTTTTTTTTTAATGTTTATTTGAGTATTTGGAACTCTGTCCAGTAAAGTTCACCTGAATAAATAAGACTGTACAAAGGATCATAAGAACAGTTGAGTAAAATGGAGAGAAAATCCTTTATAACATTCAGTGATAATGAATGGAAGAGAGAAATTTACTGAGTATAAATCCCTGGAGAGATTGTGTTGATGTTAGGATGTCGGAATGTAAGATTGGTTTGTAATTTGGTGGTTAATCCCTCACTTCCTTTCCAGCTCTCAGTTATTTATTCAGAATGTACTACAAAGGGCTCAGTGTTGGCAGTGTTGTGTCTTCTGGAGTCAGATCTGAAGAGTCCTTCTGGATCTATCACTGAACCAACAATAACATGTTTGGGCTTTCAAGGGTGGGCAACAGTTGACAGAGACTTGTGAACAAGTGCCTCGTGGCCTCCTGTCCACAGAGTGATATTAGCATCATCCGCTTTCTTCAGCAGAGGATGAACACTTCAACCACAGTTTTGTGGAAAATAAAGAGTCTTTGGAAGGGAAAAAATAGGTTGGCCTCAGAATGAAGGACTGTGAATGGGGCTTTGCAATGCAGTTTGATCTGGCTAGGTCTTGTCTGACAGATTCTACCACAAAGATTAAAGGAGAAGCATGGAAGATAACCAAAATCTGTGTTGTGGGGCTTGGTTCAATGGCAGCACTTTGCACTGCCAGGCTTGAGACCAGGGTTTGATGTCCGAGTCCCAATCATTTGCTCTGCAGAATGACAGGGGCAGGGAATGCTTTTGTTATGGCAGCTCTTCTAGCTGATTGAGGGGCAACACTGAGGGGCTGCAAAAAGTGGATTATAAGATCTTTGGGACAAGGGCCCTCTTTTTCATATGTGTTTCTACAGTGCCTAGCACAGTGGGGCCTGGATCCATGATTGGGGCCACCTAGCACTACCACAATACAAATAAATAAATAATAATAATAAAGGGATCCAGTCTATAACTGGAAGGATAGTGGTTGTTTCAGGGGATCTGGAGGGTTTGGGTGGAAAGTTGGAGAGTAGGAGCAAGGGCTGCTCAGGACTTTGACAGAGATTTGAAGGATGTCTGGGATCATAGTGATTTGGGACTGGGGTAGATCAGCGAAGTGGCAGGTGAGACATGGGTTGGAATTCCTCACATCCCAGAGGAGAGGTTGCTGAATCCGCAGTCCGCAAAGCTGAATTTAGTAACATTAAAGAACAGTGGTGCTGGAAATAGTGGTGCTGCCACACCCTGTGGGTTGAAGTAGTAATAACAAACACCAAATACATGGTTTCTATGGTTTCTATAATCAGTACCCCCACTATAAGAATTATTCCGGCACCCCTGTTAAAGAGAAGTAGATGTGAGGGGAGAAGCAGAGTGGAGGTAGTTTCCCCTTGCAGTTTTGGTGGGAGCCAGGAACGTGTCAATAGACCAACAGTTCTATGCTGATGGATACAGGAAATGTTTTCACATTGGAATGTCTGAGGTTTGGGGAGTCTTTTAGGGGGTTATGTATTTATTTTAATAGTTGGCCAAATACATTCTATTATTATTTAGAAATAAGAAATCTGACACATACTGTATCCATCCCAACAATTACTAAGGGACGATGAGCAGTTGCTCTAGAAAACACAGTGCTGTATTTATCCAACAGCTTTTCCCTCTAATCATGCAGAGTAAGCTCTCTCTCCCAAAACTGCCTGAGCAGTCTGGGGAGTCTAATGACTTGTCACAAATAATGGCTTGGTTATTGTGAAATCTGCTTGTTTCTTTTCCTTCTATTTGTGAAGCAGAATTGCTGACTCCTGCTTTAATGTTGATCCATAGGAGAGTTTCCTTCACTCCACAAGTCCCCAACCTGAAGGTTGTGACCCCCAAGGGAGTTGCAAACAGGTTTTGGGAGGGATCACAACCACTGTCCCTTTCTTTATGATTAGATGTGAGGGGAGATCTGAAACATTTCGGTTGTGATATGGGGTCACAGTATGGAAGTGCTTGAGAATCACTGCTTTACTCCTGTCTATCCATTTAAACGGCTCCTGTCACTCTGCTGAGCTTCTTTTCTCAATATGGCAATTATGGAAGAGACTGGTCCACAAGACAGCTACTACACTTTATCGATGAAGCAGATCACAATTTAACAGGCATGCCAAACTTCTTTTACCTTCTGCCCCAGTGTGATATTTGGGTTTCCAGTAGCATATTATTCATGTTACTTTCTATTGGTTATTTGGATTCATGTACATACGTTCTGTCTCATGGAGAGAGGAAAATTATACATCTTCTTTTTGAAGCCACAAACTGTTATTAAATGTAAGTTCTTCCTGCTGTGGCTTTAATTAGAAGGCAGCTTCAAAATATTGGTAGCTCGTATCTTGCTTACATGGTCGGCATGAGGATACTGAATTAGGGCCATTGCTGAGCAAAGATGTATTTTATTCAACCCCAACAGGAAGACACCTAAGAGGGTATAAGTTCATATCTTATTACTGGCGTCATCAAGGTGCTTATACAAGGAGGTGAGAGACACTTTCCCAGGCACCTAGTGTTATGGATTGACCTTGTTATCCCTCTGCATTAGCAAAAGAGACACTTGCTGGAGATAAACAAAAAGAAGTTTTAACAAAGATAGGGAGTCAAGTCCTAAGAGTACTAGGAACAGATACGGTTACAAATAAAACAAAAGTACAATATGCTTCTAGGAGACTAAACTTAACTTTAGCAGGCTAAAATCTTTGTCTAAGTTCACTTTCTCAACTAAAGTAACCTCCCAGCATCTCCAGCTTTTATGGATACTAAAAGGATCCAGCTTTCATGGATACAAAAAGGGTTGTCCTTTTTGCTCTCTCAGTGATGGACCACCACAGCATTCCTTTTCCTTTGCCTCGTAGACCAGAAAACCTTTGAAATATATCCCCTTGAAAGGTACCCTCAAGACAAAAGTCTTCTCCAGCACTGTTTGTTCTTTGGTGTGCTGATGCCATGTTGTCTTTCTCGTTCTCCTGTTAACTTCTTTTCCTGTTGCTCAATATGCAAATGAAGCTTAGTTTGTGTTGACCTGCACAGTGCTTGGTTGACACTGGAGACCTAGGCAGATGGGCAGATCAACATTCCTTTGTCTGTGAAAAACCCATTTACCTATCCTGCCTGCTTACATAGTTTATACATATTTTTGGTACATACCTACAACTTCTTGAATAACCCCATACATCATATATCTCACAATATTTATGATGGCCAGTATCAGATAAGCTTTCATTTAACACCTTATACAACTTTTTTTATAGATAAATACCAAGACAGCAATCTGTTAGGTGTAGTGAGTTTGTCAGGAATTGCATAGGAGTTGCTATTGCATGATAGGACTCCTCTGCCAGTGGGCATTGAGAGGAATAAGGTGGGAGCCTGTTCTTACTTATCTGAAAAGGCAGACATAATGGCCAGGATTTGGAACTAAAGATGGAAAGGCACAGGCTGAGGGTTTCTTCTCTTAGGTCACAACTGTGTAGAACAAACAGCCAAAGAGGCAAGTAAGCAATACATGGTGTAAAGATAGTACAGATAAGGTCTTAAGGCCAGATTGCTGAAAGACAGGAGATGAACTGGGTATCTCTTCTTCTCCCCATTCTCAGTTTCTTTGGTTTAGCCTGAATTTGAGCCTCAGCTTCTTTCAGCAGAGGTTTACAGTGGGTTTCTTCCATTGCCATAAATGCCTACAGGGAGAAGACCAATCTTTCCAAGCTTGTATGCCTAAACTTAGATACTCAAATCCACAGTGTCTTCTTTTCACACTGGCAATACTGAGCACTGGCAGATCCCACTGAAGTCCTAACTCCAGTGTTGGAGAAAGTAGATGAGTGTAGTCAAAGCCGCTATTCACACACAGGCCTTCTCAGTGTCTGTTGTTTAACCATATGTGCCAATATGTAAGCTTGAGATGTTGGTATGTACAATTACTGCACAAAATACCATGAATCTTCTTTTAGACATCCCAGAGAGATAATTTGAACATAATGAAGATCTATAGTAATCAGATAATTACTATTGATTGCTCTTTAGACATCTTGATGAGGTAATTAGGGCACAGTGGAAAGAAGCTGGAACTGATTGATTGGCACAACCTTAATCTAAAAGGTTTCTAATTATGTTTCTTTTCTTCTAATAGCTGATAAACAAACATCATTTTAGCTTTAGAATTTGTCAGGTGGTAGGTTTGTTGGGGACATCAGCTTTCTCTATTATGCTAACTAGATACTGAATGTGATCAACATCGGCTTATTATGCCTCACAGCTGAAGTGAAAGCAACTTCAATTACCCCATCTTTTACTTTCTCTTCTTGGTTTCAAAAGCCCCTGATTTCTTTTTGGTGTGTGGTGCTCGGTATGCACCTGTGTGTTCATGACGCATTTTGTGTGTATGTCAAAGCTAGTGTCTCTGGCTGGGTTTATGTACAAAAGCAGCATATGTGCATTTGTGTTTTCGTCTTTCATATACATTGCCAGTGGCTGGCCTATATGTCATTGTGGATAGCATGCAGAGATGGGGAGGAGGCCCAGTATTCACTGGAAGTGTCATTACTCATAGGCATATTATTAATTTTGTGTATCAGAGTAAAAGCCTTTCTCCCCCATCTCTCATCAATTATTGATCAGTCACTGTTCCAGTCGCTCTTTGAACCACTGTGCTTTCACGCTTAGATACACACCTCTCTATCACAATGTTCTCTCTACTGTTTTGCATTTTTTCAGTAGGTAATAATAGCCCTGTGACAAACAGGTTTCTTATTTCTGTTGCATATTCTGATTCACAGGGATAATCTGATTGGTTGGTGCCAATCACCAGCTGTATATTGATGGGACCACATCTTCATGGGTAGGAGCTCTTGAAGGCAACACATTAAAGCTGCTATTAAGTGCCCTCAGGGTGAGCAGTTTCCAGGGTGACGCTTTATCAATATGCAACCGTTGCCTGTGTGCTGGGGCTTTGACCTAGACACTCTCAAGCAATTAAGCAAGCCGAACGTGGGTCCCAGCCTGTCATGTCATGTATTTCCTAAAAGGAAATATGGTTGTGTGCTGTTCTCCTGGATAATACAGGCTGTATTTGTGTTCTTGCACTAGAAGTGTGATGTAAAGCCATAAGAGTGATGTGTGTTATTATTCTCAGACGCCTTCATACAAATGTCTTTCCTGTAATAGATGTGTGTTTACCTTACAATGTGTGTGTGTATGTCCTTCCTGTTATACAGGTTACCTCATCCGCTGCAGTTGATCTTCAGGGAGCAGAAGTATAGCATGTCCCTTCACGGCACATTTGTATATAATGTCTCTTTGATCACAAGCTGACCACTTTCTATCTTTCTTACTGAATCTTAGGAAGTTCTACAGCTGGAGAGGCAGATGGGAGGACAGTTACTGGAAGAACCAAAGGCTCTGCATTTTAAAGGAAGCACCCACAACCTCCGTCTGTCCATTCATGACATTGCCCATTCTCTCTGGAAGAGCAAATTGCTGGCTAAATACCAGGTAAAAATGACAGAATGCCTGGATGATGGCTAAATTGCATGGGTCACAATAGAAGGGCTTAAAGATACGTAGCAACACACAGTTGTGCAGTGCTCTTTAAAAATGAGATACAGTGACTGTTCAGGTTCCTGTACTCTGAAGGTCTTGAGGCTGTTGCCCATAACCAACTCTCTCCCCTCTGTTACATACCGTGTGTATTTTCAATTTCTTTGAGCAGTGGAGAGGAGTAAAGGGCTTGGTTTCTTTTCACCATCCTCATTAGTGCCAGGCCACATAACAGGCCATGGTTTGTTTAATTTGGAATGAAAATCAAAATTCCCTTTTAACAATGCACTGGAAGAGAGAGATTGATCAGGGCAATCAGAAAATCTGCTTCTGGTAGGAAAATGCTTCTGGCAGTGCTGAGAGGACAGGATTTAGGGCTCAGCTACACTAGAGAGTTTACAGCGGGGCAGATGCACCGATGCAGCTGCGCTGCTGTAAGCTCTCTAATGTAGCCACTTTAAACAAACGGGAGAGGGCTTTTCCATTGGCTTAACTCCTCCAGCCCCCACGAGCAGGAGTAGCTATGTTGGCGGGAGAAGCTGTTCAGCTGACAGCGCTGTGCACACCGATGCTTCTGTCGATGTAACTTACGTTGACTTATTCACCCCCCTGAGCGACACAAGTTATGCCGACATAAGCTGTAGTGTAAGCATAGTCTTAGAGTCAAGGGTTAGTGCATGGGGTTACTATCAGCCAGACTACATGCACCCTTCATCCTGTTTCCAGCACTGGCCACTAGGGCCCAGTATTGAGAGGTGTGGGCTGCACTGAGCATTTTAGAGGACCCAGGCCCTTTGTACTCAAGCAGCAGGTTCAGTCTTAAGGAAGTGGGAAAACAAACACACCCACCTTTGTAATATGTGTGTGAGAGAACAGCAGAGCATCTTGGGATTTGTGAAGGTTTCTCATCACTGAAAGGCAAGGGGAGGATTTGCTTATTTTTATTCTGTTTCCACTGCATGGTTCAGTTTCTAGTCTCCAGTGCAGTGAATGCTTTTCAGGGCACGGCAGACTGGGGACCACCATCCTGAGGAGCAGAGCCAAGTCTTCTTCAGAGAGGCCACACAGTATCTCCCCACAACACTCATGACCTCATTTGCCATATTCATTCCAGAGCCTTTTGGGAGATGAGTGGAGAATTTGCTGAGATACATTAAGACTGTAGATGCCTAGGATCAGTTCAAATTTTTCCTTAATTTTCCTCCTGCAGGAAATTCCCTTTTACCACATCTGGAGTGGGTGTCAGAGAAATCTACATTGTACCTTCACCCTGGAAAGATTCAGCCTGAGCACGCTGGAGCTAGTTTGTAAACTCTGTGTACGGCAGGTCGAAGGAGAAGGACAGATCTTCCAACTCAACTGTATGGTGTCAGAGGTAAAGGGCCCGGCCATTTCCACACTGACCGGTGAGGGGGGAAAATGGCAGTACTTTCCCAGCAAACATGCCTTAACCAACCACACTCCCTATGCTTGTTTGCCATGCCCATTAATTCTCTCCTTCCTCCTGGTGGCTGGGAGATACCAGGCTTTCCAGCCTCTCTCATAACTGCTGTAGGTACTTTCCCTTCTCATGGATGCTAGATAGCAGGTGTAGATTCAGCTGCCTTCTTCACTCTTTCCTCATGCGCCTCCTGGCTGCTCAGTTGGCTTTTCTCTACTCCCTCCTCTGGAAGGAAGCATCCTTCCTTCAAAACGGACAAGGGAGGAATGGTAGGTGTGTTCCTGGTGTCTCTCCCTTTCCTCCCTGGAGCTTCTTATTTCCCCTGTGCACACGGGGGGTCTGTTTCTTCAGCACACCTTCTTTTGCATTATAAAACATAGGATGGTCATGTCCCCAGACGTCCACTCACTCTTCCTACGTCCATAGTTCTCGAAGCACCAAGTACTCATGAGGGAGAAGTGCGTTGGATCGATATGAACCAGTTCACTCTGAGCACTGACTATAACTGCTGTGAAATAGGAAGCATAAGACATTAGATGTGCAACAGGCTTTCCCTTCAGTCTTTGTTCCTGCCAAGTTCCAGCAGCTTGGCGTACTGCATAAAACTGCCAATGGCTAACTAAAAGAAGAGGTGTATTTCAATGAAAGGGGAATGGCTAGCAGACACTAATGACTCATTCTCCTGAAAGGCACCAGTCCTCTTTTATATTTAACTGTATTTAGTTATTTATAGATGTCTAAATTACACAGATCAGATGTGCCCTGAGCACACACATTTTCTTTAAAAACCAGTATACACCATTTACCAAACCAGTGCCAATTTTCAGGGTCCTCTAAAACAAGTCTCCATCATCACACACAAAAGCAAAAGCCTGAGGAAATAGATGAGCCTTACATCTCACTTTGCAGATATGTGTCATGACTGTTATGTAAAATCAGACTCTTTTGGTCCCTAGAGGAATGGAGAAATGTAGAAGGTACAGAAGAGAAATATCTCCAGGAGCAGCAGTAAGGAAGATAATCTATAGATTTGAGAGTGGATAAGTGCATCAGCCTAGGGAAAAGAGCATGAGCGGCTGGGTCTTTTGCTTTGTTGTGTCCCAAAATTAATACTACAGGGGGAAAAGTGTTGGAGATGACACAGGAGTTTGGTAGTGGCACATTGCTATGGTCCCTTTTTTTGGTGACCTTAGGACTTGAACGACTTTAGTGCTTGAGGACAATAAAACTTAGTGGTAAGTGATTCTTTGAGGTTGAGGATAAGGGCAAATTCTACCGCTCTAACCAGCCACCGCTTCACAAAGAACCATTGGCAGCACCTGTGAGCAAGGTGGGAGCATACACCAAGCCATGTTAGCCACAGAGCCCTCTGATGGGAGTCCCACAAAGGAGGAGAATTGCTATCCATCTGGATTTTAACAAGCTTGTCTCGTGTCATACCAACTAAGTGCCTGGGACACTCAGTTCCCTGAAATAACTTGAATGATGCAACATCAGAAAATGATGATGTATGAGTCAGCATGGAAACCTTTTCAGATTTACATCAGGAAATTACAACATCATGATGAAACTGAGAGCAATTATATCAGTTGTCTAGGAGTCAAGCACATGTGGCAATAATAAGGAAATAAGTAAAAAAGTGGTTGCAGCATGTTGAAGTTGGTGAAATGTCAACGTCTCCTTATGGTCTGACCTTTACAAGTAGAGCAAGTCTGGCAAAGGAGAGCCCAGGCTCAGATACCAGAAAGGGGCGAGGAAACCTACTATAATCACCAAAACAAATGCCATCTTTCTCCTGTGTCCTTTGTCTCCTACGCGGTATGAAATGATAGACTGGTTATGTCTTGTTCCCCGGCTCATAGTCAAGGATAGTCCTTTTCTATAGAGAAATAAGCTTGGCCTGCTACAGTGCGGTCACCATTTCCTCCCAGAGTTTCATGAGCCCTTTGACTTACAAATATCTTTAGTTAAAGGCCCCGCTGACATTAATAAGGAATGTCACGAAACCATAGCAACCACTGGCATTTTCCAATCCACAGCCATATCTCTGAGCCACACAGTTTCACCCCTGCTGGCTTTGGATGGCGTTTTCACTTTCCAGGCCCAGCAGTTCAATAACTGTACAGCTCCAACAACAGAAGAAGCAGAATTTGGCAGGGGTGGGGGTCTGTCCCTTTGATGACTGCCTTCTGTTTGGATTGCACATATGTCGGCTGATGAAAAGGATGATGGATCGGGAATAGAAATAAATGAAAAGGAAGTTAAAATCCCCCCTTTGTGGAGAAATGATTCTTCAAATCGTATGGCTGCAACATAAAGACTTTCTGTCAGTTTCTTCAGGATAAAAAAATTGATTTATTTCATGGTTCTGCTGCAGTATGATCCTTCCGAATATGATGGACGGGAGAAATGTCAGTGAGGTTTCTCCACAAGCAGCTGATAGTTTAGATAGATAAATAACTAAATCCGTGTAAATGAGATAGTTGTGAGCATTGGTAAGGAAAATAGAGAAGCATTTATCTGCAAGTCAGCAGCTGAGAGTCACACCCGGTTGGTAGTGACCCAAAAAGTCATTGTTGTCATCAAGGGGTTGCTGACCTATGTGAAAATGTTGGTAGCCTTCACCCCCAGTTCCTAATGAAGAGTGCCTTAGATAGTATGGTCATTGGCACTCAAAAAGTATCATTAGATCAGAGAGATAAACAGAATGAAACCCCCACACCCTCCAAGGCACTAATTGCATCCTAGCTGGCAAGGACTGCAAGGCATGAAGAATGAACTATCCTGTCACCCCTAAGGTACTCCTTTCCACTTTTACGGATTGGGCAAAGTATTTGCAGGAAGCTTGCATTGAACCTTCCTGTGCTGTACATGCTCTCTGGATAGACAGAAAACTTCAATCTCCATGGCTTGACAAGCTGATACCTTTTATCAATCGCTACATTCATTTTTAAAACTTAACACCTCCCCGCCCCGCCATCCTCTTCTTGAATTCTTCTCCCTTTTGTGTTCCTTATCATAAATCCCTATAAGGGAATCGGTCAAAGGGTCAAGATCAGCCAGGCACAGCTACAGTGGAGTAGGCATCATTACTACATAGTTAGAGCAGCTACTCAAATGTAACCATTTTTCTGGCTGAGAAGAGAAAGTGGGCAAACTCTGAACTGTGAAATCATGGAAAGTGAGTTCTTGTGGGTGACTTTCGGAAGGGCTGTGAGATGACAGCCGAAAATTACTTATTCTGCAGGGCCCTGAAAATGTGCACCATTACCCATAACATCTGCTTGGTTATTGGGTGTAAAGTTGTATATTCAACTAGGGACAACATAACATTAAAGACAGATGGTAAAACTACTATCATAAACAATTACTGTATAAGTGCTGTGTTGAGGTAATCTCTGATTTAACCTAGCAGAGAAGTGAAAGAATTAGTAGTAGCTTTAATGAAACTCAAGTACACACTATAATTATCTTCTGCTGCTTATATATAATAGGATCTGATAATAGTTTCAAAGGGAACAGAAAGAACACTATTGTCTTGTGCTGTGATTCCGTCCATCAGGGATTAATGCAGGGAGAGAATAGCATTCATTAGCGAGGCTACAGATCATGAGAATTGCTCATCATGGTTGGTGCATCGTGACATTCCCACATACACCGTGGAAGGGGCAGTCAGTGCTAAGAGCTGACATGCAGGACTCTGTCACCACATAAATTAGCTTTTATTGCTGTGCTAGTTTTGATGGCAAGGAGCATGTGGCCTCTTACGCATAGGATGGCTCTTAACCTGCTAGACTATAGTACAAAAGTCCTGGGATGAAGCTAGAGTGTGTGTGTGTATAGTTGTCTACAGCTAAGAGAAGAATAATGGCCTTGTATAGTTAGAACTCTGATCTGGGAGACATGAACTCTAAGTCAAATTCCTGGCTCTGCCACAGACTCCCTGTGTGGCCTTAGGTACATCTCTTAATCTCTCTGTGCCTCAGTTTCCTACCTTTAAAGAGGGATTATAATGCATTTTTCTCTCACCCTTTGTATGTCTTTGCTTATATTGTAAACTCTTCAGGCCAGGGAGAGTGTCTTACTATGTATCTGTACAGAAACTTCCCCCAATGGAATCTGATCTCAGATGGGGCTACTGGAATAAGCATTATAATATATGTAAATATGAAAGAGTGGGAAGTTTTCAGTCTTTGCCCAGTCCTTAGTTCTAGAAGACCCCAATGCCCACAAAGAAGCAGGCCCTTGTGCAGAAATCTTTGATCCCTGCAATATTTCTGAGTTGCACAAAGGCAAGCAGCCAATGACAGAGCCACAGCCAAACTTTCAGAGTGCCCTGAGAACTCTGTCCATTGTATGCTTTGGCCTGGAGATGGAGAGGGAAAGTGTCACCTCTATGATACTCCCAGTCACTACTGCCCTGAAGAACCTGTATTCTGTGTCTTCCATGTTCCAGGATACCAGCCTCTATTACAGGGTTAATACCTTCAACAGGGTCAATGTTATCGAATTTATTGTTGACACAGGCCTTTTGCTTACATGCACCAAGCACCGTAGTTTGGTATGTGATTAGAGAGACCATAGTCAGTAGTTCTTTGTGCACATTAGTGTGAGGATGATTCTCCAGCTATTTATTTCAATGTCTAGCATAAAGAGTTATTATGTAACATTTTAAAAAAGCATGGATGGAATGGACTAAATACTAAAAGGAGTAGATAGGGGAATGGAGACAAGGGAAATACAGAATAATTCCACCGAAAGCCCAAGAATCGAGCTCACAACATTGACACCTGCTATTCTCAATATATACTATGGAAAACTAAAATCTTGACCGGTTGCTGCTGAAGTGTGAGGTGTAGGCTAATGAGATTTCCTGGAAACTGTGTGATGGCAGCTTGCACCAGGCATTGTAAAGTTTTGAGACTGTTCTCAGTTGTGTTTGTGGGGCATCTCCTGTAGCTAATTATACAGAGCAACACATTAATTAGTAGAAAATTAAAGAAATTGACATATAAAGTAGATTTTTGTCATGGCTTTAGTACTTCATAGGTAACATTTGCTTTTCCTTTCCAATCAGCTGAAGTGATGATTGGAATCACTTCCCTTGTGCTGGTGCAGATGTAAGTTAGATCATGTATTGATGCTTTTTATTGCCTTCATCTACATTAAATGTCAATTTGTGGGGTTTTTGTACTTTTTATAAACTTCCCATTTGGTATTTGGTACGTATTTGGTCTTTCTGAAAGTACCTATTATTCAGCTGAGAGGCTTGGGTCTTATCTATGCACAGTTTTATTTGGAGCTATGTCTCTTTTCAGTTTAGTGGTCACAGAAGACACCTGGATTCTGTCCCCATCTCTGCCACTCACTTTCTGAATGACCTTAGGCAAGCCACTTTATATCAATTTCCCCATCTGTAAAATGGGGATAGTTTATATCTTCCTTTCTCTGTAATGTGCTTTGATATCTACAGATGAAAAGCACATTGCATGAGCTAAATGTTGCTGTTCTGTTAGCAGATTGCCTGGTGCTACAGACTGATTTTGGTTTGGTTTTTAGTGAGCCTGCATGGTTTCCCCAGCACACTTTAAATATCTTGTGCTATCCCCTATACATTCCCTTCCCTGAAAGACAGCTGCCATCACCTCAACCTTCAACACACTCTAGGGAAATTTCTCTCATGCTTCCATGGTGCCAATCACCTTCAGTTCCTGTTGTTCTCAGAAGTAGCTGAGGGCACTCAGCACCTTCTATGATCTGGCCTGCTGAGATCACTTAATAAATAACCTCACTCCTGAAAATCTCAGGGGAACCCTCAACATAAGAATATAAGAACATAAGAATGGCCATACTGAGTCAAGCCAGTGCTTCGTCTAGCTGATTACACTATCTCCGCCACTGGCCAGTACCAGAGCTTCAGGGGGAATGTACAGAACACCCCATATTCCAGCACTCAGAGGTTTAGGGTCATTCCAACCATGGGGTAACATCCCTGACCATCCTGGTTTACAGTCATTGATGGATCTATCCTCCATGAACTTATCTAGTTATTTTTGAACCCAGTTCTACTTTTGGCCATCACAACATCCCATGGCAATGAATTCCACAGGTTAGTTGTGCATTGTGTGAAAGAGTACTTCCTCTTGTTTGTATTAACCTCGCTGCCTCCTATTCATTGGGTGAACCCTGGTTTGTGTATTGTGGGAAAGGGTAAATAACACTTCTCTCATTGCTTTTTCCACATCATTCATGATGTTATAGACCTCTGTAATATCCCCCTGTAGACATCCGCTGTTGGGGTTCGCCCCTCTCTGGAGCGGCTGGGAGCCAGGCTGCCTCACTACCTGGGCAGCAAACGACAGCTCAGGGCTCAGACCCTCAGGCAGGGGCTGAGCAAACAGTTCAGTACTTTAAGCCCAAGACCTAGGTCAGGGCAGGGCTACAAACAACAGATCAGGGGCTCAGGCCCTCAGGCAAGGGCTGAGCAGACAGTTCAGTACTTTAAGCCCAGGCCCTAGGTGAGGGCGGGGCTACAAACAACAGTTCAGGGGCTCAGACCTTCAGGCAGGGGCTGAGCAAACAGTTCAGTATACAAGCCTAGGCTCCTGGGCCTGAGCGTCAGGCGAGGGGGAGACTGCTAGCCCTGAGTGGAGTGGCAGGGGGGATGCAGGCCCACCCACTGCTCTGCGTCCCAGTCCAGGGCCCTAACAGCGGCAGGCAGCCTGCTGCTGTGTCAGTGGGGATCCTGGCCGCAACACACTGACATTGGCTCGGGGTGTGCTGCAGCCAGACTAGGGTCAGCTGCCCCCGAGCTACTTCCAGATTCCCCTTCGGGACTACTGGGATTCTGGGGTCGTCCTCCACAGGGTCCAGGTGCATGGGTTCGTCATGGCCAGGGCTGGGTGGTCCGGCAACGCCTCCAGAAAGTCGACCCAAGGTAGCTCCGGTGGCTCTTCCGGGTAGCAGGCGCAGGGGAGCTCCAGCGGCTCCTCTGGATAGTGGGTGCAGGGAATCTCCGGCAGCTCCTCCAGGTAGCGGGCATGGGGGAGCTTGGGTCACTCTGGGCGGCTACTCTGGGTCGCAGGAGTCTCCCAGTCCCGATCTCCCTGAGGGACGTCGGCTTGCTCCGGCTGCTGGGGTTTAACTGAGCTCTGAGGGCCTGCTTTTATAGCTCCGGGTCGGCGCCTGACCCTTTGCGGGGCGGGCTCAGAGCTCTTTAGCTCCGCCCAGTCCGGCCTCCGGCTGGGCTCTTCCTCCTCTGGGGTGGCTGGGAGCCAGGCCACCTCACTACACCCACCTTAATCGTCTCTTTTTTAAGATTAAAAGCCCTAATCTTTTTAGTCTTTCCTTGTATGGAAGCTCTTTCATACCCTTGATCAACTTAGTTGCTCTTCTTGGAACCTTTTCCAGTTTCACTATATACTTTTTGGGGTGGGGCATAACTGATTCAGTATTCAAGGTAAGGCACACCAGGGATTTATATTTTTGATATTTGCTGTCTTATTTTCTATCCGTTGCTAATTGTTCCTAACATTGTGTTAGCCTTTTTGACCACTGCTGAGCATGGAGCTGAAGTTTTCAGAGAACTATCCAAGATTACTTCAAAATCTCTTTCTTGAGTGGTACCTGCTAATTTAGAACCCATCATTATATAAGCATAGTTGGGATTTTTTTTTTCCACTGGGCATTACTATCCACTTATCAATGTTGAATTTCATCTGACATTTGTGGCCCAGCCACCCAGGATAGGGAGATCGCAGTCAGCTTTGGACTTTACAAAATTATTCAAGAACGATTCATCTACAAACTTTGCAACTTCACTGATCTCTTTTCCAGATCATTAATTAATAAGTTGAACAGCACTGGTCCCAGTACAGATCCTTGGGGAACACTGCTGTTTACCTTTCTCCATTGTAAAAACTGACCATTTATTCCTACCTCTGGGTTCCTGTCTTTTAACTAGTTACTGATCCATGAGAGGACCTTCCCTCTTATCCCATAACTGTTTATTTTCCTTAGGAGCTTAGTAGCGAGGGACTTTGCCAAAGGCTTTCTGAAAATCCTGGTACACTATATTGACTGGATCACCCTTATTCATATGCTTGTTGACACAATCAGTGAATTCTAATAGATTGGTGAGGCAAAACTTCTATTTACAAAAAGCCATATTGACTGTTTCCCAACAAATAGTGTTCACCTATGTGTCTGGTAATTCTGTTCTTTACTATAGTTTCTACCAATTTGCCTGGTACTGAAGTTAGACTCACCAGCTTGTAATTACCAGGATCCCCTCTGGAAGGCTTTTTAAAAATTGGCATTACATTAGCTGCCTTCCAGTCATCTGGTACAGAAGTTTGTTTCATACTACAGTTTCATATTTGAGCTTCTTCAAAACTCTTGGATGAATACCATCTGGTCCTGGTGAGAAAAGGTGGCTGAGGTAATCTCTTTTATTAGACCTACTTCTGTTGTCAAAAGACGCAAGCTTTTGAGCCACACAGAGATCCTCATGACTTATGACCATTTAATGTATTAAATTGTTCCAACCTTCTCCGAGACACCTCTGTCTAGGACAGTTCCTCAGATTTATGAATGACTCGGGTATGGGAATCTTCCCCACATCCTCTGCAGTGAAAACTGATGCAAAGAATTCATTTAGTTTTTCAGCAATGGCCTTATCTTCCTTGAGTGCTCCTATATCACCTTTGTCATCTAGTCACCCCATTGCCTGTTTGGCAGGCTTCCTACATCTGATGTTCTTTAAAAAATTCTTACTGTTAGTTTTTGCATCTTTAGCAAGTTGCTTCTCGAACTCTCTCTTGGCCTGCCTAATTATACATTTCACTTAACCTGCCAGAGTTTGTGCTCCCTCCTATTAATTAGCCTCACTAAGTTTTAGCTTCCAAAGTTTAATGGATGCCTTTTTGTCTCTGCTTAACCATGGTGACATTCTTTTGGTCATCTCATTATCTTTTCTGATTCAGGGTATACATGTAGCCTGAGCTTCTATTACGGTGTTTTTAAATAGTCCCCAAGCTGCTTGCAGGCATTTAACCTTTGTGACACAGCTCCTTTTAATTTTTGTCTAAGAAGCCTCCTCGTTTTTATGCAGTTCTCCTTTTTGAAGTTACCATGTTGATTTTTTTGAGTATTATCCTCCTACAAGGATGTTAAATTTAATTATATTATGGTTACTATTACCGAGGGGTTAAGCTACCTCTTGGATCAGATTCTGTGCTTCAGTAAGGACTAAATGAAGAATTGCTTCTCCCTTGTGAGTTCCAGGACTAGTTGCTCCAAGAAGCAGTCATTTATGGTGTCTAGACATTGTATTTCTGCATCATGTCCTGAGGTGACACATACTCAGTCAATATGAGGATAGTTGAAATCCCCCATTATTACTGTGCTTTCTGCTTTTGTAGGCTCTCTAATCTCCCTGAGCATTTCACAATCATTGTCACTATCCTGATCAGGTGGTCAGTAGTATATTCCTACTACTATACTCTTATTGTTCGAGCATGGAGTTTGTTCCCATAAAGATTCTATGGTACAGTTTGTTTCATTTAAGATTTTTACCATATTTATGCTTATCTATGCTGTCTTTTACATGTAGTGTCACTCCCTCACCAGCGCATCCTACCCTTTCATTTCTATATATTTCACACCCTGGTATTACCATGTTCCACTGATTATCGCCATTCCAACAAGTTTCCATAATTCCTATTATATCAATATCCTTAGTTGATGTGAGACTCTCTAATTCATCCATATTAGCAGTTAGACTTCTAACTTTTGCATGTAAGCACCTGTACATTTTGTCAATATTCAGTTGCTTGCCTTTGTGTGTTGTAGTTAAAGGGACTCTTACATTTGATTGTTCCTCAATAACTCCTACCTGTACTTTACCAACTTCTTTCCTATCCTCTTTACTAGGCTACAGAGTCCCCTCCCCTTGAATAAATTCAACCCTAAGAAACATCTCTGCCCGAACCGTGCACTCCTCCTCACCTGTTGGCTTTCCCACAGCCATTTCGTTTAAAAAATACGTTTTAATTATGTGTGCCATAACCATTTTGGTGTAGGTACAGCCTGTGCCTCCTGTTTAAGAAGGATCCTTAAAGGGAACATGTATCTTCTAAAAGGGTGATCTCACTGAGATTATTAAAAAAAATCTGATCCTAGCTGAGTTTTCCTGCATGGCTGAAAATGTCTGGTTCATTTTTTCCCTTCCTCCTTTTTCACTTAGGCATCCTGCCCATCTGGGTTGTGACTGGACCTGGAAGCAGACAGGCCAGAACACTTCTAGAATGGATGTTCTTGAGGTGTTATCAGACAAAGAATCTCATGGGACATCAGCAACCAAAATTTAGTCTCAAGATTTGTTTAGATAAGATCCTAGAACAGAGGTGGGCAAACTACAGCCCACGTGCCACATCCATCCTGCCTGGCCCCTGAGCTCTGGGCCAGGGAGGTTAGCCCCCGGTCCCTCCCCTGCTGTCCTGCCTCCCCTGCAGCCACGTGGGGAGCACTCTGGCCCACCGCTTCTGCCAGGCTGTGCAGCTTTCACCCGCCCACCTCCCAGGCTTTCCAGTCAGCCAATCCTGCTGCTCTGAGCGGCATGGTAAGGGGGCAGGGAGTGGAGTGATTGGATAAGGGGAGGAAATTCTGGGGACTATCAGGGAGCAGGGGGCAGTTGGATAGGGAGTGGAGTCCCGGGGGGGGGCGGTTAGGGGCAGGGGGTCCCAGGGAGTGGTCAGGGAGCAGGTGGATGGGGCAGAGGTTCTGAGGGGAGGTGGTCAGGAGATGGGGAAGGGTTGAATAGGCATGGGAGTCACAGGGGGCCTGTCAGGGGACAAGGGTGTGATAGGGGTAGGGGCAGTCAGGGGACAGGGGGCGATTGGATGGGGGGTATCCCGGAGAGCAGTCAGGAGCAGTTGGATGGGGTGGAGGTTCTGGGGGGGCGGTCAGGGGATGTGGAATGGGGGTTTGAGCGGCATCGGAGTCCCGGGGGGCCTGTCAGGGGGCAGGGCTATGGATAGCGGTAGGGTCAGTCAGGGCACAGGGAGCGGGGGGGTTGGATAGGGGCTTCAAGGGGGGGAGTCAGGAAGTGGGAAGAGTGGGAGGAGGTAGATAGGGGGCAGGGGCCAGGCTGTTTGGGGAGGCATAGCTTTCCCTACCAGGCCCTCCATACTGTTTCACAACCCCAATGTGACCCTCGGGCCAAAAAGTTTGCCCACCTCTGCTCTATACCCAATGCATGCTAAGACACTTTTCAGACAAGGAGATGGTCACGGTCCCTGCCCAGAAGCACCCACCACTTATCATTCATAGATTATTCAGTTATGTAGGTCAAATATGTGCCACTTGATATAAAGTAATAGGCTGAGGTGGCTCCATTCCCTCTATTCCTGCCAGCCAGATGACAACATAGAAGGTAGTAGAAATTCAAAGAAACCCACAAGGGGTATATATAGGAGAAAGGTGATTGCCAGGATGCTTCCTCCTCTGTGTAAAGCCTCTGTTGCTTGTTAGCCCATGGCTTTGTGTAAAAGAGAGAGCTGGGGAGTGGCGTTGCAGCAGGAGCAGGGGAACAGCACGTTCCACATTGTAGTGCAGACTGAGGTCCACATAAAAATGAGGGATCAGCTAATGCCTGGAACAGCATCAACTCTCTCTCCACGGTTTGTCCCCCATCAAAAGACTCCCAGAGCACAGGTGCTGGCTGAGAGATAATAGCAGCATATCCACCAAGCTGCTGCATGCCTTTGTTCTGTGTGTGAGGAGGAGGAGAATATAGAGAGAGATGTCTCCCCCTTACTACCCAACGGGGACTGCCCTACCTCTTGGTACTAGCATACCAGGGCTGGCCCCACACTGAAGCAGGAATGGTGCATCAAAAATACCCCTTCCTCCCAAGTCCCAGGCATCTTTGGGGGGTAAATACTTCTATATTTTCATTGACACAGACAGAAAACATAGGCCCCTTAATGCTTTTTCTGTCACCTGACTCCAAATGCTCTTCCCCACAAAATTCATCTCCAATATTCCTTGTTCCCCACATCAGGGAGAGTTTCCCACACACAGAAGTCACTGAGATCTGCTGAAAAGCTCTAGGGGTCGCATTTTGCCCTAAGAAAGAGCTTGGTGTTTCTCCACATTAACTGATCAAGCTAGGCCCAAGGTTTTCACCTAGACCAACCTGGAGTGATGATAAACCTGCTGCCTGTGAAAGTTAGCTATACATATTTCTGTTCCTTTCAGCTGACTGACATCAAGCGCATATACAACTTGATTAGCATGAGGCTGCTCCTCCACTAACGCGAGCAATAGGATTCTGCCTTTGTGCTTGGTGATTGCTTTTGTGTTCAGTAACAACACTGCTTTATTTCCATCCCCACCCCTTTCTGCAAAACTTAGGAACCTACTGGCATTGATTATCCTCTCATGGATTCAGCAAGTACCATCACCACCATAGTGGGACCAAGCGCTTTCAGTATTCCCCTGCCCATCAGACAAAAGCTCTGCAGCAGCCTTGATGCCCCACAGACCAGGGGCCATGACTGGAGGATGCTGGCCCACAAACTGAAATTGGACAGGTGGGTGTGCTGCCTGTGTGAACTCAACAACGTGGCTGAGTGAATACATGAGGGCTGTTGTTATAGACCGATGTGTGTGCGCGGGCAGTGAACTACTCACTGTTGTCCTTGTTAAGGGCCCAGCCCTGGTCCCAGTGAAATCAGTGGGCTATTTGTCATTGACTTCAGTGTAAGAGGAGTTGCTCAAAGAGCACTTTTACAGAGTAAGTGACCCACAAAATAGCAAGGCTTGGATGAACCACATAGGCAAGAGGACAATGCCAGCTGTTAAAAGGTGGGGCAGATCCCCATCAGCTAGTCTAAATCAGCCCAGGTCTGTTTAAGCCAGGGGTGCAACTCTGGTTTGCACCAGCTGAAGATCTGGTGCAGAAGGTTTTAGTGCACAAGTGCAGTACAAAGACCTACAGACTAGTCACAGTGAATGCTCATGCAGAGTGTACATACTGGGTGTGGTTTGTGGATAGTTTGAATCAGCCTTGACAGAGGCAGCCAGTCTTACAAGACCATTTCCCTTTTACTGTTGCAGGTACCTAAATTATTTTGCTACAAAATCAAGTCCTACTGGCGTGATCCTAGATCTTTGGGAAGCCCAGAATTTTCCTGATGGCAACCTGAGCACGTTGGCAGCAGTCCTTGAAGAAATGGGAAGACACGAGACAGTTGTTTCTTTGGCGGCAGAAGGAAAATATTGATGCAACCTTGGAATGAAAAAGGAGGAATGGAACTAGGGTAGTTGTATTGCCCTGTGAGCTATGAATAAGAAACAAAATGAATACCCAGACCAATGAGTTTCACAAAATACATTTCAGAGAAGGAAAAATCAGCCCTGACTTTCACATATGTTCTCCTTGTACATTATGACAGGATCTAAAAGAAATCATGCAAAGTTGTACCTTGAAAATATAAATCAACCTAACGTTCCCCTCAGCTTGGCTGTACACTGCTTGGTACAGGATTTTACAGTTTCCTAGGAAACGCTTTTTATTGCTATCCAGATGTATGGATAAACTTTCTTAACAATCCCAGTTTCTATGGACGTTGTTTACATCAAATACCGGACAGGGGTAAGGAGACTGTCCAGGGCTTTTTATATTTTTGTTTAAAGCCATTCTAGACAAAACTGTGGACAGTTGGTTGTGGCTATTTCAGATGATCAATTTCCAGTGAAATTCAAACTTGGGCTACAAATCCGTCCATCAAGTGTCTCAAAATAATCCTCCCATCACTGTTCTGTTTCTTAGATCTGGTTGAAAGACCAGTGTTTTGAAACGTGTGCATCTGGAAAGCAGATAATCCGGGTGCTAAGCAGGAATGCATGTCTCTCTCCCTGCCTCTCCCAAGGGAATTCCACGGGTTTGTTGTGAAAAATAGCTGTAGGACTGTAGGGACGATAGGGATTCATTTTCAACTCACAATATAATCCACTCCCTTCTTAAAGAAAGTGTGTGTGCGTGAGATAGATGCAATTTGGAGTGTGGGTTGGGTGGAGGGAAATAACCCTGCAAACAGATTTTACTGTAACGATTATTTACTGATAAGTATCTAGTGCAAGGATTATTATTATTTTATTTTAATTTCTAATTTGTCAGAAATAGCATGTATCATTCAAGTGTAAGCAGAACCTGTTCTCTCCCTTCTGGTTCTGCATGGGTTCTTCTAACACACTTCCCTTCAAATGCCACTCTCCCTCCCCTTCTCCAGCCTTTGTGCTCAACCTTCATGGCCTCGGGTTGCCAGCAGGGCATGCTCACATGGTTAGCATACACTGGACCAGATCCTCTGCTGGTGTAAATTGAAGTCAATGATTTAAACCAGCAGAGGATCTAGTTCAGTGAGTGCCAGCTATCACACCATGTGAGCTACTGCCAGGGGCAGCTCCAGGCACCAGCACACCAAGCACATGCCTGGGGTGGCAAGCCATGGGGGGTGATCTGCCAGTCGCTGCGAGGGCGGCAGGCAGGTTGCCCTCAGAAGCATGCCTGCGGAGGGTTCGCCGGTCCCACGGCTTCAGCGGACCTGCCGCAGGCGTGCCGCTGAATCCCCGGGACCGGGAACCTCCCGCAGGCAAGCCGACGAAGGTAGCCTGCCTGCCGTGCTTGGGGCGGCAAAATACCTAGAGCCGCCCCTGGCTACTGCAACATCCCCTATTTACTAATGATTCGAGGAGCAAACAAACATCCCATTGTTATTCTGGAAGTCGGGGCTGCCCAATGCCAATGCTGTGAATACACCCTCCCAAACCAACCACACATAGCCCTTAATTTTCAGAAGCACGTGTAGCAACAGTATGTAGGTACTTCTCATGAATGCCTGACGTAGATATTCATGTGACACATCAGGCAATGCGTGTGAAAAACATGCGTGTGTACTCTGGAAAATAAAGACCTTAAGCTCTGATTTTTTTTTTTTTTTAAAAACAGATCTTGAGCAGCCACCACTCCCATTTACTTTCCTTGGGATTGTGGGTGCCCAGCCCCACTGAAAATCAGTCCCTTCAATTTTAATCAAAGATGTGTGATAGTGGAGGACAGTTATGGAACGGGGAGGCTGCTCCATTTTATTCTTCGGGGAAATTCTGCTGTGTGTGATCCATTGCTGCTGCTCTGCCTCCATGCAGGAAGGTGTCGCTGGAGACCATGAGAGTTCCACCCCACAGGGCAATGTAGAATAACGGTGTTGAATTCTGCTCTACAGCAGAGCTTTCTCCTCGCTATTTTCACACCTTATAAATGCTCTTCCAAGTTGTCTCAGCAGTTACAGCTGGAACTCATTTCCGCTGTTGTAGAAGGTGCTCATTTGTTTTCATCCCATGTCCCTCTTGGCCATTCTGATGTGCGCAAACGGCTGATGTAGGGAGTTTAAAGCTAACTATTGTTTTTCCAGTTGCCATTTCTTTGCAGACTTGTTTTGCTTTGTGATTAGTGGGAAGAGCGACTCTTTTGTATGATGCAGGGCATATCATTTCAAGATTTCTTCCTAACCTTTCCTTTCACTTCCAATGCTAGGAAAGCATTTGCACCCATGCCATCGAGCCAGCCCCTGATTTTTTATTTATTTATTTTATACTCTCACTCTGTATTCTTGTATGGGATTTTTTTTTCTCCTCAGGTTTTAAAGTCTGCATTTTTAAATGTAACTGTGGAAATGTCAATTGTCAAAATGGAAGGCAAATTTCGTCTGACCTTTTCCCCATTTTGACATTTCGTAGGCTTTTTAGCTTCAGCTCAGTGTCACCGACAGTGTTCACAAAACCATTCCCTGGGTGGAGAGCAGTTTGCCAGCAACTCACAAGTTGTGAAACCCAGATATAGACTCATAGGGCTGGTGTGCACAGGTTCTTACCTTCAGAATCTGCCTGCGTTTTAGTGTGGAGGACTCTCTCTGACGGGCTTGAACCTGATTGTCCTTTTCATATGCAGTCTTATCATCCTGTTGGTTTGGGGCCTAATCTAAACCCCATGGAAGTCAATGGAAGTCTTTTCATAGACTTGAGTGGGTTTTCGCTCAGTCTCACCATTTCCTCTAGCCTTCCCCACTACTTCCCTCTTGTCTCCAATATGCTTTCCTAACCCAGCCTCATCTATGGCCTTCAAAAAATGATTCCCTCTTTAGGGAAGCAGAGTCCCTGCCTTTCAGCAACATTTTAACCATTTTCCCACACTCTGTTCCTCCCCAATGGAGTAAGAGGGGGGCTGAAAGATGTGTCCCAGTTTTCCTCCGTTTCAGCTCCAAGCAGGTACCTCTTTAATACTCCTCCTGCTAGGCTGCTCTTTCAGGACAGGCTGATGCTCTTTTCTCTCTTTCAGCTCCCGCCTTCCACTCCTAGGAGCATCTTTTGTCCTATAAACCTCTAAGATACTTTGAACTCGCTACTGTACGTTTTCACTTAGTAAGAAAACCTGCAGCCTTCTCACCCTAACCATGCGAGGAAGTTTCTGATAGTCACAGGCGAAGCTGTCTTAAGCATAAACTTGGTGTCGGAACACTCTTTGTCAACGGAGTGTCTGTTCTCTGGTAAAAAAACAAAAAAACTGCAGCTGGGTGACTGGGTAAGCAATTCTGACAGCAGGTCAATATCATTCTCGATGTACAGTACTTCCCTCGTTTTGCCACTAAGGGATTGGTCAATAGAAAAAGCTTAGCCCATACTCTGAGGGAAGTGGAGAGTGAGTGCCTATCCAAACTAATATTGCCACTTGTTGAGCAAGGGGAGGTGAGCTTGACTCAGAACCGCAGTTGTTCCTATTTGTATTCCAACCCATCTGCTTGGGTGTCCAGTAATCTGAAAAGATCTCAAGTAATCCAGTGTAGGGACAAAGGTGCTCTTTACTTCCCTTCCCTTGCAGTAGGTTCACATGGGTGGCAGGGTCTAATGGCACCATATAAACTTTTGGTCTAGCCTAAATGTTTCTGTTGAATGGTCCAACGTAAATTAACACTCAAAATTAGTGATAGGTAACCGGTTGTACTTTGCAATTGCACCTCCTTGGATAAGTGATTTGGGAATCTGGTCCCATCCAAACCTTTAGCTCTCTCTCACTTTAGCTTCCACATCAATTCAAGCTTCCTTTGTTTTGGGGGTTTTCTTCCCACCCTGCAGAAGGCCTAAGTGGTTCGTGGCTGGCAGATAGATTTGCAGCTCAAAACCCATCTTTCTAAATTTCACTTGGAGTGCTCCACATTCAATATGCATCCGTTTCATTGAGGAAATGGAGGGGAGGAGGTGTTTTTGGGGGAGAGGGATTAATTTTCAAAATCCCTTGGATAGGAGAAAATAGAAGCAGTCCTTACCGCTGTGTGTTTGTACACACTGCCATCTAGTGCTATGGACCATACTTTTTATGGAATACTGACACCAGTTTAAAACTAATAAAGATTAGCTTACATATTACCGGAGGGAAATAAATGTTGTGAGCCGGCTGTTTAGAATAGCAATTCAGTTGTGCAGACAGCATCAACTCTTAAGACCTGTCATAACATTTACAGTGGGGGAATCAGCTTGTTTAAAAGATGACTGCACACTTCTTATCCTCAATATATTTACTTTTTTTTTTAAAAAAAAAGCTTAATATTTTCATTGCCCACCCCATGATTTTGAATTATTGCAATTTTGCTGCTCATTATGCCACCTCCTCATTACATGTTGGTTGCTAATGATATAAATAAAATATATATGTTATATATATAAATATATATATATATATAAAAAAATCTACAGACTTTGAAGAAAATCTTTAGTTTCTGATTTAAAATCACTATTGGATGGAGTTGTTTTAGTCTCATTGCTTTGGGTTCTTTTGTGTTGTTTTCCTCATTAAAGGTGGCTGTCAGTGTACTTGATAAGTCCTATGTAAGTTTTACATGCACACCCGCTGTATCATATGAACAGTGAGAGACCCGGTGATTATTATTTTTATGAACCATGTATGAATCATGAAGTGATGGAGGTCTCTTCAAACAGGATTTGATTTTGTAGGAGATGGTTAGTGACCAAGACTCCTTTTTGACATCCGCAGAAATGTAAACATTCACAGGACATTTAGCTGTTTGGGAGGCACATAGAGCAAAAAAATATTTCTGTCAACCTGAGTATCTTGGCATTTCTGTTGCTCACCTACAGATGTATGTACACAGAGTAAAACTATTATCATGGATAGGGTCCTGATGGGATTCTTGTCTTGCTACCCAAAATAAGTTTGGGGTTTTTTTAACCTCTTAGACTTTGGTGTGTGTTTTAGCTGAGCAGTGGCTACAGCACTTAAATTAATTTTCTACACGATAATGCGGTTGAGTCTGTTTGATCCTAAGTTCAGGGCACTTTGTAAACTACCTTACTGAGCATTTGAAAATCTTTTCAGGTATTTTTCTGATCTTGTGGCTGGCCCTGAAGTGACTAGTCACCCTCAGAGGTCAGTGAGAAACTAAGGATACAGGTGGTTTAGGAATGAAAACAGAGCCTTTATACCTTCCCCTGGGAAGGACTCCAACCATGTATTCACTTCAGGGTCACCCTTATTGCTATTTCTAATCTCTATTTAGAGCATTTAGTTTGCAAAGTTTTGTAAGGCACATTGCAAGTTTTTAAACATTTCAGTATTATGTTCCCCTCAAGGTGGGGCTGTCACATGAATGCAAAGTTGAAGGAGGTGGCAAAAAAGGATATTTATAGTAAGTGCTAGAGGCCCTTAGCTATGATGTCAGATAAGGGTGGTTAAATAAGCGATTCCTACTTCCTCACAGCCTAGCTGCTTCTTTGGAAATGACTCTACAGTGAAGTTACAGTCCCTTGCCTGCATACTTCATTTCATTCCAATGGGGAAAAAAAAATGAAGGTGATGTCCAAAATCCAGCATTTAGCATCACTGCAAGCTCAGGTAAGCAGAGCTGTGACAGGAGGGAGGTAATGGTTTCAGTATTAAGAGGGTTGGTAACTGGCAAGACAGTGCATGGAGATAGGTCTTCACCAAACCCCCACGACTGAACACTCTGGCTGGTGGTATGAGCTCGCCTCTGGATACAAACTCATTGGCTTAAGCTTGGTATGTCTCAAAGTCCCCCCTAATCCAATATATGAAAGTCCCTCTTCAAGCAATGCCTATACAAAAATAGATAATTTCACTCATCTCCATAGGTGAAAGGGTATTTAGCATTTCTTATGATGTCAGTGAAAGCGTACATTGCATTAGCAGGTTAGTCTTTACTGCTGTTTACAGAGAAATTGCTGTGTGTGTATTGTACTCTGGACTTGACCTTCTCATTGCTGGAGACTCAATAGTTCTAGCATTAAGCCACCTTCTGGGTTTTCTTTTAAGAACCCAGATGTTACATATCACATCATTCAAAGAAGGGTATCAATTTCTGGATGAAAATTTCAATTTCTGTTGGCATCCAGTGGCAGAACAGGCCTTAGCTGAGAACAGCTTGCTTTGTTTACTAGCGCTTAGGTGGCCCTTTCCACCAATCTACAGTAATGTGTAAACCAGGGGTAGGCAAACTATGGCACAGGTGCTGAAGGCGGCACACATGCTGATTTTCAGTGGCACTCACACTGCCCAGGTCCTGGCCACCACTCCAGGGAGCTCTGCATTTGAATTTAATTTTAAATGAAGCTTCTTAAACATTCTGAAACCTTATTTACTTTACATACAACAATAGTTTAGTTATATATTATAGACTTATAGAAAGAGACTTTCTAATAACGTTAAAATGTATTACTGGCACGCGCAACCTTAAATTAGAGTGAATAAATGAAGACTTGGCACACCACTTCTGAAAGATTGCCGACCCCTGGTGTAAACCAAGGATCCTAAAAAGAAATAAGCCTGCAAAATAAACAAGACTATAAAGAATGAACTACACTGTGGGCTCTCATTCTCCAACCCATGCATCAGCCACCAACCCCTCCAAAGCAGGGCATAAAACACAATCCATATTAAGCATTTGTTCTCCCCAGCTATAATATGGGATGTACATGTTTGACTTCATTTACTAAAATGCCCTCTTTCCATTAAATACTGAACAGTGACATGCAGATCACATAGGCAATGCCTTTTTAAAACACAGAGGTCTCTAACAAAAGGAAAATCTTGGATGGCCTATGGTTTGAAGGTGTATCACGGTTCCACTACAGACATGTTACTTAAGGTTGTTGGATTTTCAGGGGTTTTTGTGTGTGTTCCGATATCAAGATGTATTTTGTTTGGTTTTCATTTTCCTGTTGCTGTATCTTCTATGCAATTCCTTTTCTAAAGAATTACTAACAGAGAAGTGCTAGCCATTGCATTATTTGTATTGCTGTACAGTGGAGGTGTGGTTTACTAGTTCTGAGTGTGCCTCTTCTCTCTCCTTCCCTCTGTTTGTAAATGCCTGCATTTATTCTGTCAGCCTAACATGTACAAAGTGTAAGAAAGAATTTTTAAACAGGTAATAAATTATATTTATAAGCAACTAGAAAAAACAAGCTTATGTCCAAATGTTTGAAATAAACATCCTGTCTTGCTCTTTGAACTGTATCATCAACAGCAGGAGGTGCTGTTTGTTTTTATATTCTTGCACATCTGTGTGCTCAAGGGAAGTGTACTTGGCTATAAATACATGCCAGGACCCAGTCTTACTCCTAAGATGCTGCACAAGACAGCAGGGATCAGAACCACAAATTTATAGGGGGACATAAATGTCCTGCAATTTGAAGTTAAAACTAAAAAAAAGTTGGGAAAAAAGTGAATAGATGCTGAGATGAATGTTTAGAAAAAGAAATGGTCTGTCCAAGATATTGCATCTGACTGACTGAGCCCTGTGGGGTTTATAACCTAGACATTACAAGATTCTGTAGAAGCAGCACCATGTGGTTACCTCTTGTTTGAGTTAAGGTCCATTTTGGGGACGAGATATGTTGAATATCAGCCTTTTAATGTGTTTTTGGTTATTGTACCTGCACTAAACTCATGAGTAACAGTGCCTAGCACTGTCAGACCATTATTGCAGCATTTGTAAGTTCTTTAGGATCTCAACATAGAGTAAATGGTGGAAGTTTTGTCCACATTTGTCAGCTGAATGCGTAAGGCAGGATAAAATTTGGACTTAAGTTGAAGGAAATAATGTGGCTAGAGCACAGGGGTATTTAGTGAGGTGCTGGCATCTTGTTCCTCTACCACTCACAGGCCAGCAACCTATAATAAACTACCAAATGATTTAATTTAATGGACCATTAGATCATCCTACTCTGACCTCCTGGATAGTCGCACTGCATTACGTTTCACCCAGTGGTGTTAGGTGGTGTAAAACATATCAGTCCTCAGAAGGCTAAATTGAGGTGTACTACAGACAAAGAACAGAAGAGATCAAAGCACCACCACTGCCAGGGAATTGATGAGATAAGCCCAGACAGTACTGTTCCAGATCTCAGGACTGTGGAGTTTGTCATTCCCAATAGGAAGAGTAAAGACAATGGATCAAAGGTAAGGCTAATTTTACACTTTTCTTCCATACGGGAGGAAACTTGAATTGTAGCAGGTTAAATAAAAATCATTTCTTCATACCTCAATACATTGAGGGGTTAAGCAGGCACTCATTCTTGGGCTGCCTGCACTGAGAAAACTGATAGACAACACAGACTGCTGGAGCCAATATTAAACTCATCCCATTGACAGACAGGGACAATCACAGAAAACCCTTTTTAGGAGGCATGTTTCACGCTTAAAAGGAAGGGCCTAGCATACTCTTACAATGGCCTTTGCACACAGTAACTATTTACACCCAACTGTTTGCAGTAGCTGCTCACTCTTGCAACCCTCAAGTCTAGCAATACCTGATGTTTTTCTCCGAGGCCCAGCTCCTAGAGTATAGGGTTACATGAAAACTTAACTAGAAAAATAACTTCAGTTTTACAGTGATTTTCTAGCTATCATGATTGCAGAAATAAACCTGAACGCATGACCTGAGTACACCCAGAAGGCTCAGAATCCAGAAAGCAACTAAAAGAATCTAAGGTAACTTAAAGCCTTCATGATTTTTTGAATGCTTGGGGTTACTGATAGATACTGCCTACTTCAGGGAAGCAGTTGAGGGTCCCCTGTTTAGACACACTTTGCCTAATTGAGAGGAGAATTGAGCCTACACTGGTGTAAAGTCAGGAGTAACTCCATTACTTTTAACAGAGCTATACTGGCATAGATGAGTGAGAGATCAAAATTGAAAATATAGCCAATACCCCAGCTGCCAAGGTTAAGCCTAGCCCATGGCAGACATGAAGTGCCCGATGAGTCTTGTCCTTCCCTATCTCCTCCTAAGGAAACACAGCTTGGCCCAGTGTCTGATTTAAGAAAGCTAGAATCAGTGTGGGACCAAGCATGGCTCCTGCTTGCAGTGTTCCCAGCTCAAACCAAAGATTTTACTTTAGCCCATTTCTTAAAGCAGATTAACCTTGAAAGGCAAGAATGTGAATCACCACAACTGAAATGGTGACCATAGGCTTACCCTCTCCTGCTATTATCGGTCTTTCTATGAGACCAAGCAGCCTTTGTTAATTAGGTTGCTTAATGGATGATTTTATACTCCCCTCCCTGACTTGAAATAAGGGCTTAATTTAACCCTGATAAAGGACTAAATTTAACTTGGTTAGCCTCAGTGAATTCACCAGGGGTGAAACTGGATCAACGTCTTTTCACACTTCAGGCAGCAGTGGAAGGGAGAACCCAGCTTCTTGAACCAGTTTCAAAAACCCATCCTCAAATTGGCTGAAAGCTGTTTCATGCCCCTGCTTGAGTTTCCCATAAACATGCATATGTCCTCTTAAAAGGGTCTTTCATACACAAGGGAATCAATGTTTTTCAGCAGCCAGAAAGCAATTATCCTAGTCCTAACCCATTAAGCTACTGCATGGTAGGTCAAACAATTTGTTTTTTACACCTTCAGTTCCTTGAGAGTAGGGAATTTGCATCCTAAAGAAAGGAGAGGGAATTTGTAGGAAAAGAGCTAGATGAGTTGCCCTGTCAAAAAGGTTAGTAGTAAGCAGAGAGTCCATAGGGAATGGAAGGGGGAGGGGGGAAACAGTATTGTGGAGCTTAGAGTGTAGAAATAAAGTGAGAATTGCTAGAAGTCAAGCTGAATTTGCTCTACTAAGTTATAAGGATTTTAGTTATTCTATAAAGAAAGGAGTTGTGATAGTAGCAGTTGGGCTACAATGCAGTGTAGATGGGGAGGAGATTAAAGATAAATACCCAAAAGACTAAATAAAAACTTAGAAACCATTCAATAATATGGAACATGTGTTTAAGGAAGTATGGCTGCTGAGAATGAGAGTCTAAAAATAGAGGTGAAAAGAGCACATTAAGAAATTCCATCCCAGAAATGCAGAAAGATCTGGCACAGCTAGTCTAGTAACAAGGATTTTTAATAAGTGTATATGGTACTGCTCCCAAATAACAGTATATGTACATTTATGCTTCAGAAGGGGGGAGGGAAAAAAGGTAATCTAGGTAGTTACAGACCTGTTAGTCTGACCTCCATAGTCTGTAAGGTTTTGGAGCAACCAGTGGAAAAAAAAAAATTCTATTCATAGAGGTAAGTGATATGGGGGAAATGTAATGCTACACTGGTTTACCAGAAGTAGGTTATGCCAAACTAACCTGGTTTCCTTTGAGGAAATAGTTTAAGTACAGTAGATCAATATAATTGAACTATGTGGTGCTATGTCAAATGCTTTACCAAAGGGCATGAGTTATGTTAGGGAAGAGGAAATCAATACAAGTATTGTAAGCTGGATAAGACATTGGCTGAAGGAGAAGGTAACTGATTGTACTGAAAAGAGAATTATAGGACTGGAAGGTAGTTACTAGTGGAGATCTTCAAGGATCTTAGCCCATATTTTTATTCATTACCTTGGCACAAAAAGGTGGAGATTGCCAAGATCTGGGCAACCTTGTAGGTGGAGTGACAAATGGGATGGAATTTAAATTAGAGTTCAAGGTCATGCACTTAGGTTTTAATAAGAATTTCTGCCACAAGTTAGGGCTCTTCCATTGGAAGTGAGTGACCTTGGAGTGTGAGCTGATCACAAAATGTGAGCCACTAGTGCAATGTGGCTGTGAAAAAGGCAAATGTGATACTAGGAGGTAATTAGAGAGAGTAGTATTAATACCCTTGGACAAGGCATTGTTAAGACCTCCTTTGGAATACTGAGGTACAAATCTGGTCACCTGTGTTCAAGACCGTCAACGTGAACAGGTCTAGACAAGAGCTATTAGGATAATCAGGAAAATGGAGGAACTTTGTTTGTTTAGTCTCAGACCAGGAGAGCTTGGCTTTAGTCTCAAGAGAAGGCTGAGAGGGGATATAAGATTGCTCTCTATAAATCAATTGGAGGGTAATTAGCAGGGAGGGTCAAAAGCTATTACAGCTAAGGACAAAAGAACATAGGGCTATAAACTGGCCATGAACAAATTTAGGCTGAAATTAGAAGGTTTCTAACTATCAGAGGAGAGGTTCTGGAACAGCCTCCTAGTGGGAGATGTGGGACCAAAAAACTTAGAGCAGGACAAATTTAAGTGCACTTGTGTGATGGGTTGCTTGGGCTCACTCTAGTTTGTGTCTTATGTTCAAGCTCATGCTTCAGCTGGACACTGAGTATCAGAAAGTTATTTCCCCTCTCTCTCTCCTCCCTGCCCCCCCCACCCCGGATCCCAAGGGTGCAACCCAGACAGAGGTACTGCTGAGCCCTCTCGCTTACCAACCTGGGCTTCTTTACACAGTTGTTAAGGCAAGCTGACAACCTCTCCCAGTACTGCACTTAGACATCCAGAGGCAGGGACACACCCAGCTGAATTACATGAATGCTTGTCCCAGCTACTCATGAACTAACATGAGAGGGGCTCTGGCCAATTCCCCCCAGCTCAGGACCCCAGAGCTGTACTGTCTTACCCTTGTCAGAAGCCTGACCAGCATAAGATTTAACCCAGGCTGCCCCTCCTTCAACGTGGAGGGGAGATGCACCAGCTTTTGTACACTGAGCAAAGGTTTCCCCCCCAAGCACTTCAAGCAAAACACTTACAAGTACAAAACAGGTTTAGTAGCTACAGAGATTAAGTGCTTATAACAACTGATAGGCATAAGGGACAGAATGTTCTTATTTATTTCCTTTGGTAACAAGCTAAATACTGCTGAGTTAGTGAACAAACAGTCCAAGTCAGTGATCAAGAATCTCATTGTATGGTACCTGCATAGTTGAGTCAGTTGATTAATGGGTGGTCAGCCACCTGGGCAAAGATCATTGTATGCTATTAGCAAACTTTCCACACATTTGTACAGAACCATGTATTTAATCAGATTGTGACCTTTCATACAAAAGCTTACATAACATGCTTTGTGCAAGGTATCACAACCTTATATGGATGAATATGGGGTTACAGGGTGTCACTGAGGTAGTGTCATACCCTCATTTTATTCTGAAGGGGCATTTTAGTCTGAGCGATCAAGGATGGCCATGGCTGGAGATGGGACACAGGGCAGGGCTCTTAGGCTGCATTGAGTACTTGCTCAAGTACTTCCCTGGCTGTTTCTTGCTCCCATGCCTAGGGTCTAACTGGGCACCCTACAGAGGGTTGGGAAGGATTTTCCCCCAGGTCAGATTGGCTATCACCTGGGGTAGAGTCTGCCTTCCTCAGTGTGGGGCATGGGGCAAGACTGTTTATGTACATCTCACTTAATCATTTCCCTGCCACTGCAGGGGCCCTCAACCACTGGTGCACTTCAGTCCCTCCTGTTTGCTACCTGTGGCACACAGTCTAGTCTCCCGGAGGCTGTAATTGGTCTAATTTTGGTTGTTCATTTAGTATGTTGGCACTTTGTGATGTCACCCCTTATAAAATCACAAGATGCCAATAGCTGAGCTGGTGAGCCTTGGCCTTAAATGCCATGACTGAGGTGATGGCCAGGCACACAAGATAGGACTTGTGTACTGGCTGCAATCCCAGATGTAATGCACATGGCTGGGTTGTTGCAAGATCATTGCACAAACACAAAAATTCAGTATTTACATCTTTTGACTGGCAACTAGCAAGGCAGTACAAAAAAAGTGAACTGGGTTCAAAACCTTCCTTGATTATGGAAGGACCTGATGGCACTCTTAGAGCACCTACCTAGATTTAAGTTCATGAGCAGTAGAGATGGTTGAAATTGTCAACATTTTCTTCCAAGGGAAAGGGCATTTTCAGGGAAAAAGGAAAAATTGTGAAACAAACAATGTTGCCAGAAAACCTTTAGCTTTTATGGTGGGCAATTGAAATAAGGCTTTTTGGCTGCCTGTCTCACTTGCCCTTTAGGCCAGTAAAATTGAGATGCTTTCCTAGCAGTCTCCTCTATGGCTCCCAGCATCCTGCACAACTCTGACGCAAGAGGCAGAGCGCCAGACACAGTCTCCCCTCCTACGCCCCGGCTCCAGGGCGAGAGATGCAGAAAGCCCAGACACTCAGGTCTGGCCTACATTAGCAGGGGGGGAGGGGTGTTTCAAACCAAGACACGCAACTTCAGTTACGTGAATAGCGTAGCTGAAGCCGAAGAATCTTAGTTTGACTTACCTGGCCATCCTCGCGGCAGCAAGTCAACTGGCATGGCTTCCCCATCAATGCTGCTTACTCCTCCTGTGGAGGTGATGTACAGGCATTGATTAGCAGATAGATTTATTGCATCTCATCTGGACACAAACTGATGCAATACATCGAACACTGCCAATCTGGCGGGTACTATAGACATACCCTCAGTCTGTGCCTTAGGTCTGGGAGGTTGACTGCCCCAGTTCCCTGCCTCTAGCCCTGAGGAGGGTGTAGAAGCTTAATGCCCCAGCTTTCTGCCTCTGGAAGGTTTGTCATTCTTCCAGACAGGCAGCTTGGAGGCCAGAAGTTTTTGGTTTCGTTCTCCCCAAGTTGAACTTTCCTTGAAATACTAGTCTGTTTGTAGGACTTACCCTAATTGGGATTTAGCCCTAAGTAGTGAAAGTTCATTAAGGGTCCATGACTTATCTCTGGATGGGAAAAGGTACAAAAAGGAGACAAGCTGATTTAGTCCAAACAAAAGGCCTGTCAGAACTCAAGGACTGTGTGAAGATCATGCTTGGGAAACAAGTGTGGAACTAGGTCAGAGAACCAAAGTTGTAGGACAAAATAATGAGTGAATGGGCTATTCCCCACCCCAGATAAAACTGGTAGTAACCTTGGAAATATTTTGTCTTCCTCAGCAGCATGTGGGTGTAGGTCACCTGACAGGATTATCTCAGTATTTTATTTAACAAATAGTTTCCCTGCCATTGCCAGGGCCTCCTGTTCTCTGCCTGGGGAACACAAGACCCATGGAAGGCTACACTAGATACATCACTGTCATAACCTTAGTCCCAGATTTGGACCTTAGCGTCCAAAATATGGGGGTTAGCATGAAAACCTCCAAGCTTAGTTACCAGCTTGGACCTGGTACCTGCTGCCACCACCCAAAAAATGAGAGTGTTTTGGGGCACTCTGGTCCCCCTGAAAAACCTTCCCTGGGGACCCCAAGACCCAAATCCCTTGAGTCTCACAACCAAGGGAAATAATCCTTTTTCCCTTCCCCCCTCCAGGTGCTCCTGGAGAGCTACACAGACACAAGCTCTGTGAATCCAAACAGAGTGACTCCCCCTCTCCGTTCCCAGTCCTGGAAACCAAAAGCACTTTCCTATTCCCCCAGAGGGAATGCAAAATCAGGCTAGCAAATCCAACACACAGATCTCCCCGATTTCTTCCTCCCACCAATTCCCTAGTGAGTACAGACTCAATTTCCCTGAAATTTCCCAGTAAAGAAAACTTCAACAGGTCTTAAAAGAAAGCTTTATATAAACAAGAAAGGAAAAATACATACAAATGGTCTCTCTGTATTAAGGTGATAAAATACAGGGTCGATTGCTTAAAAGAATATTGAATAAACAGCCTTATTCAAAAAGAATACAAATCAAAGCACTCCAGCACTTATATTCATGCAAATACCAAAGAAAAGAAACCATATAACTTACTATCTGATCTCTTTGTCCTTACACTTAGAAACAGAAGACTAGAAAGTAGAAACTGCTTCTCCAAAGCTCAGAGAAAGCAGGCAGACAGAAAACAAAGACTCAGACACAAACTTCCCTCCACCCAGAGTTGAAAAAATCCGGTTTCCTGATTGGTCCTCTGGTCAGGTGCTTCAGGTGAAAGAGACATTAACCCTTAGCTATCTGTTTATGACAATCACAGCTTCCAGAGCCCATGTGACAGGATGTCAAAGCTAATATGTCTTGATGTATCGACAGAGAGGAAGTAAGGTTACGAAAACAGACTTCCTCAGTACTACAAGATACAATAGACCGCAAACTTATTCCAGTAAAACAATTTGTAGTCTAAAATTTTAGACATACTAATCATATCATGTTCTATCCAGTTATCCATTTCATATATAGCAATAAGTGTACTCCTCTGTACAAGGACAAAGTCTTGGTCATATTTTATTTCAGGGAGCTGTTACTTGACTTAGTCTGAGTGTTGGCCTGAAGATAAGGCAATTTCTTGGTAGGGGATCTTGTGAAAGTTACATGATCAAGAAGCCCAGCCATGAGATGGGGAACAATAGAGCAAACCTAACTAATAACAGGGGCCACTAATAAGTACACTTTGACAGAGTAGTCCACACCATGGCCACACCACTGCAAACAGCACCTTCTGAATGTTTCTTGGAATCTAGAGGGTTTACTCATTCAGTGACTAACTTTTTAGCCTTGGAAAATTTGTAGATGTCAATCCCAATGATCTGGGAAGCACCAGCTGATTTACAGCCAGAGAGGCCAACTCTGCCCAAACTGACAATAGCATAAGCAGAACGAGGTTTAACCTGCATAACAGGGGACTAAGAATCCATTCATAAATTGTAGTCCTGAAACATGGGGAAGTTTCCTGCTACATACAATTCATTAACATGCTAAGAAAGCAACTGTGCTATTGTCCTTAAATGGACTGTACACACATGTACATACCTTGGCACTATTGATGGCAGCCCCATAACCAGTGGAAACCCCCAAAACAAGCAGACAGACTTTATCCAGAGGAGGAGCAGCAGAAATTCTTGCTAGAACAGAACTGGGCACAACTGTATTCTGTAAAGGTGCTGATGATCCACAGGAAATGGTGAATCTGCTTCCCTTGGCAGGTAAGTCTGTGCAGCATGCAGTTCCTGTGATTCAGAGCAGCAGCTGGGGAGATATTCAGACTTGACAGTTCTATAAGGCATGAGTAATACTGTCAGCAGGTGAAATACAGATAAAAGTGAAAGTCTCACTGTGTCTTCAGGCAATAGTTGGTGTCAGGATTCAAATAAGAGCTGCATTCCCCATGCTGAGGGAGACAAAGATGAGACAGTGTCTTAGGAAAAAAGCAAACAGATCTTGTCTTAAATAGCTTCTGCACCAAACAGACTAACTGCCAGGCAACAAGTCTGTCTACTGCAGCTTTTCAATCAAGTGCTCTTTATTATGTTGTCCTGGGGGGGGGAGGGAAGAGGGAAATTGGCTTTACCTGTCAGCTGGAGATTGGGAAGCATCATTTTTAGTACTTTAAAGTGTACAAAGAATTTAGTCACAAAATTAAATAGCTTTAAGAATTCTCATCTAATCTTTTAGAGAACACCACTATCAAGAACACACGTTTATACAGTTACACCAAATCAAAGAGGTGAAATATTTTTGTACTTAAACTGTTAAATTGTAAGCAGAAGGCTGAATCATGAGTCTCAACTTAAGATATAGGCCTTGTTACTTAAGTATTAGATTTCCCCTCATTGGAATAGAAATAAGTTTGTGGCCTCCCACTGCTCATTAGATGAAAGAAAGCCAGTAGTCCCCCTGAGTGAAAGTTTTGAGATGGCTTTGTATTGAAAAGGCAACCATTTTGAGTAATACGGTTTAGAATCTGAGTTAGAAAAGCAGAAGAGGCCAAATAATTAGATAGTTATTCTAATTCAGGAAGCAACACAAGATATACCATAAGGCACTTTCATACTAGCATACCTAAATTACATCCCTAATCTACAGTTATATAGTGAGGTAACTTGTAGTTTAGATTACTTAAAATATCTTGTATTTCATGATAACAGAATTCTCTTTGTAGAAGAATCATTAGAATTCTGGTTCCTCACCAAAATCTGACATTCAAGAGCAGCAACATACAGAACTTTTGCATCCAATACAGCATTTGCCATGAATTCCTGGATTATATTGTGAAAATGGCAGATCAAATGGCAGCTTTTAGGCCTTAGCCAAGCACTAAAATTCATTGCTGGAAGCCAGTCCAGCTCACCTGTGTGTTGGTATAATTAAGATAGGTAGTGGACTTGCAAACCTTTTCTAAGGACTAATGCATTTTAAGTTGCTGCTATGTATGAATCCTACTTCGTGTCTATAGACCATGCTATAAAATGATTTTAAAGCTATATAGCAAACTTTTAAGTATTTGTTCTCAACTATGTAATTAACAAAAGACAGCTTTAACCTAGTACTAAATCCCTTAGAAAGTCATTCCCAATGGGCAAGAGGATCTACCAAAACTAAATGGGCCATGAATCACCACAGTAGAGACGTGTTAATTGCTCCTGCATGGGCTAGGTGCAAAATGGCTCACCCCATCAGCTGAAGTTATGGAAGAAGGAAATAAAGAGATAAAAAGTGCTCATGGCAGCACTTTGCTGTTCAGACTCACAGGGCTGAAGCTAGGAAGCAGAGATTCTTGTGGTTGTCTGTAAGCACTGAATCCAGATTGACCGCAACTGTCAACTTTTAATACCATAGATTAACGCATTTCTATAGAATGAGTGCCTGCTTTAACCTGTAAGCAACTCATTTCTTTTTCCTAGTTAAATCCTTAGTTGACTATTGGCTGGCTGCAAGCATAGTCTTTGGTGTGAGATCTGACCTAGGGTAAGTTTTCCCTTGGGACTAGAAGCAACCTGAATCTCATGATCTTTGGAGATAATTGGTTCTCATACACCAAGTTCAGCTCACCTGGGTGGCGAGAGACTGGCATGCCCAATGGAACTCACTGGTATATTGCTTCTGGAGTTCATTTGTTACTAGGTTGATGAAGTCTAATTCTTGTTCATACAACCAGTTTGTGATATCTGCCCTGCTTTTTGACAGTCTGCTCTGAGGTTAGCACTATTGTGAACCACTCCAAACAGCATAACATGCATCATCCCAACATTTTCTCTTGTTCAACAGTTAGTAGCCAGACCCCAGGTAATGTGAGGGAGGGTGTGGATATCTAAAGGTACCTCTATACTAACAAGTGTACACATGTCCATGGCCCTCGGTTGTCTACACCTAAATCCCAGAAGCAAGTGTCTGAAGGCAAGAAGGTGAGTAGGCTAATATGCCTGAGTGTAGATAAACCCCCTCCTTCCATACCTGTGCCAATTTGCAGCATGAATGGGGGTAAGGGACAAACTAGAGACCTGGTACTAGTAGTTCTCCACCCTCATTCCCACTATATACCAAACCCTTTTCTACCTGAAAATTACCTGATCTATAAAGTCCCCTGTGACCCCATTTTCACCAGTAGTAGCATGTTGCACTGACCATATCAGAACTGCTTTCCACTGCACTCTTCACAGGTGACAATAGATCATAACAGCCATACTGGATCAGACCAAAGGTCCATCTGGCCCAGTATCCTGTCTTCCAACAGTGGCCAGTGGGAATGAACAGAACAGGTAATCAAGTGATCCATCCCGTCACCATTCCCAGCTTCTGGCAAACAGAAGCTAGGGACACCATCCCTGCTCATCCTGGCTAATAGCTATTGATGGACCTATCCTCTATGAATTTATCTAGTTCTTTTGAACCCTGTTGTAGTGAAGGCCAAGACTACATCCTCTGGCAAAATATCCCCATCCCCCTTAGTTGTCTATTTTCCAAGCTGAAGAGTCCATTTTATTAATCTCTCCTCATACAGAAGCTGTTCCACACCCTTAATCATTTTGTTGCTGTGATAAATGAAGGGGATATAGCTCCCTTTCATGGGCAGCCAGCCATAAAAATCCTTGTTAGTAGCTGTTCTCAACTCTTTACAGGTAAAGCAAGTAAAGAAGTCCACAGATAAAAAAGGAAAGGAGTGGGTACCTGACCAAAAGAGCCAATGGGAGGGCTAGAATTTTTTAATTTGGGGAAAAACCTCCCTCACACACCTGTTCTCTGGAGAGAACAGACACAAGCAGCAATGCTATAAGCAGCTTTAATCTAGGTATGGAAAAATTAGATCATACCTAGAACTACTTATTTGAAACCCCAGATAAGTAAGTAGATCAGGAAGTGTCTAGAAAGACCATTAGGTTTATCTGTTTATTTCTTATTGGTTTGTAGACTTCTGTGCTAACCCCAAATGCTTGTAACTGTTAAGCTGGACCTCAAGAATAACCACCTTGATGTTTAATTTTTGTAAGTGGGGTTTTTAAATCTAAGTTTCAAATATATTCTTTGTTTAATAAAATTTAGCTTTAAGAACAGGATTGGATTTGTGTCCCTAAGAGGTTTGTGCCTATGATGTTTAATTAGTTGGTAGCAACAGCTGATTTCCTTTGTTTTCTTCTCAGCTCTTTGCCAAAGGGGGTGGTGGTGAAAGGCCTTGTGGCTACCCCCCCCCCCCCCCGGGAGGAATTCCCCATTGCTCCTTCCTGGGTCCAAAGAGGTTTTTGCAATTGGGTGGTGGCAGTATCTACCCATCCAAGGTGAGAGAAGCTGTAACCTTGGAAGTTTACTACAAGCCTGGAGTAGCCACTATTACTTTTTAGAATCCTTATGCCCCCCACCCCAACCATTACCACCACCACCTCCTTCTGCACTCAAAGAGCCAGAGTGGGGAATTAGCCTTTATGGTTGCCCTTTTCCAAAATATCTGTTTTGAGATGGGGCAACCACATGTGCCTACAGTATTCAAAATGTGAGCATGCCATGGATTTATATAGAGGTGATATTTTCTGTCTTATCTATCCCTTTAGATATGCCCAGCATTCTGTTTACTTTGACTGCTGCTGCACGTTGTGGATGTTTCTCTGGCCAAGATCCAGCTTGAGGGGTAACATCCAATTCAGACCCCATCATTTTATTTGTATAGTTGGGATTATGTTTTCCAATGTGTTACTTTGCATTTATCAACATTGAATTTTATCTGCCATTTTGTTGGCCAGTCTCCCAGTTTCAAGAGATGCTTTGTAGGTCTTTGCTGTCTGCCTGGGACTTCAGTATTTTGAGTAGTTTTGTACCACCTCAGTGTTCACCATTTTCCAGATCCTGTTCTGAGAGCAGCCACCTGGCCCACTGATCACATCCAGGTGCGGATCAATGTGTGGTTGAAGTACACCATCCTCTAGGGCTTCTCCTGGAATGGCAGGAAAAAAAGTCACCTGTACCAAGAAATTTCACTGAGTAGGAGCAACTGTGGGAGCAGATTCCAGCCCAGGACCTGAATGAATCAAGCACTGGAGGCTCCCATGCAAGACACAAAACACTCCAACAGTTTCTGCAGGTGGGTTCATTGTACATGCCCCTTCAAGGAGCATGACTAGGTGCTGTAAACTGCTTCCAGTGCACAGCCAGAAGTTGGTCATAACCCCCTCCTCAACCTTGTCAGACAGGATGAGGATGAGGCATCAGGGACTGTGAAGGACACCCTGGAAGACAAGTAGCCTGTGTTTTTGTAACCAGTTGGGGATGAGGGTGGGGTGGTCTTCCTCATTAGCCTACAGAGGACCCCCAAGTCATGGCAGGAACCATAGCCTCCAACTGGTAAGTTAGAGCATCCTCCCTTTGACAGAGGCCCATGGGTGGTATACACTTGTCTATCAACAATTCTCATCAGCTGTAGTGATCATGTCAGGCCTAATACAGTGTTGTCCTAATAGATACTCAAAAGGTGGCATGTAATGGCTCACTGGAAGACAACTAACTGATTAATATTTTTGCATGATTATTGGGTGTGCACAAATAGTTAACTGTACTAGAATTATGCTCTTAAAATTAGATGAATAATTCACAGTGCTTTGTCCAAGGCATGCTGTGTTTATTTGCTTGTCTGACCAGCTTGGTCATCAGGCTGGCACAATGAAGGTACATTTACATAAAAAGGTAACAGCCATCTACTTAGAGAGCAGGGGAGACACCCTCTTTGCTAGAAGGACAGAAGGTCTGACCCTCAAATGATAAGCTTTTGAATCAGCTAATTGTTTACATTCTTACTATATGATTAAGGCCCTACTTAACTTGCAATATTATGGATTCAACAAAATTAGGCTTCTAGAGCCATTTTGATAGAGTAGCCACCCAGGGCTCCCACTAAATTAGAGAAAAGTAATGGACTTTATTATTGTAAATAAGGTCAATTACTAAATTTTTTCACTATTTTCCATGGCTTGTCTGCAATTCAGGTGCAATTTTTGGACACAATTCAAGTACAGCCTTTCATAGTATAAAAAAGTGCATCAAGTGAGGTCTTGTATGAAAGCCTTTGATACACTGGTGATGAATATTTTGAAACATCTGTACTGCACTATGGGGAATTATACTTGATTCTTCATCCCACAGCCATCTTTCTGTTGCCAGCCTTTTAGCTTTATGCAAGTCCTGCCTGTTCCCTCATAGGAGGGAGCTTGCTTCCAATTAGCAACCTCCTCATAGCCTGCCTCCCCGCCCCCCCATTTGCTGCTTAATTGGTTGATGGGTCCTCAAGGCCTAAGTTAGGCCAGGCAGGCTCAATGTGAGGAGTACACCCATCACTAGGGCAAAAAGACATGAGTTATCCATGACTTAAGGGATTCAAGAGATCTGGTCTCAAAATCCCAGAATGTTAGGTCCTTCAACCACAGAGGTTCAAGCATCTGGGAAGTGAATGCAGTTGAGAATTTTTACTTGCTGAATTAAGTTTAGTCTTACATGCATCCCCTCCCCCTGCAACACATGCACTTTTGGCACCCTTTCTAGCATTACTGCTTATACTTTGAGTCACTTAAACCTTTCACCTGTTGTTCAGTGCACTTATTTTACTTTTTACAATAAACCAATTCAGTGCTGTGATTAAATTTAGAGTTAGCCACAATTAGTAAACTATTGTTACCATCTCTTTAAAGGGGCAGTAAGCTTATTTACTGTGAGTGTTGCAAGAGAAGGTGGGCCACTGCAGAGAAACATCCCTGGGGAACTGAGGAGTAGGGGTTTGTTAGTGGCAAGGCAAGGTTTGGACTGGCAGAGTCCTGAAGAGTTTCCTGACAAAACAGACAGGTACATCAGGGAGCTGTCATACAACTTACCAATGGTGAAACTCACTTGCTGAGGCTGACAGGGGTAACACAGTAACTCAATTCTGGGAACCTTGGCTGATTATCCTATTGACAATTGGTTTGGGTGAAATTCAGGAATGGGTGTGTGTCACACTACATGTGGATAGTGGAAGCCAGGAGAGACCCACATGCTTATCTGCTGGCTGTTGGTGTCCAGCCTGAGAGTCACAGCAGCATAGCATTAAGGCCCCCCAGAGCTGCAGGGAGATGGGGTGGGAGTTACACAACCTCTTACTGTTGTGGGTTGAACCTCAGAATGTTATGCCTCCACCCTCCCCACCAATATCCTCTTGCACCATTGATTCCAGATTTTAATATCTGGGGCATTGGAAGCATCATGCACTCATTTTTCCTCCCTGGATAATGAGCCATGCATTGCTAAGTCCGAGTCTTAATTGCAGTGCTAAACCAAATGATTGTCACAGCCTATCCCCTTTACCAGACTCCAACTTTCCCTCCTACATCCAGTCCATCCCAGTTATCAATCAATGATTGTATTGATTTCTAACAAACCAGTATTATGCATTTAGCCGAAGTTATTCAATAATCTGATTTTTTGAAAGCCATAAGTTGTGCCCCTGTATCCATGCATCTCTTTGCCAGCAGTCAGGCAGCAATGGCCTCAAGGTACAAAGGCCTCACTATTTTGAGATTGAGGGGGTTAAGCCCTTACACTGGGCTTAAAGGGCAGTCATTTTGCCTGGCACATGAAAGTGACCCATGACCAAATAAGCATGAGAAAGGTGACCCAAATCCTTCTTAAAAGGTGGTCATTAGATAACTACATGAAAAGAGACCAGAATCTAGAGCAGGGAAAGGAGAGACCTACATTCCCTCACTAGCCACGGGAAATTTTGCTCAGCAATTGCCTGGGGCCCCCAAGAGAAGCTAGATGGGAACAGTTAGTGTGTTGGCAGTGTCCCTCTATCATAAACAGATAGGAGTTAATAGAACAGAAGTACTTTATATCTCTTTTGCCTGTAAAGGGTTAAGAAGATCAGTGAGCCAGAGGACCAATCAGGGGACAGGATACTTTCAACTCTTGAGGGAGGGAAGTTTGTGTGTGTGTGCTCTGTTAGTTTTTGGTTGCTGTTCTCTCTGGGTTCTGAGAGCGACCAGACATGCAACCAGGTTTCTCTCCAATCTCTCTGATACAGTCTCTTATACATCCAGAATAGTAAGTACTAGGTAGATAAGGCGAGTTAGGCTTATGTTTGTTTTCTTTATTTGCAAATGTGTATTTGGCTGGAAGGAGTTCAAATTTGTATTTTGCTGAAAGGATTTTAGTTTGTACTTGTATACTTAGACACTGGGAATACCCTCCCAGCCTATAGCTGAAAGACCCTGTAACATATTCCATCTTAAATTTACAAAGATAGAAAAAACAGTAAAAGTTCTTTAATTAAGAGCTTTTCTTGTTTAAGAACCTGATTGTTCTTTTATTCTGGTGAGACCCCAGGGGACTGGGTCTGGATTCACCAGAGAATTGGAGGAGAGAAAGGAGGGAAGGGGAGAGAAAGGTTATTTTCTCTGTGTTAGGGATTACTCTCTCTCTCACTGAGAGAGAGAAGGAGGGGAAGGTGAATTTTCATCTGTTTTAAGATTCAAGGAGTTTGAATCACAGTAATCTTCCAGGGTAACCCAGGGAGGGGAAGCCTGGGAGAGGCAACGGTGAGGGAAAGGGTTTACTTTCCTTGTGTTAAGATCCAGAGGGACTGGGTCTTAGGGGTCCCCAGGCAAGGTTTTGGGGGGACTAGAGTGTACCAGGCACTGGAATTCCTGGTTGGTGGCAGCACTACAAGTACCAAGCTGGTAGTAGAGCTTAGAGGAATTCATGCTGGTACCCCACCTTTTGGATGCTAAGGTTCAGAGTGGGGAATTATACCAGGACACCCTCCCACTCCAGCTCTAGGAGGCTAATCCTCCTCACTACACCCCTAGGGCACTATCCTCTACCAGAGAGTAGACATTAGGAGGGGCAGTTCAGATCAATAGTCTCAAGGAGCCCAAGCCCCCAGGCAGGGCAAACCAGTTTAGAGACCCAGGCCACAGAGAGAAACAGGCCTCTGAGCCTAAGGTGGAGAAGCTACCAACCCAGGGCAGAGTTGGCAGCAGGACATCAGGGGAATCCAGGTCCACCCTACTCCAACCAGTCCCACCCAGGACCCCAACCATGAGAGTGTTCCACCACTGGCTCAGCAGGGAGCCAAGCAAAACACATAGACCAACATTCAGGTAGCCACAGAACTAAACTATAATCAGCTGTCCCTGGGCTACTTCCTGCTCTCCTACCATAAGGTACCTGCAGCTCTGGGTCATCCTCCATCTCCTGAAGAGATACAGCAAGCAGCACTCCCAGCAGCTCTTCTCCTAGGTCATGCTCAGGCAGGGCACAGTGGCAATTCTACTTCAGGCTCTAGAGCAGTGTTAAGATATCTACTCCCTTCCCTGACTCAGGCTGATCTATAGTAGTGGTTCTGCCTTTTATACTTCCTGTCTGACCCCCCTCAGCTTCCTGTAGGAGGGGTGAACCCAGACTGGCTCCGCCCACCAGGGATCAGAGCATGGTCCCTCCCCTTCCAGCTCAGTGGGAGGCCACTCCATCTCACTTGGGGGATGGAGGCACTAAACCCTTGTTGCACAGAGAGGTGAATCACACAGGGCATTTAAAAGGTGTGAAACAGAAAGAGACCTGAGCCCATATTTAAGCATGGTCCTTGAGCTTCAGATATGTAATGGATACCCAAATCATTTGTTTGGAGGTGAAGAACCTTGATCACTATTTACAGGGAGGTTCTTCTACATGGCATTTCTAGGGGGCTTAAGCCCACTGAAACAAGTGTTTAAGACCCCGAGCCCTCATTACGGGAAAGCGGGGGCATGCATGCAGTGTGTCTCCATCCTTTTTTCAGGGCTTTTTCTTCCCTTTTACTAATCTTTGGTGCTTCTATGGTCTTGTCTATGTTGTCTTTAGAGTTGCTAGAAAGATATCAAGAGAGAAGAGAGAGAGAGAGACAGATTAGATGTGGGCTGAGTGACTATATGATTACAAGGTCAATTTAGATTAATCTGACAAGCCTCTCCTGCCTCCTTGAACACAAACTCCTGTGTACCCCGGGGGAGCAGCCTGGTTATACAAGGTAGCTGCTGAGCTGGAGATCAGCTCCTGTCATCTGCTTTGGGAGTAGAGACCCCCCCCAACTCCCTGCAACACCTGCTCAGAGGAGTTAACCTATAAATTGGGGCGGGGGGGGAGGCTGAGACCAATGCACCTCTCTATTGCTCCCCACCACTCCTTTCTGCCAGGGGCTCTCTGTGCCCCACTTCTTCTACCCCTCATGCTGGGACCCCCCTCCGCCCCTGGGGAGCCCCTCCTCTGGCTTGCAGTCAGTCCCTCACCCATCGTCGTGCTCCGATCCACTTCTCTCCCCTCCCCCACCCAGGGCTGGGAGTCAGCTCTCTCCACATCCCAGGTTGAGACCCCCACTCCTCCCCACTATGTGCTCACACTCCCAATGCTCCAGCCCTGCCCTCCCCTGGGACTGCACCCCTTGTCCTCGTGCCGTCCCCTGGCTACCCATCATAAGTGCAGTGGGTCCAGACTCTGCTCGTGGTGTCAGCACCGTCACCGATCAGGCAGTGGAAACCGGGGTCTCGGCACATTTGGGTGGGATGCAGACCCCACCCCCATTCAGGTCCCTCAGCATCATCATGTTCTGGGGGGACACAGAGAGAGAGAGACGGGAGCCTGGATGCATGGGTCCCATTCCCTACAACCCTCACTCCCAAGGGCTGGGAGCTGCAGAGCCCCTAAAGGAGTCATCCCAGATGCCTGGGTCTCATTCCCTCCCCCTCTCCCCAGGAACTACAGAGCCCCTGCCTAGCTGTCCTGGATATCTGGCTCACATTCCCTCCCCATGGGGCTGGCAGCACTGTCATCCCTCTCCCAGGAGAGCTGCCTTGGACACCCGGGTCCGTTTCCCTTGCTGCATCCCTCACCCCCACCCCTGGGCCTGGCAGCTCTGTGGTTCTGCCACTAGGGGAGTCCTCCCGGATGCCTGGGTCCCATTCCATCCCTGTGGGGGCTGGGGAACATGTGGGGGGGGGGTCAGAGAGATCATAGGAAAGCAGGCATGGGAAGGGTCACAAAGGGTGGAGAGGAAGGGGACATGGAGGATTAGGGAGCATGGGGGGGCTTGGTGGAGCGGAGGACAAAGATGGTGAGGGGGTTATAGCAGTGGAGGGGGCACTTGGGGTTTGGAGGTACTGGGAGGAGAAGGCACTGGGGCATTGCCGGATTGGGTTGTGCAGGGGATAGGGAAGCAGCAGAGACACCAGGGGGCACTGGGGAGGGCAGCAGGGGGGTCGCCAGGAGACCCACTTATTATACTGGATGCTTGGAATCTGGCAAAGTCCCCAGCTTCCTTGGCCTCCTCATACCCAAACAGGCACCAATTGGTGACCGACACCATGTCTGACCTCCCAGGAGAGTGGGGTCACAGCCAGCCCAGAGTATGACATCTCTAGGGGTGCTAGCTCCGATCCGGCCCCAAGAAGGGAGGAAGACTGGTTGGCTCGGGAGTGTGAGTGTGTGTGCAGTGGGGGAATGGGACACGGGGCCTTTCCTCTGCAGAAGACGCCAGCTCCAACCCAGACCCCAAGTAGGGGGACTGGCTGGCTCAAGGGGGTGGGGAAAGGGACATGGAGACCAGACGGTGAGGGGTGCTTTGAGGGGAATTTACTGATACACTTGTAGATCCTGTACCCAAGGCTCTGGCTCCCCAGCTGGGCATAACAATGGCACAGGTTGTACCTGCCCAGGGAAAGAGCTGTGAACATCACCTCATTCACCCTCCTGCCTTTCCCTACCCGAGCCACGGGTAGCACCCAGCTCCCCTGTTCTAGACCACTAGACCCATCCCCCTTTGAGAACCAGGGATAGAACCCTGGCATTCTGGCTGAGCCCGGTATCCGGTCAGTTCCTTCGCTAGGGCCAGGACAGCGTCTCCTGTGATGTCTCGGACCTGCTGCACCATGGCAATGTCACAGAGCACCAGGATCTGCAGAGACGCACACTGAGCAGGGAAGCATGGGCAGCCAAGGACCACGCTGGCTTCATCAGCACCTGCTCCCTGGGCACAGCCCATGACAGACCCACCCCCCATCCCTCCAAAGCCAGGCTAGTCCCTAAAGCCCCCCTGTAGAGCCAGGTAAGCACCTCAACCAGTTCATATATCACCCGCACATTGGCCACCTTGGCCTCTCCAAAGTTGTTCCCATTGAAGCTATGGATTTTGAAGGAGGCCTGGGCAAGGTGCACCCTGAGCAAGAACAGGAGAAGGGTGGGAGAGTGTTATGGGGTTGGAGCTACAGGCAAACAGGAGAGGGCCTTGTGGGTCAGTGCCCAGGCAGGGAGGTAGAGGGGGCAGCGATCTGGCTCATTGCTGAGTCTGCATCTGGGACATTGGTCCTTTTTACTGGTGGATCCCAGGACATTAGGGGGAGAGAATAGCCTGGGCCATGCTAGAGTCCTTCCCCCCTCCCCCGAATCCATCCAGGCCCCTGATAGAAACTGGGAGTCCTGGCTCCAAGCCCCTTTCCCCGCCCTGGTCTAACCCACTAGACCCCAATCCCATCCCAGAGCTGGGGATAGAATGAGGGCATCCTGGTTTACGGCCCCCCCCCCCCATGAGCTGTGGTGCATTCTCCAGCTCTGGCCAGGTTTAAATCACGATGGGATGTTTTCCTAAGAGATCTGCTCTGGTTCAAGCAGGGATTAATTCAGGGCCTGGGTCAGACAGGGGGACAGATGAGATGATCACAGGGATCCCTTTGGGCTTTGGGATTAATGAGAACCTTGAGCTGTCAGCGGAGACCCAGGGCAGCTCATTGTAAGGGCTGACACAGCAGTCATCATCAGCTGTGTATGCCTTGGTGGGAAGAGGAGCCAGGCTGATCTCCAGGTGGACAGGGAGTTTCACCACCTACAGCCAATCAGGGGTAAAGCAGGGTCAGGAAGTTTATTTAAGGGCCGAATCTAGGCCGGGCTCCCTCTTATAGGCAGGGCTATGACAGAGAGTCCCCTTCAGAAAGTGCTCCAGCTTGCAGCTAGTTTGGAGTTTTCCAGACCCTCCCACCCGTCTGCTGGTGGATGGGAACAGTCTTCTCATTTCCAGTGTCAGTTGATCCTTGGTGAGTTTATCCCCGTTAGCTTTTGGGACATCATTGTCCTTTAACTTCACTGGCTCTTTCCCTTTCCTGGTGTACTTCTAGGGAGCAACCAAATCCCTGTTTCTAGGCTAAACTCTTCCAGTCTCCTCTCAGAAGAGTGGTGAGCTGTTTCCCTGAGCATCGTAGTTGTCCTTCTCTGTCTTTGTTAGAATTTCTATTCGGGGCCATGAATGGGACCTAGGATTCCAGATGCGGCCTGGTCCACAGCATTGAAATGTTTCGATCATTCCTGGAACTACGTTGCCTGGTGCATCAAATGAGCAATGACAACAGGAGGACTACTCTGTGGACTCACAAGGAGGGGCGAACAGAGATGGATGGGGGAGCATATGGGCTTTGTTTGTTTTATCTGAGTATCTGTGACTCTTGTGTGTGTTGAGGGTAAAAGTTACTGTGGTTAAACTCTTTTTACTTTGCCTCCTGTGCAGTCCTCAAAGGGTTAAATTATAAACCAGAGTGCCCATAGGGATCCCCATATAAATAGCCCTGCGCCCCACCCCAGAGGTGGCAGCATCTCAGCACCAAGCTGAGTTGTTTTTTTTTTTACTGTTTTTATCAGTAAATTCAGAATCTGACAGTATATACCTGGGATTTGGCAAATGCTGTTAAATGGCTTCATTACCACTTGAATGGCTCTCTAACCGTTTCAGTGTTGTGCTAATAGGTCTGGCAGGCTAGAAGGCTTTTTCACTTTTAAGTACTAGATCCACTCCGCAGGAAGACTCACCAGGTGGCAGCAGCCAGCTGTGGTGGGAGCCGGCAGGAAGGGTAAGATTAGAACAGGAATAGGAAAAGGTGAGCAGGTGGGCACGAAGACCCAGAAGTGCCCCAAATTGTCAGGTGCCCTCACAGCCTCATATGCTGCTATGCCTAAGGAAGGCCCTGGGTTGTAGACATGGAGACTGTGGGAGTGGCTGTGTTCTGGGCAGAAAGTTATCAGACAGTGAAGGAAGCTGGGGCCCTGGAAGGAAGCAGAGAAACAGCTCCTTTGGGTATGGGGCAAGCAGGAGACGCGGGCTTGGGTTTTGGCTGTACTGGGTTTACAATGGCACCAGTGGCACCATGGAGCCGGGACCGTGCTCAGAAGGGGCCCCGGCCTGCTCCACTTGCATTGCACCTCAACACCCCTGCCCGCTCGCCACTAGCTCCTCTCTGTCCCCATCCTCCCCCCCCCAGCTTCTCTCTGCCCCCTGGCAGGACCCCAGTGCATCTCTAGCTCCAGGCGGTCTCCGCTTCTCACCACCTGTGGGGCCCTGTCTGTCTCCTGGAGCTGAGCCGCCTGGGACTGGTGCAGAAGCCTGGCCAGTCTCAGCCGGTGGCCGGGGGGGGGGGCAGGATGACAGCGGAGAGAGGTGTGGGGGCTTGACTGGGCCTCTCCAGGCAAATGGGTCCTCAGGGAGCCCAACTGGGACAGGCTCTGGCCTGACTGATAGCGCCACTCCCAAGGGGCTGGAGAGGTTCCCTGCCCTGGGACCAACCCTGGCTGTGCTGCCAGCTCAGCCTCCCAGCAGGGCTGGTGAGTGTGGCTGGGAGGCAGGGCATGGGGGAGTGGGTCTCTTAGGAGTCGGGGGGGGTGTAGTGCTGTGAGGAGGCGGGGAAGATCTGTTTGTTGGGGCAGTAGGGCATAGGGGTTCTGGTGGGGGTGCTGGGCAGTTGTGGTGGGGCTGTGGGCAGGGGTGGTGTTGTGCAGGGTGCTGTACATTTGTGGAAGAGTCGGGGGTGCTGGCCATAATGGGTCTGGGGGGGCTCTGGCCATATGAGTCGGGAGGTGTTGGGCGGGGGGGGACTGTGTGGTGCGGCATAGGCCCGCCGCCCGAGGGGAAGGAGCACACTGGCAGCACAGGGCCCGGCAGGCCACTATGTGGTTTGTAAATATTGCCCTCGCACTGGGCTGGGCAAAGCGGGGCTGCACCTGCCATGCCATGCCCCATTGCCCCTGGCTGGCCCCTCACTCAGGGGACTGACCTCCCTGCTCCATTGCCTCCATGGGGTCCCACAAATAGGTTTGGTGCCAGGCCCAAAAAAGGTTAATCCGGCCCTGGGTTTCGGAGCAAGGAAAGGGCCTGGGAGGTTTGATTCCCTCGGGGAACAGGATTGGGTGTGTCCTCAGTGAATAACTCAGATTGTGCCAGATGGAAATAGTTCAGCACAGTCAAGTAACAGCACAGGGGTCAAAGGGGCTACCATAATGCTGCTGATATGTGTACTTCATACTTCCCCCCACTCCCCCTGCCCTCTGGCGCTACCATAATGCTGCTGACAATGTACACTATAAAAAGGGGAGGCTGTTACTGTAACGCTGCTGATAATGTCTATTTCATACTGGGAGCCCCCACCAGGCGCTATGGTAATGTGCACTTCGTAACACCCCCCCACCTCCAGGTGCTACTGTCATGTGATGCTGATAATGTGCATGTCATAGTGTCTCCTTCTTAATTTTGAGCCTCTATGTGCTACCGTAATACTGCTAATAATTTCCATGCCATAAGTGGGCCCTGATTTTGGGCTGCACTACTGTAGCCCACACAGCAATGATCCCAAGCGGCTCAGCTATGCTGCCTCCTGGCTGTGTCTGTCCTCCCCCACCCCCTTTTTAACTCTTTGTCTCTCTCTCATTGCTGCTCTCAGCTCAGCATCCTACAGTTCCAGGGGAGTAGGAGTCACATCACCAGAAGAGCACAGCCCGCCTGGATGGTATTACTGCTGGAGTCACTAGAGCAGAAAGGGTTAAAGGGATGCAATGATGTGTCGCTCTCTCAGAAAGCCCAGCAGCTGTTTGACTCTGGGCTGGATTCTGCTTTTGATTCCGTCTGTGTAACCCCGCTGACTCCACTTCAGACTGGATTTTGATCTTGATATCCCCCTACCCCATCTCTCCCCATTGGGTCATTCTGGTTTCACCGGGGTCTAATCAGAGCACCATTGTCCACTGTATAGCCAAGTCTCTCCATGAGCCAATCAGGGACCAGGGGGTTTTGCTGAATTGTCACAATATGTTTGTAACCCTGTCAGTATTTCCATAGTTTTGGGGACATTTTTTAATTCACAGAAATAATTCTGCATGAAGAGAGATGCTGAGACCAAGGCATATGTCCTCCCATTCAAAGCAGTATCAAATGCCAGAGGAGAGGGCCGCCCAATGTAAGGGTAAGGGGATGGGGAGGAGCAAAGACCAGGTTTACTTCAGCAGTGCATGTACCCACCATTTAAGGCCAAAGTGCTAGAGTCTCTGGATTCTTTAAGAGGTGCCAGGGTCTAGTCTATCCAGGATGAGCTTTTTAAAGAAGGAACCCGCCTGTAATTAACCGCCTTTGTGGCTCGTGGGCACTGTTGATAAATTATAGCATTGCATACTTGGCTATGCTTTGGTTTGTTATGAAATATATAGGACAGCCATAATAACCAATATCAATCAGGTTTATTGTGGAAAGTCAATGATGGCATAGTAAAGGCTGAAAAGTTCAATAAGATACCGTGACAGAACGCACCCCTGTATTCACACCTGACACACACTTGTGAAAATCTTTGTACAAAAAATGCCTGCTTGAGGTAAAAAGTGAAAAGTAAAACTTACTGGTCATTAATGTCACGGTAAAATGCATGTAACAACATTACATGTAAAGTTATGAACATAAGCCAAAATCAATACTATGTGTTTACTGGACACATTTGGGTACACCTGTTCCTCAAACACAAAAGACAAGTTGACATCCTAGCCAGGTGTCATCACCTATCAAGCGGTGATTCTTTGGCAAGGAAGCAGGGCACGAACGTGCAGACGTGATCTTAGCAAACGACAGCATGAATCCTCTCCCACGCAAGACTCTGTGTCTACTTGCTCTCAGCTGGAAAGAGCTTTACGCTCAGGACAATGGTTTTCCAAGGGTGGCTAAACTATAAAAGGGGCAAAAACATCTCAAATGATCTCTTCTTGTCTATCTCTCTCTTTCATCTCAGAGGACAAAAGAAAACAGCTGTTGGACTTTGGGAGCAGATTGTGTCCTGGAACTTGGTCGGCAAAGCTACTGAAAACCTGCGGTAAGAATTTCACCTTGAACTATGCCTACTTTGAGTACTAGAAATTGTTTTATGTTTGTTTGTCTTGTAACCATTTCTGACTATAACTTGTACCGTCTTAAAATTTCTCTTTGTAATTAAATGAACTTGTTTTGTTCTTCAATCACAATTCATCTAGCATTGTGAATTGTGTGGTGAACTCCATGTAAGGTGTTGTAGCTCGATGCCCTCACAGAGGTGACGGACCAAATATATCTGGACAGAGCGAAACAGACATTTCTGTGGGGAAATCTGGGACCGGGAGTGAGTCGGAGTCACCGTGCACATAGTAGTCAAAGCTGCCGGAAGCCAGAGCGGAGCCGCTGTTCACTAACAGGCCACCGGAGTCAGAATTGCTGGACCAGGGCCATGGCGATACAAAGATGCTCAGAGTGTGACTTGCAGGTCGTTTGGCTGTTTGTGAGTGGCCCTGTTCAGGAGCCACAGCAGCAAGGCATTGTGAGGCACCCCACGTCGCAGAGGAGGTTGTGACATGGTCACTCACCGGTCTGGACTGCACCCAAAACGTCTCAGATAGCAGTTTCCAGGAAGCCATTTCATGAGGCATTGTTAAACTCACCATTTGCAGAGGGTTTGCTCCCAAAATGTCATGCTAGCAGCATTTGTAGGATAATTTTACAAGTTATAAAACTTTTTTCACATGTCACTAAAATCCAGTGCATCAGTTTGTCCCAGTCCTTCCACTTGTTCCAAACCTTTCATTCTCCTTGTTTTGGATACTAGCATTCCAGGTACTGGCCCCTGAAGGAACTTCTGTAACTTGTTCTGGGGCAAAATACAAATGTATTTGGATTTTTGACAAATGACCTATCTGCTTATGTCAACGGTCAGCAGTACTATGGCAGAATGTAGCTTACCTCCTTTGTACAGCCTGGGCGCTCAGACTGGCCTGCCTTTTGCTTACAACCAGAGCCATCCCAGGGCCTCTGCAACCCACCTCCTGAGACCAGTGGGTTATTTGTTTGATAGGTTAACAAAGGGCTTGGGGGCTAATCACAAATCCCTGCGTTGACTCATTGCTGCCTCTTTATGAGGGGGAGGGATAGCTCAGTGATTTGAGCATTGGTCTGCTAAACCCAGGGTTGTGAGTTCAGTCCTTGAGGGGGCCACTTAGGGATCTGGGGCAAAATCAGTACTTGGTCCTGCTAGTGAAGGCAGAGGGCTGGACTCAATGACCTTTCAGGGTCCCTTACAGCTCTATGAGATAGGTATATCTCTATATATTAATATTTTAATGGCAACTGGCAAGGGATGCAGCGTGGTTACAAAAATCTCCTGAATCTGCTATGAACATTCTGGGTCTCCCAAAGAATCCCAGGTGAGGAATCATCTGAAAGTAGTGGACTTGCTAGTCATTAATAGTGTTGTCAAATGGTGTACAGATACTATGTGAGGAGTTAGGTGTGTATATATACAGAAAATGTGTTTAAACTCTGCAAAGGCTCTCTCTCTGTTGGGCTGTAAATGTAGCATTGTAAAATATCAGAATGCATGCTTGTTTAGTCAACTGTTAATAAAGAGATGTGATGTCAACAGAAAAGGAGCAAGCAGGTGAAAACAAGCTGTGGGGGATTACCTTGCCTTAGAGTAAAGACAATTAATTTCGGGAGTATATAGAAGACACCCCTTCATCCTGCAGTTCAACTTGTTTCTACTATTCTTATTACATTGCTCTTCGATAATAAATTTATTCCCGTTGTCACTAATCTCAGTGCCTGTGGTCAGGCCTGATGGGCCTGAGTTGAATCTGACAAACCCCTGTGTACTGTTTATTGGGGAAAGTGCTGAGTTGCACAGGCTGTGCACTGTAGTGGGGGGTGGGCGGGCGGGGTGTACCTAGCTCTTCTGGTCCAGTAACTAGAGGCTGGCTCCATAGCAAAGACTGCCTTAAAGAGTGGGCAGGGGGAAGTGAGATGCCACCTGACCAAGGGGCTCAGTGTTTGTGCAGGCATTGGTCCCTAGTTAACTTAATGAGCTCTGCTCTCACACACAACCCCCTTCCATTTGTCTCCAGTGCAATTCCCCATAGCTAAGTGTACCCTTTTCTGCATTGTGGTGTCACATGAGAAGGGAGTTGTCATGGGTCTACTTTCAATATGGTCTGTATTATACAAGTGCAGGGGTAAAGGTGGTAATAAATGTGACAGAGGGTTACTTATTACTGGCCTAAGACCTGTGCCCCATGCATGCTTATTTCTCTGTCAGCTTTTTGGGGGATGGGTGTCTGTGCCCCTTCAGCACTTTGAGGGACGGGGTTAGTGGAGTAATAAAGTGAGCATGGGCAGGAACAAGCTGCTTGCTGTTGTGCGAGGAGACACACGCTGCAGGGCCGCCCAACCCTAGTCCGCGTCCCGCACACCAATCAGGACTCGGCGCCACCTGGCGGTCTGCACATCGTATTTGGGAACAGCGTTCCCATTGGCTGGGGACGCGACGGCGGTGCTATAAAGCCGGAAGCGGCTCACGCGCAAGAAAGCGGCGGCTGCTCCAGCGCAACCCAGAGGCCGGAGTAGCGTGTCCCGCCGGACCCCGGCCCGGCTCCACCATCCTCCCCCGCCACGGGCAGTCGGAACGGTGAGTGTGAGGCGAAGGGGCAGGACTAGGGTGCGGCGGCCTGCCTACAGCTTCCCCGCATCTGGGGGCGGGCTTTCTGCCACCCGCTGTGCGAGCTGCAAGGGTGGACAAAAAAGCTAGAGCCTGGCGGGGCTGAGAACTTTAGGGGGACGTAGACGGAGCTATCTGACTGGGGGGGGGCCTCCAGCATGCATAGTGGCAAGAATGAAATATATTGATATTGTAAATGATTGTTTAACAGGGGGTGGGAGGGATGCAGTCAGGGACTTGAAAGGGCGCACCTAAGAGAGCACCCCAACTGCCCCTCTCTGTGGCGGTACTTAGCACTAGCTGGCATTCTTCAGGAGCCATATTGGTTTAAGTAGCTAGCAGGGCTGGCTCAGTGATGCAACAGCTCTGGGCACACCCCCCCCCTCACTTTGGATGTGCACAGTTCAGCTTGTGTGATTGTATGCATATTGTTCTCCATAAATGAGGAAAAGTGTTCTTTTGGTCCACTCTTTGGGGAATTTGCCAATACAATAAGCACTCTGAGGTGTTACTGTCAATTTGCAGCCACACTATCCCACAGTGCACCAGAATGACTCCAATAAAGAAAAGATTCTGGATTATCATGGCAGGGGCAGCAGCTTATAGGGGCTCAAGCACTAGGCATAATGGGGGCTGTGCTTCTCCCCTGCCTGAAAGAAGGCTATAGAGAGGTGTATGCACAGAGAATGGCCAAAACCCTGTCCCTGGGTAACTGATGGCCTGGCTTGCTCTCCTGTAAGGTGCCAACTGAAGGTGTTGGCATGGAAAACATGTCCTTCCACACTGTGGGCTTTCCGCAGTGAGTCTGCCCAGGCCAGTCCTGGGGCAACCAGAGGTCCCCTGCACCCCCAACTCTGCAGTCAGATGTATTGGACACCTCCCCCCCCAGAAGCCTAGACCCTTCAGAGGCAGGCATCACCAAAAATTATATAAACCTGCTGCCTATGGCAGCAGGAGGCTGCCAGCCTAGAACTAGTGTGGCTGTGTGCACTATGTTTGTTTTACAAAACAGGTTTATGTAAAAAATTGGAATAATGTTTGAAGGGAGACAGAACCATTTTATTTTGGGAATGTTAACACAACTGTTTGTTCTGTATTTACAGGTTTTGTAAGGCACTGGTTCCCAAAAAAGAACACAATCTCTTCACAAAGAATTATCAGGACTCCCATCAAAACAGCATCTGTAACAATTTAAACTAAACTAATCTGAACAAGTGACTCTCTGAGAATTCTTAATATTTTTCAGTCAGCAAGGCTATTTGGGAGTGCAAATCTTTTTATTAATGAAAGTTCCTTGCATAAAATTTAAAGCAGTAGCTTCTTTTAAACAATCAAAAAATAATGGGCTTTCACAGAAAGCAACATGCAGAATCTTGAAATGGTATGTATTTTCCCCATTCAAACAGGGAGTGGATGAGCCTTCTCTCCTCTCCTCAAAGAATCAGAGTTTAATGTCCTGTGACTCTGACATTTTGGCAAGTGTTTTCTTCACTCGCAGGGCTGTCAGTCGAGAAGCAGGGTTGTGAGCCCAGCACTCTGTCATGAGTTTTCCCATTTGTCTTAGGCACTGTGGAAAGGAAATGGAAATATAAGAAAGGATCACACCTGGGTTTATGGTTACATGGCATGCACTGCACTAAAATTCACTGGGTTTGCTACCTGCAAGTGTAGTCCCTAGCTTGGAACTGGTTATGCCAACTGCTTGCTGAAGAGTAGCGCCAACCAACTCAGTCTACACTACACCCTTGCAACATGATTGATCACACCCATACTCTTCTTACCTCATCACTGCTCCATCTATTGGGGAATGAAGGGCGGAGCTTCTTGATGCACACAATCTCCCGCATGTCCTCATAGGAGGGGTCAGTGGGCACAAGATCATGGTATGGAAGCTGGTATTCTTCAACTATTCCTGAAAGAAATAGACACATACAATTCCCCAAGTTAAATACATTCAGCTGTCATAAGCATATTTCTGTGGCTCCTTTGTTGTTAAACTGAACTAAATTACCAACCATATGTTTGCCATTTACCTCCTGACACACATCTCCTTGCTACCTCCCAAAGGATGAGTCCAAAACTGTACATATCAGCCATGATGTATGACTGGAAGTGATTTCTATTCAAGCTTTCATCCAGCACTTCAGGAGGCATATAGCGCTTTGTTCCTACCCGGGTGTTTGGTGGTATGTCCACCTCGTTTGTATCACTAAAAGGAAAAAAAGAGTGAAGCACTCAAATGCAGAACCAAGCTCTGTCACGCCAGACAATGCATAAATAATAATTAAATATAGACACCAGTTCCAGTTCTAGATGTGACATAATTTGTGGATTTACACCTACACCTCTACCCTGATATAACATGGTAAAGCGGTGTTATAAAACACAGCTGTACAGAAGTCACTGCCTGTCTTACTGGGTAACTTTAGTTACAGAATAAATGAAATAATCTGCACATGTATGTGTTGTTGATCACACAAGTCTCTGCTCTCTCTCAGCTGTGCAGCTCTGGCCCATCAGGTTGCAGTGTATTTAAAATGATCCCTTTCAATTAAAAGCCTGGCATCAGGAAAGAATTCACACACAAAGAAATTTTACTCACCTAATAAATTTAACTGCCAAGCCCAGGTCTGCTATACAGCAGGTTCCATTCTTTTTCACTAGAATGTTCTTACTTTTCAGATCACGGTGGGCAATAGCTGGTTTGCCTTGAGTACTGAAGATCTCAGTGTGCAAGTGGCACAAACCACTAACAGAGGAATAGGTCAGTTTTAGCATGGCTTTTGAATCTAAGGTAGTGGATTTCAGATAATCATACAGGGAGCCATTCTCATGATAGTCTGTGATAAGATACAGTTGGGTCCAAGACCCTGTACCTTTAATGTCCGCAGCAATGAACCCTGGGAGGGGGGAAAAATATTTTCAGATTAATATTTTTGGGGGCTTTTGAACACCACACACAACTCTAAATGATCGTTCAGCTTCTTTATCCTGTCTATTGTATTCAGTTAATAAGGATATGAACTATATCTGCATCCAAGAGGGGAGGGCACTCACAACTGCTTGTGCAAGGGAGGAGTACAAAAGCAGCTCAGCTAAGCAAGGTCTGCTCAGTTCTTGGTTGCGCTAGGAACATAATTATCTGGGGAAGGAGCACAGAAACTGTGGCTCCACATCACCCCCGTTAGAGAGCTCTGTACAAAGTGCATAACAGAGTTTTAAACAAATACCCTGAGAATGACTTCAGTGTCTTATTTTTCAGTTCTATGTGGTGTCATTTTTAAAATGTCAATGCAGTGACCTGGAGTTTGCTTTTTGTTAAAAAAAGCACCCCAGATACCAGCCTCCCAAATCCAGTTACTCTTCATCTGCAAATATGAAGTTATTAGTAAGAATAACTAAGAAACTTAAAGCAGTATCATCTCTATCTTTTATCACTCACCCAAAATGTTTTCATGCCTCATCAGGACAGTCTGATAGATTTCTGTCTCTCTGAACCAGCTGGCCTCCTCAGTGGTGAAGAACACTTTTACAGCTACCTTTTCTCCACGCCACTTTCCCATCCAAACTTCTCCATAGCGACCTTTGCCTATCTGTTTCACCATCTGAATCTGCTTTGCTATAGTCCTTTGGACCTGTTAAGTCCCAAGAAATGCAGTTTAAGTATACGCCACAACATATGTGTTTCATCTATCCTTGAATGCACGGGCCTCTCAAACAAAGTCAGGAGCCTAAATCCGTATTTAAATAACCAACAGAGCAGACCATTATTCTGTAGCTACCTGAGATGCCACTGTGACTCGTGCTCCTGTTTTCCTCTAGGGGCCTGGCTCCCCAGGCAAGCTCCCTCTTCCACAATGCATCAGGGGGCTCCCATGATGAGTAGGCCAGTGGCGAGATCCCGGTGCATCGTGGAAGATACAGTACAACCAGGGAGTCTAGCCCTCAGGAAAACTGAAAAATTTTGGCAAAATCAACATTTTCCAAAGGAAACCACATTTACTTTTGAAAAAACGGGGAAAATTCCCAACCAGCTCTAGGAACCACCCTGATTTTCCAAAATGCTGTGTACCCAGCAGCTCTTAGACAACAGATGCTCAGCACCTTTAAGAATCAAGGCTGGGGTTTTCAGAAGTGCCTAAAGGAGTTCAGCCCCCCTCATACAGCTAGTGAAGTTTACTAAGTCTCTTTCAAAAATCCTACCCCAGTTTTCATTTATGAGCCCACATTGGGAGCCTAATTTGTGAAAATGTCAGCCACAAGTTTTTAGTTAAAGTGCAGGAGTTAGGAGGCCTGGGTGGCTACAAACGTATCATCACTGTTATAGTATTTTTCCCTAGACATTAATTTTAGGAGCACAGCTTAAAATCTGTGTTTGTGCACTGACATCAAGTAGCTTCACTCTGAATAAAAGCTAGATTCAAAGCACCAGTTGACATATACCAGAAGTTTAGTGCAGCCAACAGCATTGCAGCGTAATCTCTGATGGGGATGACAGATCAGATGCAGAGTTAAGGAAGACTGACTGCTCATACACTAAACAAAAACCTGTTATGACTAAAAAATCCACCTTGGGCAAATACAGACTAACTTACCCTTTCAGGAATGAGACATGTCTGGAGGCTATATAATCCTAACAATTCACAGAAGTAAAAATTCACAGGGTAAAAGTTACAGCGTCCTGTGGCACCTTATAGACTAACAGACGATATATTGGAGCATAAGCTTTCGTGGGTGAATGCCCACTTCATCAGACGCATGAAAAAGTTGTAGTTGTGATCCAACCTACAAATGCATGGATGTTCATAGCTGAAGAGCTAATGTTCTTGTTTTGTAGGATATTTTTAAACAAAAAATTTTAATTGAGTCCAATGCAGCTGCATCTTCCTACATCAGGCATTAATAAGACCTTGGTCATTAGTTATAATTTTCTAGATAATTAAAAGTCTAGATTTTGCCTTCACCCACATAAAACTCTCATCTGAATGCTTAATGAGTTACATTAATTCAATGTGCTCCCAAAACATTCCGATAAACAAGGCTGCTAAAAATAAATATTCAAAACTGGATAGCAAAACCATTAGGTACTCTTGTTTTCTTTGAAATTGATTGGAATTCAGTGGAAGCTGTCATATTCCTTATGGTTCCAGCAGCTGGCCCATTTGATAATGCAGAATAGGACTGAAACTGTTCAGCTCCAGTCTGAATGCATGTGAAAACAGGGGCATTCTAAACCTCTCAGGTAAGGTCTATTTTCATTTATGTTACGTTTAAACTATTTTAAAAAATGGAAAAAATAACCAAACCTATGTAACAACAACTCTGATTTGCATACAAATGGAAGCTGAATTTTTACAGTCTGAGTATTATCACACCATCAGAGGGTGGCTTCAGTGCAGTTATTCTGACTTATACCAGTGGAAGCCAAGAACAGAAATTGAGCTTAAGTTGTTTTTAAACTGAATTATTCTCCTTTATACTTTGAAGTAATGACTGAAACAGTTCTATTACACTGGACTCTTTCTTTAACATTTTGTAATGTAATTTTAGCCATTGTTGCTTTCCAATTTGCCTACTTGAAAGAATGCATCCTGAAAAATAATGGAATTACATTAAATAACTTAATTTGTGTAAAGATATGTAATGGCATCATAAAGCACATGCAATTACGATATTTAATGAGGAAAAGTTCCTTATTAAATTATATTAAGAAAATGAAAATCACATTTCTGTTACGAGTTTTCAAAAGGCAGAATACTATATGGAAGACCTTAATTGGTTTCTTCCTGCTAGAGCTGGTCAAACTATTTATTGCGTTCAATTTATTTTATTTCATGCATTTAGTTCTTTTGCTGTTCATAAACGGCTTGTGATGTTTAAAAAGATGCTTGTTATTCTAAATTGTTTGACAAACAGATTTTACAAACAGTGAACAATCCATTAATTTTTCAATATTTGTATTTTTCTACACAAACAATGACATTGGTCAGCTAAGAAAATAGGGCATTTTGCTTCTCTTCTCTGACAGGATGAGCTAAACATTTACAAACCACTTCCACTGTTGCTTGAATAGAATTTTGTTTTTGTTTTGCAGCTGCTTGGAGGCCCACTGAGGTAAATAGAGCTCTGCCTGGATGCAGAGATTTGCCTGTGCAACCCAGCTTGCAGTGTAGGAACCGTTATTTACAAGTTTTTAAAATGCTTCCGCAGGACTTAGAAGTTGAATGACAACGTGCAGCAAACTTTTATGCTAGAGATAACAATCTCCTAAAAAACCCACCCAACAGCTCACAGTGGTTTATACTCTATAATAGCAACATTTACACTACCTTAAATATATGGGCATGACCAAGAACCACCATATAATTATGAATAATATAAATAAATCAGAGAGAGAAAATGAACAAGGTTGAATGTCAGAGTAACAACACTATCCTGCTAAAGGTTTCGCTTTGTTGTAACCTTTGTATCCAATATAATAAGCGAGCTACAAAAGAAAGACAATATTATTTATCATAAGCTGGCATTTTAGAAGTTCTAAAAAAAAGTATGGTTTGCATTCTCTGAAACAACTTTAAACGTTTTATATTGGAAATAAATAATAAAGAAGCTGGAAATAAACACTTTTAAAATGCAGGGTACTGTTTTTCACCACACATTGCTGTACATATTTGTTACAGGCATGGGCATCCCCTCTTGGACAGTAAGTATCAATCCATGCACTTCTAAGCTGCATATTGCTGAGGTAACTATCTGACAAACACAGCAAACGTATATTATGATGTTCATCATAGCAAAAGCTTTAAGAATGCATTGCAACTTCCATCATGGACCTGTTTTCACGGTCTTATAATTTTCTTAGAAAATCACTATTGGAGGAAAATCTGTTCATGACTTTTTAGTTAGGCAAAGGGGCAGGAGGGAGGGAGGAATATTTCCTGATTTATAAAAGAAAACACGACCTGGTCTAGTCACTACAAAGCCACCAGGTATGGCAGAACACAGTTGGGACAGAAAAGAGTACAAATGTCTCCTTTATTGAAGTACAGGTAGGGCTACATGCAGGGCAAACAGAGCCCCAGCAGCTGAATTCTGTGCTCTCTCAGCAGGAGATCGTGCAGTCTGCTGGAGAGAGTGAGGCTCATGCTGCCAATGGGATCATGGTGATGGAGCTGTGGTTAACTCACCCTGCCTATGCAAAGTTTAAAAAAAAAAATACTTAGGGAGGTAGGTAAAAATACATTTGGAAAAACCATATTGCTCCAACCAGCTGTACTGGTTCTTTCCTTTTCTCCTTTTATTTCTGTCATGAAAAGCCTTACGAAACTAAGTGCAAAAATCTACATTATGGCTGTGTTAAGACCATGGAGTATACGGTAATATTCTGTGTCCTGATTCGAAATGCAGCAGCCCATCTGCTTAACAATCTGGGTTGCTGTGAACACACTTACCCTGGTACTCTGCTCTCTGAACTGGATCCCCAATGAATACAGAATCCAGTTTGCAGTCTCTGTCCTGTTTCCCTGCTCCCTCCATGGAAATGCCTTTGGCTACCTGAGAGATTGCCCCTCTCATGCAATGGCCATGATCTCCCTTGACAGCCATGTTTCATACGGGGAGGTTTGTGAGAGCAGCAGACAGAGCTGGATCTACACAATGGTGCTCACACCCATATCCAGTAAGAATAACTACAGACTTCACCACTTTTGGAGTCAACTGCTAAGCTCATTCTTCTGCTTATCTGTCCCTCAATGGTCATGATGACATTTGGAAAACCAGCTGTTTCTCAAAACATATTTGGCTAACATTTTAATGAATATGATTTTAAACAGGACTTTGCAGCTACTAGATACAGGACCAATGTATAACTTCTCAGCTATGCATTTGAAAAATGACAAGGAAAAGGAAAAAAAAATAGTTTTAAAAGGTAGTATTTAAAATAAGTATCTTGAGTCTTCTGCAATGCCATGATGTGCAGGAGGTCCAATGTTGTCAGAAAACTAAAACACAGATGAATGGAAAAGGCATGAGCTTTACTCTAAAATACTGTATAAACCTTCTAGCCGAAACTGAGACTTCTTTAGTACATTGGTTCTTGGGTCTCAAGTCACCGTTATATTTGAGACAACTTATGAATGTTATACTCCATTCAACTATCATACCTTCAACCTACGAGACAGTTGTAGCGCAAAATACAGTGATTCTACGTGTAGCTTTTTAATGCTAAGTGAAGCCAAGGTGTAAAAGGATTCCATTTAACCATCCTGTCTCTAAAAATGATCTAACAGTGTTTGAAATGTAACTGTGTTTATAAAAAGCACCACATCTAAGATCATAGGCCGGATTCTGATCTCATCCAGATACATTCAATTGAAGTCTATGGGGTTAAGCTGAATTTACGTTGGTGTACCTGAGATCAGATTCAGATCCTGGTACATGAAATAAAGAGCTCTGATTCTTAAGTATTTTTTCTCCAACTGATATCTTTGTCATTTCTGCAGACACTGAGAACCTAATTCTTCCTTCACATACTAATGTAATTCTTATAAATCCCCTTGAATTTTTATGCTGGTGTCTTTGCCTTATAGCAGGGGTAGGCAACCTATGGCACATGTGCCGAAGGAGGCACTCAAGCTCATTTTCAGTGGCACTCACGCTGCCTGGGTCCTGGCTACAGGTCCGAGGGGATCTGCATTTTAATTTAATTTTAAATGAAGCTTCTTAAACATTTTAAAAACCTTATTTACTTTACATACAACAATAGTTTAGTTATATATTATAGACTTATAGAAAGGGACCTTCTAAAAAGGTCAAAATGTATTACTGGGACCAAAACCTTAAATTAGAGTGAATAAATGAAGACTCGGCACACCACTTCTGAAAGGTTGCCGACCCCTGCCTTATAGAGTTATGTGTGAATCTAAAAAATTACATTCCTTTCTTACCAGCAGAGGGAGCCCAGACCCACTTCCTGAGCTCTGAGACTGTTCAATCAAGTCTTTCAGGGATTCCCCTGGAGGAATGTAAGTCTCATCCTGTTCAAGTCCAATGCTGTAACGAGGTCTGGTTTCTTGCCTTTTATGCCTACGATTTTAGTGAAAATTAAATTAGTTGACAGTACAATGAGGAATGGATTCTATGTAGAAAACACTACTCACATTTAATTTTTAGTATGCATAAGTTCCCAGCAATTATGTGCTAGACTCATCAACGTCTGTTTTCTGATCTGTTCTCAACATTAGACTGCTTTAGGTCTATGAAAGGGACTGACTATCATCCTGCTTGGGGAATCCAGCATAATTTTGCATAGCCAAGTACCAACTTAAACCCCTAATTCAGAGAATAGTCCTAAAAACAGTGATGCAGCAAATACCTCACCTTTTTGTTATGAATGTTGTGCGTCTTTTATGACCAAATAAAGGCATTTTTATGAATTTGTCCATGCCTTCTTATCTATCTCCCTCTTTTTGTGAATTTTTGTGCAACCTTGTGTGCACTGTGTTAATAGGCTTATGAGCTTTATTTACTATACAGTGTCTTTACACCATTGTTTTCTTTCATTTTCACTGTATACTACTTTGTGTTATTTCCCACTGGAAAGCTTTTTAGGACATACTTTCTATGAAGGATGCTATACAAAAGACCAACTATATTATAGGCATTATATTGATGCCTTTGTGATTTTAACATTAGCAAAATACACAGTTTTTCCCTATAATATAAACAAAGTTTTTTTTAATTGTTCTTCAATTCTCTCCTGTTAATTTTTTAATTTTACAGTTCATAAGCCGGGAAGGGGGGAGGAAAGTGATGTTGGGAAGAAATCTGAAGCAAAGTTTAAATACTTCCGACTTACCTGAAGTAACAGAATATGATTATAAGTACCAGGAGTATACTGCAAACTGTCACTGAGATCAGCAAGGCCTTATGGTGAATGTTTCCTTCAACAAAATCTGGTTAAAAAGAAAAAAAGCTTTATACAATGGCTGTATTTTTGTCTTAGAAGTCAACACTACTCTCTCACACCTGAGATGTCTTTCACATTAGGTTGGGTGTAAAATACATTCTGCCTTCCTGGGTTTAGTTCCACATGCAAAAAGACATACAAGAATTTATAAATATATTAAGCAACAGAATTGTTCCCTTTCTTTTCTACTGAAATATTGTGTAATGCATCACTTGATTTCAGAGCCATTTTATATGCTGCTGCTTTAGCTCTCATTGAACAGGGAAACGCAGCACATGGAACGGCAATCGAGGGCTTGACTGATCCTGCAGCCTTTACTCAGACAAAGCACTCACTGGTAACACTAGCGCTTTTGACTGAGTTTGCAAGGGAGTATTTAGCCCTTCATGACCAATCCACTAACCCTCACCACCTCAAACCTGGGATTTATAGTCCTGTATCATACATATCTTCTCAGCTAGGACACAGCTAGGTGCCTCTTTATCTTAATTAACTTTTATTAATTTCAGAAAACTATGAGAGTCTTAACAAAAGCAACTAATATACCCAACTGTATCTATCTTAGCAGAGAAGATATACAAGGGATGTCTAATCCCTGCTATAGCATAGTGCTAAAGTCCTTAAAGTTATATTTACATCAATTTAAGGATCTCTCTCTCAGAGCACTTGAGCAGGAAAAATTATTTGTTTTTTATTCTTGCACTTGTGGAAAAATGTGTCATTGCAGATGAGCCATTCTTTAAAACCGCTTGAAAATGCAACATTGCCAAGCAATGTGTAAGAATTGTGATTATATAAAAATAACTGAAAAGTTCGGATTAATCCTTGCACGCTATACTCATGTTCTGCACTAAAATTTAGCTGTCATCCCTAAATTTGTATCCTCATTCCAAACATGTGTTGGACCGTCGTGCATATTCTCATGCTGAAAACTGAAGAAATCCTGCACCATCTTCTTTTAAAACTACAGTCTCTCAAAACTATGATATATTAGCACACTCCCCACTCCCAGCCTGGTGTTCACTCTTATGCAGATAAAGATGAGGTTTTCTGAAACCCTCACATCTGATTGTCTTGCATCTTCCGCACAAATGTTGAACACGCACTAAACTGTGAGAATTCTATCCTTATTGACTCATCCTGGAATAACACTATTATGTTTCAGATTTACTAGGGTAACGAGACAAGGAGGATCCCAGGGGAATCTTGGCTTACTGTCATGCACTTTTATATTAAAGATCCAGTTCCCTCTCCCATCTTTGCTTCCAACTATTTCCTTCTCTCCCCTTCCCATCATGAACAGAGATTACCTACCATTATCTGCCTTGTGAGCACATTGGTCATGTTTTAATCTGACATTACCTGCTCCTGGAGCATTAACAATGTAAACATTCAAGCCATGGCCATCGCCTTTGAAAGGAGACACTGACACAGGGCCTATCAGGAAAAAACTAGAGCGCATCATTCTCATCAGAGCGGCAAGTTTCTACCCGGACTGTCACTCTAAGTGTGCCGGGAGCTGAAACTGAGAACCCACTGGGGAGTCCGGTTCTCTCTGTGAAAGAGGTGACAGTTCAGGGGGCCAAGATTCTATTTCATGGTTTATTAGCAATCTATGTCTGCCAGTCATTTCCCTTCTAAAATGTGTGGTTTGTAACAGTTTAAGATGTCACTGCCTATTAGCCCAGGAGAGGCTAAACAGAGTATGCAGACTATAGGGGGACAATTCTTCATACTCTGGAGAATATGGAAATACATTTGCAGCAAGAGGTTTCTGGTTTCATAGAACATGCTACAATAAAATCTGGGCTAGCCGTTTTGTGCTTCTTCAGCACAACGAGTGTTGAGTGCCACCCATACAGGGCTCAGTTCTGATCTTGTGTACACCAGAGTAAACCAAGAAGTGACTCTATTCAGGTAAACGGAGTTACACCCATCAGAAACTGTAATCAGCTCACAGTTAAACTCCTTCTCCTTTAATATTATAAATGGATTATGTGTGTGTATAAAACTGTATACTAATAAAATGGAATAAAGAACTCTGAAGATGATTTGGCAAAGAAGAGTGGCTAGATTTCTATACACTGTGGCCAACATTTCCAAACTTGGGTACCCAAAGTCAGCCACCTAAAATCCCTATTTAGGCACTTGCATAAAAGTGCTGAGCATCCTCAACTTTTACAGAAGTTAAAAGTGCAAGTGCTCTGCAACTCTTAAGATAAGGCCCTTTATAATGGCCCCAACTTTAGAAAGTCACACTTGAAAATTCTGATTTACATTTTTTCTGTGATCAAAGGCATTTGTGTGGGAGGAAAAAAAAAATCCCAGAAAGCACTTAAAGATAAAAGGGAATCTAGGTGTGAAAGACAAGTTCTGCATTTTAGCCTACAAAAGTGAGGGAGGCTGAACTAGTTACAGCGATGAAAGTTATTACCGTAGATCAGAAGGTTGTTTCTAAAACAATATTACACAAGGCTTTATTAAAGATGCACCAGGCACACAGTAGGCATGAAATTGGCCCTAAGACTAAAGGAAGGCAAAACATCTTTCTGGAGTCCTTCATGTTTACCAACATGTTATGCAAGGCAATAATGATGGCAAATGAGTGATTTATCTGCCCGGAATTCAAACATGTTTTTAAATTACTCTGCTGGGATTTTGCTTGTTTGCTCATTTGGGGGTTTTGGAAACCAGTTAATGTATGTTCATCAAAATGTAAAGAAAAAATGCTTAAAAAACTTTATTTTTAAATGTCAGAGAATAATCAAAAATGGCTCTCTGTCAAACTGGGAAGATCTAGCGATGTCCCACAGGGTCAATCCTGGGTCTGATACTATTCAATATTTTCATTAATGAGTTGGATAATGAAGTGGGGAGTACACTTATAACATTTGTGGAGGACACTAAGCTGGGATGGGATGTGAGCACTTTGGAGGGCACAATTAGAATTCAAAACAATCCTGACATAGTGAGGATTTATTCTGAAAGAAAAAAAGAAATTCAATAAAGACAAGTGCAAAGTACTTCACTTAGAAAGGAAACATCTAATGCACAACTGCAAAATGGGGAATAACTGGCTATGTGGTAGTGCTAAAAAGGATCTGGGATTACTATGGATCAGAAATTAAATATGAGTCAATAATGTGATGCAGTTGTGAAAAAGCCTAATGTCATTTTGTGGTGTATATAAGATGTGGGAGGTAACTGTTCCGCTCTACTCAGCACTGGTGGGCTGCAGCTGGAGTACTGTGTCCAGTTCTGGGTGCCACACTTAAGGAAAGATGCGGACGAATTGCAAAGAGTCCAGAGGAGAGCAATAAGAATGATAAATGGTTTAGAAAACCTGACCTAGGAGTGAAGGTTAAAAAAACTGGGCATATTTAACCTTGAAAAAAGAAGACTAATGGGAGATCTGATAACAGTCTTCAAATACGTTAAGGGCTCTTAAAAAGAGGATGGTGATCATTGTTCTCTGTGTCCACTGAAAGTAGGACAAGAAGTGATGAGCTTAATCTGCTGCAAGGGAGATTAAGGTTCGATATTAGGAAAACATTTATAACTATAAGGGTAGTGAAGCTCTGAAACTGCCTTCCAAAGCAGGATGTGGAATCCCCCTCACCGCAGGTTTTTAAGAACAGGTTGGACAAACACCTGCCAAGGATGATCTAGGTTTACTTGGTCCTGCCTGAGCACAGGAGGCATCTCACAAGGTCCCTTCCAGCCCTATCTTTCTACGATACAATTTAGGCTGGTGAAAGGTGCCAGACTGACTTCCCCTGGACACTGAAGTCCTCCTTTTGTCCACAGAACAGGTGCTGCATACAAAGCAGCCATGCAAACTTCTCTGTCTGCCTCAGTGCAAACCTGCTGGGGCTATTTCCTGGGAATGGCAGAGAGGCAGGTGGTTCAGTCTTCAAACTTGGCCTCTCATCTGCGATTGAAAATGGTGCCAATTTGCACTATTTTTTGTAATCTGGGAACTGGACTTCCTAATGTTTTGTAAGTTATCAACTCAAGCCAAGCCAAGCTGTGAGGTTATGAAAATCAGCAGGATTTTATTATTTTTTTTAGAAGATTGCAGTGAGTTGCTATGTGAGGGATACCTAACAAACAAGCAATACATTACTGAAGCTCTTCTACATACTCTGGCTAAATGGGAGTTTTAGCCATTGTCCAATGCCCAGCATGCAAGGAGTGTACTTTATAAGAAAATACACAGTCATGTTATTTCTAGGCACCACACAGGAGTGTGTTGTCTTCAGTACAGGGAGGGAGAGATGATAACAGAAGAAACAGTTTCTCTAGAAAATATCTTCAATAATACTCAAGAGCCTTCCAGATAGTTCTAGTGCTTCCCTCCAGCCCCATTTCACTTTGTCATCTACGGCACTCTGCTGAAACGTGTATTTAAAACTCAGCAAAATGGGTTTCGGGTGGAGGCAGCATATCATATGCACAGAAGATTCTCCTGCCTCCCCAGTTTCTTCCAGTTCACAGTATTCATATAATCTGGGTAAAAACGGCAGAGAAATCTGAGGCTTGGAGACTTGTGTGCACACATCAGACCCCATCATCATTCCTCCAATCATTCCTGTGCCCATTCATCAGTAGCTCTACAGGCAGGGAGCCAGACATGGTGGCACCACCACTTCTGCTTATAAAGGCTTTAAATCAGTAAAGACATATTTGTTCTCATCTGCTTTCAGTCTGCACTTTCACTGGGATTTCCAGTAATATTTTTATTGTTTAAAAGAGAGGTGTCCTTTCAGACATGATTATTATTCTCATTTCCTTAATAAGGCGGCTGCATGACTAGCAAGGGGACTCCATGTTATCTCCAGGGTATTTTTATTCTGCTAGTACTGCAGGATTCATCAGAACACTGTCCAGAAATGGATTTAGCTGCTGTTGTGTTTTTCCTTCCTACCTGACACAAAGATAGTTCTCTGGCTTGATTAATTTTAATTCTTCTGTCTGATATTTTAATGTATCTGCGGCTTCATTCTGTTTGTGGTTAAAAAGCGAGTCCCTTCCAGGAAATGCTAGGTATGGAGAAACACTTTCAGAACACAAATTGCACGCATCTGTAGATGATAATTCTGTGCAACCTTTGACCTATGGCTGAAGGACCTCACCAGACCCCGGTTTCTCCTGAGATATGACCTTGGTCAAAAGTTCCTGATCAGGAATTAACTTTTTTTGTATGTTTTAAAATACCAAACAACATACATTTTTGCATCAATTCCAGTGAAGTTTTTGTTTCAACAAATCCATTTTTAATTTTAGTTATTTATTTTAATATCACTGTTCATGTTAAATTCTGAAAATAAATCTGAGAGTCACTGCACCACATTTAAAAACAATCCAAGACAGGAAAAATGGCTATTAACACAGAACTGGTCAACTGTTATATATTAATATGGCTAGTGGGAGAATTCAAAGTCTAAATTGCTGGTCAGTGTTCAGATTGTGATAGAACAGTGGCAAGCTACCCTGGTTTCTGGCACCAAGAATCACAGCTGACCATACAGCTTTCAAAAAGGGGCTGACTTTGGTGCTGTTTCACAGCTACTGACCATAGAGCCACATTATCTGAAGCAGGCTCTAAAATTACAGCCACAATTTGCTATCTAGCTACTACTGCCGGAGGAATTACGTTAAATGAACATACTGCCATTTGTCAAATAACAAATTAAACAACTAGTTTTGCAGTATTCAAGCAGCTTAAAAGCTATTCATCTAATAATGTATTCAAAAATACTCTGTCTGCTATTTGGTATTTATTCATCTTAGCTATCTGTCACCTTAGTACTTCAGTGTCCTCTGTCCCCGAAAAAAAAAGGAAAATTTGGCATTAGCAAAAGAACATGCATTTTTGCATAAACAGTAGATAGACAGCTGACTATGCTAACTACCTGATTTTTACATTTCCATTCAGTTTAGGCTGGAATGGAAAATATAATATAAAACCAAGGAAAGAGACAAGTTAGAACAAGGTTGCTCCATTTTGAATCTGCAGGGTTTAATTCAACCAGCGCGTGGGGGAAAAATCATGGACTTGATTTTCCTAAATAAAATTATATTATTCATACACTATACAAACATACAAACGTACTTACTTCTGGGATTTTCTCTGTTCAAGTCACTTTTTTTCTCTTAATAAAGACCAACAAAATGACACAGAGCTCTTATGTTGGGAGTCAGAATTTTATGAGGTTTCAGTGATCTCATGGCTCACCAGTCAATGCTGAATTATTTTACATATTAAATTTTATGGGCCCAATCCTGTAGCCCTGCTGTGCAGAATCCCAATGAAGGAAGCCCTTATATAAGTAAGGACTGCAGGAATAGTACTTTCTATATGCATATGTGGGGGTGTGTGTGGGTAAGTAATTACATAAGTAATGTGTTTAGACTGAGATATGAAACAGGTCCTATTTACTGTTCAATGCTATGGCCCACAGTTTGTTCTCAGCTTTAAATGGGCAACACCAAAAAAATTGGAAATTCTGTCTCCTACGACCAAATTTGATGCTGACCACACAAGTCAGACACAGCAGCTATGCCAATGACTATACATGTCGTGCTTACCCAGGAACTGCTGTATGTTAAAAATAAAAATATTGTATAACTTCCAACCAGACCTGGAAATGCATTTGTGTAGAGTGTTACTCTATTGTTTGTTCTATACCTCTGAAACACAGAGTTCACAATAACGCCTAGACCTTATTCTCTGAGGGCCAGATTACTGGCAGCTATAAATTGTCATTAGTTCCACTGCTTTCAATGGAACTACGCTGATTTATAGCATCTGAGGATCTGGTCCCAAGTGTCATTCTGAAACTGTTATGTAGTTACAAACTACAATCTTTTGCAATGACAGAGGGCATTCATTATTGTTGTTTTATATTTGTATGGCATGAACAGCAAGAGGCCTCAGTAAGTCAACCCCACTCCTCTATCCCGTGCTAAGCACTGTACAAACAAAGTAAGAGATAATCCTTGCCCCAGCCTAACCTAGACTGTGAGCTCTTTGGAGCAGGAACTGTTATTTTACTACACACAGCACCTCGTGCAATGGGTCTCTGATCCTTGACTGATGCCTGTAGGCATGATGGGAATACAAATAGAGGTAAATACCAGCAACAACCAAGTAGATACTCTCCGAATATTACCAGAACAGCTACAGGACACAAAAAAATATTGTTTTTCGATGAAGCTCATCTAATTCTCTTTTCTTTTCTAGGAAAAATACATGCATCTACTGATTTAAGGATAGATTTTCTTCCTCCTCTTACCTCTGTTTTTCAGTGGTGGTAGCGTAGGGTGAAGGTTTTCATTACAGAAATCTTCATCTGTGCAGCATGCAATAGTTCTTCTGTGATATATTATGGGTGTATCCTGCAACAGAGAAATTCACAGAGAACTCTGTGAGCATCTTTGTTCTTTTAAACAGACACTGTTGTTTGGGTGCTGGAGAAGGAGACAGACCTGACATGGTAAACAGCATCACAACCAGTGAAGGATTTCGAATATTACTGCAATAAGGATTTGGGCCATCCTACTAAAGCCATTTAAACATCAAAGAACAAATTCATCCCTTCTGAAATTCCACTGAAGTCATTACAATTATACAAAGATGTATTTGGCCGTAACAGTGTACGGAAGAGCTGCGAGAGAACGTGTGCGTTAGTGTTACATTATTCAAGCATTCCAATTGAATTCTGGGGCAGACAGATTTCATGTTTATGTACAGTGAGACTGAGGGCCTGATCCTCTGTCCCACTTTCCAGAGCAAAGCAGACAGAATTTTGCCCCAAGGCCAAGATTTCCAGAAACAGATGCCTAATGTCAGGCCTGCATTCAGCAGAGACTTAAGGATGCCTGGCATTTTGGAAAATGTGGCTGCTTATTTAGTAAGCACTTAGAAGCCCCATTTTAGACACCTAGTTTTGAAAATCTTGGCTTTAGCGCATGATTCCCTTCATGTAGGGGAATACTCAGACAGCTTAAAGCCAGTGTAGTCAACCCCCAGCAAAATAGATTTATGAAGGGTATGAAGAGGCAGCAGGAGGGGACAGAACACAGTGCACTATACTTCGGAGATATTTACTGGAATAATGGCTCCTATGAGTTTATTACAAGCTGGTGAAAATAAGAGCAACCCTTAGCCTGCTCTAACTTGAACCAATAGCTGGTTTGGCCCCTGGATAGGCCCAGATTTGGGTGTGGGAGCAGAAAGATTACTTAGGGTACATCTATACTGCAAACAAACAAAAAAATGCGGCAGCCAGTCTCAGAGCCCCGGTCAACTGACTTGGGCTCACACTACAGGACTAAAAATAGCAATGTAGATGTTCCTGCTTGGGCTGAAGCCTGGGCTCTGAAATCCAGCAAGGGGTACAGTATCAATGCCCGGACTCCAGCCCGAGCAGAAGTGTCTACATTGCTATTCTTACCCTGTGCCCTTATTCAACACCCTGTAGCAAGAGCCCAAGTCTGTTGACCCAGGCTCTGAGAATCGCTGCCATGGTTGTGGTCTTTTGTTGTTTTATTTTGCAGTGTAGATGTACTCAGAGTCATCTTCATTCCACCTGCTGTCCTCCCTCCACCGTCATGTTGAGGTTTGCACAGAACAGCTGGGGGTTTAACCCCGAGTGATTTCTCGGTGTTAAACATGCAAGCACAAAAGAGAATTGCTGTGTAGGGTGAGACGTTGATTGCAGTACATGAAATGGAAACACATTTCTCTCCCTGGAACTATAATACCTTCCCCACATTTACTGACTGGATGACCGTCTACACATACAAGACTCACGTTACACATCAGTGATATGTAACAACTTCTGTGAAAACAGCAACTTTTTTACGGCACACTACTACGCAGCACACAGCAGTTTAGGAAAGGAAGTAAAGACTGTGTTACCTAATTCAAGCCGCAGGGGGAATTTAGAGAATCAGAATGTAATTACCCGAGTAGTAGTTTCACCAGGAAAGCACAGGCTAATATTAGTTAACTAACAATATTGTGTGCTTGACGAAGTAGCAAGAGCTTTGGGGAGCAGATGCCATTTCCTCAGCATTCAGAGGGCACATCTCCCACATGACCAAAATCAAAGCAGCAGACGCATGCATTTATCCTGACTACACTGCAGCTGAATGAAAACTATCACAATACCTAGACCAAACCTTGATCATAACTGTTTTCTTACCCGGCATTGGAAGTCTGAGCCTTCTAAGCCTAGGCATCCTGAAGCAATTGTACGTCCTCCGGATTCATCTTCTTCTACCATGGTGAAACAGTAGCCATCAGTCCTGAAGATTGGAAAGAGCGAAGCAGAATTAGTTTCTTAAAATGAGAGATTTGCTATTAGATATGCTGTGCCCCACAAACATACAGTTGATAAATCAACACGCTTTGAACAGGAATGTAACAAAATGCGTATGACTAAACTATTACCACATATGTAAAATCTTATTTATTTACGCAGTGTTATTTCAACATACAAAACAAATAAATGCTTATCCCAGGCTCTTGGCACCCATGTATAGTTAAAATTAAATCCAACAAAGACAGATAGCAATCACAAACCGATAACTTTTCTTCAAACAAAAGAAGCCAGTCCACAAAGCTGACATTTTCACACAAACCTCTATCCCCCATAATTAAAAATCTTCACCCAAGGCCCATCTCCTCTGCACAAATGTTTATCCCAGTGGTTCTCAACCCAAGGCTTGCAGGCTGCTTGTGGCCCAATCAGCACACAGCTGCAGCCCATGTGATGGGTCTCCAATGATGCAAAGCCTATCTTAGTAAAAGCATCAGTACTAAAGCAGGTCCACTTGTGCATGCACACACTGTACAGAGATTTGCTCTGTGGTGCAGACCTGAAGAGGCCAGCGTCATTGAGATAATGACTGTGAAACACTATTAAGAGTGATTTGTGGTCCTTACTTTAACCATATTACAAACTGCAACACTCTGTTGCGGATGAGTTCTTGAGTTATCATCAACATCCTTCATAACTGTTTACTTGGGTTATAAGCCTAAAGTGATCCATAATACTTCAGTTTACAAGAACATGTACAACAGAGGACAAGTATACTAACAGATGGTTAGATGGTGCTGGTGATAAATGTCCTTCCCTAATGAAGGTCAAATGCATGAATGTTATTAGGGAAACAAAAAGAGCGCCTGCATTCGACTGAAAATCTTCTCTGCTAATTTCTCATTACTTTCTGGGGACTCACTACCAATCAAAATGAATGAAAAATGTCTTGATTGTAAGAAATAAAATGAATAATATTTATCCTCGAATGATCAAGTCATATAGCAATAAAATGTTTTATTAACCTCTTATTTTCTTTCTAATATTTATGTTTATTAGATATTTTCACAACAAAAGAACAAATGAAGGACAATAAAAGGGAAACAGATAAAAGAAGTAACTAAATGGATTTACGAGGCTTAAATAAAGCAGAATTTCAGATAATTATTTTACTTTTACTTGAAGGACAGGAAAACATAACAAAAACAAATAAATAAAAACACTAATGACAATAAAGACATTGTAGGACAAGGGGAACATTCCGTTACACACTGAATGCATAAATACAATTTGGAAATATTAGCTGTGGCACAGAAGGACACCAGATAGGAAAACACCAAACATTTGCTATGGCACGTTTTTAAATTAACTGTGTGAAATCTAGTCAGCGCAAGCTTGTTTCACAGTTACTTTCAATAACAGGACAAGTTACTAACTTCTGGATCTGAAAAGTAATCAGTTGCACACTACAGATTACTTTCTCATAGAAGCGCACAATTTACTTTTACACTACTTAGATGCTGTGCATGAGAGTAAAGTAAGGAAGACAATAACCCTTTTGGGTAACAACTCCCATGATTTCATTACTCAGTCTCAGGATAGGAATGATGGGATTGCCAAGAAAAGAGACTGAAAAGAATCCATTAGAGTACAATATTATATTAGACTACATTTTATTTGTTTACATGGTGCCTTTAATTCAAAGCAATGAGTAAGGGTAACTGAGGGACACAGTAACAAAACAATAAATTGCAATCAATTGAAAAACAAAAGAAGTCAACAACTGATGGTCTCTAATAAAGTCAATATACAAAAGGAGGAGAAAGAAAAGAATCATATTGTTAGAAGAGGTACTATTAAGAAGGAAAAGCGAAGACACAGGAGGTTTTGGCATTCTAGTCACTTTCAACAGGACACAGACCGGGGTCGGCAACCTATGGCACGCATGCCAAAGGTGACACGCGAGCTGATTTTTAATGCTGCCGGCTCCTGCCAGCTGGGATCCTGCCACCAGTCCCACTCAGCACCCACTGCTGGCCTGGGGAAAGGAGCCCCAGGCTGGCAGGGGGCTGAGATCCCCAGCTTGGAGGGGGCTGAGAACCCCAGCTGGCAGTAGTCAGGCTGAAACCCCAGAGTGGGACAGGCTGAGCCGCTCAGTCGCTGCTCTGGGATTCCGGCTGCTGGCCCCTTGCCAGCTGGGGTCCCTCCCTACCGCAGCCCCACTCACTTTGCGCAGGCCCCCTTCCAGACGGTGCAGGCCTCCAGCTCTGCTCAGCCCTACAATCCGCCAGCTCCATTCACCTCAGCTGCTGATCTGGGGGTTCCAGTTGCTGACCTCCTGCCAGCTGGGGTCTGGATCTCCAGCCTTCCTCAGCCTGCTTTCTGGCCTGGAGTCCCTGCAGGCCACCCTGGGCTCTGCTCCTGGCCTTGGATCGCTGCTCTGCAGCCTCCCCGCTATGTCCCACTGTGCAGCATCCCATCTTAAAATTGCTTATATCAGACCACACTGCGTTTGACCTTGTGCCTGCCTTCTATCGCCATTTTTTTCCCCATTGAGTTGAAGGGAACATTTGACAAAATGGCAGCTCCTAAGAAAGCGAAGCTAGATGTCCGATCATTTCAGCCTGCTTGGACAGACACATTTGGATTTATTGAAAAGAAGGACAATGCTATTTGTGCTTTCTGTTATGAAAGTGTTGTTTGTCGCACATCAAGTGTTTTGACAACATTTTGAAACAAAGCACGAAAAAACCTTTCTTGATGAAGCAGACAAGACTTAATCAATCAAAAAGGCAGTAGCAGCCTATGAGAAGCAAAGCAGTGTTTTTAAAAGCTTAAGTGTAAGTAAAAATCAAGCTACAGAAGGAAGTTACAAGACTGCACAGTGCATTGCAAAAAATGGAAAGCCATTTACAGATGGGGAATATATAAAAGAAGTTTTTCTCAGCAGTTTGGAGATTTTGTTCAATGATTTGCCAAATAAAGATACAATCATATCTAGAATAAAAGAACTGCCCATCTCTGCCAGAACAATTGAGAGACGTATAAGTGAAATGGCAGAAAACATTAAGGAAAAGCAGATGACTGTGTTGAAAGACATAGCAGTGTTTAGTGTTGCAGTTTATGAAAGCGTGGATATAAACAACGTTCTGCATTTGGCAGTTGTTGCAAGATATTATGCTTCCAATGAAATCCAAGAGGAACTTTGTGGCCTAAAACCCCTGCATGGCACAACAAAGGGGGAAGATATATTGGAAAGTTTTGTAGACCATTTTGAAGAACGAGGAGTTGACATCAGAATAATATTTTGTGTGACAACAGATGGTGCTCCTACCATGGTCAAAAAACAGAAGGGATTTGTAAAGTAACTTGAAGATCAAATTGGCCATCTGACAGTCAAATTTCACTGTATCATCCATCAAAAAAACCTGTGTGCTAAAATTTCTAATTCAGAGCTTAATAAGGTGATGAATACAGTGGTGCAAATTGTTAATTTCCTTGTTACTCAATCTGCTTTGACTCACAGATTCAAGCACTGCTAGAAGAGATGGACAGTGCTTATAATGACATCCCACTTCACAGCAACATTCGGAGGCTAAGTCGTGGCAAGGTTTTGGTGACTTGGTAAAATTTTTTAATGCAATCAAGGCCTTTTTGTCAGAAAAAGAACAAAACTACCCCAAACTGGATGATGACAAATGGCTGTGTAAGCGCTCATGTTTCTAACTGACATCACTGCTCACCTAAACGAACTCAACCTCTGTCTCCAGGCTGCAGGACAAACAGTTCTGGATCTTTATGAAGCCTGGAAAGCATTTTTTGTGAAACTAGCAGTTTTTTCCAGGGATATTCAAACCTCTACTTTCTGCTACTTCCAACTCATAAAAGAGCTATCGACATCTTGCACTGTCAGTATCGATGAGACCGGAAAGTACATGCAAGAACTGGAATCAGAATTTTCTGACAGATTTCAAGATTTCCAGTGATTTGGCCCAATGCTTTCTTTTCTAATTAAGCCTGAAAAGCTTCAAAGAAAACGACTTGGATTTGTCTGTATTTCAGTGATAGGTATTGAAGATTTTGAAATGCAACTCATTCAGTTAAAAAGCTCAGAATTGTGGACATCAAAGTTTGTGGATCTGTGGAGCGCACTTGAAGCTACCGAGAGACATCATGGGGCCTCTAATCTGACCTGCTGGACATCCCTGCCAGTGAAACTGTTTGAAGAAAATTGCATTTGCAATGCTTTCAGCATTTGGATCCACATACCTGTGTGAAGAGGTATTTTCACACACAAAATCTGTCCTCTGTCCCTTTTGGGGCTGATTAACAAGTGATCACATAGAAGCCTGTGTGCAGCTTAAAGTATCTAAATAAAGCTTCTGAAACATTTTGAAAACCTTGTTTACTTTACATATAACAGTAGTTTGGTTATATATTATAGACTTATAGAGAGACCTTCTAAAAAACGTTAAAATGTATTACCGGCACGCGAAGCCTTAAATTAGAGTGTATAAATGAAGACTCGTCACACCACTGCTGAAAGGTTACCGACCTCTGACACAGACTCATATATCACTTTTGAAAATGGGAGATAGGCTCCTAAGTCACTTAAGTGCTTGTGAAAATTTTACTCTGATGTAAAATGACAAAGCAAGTTAGATCATGGAAAGCAGAGAGGGAGAGAGCTCAAAAACTTTGAGGGATGGAGGAAATCATTCTTTCTGGAGACAGCAACAGAAGAATGTTTCACAAGCTGCAGACCATGATACAATGAATGAAGAATGTGGAATGAAATTAAAAGGAGAATGTTTTATATAGGAAAAATGAGGTTTAAGAGGGAGAATTTTCAATGTAAAAGTTATTCACCCCTCGGAAAGCCTCCCAGAGATCTGGGCAAGAGAGAAGAAGAGAGGGTATCTTCTAGAACTCCTGGAAGAGCTCTACTGTGGTGGTGAGGAACAGATCCTCACAAGTCGAATATAATGCACTCTACATAAAGAGGAGTGCCTAGCACAATTCAGCCATGTCAGAAATTAAAATCTTTCCATCATTAAAAACAATCTGAACAAGTATGTGCCACATCTATTGTGCTGTAGTTCACTGCATATAAGTATGCATGTATAACACAGAATGATGAATACAGGGGGTCCCCTGTATACATTGGGGTTGTGTTCTTGAAAAGGGCGATGGATATCAAAATGACGTATACTGGGGAGTTTTTCCCCATGAGAAATAATGGAATACGTGGGGGATGTGTTCACAACTTCACCACACTCGCCTGTGGCAATGCCCTTTTCACGTAAACGGTGTACCTTTTCACACTGACAGGTTATACAGCACACATTTTACACACAAAACATTGAATAAAATAATGAAGAACCCTACTAACACTGTTCAAACACATAGAACATTTTAATACAGCAAATACAGTACAGTAGTACAGTATAAAAATGTCAATTATGCTAAACTTAGGTAGAGGTGGTGGCTGGGTTTTCTTGGGCTGGCTTTTTGTTTGCAGAAGTCCTGCTTGACTCTTTGAATTATAGATCTCCCTGTAGCAAGCCACTGCATCACTGAGAGCCCTGGAGACTTTGGCAGACTGTTCATGAAAAGGATCACCGCTCTATATGATTTTTGTCATCTCGTCTAGCAACCCAAAGAAATCGGAGAGATTCTTTGTCCTCAGACTCCTGGCTTCCTGCCCTACATCATCATCATCATCATCCTTGCTTTCTTCAGGTATCCGTTGCTGGTCCAGCTGTCCAGCTCAATCAGTTCCTCACTTGTCAGTTGCTCAGTGTAAGACTCCAACAACTCCTGTACATCATCTTCCTCCACTTCCTCAAAGCCAATATCCTTCGCCAACTTGAAAAATTCTTCCTCGAAAGCAGAAATGGCATCAAATCTCAAAGCTGTGGACAGCATGTGGCATTGCACAGCGCAAAACGCTGTTCATACATTGCGAAGTGACCTCTTCCCATGATGCGTCAACATTTTCCATGCTGTTCAAGATGTTGTAGGACTTCCAAAACTCCTTTACACTGGGCTTTTCTTCATCTGCCATCTCCTTAATCAGCACGGAGAATGTCCTCTGTAGGTAATAAGCCTTGAACGTGGCCAATACACCCTGGTCCATAGGCTGCAGCAACGATGTGGGTGGCAAAAATAGGACATTGACATTTGGGCAGAGGGCTTCATAGTCCAGTTCGTGGACACTTGCGTTATCCAGCAGAAGGCAAATTTAAAGGCCCAATTTTCCTTCTGACAGTAAGCCTTAAATTCAAGGACAGCATGGTCTACAAACAGAAAATATTGCATGTCATCCAGGCCTTTCTATTCAACTTCCAAATCACAGGGAGATGAGACTTGACGTAACCCCTCATTGTTCTTTGGTTTTAACTGTGGTAGACAAGCGAGGGCTTCAGCTTATAATCACTTTCTGCATTTCCCCCAAGCAGAAGGGTTAAGCCGTCTTTTAAGGTTTTGAATCCAGAAGCAGTCTTCTTGTCATGAGAAATGTAAGTCTTCGTCGGCATCTTCTTCCACTAAAGGCCCATCTCGTCGACATTAAAAACTTGTTTTGGAGAGCAGCCACTTTCCAAAACAATTGTGTTTAGCTGTGTAGGAAACATTTCAGCTGCTTCTTCATCCACACTAGCCACTTCTCCTGTGAGTTTTACATTATGTAGATTGGCACGCTTCTGAAATCTGTGGAATCACCCATGACTAGCATGGAAGGTCTCCTTTTCTGCTGTTGAGCTCTCTCCCTCTCTTTCCTTTAAATCATTATACAGGCTTTTGGCCTTCTCCTGAATCAAGCTTAAACTCACAGGTGTTTTCTTTTCATGGAGGTCATCCATCCAATCAGCCAGCAAACATTCCATCTTCTCCATTGTACAGGGAGTCCTTGGACTTACGACACCCGACTTGTTGGATGCCACTTATGACGTTTTTCAATCAACTGCCCGTTTTGCCCCTACGACTCTTGTTTTGCCCTTACGATGAAAGCGGGCAGGGAGAACAGCACACATCACATGCTGAGCTTCAGCCAATCATTGATTTCATTGTTCAAGCTTTCTGATTGGCTCCCGGCCCTGGGCTCAGTCAATCAAAAACAAACGGCAGTGCTACCCAGCAACAAGCTACCCTGGCCATGGAAGCCAATCAGACAAGCAACTGCAAGGACTCCCCCCTCCTTCCAGCTCCATTCATTATAACGCAGCGCATCTGTGAATAGGGGCATATCCAACATGTACATCTGCTACAGAGAAATTTACAAAGAGAAGAGGAGAACATCTGTCCGAATTTCCTTGGACACTTTAAGACCGCAGACAAGACTCCAGAGAAGACTGCAGAGAAACCTGCAGCTCAGACTTCAGCGAAGCCCCCAGCCAAAGGCCCTTTAAAAAGTTCTGGAAAGTCAAAACATATGTGCTTTTATGTTTATTTTAATGCTGTTTACCAAATAAATGCACTGATGTTGCTACATTAGTCATCTATAATTCATTCAGTACAACATTATGGATTATTGTGGTGAAAATAGTGTATCAAGTCTTGGTTCAGGAACCAATTCCTCCCCCCTTTATACCATTGATTCCTACAGGAAAAGGAGTTTTGACTTACAACGCAATTCAGAAGAACAAATTGTGTCATAAATCTGAGGATCCCTGTACTGCTGCTCTGTTTCGTTATCTTCACTGATGACAACTTCGTAGCATTTCTAGCGCTTTCATGAATTCGATTAGCACTCTTTAAAAACTGAGTGTATCGTTGAAGCAGGCAAACTGAGAATACGAGCAACATCAACATCAGCTGCATGCTCACCTCTTTCAATACACTTTATAACATCCAATTTCACTTCTAATGTTACACTCTTACATTGCCTCTTAGGCACAGGCCCACTTTTAACACTTCGAATGCGTTTTACACTCATGATGGGTACAGGACACTACTGTACTCAGGGCTGCCCCGCCTCTTCCCACCCCTGTCCATCCATGCCCTGCCTCTTCCCACCCAGTTCCGCCCTCTCCTCCAAGTGTCCTGTCCCTGCTCCATCTCCTCCCCCGCACGCCTCCTGAATGCCACCTAACAGCTGATCGCGGCAGGCAGGAGGCACTGGGAGGGATAGGGATGAGTTGATTGTCGGCCCTGTGCAAACAATGGATATGTGGATCAGGACCAATGTGAATTGGAACATGTTCCCCTATTGATAAGCGACGGATATCCCAAACAATGGATAAGGGGGAGATGTATACCGGTGACCCCCTGTACATATAAAGCAGTATAAATTGAACTTCTTTTCATTCTCAATAATGTAACATTTATGGATTATTAAATAAAATTACATTCACTTAAAAATTAAAAACATTTATTGTGTAAATGTAGAATTGAATTGGGTGTTGTAAAATGTAGGCTTGTAGCCATGCCTCCAGTGAGGCATCATGTTATGCTACAGTACAGAAAAGACACTAAACACATTTTGGACGTGATAATTCACAAGCAGAGATCTGGTATGTCATATTTTGGCTAGAGTGATTTTTTTACAACCAGGTCAAATATTGGTGGGGTAGGGGGGCAAAGAATAGCAGAAATGCTGACAGATTCTGAACTAGAAGGTATTGCTACAATTAACAATTACTATAATGACATAAGTGATCTTAATTGAGATCTTTACTAAATGTCAGAAGCGAGGCACGGGGGCCCAAGAGCTTTGCAGCTGTTCAAGCAGATGTCCTTACTGGAGAAGAGCCATTTCTCATGAAAGATGCAACACCTTAGCTACCACACTTTGATTGTTGAAAATTTCCTCCCCAGGCTTCTATGGAAGCATGACATCAATATCTGTCTTACTATTTCTCTTTCCCTCTCTTTTTTTAAAATAAACAAAAATGCTTTAAATACCCATCTACCACAGAAGGACTTTAAAAATAACAGGCATAATAAATCCTTAACCATCTTTCAATGAATATGCTAAGTAACTTGTGATGGCAAAAAAGATTTGGACAGATGAAATTATTTCCTCATTAATTTCCTACAACCTGCAGGTTGGTTAAACTCTCTAACTACTAAACCAGAAGCCTCCTACTTTTCAGTACATTACCACCACCTTACCTTGGTCTGCAATGCAGCCTGTAGGATTTTATTTTTTTAAACTTCATCTCTTGTGCACATTTCTGAATACACTGGCAGCATAAATTATATTGCCCATATGGTCTCAATCAAATCAGCAAAACAACTTCTGCATTGGTTCTTAGTAATGATGGGGAAACTTCAACTACAGTTTGTAAAGAAACCTGACCATTCAGATGCTTATGTGAAGCTCTACAGACTTTCTCTAGTTATGAAACTACTTAAACTCTCAACATGCATCTACTTCCTACATTTGGTCATATCGATCACCCTAGGAATATGTTCATAAAAGCCAAGTTTAGCAGAACACTGTCGATAAACCAAAGACCCACATTTTTTCAACACAAACTCATTTTCTGGCAAAAAATATTGTGGTATCAGTAACATGAAACCCAGTTAGAAGAACTGCATTATACTGCTGAGCCAAATTCAGCCTTCAGATGTGTATGCAATGACTGAAGTCAGTGGGAACCATGCACTTACAACAAAGCACAGAATCTGGCTCATAATGGGACAAATCCTCAGCCTGTGAAAGGACCACACAAGCCTCCAGTCAGCAAAACTGATCCTGTTCTGCTGTGTGGGGCACATCCCAGATTTCAAGTCGTCACAGAGGGACACACTTCTTACCCCATCAGTGATGGCCCTCTCTACAACACTGCACAGAAAGATGTGAGGACACTCTGCAACATGGAATGGAGGATTCTCCCTACTCCCACAGAGAACCACTTTATAAAGCTCATTTACTGTGTTAAGTACAGAGCCTATATCTACAGTTTCCAACCTGATGGTGACTCTGACATGGCAATACTACCAACCATTGAGACATCCCTCTGTATTTTTGCTTCTGTCTCTGTCATCACACACAAAATTCACTTTAACAGGTACTTGGGTTATTTACAAAAATGAATGATCAAAATACAGATAATTTATATTCTAATTTTTTGGTTGAAAAAACAAAGCAGATTAAAACAAGTAATTTTCTGTGCACATATGCAAGATCTTAGGCTGAGCCAGCTCCATTATTTTAACGTTGCAAAATGAAAAGACAAATGTAAAGTGAGTATTTTCTAATATGGAGTGTGTTCTTGGTTTAAATAAATTCAATTTATTGTGGAAATCCCCCATTTTCTAGGGCTTCCTCTCTGAAGCTCATTGTGCTAGCTGGGACAGTGAAAAGGGGTTCAGGGGTTCCCTAAGGAGGGCTTTGGGATGTACGGTCACTGGGACGCATTTACGGACAGACAACTGTTTGCTCAGGATGGACTTCATCTCAGCAAGGAGGGAAATAGAATTCTAGGATGGAGGCTCGCCGACCTCATCAAGAGGGCTTTAAACTAGAAAGTTGGGGGAGATGGTTGGGAAATGTTCGGGAGATCTCCACACCAGAACATAACCTGGAGAGGGAAGTATACAAAGTGAGCGGGGATACCCTTGCAGCCCCAAGATTTGATCCAAGGAGGAATAGTGGAATAGAAACCAGAGTAACGGGTGATGCTGGTGGTAGAAAGTTTGTGCACGACGGGGGAAAGAATGTCACTGACGCCAAACGCCGAAAATTAAAAGGTTTGTACACTAATGCTAGGAGCCTAGGTAACAAGATGGAGGAACTGGAGTTACTCGTGCAGGAAGTGAAGCCGGATATTATAGGGATTACCGAAACCTGGTGGAATAGTACTCATGACTGGAGCACGGGTATTGAAGGCTATGTGCTGTTCAGAAAAGACAGGAAGAAAGGCAAAGGTGGGGGAGTAGCCTTGTACATCAATGATGAAATTAAATGTAGCGAAATAAGATGCGATGGAATGGATAAGACAGAGTCCGTCTGGGCAAAAATCACGCTGGGTAAAAAAGCAACTAGAGCTTCCCCTGAGATAGTGCTTGGGGTGTGCTACAGACCGCCGGGATCGGATTGGGATATGGATAGAGACCTCTTTAATGTCTTTAATGAAGTAAACACAAAGGGGAAATGTGTGATTATGGGGGACTTCAACTTCCCAGATATAGACTGGAGGACGAGTACTTGCACGAATAATAGGGGTCAGATTTTTCTGGATGTGATAGCGGATGGATTTCTTCATCAAGTAGTTGAAGCACCTACGAGAGGGGATGCCATTTTAGACTTGGTGTTGGTGAGCAGTGAGGACCTCGTAGAAGAAATGGTGGTAGGGGACAACCTTGGTTCAAGTGATCATGAGCTGATTCAGTTCAAACTATATGGAAGGATAAACAAATGTAGATCTGCGATTAGGGTTTTTGACTTCTCAAGGGCTAATTTTAAAGAGTTAAGGAAATTAGTTAGGGAAGTGGACTGGACGGAGGAATTAGTGGATTTAAATGTGGAGGAGGCCTGGAATTACTTTAAGTCACAGCTGCGGAGACTGTCGGAAGCCTGCATCCCGAGAAAGGGGAAAAGAACCATGGGCAGGAGTTGTAGGCCAAACTGGATGAGCAAGCAACTCAGAGAGGGGATTAGACAAAAGCAGAAAGCTTACAGGGAGTGGAAGGAAGGCAGGATCAGTAAAGAAAGCTACCTTGCTGACGTCAGAACATGTAGGGATAAAGTGAGGAAGGCTAAAAGCCACATTGAACTGGAACTTGCAAAGGGAATCAAAACCAATAGTAAAAGGTTCTACAGCCACATAAATAAGAAGAAAACAAAGAAAGAAGAAGTGGGGCCGCTATACACTGAGGATGGAATGGAGGTTAAGGATAACCTAGGCATGGCCCAACATCTAAACAAGTACTTTGCCTCAGTTTTTAATAAGACTAGTGAGGAACCTTGCGATGATGGAGGGATGATAAACGGGAATGTGGATATGGAAGTGGATATTACTGCAACTGAGGTAGAGGCCGTACTTGAACAGCTCGATGGGACGAAGTCGGAGGGCCCGGACAATCTCCACCCGAGGATATTAAAGGAACTGGCGCGTGAAATTGCGAGCCCGTTAGCGAGAATTTTTAAGCAATCGATAAACTCGGGGGTTGTGCCGTATGACTGGAGGATTGCTAATGTAGTTCCTATTTTTAAGAAAGGGAATAAGAGTGATCCGGGTAATTATAGGCCTGTTAGCTTGACGTCTGTAGTATGTAAGGTCTTGGAAAAAATTTTAAGGGAGAAAGTAGTTAAGGACATAGAGGTCAATGGGAATTGTGACGAATTGCAACACGGATTTACTAAAGGTAGATCGTGCCAAACCAATCTGATCTCCTTCTTTGAGAAGGTGACGGATTACTTAGATAAAGGAAATGCGGTAGATATAATTTACCTAGATTTCAGTAAGGCGTTCGACACGGTTCCGCACACGGAGCTGTTAGTTAAATTGGAAAAGCTGGGAGTGAATATGAAAGTTGTAAGGTGGATAAGGAACTGGTTAAAGGGGAGACTCCAGAGGGTCGTATTGAAAGGTGAACTGTCGGACTGGAAGGAGGTCACCAGTGGAGTCCCTCAAGGATCGGTTTTGGGACCGATCTTATTTAACCTTTTTATTACTGACCTTGGCACAAAGAGCGGGAATGTGCTAATAAAGTTTGCGGATGACACGAAGCTGGGGGGTATTGCTAACACGGAGAAGGACAGGGATACTATTCAGGAAGATCTGAACCACCTTGTAAACTGGAGTAGTAGAAATAGGATGAAATACAATAGTGAAAAGTGCAAGGTCATGCATTTAGGAATTAATAATAAGAATTTTGGATATACGTTGGGGGCGCATCAGTTGGAAGCGACGGAGGAAGAGAAGGACCTTGGGGTACTGGTTGATAGCAGGATGACTATGAGTCGCCAATGTGATACGGCTGTTAAAAAAGCAAATGCGATTTTGGGATGCATCAGGCGGGGTATTTCCTGCAAGGATAAGGATGTGTTAGTACCGTTGTATACGGCGTTGGTGAGACCCCATCTGGAATACTGTGTGCAGTTCTGGTGTCCCATGTTCAAGAAGGATGAATACAAACTGGAACAGGTTCAGAGACGGGCTACGAGGATGATCCGAGGAATGGAAAAACTGCCTTATGAAAGGAGACTCAAAGAGCTTGGCTTGTTTAGCCTGGCCAAAAGAAGGCTGAGGGGGGATATGCTCGCCCTATATAAATATATCAAGGGGGTTAACGTTAGGGAGGGAGAGGAATTATTTAAGTTTAGTACTAATGTAGCCACGAGGACGAATGGGTATAAACTGGATATTAGGAAGTTTAGACTTGAAATTAGACGAAGGTTTCTGACCATTAGGGGAGTGAAGTTCTGGAATAGCCTTCCGAGGGAAGTAGTAGGGGCAAAAGACTTGCCTGGCTTTAAGACAAAGCTTGATAAGTATATGGAGGGGATGTTATGATAGGATCGTTAATTTGGGCAATTGATCTTGAATTACCACCAGACAGGTCTGCTCAATGGTCTGCGGGGAGATGTTGCATGTGATGGGTACTGAGTTGCTGCGGAGAATTCCTTCTTGGGTGCTCGCTGGTGACTCTTGCCCACATGCTCAGGGTTTAGCTGATCGCCATATTTGGGGTCGGGAAGGAATTTTCCTCCAGGGCGGATTGGCAGGTGCCCTGGAGGTTTTTCGCCTTCCCCTGCAGCGTGGGGCACGGGTCGCTTGCTGGTGGTGTCTCTGCAGCTTGAGGTCTTCAAACCATTTTTGAGGATTTCAATAACTCGGTCCTGGGATAGGAGTTGGTATAAAATTGGATGGGTGGGGGTTCTGTGGCCTGCCTTGTGCAGGAGGTCAGACTAGATGATCAGATTGGTCCCTTCTGACCTATGAGTCTATGAGTCTATGAGCAGAGATTGGAGTATTATCAGTGATTATTTACCATACCATATATAGCAACATAAAGGTACATGGGCCTACATTTTCAAAAAGTGATTAGTGATTTTGAATGACCAACGTGAGACCTTAACAAGGCCTTAATTTCCAGAAAGTTTTGAGCACCTGCACTCTGAAAATCAGGCCCCATTAAGTGGATCGAGTTGGGCACCTGAAATTTGCTAGACACTTTGGAAAATTTAGGCCATGATGCTTTTACAAAACACAAATTAAGACAATTCCTATTCAAAACAGATTAAGGCAGCATGCAGAGAGAACGTGGGAGTCATGAATTGTATTAATTTTGAGAGTACAGAGGAAAACGAGGCTTACCTCAACACAATACTATATTTGGATTGGGTTCATGGATGGAGGAGAAAGATTCACGCCAAGGTCTTGTTGTAATTGAATCATTTAGCCCATGCTTCATATGGATTCCTGCTCATCTCCCCCCCAAGTATTTAAGGAGTTACACTTGACCTAAGCAGTGCTAGATTTTAAACAATGGCAAAATATTCTTTTTTTGGAATAATATGAATAAAAATAGCAGAGTGATACAGCTTCCTCCTTCAAATCATAACAAAAGTTTGCTTTTCAACCACCATTCCAGAGGACATTGGTCCATGCTGATGACAGATTCTGCTCAATAATGATCCAAAGCAGTGCAGATCGACGCATGTTCATTTTCATTATCTGAGTCCGATGCCACCAGCAGAAGGTTGATTTTTTTTATTTTTTTTTTTAGTGGTTCAGGTTCTGTAGTTTCCACACTGGAGTGTTGCTCTTTTTAGACTTCTGAAAGCATGCCCCACACCTTGTCCCTCTCAGATTTTGGAAGGCATGTATTGGAAGGCACGTTCTTAAATATTGAGTGCTGTAGCTATCTTTAGAAATCTCACATTGGAACTTTCTTTGCTTTTTGTCAAATCTGCAGTGAAAGTGTTCTTAAAACAAACAACGCGCTGGGTCATCATCCGAAACGGCTATAACATGAAATATATGGCAGAATCCGGGTAAAACAGAGCTGGGGACATACAATTCTCCCCCAAGGAGTTCAGTCACAAATTTAATTAACACATTATTTTTTTAACGAGCGTCATCAGCATGGAAGCACGTCCTCTGGAATGATGGCCGAAGCATGAAGGGGCATACAAATGTTTGGCACATAAATGCCTTGCAATGCCAGCTACAAAAGTGCCATGAGAATGCCTGTTCTCACTTTCAGGAGACATTGTAAATAATAAGCAGGCAGCATTATATCCTGTAAATGTAAAGAAACTTGTTTGTCTTCATGACTGGATGAATAAGAAGTAGGACTGAATGGACTTGTAGGCTCTAAAGTTTTACACTGTTTTGTTTTTGAGTGCAGTTATGTAACAAAAAAATCTACATTTGTAATTTGCACTTTCTCGATAAAGCGTTTGCATTACAGTACTTGTATGAGGTGAACTGAAAAATACTATTTCTTTTATCAATTTTAGAGTGCAAATATTTGTAATAAAAAATAATATAAAGTGAGCACTGTACACTTTGTATTCTGTGTTGTAATTGAAATAAATAAATTTGAAAATGTAGAAAAATATCCAGAACGTTTAATGAATTTCACTTGGTATTCTAGTACTTAACTGTGTGATTAAAACTGCTATTAATCATGATTTATTTCTTTGAGTTAATCGCGTGAGTTAACTGTGATTAATCGACAGCCTTACTTCTGACAAAAGGAAAAGGACCTTAATTTGGTATTTCAGTCTACTGCTGGAGTCCTCTCCCCATACATTCGAAATTAGAGATATTCACAGCTCCATAGTTTGACAACAAAATGAGAATAAAATTGCTCACATGTCCCATGCAAACATCCCCTAAGCTTGTTCTGGCAAAGCAATTCTATTCTCTATTACAGTTGATAAACCAAAGCTAAGTGTTTTATCTGCTTTAAAACACAGCTGTGTAGAAACATAATCAAAACAGACCATTAGGTAATAGCTGAGAAACCAGGCGGAACTTGCTTTGCATGGCAGTCAGATAAAAGCTATGGACACACTTTTTAAAACTGCAGGCACATGTTTGTGCACAGAAAATTGTGTATATGACCATGCACCTAATCAGTGAATGTGATTACTCTGATTGCATTGTGTACATGCCCAGTTAAGTCCAGTTTTTTTTGTGGTATGCAACTACCCCATGGGTATGCATGACTGCAGTAACCGTGCATGCATTTTGCACATGGAAATGCATCGTTTCAATTTTTAAAATGAGGCTCAATTTGTCTTGAAACTAAGCAGCTTTGAAATTCTGTTTTGAAAACTTATTTCGAACCCCCACAGCAGAAAGAGGGTTAAAGTTTCAACAGGTTGTGAGTTAACAATCTTTACAAGTATAGACATATGAAGTTCTTACAAATACTTTCACCTCTTCCTGAGAAAGGTCCCTGTTAATCAATCAGTTTTCCAAACACCTGTGTGCTCAGCCACTGTCTCTCTCAGTTAGATTGACACTATTTGCATATCTTTTGTGATAAGGTAAGGTAACAAGGATACACAATATCCATAGTCTTGAAAACCTATCGGACTCTAGAGAATTCATGCTGAAGCCCAAAGACAAACATGAAACTAAGCACCCTATTCTGTCTCTGAAATCTAGGTGCAAAACAATCATTTTCAAGACCAAATTACTAGTTAACTACATAATATAAAGGTGACCTTTGAAAATTTGCCAATTGCCTTATATAACTAAGTCAATATTTGCAGTTGGATAACCCCACAGTTTAGAGTAATAAAGGTATTACCTACAGTAAGTATAGGCAAGTAGGAGAGGAATATTGTAGACAATGAGCTAACCCTAGCCATTAATTTTAGTTGTCAAGTGTTTAAAAGGGCCATCATCGTTATAAATGACAGAAATCATTTTTTTAATGTTAAAATCATGCTAGCTTTAAGAGAAAATAATTAAGCGTGTTCTTAACTTATCTGTAGGGCTAAAGTATTGCTCAACACATGCTGTATAAAATTGCCCATTGTTCACAGTACTATGGAATTGATAGACACTTGCTTTTGGAATGTTGACTTGAAAAGGAAGTAACGCCTATATCATGCAGTCCCTGCAAAAAGCATAAGAAATACAATCCTAGAGGGGTTTCTAAGTGGCCACAAGATGTCCTCATTTTTATACAAACATCCAGATGGATAACAGTACAGCTGGTTGGCAGTCAGTTGTGTCATACCACTCCAAGTAAATACCTGTCATAGTGGACCAAAATTTTCTGGCAGAGAAGCAGGTTGCTTTTTACAGAAGGAAATTCAATACTGTACCTCACTGCAGTTGCTACAGGGCTATACTCTATATCTGAGTCTTAATTTGAATACACCTGGAAATGCTCTCTCACTGAACTTTCAGAAAAGCTGTTCCTTGACCCGTGAAAGGTCCCCTGCCTTTGGCAGTGTTTCAACAAGATGGGTCTCAAGCCTGAAATTTTACTGGGCTCTGGCCAGCTGGTCTAATGAAATTTCATTTGCATTGTTGGGTTAGGGGTGACCTAGAATACACTGCTCCAACTCTGTGCACAATGAAATCTCATAACTCGTGAGATCTAAAGGCAGCCAACAACCTAACAGACTGATAGGGTTGCTGAAAGACTGAGATGGATTTCATAAAAGATAGGAAGCCCTTTTGGTGATTAGGGGAGATAGAATGGAGATAATTAACTGAACTACTGTAAGAAGATTTTACCAGAATCAGTTCACCTATACATCGTGCAAATACAGTGGCACATTTGAACTCTGATAAAGAGAAACATCATTTATAGAGAAGTAGAATGAAAGTTCCTGATTGTTTTAAGGCATTGCAATGGGCAAACAGCAATTCAGATTACAGTGAAGGGTGAAAATTAAAGGTTCTATGGTGTGAGGGTCCCAAAGTAAAAGAGTCCCAGCTTAGCAGGGCAGGCTCGGCAAATCTCTTGAGAACTGGTTACCACACAGTCAGTTGATTGGTGACCTAGCAATCTCTCTCAGCTCTATCTCCTTCACCTGAGTATCCATCCATCCAGATCTGAATAAGAGCTCAGTGTAGCTTGAAAGCATCTCTCTTTCACCAACAGAAGTTCGTCCAGTAGGAGATATTACCTCACCCACCTCATCTCTCTAATATTGCTCACTCACTCCTTCCCAACTTCAGAGGCTGGGCACCCTTCTCAATACAGAGGTCCCTTTGTATCTCTCTTCCTTAATTCTGAATTATGTACTGAAGACTTTAGAAAGAAAAAATATTAAAAAGTAACTGGACTCTGCAAATATAAGGAAAATCAGTGTCACCTGGAGCTCAGACATAGATTCTACAATGATGGGAGGTGTACAAATATTAAATCATCATCCTTGAAAAGAGTCCTTTTATATTATATTTGGAAAGAGGTCCCTTTGAATTATATGTTTACTTTATTGCTGATAAATCATAGGGTATCTTTAAAAAATATAGTATAAGAAATATGGTACAAACTTCCATTTTCCTGGTACTGGCTTAGCAATTCTTTCTTTTATGCCACTGCTCAGTGTGAAATTAACTGTGTTCAGATGACACATGAGAGGGCAACTGGTGGGGGAAAATGAAAGCGTTTTAGGGGTAGAAGGGTTGTGCTGGGCTGGAGGGAGAATAATGCTTTCTGAGGTAAATTCCAGTTTAAACTAAACACCTGACACCCTAATTAAAACTGGAAATAAAGCTCCAGAGAGGTGTGACTCCAATAAGGATGATTTTGTGACTGGATGTTTAACAATGTGAGAATCATGTTAACAGAACATAAATTTAACATTAATTTCCCCTCTCATTTTGGCTGAAATGATGACATATTCTGGTATTTTACTTTATTTTAAACTGTTTATAAGTGGTTAGCTTTAGGTACACATAGCTGAAAACAGCTACAGGTTATGATTTAAAACTAAAGGGATATGTTTTAAAAGTGTGACCTGGAAGGACTCTGAATAAATCCTGGTGTTTGTGAGTGGGATTTGTGCTCATGGCTCCTGAGCACCATGTTAAAAATACATCCAAGGGCTGGTCTACACTGACAACTTCCACCTGCATACCTGTGTCTCTCAGAGGTGTGAAAATATCACACCCTGAGAGATGTAGCTATGACTACCTAACCCCTGGAGGAGGCAGTGCAAGATCAACAGAAGGAACGATTCTTCCATTGACTTAGCAACCGCCTCTCAGAGACGAGGTAGATTAACTACGGGGACAGGAGAACCCCTCCCTATTGTTGTAGTCAGGGTCTAGACTGCCGTGCTGCAACTGCAGCACTTTAAATGTAGATATCGCCATAGGCTGGTCTTCACTAGAAAATTAGGCCGGTTTAACTATGCTGCTTAGGGGTATAATAAATTCACACCCCTGAGCAGCATTGTAAGCTGACCTAAGTCCCCACGTAGACAGCACTAGGTCGATGGAAGAATTCTGTTGATCTACCTGCTGCCTCTTAGGGAAATGGGTTACCTATAGTGACAGGAGAACCCCTTCCATCCGCTAGGTAGTGGCTACTCTGAAATGCGACAGCGGCTTATCTGTTGCCACTGTAGTGTTTTAAGTATAGACGAACCCTCAGAAACTTTACATTACACTGCTAACGAGTGTTAGCTTGGTGGCAGGTTCTGTTTCTAGCACATGGGGGATACTCACACCAGCCAACTGAATGTTTCCAAAGTGGAGACCTTTGTATTTTCTAATCAGCTGCAACTTTTTAGCTACTGCTTTACAAGTCCTCTGCTGTGAAAGCTGGCATGTGTAAAAACAGTGGCTCTCCTTCGACGTGAATAGGAAATGGCTGATTCACACAGCAAAAAACCTGCAAACTGGTAGCCAAGTGTGGAGTTTTAAACCTTAAAACAAAATACCATGCAATAGCGGTTAAATGCTGCTTCATCTAGACAGAGCGCTAAGACTCGGAGGAGGAGCTGAAAGGGACAGTCAAATACTACCCAAGGCTCTTATCAAAGCTTTGGCACTTTTAAATTTGACAAATCTTGAAACTGCAGGCTGTGCAGAATAGTGTTGAACTGAGAAGCAACTGTTTTTAAAACACCCCCTCCAAATCTCTATCAACATCTTGAACAACCTTGGAGATTCCTCCCATCCTGTTCTTTTATAACACTTTGCCTTGAAATGTAGTCCAGTAGTATTAAAATATCAGATTCCCTGTAACCTCCTCAGATTAAACTGCATACCCAACTGGAATGTCCAAGTCACAGTAATACACCTATGTTCCAGTTCTATAGTTATTGCATACCCAATACTCCACTGGACTTCGATGAGAGCATAAAAGCTGTAGGAACTTAACACTAAATAGCAAAATCTTCAGTATTCCACATTCCTTACAGAAGCAGAACTGAGTTCCACATATACAGGGAAAAGAGAATAACAGAGTTGAAATTCACCACACCAATCTGAGAGCAGCATTTTCCCCTCACGTTGCTACAAGAAAGGCTAATCACATATACATCTCAGGCTAGATTGTACCATTATTTAGCCACTAACCCTCCAAAGAGGCAATGCATTACACTACTCCAGGAGAAGCAGAATTTCTTTAATGCTGGTCCTTATGCACAGAGGAAGAGCAATTTGCTCCATCCATACTACGCTATGGTTTGTACTTTTTGATAACTTTTTGTTCAACTATGTTTCATATGCAAATTATTAAGACAAGCATTGGCCTAAATTTTCAAACTTGAATGCATCAAGTTAAGCACCTAAAATCTATATTGAGGCACCTACATAAAAATGGTCTGATTTATAGAGCTCCCACCACTCCCATTTACACTGATTGTATTAAAGGTGCCTAAACAGATTGAGATGCCTAACTTGATGCATCCAAGTTTTAAAATGTTGATTATTGTACATAACCTTCCCCCCAAAATATCTGAAATACTAGTTGCCCCATCAACCTGCAGGTGCTGTCGACTGAGTCCTCTGGACAGTGGTGATTGCAGTGACACTGCAGTGGCTTCTGGGGAGGAGCAGGTGCTGTACTCTCACCATCTTCCTTTCTGTTCTCCAAGTTCAACTGTCCAGAACTCCGCAAATACGGTTTGTCTAGAACACTGGCTACAAAAGAAAGAAGAAATGTAAGTTTCCAGTTTTAAGATGACTCTAAAAGTGTAATCGTGGGGTTTTATGTTTATTGTGCCTCAATGATTCCATATTAAATTTGCTAATTGTATATATTTTCTAACAGCCGTCCATACAACCTCAAGTGGGGGCTGAGAATCAAACTGTTCCCCCCCGCCTCTTCTCCCCCGCTTTGGTGCATCATTACCAATATCAGATTCTGTAAGACAAATTCCGTACTTGGTTACACCACTACCTTCAGTGGAATGGCACAGTTGTGACAGAGGGCAAGGTTTGGTCCTGTAATTTTAGTAATAGTTTATTGATGGTGAGTAGATGGAATAGAATCCAGCTCTCTCCCCCAAATTTATGTTGCCTCTTCAATTAAAAAAAAACTATTAAAAAAAACTTATTTTTGTCACCAAAATCAAGGATATATTACTTTAAATATACATAGTATACTCTATTAAGTAAGGAAGTGCCAGTTTTTAATATAGTAACTATAGAGTACAAATGCACTTTAGGATGAACAATTCCAAGCCTTACAGAGGTTATTAATCCCTTCTCAAACCAGCAAACATGAGGTGATTTAGGGCTTTGTCTTTTTGGAGGTGATGGTGGTGGGAGGGGGGTCAAAGGATTTTCTCTTTTTCAGTAATACTTACGTAGCACTTAAAACTAACATAGACTTAGAATTTCAGTCTCGAGGACAAAAAAATTAGCCTGGCATTAAAACCAGCATTGGTAGTTTCTTACTTTTAATTTTCTCCCTCCTCCCCCACCTGTAATCTCTTTCAAGTGTCTTCTGGAGCCAACTCTCAACCTGTGGAGCTTAGACAGCATCTGGATAAACCCCCCACATTCTTCTCTTACTTTTTTATTTACAATCTTTAAAAACCATGTGCATACTCTTGATTCCTGGTCTGTTTCTCTTGATCCAACCAAACACTTTTTCTCATGCCTCCAGCAGGTCTGCAGGGAATGAGCATAGTTTCCTCAGCAGCGACCATTCCTTAGCACTGTGGGTAGCTGTGATGCAACTGAGGACAGGACAGGGAGACTAGCTTTTTTCCTCTGCTCCCTCCATTGGTGTGGAGTGGCTGGGCAGAAAAAACTGAGGAGGAAGCAGAGGTAGGGTAGCAGAAAGCAGCTGCTCAGCACTTTAATGGCGAGAGGGGACAGGGATAGAAGAGGATGGCAGAGGCTGAAAGGGTAAAAGGCTAAAGGGATAGGAACCATAGGGCTATCCCCCTCAACCTTTTCCCCTCGTTAGGCCCAGTCTCCTCCTGGGACTCACGGGGCGCTTTCAGGTTTCAGGCTGGATCAATCTCTCTGCACCTGGATAAATTCTGCACACAGAGCTTATCTTTTCCATCTCAATGAAACCTGTCCAGATAACAGCTACAATGGCTGTACAAGCTTTAGTGTTCTCCTCATTCATTAATGGGAGATATAAATGAACAAAATCTTCAGCAAACCGGGAAAAAGGGTTCTGAGCTCATAAGCTTTGATAAAAAAGTGTGACCTGATGGTGAAATGCCTGAGAACCACTGATCTAGAGAGAAAATTTAGATTTGGGGACACTATAGCCTGCCCATTCCAATTTCACCTCCATGGACTATGGCAGAAAATATTAAACTATCCTCATCATGAAAAACATTTGAATACAACCACTAATGTAATGCATGTGAAATCTAAACAAAAGCCCACAAAATGTACATTAAAAGGCACATGAAATATACATTAATGGCCTGATCTTGGAAGGTGCTCAACAGCCTCACATCCCACTGAACCCCACGAAAGCTTTGAGTACTCGGCACTGCTGAAAGTCAAACCAAAAACTCACTGTGAAGTATCCATAACATAAAACATTTGCATTTGGTGCACAATACACCTGGCTTCCTCAGAGTCCCGTAGCTGCTTTTTAAAAAAAAAATCTTAGCAAAATCAGAAATTAAAACCAATTTACACAAGGAATTCACTGCATCTGATGTATTCTCTACTTTCCCATCGCTATGATTAATATTAAGTATTTTCTTTTTAAAATAAATTATATTTGCTTTATGATCTGCCTCTATTTCTCTAAAAGTGTTACATTTGTATTTATCATATTTAAATTCCAACCTATATGCAACAAATTAACATCAATAAATGTTCCTTTTGTGGGACACTGGAACACAGATTTTTAAAATTAGCCTGGCACTAAGTCCTCTTTCAACAAGTAGTCACAAAGCAGGTTTTCTGACTATATTATATTGTTATTTGTGGATAAAAACTCAACTTTTAAAATGTTCCAGTCAAATATTTTCAGACGTCTGGCTCATGGGGCAGGGAATCTAAATAAAAATATTAAAAGTAATACTGAGTGAAAACACTAGGCTCTGATTTAATCATGACATTTTTCTGGATTTATCTACTAGCCAGCCAGAGCTTTTTATGGCAAAAATTACAAAATGGTAACATTCTAAGTCTAACACAAATAATGGATCTGGAACAATTAAATATCATAGTATGTCTCTGAAGCTATCAAATTTAGACAAGTAAATGCCTTCTTCACTATAAATGCAACCTGAGTTCTTTCCGTTTCTCACAAATATCAGAAGACAATCCACTGGGCAGAGACTGATGTGCAGACAGCAATACAGTGTGACATCAATCAATTTTGATCTAGAACAACTACTCTCAGTGAATCCAGCAACTACCGGCAACCTAATGAATTAATTTAGGTCTCAAAAAATATAACACAAGACTTCTAACTTTTCTAAATCCTGCACTTGCCCATTCACTTACTAAATTATTTTTCAATTTCATTGTCATAAAATGTCTATTTTTATTAAAATATGAAAAATCACATAACACTTATACTGCATGCACTGCAGAATGATTACATCTGAACGACCAAAATTACAGCACTGAAATGATTGTTTTATGGGAAAGGGAAATTGTTAACTGTTAACTCACTGTTCTTTACAGTCAGTCATCAGATAAAAGAATTTTCACACTTTTTTTTTGGCAAATAATCAGCTATGACAATGTAGCTCTTAAAGGAAGCTGTAACAAAGGATGCCTTAACACAGCCACAGTATTGCTGATGAGATGTTACTGGTGATGATCATGTACTGAAGAAGAAAAACAGAATGACGAACAGGCTTCCATCATCCTATGCTCACTGTTGCTGTAAAACTGAAAAGAAGGTACTGCATATTTTTATTAAAAAACTGAGTAAATTAAATTTGGCATGAAGAAAAATAATCTTCCCTTTAAATAATATGATGCAGTATTACGAAGACCAAAGTTGAGGTTGTAATGCATTTTACTTGATAATTTAATACATCTGATGGAATACTGATATTTTGGAATATCAGTGGAAATGTAATATGTTTTATGACATTATCTTTTCTAGGCTTTTTTGGCTGTGCTGTTCACAAGTTCTTGCAGTCCTTACTCAGGCAAAATTCCTACTGAAGTCATCAATTTTGGATTTCTCTCTTTGCATAGATCAAATTTTATCAAAAAAAGTCATGACACAAATACTGTTTGTAGTGTTGTAGCTATGTTGGTCCCAGGATATCAGACAGACAAGGGGGCTGAGGTAATATTTTTATTGGCCCAGCTTCTGTTGATGGAAGGGACAAGCTTTTGAGCTGCGCAGACCTCTTCCTCAAATCTGGAGAAGGTAACCAGTGTCACAGCTAAATACAAGGTAGGACACATTGTTAGTCATAAGATATTTTTACACATGTTGTAAGAAATCCCTTAAAATGAAGTGGCATTTAACACCTCTACAGTCATAGGACAAAGGAGGGTTAGTAGGCAGCAAGGTATGTTACAAATTGTCATGAGGCAGAAAACCAGCATCTCTGTGAAGTCCATGGCTTTTAAGGTACAGCAGAATTACAAATTTAAATTCCCAGACTCATCTTTTGAAGGTGCTCTGCAAGTTCCTCTGAGGATGAGGACTGAAAGGTCAGATATAGAATGGTTGCTTTATGAAGTGTTTGCCCATGGGTGATCAGGTGTTTTTGTCTTTTATCATTTGTGAGTTCATCTGAGAGCATAGTGATTTGTCTGGTTTCACCTATAGAGGAGTTGTTGGGGCATTTGATGCACTGGATGAGGTACACCACATGTTGTGATAGAGCTTGAAAGGCATGCTGGGTATACTGATCACTGTAGCTGTGGACATGCCTCTGTAGATTTGGCATTGTTATTCTGGAAGTGTATGGTGCTACTTTGAATTGGTATGTCCTGGGTGGGGAGCTTCCATATAGGGTATCATAGAATATCAGGGTTGGAACAGACCTCAGGAGGTCCTCTAGTCCAACCCCCTGCTCAAAGCAGGACCAATCCCCAGGCAGATTTTTGCCCCAGATCCCTAAATGGTCCCCCTCAAGGACTGAACTCACAGCCCTCAGTTTAGCAGGCCAATGCTCAAACCACTGAGCTATCCTCAAACAATTACAATCCATGCTTGATGGAAATCCCATCCTGAAAGAAATCTTACCAGAAGTTTGAATGCCCCTCTTCTGGCCTTCAAACAACCTCCCAACCTCATCAAGCTCATCACCAGAAGCAAGCTCCCTACAGACTACTACTTTGTGTTGTACAATGCATCAACCATAAGGACCCCCACTCCCCAGCAAGCAACATTCATAGATAAGTGGGTTAAAGAGCATGACAGGGTTTGAATGGAGGCCTTATTAATTCTGAGAGGACCAGACTGAGGTCCCATGATGAAGTAGGTAGGAAGGAAGGAAGCAGGAGGGATAGCTCAGTGGACTGAGCATTAGTCTGCTAAACCCAGGGTTGAGAGTTCAATCCTTGATCCAGCACAAAAATCTGTCTGGGAATTGGGCCTGCTTTAAGCCTGGAGTTGGTCTAGATGATCTCCTGAGGTCCCTTCCAACCCTGATATTCAAAGGTTCTGATCAGACCTTCCAGAAAAACAATAGTCATAGGAAGATAGAGTGGTTGCCAACTGGAGGATGACATGCACTTATAGCCACTAAGTATACCCATAGGGAACTAAAGGAAAAACCTGAAGTCCTTAAGGAAAGAAAATATTCCAAACTGGTGGGGAAGGTAGAGCCCTCTGGGTTTTCTGGAGATGCTGACACAAGACCAAGAACCTTTTCCACTTAGCTGTGTAGCCCTTTCTAGTAGGCTCCTACTATTGTTAAGAATGGCCTGAGCCAATTCTGAACATATCCTTTCTGGATTTGATGCCTATCCAAATTCCAGGTTGTCAAGTGGAGGGAAGCTGGATTGGGATGCATACCCTGGCCTGTGTCCACAGGTCCAGGAAGAACTGCATGCTGATGTATAGGCATGTTGATATCTGTAGGATGCTGAGAATCAGAATTATCTGGGTCACCTGGGAGCAATCAGGATGACCACTGCTCCATCTTGCTTGATCTTCCTCAGAATCCAAGGTAAGAGTGGAAGGGGTGGGAAGGTGTACCAACCAAGGTATTAGAAGTGTCTCACCTCTGAAGCCCTGACCTTCAGCTTCCCTGGAATAGTAAATGAGGCATTTTTCTGTTCTCTTGAGACACAAACAGATCCCAAGATGGTGACTCCCATTGATGAAACATGATCTGTACCATGGAATTGTGTAGTTCCCATTCTTGGTCCTTGGAGACATGTCTGTGATGGGTTCAGTCACGGAGACCACCTTGGGACTGTCAGCTGACATGCTGAATTTACCTCTGAGCCCATTTTCCATGGAAGCCTGGGACTCCAGAACCCTGCCTTGTTGAACCAGACCATCACTTCCCCTAGGTCAGTCTTTGTTCCACAGGTGAGTCCAGGTTTGTTGTTGTAGGGAGAATGAGGTACCATCATGATGTCATTTCCCCCTTTTATATCTTCTTCTCATTCACTGGGAAGTTCATTTGCTGTGACCTGGGTAGCACTGTGTAGTGCTATCTCTGAGAGGTTTCTATTGTACACAGTTCCTGGGGTAATCCTTGTGCTTGTGTGCATTTCCTCAATAAGCCATTAACATTGTTTGGCCTTTTTACTGTTATACCTGAAAGGTTGCTTGTGGGTGTTTTCAACCTCACAATATGTTTCAGTAACACATACATGGCCAAACTTCATAACTTCACATACGATGACAGCGCATACAATCCAATGAGATATTAATGTCTAGCAGATCAAGATTTTTAGAATGATAGCTCAACAAGGCATAATTTGTGCAAAATATATCCTAATTATATGACAGTGGTGTGTATGGAGTGCCCAGGAAGGAGTAGTACCTCTGATGGGGGGGACTTGTCGTACCCCTTCGGCGGTAGTCCGTCCAATTTGGTCCCCACCTGTCACTCAGCTCTCACCTGTGGCTCCAAGTAGCTGCACCATGTGCAGTGGCCACACCCTGGGCAACAGTTTCGACAGGTCAGCCAAACCAGGTGAGTGTAACTGATGGGACTCAAATCCTCAGTGAATTAGGGATATGCCTACCCGCATGCGACATCAGCTCCGGCGGATTGGGCGAAAGAGATCAATATGATCCAACGGCCAAGAAGGTGGTTCTGCAACGCTTTGTGGAAAGCGAAGGGCTTGACGAGGCACAAAAGACGTCAAGGCCATCCACTACAACCAAAGAAGTTACCAGTTGTGACGTTTTTTCGTACCATTGGTGTTTGGCTTCTAAGGTTGAGAGAGTGGGATTGCTCCTGTGCAACTGCTCTACCACTTAAAAAGCTTTCAAGCACAGGTCCCGTGCAAATCATCAAACATCATCATACCACCCAAGTCCTGTGGTGATGGGGGAGGGGCAAGGCGACAGGTGGAGGTTACCACTGGTAGTCGTAGTCCGAATCCTGCACGCAGGCAGCCTGTGGATAGGTGGTCGTCCAGCTCTGTACTTGAGGCTGCAGAGTTGCCCGGCAGCATCCCAGGCGTCTGAGCAGCACTAGCAGCATTACACAGCGTGATCATCAGCATCTAGGAGAATGAAAACATACCACAGGACCTCCACGACGCTACTATTGTCTCTCTTTTCAAGAACAAAGGCAGCAAAGCAGAATGTGGAAATTACAGAGGCATATCCCTCCTCTCCGTTGGAGGGAAGATCATCGCCCGCATCATCTTGAACCGCCTAATAGCCAGTATTTCCGAGGCAAATCTACCTGAAAGTCAATGTGGTTTCCGACCTGGCCGGAGCACAGTCGACATGGTGTTTGCTGTCAGACAAATACAAGAGAAGTGCATTGAACAGAACATGCACCTGTATGCTGTCTTCATAGATCTGACAAAGGCATTTGATATCGTCAACAGGGAAGCCCTTTGGACTATTCTAACGCGACTTGGCTGTCCAAGAAAATTTGTCCAGATTATACGCCTTTTTCATGACAGCATGACAGGCAAAGTATTGTCTGATGGAGACACATCTGCCCCCTTCAACATCATCAACGGCATGAAACAAGGATGTGTTCTCGCTCCTGTCTTATTTAACCTGTTCTTTGCATGTGTCCTCAACCATGCAATGAAAGATCTGGATCGAGGTATATATTTGAAATACCGGCACGATGGTTCACTTTTTGACCTCCGTCACCTGAATGCAAAGACTAAGACAGTGCAGAAACTCCTTCTTGAGGCATTTTTTGCCAATGACTGTGCCCTCATGGCTCACACTGAAAATGATCTTCAGCACATTGTCAACAAGATTGCCGAGACCTCGCAACTCTTCGGACTAACTATCAGCCTCAGAAAGACAGAAGTTCTCCATCAACCTGTACCTGGATCAAATGCTTCTGTCCCAAGTATCTCCATTGATGGCACTCAGCTTAAAGTAGTGGAGAACTTTAAAAACCTGGGTAGTGTCATATCCAGTGATGGATCACGGGATAATGAGATCAATGTGTGAATATCCAAAGCAAGCCAGGCACTTGGCTATCTGCATGTCAAAGTTTTAAACCACCACAACATCCGGATGTCAACAAAACTGCTTGTGTACAGAGCTGCTGTTCTTTCATCTCTTTTGTATGGGTGTGAAACATGGACACTATATAGGCGTCACATCAAGCGCCTGAAGCAGTCCACATGCGTTGCCTCCGCAACATCATGAAGATCCACTGGCAAGACAAAGTGCCCAATCTTGAGGTCCTCAAGAGAGCCCAGATGACAAGCATCGAAATGATCATAGAATCATAGAATATTAGGATTGGAAGGAACCTCAGAAGGTCATCTAGTCCAACCCCCTGCTCAAAGCAGGACCAATCCCCAGATTTTTACCCCAGTTCCCCAAATGGTCCCCTCAAGGATTGAACTCACAACCCTGGGTTTAGCAGGCCAATGCTCAAACCACTGAGCTATCCCTCCCCCCCCTTCATGATGATCATGAAGTCACAGCTACGTTGGACTGGTCAGGTCAGCCGCATGGATGCCAACAGAATCCCCTGCCAGCTTCTCTATGGTGAGCTCTCTCAGGGCATCCAGCATATAGGTCGTCCACGAAAACGTTACAAGGACACCATCAAAGCCAATCTGCAGTACAGCAGTATCAAACCCAGGGACCTTGAGGACGCCACCAGCGACAGAACACAGTAGCGTGCAACAGTCAGAATTACCTGCATCGCCTTTGAGGAAGACCACTGCCGGCGTCTACAAGAGGCACGCGAACGACGTCACAGGACACCAGCAGTGCACAACCCACGGACTGTGAACCTTCCATGCACCATCTGCAGCCAAATGTGCACCTCTAGAATTGGCTTGTATAGCCATCAGAGGGCAAACTATGAGACCAACAACAGATGATTTGCTCAGATTTGTCATCATCGGATCAATGGGCTACCAAGAAGATATGACAATGGTGAATAAGGGGGTGCCAGGGTGTCACAGTATGCTTGTCTAGATGTCTTCTTGGGGGTGGTGATGGGGAAATGAAGGGGACCATCATATACACTTGCACTCTGTGGAGGGAGCGAGATTAGCTTGTCCAGGCAACAAAGGCAGGGTCTGGTGAAAGGTGTCACATAGATACAAGATACGTGCATGGCTATGTGATCTAAAAGGATGATACATGAATGGATTGATGTCTGCAGCCTCAGCTGGAGCTGAGTGACCAGATCCTTTACGGACTGGCATCTGTCTCGAGGAAGATATGATTTGGAACTGAGAGAGTCCAGCGTTGCCCCAATAATCTGTATAGTCTGCATGGGAACTAAAATGGACTTTTTTGTGTTCACACAGATTCCCAGAGAGCATGAGAGATTGAGAAGGGATGAGGTGGCTGTCAGTACCTCTTGCTGAGATTTCCCAGACAGTAACCAGTGGTTGAGGTAAGGGAAAATTGAAGATCTGTGCAATGGAAGTGAGCTGCCATGACTGAGAGTACCCTTGGTGCTGTTGCAAGGCCAAAGGAGAGCACTCTGTGCTGACAGTGATTCATACCTATAGTGAACCTCAGGCATCTTCTGTCTGAGGGATGGATGTATGTGGAAATAGGCATCCTTCATATCAAGAGCTGTGAACTAGTAGTTTTTGTTCAGTTTTTGTTAAGTCATGGTGACCATCCTGAATCTCCATCTGTGGATAAAGACATTGAGCTGTCTGAGATTAAGATGGGTCTCCATCTTCCCTTCTTTTTGAGGATGAGGAAATATTTTGAGTGATAACCATTTCCCCAGCGTTAAGGAGGCACTGGATCTGTGGCTCTCTGGTGAAGGAGGGATTCTATTTTGTGAATGTGCAATCTCTCAACACAGTGGTCCCTGAAAAGGGATGGGGAATGGAGTTTTGGAAGGGGAAGGGAGAGCAACTCTATGGTCTAGCCAGTATGAACAATGTTGAGAACCCATTTGTCTATTTCAGAGTAGTAGCCATGTTAGTCTGTATCAGCAAAAGCAACGAGGAGTCCTCGTGGCTCAGGTATACTCCTAACTTAAACTGAATTGGCTTGGTAAGGCAACTCCCATCTTTTCATATGCTATATATTTATACCTCCCTACTGTATGTTCCACTCCATGCATCTGATGAAGTGGGTTTTAGCCCACAAAAGCTTATGCCCAAATAAATTTGTTAGTCTCTCAAGTGCCACAAGGACTCCTCATTTGTCTATTACCATCTTCCAAGCTTGGGAGAAATGAGTTAGATGGGCACCAAATTGTGTATTAAAATTCTGAGTAAAGGGACACGATATCTGGAATGATTCGCAGATCTCTAAGGCCCAGTCAAAAGTGTTCGTTAGCAGGAGGCTGAGGTTGGAAAGAGGAAGATGGGGGGAATATTTACTTGCTCCACTGCACCCTCTGTCATTTCAGTGGTGGCTCATAGCCCCTCAGATGATTAAGAGTTGAAGTGCTAGTTATTGTTTATATCACTGGGGCTTGTGGAATTTCCTCCTTGGTGCTTAGGTATAGATCTCCAGTGAGTGGAGGATTGTCCATGAGTCCTTCAATGAGTGTAACGAATCATTCGACTTCACACTGACTGGAGGATTTGCCCTTTGAAGAGAGCATGGTACATCCATCAGGTGTCTGTGTTATCTCCATCCATTGAAGGTTGGAGGGATGATCTGGCAATCAATTCACCTTCCTCAATAAGTGCTTGGAACTGCACTCTATCCTCCTGCGGGAGATTGTCAGTGAATTCCATGAATATGAAATAATTAACAAAATCATATTTAGACATTAATACGCTGACAATTTGCTACGTGGCACTGCAGGCTGGTTGAAGTAAAAATATTCCAAACAGATCCAAATGTTTACCTTCCTTATCAGAAGGGGTGGATGTTGCTATCTTCTTTCAGTGACTGCTTGGACTATTAAGGAGTTTGGGACAAGGTGGATAAATAAATTCTGATCCTGTGGCTGGTACAAAGTCTTTATTTTCTATCCCTTTTGGAGTGGGAGTGCATGTGGCTGGAACGTGTCAGACCACCTTGGAGGATTCTAAGATGGCTTCATTAATGGGGAGTGTCACTCCACAGAATGCTGAGGAATTTGGAGTGTCTCTTGCACTTTCTCCATGTGTCAGCGATCTTCATTAACAGGCCTTGGAATTACGGTCCCCAATAATGCTAGTCACAGAAGCTGATTAATAGCTGAGGCAGTTCCCATAGCATGGGGTACCACTGGTCCCAAGAGGGGTATGTTGTCTTATAAAAATGGGAGAGAACCCAACAGACTCTGGATGTCTATCTGGGAAAACCTCCTGCCTTGGCATAGGTAGTAATACTTTGTCACTAGTGTCAGATCTATCCAAGGAGGAAAGAGTTGGTTCCAATTCCCTGGGCAGTGCCATTGGTACCATGAATCTTGTGATATCATGGCTAGTGGAAGATACTGGAAAGTAACTCTCTCTTTCACATCCTCCCTGGACTGGGGGTGTTATGATCTCTCTTGTGAGGACTGGATCCAAGAGGATGGCAGACTCCAGATCTGGGAGGAGGAGGATATCCTCAGTGGCAATGTATTTCTACCCAGCCATGGCGAGGTGTGGAGGTTCTGTCCTTTCATAGCAGTGGAGTTGGCTTGGTTCAAGTTCTCTATCTTGCAGTGCGCCAATCCTTATTGCCGTGCACCAATACCACTGATGTAGGAGGCACTTGCTGCTTTTCTTTTGTCGGTTCCATGGATGGTCCCACTTGTGCAGATGGTGTTGGTCTTGGAGCTCTTTTGCTTTTTGGAACTGGAAGATTGGTACCATGCCCCTTGTGTGCTCATGAGCCTTCTATTCCAGGATGCAGTGTCTCACTTGACTTTGATAGTGTCAGGGAAGAGGTCTTCTTGGAGGTGGACCAGGAGGGGGATTTCTCTCATCTCTTATGAAAACGTTTTCTACTCTCTTAACGTTCCTATGTGGAGGACTCTTCAGCTCTGCTCCTATCATCCCCTGAATCAAAAGTCACCATCTCAAAAGCATGCTTCTCAGTGCCTCTGTCCATTGCATAGAAGTGTCTGCCCAACCGACTCAGAATGGGGCACCATCCACAAGAAATCTTTGGAGCCTACAGTCATGGGCTTGGTGAGTTCTGCTAGTGAAGGATCAATCCTTGTTGCACTGAGAGCAGATGCACTGAGGGAACAGAGGCACTTTAGGTAGTTGCTGCTGACCGGGAAGGACAGGGTACAGGAAAGAGAGTTCCTGAATCCCAAGATCTTGGGCACACTAGACATACTGTATTGGGTGAGAGGACAGACTTTTCAAGCCCCAAACTTATCCTGACTAGCTAAATACTAAGAAACTATCTAAAACTATCTACAAAGTAGCGAAAAAAGGGACTATTCACAATTATTTACAGTAACTCCTCGCTTAATGTTGTAGTTATGTTCTTGAAAAATGCGACTTTAAGCGAAACGATGTTAAGCGAATCCAATTTCCCCGTAAGAATTAATGTAAAATGGGGGGGCTAGGTTCCACAGAAATTTTTTTCACCAGACAAAAAACTATATATTATATAGATATACCCACAGTATACATTTTAAACCATTTAATACTGTTCACAGCTATGATGATTGTGAAGCTTGGTTGAGGTGGTGAAGTTAGAGGGTGGAAGAGGGAGGGATATTTCCCAGGGAATGCCTTGCTGCTAAATGATGAACTAGCGCTCGCTCGGCTGAGCCCTCAAGGGTTAACACATTGTTGTTAATGTAGCCTCTCACACAAGGCAGCATGAACATGAGGGAGGGGAGACAGCATAGCAGTCAGAGACAGACACACATTTTGTGTGTGGGTGGGAGAGAGAGAGATGCACCCTTAAGTAAGCTGACCCATTCTTAAGTGCATTGTCTTTTTAAGTGGATCACGAAGTTGAGACAGCAGCTGCTGCCCCATGCTCTCTCTGTCTCTCTTTGTCGGTGTCCCCTCCCTACTCTATATGGAGAAGGGGTAAGCGGGGTGCAGGAGCGGGGGGAAGGGGACACCCTGACATTAGCTTTCCCCCCTCCCCCATCGCACAGCAAGCAGGAATCTCTGGGAGCAGTTCCAAGGCAGAGAGCAGGAGCAGCACATGGCAGTGGGGGGAGGGACAGCTGAACTACTGGCAATTGATAGCCTGCAATTGATAGCCTGCTGGGTGGCTGCATCACAACGAACTTAGGGGAGCTGATAGGAGGGCTGCCGGTCCACCCTGGTTACAAGCCCCAACCAGCTAGCTGCAATGGGCTGCTGTTCCTGCAAGCAGTGGACAAAGCAGGCACGTTATATGGGAGAATTGCGCAACTTTAAACAAGTGTGTTCCCTAATTGATCAGCAATATAACAATGAAACAACATTAACTGAGACGACTTTAAGTGAGGAATTACCATACATGTAAACTGTTGAAGAAGGTAGCAAATGCTGCAGACATGGAAAGCCACCATCTCAGACCATGGGCACTAAAAAGAAACTGGAGATGCAGTTGGCCTGCAATGCCCCTTACGCCCTCAGTTTGGAGGAAGAGGGCACAGGCACAGACCTACGGACACTGCTAGCAAGAGTCTTCTGATCTCAGTAGCATGGAGCGCATGTGTACCCACAATGGAATAGCTCTAGGGACCATCACTTGCAGAAGAAGCTGCAGTTATTTCTATTTTCAAGCTGCAAAACCTGATGCCTTTCCCTATGTGTTGGCAGGTCACATAGCAAATTCCGAATGCCACTATCTCCAGATTAAATAAATATCATTGCAAGCAGAGTCCTGAAAACTGTTCTGAACACCAGCAAGCGAAGAAAATATAGACAAGAAACAATGCAACCTGATGCTCTTGCTACTAAACTATGCTTTGATATTTGATCTTAAGGAAACATCAAAGATTGCAACGAGCACATCACAGCGTTTTACTGATTATCATTTCAGATGATGATATACCAATTGGCAAATGCGTTAAGTCAATGACATTTGAGACTAAAAGTAATAAAGGACCTTGAACCTCCGCTCTTATTACATACAACTGATAAATCATCATAGTTCCTCTTCCCTATTCCAATTAAAAAGTGATCCAGGACCATCTCACTAGTATCCAGGAGAAAATACTAACTACAAAATCAAAATATCAACTGGAATTTCCCCCCAAAAAGCAGAGACTATATCTGCATATTAAAATATAATTATGACATGTACGTGCCAAGCTTACAAAACACTGCGCCGATAAGTGCCACTGCCCTTTCAACTAATTTTGTTTTAGCTATTCGTGGCTAGAACTAAAACACAGTATCAGTTCAGACTGCACTGCAGAGTAACAAGGCCTTTTTGAAGCAGATTTATATTTGATACATTTCTTTTTCAGTTCCATGACATGAGTTGTTTCATCTCTCCTCTCCTAAGGGCACATTTTCAAATGAATCCCAAGCCAGCTGCAAAATTCATGCATGCAGAATTTAAATACATGCTACCTAGTTGACACAAATTGTGTCCTCTGTGCAGGCAAGTGATTATACACATACACTTGACATTACAAATGTTCAGGACATTTTTGAAATTTGGCTTTCTGATTAATTCATCCTGAATTTTTCCACAACCCCCTATTCGCCAACACTCTCACTGCCCCTTCCCCTGGTGACTGAGGCTCCAGGTATGCTACAGAGCTTACGGGGCGAAGCTGCACCAATGCAGCTGTGCCTCTGTAGAGAGCTCTCCCATCAACTTAATTACTCCAGGCCGCGCAAGCCGTGGTAGCTATGTTGGCAGGAGAAGCACTGTCCACACCGGCACTTAGCTCGGTTTAACTTACGTCACACTGGGGGTGGGGATGGGGGGTGTGGCTTACTCACACCCCTACCAACATAATATACTAACTTAAGCTGTAAATGTATGTAGTGTGAGTTGGGTGGTGGATCAGTTTATCTTGCCAGAAAACACCAACACAGTGTGATGAGTTATTTGATGGGAAAGTGATACCCAACGTCCAAAAATCTCATGGACTTCAGTGACGTGCTAAAATTTCCATATGTTGCTGAATTAGCTGCTCAACCATTTGCAAGAATTTTAACTTCTCTGAGGCAAATGCATCCTGCCAAGCCACCAGGCCAACTAGCAAGTTAGTGTTTTAAGCAACTGAATAACCAACAGTGTAAATTAGTGTACTGTTTACCTGCCAAAATGGGGAGTGAATTGAACTGACTACAGCTCCTGTTGGGCTAACCACACACATGCTGAACAGAGATGCTGCTTTTTGACATGCAATGAAAGTCTCATTCTCTTACAATAACCATCCTCTGAACTGAATGCATGGAAACAGCAAGCAAGGAAAAGAATCTTTAAGTAGTCAGTGAGTGCTGAGGTACAAAACATATCTCTGGCTGAAAAGATGGGTGAATTCAAGAGCAAGTGTCACTGACTTACTCCGTTTGACAGGAAGCTACTACACATCATGTTTCAACTCTGGGGAAAGCTGCTCTATTACACACCAAAATTAATTGCACACATGAAACAACTATCATCAATTTTGACCACAAACAGCAGGGGTATAATTTGCTAAAAGTATTCAAGCAGCCTAAAAGCATTTCTGTGTTTGAAAACCATAGTGCATCTGTTCAGTTCGGCTATGCTGCAGTAGAAGCATATTCACAGCCCTGCATCTTCTGACAATAACATCAAGCAATCAACTGGCCCTTCTGGCAGACTGCCATGGTTTGGGTTCTGGCTTTATTCAGTGGAAGACGCTGTATCAACTGTCTGCTTCCCAGATTTTTTTTTTAAACTAATGCAAGCAAGTCTCTTGAGGTACAGAGTATAGCAGCATTTTCACCTCCTGATATGAAGAAAAAGAAAGCAAGTTACGCAGGGATTCAAAACTTCTAACCAAAAATCAGTCCAGACATGATGACACTCTACAAATCTTGATAGATGCTTACTTAACTTCGTGCAAAGGAAAATCCTAGGACTGCACAGCAAACGTCAGGTCTGAATGTCCTATGTTCATGCTGACTCTCCATTCTGCTGTATTTACATGAGCAGATCTTTCACGGACATCAATTCAATCTCTTACTTCTTTTAAAAAACTGAAACAGTCTGGTCTTTTCCACTTTGGTTTTAATCAATTTCTACTAAGAGACATACTTTGAAATGTTATGAAATAACACTCGTTATTAGTGTTCTATGCACATCTTGCGTCTTTACCCATATTGGAAGAGAGCAGAGTATCAGAGTCAAGGTGTGCATAGCACACTCAGATAAGCCTCACTATTTCATTGATTAAAACACTTAATCGAAAGCCACCAGATGTGTGTTCAACTCATCTCTGCCATTGACTCACTGGGTAACTAAGTGCACTCTGTCCCTCAGTTTCTATATCTGGAACACGGGAATAAAGAAGTCTTACTTAATCTTTGTAAAGATTTTAAGGCTTATGGATAAAAAGCAATTTGTAAATTTTGAGTAAGTTTCCTATAATTAGTACTACTACTTAAAAAAGATCATAAACACAAGTTATAAGACTGGTCTATTTTCATTATCCAGCCAAACAGAAATACAAAATAAAAACAGCTTACAGGGAGAAAAAATAAAAAAAATTGCAAAATTATCTAAAGTTTAAATAATGTATAGTATTATTATGAAACAGGTTAGGTAACTTTTAATATTTATTTTATTTTCCAGACATATCCCCTTCTCCTCACATACATTATAATGACAATGTTCCTTTAAAGCAGAAACCATTGTTCAATTCACCTGTTATTATGGCTAAATATAACAATTCCAAACACTATAAAGCATCAACAAAATACCAACCACCACGGCACTGCAACAGCTAATAATTACTATTAATAAATCCTTCCATGTTAGAAAGGCTTTTAAATTTATGGAAACAGATGAATGAAAAAGCAAATTTTTGAGGAACCAAGACAAAAATATTTCATTTTTTTTGCCAACCCGAGTTCCAGTTATGTCATCTTTTAAAAATCTCTCTCACCTGGATTCTTCTGTACCACAATGTGGAAGGCATTACTTTCTGTGATTTTTACAATACTCTTTCTTTAAACTGATCTCACTTCCTTTTCATAAATAGTGCTAATGAAAGTGTGGGTGGATAACCTTGTTACTGAATGCTTATGAATTCTTAGTGGTCTGACATATATCCTAAGATAATAGACTAAAATTCAAAATGAAAGTAATTTGAACTCTCAGAAATACTTCACCACAGAACTAACAGATTTGGATTCTGAAAAGAGTCTGCACTTAAAATATTTAAGATCTTATTGATATAATTCTCGTTAGGGAAGTTCACAGAGGAACTACAGAGAAAGTAGTAAGAATACATGTATAATAAGTACCAGTCTATCCTTTGCCCCATGGGATAGCTCTGCATCTGCATGCCACTTAAACTAAGCTGCATTCTCTAATCATGTGTTTCCATGTTTGACCTTTTGTCAAAAACCACTGAACTTTTTTCCTTCTTTCAAAAAGCAGCCAAACTCTGAAAACCTCTTTAGAATTCAGCTGAAACCATTCTTTTTTTTTTTTAAAGAGCTTTGTAAGAAAAAAAGCTGACCCTTTTACTTACATTCAATTTCCGTACGCTTGTTATATCAATGCCAGATTCCCCGTGGATGAGAGTCATGTGAGGAGGCACAGAGCTGCTAGGGGGTTCCACTAACAAAACACAGCACCGTATGCTGGGCTAATCCTGCACCTGTGATGAGTTATTCAGCAGCTAAAAAATGAAGTCCAGAGGGTGATTGCTTAATACAGCTCAGCTGTTTTTCTCAGTACTCTCTTTGATTGTAAGCTAGCAAGCAATATTATTCCAGCCAGGCACAAAGCTATACTCAGAATACATAGCATATGACAGTAGAAAGGTGAAAGAAAAAGAAAATCCCGGAATTTAAAAAAAAAAAGGTTTCTGACCAATACAGTATTCATTACCATTTCCAGATGGTTCAAAGCTGCCTCTGATGTGTGTGTGTGAAAAGCTATACTGTAGTCCCATTCTATCTCTACAGCTGTTTGCAGTGTCTCTTTTCACACTGGTAAACTACATGTAACATAACATAATTCACTGTTCCCTCTCACACAGTATTTAACTCCACAGATTTTTCAATAAAAAGAACAACAATTGCAAGGCATCCAGATTTCTTCAACTTCTCTTTTATTTACTTTTTGGATAATATTAAAAATGCAAGTTGAAAACTGAGAATGGTTTATTTAATGGTGTGGCATATAATCTGTGAAATTCCTAGAATGGGAACAGCCACAGAAAAGGCCTTCAGGTTGTGAACTAAGACATACAATACATCACAATATAGTTAGCAAATGACAAAGCTACTTGCAGAAAAAAGATATAGTGAAGAGGAAAATATAGCTCCTTGCTGAAAAGTACAGACTAGTTAAAGCCAAGGAAGAGACACTAGTTTAGGAGAGGGGTTTCCCTGGCTCTGCACCTATAAATCACTGCATATAATCCTCCAACCTGTAATGTACATTAATAGTTTACAAAGCTTTATAAAAAAATTACAGCTTAATATTCTTCACAGTAAATCCTAGATATCATTTAGTTGGAAAAAAATAGTTCTAATCCTAGAGCAACTATGCCTGGAAACAGATTTACACTGAAAGATCATTTATGTACTGCATCTCTTAAATCCAATAAATAGCTTGCATCACTGCAAACTCGTCTATAGCTGTATGGCTGCTTTGAGTAATCAACATTTTTCTTCATGATATTCATCTGAGAACATCTGACATTTCACCCACAGCAAATTGCTTACAGAACTTTGCACGTAAGTGTTATACTCCACAAAATGACACTTTGATTTCTGCTCCTCAGTATCTAATCTAATACCAACCTTGGAGCACAATAATTAAAACAATAAACATCTACACATCCAGAAAATGTACTGCTCCCATCAGTTACCCAGGGGAGCCTTTCCACAGAAACATTTTAAGCTTATTTCCTTTATGTAATGAATGTTAGAGTTGCTAGTTTTCCCAAGATTAAATGCATCACTCTCAACTAAAGCCCATAACTGGGAACCAAAATTTGAGGTTGAAAAACCGTGATACTTCCTCCCTCGTTGTCTTTGGCTGACCTGGATAAGGCTCTCTTTTGATGTACTTGGCAATAGCAATGCAGTATTATCAGCACTTCCATCCTCAGTCTGATTCTAATACTTGCATAGGTTTAGCCAAAGTCACTGGTTCTGGCACAACTCTGTTCTTTCCACTGCATTTTGCAAAATGTTTCCTCATATGGTCTTGCCTTCCCATTCACTTTTTCTTTGCAATTTCTGCATCTAAGGCTCTCTTTACCAGGTTCATGAACTTTCTCAACATAGCCATGAATTAGGTCAAGGGGTCTTCCACCTTTTTTCTCATGCTGAAATATTTTTGCCTTGAGTTCACTGAGTTCAATTGCAGACATTGCATTCTAGCCAGCCAGATCAAGAGAGAGAGTACTGAACTGGACAATTAATCTGGCAGCTTACCTCATACTGAAACTTAAACTTCTGAATCTGGAAATTACCCTTCTTTGTCTGCAACACAAAAATGTAATTTTCATTGATAAACAAAAGAAGGTGAATTCCCAGATTCAGAAGTTTCAGATGCATTTTGAGGTAGCCCAGTCAACAGCACACAGCTTTAGTTCAAGGCTCTTCTTTGTTTTATTTTACTTCCTTTAATTAAAATTAAACAGATAATATTGCTGCACAAATATTATGAAATTGCTAAATATTTTTCAACAATTTTCATTAATATATTTTAATCATAACTTTATTTTTCCCCATTTCCTGGTTTACACCAGTGTTTGCCAGTACCCTGTCCTAAACTAGTTTTTCCCAGGGAAATTGTCAATCTGGAAGAAAAGACAAAATCCAGGTGTCTAACAAATCTAGTGTGGAGGGGCCAATCCTTCAAGATGCTCAGCACCTCCTGTGAAGTTCATAGTGCTCTCAACTCCCATTTACTTGAATGAGAGCTGAGTTTACTCAGCACCTCACAGAAGCAGTCCTGCTCTAGTTAGTCATCTATTGATTTTATATAAGGCCCAAGCTTAATAAGCCTTCTCAGGCCACATCCAAAACTACAGCAGTGTAATAAATAAAATCAACAGGTAAAAGTGTACGGTGATATTTACTTAGCTCTCCTTAGGTTTCAGCGATCCTCCCTCTACCATCACTTTACTTCTTTTGATTTCATAAAAATATGCCTGTTCAATGCTCAGCGCACATGTACACTAACAAAACCCCACAACATTTCAGAGTTATTCTCACCAGGGATGACATAATTCTCTCTTATAATAATTGTACTGAACATTAAACCTTTTTCTGAACTGAATCCAAACTTTTTTTAAAAAATCTGGGATTGAGTTAGCGAGACCCCCATAAACTTCAAAACTGGCACTGCAGTCTCTCATCTCAGATCTTCATGCTTAGTCACTTTCCATCCAAGTCCTTCCCCAGAGTTGCCTTTTTCTCCTTCCATCCAACTTCCTCCAAACTCCCAGCTTCAAGACTATCTACTCACCACGTAATCCTACCTCCAGAGCTGGCCATACCATGAGGCGAACTGAGGCAGTGCCAGACTGTCGGGGGGCACCACTAGGACCCAGAGTGTAGAAAATTGTGTCTGCTGCCGGTGCATATGCATTCTCTCTGCTCTAGATGCACAGAGATGGTGGAGTGCTGTGCTGGAGGAAAGAGGGCACAAGAGACATAACAAGCAGGCCGGAGAAAAGGTGAGAGGGAATAACAGAAAGCAGCAGGAGCTTCAGAAAGAGAGAGGAAGAAGAGCCTCTTAGGTACCTCTGTAGCAGCCCCAGGAGCCTGGACTGATTGACACCAACTTCTCAGGGAGCTTCCTGTTTCCTGCTGCTTCCCTGAACCGGCTTGAGGCGAACAGGCAGTCAACTGAAGTAGTAGGAGCCAGTTAGGCCCTTAAGACACTGATATCTTCCCTCACTGAGGCCCTAATACCAGCCTGCTTATTTGTCCCCGTCAACTGAGTGTTGAGAGCCACTATAGCTGGCACAGAACAACAATCATGAGTGAAAGAAGAAAAACGCCCCTCTGGGGCAGCATTCAGAAAAAGCAAGCAAGCAAAGGAGGCTTTTCTATCTAAGCAGGAAGGAGCTCTCCTGAGATACATAGACACAAATGTTCATGTTGAGCCTTCCGGCCCCAGTGAGGATGTGAGTGGTGAGGAGATGCCTGATCTTCCAGTTAGTCAGAATGCAGGTGACCTAGCAGCTACTGCAGCACCCATATCTCCATCTCAAATGGATGTAACCATGCACATTCCTGAAGAAAAGTGTAGATCAGAGAAGAGTGTGGTGGAGGCACAAGAAACAGCTGCTGCTGAGTTTAGTTCCTTAAGTCTAGATGATCCAGGACTGTGGACCCACTTGAGCAGACGCCTGAGGGACTTCCTTGTACTGCATGGGCCACAGCAAGTGAAAAACTTCATGTTCCCCAAAGACAATGAAAATAGAAGTTTTCATCCAACACATTACTGGCGTGAAATCCCCAATGGTGACAAAGTGGAGAGGCCATGGCTTATGTACTCAAAAACCTGGAATGCTGCATACTGTTTTTGTTGCAAACTCTTCCAGTCTAATGTTCCAGCAAGATATTACTCTGTTATTCTGGACTGCGCACCTGACATCAGCCATACGGAACAAATGAATTTAATGGTGCATTTTGTAACAACAACAGAACCTAGTGAAATGTCCCTGCAATGGTGACTGTCAGAGAGCATTTTCTAGAATTTATTGACATTGATGATACTACAGGAGCTGGTATAAGAAATGTGCTTCTTAAAAGGCTAGAAGATACAGGAATTGCGATAGCTGGCATGAGAAGTCATGGCTACAATAATGGTGCCAACATGAGAGGAAAGAACAGAGGAGTGCAGACAGGGCTCCAAGAGTTAAACCCTCAAGCTTTTGTTGTCCCATGCAGTTCTCATTCATTGAACTTGGTCAGGAATGCAGCATCGGTTGTAGTGAGGCTGCTGAATTTTGTAATGTAATTCAAGGCATCCATGTATTTTTCTCTGCATCAACTCACTGATGGCAAATTTTGAAGCAACATCTGGGAACATCCTCTCTGACATTGAAACCATTGAGTGCCACACGGTGGGAAAGTCGAGTGGGGGCGATAAAGCCTATCAAACACCAAATTGGGAAGACAGATGATGCCACAGTTGCCATTATGGAGGATAATACTATGACAGGAACTGTTCATGGGAGAACAGTGGCAGAGGGAAATAGAATCACCAGAAACATACATAACTTCAAATTTCTGTGTGGCTTAGTGTTGTGGCATGCCATACTGTTTGAAATAAATGTTGTAAGCAAGAGACTCCAAGGTGTTGACCTTGATATATCTAGAGCAATGGAACAACTGGACAAAGCAAAGTTATACCTACAGTCTTACCGGTCAGATGAGGGATTTCAAAACATTCTGAAGAGTGCACAGAAGTTGGCAGAGAAACTTCACACTGAAGCTGTTTTCCCACCCGTTCAAGAATACAAGTCACCGAAGAAGACGACATTTTGATTACGAGACACGGGATAATCCCATAAGAGACCCCAAACAACAATTCAAAGTTGAATTCTTTAACCAGGTGCTAGATTGTGCAATACAGTCAGTTGAAGAACATTTCATGCAGCTCAAGGAACTCAGCAGTATATTTGGGATGTTGTATGATATTCCAAAACTCCTCACCAGGGCCAGCTCTAGGTTTTTTGCTGCCCCTCCCCCACCCTTTTTTGGCTTTTACATGTTTGCACTTTGCAATGTTTTTGTTTTGTTTTTTTTGATTCTTTAATATTTTTAAAAAAATGAAAACAGAATTTGTAGTTTGAAATAAGACAATCTCCTACTAGTGTACTCATTTAATTGTAACAAAATCACAATTACAAACACTGATACTGGTAATGTTAAAAGAATGCATAATGCTATAGCAGTGTTTGGAGTGAAAAAAACATATCTTGCTATAAATTCTAATACTTTTAGAGGAGAAGTTTTAGGACTTATTAGCTCAGATAAAGCTATGTCTGGTTTAGACACAAGCAGCTGCCAGCAACTCCGGACCCAGAGTAGCAGCAGCACACACAGATTCCCCCTGTCCCATCACCCCAGCTTAGTGGAAATCGGGTATGCAGGTAGAGAGGGAAGACACCCCACCATTAATCAGCACCTGTCCCCTCCCCCACCTCCCCGCAGCTCAGGTCTCTCCCCCTCCCCCACACTGCTGCTCACTTGCCTGCCGTGCCGCCTCCATCAGCCAAGTGAGCCTCTCGGCAGCAGGTCAGGTGGGAATAGGGTGACCAAACATCCCAATTTTATCGGGACTGTCCTGATATTTACTTGTTTGTTCCGCATCCCAATCAATGTTTGGTCAGGACGCGAATTGTCCCGATATTTTGCCCTCCAGTGCAAGGTGGAGGGGGCTCGTGTCCCCCTGCCCCGACTCCGTCCCCTCTCTGCCCCATTGGATCCCTCCCCAAATCCCCGCCCTGACCCCACCTCTTCCCCAGGCACACTGCATTCCTCCTCCTCCTCCCCTCCCCCGAGGCTTGCGCGAATCAGCTGTATGGCGGCGCAAGCGCTGGGAGGGAGTGGGGAGAAGCAGGATGTGGCAGCTCGCTCAAGGGAGGCGGAGGCGAGTTGGTGTGGTGGGGCGGGGAGCTGCCGGTGGGAGCTCAGCCCCCACCAATTTTTCCTATGCTCCAGTGGCTTTTTTTTTTCCTCCGCTGGCACGCGGCACCCCTCACCCCTCATGTCCCAATATTACATGTCTCTCATCTGGTCACCCTAGGTGGGAATACAAACTCTCTGCACGGTTGAATGCCACCCCTGAAAATGTGCTGCCCCAAGCATGTGCTTGCTTTGCTGGTGCCTAGAGCTGGGTCCTGCTTATCACTATACCTGAAGAAAATCTACATCAGCAATGCAGGGCCCTAGAGACAGTGTTGACAGATGATGACATGATATTGATACAAGTGATTTAGGTGATGAACTGAAAGCCCTTTCAAGATACATTTCAGAGGATCAACTCCAAAGGCTTTTTTGGAATATCTGTGCACAAATAAGATAACCACCCTCTTTCCAAACGCTTCTGTTGCTCTGCATATACTTCTAACACTTCCTGTAACAGTTGCCAGTGGAGAATGCAGCTTCTCCAAGCTGAAGTTAATAAAAACAAATCTACACTCCACAATGGTACAGGAGAGGCTGGTCGGCCTTGCAACCATTTCAATAGAGCATGAGCTGGTTCAGACCATGGACCTTCAGGAAGTAGTTCAAATCTTTGCAACCAAGAAGGCAGGGAAAGCACCACTTTGATTGTTCAAACAGATAAAAATGCCAGTGTTTACTATGCAGAGAAGAAGAGTTACATTTGCTATTCAGGCATTTGAAAGTTAAATGTTACTTACAATTTTTGAACAAGGCTTTTAAAGTTGTTAGTTCTCCTTTATTGGGGTAGGTAGCAGAGCAGTACCATGAGAGGAGCAGAACAGGAAGGCAGAATTGAGTTTCGGCCCAAGCGAGGGGGCATGGGGGCATCATTTGAGCTCCCTGCCTCAGGTACCAAAATGTTGTGGGCCGGCCCTGCCTACCTCCAACTTTTTGCCCCTTTCAGAGACAGAGCTCTCCAGTTACTGTAAGCCTCTTTCCCTAGACTGGATTCCTGGTGTCTCTCCACTTTCAGTTCTCATCAACACTGGTGTACAGTGCAATTTGTGAGGCTATAAACACCAAAAGCACTCCATATGCTGAGAGAAATGAAAGTAGCAATCTTGTACGTCTGAGAAAGAAACAGACAGACACAAATATGGTGGATTCCTTGGGAACATGATGTGACAAAGACTTGAGGGATGTTCCTGGAAGACAGTGAACCTTTGATCATGCACAGAGGAAGCTTAGGGCACAGCAGTGAATCTTACAAGAAAGAACAAAGGTGGTTATTGGGAACTGAATAGGAAAGCTTCAAAACTTAGGTTTGGATTAGCATTCAGACACTATGGGACTTATCCAAAGTGACCATTAAGGGTTTTTAGTTATTGCTAATACAGAAAAGTCCTTATAATTGCAAAGTAATGCATTGACACCAACACACTAAACTTTAAAGCTAAGGTTATCATTATTATACAAATTTCTAAGGTATTCATCATGATAATATATTTATGCTGAAAGTAATTCCATTGCATTGTAAATTTCCAGTTATATGATTTCTCACAATTTGTGACTTAAAGAATTGTATTTAGAGTTGTCTATATCACTTAAGCAACTGCAAAATAATGTACTGCAAACATATTGCTTTAAAGCATTGAACTCTGGTTTCCTCTTTAGTACAATGTATAGGACCAGTTTCTCAGCAACTCGGAACAAAAGCGTATGGGGTCAGATCCTTAAGTCCTGTCAATGGAGTTATGTTAAATTACATCAGCTGACACGACGACTCTGGATTTGAATTTGATACATTTGGGGCAGTGCAAGAAACAAAACTATTACATAGCAACATAGGCATCAAATTTGTAAGCAAACCACCCACAGGCACCAACTTTCTCATTTCCACAGAGGCGCTGGGAGGAGCTGACTGGTGGGGTCCACTGGGGGCTGCTGAGCACCCACTATTTTTTTTCCATAGGTGCTCCAGCCCCAGAGCACCCACGGAGTCCGTGCCTATGTGTCCTTTCTCAAACTCAAATAATACATGTGTTTCCATACAAAATGCCAACACATAAATATTTTTATTCCCCATAGATGCATTTCAGTTTCCCTTTTCCGAAAAGCTTGCATCACGCTTTATATTTTTAAGCTACTCTTTGCTCAAACCGAGTCTCCTTCTGGTACTGGTAGAGTAATCTGCCCTCCTCCATGCTGCTCATTCTTGTTCTTGGTCAGTCCATACTCCCTGAAAAGTCCTCAAAACCAATCTGGTAGGGTGCACAGTGTGCCGTCTAGATGTCTAGCATGTCCAGGAAGTGCTGAGTTACTATGGCATATCACCCTCTCCTAATATGACATTTTGACAAGACCTGAAGAAGAGCCAGGATACGGGGCACTTGAGTCCATGGTATTTTCCTCCTTCCTCTTTACTCGTCCCTGACCCATGCCATCTACTGCTCTCCTCATTTTTGGGGGCTATAACATTACTGTTTCAAAGGATGGAAATGGCGATGGCACTCCTCTCTCTCTCCTCCTCCCATCTCTCCCTGAATTCTAATTCTGGTTTTCCAACAGTAGGCAGGCAGCAATCACTAATCGGTCATGTAGTGTGCCATCTCCTGCTACTCTCCTGGCTCTGCTATGCCACTGTCAGTTGCTCAGTCTAGCTGAGGAAAGAACCAGCACCTGGAGCCATACACCAGAGAACCACTGTTAATCCACCACTGCCAATGCTGAGAGTTCAGAGGTGTAGCATCAGAAACATGGAAAAAGTTCAAAGGTGCAGGGTAATATCCATGTACGTGAACAATAATGTCACAAATAAAATTCCCCTAGGGAAAGAGGAACAAATGACACAGGACAGAAAAGCCAATAAACTAAGGGCTAGATTCACTCAGCATCTACAGAAGTGGAAACTGGAATATAGCCTGCCACATAGCCACAGTGGCAGAAGATCCACCTGGAGAGAAGTTGAAGAAATGTATCCTACTCAACTATCCATCCACTGGGGTCCCGCAGGTGGCCAAGCAAAGCCTTGAAAGTCATAGTGCAGGTTGAGAGACGATTGAGCTAAGGAGCAGTAGTATTCATTACATCCATGTTGCCCCCACGTCGCTGACAAATCAATAAGAATCAGCAGGGACATCTGGTCTTTGACCATCACCAGGAGATTAAGATGACAATATCCAACCTAGAAAACAACAAGAAGTCCGGTGGCACCCTTAAAGACTAACAGATTTATTTGCCACCAGACTCCTTGTTGTTTTTGTGGATACAGACTAAAATGGCTACCCCAATACATATCCAACCAAGATGCAGAAAGATTTAGAACCGAAACAGTAAGTAGGAGTATCAATGGGTGAACCTGTAAACTTTTAAGGATTTAGTTTGATTAAGCATCCTAATATTTAGATGTTTTATCCAAACCTATTTAGTCAGTGAGACGGGGCTAGAAGACTCCTTAAAGATGAAATTTCCCATACTTTCTGTTTCTGGTCAGGCTCAAAAATGCCATAAAGCAAGCTCTCATTGCTGTGCTTTCAACCCTCTCTTACAGTATTTCACTCCTTCTACTTTCAGAATTAGGATGCATAGAAGTATGTAAAAGGGAAATTAAATGGCTAATGAAACTGTTTAAAACGTCATGAAAATTTGAAAGATTTGGATCAGTTCCTATTTTGTGTGTACAGCATTACGGTGCATACATCGTGTAAAGGACCTGAAATGATGCAGTACAACATGTAAATCATCCTTCTCTCTCTCATATTCATATATATGTATGTGTGTATATATATATACACACACACACTTAAAAAAACGTATCTGTACCCATTTACTGTAGTGTCTGAGCACCTCACAATCTTTCATGTACTTAACATCACGGTACCCTTGTGAGGGAAAGCAGTACCTTTTATCTCCATTTTAAAAATGGGGAATTAAGGCAAAGAGATGCTAAGTGACTTGCCCTGTGGAGAAGCAGGGACTTGAGCCCGGGTCTCCCATGACATATGCACCAATCATGATCTCTCCTCCACAGGTTAAAGAAGAACATCTCCTGAATTGTAAGTGGTCTCTCAATTATTTTTCTTTATACAGTGCGACATTTTGACATTTTAAAGCACTGCACTTAGTGTTATGTACACAGTATGCTGTTCTGTATACTTGTTTTCAGTACTCCAGGCAGTATTATGTTCTGAATTGATTTGTTTTTGTTTTTTAAATACTAAGAAAAAAACATTCAAAACAGAAGTACAGGAGTCCAGACATAAACAAACAAGGTTGATATAAATTTGATTAACATGAAAAACCTCTAATATACAGTTCGCTTTGCAGGCCACCAACCAAATATCTATTTATTTCAGTCTTCCAAAAAAGGGGAGCGGATGGCTGAGGAGTTTAGCAACTGAATATAGAGACTAATTTCCACTATCACTGGCTCAGAACCACCCGTGGTCAGCAACAACTGAAAGTTATCATCTGCTGGCTGTCTGATTTGCAGCCAGTGGGTAGATGCCCACCTAACGAAGTCCATCATTGCAACTGCCGATAACTGGCATCCTTGTAGACCGTGTCAGTGAGGAGCAAAGAACTGAATGGGCAAGGTGAGAGAACTACCAGGTTTCGGCTCATCAGTGAGGACTGTGTGGTTTTGCGGCAGCCTGTGTTATACATATTCTGAGTAAGTAAACGCCTTGTTTCTAGACGTATCAATGTAACACTTCTCAGAATTACTAAATCAACTTTTTTTTTCCTCTCATGAAAGCTCCTTCACTTGGGATCCACTTCACCCTATTACACACAGAAGTTCCTTGACCACACTCTAAAATCAAGCAAAAGGTCTGGACAGGGAAAAATAAAACATCTTATGTTCATTAATATATTAAAATGTCATTAAAGAAAATCTAGCAAAAACACAGCCTCTGCCAGCATCCTAATTATTCTCTTCAACTCCCAGTACTCAACCTAATGCATCCTTCAGGATCTTGGCCAGCGCTGTTCAGAACATTAAATATATCCCCAGTTCCTGTAGAGCTTTTATGTTGCAACATGTGCAGTGACAAACAAAACTGAATCAAGTTTAAAGGCAAATTGATGCCTTTAAGGAGAGGAAAGTGTGTGAATTCTGTTATATGGTTTGCTTCGGCTCAGCCTTGTATCCATATTCATAAGCAGAACAGTTCAATGATAGGAGGTTAGAGGTGACTGAGGACAATTTTCTGTTTCCAATTAACACCAAGGCAATGAAAGCCTTGACTACCAGGCGCCATCACATACAAACTATCCTCCCTTTGTACAGGGCCCTTGCTCTCTGTAGAGTTCAGTGTCTCCTGACTGCTCTACAGTGTAAGCAGAGGGATCATTAGTTATGACTAGGAGAGTCTAGCAGATAATGTTGACTCTTATTTCAGGAACTATTAAGCTATAAACACAGCTCTGAAAGCCATTTATCTGCATTTTAGGATAAACAGTAGAAGCTACTCAATTAAATAGATTGCAAGAAATAAGCTATGGATGCCAAAGCAAGGGACACTTAAATTTTGAAGAAGAAAATCTGTGCATTTAATAAATGCAATCTTATATCACAAAAATATTGACAAGGAAGTGCATTTGCTATTAGATCTTACACCGCTTTGGGATATACGATAAAGAAATCCAAATCAAACTGGAATTATGAAATGGTTAATTCAAAGCTGCGCTCAACTGTAACATGTAGAATTCACAAGTGTTCTCCCTTTCGATCCCAGTTCCAAAATGGAAAATTCTAAAATGGAAATCCTCATAGAAAAGTACGTTTCTATACGCACATTACTACCATTTGAAAATCTGATGCTATTATAGCACTATGTGAAGGAGATAAATGTTAAAAAAGACATGCCTTCATTTGCATTTATTATTAAGAGAATTTCTGTCTACAAGCCACAGTGTATAAAATTAAGGAGCGGGAGTGACAAACAGAAATTTATCAAATGATGGTTCTTTTGCTGCCTCTCTAAGAATCCGCATATGTTAATACTCTAAGCAGAAACATCAATGAATTATATTGACAAACAGTGATTTTCAGCAATGCAACCCATCTACACCCCCTCACAAAAAGCTGCGGTAAAACACCAGAATACCTAGGCACCTGATGGAGGGGAAAAGCAACAACAACAAAAGATGGGTATTTTCTTCTTGTGTCACAAAAATAAAAATAAAAAACATGCTTTCTTCACACTTCCAAAAGTAAAGGGATTTTTCAAAACAGTTTAGAGGTCAGAAAAGAGAACACACAGGTGTGCATTATGTCAATAACTGAAAGCAAGCAAGGTTAGGCTGGAATCCCATCCTGCCACTGACACATTCCTGAGCGCATTATAAACGCTCCCTGAAGGAATATTACATTAATGCTGACTAATTTTCACAAACATCACCAATCTCATTAAACTTCCTCTTTATCAGCATCATTCAAAGCTGTTTGGTTGGCAAAACTGAATTTGTACCTATGTAAAAAAAATCCTTTCAAGTTCACTCCAATGTCATTTTTTCTATTCAGTTCCACTAACAATGCACAATGGGTTTAATAAAATATATTCAGTTTCATCATACACTGTGACTAGTCTTTCAACCATGTCCCAACGACTATGCCACAGAGATTAAGAGAGATGTTATGTTCCCTTAAATAAATATGCTGTAAGAAGGCCATTCTCCAAACAGTGTTTGATATATTTTAATATGGGGAACTCATCACAGCTATCAGGCAGGCACACCTCCCAAGGGATTTAATAGAATGGTGCGCCTAAATATGGAGGGTGCTTACCTAGTACTGTAATTTTATTTGTGCTGATATTGATCCTGCTTTCTTTCCCCAAACAAATCTCCCATTTACTTTAGTGGAAAGTACATATGTACGTGTATACACACACACACACAATTTTCATTTAAGCTACCTAAAAATTATGGTACATTTGCACATGGCTTGATTTGTGCACAAAATAATCTCATCTGTGCACCTTTGAAGTGGGAGGAGAAGGTAGCATCCTGCATGCATACGTGTGGAGGACAGTGTTAATAAAATATAAGCAAATAATCAACAGTGGAGTAATTTTGGCCCCAAAGTTGGAAGGGCAAAGAGCTAGTTCCACAGATGACTGTTTCCCCCACTCTTTTCCACATGAGGCCCCCAACATCAATACAAGTCTCTCCCCGCTCCCCAGGACATTAAATACACACTCTCTCTCCCTCACACACACACACCCCTCATAAAAGAAGAAACATTTATCATGATTTTGTCTTTGTACAAAGTCCATTTTTTTAAACTTTTGACATTGATGTAGATGTAGCTCTTTCAAAATTAAATGCATATTTTCTCCCCCTTCCCATCATCGATCGTGATGCCTTCCTCCTCATTTTATAGGGTCCGACTCTAGGTATCCTCTTTGCTCCCTCTCCCTTGCCCTAAACATCCAGGTATATCACGGTTTAAACTGTGCCATTTCTTTCCCCATAAATTTTCTAAGAACTGGTCTTTTTTTCCTGTCTCTGCACAACTAAACTATTGTCATCTCACATGTTTTCAACTACAACTTCCTCCTCTTTGCAATGCCTACATCACCTCACTCCATCCCATTCAAAACACGGCTGCTAAAATCATCTTTGCTTTGACCAAGCCACCCCCTCTTCAAATCCTTCCATTGTCTCCTCCTTTACCATTGCAACAAGTTCAACTTCTTGTCCTAACCATCAAGATCCTTCTTAAATCAGCCCCTCTCTCTTTATCTACTCATCACCAACCATTCTATTCCTGCCTTCCTCTCAACGTGAACACTGATCCAATGCCCCCCAGGGAGACCAATGAAAGAACAGGTATATCAATGTTCTTTCTTCGCCTTCCCTCATTTTCCTCCTAGCTGTGGTGATTGGTGAGGAGCAGAGCAGGAACAAGCAGAGAACCTCCAATTCTCTCCCCTGCTATACAAGGAGAAGAAGGAACAGCTTAACAACACTTATTCTCTCGCCTGTAGCCTAATGAGCTGTAGGTTGTGGCTACTAAAATGGGAAATGTGTATGCACATACTCATGTTTTCCCCAAATATACTACTGTTCTTCTTCATGCAGTGCACAGTCAACTTGTGGAACTCCTTACCTGAGGAGGTTGTGAAGGCTAGAACTATAACAGCTTTTAAAAGAGAACTGGGTAAATTCATGATGGTTAAGTCCATAAACGGCTATTAGCCAGGATGGGTAAGGAATGGTGTCCCTAGCCTCTGTTTGTCAGAGGATGGAGATGGATGGCAGGAGAGAGATCACTTGATCATTGCCTGTTAGATTCACTCCCTCTGGGGCACCTGGCATTGGCCACCGTCGGTAGACAGATACTGGGCTAGATGGACCTTTGGTCTGACCCAGTATGGCTGTTCTTATGTTCTTAGCTGATGCCAAGTGAAACACACAACACAATCTTTCCTAATACATCAGTTCAAATTGCTACATATTGTATATGGAGGAAATCTTTGCTTATCATTGGCTGATAAATGTCGCGTGATATATCAGTAAGTACTTCCTTAGGGGTCAAATATACTATGGCGATCAGAGCACTACAATGACCAGCAGAGGGGACCACCAAGGGAGTAAGGGACAGGAGGAAAAGCTCCATACCCATTGAGATCATCAGCAAACTCCACGTGGGAGCAGAATTGGGACAAATGGAGAGAATTGACTTAAAAGGTTTTCAAACTTTCTTTGCTTTTGAACATTCCCATTTTCTTTGCCACGTAGTATTTGTAACTTTGCTTTCATGAAGTCTTTTTTTTTTTAAGTTCCTTTGCTTCCTTTAAAAGGAGTAAGAAGCCGAGGCAATGGCTTTGAGCTGACAAATAGCTTGACAACTCGGATTACAGCAAACAAGCAGACCAGAGTGATTATAATAAGACAAGTGTAAGGTATACATATTCAAGGTATGGTTATTCAGAAGTAACAGCACAGTGATTCTACAAATCCTTGCACTTTGATTACCCAATTACGACTGTTGGGAAGAATAGCAGGTTTTGTATACCGAACGGTTATTGGGAATCAACATTAGAATGATTATGCAGATGAGACACCTAGAACCAATCAGAGCATAGGGAACTGCATTATAGAGGGAGAACTATATAATCATACTTTAACAAATGCTCAGCATCCCTCCACTGTGACTGCCTGAGACAATTTATTTCAGCACAATTCAGCAGTAATGTAAAGAATCATACATTGTGATACAAATATGGGATTGTGTTTCTTAGTAAATAACTGTGTTTGCTTGCCCCTTAAATAAGATTTGTCATATATTTTTCACATTGTTCGCAGTTTTCTTGAAACAGAGGGGCACTCCTTTTGGGTGGATGATCTCTGATATATTTTTAAAATTTGTTCTACTTGGAAGCATGTAGGCTACTTGTTATGTACTTCAATTGAAATTAAAAGTAATGCTGTAGTAAACTGGGCATAAAACAGTGTAACAAGCAAAGTTAATGTTGTGCACAAGTTATTGATTTTTCTCCAGCCCCTCAATGCCTGGCTTGAAAGTTTGACCCCATTGAAATCAATGCATGTTTTGCCACCAACTTCTCTTCAAGCCAGTATTTCAACCCGGGTGTAAAATTAATGACAAGTCAATCAAATATCAATTGACTTGAGGCCTTCCTTGAAGTTACAAGATAGTCACTTTCACTGATGCAAATGAAAAAAAAATCAGCTGTATTTCCTGTATTTTCTGGCTGCTGCTTAAAAAAAACAGAAACAAAAAACCCCACACAGATGGATATTGTTCCCTGACAGCAATGTCATTTAAAATATCCAGACAACTCTAAAAATGCACTGAATAGCAAGAACCTAGGTGCTTAAACCAAATATGTGTTTCATGCTGTGATGCTGTATACTTTCTGAGAGAAAGAAAAATATTTTTGCAAGCTGTTAACTTTTCAAATTGTATAAAATAGCTTATTTTATAGCTAGGCAAAGCTGTTAAATTAGAGTAAACTTCTTTATTAGTGTAATGTAGTGTAGCTTATTATAAATACCTTAAGCATAAGTAAATGCACCAGTTGTGCAATATTTTCCATCGGAATATATAAGGAAATAGATGCCAAATATAGGGTAAAGAAATATAAGAAGTTATTTTTCTTCCTCAAAATATTAACATTGCTGAAGAACGTGTTGGTGGTCAAACCTCTGACGAACAAGAGGTTGTTTCTGTGCTGTATAGCCCTGTTATTGGTCTGATCAGCGTTTACCAGGGAGAAAAAAGAGGTGTTTGGATACACTGTAAATATGCACAGGGATTTTTTCTTAAAAAGTCTGTGCAATTCTTTTCTAATGCAATGCTTACATAGTCAAACCATGGCAGGCGCTATCCTGCCCAAGCACAGAGGATACTGAACTTAGCAGAATCAGCATCACCATGCCCCTGGACATGGAGGGAGTTTAAGGGCAAGCCCGGGTAAGCATGAAAGGCTGGGTCTGGGGAATCTATGACTATGCAGACACACTATCTTCCTCACATATAGTTTACACTTCCATAGTGCATTCCTTCCCAAACTAGCTGCTCCATGGACTGGTGATGGCAGATGGGGATAAGTCACTCTATGGACTGGGCGAGTGGGGCTGAATTCCCTTGCAAGCTTCAGAGAAACCCTGTAGAAGCCCATTTGCTTTGATACAGGATACAGTATTTAGCCCTAAATTACTAGTGGAAAAAAACAAATTCATTGTGTTTTGGAAATTACATATCAATTTAGAGTAAACTCTTACTTAAGCAGAAATTTTCAATGACTTAGCAGACATGGTGGGGTCCCGACCCCCAGTTTGAGAATCACTGAATTAGACAATGGCCGTTTCACAAATAGTTCAAAGGCATCCGGGCAGAAACTCAAAGTAAAAGCCTTAAAATGTATTTAACATCAGAAAATATAAGAGTTGGATCTAACAATTCTCTTCTGTAAAACATAACGTTTGTCTACAGGTTACTAACTATTCCTGCTCAATGTTTATTTCTCTATAATACCCTGCTTACAGATCACTCGCACGTGATATGTAGTGTGTTTCGCAGCTAAAGTTGACACATAAAACAGATGGCAGAAGTAACAAGCATGCCAATACCATACTGAAGCAAGCGTTACTAACCTTGTCCAAATTTAAAGGGATTTGTGATTCTTTTGATCTTGTTTAAGAACAGAACTATGAGTCACTTCACACAGATGTTTCATTTTCTGATTTGTACCCAGAAAACTAAGATGGGGTATTATTTGGGGAAACTGACGGGTGCATTTACATTGATAGCTGTGTTTTGGCAGTCAGCTTGAAGACCTGATTTCTAAGGTAAAAACAATTTGATCTTCGTTGTCAATCTTATAAGCTATGGAGGCGTCAATATACTATATAGTGAGTTTACGGTACTGACCACCAGTACAATGCTGAACACGTAACCTCAAAAACAAAACAAAACAAAAAAACCTCACAACCAAAAGGCATCCTTTAATAATTACCTGGAAAAGTCTAAGAAACATATGTTTCAGAGAAACCTATGACATTTCTTTGAGAGAAAAATACTTTATTGTAAAAGCTGCACATTTTTGTAAATTTGTATATGAAAATAAATATCAAATGAAGAAATCCTGGAAGATACATTAAAAGGAGAGTGTCAGAGATTAATCAGAATTCTAAGTACAAAGAAAGATATGTAAACATTGCCCTTTAATTACTTTCAAAAATTCATAAGCTAAATAGCCATCAGATGGAAAAGGAACTTAATACTAAAATAACTATTTCAGTTATGCTACATTCTGCTGTGTTAAATTCTTGCTGCAATTTTAATAGGATACAGTATTCAACTTCAGATTTGTCCTAAACTGTTGTGTTGCTGTGTGTTGTTAAATTCAGTGATTCATCCAAGAGGTGGCTGCATTTCAGGGAAGAGTAAAGTGATTACTGTTTATTTTGTAACAATCCGTCATAGGGCCTGATCCTGAAATCTTTACTTGGGTAAAAATACTGAACCTACAGGTTGCAATTCTGGCCCATAGAAGTCAATGGGAATTTTGCCACTGACTTTAACGAGGCCAGGCTTTTACAGCCCAAGTCTTTATTAAGGCAAAATTCCCAGTGACTTCAATCCAACTGCACAGCTGATGTAAATCAAATGAGAAATGTACATATTGAGTTCAGTTCTCTCTTTAAGTACATGGGATGCCTGCAGCCACTCAAGGAAACTGGGATGGCACCACTGTAAACGAAGGCAGAACTGGGCTTAGTCGGTACAGTCTAAAGTCTGCTCGTTTCCCTCAGACTTTCACAGTTGTCTCTATGCAGTACATCACGCCCACCTGGAATATCTTAACAGCAGCAGGGAATGGGGACATAAGTCAAGATCTTGTGCTCTAAAACCCCAGGTTCCCACTTAAAAGAGAATCTTGGTGAGCAGGAGCAGGGCAATGGTGCTCTAGCCAGTTCATTACAGCATATTTTTCATTTGCTTTACTATTACACTACAGCGTCTTTTCACATTTGGCAGCAATAATAATAAACCAATGTTAAGGGTGCATTTTCCACCCAAGAATTAAAAGCACAATGTGGACTATTTTATTGGAATAGCTTGAGTGAGCTACCACAAACCAAAATATGGTCAAATTAAAAACAGGTTGTTCGGCCACGGTTAGAATTTTTTCCCCTCATAAATGGATAATTAAAATAAAGTTATCTGTGTAGTAAATCAGATTAGTACTCTAACTTGTCTAAATTTATCTGAAAAGAAATCTACAAACTCTTAAATAGGTGAAGTAGAGGAAAGAGCCCATTGTTTCTGCAAACATATCTTGTGACTACTGTACCATGCATCACACATCTCACCTGTCACATGGAAGCAGCTGTCCACTTTTGACTTTACAAAAAAGTAGAAGGAAAGCATCTGCAGCAGGGCACAAACCAGAGGGCTTAGAGTTAACAAAATACAATATTTTAAAATCTATTTAGCTTGCATTCACAATCTTGATTTTGATGGACAGCAATTCATTTATCAGTCCCTCAACTTCCCTTCTCCAGCAGAGACAGAATGTCATATATTAAACATTGTTTTCAGTCTCTTCACCCTTTTCCTGTGTCTCTTTCCAACTTAGCTGCTGTATAAGGGCAACAGCTTATAGGACAATCACAAGAGACTACCTGGCAGGCAGGGGACAGACCCTTTCCTGCTTCAAGTCAGCCAGATGATTTTAAAGAGGGTGACACTGGATGTCATCTCAATGAAAGGTTTCCAGAGGTCACTCAAGGAGAAGAAACGGAGGACAGTGCAGTCCAGCCATTAACCTTTGTAACTTGCTTCTCAAAACCTAGCAATTAGTGTAAGGACAGAGGATTTCATTCCACTGCACTCCCACTGTTTGCTTGTACAAAGTGCCTTATCCCATGAAAAAAAATGGTGACACAAGAAGCATATCTTGTAAAATTCACTGGCAATCATGGGTGAACAGGCGCCTCTTATCCCCGGTATTTCTTGGGCCTTGGTTAGGGGAATCATCCATCTTCCAATCCTAGACCACGTGAAGCGGGGTTTATTAACTGATAGTATTCTAGGTAGTACTGTGGAGTCAGAGATCAACATTTCAGATTAAATCATCACAAGGAATCATTTACTTTTTTTTTTAATGTCTATTTTCAATGGAGAGAAAAAAGTCTTACAGCCTATGCAAATCCATTATTCTTTATACCGATGTGTCACTTTGTGCCCTTGAGAATCTGAATCAGAAACAAAAGGATAATTTCCTGTTAACCTTTTTTTTAAAAGAAGCTAGTGCATTTTATCCTTGAAAATCCCTAATACCTTTCAAACACTGTTCTGACATTCATTGCCTAAAACAAATGTAATGACTGCCTCCTGGTCAGCTGCTAAACTCGATCTGCCTGTTGGTATGAGATTTACAGATGTCTTTGCTTTCAGAGCAAAAGATATTGTATAGAGCAAACTCCCTGTCTCTCCAGAAGCAACTGCCTTCCCATCGCCGAAGTTCAGAAACGTGTGTCTTGTGATGTGACACATTTGTTTGTTTCAAGTAGCAGTGCCATGATGCAACCCAGAGTCCTAAGGAGATGTAAACTATTTACCATGTTTTAGTGTAAATTATTTTTTCAGGCAAGCTTCCACAGACCCTTGTTTGTTTATAATTCAAGTATGCTAGTGCTCCTTTAGGGGCACTAATAGGAGAGGAAGTCTGAAAGTTTCTATTTGAGGAAAAGCTCTCATTTGTATTTCTAGTGTGGAAAATGTCTTGTTTAATTTAAAAATAACTTTGGAAGGTAGAAGTGCATCTAAGCAAACAGCAAGTATCTGTTTTTCTTGAAGAATTTAACATTACAAATGATAGAGTAATACTAATAAGAGGAAAGTTCAGAGCTATCATGCAACACACTAATAGTTTATATAGCAGCTTTCAGACACTATACAATACTTTTCTTTAAAATCTTCACAATTATGTACATTTTATGTGTTGTACCCATCATTCCTAAGGTGGTAGTGGCTAGTTTCCTTTTGAAATGCTTGAAACGTACCAGGTCAACCTAGTACATATCCTGATGAGTAGTATTTGTCCCAGGAAGCAAAATGAAACAATAATGTAGAAGTTAGGTATTTGCACGTATCTATGAATTTAAAAAGTTGCTCCTGTCAAATATTAGACCTTCCATAGAAACCTAAATTAAAATGTCTATCTTCGAAAAACACAAACAGTTTGGAATTAGCAGAGAGAAAATTTACAGCAATTTACTGCAGGGCCTTACCACAAAAAAAAAAATCAGATTGTCATTTAAATCCCACAGATTTATGATAAAAATCCACAAAATCCACACAAATGATCAACCACCACATACTAAGTCCCCCTGGAAGTGTGTCTACTTTTTATTACACTGTCGGTATGTCAAGTATTTTAACAGTAGACACTGTAATGCTTCCAAGCATCCCTGATTAGCAACCCATTTTACAGAGGTGAACTCATGAAGATGCCTATGACTTCTTTAGCGATAATATTGTATTTTAATAGAATTTACACCAAATGAATCGCTCTTCCACAGAAATAAGGCTGCAATTCCACATAAATGATTAACATGCAAGGGTGAAACAAGAATTTCAGCCACAGCTGGGTCAACCCTGTTGAACAAGAAACACTACAGAGAAAACTCAAAGTAATGCTTTTCCATGATTCCATGGAAAAATATTTGGTAAGAGAGGAGAGCTGTATTATTATAGCTTTGCTTCTGTGAGAAATGCTCTCCTTCTACCAATCAACTGAACTACTCAAAAATCTTAGTAGGGCAAGGCTGACTTTCCTTTTTTTGAATGTATTTATAAAAGGCAACAAAACTGTTTTTAAAGATAAATAGTCAATATAAAACGCAACAACCCACATTTCACCTAAGAGTCTCCTTTTTCAATCCATCTCTGCTGGCTGTTTGTGGTCTGCATCATTTCACTCAGCTTGCAAATTGACTAGTTAGCTTCCCCTTTGTTTCTAAGGCAGTTTTACTTTCTGGTTCTCATTCATTACCACAATCATGGTTAGGATTGGAGTCATCACTGCTGGAGACTGTTCACAGCTGCCAAACGCTGTGCAGCTGTGTGTGACAATTAATGCGAATTATCTAATGAGCTAATATTCTTATTTAAAAATATTTCCAACAACAATAAACTTCAGTTTCAAATACAGTGTTGTGTGGATTTTGTGCTAGTGAAAGGGCAGCAATGGGGCTTGAAATCTTCTGCTAATCTACCAAGCAACAACAGGAAAAGCTTCCCATACATACTGTTCTGGCAGCATGTCTCATCCCTGATTGAGGGGGCCTTTTTCTTGGAGTAACAGGGACACAGGCAGAGTTGAGTCTCCATGGCCCATACAATACTTGCCCTCTCCGGTGAGGTTAGCAATTAGCACTGAGTGTGGTGATGTGCTAGTGATGTGCGAGCTGGAATTGAGATCCAATAAACAGACTGGGGAATGTGGGCTGCTTGTGGGACCCTCTCGCATCCTGTCCCTGCTTCCATAAGCCTCCCCATTCAGACAGCCAAATTCTGCACCAGTCCCATCCTATCTCTCTGTTAGAGGTTGTCCTCAACCTTTCCCCATTAGCATGCCGTGTCCCTCCTCCCATTAACTTTTGTGCCACCTACCCCCTCCAATCAGCTCCCCTTTCTTAACCTTTTCCTAACCATATAATATTTAGCTCAATCTGGGGGGGATTTGTAAAGGGGAGCCTGTACAATTAAATGTCACATGAGATGCATGGCACTTATTAAGTCTGAATACTTAATTTAAAAAAAACACTATTTAAAAAAAAATACTCCATCCATAGAGTTCACACTCTTTAAAACGTATAGACTATCAACATGCCTCCTTAGGCATCTTTTAGCCAAGCTGCTGTATATATAATTCACTCTTTTAATCTTGCTTCCTAACATTTTCATTGTTCAACAAGCTCCAGAAGGACAGACTCACCGCATCTAACTTCGTGCCCAGGCAAGAGTCCCATATATGTTGCAAGACTCAAAATGGATGTCTGTCCACACGGCTCACTTTGCAACATCTTGGCCCTTGTCTATTCCTCCAGCACTATGATTATTTTTATGCTCTTCTCTGAATTGCGTGCAAAATCTCTCTCATAATGTGGTTTTCAGAACTGAACAGAATAGTCCAAATGTGGTCATAGATGAAGTATTCTAAAAGGGACATCCTAGTTCCAGAACATGAAGCCTCCGTGTAAGCACCCTAAAATTGCACAGGCCTTTTTCACTACCCTAACATGTTTCAAATGCATATCCATATTAGGTGGTTCACTATTACTAGCAGATCTCTTTTATCACTTTCCAGGTTACTTCCTCCCTCTGAAAATTTATTTCAATTTATTTTTACTCATATTCATTAGCTTGCATTTTTCAAAACTGAATCTTTTTCTTTATTTTCTGATTTTTCTAGGTACTTTCATACTATTTTTGTCCTTGCTGATGCTCAGAATTCATTCTAATTAAGTGTCATTTCATTAACGTGATGTTTACTCCCTTTACTAGATTAGTAATGTGTTAAATGAGATTGGACTCAACATTAAATTTTGCAGTACCCTAATGCAGTGGTTCTCTACTTTTCCAGAATACTGACCCCTTTCAGGAGTCTGATTTGTCTTGCGTACGTACACCAAGTTTCACCTCACTTAAAAAACTACTTGCTTACAAAATCAGACATAAAAATAGAAAAGTATCAAAGGTAATTGCTCACTTTCTCATTTTTACCATAGAATTATAAAATAAATTGATTGGAATATATTGTACTTACATTTCAGTGTTATACTTGATCGTGTGTTTCACTTGTGAGACTTATCTGAAGCCTGAGCCCAACCACCTGGGGCTGAAGCATGTAAGAGCTTCGCAGGGCCCCCTGTGGCATGGAGCACCAGGCAGTTGCCCTGCCTACTACACCCTAACACCAGTCCTGTACGGGCAACTCCCCCTTAAGCCTGTTCTGCAACCCTCAGGTTGAGAAACACTGATCTAAATGAGTTTAGTACTCCCGAAAGACCTGTCTGTATCCCCAGAGGTACACACATCTCTGGTTGAGAACCACTGCCCAAATAGACACCTGCCCTAATATAGTCTACTGCTGTTAATAAATACCCTTTATTTCTAGTCCCCAGCCAGCTTTCAGGCCACATGAGAGAGTTCATATTCAAGCCAATCTGAAACAATTTTTAAATCAGATTTTGTGATATAATATCAAATGCCTTATTAAGATTGACATATATTACATTACTGCATTCCTTTCATCCGCTCATTTTGGAATTCTATCAGACTTTGAAATGCCAGTAAGGTTATACCCTCTATGTCAAACATGGAATACACTAGTGTTAAATGAAGAATAAAATTCTGGAGCAAACGTGTAAACTTTAGGGCACAAACATGGAAACAATTGTTACTGGATATAGTTGCTTGCTACCATTCATATATTCCCAGATCAGAAAGGACCATTGTGATCATAGTCTGATCTTCTGTATAACAGGCAATAGAACTTCCCCAAAATAACTCGTGGAGCAGATAGTTCAGAAAAACATCTAATCTTGATTTAAAAACGGTCAGTGATGGAGAATCCACCATGACTTGGTAAATTGTTCCAATGGTTATCTACCCTCAATATTAAAAATGTACGCTTTATTTCCAGTCTGAATTTGTCTAGCCTTCACTTACAGATGCTGGATTGAGTTATACCTTTCTCTGTTAGACGGAAGATCCCATTATTAAATATTTGTTCCCCAACTAGGTACTTATTGACTCCTTAAGTCACTCCTTAACCTTCTTTCTGTTAAGCTAAGATTGAACTCCTTGAGTCTATTGCTATAGGGCAGGTTTTCTAATCCTTTAATCTTGAGTAACCCCAATGACGTCAATAGGGTTTCTTACAGTTGTGTGTTCTACTCGCAGCAATAAGTGTTTGCTTCTAGGACTGAGCCCTTGTTGTGCAAGATTCTTGACTCATTTATGTCAAATAGGTGCGGACACGGATTACACATTGGTTTATCCTGTTAGGACGAGATTTTAGGATGCAAATGGGAAGAGCAGACATACACCTCTCTGTCCAGTTAATGCCACAGTATATTATAAATTGAGCTTGAGTGGTTAAATGGCTTAATAGAGCTCCTACACACAACACATTTATCCATTCCAGTACAAACATTGGATCTGCTTCATATTAACTTTAATTTAACAAAAGTTGGTACCTTTAAGATTTGTATAAAATAACTGGGTTTGTGAGACATTTCTTGGCTGGTACTGCAATTTTCTACGTTTAAACTTGCTCAAACTGTAAACATTTTTGTTTTACAAACTAGTTAAGTCATCTCTCTTAATTTTATTTTTTGTAATATGGACATTGCAAAGAACAATAGCTAAGGGGCAAGAAGGATGGGCTTGGACTAAAGGATTTTATTTTATGGGAGAGAGATTAGTTGAAACTGCTTTGGTGGTAGGATTTTTTCCATGCTATAGAGATCAGAGGTGAAATAGCTGTCAGGATTTTTTTTCTCTTTCATACCACCTTCTTTCTATGACTAGAAGCATTACCTTCATACATAAAAAGAAGAGAAGGATAACTACTTGGATTTTGGGAAGAATTCTGCTCTCAGTCACTTCCTCAAAACACAATTAGGGCATGTATATTTGAGGGCACACAATACTGTCTTTTGTTGGGATTTTATACTATGATAAAGGCCTCAATTTTAAGACTTTAACAAGTTAAAATAAAGGATTACATTCTTTTAGGTGAAAAACCTTGAATGGTTATGTATGTGGATAAGTTATATTTACATGAAGTGGAGTTCCAGTCTAAATATATCGATGGAAGTTGAGATCCCCAAATCAAATGCCCTTTCCTAATTTCTGGATGTTGAATGGACACTGGCAGATATGTTTGTGAATGTATAGATGTTTTCAATTGCAGAGCAACAGCAAGATCTACTATGAGAGGTGCTAAATATGCAACTCATGTCTCTGGAATTCCCTTCGGAATGGATAAAATAACACCATGGTCTTAGCAAGTATTATTGTGGTGGAAGAGCATATTAGAACCATGCTGTGTGGACAACTTTAGACAAATAAGCTCTGTTCATTTAAAATTAGGTACAATGGGCCTGACTCTCTTCACACTAAGGCCTCTTTACATTTCTCTGGCAATAAGGCCACTTTGCAGTGCCAGAACAGCATAAAGGGCTCTTAGTATAAATGAAAACCAGGCCCAATATTGCTAAAGTCCTCACATAAACTATTTATTAGTTCTAAATTCAATATTAAGATCAGAACTTTCACTTGGGAGGGCTTTGTCTTGCTGTCCAAATAAACAAATATATTTAAATACATGTGCCTAAATCCAGACCTCCCTGAGGGACTGTGAATGGCTGTGTATGATCAGTGTAAAGTGGTTAACTCCACAACTCCCTCTACTTTCCTCACAAATTTGGATGTTGCCGATTTAGCTGAAAGAAGAGTTTTTGCACTGCTAGAACAAGTGTTTGTGGTCATCCAACAGTCTGATACCAATGGCTAAACTTAACTGTGTGCAGATTTGCTATAAGATGTTTTGTCTCATCTACCAGACAGTAAATACCCACCTTAATAATCCTCCCAACTGAATTAACAAAGAACATAATCCTGATAAGGTCTAACATTATCTGAAGCACATTTATGTTCATGCTGGGCGGTCCAGAATCACACCAGTTAACCTATTCTTCTAAAAGCCTCAGGAAAATTAGCAGCCAAAACCCAAAAATCTACACATCCCACTCATATCAGGAAGAGGATCTTGGTAAAAGAACCTCATATTTAACTTGCCACAAAAATAAAAAAACTGCTCATTGAGATAGGCAGGCAAATAGAATGTTTAAGTCTGAATTTGAGTCTTATTAAAGAAGTATATATTTTACTCATAAAGGAACTAGAATAGGAGAATAGCCTTGAAGGAGATAACTAGTTAATGCAGTGTACATCTGGCTGTTTTGTTCTTTGGAAGGGGAATGCACAAGCCCAATTAGGCAAAGCCTTCTGGGGGAAGGAGTCAACTTAGTATATAGACTAGAGGTTCCTTATACCAGAAAGAGCAGGTTGTATACCTCTGCTAATTCAGCCAAGCTTGATACCTTAATTCTAATGAACTGGTGAGATGAGGGTACCAGATGCTGAAGTCTAGAGTGTCAGCAAGAGCAAGGTGTCTACCACATGTCGAAGCACAAAGCACCTTCCTTTCTTAGATAGTTCAGAAGCATTTCCACATTGGGGACTGGTCCTCATGGCTGCCCTGGCCTCATTTTCTTGTTTAAGCGCAGCTCCTGTGCACACTTGAGTGAGCTACTACCTCCTATCTGACTGCAGACATTACTGAAAACACACAAAATGGCTGCTTTGTGCATCGTTTACAACTAACATGCTGTACCACCTTTTGCAGACCATCAGGAAGATCTAAGTTCTGTCCCCATTTTCCAGGAAGGAGCAACTGCCATCTTATAGCCATTCTGCTTGCAGGCTAAGAGAGTCTGTCAGGTGAACTGTGCTGATAGAAAGCAGGAGCCTTTCCTCCCACTTCATGAGTCAGTTTCTTGTTCCTGATGCCCCATCCCCCCAAAAACTATTTGCTAGTTTAGGAAACCATAGCTGTATTTTCCATGTAGATTAGGACTGGAACCCTTAACACTTTTCTTTCTTGGACACTAGCATGTTTAGATGCCCATATCTCCAGAAAGATTGTTCTGTCTCTTTTACCATTTTGCCGAAGCAAAACAGAGTATGAATGGAGCTGTAAGGTATGCTTCCGCAGAGGAGGAGAAGACTATGGAAATTACAGAAACCCATAAAGTTGGATGCCTGTTAACTGACAGCTAGAAGCGGCGGCTCATACTCCTAACTGGTGGGCACCCTTGCTGAAACTGATATTCTCCAGGATGCTGTCTTTTTTAAATTAGGATCTTTAACAGATGAATATGGTCAAGAACAAGCACTCAAGCCAAACATAGTATTAATGTGTCACTCTGTATAATAAATACATGACTTACTGTACAAAGAAATATAGTTGAATGGCTTTGGCCTTGTCCAAGACTTATTTATTATAAGTCTAAATATAAGTCCCTGTGACAATGAATTGTGTAATGTCTACAAGACAAAAAACGGCACACTTTGTTAACTACAGAAAGACAGGTAGACAGACAGAAGCTTCCACTTAGTGCTTTATTGGCTGCCAGCCATTCTCTGAATGGGGGCAATTATGAAAAAAAAATGAGTACATAACTTTAATAAGGTTCACTACAGATTGCTGTCTGATAAACACAGATCTTGACAATAACCTACTCTAACCTCTTCTACTTGGAACACACGTGTTATTCCAAGAGATGTACATTATATACTTGTTGTATGTAAGAGAAGAGATTAGAGAGAATAGTGGCATGTGAAAATATGTATGATATGAACTATACACAGAATATATCATGTCTCCTAAAATATCAGAGATATCAGCCTAGGTCTTCATTCACTTGTCTGTACTGGGGATGGGATTCATAGATAAAGAAGAGCAGAGATTCCACCAAGGATGGGCAACTATAATTAGGGCCCTACCAAATTCAGTTCATTTTGGTCAATTTCACCGTCCAAATTGTAAATTTCATTATTTCAGCTATTTAAACCTGAAATTTCAGGGTGTTCCAATTGCAGGGGTCCTGACCCAAAAAGGAGTTGTGGGGGTCACAAAGGGGCTTGTGGTACTGCTACCCTTACTTCCGCGCTGCTGTTGGTGGCAGCGCTGCCTTCAGAGTTGGGCAGCTGGAGAGTTGTGGCTGTTGGCCGGGAGCCCAGCTCTGAAGGAAGAGCCTCCGCCAGCAGCAGGGCAGACGTCAGGATGGCACGGTATGGTATTGCCACCCTGACGTCTGCCCTGCTGCCTGCAGAGCTGGGCTCTCAGTCAGCAGCTGCCACTCTCTGGCTGCCCAGCTCTGAAGGCAGCAGTGAAGAAGTTAGGGTGGCATGGTATGGTATTGCCACCCTTACCTCTAAACTGCTGCTGGCAGGGTGCTGCCTTTAGAGCTGGGCACCTGGCCAACAACTGCCACTCTTCAGTCACTCAGCTCTGATGGAAGCGCAGAAGTAAGGTTGGAAGTAATGCGAACCCCTCCCCCCCTCTCCCGGCACCGATCTTTTGGGTCAGGACCCCCAATTTGAGAAATGTGAAATCTGGTCTCCCACTCTGTGAAATCTGTATAGTATAGGGTAAAAGCACAGAAAAGACCAGATTTAATGGTCCCGGATGCATTTTTCATGGCTGTGAATGTGGTAGGGCCCTAACTATAATTTATGGATAGGGCTTAATACGAGCCCCCAAAGAAGAGACTTTTCAGGCATGTGTTTAACTAGATCAGTGTTTTTCCAAAAACTGAATGGCGAGACTCTTCAGGGTCAATGAAAACAACCCCACAGTATGTTGTCTAAGACCTATACATCTTAATGCGTGTATCTTCCACACTGATGTTGACATTTAAAGTATCACTGGCCTCTGAGTAGAAACCCACTGAAAAGAATGGCGGCAGGTCATCCCTCAGAGGTATTGTTTCAGGCTCTCTACAAACTCAGGAAAACATGCTGCTGCAGCTTACACTTGATTCACACTTTGAACATTCACAACAGCTAGAACCTTACAAAAACATGGAAGCTGATGCTCTGAAGAACTGTGATGTCTGCCCACCCCCAACTAAGCATTTATATCCCTTTCAGGAGGTATGACCCACTTTGGGAAATACTGAAATAGTGTGTCTTCTGAGCACCCTGGAAAGGTTCCTCCATGGCTAGCAAATCTAATCCTTTGATCTGTGCTTGCTGGAACTAGGCCTATAGGACAGAGCTGGGTGTGAGGGTGTCTTGTATTTCTATAACGTTAATTATATTGGCCTTTCCATATGGGTAAATATTTTCTCCACCAGCATCCTGCAGCCTGGTTTAGTTAAATTGCAGGGAGGGATGGAGATAAATAATTCTCAGGTCACTTTATTTTAGAAAGTTTCCACAATTTTGGCTGCTCTGTAAAATACTCTACTAATTCTAACATAATCATTTAAAAAGAAGGGGTTCTGCCATTTCCTATGACTGTGATACCGTTGTTGCTTGCCGTGTAAACAGATGGGTTGTTACTGCCCTTTTAACTTAGGGCTGCAGGTAACTTTCCCTAGACAATCACCAGTATCAGAAAAGATGAAAAATTGTCCCCCTTCTCTACCTTACTTCACCCCACTTTAGTGTGGTTTGAACTTCAAACCATACTGACAATTGGAACCATTTAAATGTTAACATATTAAGCACAGGTATTTCCTCTACTAACCCCCTTCTTTTTTAATATAAACAAAGCAATTAAATGCTGTAAACTGCATGAATACAACATTAAGGTTGCACATTTTAAAATAACAAAAAATTAACAAATCCAAAAGAAAGTTCCCACAGCAACAGTTTCTGTTGCATATATTTGGTATTTCCTACCCCGGTTTCTGTGGTTAAATGTGAGCTTAATATGTTATTACTGTCTGGATCATAACACACCATACCACAAAACATAGGATATGTGGCCAAGTTAATAGTGCTATCAAAACCTTTTACGTTTCCTGTCTTTGTAATTTTAAAACTATTTTGTGAGATTTTATATGAAAATCTTATGAACTCATTATATATATATATAAAATGAGTTCATAAGCACACAAAATTCCATCTATTTCACCTCCATTCCCCACTCCCCATCCCTTCAGATAGATTCATAGATTCCAAAGTTAGCAAGGACCACTGTGATCATGAAGTCTGACCTCCTGTACAACAAAGGCCATAGAACTTCCTAAAAATAATTCCTGGAACAGATCTTGTAGAAAAACACCCCATCTTGATATGAAAATGGTCAGTGATAGAGAATCCACCAAAACCCTGGATAAATTGTTCCAATGGTTAATTACTCTCACTGTTAAAAACGTATGCTATATTTCCAGTCTTAATTTGTCTAGCTTCAGCTACTGGATCATGTTGTATCTTTCTCTGCTAGATTAAAGAGCCTAGTAATAAATATTTGTTCCCATATAGGTACTTAAGTAAAGACAGTAATCAAGTCACCCCTTAACCTTCTCTTTGTTAAGCCAAAGAGATTGAACTCCTTGAGTCTATCACTACAAGGCATGTTTTCTAATCCTTTAGTCATTCTTGTGGTTCTCCTCTGAACCCTCTCCAATTTATCAACATTCTTCTTGAATTGTAGATAACAGAACTGGACAAAGTATTCCACCAAAGGTTGCATCCAGTGTGAACACAGGTAGAATAACCTCCTTACTCTTACTAGAGATTCCCTTGCTTATGCAACCCAGGATTATTTTAGCTCTTTTGGCCACAGTGCCATACTGGGAGCTCATGTTCTGTTGACTATCCACCACAACCCCCAAATCTTTTTCAGAGGCCCTGCTTCGGAGGATGGCTATGTTCTTTTTTCCTAGATGTATACATTTATATTTAGCCATATTAAAATGCATATTATTTGCTTGTCCCAGTTTACCAAGTGATCTAGATTGCTCTGAATCAGTGACCACTCCTCTTCATTATTGATCACTCCCACAACTGGTGTGTGAACCTTTATCAATGATTTTATAAAAGCAGCAAAGAATCCTGTGGCACCTTATAGACTAACAGACGTTTTGGAGCATGAGCTTTCGTGGGTGAATACCCACTTCCTCAGATGCATGTGTATGCGTGGGTATTCACCTACGAAAGCTCATGCTCCAAAACGTCTGTTAGTCTATAAGGTGCCACAGGATTCTTTGCTGCTTTTACAGATCCAGACTAACACGGCTACCCTCTGATACAATGATTTTATGTTTTCTTCCAATTCATAGATAAAAATGTTAGATAGTGTTGGGTCAACAACCGATCCCTGTCTGATGCCACAGGAAATACACTTGCTCTATGACTATTCCCTAGGTTGGATACAATTTTACAGCCTGTTTACATTTTGAGGCCTATTGATATGGCCCTACCAAATTCACAGTCCATTTTGGTTAATTTCACAATCATAGCATTTTAAAAAGAATACATTTCATGATTTTCAGCAAGGACAAGTGCAGAGTCCTGCACTTAGGACGGAAGAATACCATGCACTGCTACAGGCTGAGGACCAACTGGCTAAGCAGCAGTTCTGCAGAAAAGGACCTGGGGATTGCAGTGGATGAGAAGCTGGATATGAGTCAGCAGTGTGCTCTTGTTGCCAAGAAGGCTAACGGCATATTGGGCTGAATTAGTAGGAGCACTGCCAGTAGATCAAGGGATGTGATTATTCCCCTCTATTTGGCACTGGTGATGCCACATCTGGAGTACTTCATCCAGTTTTGGACCCCCCACTACAGAAAGGATGTGGACAAATTGGAGAAAGTCCAGCAGAGGGCAACGAAAATGATCAGGGGGCTGGGATGCATGACTAACGAGGAGAGATTGAGGGAACTGGGCTTGTTTAGTCTGCAGAAGAGAAGAGTGAGGGGGGATTTGATAGCAGCCTTCAACTATCTGAAGGAGGGTTCCAAAGAGGATGGAGCTAGGCTGTTTTCAGTGGTGGCAGATGACAGAACAAGGAGCCATGGTCTCAAGTTCCAGTGGAAGAGGTCTAGGTTGGATATTGTGAAACACTATTTCACTAGAAGGGTGGTGAAACACTGGAACGGCTTACCTAGGGAGGTGATGGAATCTCCATCCTTAGAGGTTTTTAAGGCCCGGCTTGACAGAGCCCTGGCTGGGATGATTTAATTGGTGTTGGTGCTGCTTTGAGTAAGGAGTTGGACTAGATGACCTCCTGAGGTTTCTTCCAACCCTAATCTTCTATGATTCCAGATATTTAAATCTGAAATTTCACAGTGTTGTAACTCTAGGGGTCCTGACCCAAGATGAGCTTGAGAGACAGAGGTCACAAGGTTATTGTAGGGAGGTTGCAGTATTGTCACCCTTACTTCTGCGCTGTTGCTGGTGGGGGCACTGCCTTCAGAGCTGAGCTCCCAGTAAGCAGCCACCATTTTCCTGCCACTCAGCTCTGAAGGCAGTGCCGCTGCCAGTAGCAGCGCAGAAGTACGGATGACATGGTATTGCCAGCCTTGCTTCTGCACTGCTGCTGGCAGAGCTGGGTCCTGAGTCAGTAGCCACTACTCTCCGGCCACCCAGCTCTGAAGGCAGCAGCACATGAGTAAGGGCGGCATGGTAAGGCGCTGCTCCTGATGGGGTGTTGCCTTCAGAGTTGGGCACCTGGCCAGGAGCCACAGCTCCCTGGCCACCCAGCTCTGAAGGCAGCACAGAAGTAAGGGTGGCAATACTGTGACCCTGGTAAAATAACCTTGCAACCACCCTGCAACCTCTTTTTGGATCAGGACCCCCAGTTTGAGAAACACTGGTCTACCCCGTGAAATTTATATTGTATAGGATAAAATTACACAAAAGACCAGATTTCACAGTCTGTGATGTGTTTTTCACGGCTATGAATTTGGTAGGGCACTACCTATTGATGATGATATTGTATATACAGATAATGTTTATATAGGCTATGCAAAACATTGATGTACCAACTTACGTTAATGCAACGTGAAGGTTAAATTTGAGTTGCATTTTATATATAAGCAGAAAAAGAGAGAGACATGCCTTTATTTAAAGCTGCTCAAAACTTTCCATTATAATATCCTGGTATTCAGTTGCTTATAAGTTTGCCAATCTAGCCATGTAAGTAGTAGTACTAGACTGAAATTTCCCTTGCTGAGATCTGCCTCGGGCTCTTACTCTTCTTTTTTTCCCCCTCACCCATCTTTTTTCTTTCTTTTTTTTTTCTTTTTTAAAATGTCAGCAAACACACATAAGGCATTTTAGAGAACAAGATTAAGGGAAAATATGCTCTTCCCGTGTTCAAAATTTTTTTTAAATTGGTGTAGATGGTGTCTTGTAAAAAGAACAGTTATGTGATCATGTAAAGACTGTATCATGATGTATACATTCAAAGGCTGTACACAGGCAATTATAACTTTGGGATTTCCCAGCTTTTGAGTGCTTGACTTCGCAATCCTAATGTGCTTTAAATGTAATTTTCCGTGTGTGTGTATATATGGCCATGCACACACAAACTCTCCCTCTATAAGATACATACAAAATTGATTTTTGGTGATAAAGACGTATTTGAATAGTTATATCTAGATCAGCTACTAGTAGTAAATATCAATATTCACAAAGAATATTTCCAAACCAGTGCAACATGGGGAACTACCAATGAAACTATGGGGACTGGTTATTATATTTTCCATTTAAAAAAAAAAGGAAAACATAAAATGATTTTCGATACAATGGGACCTCTTGAGACATCTAGATAGACTTATGTGCAGTGCTGGGGAGGAGCCAGTGGTCATGGTACATGTAGGTACCAGTGGCAAGGTAAGAGAAAAGCCCTGGAGGCCAAGTATAGGTTGTTTGGTAAGATATTAAAGTCCAGGACCTCCTGGTAGTATTCTTTGAAATGTTTCCAGTGCCACATAGAGGGCCAGTTAGACAGGCAGAACTACACGGTCTCCATGTGTGGATGAGAAGATAAGTGTTCAGAGGAGGGATATAAGCTGATTAGGAACTGGGAAAACGTTTGGGAAATGAGGAGCCTCTATGGGAAGGATGGGTTCCACCTAAACCAAAACAGAACCAGATTGCTGACATCTAAAATTTAAAAGGTTGTAGAGGAGTTTTTAAAGTAAGGTGACAGAGGAACGAAAGGAGCACCCTAAGACGACAGGGCTATTGCAGATAAGCCAAATGAATTCTTTGTATTGGTCACTGCAGAGGACCTGAGGGAGATTCCCACATCTGAGCCTTTCTTTTTAAGTGACAAATCCGAGAAACGGTCCCAGATCGAGGTTTCAACAGAGGAGATTTGGGGACAAAGTGATAAATAAACAGTAATATCTCACCAGGAGCAGATGGTATTCACCCAAGAAGTAAAACGAATAAAAGTAAAATGATGGCAAATAATGGAATTTACAACATTTTTTTTACCTAATAAATGTACTTGTGAGTGCTAACTGAGTGCCTCATATTGGATTGCCACCATTGGCTGTTATAGCTGTGTACTTTAATTCAGTGGCTCTCAATCTTTGCAGACTACTGAGTTGTCTTGCGCATCCTCAAGTTTTAACTAACTTAAAAACTACTTGCTTATAAAATCTGGCAAAAAACCAGAAAACTGAAAAATGGCTTACTTTCTCATTTTTACCATAAAATTATAAAATCAATTGGAATATAAACATTGTACTTACATTTCAGTGTATAGTACATATAGCAGTATAAACAAGTCATTGTCTGTGTGAAATTTTAGTTTCTACTGACTTCACTGGTGCTTTTCATGTTGCCTGTTGTAAAACTAGGCAAATATCTAGATGAGTTGATGTACTACCTGGAAGACCTCTATGTACTCCCAGGGGTACATGTACCTCTGGTTGAGAACCACTGCTCTAATTGTCATTGCTTCTTTTATGTTTATACATTTTTGGATGTCTTTATACTAGTAGAGTAACCTCCTATGCTGCGTACAGAATTGAATTGTTGATTATTTGGGGGTGAAGGTGGAGGTTACTTTCTTTGAAGTACTATTTTATGCTGTCACACCCAACAGTGGCCAAGCTGTGTGCAGGAAAACAGAAGTCTGCGCAAGATGAGTTGGGTGGGGTGGGGAGTAGGAATGGGAATAGAGTCAAGTCACATAGAGGTAAGTAACTGATATTCCTTCATTACCAGTTACAAAGATGTTACACTCAGGTGAAGTAAATCTACATAAGCAAAAAAAAATTTTTTATTTTTTTTTATTTTTTTGCCTGAGAGAGTTCAAGGAATCAGAAGCCATGTGTTTTGAGCTTTGCAGAAATGTCTTGCATTTCTTTTTGGCATGTCTCTAAAGGGTTTTCAGTGACAATTCCAAACAGTAAGCTCCTGGTAATCTGTTGGAAGGCCTGACAGGAAGGACACTGAAATTCAACCTTACGCTTTGGGAAAAACACACAGGTGTTTTGTCGGAACACTTAGCCTAAAACCTGCATTATGATTATGCTGTTTTTGGAATCTTTCTGGAGAAAGAGATCTGACAACAGTCCTGGGCTTTGTTTAGAGAGTCTAATCCACATTCCCCTGGCTGCTGACAGGAAGAGACCATGTTTTGCTTAACTCCAAATTCCTTTCACAGAATCAGAGACAAGAGGGTAGGGAACAGCAGACGGAGATTTTCCCTTATCTAGCACAGTTAAAAACATTGTACAGATAGGAGATGTGTTTAATCCTGATTTCCCATCCTCCCTGACACCAAAAAAATAGCTTTGTTTCTGTTCTACAACATACATCAAAGTCAGAAATCTCTAATAAAACAAATGATAGTCATTACTGAGGTCTTATAGGCATAGAAAAAAACATTCAACTGACAGCCTGACCATATGAGATACTCAGCATCCTCAACTCTCACTGACATAAATAGGAGTTTGAAAGCACTCCGCACCTTGGAAGACTGGGCCCTTTACCACACACTGGAGTTTACACATCACAAATCATTTTCATATAGTGTTCTGAGGTTTATTTTGAACCTTTGCAAAAACCTGGCATTATTCATTTAGGGCCAAACTCAAATCTTAGCTGTGCAGTACACACATTTCTATGTAGCTCAAATTACTACTACTGTACTGACACTCAGCAGATGCTAACAGATTTTTCAAGGTACATGACAAAGGGAGATTTCTTTAATTAATTAATTTATTTAAGATAAGCCATCAGTTCTAAGTATACTGCTATTAAATACACTTTAAGTATTTTAGGCAGGGCTAGTATGTTGTTTTGTCCATGTTAAAATATTCTGGCAACCATTTCTTTAAAAAATTACCCATTCATCTATAATTTGGTCCATTTGTGTGTATGCATTATAATGCAGTCTTCAATTACATGATCACAAATTATTTTTCCACAAGTCCCCTGCCTCATTCAGTGCACAGGATGGACCTGCTGTCAGGATGAATCAGGGTGTTGTAGTAAAGGAGGTTACCTGCCTCATTTGTTGCGAGAGTTGGAAAGTGTGTAGTGAATGAGGCAGGGGAATACAGGAAAAGAAGAGAAGGTCTCATGGTTAAGGCAGCTTTATACGGCCCTGGAGAACTGGATTCTACCCTTGCCTCTGCCTCAGAGTTCATGTGTGATTCTAGTAAAATTATATAAACTTTTCACAGGTGGTCACTAATTGCGTGTCACTCAATTTCTTTATGCCCAGACAGCACACTCTGATTTGTAGGAGTTTTGAGTGCTCACAGCTGCAACTGAAGTCTTGGGAGCTGTGCTCTGAATATTATTAAGAACTTTATAATACGAAGTACTCTAAAAAATCAGGTCCTAGGGTGCCTCAAAGTAGGCACCCAAAAATAGTCAATACTTTTTACTTTTATCTCTCTGTGCCTCTGAAAAATGGGTAAAATACCACTCCTCACCTCACAGGGATGTGGTGAAGATCAATTAATGTTTATGACGCCCTCAGGTATTACAGTGCCATAGAAACACCCCTGAGGAAATTAACAGTTCTGTCTTCAGAGCACGGTTTGAAAAGTGGGGAGAAAATAAGGTGAAGGGCCACGTACTGAACAACAAGGGGGAAACAAAATATTGAACAACTGCTCACTAAGTGAATACCATCCATTTTGTGCACTGAATGAGGCAAGGGTGACATGAAAAAATAATCTGGGATCATGTAAGACTCCATCATAATGCATACACATAAGGGGGGCGAATTAAGGTTGCATACACACTTCCTAACTTTTGAGTGTTTGACTTTTTGTCCTGAATCGTGTTCTTTTAACATAGTTTGTGTGCATGTACTACTAAATAGTTACTTAGAATTCAGCTTACCTAGGGCTGTGGCAGATTCTCTGTCACTCTAGTGTTTAAATTGTCTTTCTAAAAGATATGCTCTATTCCACTACAAGATATTGGGCTTGATACAGGAATCACTTGGTGAAATTCTATGGCCTATCTTACGCAGGAGGTTCAGACTGGATTATTGTGATGGATCTCTCTGGCCTATAAATCTAGTCTGGATGATTTATGTTATTGTAGACACTTTTCTCTCCCGTATCTCTCTCACTGCTCTTCGGATGGCAACCAGAAGGCTGTTGTCCTCATCTTCCAAATGTGGGTCAGTTCATAGCTAGGCATGGGTGGGAGGGACTCATGGTGGCAGAATGGGGAACAACACCTCCCATAGTCCCTAGGAAGAGACTGATTTGATTTTAGAGTGAGCTGCCATATTGACCTTGCAAGAATAGAGAAACGAGCATCTAATAGGAAACAAGCTGGTAGAAAGAGACTGAAGTCTGCCCTCAATGGGCTGCCACCGAGTTGCAAAATACCCTAACAAGCAGGTTGGTCCAATTAGCTTAATGAGAGATGTGGAAAAGAACAGCCCAGTAACTGGGCTATTTATTTAGATATAGCCCTTGTCACTATAGTATGTGAGTGCCACACAGTTAGTTAATCTCACAATAATCCTATGAGGTCAGGATGTCTTATCTCCATGTTCTAAATGGGAACCTGAAGCACAGAGACACAGACTTTCATAAAGAAATGCAGGAAGTCAGTGGCAGAGCTGCGGATTGAACCTAGGGCCCCTAACTCCCACTCTAATGACTTAACCACAAGAGCATCCTTCCAAGGTCACTAGAGGAGCTAGAGCAGAAATTCATGCATTCAGGAAGTGAGGCAGTACGAAGATTTATTTCCATGGATAAAGGCCGTTCTCTATTAATACAGAGAAGGGCAACAATAAACAGGCAAGTAAAATTTGAAAAGCGTTAGCATTGGCTGACTTACGACATTTGATTCTTGATTGAAAATGGCTGCACTTACAGGCATGACATTTCCTTTCCCCACTTTTTATCTCTTTTTTTAATGCTGTCTCATATACCAAAAGCAATAACACACTTAAAACTACAGGAGCATAAAAATTTTTAAGCCTGATATACAATAAGAAAAAAAAAAACTTGCCACTTTAGCTAACAGCTTCATAATGACAAATTGCTATAAAGCATTCATACTACATCTTTAATTAGCTCCTAAAACCATGAAGTATCAAACACAAGACTTAAAGCTACACCACAGAATCAAAGAGAATGCACTCCCACAGCTGTTCAAATCCAAAGCTGGGACTTTCTCTCCTATTAGAAGTAATGTATAGTTTGGAGAGGCAGTGAAAACTGTACACCATCTACGGTAATCTACTCACTAAAGCCACTTGCCAAATGTTCATAAACATGCCTACAGCAAGTGCACAATGCTGCTCTGAAACCCACCTGTCTAAATCTGTGGGATCCAAATACAATTTACCAAAATAAATGGATAAAACACATGAAATATCTGTTGGCACTCTATAAAGAAAAGGTACAACTTAGAGTGTACTTTTAGCATTAAGAAATAAAATATAAAGGTGCCAGGGCTCCTTCTCAGCAAATTCTGCTGTTCAGGGTTTTAGAGCTGCAGATGACATTCCTTGCTTGCACTCTAAATAGTTGAGAGAATTTACAAATTAATCACTTTCATTCTTATAATATTTGTGGGAAAAAGGAGGTTACTTCTCCATTTAAACAAATTTGTTGTAGCAACAGTATTTTGTCTTTCCCATACCCACCAACAGTGCCTGTCGTCGTCCCTATAGTACCTAAAATAATAAGCAGAGTTATTTTTGGCACAAAAGGAACTACATGGTATTTTACTTCATTTTAACTGTGTTCATGCTAGTAGAATAATGGTTCAGTATTTGTACAAGATTCAAGTAAAGTACTTTAACTAGCAACCTGTTTAGGGCTGTAAAGAGAATTAATTAAAACAGAATTATTCAAAGACATTGGCTGTGCACTTTATAAGTTACCACAACCCTGTGGCACCGTGTTTTATTATTGATGGGTTTTAGTTTGTTGATCTCTGGTGGTGATACTTGGTTATCTATACAGAACATGTAAGCAAATACAAATGCAGTACACAGCTACACAGCAAAGAAAAGTCTAGCTTTTTTGTTTTCTAAGGGAGCTTTTTGAGTAATCCATGAAAAAGCCACAAAACCATATTTTAAAACCTAAAATGGCACCATCAAGTTAAAAATCAGGGGCCAGATCCTCAGCTGGTGGAATTTAATGCAGTTCCATTGAATTCAGAGAGGTATATCGATTTATATCAACAAGGTTATGGCCCTATATGTTTAAAAACTAATGATGTGATTTTCAAAAGCACACAGCATTGGCCTAACTTTGTCCCCCTGAAGCAATGGGAGTATTACCATTGGATTCAATAGGAGCAGTGATAGACAATCCTGAGTGCTTTTGAAAATCATGTACTAAGGGTTTGCCTACATGGAAAAACTGAATGGCAGAAACACATTGGTATAATTATGTTGTAGACAAGCCCATTCCTGACATAGGTCACAAACAAGACTTTACAATATTAACATAGAATCACAGAACATCAATTCTAGGAATCAATTCTGAAGCACTTAGAGAAGAGGAAAGTGATCAGGAACAGTCAGCATGGATTCACCAAGGGCAAGTCATGCCTGACTAACCTAATTGCCTTCTATGAGGAGATAACTGGGTCTGTGGATGAGGGGAAAGTAGTGGATGTGTTATTTCTTGACTTTGGCAAAGCTTTTGATACGGTCTCCCACAGTATTCTTGCCAGCAAGTTAAAGAAGTATGGGCTGGATGAATGGACTATAAGGTGGACAGAAATCTGGCTAGATTGTCAGGCTTAACGGGTAGTGATCAATGGCTCCATGTCTAGTAGGCAGCAGGTTTCTAGTGGAGTGCCCCAAGGGTCAGTCCTGGGGCCGGTTTTGTTCAATATCTTCATTAATGATCTGGAGGATGGCGTGGACTGCACTCAGCAAGTTTGCAGATGACACTAAACTGGGAGAAGTGGTAGATACCCTGGAGGGTAGGGATAGGATACAGAGGGACCTAGACAAATTAGAGGACTGGGCCAAAAGAAACCTGAGGAGGTTCAACAAGGACAAGTGCAGAGTCCTGCATTTAGGACGGAAGAATCCCAATCTGTTACAGACTAGGGACCGAATGGCTAGGAAGCAGTTCTGCAGAAAAGGACCTAGGGGTTACAGTGGACGAGAAGCTGGATATGAGTCAACAGTGGGCCCTTGTTGCCAAGAAGGCTAATGGCATTTTGGGCTGTATAAGTAAGGGCATTTTCAGCAGATCGAGAGACGTGATCATTCCCTTCTATTCGACATTGGTGAGGCCTCATCTGGAGTACTGTGTCCAGTTTTGGGCCCTACACTACAAGAAGGATGTGGAAAAATTGGAAAGAGTCCAGCAGAGGGCAACAAAAATGATTAGTATCAGAGGGCTAGCCGTGTTAGTCTGGATCTGTAAAAGCAGCAAAGAATCCTGTGGCACCTTATAGACTAACAGACGTTTTGGAGCATGAGCTTTCGTGGGTGAATACCCACTTCTTCAGATGCATGTGGTGGAAATATCCAGGGGCAGGTATATATATGCTAGCAAGCAAGCTAGAGATAACGAGGTCAGTTCAATCAGGGAGGATGAGGCCCTGTTCTAGCAGTTGAGGTGTGAAAACCAAGAGAGGAGAAACTGGTTCTGTAGTTGGCAAGCCATTCACAGTCTTTGTTCAATCCTGAGCTGATGGTGTCAAATTTGCAGATGAACTGAAGCTCAGCAGTTTCTCTTTGAAGTCTGGTCCTGAAGTTTTTTTGCTGCAGGATGGCCACCTTAAGGTCTGCTATAGTGTGGCCAGGGAGGTTGAAGTGCTCTCCTACAGGTTTTTGTATATTGCCATTCCTAATGTCTGATTTGTGTCCATTTATCCTTGGCGTATGATGGCGTATATTACATTGGTGGATGTGCAGGTGAATGAACCAGTGATGGTGTGGCTGATCTGGTTAGGTCCTGTGATGGTGTCGCTGGTGTAGATATGTGGGCAGAGTTGGCATCGAGGTTTGTTGCATGGATTGGTTCCTGAGCTAGAGTTATTACGGTGCGGTGTGCAGTTACTGGTGAGAATATGTTTCAGGTTCATTCACCTGCACATCCACCAATGTAATATATGCCATCATATGCCAGCAATGCCCCTCTGCTATGTAAATCGGCCAAACTGGACAGTCTCTACGGAAAAGGATAAATGGACACAAATCAGACATTAGGAATGGCAATATACAAAAACCTGTAGGAGAGCACTTCAACCTCCCTGGCCACACTATAGCAGACCATAAGGTGGCCATCCTGCAGCAAAAAAACTTCAGGACCAGACTTCAAAGAGAAACTGCTGAGCTTCAGTTCATCTGCAAATTTGACACCATCAGCTCAGGATTGAACAAAGACTGTGAATGGCTTGCCAACTACAGACCCATTTTCTCCTCTCTTGGTTTTCACACTTCAACTGCTAGAACAGGGCCTCATCCTCCCTGATTGAACTGACCTCGTTATCTCTAGCTTGCTTGCTAGCATATATATACCTGCCCCTGGATATTTCCACCACATGCATCTGAAGAAGTGGGTATTCACCCACGAAAGCTCATGCTCCAAAACGTCTGTTAGTCTATAAGGTGCCACAGGATTCTTTGCTGCTTTTAAAAATGATTAGGGGGCTGGAGCACATGACTAATGAGGAGAGGTTGAGGGAACTGGGATTGTTTAGTCTGCAGAAGAGAAGAATGAGGGGGGATTTGACAGCTGCTTTTAACTATCTGAAAGGGGGTTCCAAAGAGGATGGATCTAGACTGTTCTCAGTGGTACCTGATGACAGAACAAGGAGCCATGGTCTCAAGTTGCAGTGGGGGAGGTTTAGGTTGGATATTAGGAAAAACTTTTTCATTAGGAGGGTTGGTGAAGTACTGGAATTGGTTACCTAGGGAGGTGGTGGAATCTCCTTCCTTAGAGGTTTTTAAGGTCAGTCTTGACAAAGCCCTGGCTGGGATTATTTAGTTGGGAATTGGTCCTGCTTTGAGCAGGGGGTTGGACTGGATGACCTCCTGGGGTCTCTTCCAAACCTGATATTCTATGATTCTAACAAAGAAATATTTTCACTGTTATAATTTACTCTTCACTATTTATGTTGTTTGTTTATCTTTACATTTCTCAACTCTAGACCAATAAAAATAGACTACTCACTTTCAACTTTTGTTTATAGCCAGCTTCCAGTCAATTACACATGCCTGTATGCCTATGTTCATGAATTGGTAGGAAATGTATGGGGTGTTCTTTCACTTTTTTTTTAAGAAACATGTTCCCATTGGAATTCTCGCCTCCCCCAAGTCATAAAATGTTTCAATGATTTGGGATTGTTTTAGGATTATTAAATTTACAAAATCTAACATTTAGGCCCAATTGGATGTGATAGTATCTCTAATTTTCCCCAAATGTATTATAAATTAAAAGATATTGTACCCTCTGACCAATCCAAATGCATCACTGACCTTCAAAACATATATAAAAATCACCTAGACAAAGAATGCAAAATCAGAAATAGAAAAGATCTACAGTGTAAGGTCATTAAGTCCACCCTCCTGGTGTTCAATTGCATAAAACTAAACTTTTATACTTTCATTCCAGTTAACCCCCCCTCCCAACGAGGGGTTTGTCTGTGAGGGGAGAATTTTCAAAAGAGACAGAATGACTAGATGCAGAAGTCTCATTGTCACTCCATGTATTCACACTACTGAAGTCATTTGAAAATTCCACCCTAAAACGTTAAGCATTACCGAGGGATAGATACAGCTGAATGAAGTGTGAACCATTTTTATTCTTTAATTAACAGTAAAACATTATCAACACTGCTAAGCCCCAGTGTTCAAAAATCATGAATCCATTCTGTTCCCCATCCCCTCAGAGTGGACCAGAAAATCATGCAATTGTAGAAAACATATATTGCCAAGTAGGGGGAGGGATTGACTTCTAGTTTTGGGGCCTTCAAAGAACACTTGGTTCACATTTTCAAGCATTTCTCATCATTAGAGCAGAACACTTTTTTTTTTTAAATGAAAGATGTGGTTCTCAGGTAATGATAGAACTCCAGGATTTATGAAAAACAAAATATTGCGAAAACTGGAAACACTATAAACTGGCTGGTTATAGATTCCCCTCTGTGCGATCTGCAGAAGATAATGATTTGTTACAGCCCCTCAGCTACAGAGCCTTGCCTTTTTAGATTAAGCCGCAATAGTTCATGCTTTTCACTCTGAAGGTCCCCAGTTCCACCCATGTTGTGCTGGGCAAGATGGTAGCTGCCACGACTGCATTATTCTCATTTGCAGGAGAAAACTGATATGAAGGTGATAGCTGCCTTTTTGTACTCCCTCCTACCTTTTGAACACAAGAAATGTTAACACCTTCTGATATATTAGAACAGCTAGAATAAGCCACAAAATGAAAAAGCTCTATAGGAACTACTGCAGACTGTTCCCTCCCTACCCCCTAATTTTTACAGCAAGTGCTGCTTCTCGGTGCATACATTTGGTAACATAAATATGAAACAATAAGCAACCAAGGACATAGAAATAATGCAAATACTATTTATGTGGCTATTTAGGATTGAATTCTCAAACGAACACGAAGAACATCCATTTAACAAATAGCAGAACTTGCAAATATACAGAGATTCCAGTCAACTGCTTTGAAAGTTGACCCTGGAGAAAACGCTGACCCACCTTGAAACAAAAACTCATTCAAAAATTAATGTCATTAATGAACATTTTAAAAGTAAGGCAATACTTTTGCTACATTTCTGAGTCCTTGAATATTTCAAATGAGTAATTTTCAATGAGTGGACTTAACCATTCAATGTACGTCAAAATCTGCTTTATTGACAATTTTTTTAAAAAGGGGAAGAAGGTAATTTGTTAAATAATACTGAGATTTCATCTCTCACCTAATCACACAGGAAACAGTAGTATAATATGATACTGATATAAACAATGTGCATTCTGACTTAAAACCAAAATGCAGAAGTATTTGGGTTCAGCGTCCAGCAGCTAACTTACACTATGGTGGACAAAACCAGAGGAAATGCTAAAAAAAAAATCTCTGTATCCCGGGATATGGGGTTAATTCAGTCTAGCAAAATAGCAAACTCTGTGACCTTAGGAGCACCCTGTTGAGTCAATCTGATGCCAGATGGTGCTACTCTGTATGATGATGCTGTGTAACTACTGCTGGGTCATATTAGCAGGTAGTTTTTAACTTCAACCATGTTATAGGGAGGGTAGGAGTATCCACCTGAGCAGAGAGAACGATGATGAAATCAAGCAGAAGCCAAAACTGGGGAGAAATTTAAGGTTATGTTTATTTTTCCTTTTTCCTTTAATTTCCAATAAAGCCAAACCCAGAAAAGGGGTAATTTTGGACTATATATAGTTTGTGCATATTCTGCTCAGAGCACGGTGGGATCTACACCTGATTACACCCAGTATCTTTATTTCTTTAGATAATGTATTTAATTATAATACAGAAGTAGCTTCATTTTTTTAATATTGCATAGAAAATAGAATCAGATTGTTAATGCATTTCAGAAAATGTAGGTTTTGTTAAATCATGGCCATTTCTGCACAAAGTTAGCTAACATGAACGGTGAATGAGGCATTGCACACATCTCCCTTTCTGGTTACGGTCCAGGCGAAGGCTAGTCCAAATGAGTTACTAAAGATTCCTCACAGTTTAATTCACTATACACCATTTTCTTCTATGAGCCCCACAGACAGCCATTATGAAATTGGACCAACATTACTGCTGCTTTTACTGGTCAGGAGGAGAGCCCAAAAAGCAGCTATGTACTGCCCATATTGCCCAGGCACAGTACAACATTCTCCATTACAAGCCTGAATTTCATCAACCCAGTAAGAGAGAGAGACTGAGACACTTGTTCCTGAACCTGAGGCTTTTATGCTGCACCTCCCAATACTACTGCAAAGTTACCAAACCAACCAACTACAATTCTGCTGTTGGCAAGAAATACAAATTTGCTAGAAATCCCTTGCAAATGAAACCCAGCTGAAGTCTGGGTTTAAGCAGAATACCAGATGTCCCCTACACTGTGTGGCTTTGATAGGTTAAATTGAGCATAAGAAAGAGATGAAATATTTATGAAAATTAAATTTGTAGGATGCATATCAGTAAGCCTGAGAAACACTTTTTCGAATGACAACAGGAAACCACATTTTTCACCCAAACAGGTTAGGTTATAGCACTAGTATTCACATGAGTCTCTGAAATGCTTATGTTTCATGCAAGCTGCTTAGCTTTTATTCAAACCATGCATTCCAGGAACAACTAATTCTAGTATATCAAGGATTTCTAAACTACATGCATAAAGGAAATTTTATCCATTACTCCTCCTCCCCACCCCTTTTTTTGGCACAAAAATTTAGCATTTTTGGAGACTGGCACACAGTCAAAATCACGTAAGGTATTACTCATGCTGTGATACTGTACATTTGATATTCAGTATCTATGGAATGAAAAAAATGAACTACTGTACATTTAAGGGAACATCATTAGTTAAGCAGCTAATCTGCTCAAAATTCATACACTTGACTTTCAGATGCTCTCTTCTTCAAATGTCATACAATTTTCATTAAGCGACTTCCTAAAAATACCCATGAAACCAAAAGAGAATTTTGGGAATGGGTACAATGACAAAAATATAACATTAATTTAAATAAAATCTGGGACTAAGTGGCTTAGAGGATTGATAATTGCATATAGACCTTTTTAACTTTAGAGCACCTTTTCAAAGATCAGTAATTTACTACCCAATTGCTTAATGATGGCCTATTTGAGATGACCATGATGGCATCAGTCAATTTCCCAATAGAAAATGTTCACATCAAAGGCCAACAAAACAACTGGCAGTTCTACACGGTCTGAGTCCTGCCTATCTCAGCACACCCTCTCTACCTATGCTAAGTGTTGTCAGTAAAGATGAACAACAGCTCATCTATTAATGGCCCAGATTCGAACTCTTTCGGGCATTCTTGCTAGAAGGTCTTCAGCGATGCAATTCACTTCCCCTACTATTGGACTAACAGCTCAGAATTGTTGACCTTCGTTGTACGCTGGTTAGTTCTTCACTCAGATACACTGTATGTGCTTGAGTTCTGGCTTAACTGAATTAAATATCCACAAAGATTAACTCCCCAAGCATAATATCAGCTGATGTTATCTGTGTGGAGTTAATTTTTGTGGATATTTAGCAATCTGTTATTTTAAGAAATTTGCTTGGTATAAATGTCCAGGTGCTTAGAGAATGGACAATGGGTGCAGTTTTATTAATGAAAGAAATAAGATATGAAATTAAGCAAAAACCAAGGATTGAAAGGGGGAATGTACACAGAACTCACTTCTAAGTGGTCCTTTATATCTAAAGGCACACTAAGCAGGCAGTGTGGGTAAATGTGCACTGACACTGCTAATATTATACTTATTTTGTGGATTAACAGAGGGCCGCAGTTTCCAGGGTTGTCAATCCAGTACTTTTCACACAAAAATTAACAGGCCCCTGAACACAGTGAACTAGAAATACATAAAAATCAAACCTTTCCCACTGAAATTGTAACAACATGTGTACTGTGAAAACTCCTTCCATTGATTTTACTGTGTATCTGGTCATTAGGTCAACCTGGCCAATGGAACAAATACACAGTTCTCTCCCCAAAGATGTCAAATATTTATATCAAGAAACAGCAGGCAACATACTCTGTTTTTTCCCAATCTCTTTCACAAGAAAGGTACAAATTGTTTAATTCTCTTTTGATGTAATTTTTATGTAGTAAGAACAGGATGCATTTATTCTGCAACACCAATAGGGTGTCAGGATTCAGTACAGGAAGACTAATATGCATTCATACTGCACATTTTCCATTCTATTTGCATTAACATTTTGTGGTTGAGGAAACAGTGCAATAAATTGCTGATACATCATCAGGGCTATTCTCGTGATATCAAACTAGCTCCACAGTCCTACTAATATGCCACACAGCAATCAAAATGATGCTTTGTAGTATGCAACACTGAAGAAGCCAGCAAGCAAACTCATTTGGTTTCTTTCCCCAAAGACAGGATGCTCTTGATAAGCAGCTTCAAAATAAAAACACAATAAAAAAGGTCTTACAATAGAATATCCAAATACTGTGGTTAGAAATGAGCACCAAATAATAGGCATTACATTCATCAGCTTAATTAATGTATTTCATACTAGGTATATCAAATTATTTAGTCTTAATAGCAAAATTTGCAAGTTCAAATAATGTGAATATTTTCATTGTAAAAATGAAAAAAAAAATCCCACATGTATGCCTTTGTATCATCTGCAGTGAACTGTTTTCAGGATAACATCTATATTTAATATAATGAAGAAAGCAAAAAAGAAAGAGTTGAGATGCAAAAATTTTGCCCTTTCCCTCCTAGGTGAAGTGCAGTGGAGATCAGATTTCGAGCATCTGTGATGCTCACCACAAGTTGCTTTTACTGCCGATTAATAGCTGGAGATTAATAGCTGGGAATGCCACATAATAGCTGTAGTATAAAACTCTTAAACACACGACCATGCTTATGTATTTAACAGCTGTGTCAGCCTTAACTGTTGAAACTTCCAGTATATTTTGCCATATGGTAACCAGGATCATTTTACACTTTAAAATTATTACTTTAAATGCATGTCATATAAATATACTGCATATCTACTTCTAAAGCAATATATTCTAGGGACCAATTATCCTCATGTTCCTTGATTCATCCGTCAGCTTTCAGGTTACTGAACAAAGTTGACTTGTGTATCATGACTAAGAGTTTCTGGGTTTTCAGCTGGGGAGTTTTAAAATACACTGGCTATGAGCACTTATTACAGTTTAGGAGGAGGAGGTCTGGAACTTTGCCAGACAACAGCTAGGCTAGCAGGTGAACATGAGTTTTTTGGATCAGACTGAAGTATGGTACTCCCTGCTAAACCCCTCGGGCAGTGAACTGCATGACAAGTAATTATACCAAGGAATTTTGTTGCATCAGGTTTATATATTCACCAGATTGCTATTGTAATTAACAACTGGTTCCTTACTCAAAATCTCTGTTGCATTAACAAACATGCAGTAGAGAACTTTCAGTCCTAAAGGTGGTCCCCTTCAGACCACAGGGATACGTCTACCAGCAGGGAGCAATGCAGGGGTAAAGCTTGGACTGCCAGTGCCTACAACATACTTGTCTCCTGGACTTTAATCCCACACTTTTCACAAACACTACATTCACTTTAATTTATTTTTAAAAGCAACCCCCGTCAATTTCTCCATGGCTTCCAGATAATGATTCAGGACCAGAGTGGTGCATATCCTGCATGCCCATGCAGTGAAGTAAAGCACTCCTTTATGACTACCATCATCACAGGTATCAGCATGGATGAAAACAGCCTTTGCTGAGCCACAATTCTCCCCACACTCCACCTAAGCAGGCATGGGAGCGGTTAGAACCTGGGCTCCACTCCCACAGAGTGCTCGGGGCGGGGAAGGTGTGGTACACTGTGCCAGGTACCGGAGTGATGCAAGGTACATCATCCTCTGAACCAGAGAGAAAACCACAAGGTGGCCTGCAACTTCTCAGTCACAATCAGCTTTTTGGTCTGTTCCTGGGTCACTTCAATTATGCATTGCCTCCCGTACGCGGGGTTTGTGACAAAGTGACTCTTTAGCCCATAACATATCTTTATAACTCAGTCTGCTCTGCAGTTATTTCTTACCACAGCATTTTTCTTTCTGTAATAATGAGCGGGGCATTGTTGGAGTTAATGGGTGGCCTGCACTCTTCCTAAAAGACTAAGATGTTTCGAGGAGAAGACTTATCATCATTTTTCCTTTTACAGCACAACCCTTTACTTCCCTTCATACAGCTCAGTCAGCATTTTCTCTTCTTGGTGTCCAATTAGACCAGCTGTGCACTCATTTTACATTCTTGAATTTTCAACCACCAAATGCATTTTCTAAGCCTCTTTCTGAAAAGTGAAAAATTCTTGCCAAAGCAGACTCCTGAGGTTTAAACGTTGTCTCAAATATTTCTATGAAAGATTTCTCTGACAAATTTAAATTGTAAGTAGCACACAGTACAAATTCCAGAAAATAAGTTTGGCAATTTGAGTTGATGAGCCGCTTTGCCCTCCAATCCAAGATGGCCTTTTGTCCCTCTATAGCAAACTAAGTAACTAACTAAGTAAGCAAGCAAGCAAGCCCAATGGGACAAAGTCTGCTATTAGATTCATGGCACAACTGCCTCTGAAATTAGCAAAAGTGGGCAAAATTTGGCCCCAAATCAGACTAGCTTCCTAATATTGACATCTATTAGAGTACCAAATAATCTTCCAAGGGAAGCAGTGTGAAAGTATCATCTCCTGAGATGTTTTGAATTAGATTGGACCAAACCTCGGGGAAATACCTGACAGGGAAGAACTCTGCACCATCTAGATGCAGAACTGTTTTTGACTTAGGCTACGTGTATGCTGCAAATGGAGGTGTGGCTGCAGCTCACACAAGCATACTCTCATGCTAGTGTTATTTAGCTAGCGCAGCTAAAAATGCCAGTGAAGAAATGGCAGCACAGGCTTCTGCACAGGCTCTGCAAGTCGAATCAGAACCCTGGGTACATACTCATGTTAGCAGTCCATGCCAGGATCCATGCAGCCAGGTCTTCACTAATATTGTTAGCCCACCAGGTAAATTAAAGCTAGTGATGCCTATGAGAGCTGCAATCACTCATCCATCTGAAATGTAGAGCTACTTTTAGATTGTTCTGTGATTGTACAGTGCCAAGCACAACAGGTCCCTGATGCAAGACAGGAGCTACTGCAATATAAAATAAAAATATAATCTTTATTGTAGATGCTCTACTTCTATACACTTCTTTAAAGTATATTTCCCCATAAACAATCCTGAGGTTGTATTTTTCACAACTTCAGTTGTCAACTAGCGTGTCATCTTTTCAATTTATTAAAGATCTGGGGACAGATCCCAGCCCACAGAACAGACCCTTTTCATTGCTGCAGTAGTCTCTGCTTCCATATTTAAAGGCAGAGGGCAAATTTTCACTCCTGGGAGTCTGAAGTTAAACTCTTAAATCCATATTGAGACACCTAAATAGAAATCAGCTGATTTTCAAAGAGGAAAAACAGCACTCATTGACTATGTGGAATATATGGGTGCTCAAGCATAGTTGAAAATAAGATCACTTGTCCAGGTGATTACATTTCTATTAAGGAGCCTAACTTACAGGCACCCAGGTACGAATATTTTGCGCATAGACAGTACAATATTTAAATAATTAAAAAGATGCCGCAATACAGTCTAAACCTTGGTTGCACAACTGTACAAGTAATAAAGAGAAGAGGAAGGCATTGCAACACACAAGAAGAACAGGCCCCAGCCCATCACAATATGCAAGAACGTGCCAGCACCTATGCTATATGAAGGAGAGTATGCACCAAGGTCTAACTGAGGCATGGCTTGTTGGACCATTAAATAGGTTCATGGTTAGAAGTTGAGTAGGTGAGTGAACTTGCTGTAATGAGCATGAGCACTGACTGATAAAGATACCTGAGGGCATGCTGCTCTTGCTCAGAGGAAAGGTAACAGCCAACAGTCCTCCAAAAAACAACCTGGCCTGAGACAGCAAGATGTCCCAAGCTAAGCATGCTGCTGGTTACTAGTCACTACAAACATTGTGTAGGCATCACCAGTCGAGACAGGATTTGACTCTTATCTGGCAAGATGTGGAGACAATGTTCCAAATGTAACACATGAATTCCTAAATAGTTGTGTTTGTGATATGGTATGAGGTGGTCTTCTGCCAACACATCGAATCATAGGACTGCAAGGAACCTCGAGAGGTCTACTAGTCCAGTCCCCTGCACTCATGGCAGGATTAAATATTATCTAGACCATCCACAACAGGTGTTTGTATAACCTGCCTTAAAAATCTCCAATGATGGCGATTCCACAACATCCATAGGCAATTTAATCCAGTGTTTAACCACCCTGACAGTTAGGAAGATATTTTCTCATGTCCAAGCTAAACCACCCTTGCTGAAATTTAAGTCCATTGTAATTATGCTGTCGATAAGATGAAAAGTTCTAGCTTTTTATTTTCTTTTTGATTCATTTTTATCCATTTGAAATGCTCTAATAAGACAAGCAAACTGGGACTCTTATGGCTGAAAAATGGTGTGCATATCTTTCACCAATCCACTGCAAGTTTCCTCTATTAATCTGTCCATGCCCCAACAGATGCCTGTATCTCAGAATATGTGTCTTCCTTGAGGGTCTACCAAACCATTAAGATTCTGTATGTCTTTTATAAAAAGGCCAAGGATCTGGCCTTGAAATATGGTCCATGTATCCAAAAACTATTAGAGGTTGCTTCAGCAAAGTCAAATGCTTTTTTTTTTGGACAAAACTCCTATACTTTTTGGGTAACCCAAGAACCCTTTCTTTTCCCAAGAGTTCATCAGAGATAAAGAATAAGGGCAGTATGCATTTGTATCCCCAACCTTTAAAAGTAATTGAGGAAAAATAAAATGTCAGAAATAAGCTCACTCAGGTTCCATATCAGGCTGAACAGTTTTAACACAGTGCTTTTAACCAAGATACATAACTGGATTTTGAAGATTCACCCTAACTTTGCAAGATTTACTCAATTACTACACACAGTTTGAAGAAGTAAGATGGCTTCTATGCTTCATAAATAGCTTCCCCAATATAAACTGGAGATAGGTCCAAATCACTAAGTTAAGATCCATATTTCAAGACAGTTGTCAATAGGGAAGGTGGGACCTTGAGCTGAACTTCACCATAGTTCTGGGTGTTGGGATCCAAAGTTTTATTTTGGCTCGGTGCACAGAGCAGACTCAGGAAGTTAATTTTCTCCTACCTATACTATCTTCCTACCACGCATTAAATCTTTGAGAGCAAATTGACTATACAAAGGTACTACTGCTGTTTCTTCTGGCTATTAGATTTAACTGTATCATGTTCTAGTAGGGAGTCAGAGTAAGATTCCCTAAAGCAGCAAAAAAAAGAAATCTCCCAAAACAAACCACATGTCCAGTACTGAAGGATTGTAGGTGAGTCATAGAAAGTTTAAATGTTTAATAAACAGAAATGACTAATATATGGGGAGAGAGAAAAACCTTCCTTGTTGTGAATATTTATTTTTCTTTTTAGATGCGATAGTCCGCTTGCTAGCTAACTGCCACACGGTGAAAACAACCAACCAAAGGAAAAGGACCAAGACTATTTCATAAAATTATTTGCTATCTTTTCTGAAAGCATACTACTTCAAAAAAAAAGTCTTTGAAAGACGGCACAAAATTTATAAGGAACAACAGTATGCGTATAAAGCAAATTACTTTAAGCACATTTATCTGCTATTAAAAAAACATGTTCTCAATTATTGCACTTGCTTTCATACAGTGGTATTGTAAACACGTGAATTTCATGTAGCTCCCTTATCACACTCTGGACAAGGTATAATGCTACTGTGTCTCTGCTGTCAGTCATTCACAATTCTTCCTTATTACAACCTCTGCTTATTGCTCTTTCTGACTGGTAAATACTGCACTATTATATTTAGCCATATTCTTCATTTTTGCCTTTTAAAAGTAAAGTATAAAATCTATCAGTCCATATTAATGAACAAGCAAAATATGTTTCCTAATCCTTGTTTATTGATAAATCCTTAAAACGAGTGAAGTTAAGGAACAACCTCTTAACATTATGAAATGTTCAAAGATAAAACGATATAACTATAATTAGTAATCTTTACCTATTTCAATTTAACGCATTTGTTACAAAAAATCTTTGTTTCTACCTGAGCAACACAGTTCTCAAATATTGCATCAAAACTCTAATAGAAAACATCACTTGGAGCTGATATGTACTGCATCCCTAAACACGTTCGTTGATTCTACAAACTGTGTCTATTGAGAGCATCAATTGCATATTCAGGTCTAAATCAGATTAGAAAGTAATTTAGACAATTGCAGTCTCAATAAAAAAACTTCTATTGTATCTCTCTGTAACTACTGTATCTCTCTGTAACTACCCTTTGAAATTCTGTTTCCAATTCAGACATACTACTTACATATGCCATACAGGCAGTCAAAATACTGTACTTTCACAGACTGCACTGTGGTTTGGAAATTCTTAAGCTGCGATTCTCCATGCTAAACTTTCCCCTTCATAATAAAATTGAACAGTTAGCTGTTATCTTTCAGCTCACCACTCTGTCATAATTCCATTGCCGAACACTTTTTCTTCTTACCCTTGGTGTGCATGGAGAGTAGCATGATCAAGGAAATGTGAAGCTGCCAGTTTGATTCTTCCAGCCAACCCATTGCTGCAGGAGAGTAGTGATTATGATTTGCCTGTGTTCTTCTGTTTCTTTTGCTTCTTATTTTACTGTGCTTCGCCTCTGTCAGATCCTCCGACAAGTCTGCCAGCAAGCCTGAGAGGATAATGTGAAAGACAAGCCTGTTACAAACTGGTTCTGTCACCACATAGACCTCAACTGATCACCTCGTGGGGAGGACAACAAAAGGGCAGCAAGGATCCCAAGCTGGAGTGGATTCCTGAGACAGGAGCATGGATTGACTGCCCACACAGGGATTTGTGTAAACTTGGAAGCTGCTGCCGGAGTCTTTAACTCCCTCTTCTCTTTACACATACAAAAAACAAAGCCCTGAAAATTCATATGAAGTTTGTATTGCATTTTTCAATGAGATGTAAGCAAACCCCTCTTGTCAACTACTTATAAACTGTTTGTTTTATAAACTGAGCACTGCCTTTGGCTTTTGTTTTTGAAGTCACACCAGTGTTTTCCTATGCATTTCCAATATTAAGGGAGAAATAAGGATTGCTGTGAAGCAATAACAGAAGACAGCTAAGAGAGATAAGAAATATAGAATATCTGTGTCTGCACACTGTGTCATTCAAAAAGAAGTTTTATTACCCCACCCCCATGAACAGTGATTTATTGGAAAATTGCAATAAACAGATTTTTTTAAAGGTCAGTGGATTTCTCATGTAACTGGACTCCTTTAAATTTATATAAATCACATGAAACTACTGTAAGTATATTAATGAATTAGAAATGAATACAGATTTCATTAAATCTCTCAACTGTGTGCCATTGGTCACAGTTGCAATACACTTTTTTTGTATTCTACTAGAGGCTACTCTATGTGTCAGAGTTCTAAATTACTGCTTTCTCCATTTTTATACAGATAAATATTTGTTTGTTTATTTATTTATACACAACTGAAGTCCTGGAGACAGATCCTTCACTAATAAATTGATATAGCTCCAACTGACAGATTACACCCGCTAACGATCTGCTGCCTGCTTTTGGTAAATGGAAACAGGAAGCAGATGTACAAACAATATTACGGTATCAATATTAAAAGTTTGCGATCTTCACTTCTGAATAAAATTCAATAAAAACACTAAGTCCTGAAAAAGGAATGTAACAGGACCTCACTAATCCACATAGAACAAAATTAATTGATGGTCTCTCACCATCTCTGAGCAAAGATTTAATAGCTGAATACTCTAGTGAGGGCACACACTGGTCATATATATTTACAAATATACTACAGAATTGTACAATTACTAGCACATATTGATGTATTATCATTAATAATTAAAATACAGTATAATTGTCTAAATAAATGAGCAAAGTACATCTTATGATGCATTAGTCTTGCTTTTTTATAGTCTTTGTTCCCTTAGGACCTGATACTGCATTGAAATCAATGGGAGGTTTCCAATTGATCTCGAAGGGCTAGATCCTGTCACTCATACTTGAATAGAACCTTAACTCCTCAAGTTATCCCATTACAGCTCTTCAAATAAGGGACCATCTTTTGGTTATATTTTTGTACATCACCTCGCAAAATGGAACCCAGATCTGTGACTGGGGCCCCTAAGTACTACCACTATTCAAATAAAAAATCAACAACAACAGTGCAATAAATGCTACTCAGCGTGATTAAGACTAATCTGGCCCACTGCTGGCAGAAAAGACCCTTGCTGGCCAAGTGAAAAAATCGAGTAATAATGCTGTCTGCCTCCCAGACTTCAGCGTGAATTAGTGAGATTCTACTGCATTGTATTTACTTTTTTTTTCTTTATTTTTTTTTAATTCTTTAGTGACTAACTACATTATACCAAATACACTAACAGGCCATTCTGGCCATTCTGATCATTTTCCTTCATATAGAATTGGAAAGTACAGAAATAAAGAAACATGTACGTTCCCAGCCTCATCGCTGTCTGTTCTGAGATTTGCTGTACATTTTATATCATTTTTCATGGAAAAAACATGATCCTATCTATCTCCTACTTTATTTTTAATGTGTGTGTTTTGCTTCACAGGCATCTTTAAAGTTTCTCTCCAGAGTTCACATATAAAGCACCAGTGAAGCTTGGAATAATGGTTCATCAACTACTGACTTTTAATTTTGTTTCTTTTACAAACAAACAAAAACAAACTCACTCACTCATGAACATACCATATCCTTTACCAAAAGTTACAGAACAGTCCAGTCAAAACAGTGAGCGCCCGGATGAAATGGGAGATCCAAGTTCAAGATTTCAACTGGTACACTACCCCATGAAGGGAGTGACTCGAGCTGTTCTGTATCAACCTCTTGGGCGAGAAGTGTTGAGGAGCTGCAGAGGGGTGTTGAACATGGGTATTGGGGGGTAAGGGGAGGTTGGTTAATAGCACAGTCACTGTGATATAAGTTTTTGTGAGTGAAGAGGACGTCAAGAAGGGAGGGGGGAAATGGAGGATGGGAACTATGATACTACACTGTCATTAGCAATAAATGCTCCAAATGCAGCCATGTCAGTCTTAGAAGTATAGCTGTGAATTTGAAAGACAGCTATCAAACGGGGATAAGCTAATCTGAATACTTTAGAAATCCAAGGAGGACACATTTTGCCCCCAACCCCACTAACATCAAAAGGAGTTCCACATGCAGACTAAAGGAAGCATGTCCCTAAGATCAACGTTTAAGTCATGTTGGCATCCAGGTATAGATATCAACTCCCAGGGCTGCACTAGGAGAGGATTCTTGGACTCCTGAGCTAGGGTTGAAGCAATCTTAGATGAAACAGCCAGGCTGAGCCACAGATGGGGTTGCAGTGGCCAGCTGAGCGCTACTGGAAACCTGTTTGGGATGGGCTCGAGGTAGCTGGACTGCCTGACTGAGCAACAAGATCAAAGATGGAGAAATAAGAAAAATACAGAAGTTCAGAGAGGTGGAGGGCTATGATGAAAAGCCTGCCTGGGAGACCCCCCAAAATTCTGATGTCTCCAAGCACCATTAAGCGCTAATCAACTCTTGGCAATCCCCTTTTGATATAATTAAAAATCATAGAGGTTTTAGTTTATCATCAGGGAAAGATGGATTCCTTTTGTGGCTAAAACACAGGGTGGGGAACCAGTAGATCTCTCAGCCTAAATTAGGCATTGCTAGAGAATCCATCATGTGAGTTATATTCCTGACTCTGCTACTGACTTACCCCGTGGCCATAAGTATCTAGGTAAGTGGCTCCAATCTGTGAAATAGGAATAATATCATACAGTATAGAGGGAAGTTATGATAGTTGAGCTTTGGAACACAGATGGGGGGAGGTCTCTGTTGGATGTTTGCTCTTTCAGAATATTGGCTATTAGCAGTAGTTCAGGAAGCTGTTTGTTTAATTGTATATTTTTAATGAGTGTCAAGGATGCTCTTTTGGTAGTAGAGTGCAAATCAAAATCAATACAGTAATAAATTACAATAATTACAGGATTTATAGACAGACTCTAGGGTTTATAGACTCATAGACTCTAGGACTGGAAGGGACCTCGAGAGGTCTTTGAGTCCAGTCCCCTGCCCTCATGGCAGGACCAAATACTGTCTAGACCATCCCTAATAGACATTTATCTAACCTACTTTTAAATATCTCCAGAGATGGAGATTCCACAACTTCCCTAGGCAATCTATTCCAGTGTTTAACTACCCTGACAGTTAGGAACTTTTTCCTAATGTCCAACCTAAATCTCCCTTGCTGCAGTTTAAGCCCGTTGCTTCTTGTTCTATCATTGGAGGCTAAGGTGAACAAGTTTTCTCCCTCCTCCTGATGACACCCTTTTAGATACCTGAAAACTGCTATCATGTCCCCTCTCAGTCTTCTCTTTTCCAAACTAAACAAACCCAATTCCTTCATAGCTCATGTTCTCAAGACCTTTAATCATTCTTGTTGCTCTTCTCTGGACCCTCTCCAATTTCTTCACATCTTTCTTGAAATGAGGTGCCCAGAACTGGACACAATACTCCAGTTGAGGCCTAACCAGCGCAGAGTAAAGCAGAAGAATGACTTCTCGTGTCTTGTTTATGGATCTTCCATTCAGTACCAGAGATTTAACTGGCATTACACACTTACCCATTGTACAACATACAAGCAAGAAAAAGCCCTGCAAAATGCTGTGTGGGTGGGGTCATTATATATCCAAGAATGGAAAGAAACTTTTTAAGAATCACAAATGTGGAAAAAATCTCAATTATTTCCACAGCTTGGAGAATGACATCATTGTTTCCATAGTTGTTAATGTTATCAATGGTCTAACTCTAGATTTTCTTTCTTTACTGCTAATTATTCTATTATGTATACATTTTCTTATTTTTAAAAAGCTCTTTACCCATAAAGTAAAATTCCTTTCTAAGTGAAACCACCAACCAAATGTGTCACAGTTGCAACATTTCACTGAAAGAGACAGGAAAACAGTTTTTCCCCTTCCCAGCTTAAGAAAACAACCAAGGAACTAAACTAGAGTAACCAAGCAACATCCACATAACTAGACAGAAACCAATCCCTAAATTAAACTTGGGTTCTTGTTGTTTTGTTTCTTTTAGACAAAGACTGGCAGTGAATTTTTGAAAATAATTTTATTTCATTATTTATATTGAGGTACCCCCTAGAAACTCCAGTCATGGACCAGGATCCCATTGTGCTAGGCTCTATCCAAACACAGAACAAGAAGATGATCCAAGCTCCAAAATAGCTTACAACCTAAGTAATGGGCCCCCCATCTGCTATGTTAAAATTCTACCAGAACAGCATAAACAGACTTGAAAAATACTTTAAGACGTCAACTATTTACAGTGTATTAGCAGTGGAGCTCAGAGGCCCTGGTGACAGGTGTGGTGTATCTAGCCAGTTAACTACACAGGTGTTAGCAGTGGACAGAATTTTCATCATAATTTGAAGAAAAAGAAAAAAAAAGGGTAACTGAGCAGAATTTGTTTTGCCAGATGGTGTGTTTAACTCCTGAGCAATCTTAACATTTTTATTTTATTTTATTTTTTAAAATTCAAATAACAAAAGTTATGAAGCATTAAACAATTTCTGAAGGGATCTGGAGAGTTTAAAAAAATCCCACAATAGAAGTGAGTTTGACATGTTTCCCCAAGTTTCTTTTCTTCCCACTCCATTCCCAACTTGCAGCATTCCACATCATTAGACATCAGCAACTCAAAGAAGAGAAGCTCATTTCAGCCACTCAGTGAAAAGACTATCACTTTGTTACAAATAAACAATCCCCATCCCCCTACTTATTTGAATGAGCGGTATAGTATTCTGAGCACGTATTCCTTTGGCTTTCAGAGCTCTGCCAAGGTTCCCCCTCCATCCCCCACCCCCGCCCCCCTGTACAGAAAGAGGTAAAAGGGGAGAAGGGAGAAAATCCCATAACTTGTCCAAAGCATGCAGAGGATGATTTGTGTTCTCACTTACAGAGTATGACTGTCACTGATGATCTGCTTTCAGGCCTAGATTACATGTGATAAGGGCTGACCTTATTTGAGTATTCACACATTATGCACTCATGGAGAGCAAGCTGGACACAAAAGTCCCTCACATGTTCTGGGCATCAATCAAGCTCACAGCATGGAAGCTGCCAAACTTTTCTTCCATTTAACTCAGGAGAGGAAAGGCTAGTTCAAGACAGACTTAATAAAGTTTAAAGCTGTGCCACAGTATATTTGGGGTCCATTGTCTTCTAAAAGTGAGCTTTTCGACAAATTCTCAGCAGTCACCACTGACAACAACTTGTCTTTAACAATTTTTTTTTGAGGGGGAGGGGAGAGAGAAGACGGGACAAACGCAGAGCCAGATTCTTAAAAAACCTCTTATTTCCAGCTGTTTACAAACAACTAAATTATTGCTTAATATATGAATATATTTTTCATTACCTAGGATTTTCATCCCATATTTGTAACTTTTTCCTGAAAACTAGTGCATGCTTCAGGGAAAGACTGTACCATGATCATAGCCAATTTTAACACTAAAACCTTTTATTGCAGGAAGATTGACACCTAACTCAACAAATTCTCTGTTTGCACCAGGACTACAAAAATGTTTTATCAACCCTCATTTTGAGTACTCACATTCAGCTTAAAACCAACAATACACAAACAGTAGGCAATAGGGTGCACATGGCAGAAGGAAATGTGCGTGTATTTATAGAATGCACACATCAGCAGGGCTCAGAGTGAGTCTAAATAGGCCAGAAAGCCATTCCAGTACTTCTATCATGGCCACAGTCAGTTCTACAGAATTTAAGCTTTCACTTAAAAAAAAAAAAAAAACAACTAAGCCTCTTGGCCCCTATGCACGGTTCATTTCCAGAGTTTACAGGCAACCTGAAATAATAGCTTAATGAGAATATGTGAACTGCTCTGCCCATCACATACTGTTAACTCTGGAGTCTAATTATGATAATGGGTCAATATTGTTTTCTCTTCCTTTGCAAATCATTTTAACAATAACCTACAGCTAATGGGCTTTTCTGGCATGGCTGGAAATAATGTAAATTAGAAATGAAGAAACTTATCCCCTAGAGTCACTGCTGGATTGTTCCATACAGTATATTTTCCCATGCTTTCTCCAGTCTATTTTAGATGTCCTGCATTATGCAGCCTCCACTACTTCCCTTGGGAGACTCGTCCACAGCCTGACAGATCTCATTATGAGGCGGTTTTTCTGCCTTTTCCAGGTGAATCTTTTCTTAATTAAATCCCATTACCTCCCAGTTATACAAAGTAAGAATGGTACGAGGAGGGAAACATGGGGGGTGGGGGGGAGCAAGCCATCAAAAGAAGTCAACAGACCACTATGGTATACACTTCAAGAAGTGCACAGAGGGAAGTAGCTATCAGGTACAAGGATACACAGTAGCCTCCAAAGAAGACAGAGAATGAAAAAAAGAGGACAGCCTCCAACTAGAGGAGGAGCAGGAAGGTAAATGAGGAGCAAATAGATATCAAGATAGAGTTCCAACAGACTACTTCAAGGGACCAACACAGCCACAACTACACTGCAAACATATATTTTATATAAGATATAGGATAATAAAGTCATAAATATAAATGTCATAGCATCTAAGGGCTTTAGTGCTGTACATGGCATGACGCAGTTGAGTTACCAGAACTAATCATTCACAGTAAGATAACATCATAGTTTTACTTACACACACGCACACACACACACGCACACACACACTCTCTCTCTCTCTCTCTGTTTTGACCCCAAACTTGTAAGAATGGAACACTTTTTGTTCAGAAATCTTCACTTATGAACAATACAGAGAACTTCCTATCACACGCATGAGAACAATTTTGTAAGTAGGTATAATTTACTCAATTGTAGCAAGGCATGAAACAAAAGAAGGTTCAATTATAGGTCTGACATGGAGTTGTACATAGTCCTGTACTCTGTAAACTTGCAGTTAAACCATTTTCAGCATTAATTTAACTGCTGACATCCACTGTCAGCAACAGATACAGGTTTAAAGTAGGAGATGGTAGGGTAGCAATGCTAATGAAAGATTAAGAATTCAGTCCAACTGTTCTGCCTTGATTAAAGTATTCTTTTGAAAGCATTAGCTGTATGACATTTGGATCACGAGAATCTAAGAAAGGTTAGGTCTAGAAAGGGTACATCTACACTGGACTAAAAGACCTGAGACATGGCTGCAGCTGGCCTGAGTCAACTGGCTCAGGCTTGGGCTGCAAGGCTAAAAACTGCTGTGGAGACCATTGGGCTCAGGGATCCTCCCCCTTCAGAAGATCCCAGATCTCAGGCTCTAGCCCAAGCCTGAATGTCTACACTGCAATTTTAAAGCCCCACAGTCTGAGCCCCGTGAGCCTGAGTCAGCTGACCTGGGCTAGAGGCAGGTGTTTAATTGCCCTGAAGCCCAAGGTTTCTGTTTCTTTTCCCCCCTGGTGCGGAACTAATATATCAAAGATCATTTGAAATATCAGTTTGCAGTTATATTTATAATGACAGTGCCACCCCCGTCTACCCAGCATTACAAATTCATTTGTCAGCTTCCAAGACATGACTGTTTTATAGAATGAAAACAAATTTTTTAGACAAGGCTGAACCACAATCTAAACTTGCACGGGAAGAATTTATCTTCAACTTTGTAAAGCTAAAACTCTTCACTAGGCTCATTGTATTTCAACAAGAAACCAACATCATAAAAAAGTGCCTGTTTAGAAAAGTTGAAGGAGCTCAGAAATGTGTATTCCCAGCATTTTGTACTAGTTCCCAAAACCATCTAGCACATCTATAGTCACTGAGGCCTGGAACCTGCAATGGGATTTGCCTGCACAGAGCTCAGGGTGGGATTTGGACCTATGTTCGTAATTGTTCTGACCAGAATTTAGAAAAAAAATTATTAAATTTCCATATGAACTTTGACTCATGAAAGTTGCTAAACTGACTGAGTTATGCCAATGTGCTTCCACATACATCATAAGGAGTCGTTATTTAGGGGTAAATGTTTTTTTCAGTCTCCTTCCTCATTCGCTTCTTGGCTGAGAGTGGCTGAAACAGATTAAAACAGGAGGGACTGCTCTCATGCTCCAGCCAAGGAGGAGGAAGAGCTATTGTGGAGTGTTGTTTGCTCAAGCCAAAGAGAGGAGGAGTTCAGCTCTAGTTGTTCTTCCCCACCTACTGCGTAGTTTAGCCGCTGCTGTTGAGACTGCCAATAAGAGTACAAGTTGTGGTGATTTTTCCAATGAGATTCACTGGAATCTGAGCTGAGACCAAGAAAAGCCAAACTTCAGTCGTTTCCAACCTGATTTGGTCACCAGTTCAAATCCACCTCGAGTTGGTAGCCAATTTGGTTCCTGTTTCTTGACTGGATGAGCACAGCCAATATAGTCATAAGGATGTAGCCAAAGACTTTCTGACTCATATTCTCAGAGGATATTACTGCATTTTGGGTGCTATCTCTGAACTAACTGGAAAAAACGGTGGGTGGCAGAAGCAAGAAGTTTCTCTATTTCTCCGCAATGCAGCATCTCATGTTAACTTCTGAAAAATCACAATGTGCTTTACCTTGCACCTCATTTCCCTATCTGTAAAATGGGGCTAATGCCTTCCGACCTCATGGGGATGTTTTGGGGGCAAAAATCCAATAAGAACTGTGAGGAACTCAGATATTACAATTATAAGGGCCATATAAGTATTTAGAAAGATTGGAATTTAGGAAAAGACAGACATACTGGATCAGAGCAACTGCGCCTGGCTCCAACAAAAGATATTTCCTTTTATTAATCCTAAATGTGTTCCTTTTTCATTTTAGTCAGCTGTCTCTTGTTCCTGTACACCATGAAATGTTAAACAGGAGAATCCAGTTTACCTTCTTTCTATATGCATAAAATTGTTGTTTACCTTATCATGACTCTTCTTATTCATTTCATCTCTAACAGTCACAGTATTTTAAATCCTCCGTCACAGAAAATCTCTCCATATCTCATTTTAGTCACATATCTCGTCTTTGTATTTCTTTTTTGGAATAGAGTGACCAGAAATGAACAGTGTTCCAAGAGAGGGTGACCACTGATCTACGCAATGGCATTTAGATATTTGCAATATCTATCTCGTAGTTTATACAGACTAACATTTTGTTTGTCTTTTGACTATGCTGCGCATAGAACTTTCCATGATGACACCAAAGTATTTTCTTAGTATGTTTACATTTAATGTAAAACTTAGGAACATGAATGAGTATTTAATATTATTCTTCCAACCTGGTGTTTGTCAAGGAAGAGTTTCATTTCTCTGAAGTTCGGTATCTAAAGTTCTAAAATAACGTTAATAACTTTGGTCATCTGCAGATTTTTCCACCTCTCTTTTCACTCCATTTTCCAGACCATTAATAAATATATCAGATACCACCAGTTCCAAAAGTTGCTTATGTCCCCCCTTCCTGAATAAATATCCACAATTTGTAAAGGGCAGTATTCCTACAGCGTGCATACCCTCTCCTGAACACACCAAAGAGGAAGGTAGTATCTCTACCAGAACTTAGACTATTTTGAGGACCTCCCTCCCCACCTCGGTAAGATATACAGTTTATTCATGCTCAAGATGGTTTTCTGCATGCACGTATGTGTGGTTGGCATATATTAATGCTGAGGTTTGCACCTTAATCACCTGCATTGTTAGCTGTAGAACATCTGACTGGACATGAGCAAGAAGGACTGAAACTCATGCTGAGGAGCTATAATTCTTAGTTGTTCAGAGCCTGCTCATGCTGAGCGAAAGCAGCCCTAAAATGTGAGAACTTGGACACCGCTTGCTTTCGTGCAGCAAGAAGATTTGGCAGCTGCTCTCTACACCTCCCTCCCTCCCTCCCTCTTGCATTTCTTACCACCTGGGTGCCTCAATTTAGCCCTCTGTCCTGGCCAGAAGAGAAGGTAGAAGCTCTAGGGCACAGAACCCAGTTTAGTTCTCTGCCACATTTGGAGGTGTAACCAGAATGCACATGTCTCTGGGAACTTTCAACCCTGCCTGACTCTGTGCACATGGTACTCTAACCTACTGATAGAGACGGCTGTTGTACAACTTTGGCTTGCGAGATCCATCTAAACGTTGACATCTGAAATATTGTGCCAATCCCGTATAAGTTTTGGTGCCCTTGAAACTTTTGGAGAAATGGCATTTAGTGGGTGTGAACTATATGTAGAGATACACTACCGCAAGGTTTTGGAAAATAATTTCACCACTTGTAGCAAGTCCTATTATTTGGTGGGAGGGAAGGGGAAAATTTACAATATTTGATATAGTATGTTCCCATATTTAACGAGATCCTTTCATCCCAATTTACATTTCAGTGTTCGATTTATTATTCCATGTAATACAGCAAGCTGAGCATATCCAGTCAGTCGTATATGACACCTTTACTCACAATACACTTATAATTAAATTTCAGTACCTGTATATTCACAATGCTAGGAAAGCTTTACTTTGAAGTACCTGAATAAGAGCTCTGTGAAGTTTGAAAGCTGTTGGTCTAAAAAAGATATTATCTCACCCACCTTGTGTCTATCACTAAAGTAGTCCTGGAACACAATTTCCTTACATACCTCTGTTGCTTTCTGGTTAACATTTCTCACTTTAAATAATTTTTCCAAGCGTGCACAATAGTTCAGTTACTCCATTTGCAACCAAAATTACTTTATGGCCTGAGTTATGCAAAAAATTAGACTAGAGGACCTAAATAAATATTTCTGCTATGTTTTCAGATATTATTCACATAGTTAGACAACTTTTCGTCCTCTGTTAAAAACAATTTTGTATTATAATTGGTGATGGGACAAACTCAAAACTTCAGATCAAACCTCAATCTGATCTGGACCGTAACACCAACTCTTTGGCCCAACTCTAATTAATACATTCAACTTCAAAGCAAACAAACCTACGTACTATCTGCTGGTCTAGAGGATGTAGAAATAAGAACCTCAATCGCACATGGAGAGAGAAAGTAATAGCTCAAATATCAGATAAAAATTATTTGAGTTCTATTGCATGACAATATTCACTACACCTAGTGTAGTTCTGGTAGACTAAAATGAATTTAAACAAAAAAAATTGACTGTCTCTTTAAAAAAATAGACAGTTTCTTTATTTCCTCAAATTCCTTCACCTGTCCCCAGTTACACACACAGCTGCTTGGGGGTTTTAGACTTTTTGTGAAGTAACAGTTCATGATAATCTCATTAAATCCTTTCTAACACTTTCCAGTTCATACAGGATTTCCTCAGCCTGGGCAACTGCAGCATGGATTGGTTGTTTAAACAATCTCACTGCAAAAGAAAGTAAAACAAAACCCGACTTGCAGAACAAACCATGGCAATGACTGACACAGTGCAGAGAAAACAGAGTTCAGTTGAACGTGTGAAACTAAAACAAACACTGAGATGCAGAAACTCTCTTCAGTGGCCCAGCTATAATACAGCATTAAAAACTTAATCCCTGATATTGCCTGTGTGTGAAACAAACCAAGCAATAACCATAGATTCCTTTATCTGTGAATAGTTTTGTTTTAAAAGAGAAAAAACTTGACTTGTTAATTTATGAAGGACCCATCTCAAAGTAGCAATGGGGGACACTGTACAGGAAAAAAACCTACAACTGTACTCTTTGCTCACAGAAACAGGCCATATATATTACACTGGGTAAGAGAGAAACATGTTTTGAAGAGAAAGAGATGGTGAAACCAGAGAGGTTACAACGGTCAGAGACATGACCTGAATAGATATGCCCTGCACCAACCTTGAAGACAGTCTCAAAGGAATTCCTGCAGATATTTTCAAGGAGCAAAGTCCACAGACAGGATCTCTGGGCCCCGGAAAGCCTTTTCTGTCACATAATCAAAATGAGACAGGGAGAACAAGAATTGCCAGGATGCTGTCAATTGCACCAAAGGGACAATTTGTCCAACAGACAATTTTCAGAATCCATTAGAAAATATTGTATAGGTACTACTACTACTGCCATTGGACACAATGACCATCCTATTGTAGCACAATCTCACCCATCTAACAGTTTTATGAATGGTGCATGCTTCATTTAGATGTACTTTCATGTTAAACACACATTTCCTTCTTTAATTGCCAAGAAATATTATTTTCTGCTTGTCTATCTAGACTTATCCAAAAGAACTATGCAAACTGTATAATTGGAAGTTTAAAATATATAAAAATGAGGGAGTGCTGGAGCGCTCAGGGACCTGGTCACAGGATAGAGAACTTCTGAATGGCTCAAATCCAGCACAGGTCAGAACTGAGCGACAGTTATTTCTCTCTAATAGCATTTTAACAGCTATACAAAATCAGCGGGTGGTCTCAGTCCAGTTTTTAGCAGACACTTTCCACATCAACAGTAACCGGCACCATAGCTGGCCGCCTCAGTAAAGACAACAGGATTGATGGGGCATGTCACAGGACTGGATCACAATGATAAAGCCATGTGCAGGAGCTTTTCTGAGGCGTTCCGTTCATAAATGCAGGAGGTTACTGTTTAGGGATGTCGATGCAGCACCTTTCATCAGCTCTGTATGCAGTTTCTAAAAGTTACAAAGTTTGCTTTTTGGAGGAGTATTCAGTTAGAAAATACATCCATGGAAGCTGTACAAAATTGAGACTGCCAACTAACTTCCTCTTCCCTTACTTGATGATGTGAGCAAGTCATCCTTATAGCCCTACCTGCAAAGAAACAAAATCTATGGCTTAATCTGTTTATTCACCATTCAAAAGAATCTTGCTGACTGAGATGTCACAGATGCTATGTGGCAAAGAAGAGCCCTTTCCTTGCCTCCTACATAGTTACGACACCTAATGTAAGATAGACTTGGAACCAAACCTCAGTCATTGAAATTCTGAAAATCTTCCTTCCCACTTCCTCTGTCACAGGCCAGCAGTTTACCACAGTGATTTACAAGGATGAGGCTGGAGAAGAGGTTACTAGATTGAGTGTCAAAGCTAAAAACATTATAATGTCCTTATGAGGCTGCTGATACGAATGGTCTGTTGGCTAAACATTCCTCTCCAGCTTCAACTCAGACAAAACTAGTTGTACAAATCTCTAAGCATGGTGCAATAAAAATGTGTCTTCATCCAATGGGACACGTGCATTCTGCCCTCGAACAGAAGTAAACTGCAGTGAGTCCATGACATAGACCTCCAAACTCACCCCAACCCAAATACCTAACTAGGCATCAAGAGCAGCCCCACCCATTTATCTCATAAAATCACACTGCCTAGAAACATTCTATTCATTGATATGCTGGAGGAGGCCCCCAGGAGCTCCTTGCTAAAATTCCACCACCAAATATACAGAATGGTGGAATTATTTCCCTACCTCCAGTAAATTCAACCCATTTCCAGCTACTGCAAAATCTTCCAAGATAGACAGGGTGTATGCTTGTGCTGCATAAAGCACACTTCTGAAGAATAATATACATAAATCCTGCTTGGCTTGGATGATTCATCAACATATCTTTATGGCTAGATCTTTAGCTGATGTAAACCAAAGTAGCTCCATGGACTGTCTATGGGCCTTTCATCTCCATTGAATTGTGATAGTTGTCTTACTGTTACCACCCCTCCAATGAGACTAGAAACTCACAATTCTAAAACAGCCAAACCACTCGGACAACAATAACATTACTTTTATTCTGTCCTTTTGTCCCTTTGGTAATAAGGGACCTGATTCTACAAGAATCAAAGTACTGCATGTTCTCAACTCCTACTCGCTTTAGTTTAAGGTAATGAGCACCTCATGAGAGTAGATCCAACGTTTCTGTTTTCCACTTTCGTTTTGACTAGTGTGGGTGAGACAATGTATGTGTGTGAGAATGTATGTGTTTAAATGTTCCAACCCAGTACCTTGGATGCAAGTACAATGAAAAGAAATACACTAATCTAAGCATTTGCAAATATTTAGATGTAAAACAAGGAGTAAGCATAAGACACTAGAAGACACCAGATTACTTTAAACATGCAGCTGGAGAGTGTCACTGTGACATAAGATTATCAGATTAAAATTAAACCTGCAATTATATAATATGAAATAAATAGCACTGCAAATAAAAGGAAACATGTTTCCATAAGAATATGAGTGGTATCCAAGTAACAATTCCACAATAATATATTTTCAATTACAGAATTACAGTACACCATTCTTATTTTTCTCTCTAAGGCTATGTGAAATTAATTATTGTACAGGCAGCTGAATATTATTAACTTAAAGATTCTGTTCTTTGTCTTCATAGTAATTAAGAAACATTGGGAAGATCAAACCCTGATTGTATTACAAAAGTATCTACAAACCAAATTTCAAAAATTGAGTTTGTCTTGTTGCCCTTTTATTTGGCTGTGTAACCTGAAGTTTGTTTCATGATACAGCAATATCGTTAACTACAATTGCCAGACTGGCCCAGGTGCAGTAGAGAGTATTAATAGCAGAGATGTAAAAATTGTTCCTAATTATCCTGCTCCATAACCATAACAGGCTACTTTGTTATAAAAATGATAAAATTAACAAGATTTAGAAGGTAAGCGAAGATATATCAGTCTTGGGTGCCTGCATTAGGCACCTATATCCATATTTTTGGAGCCCGAGTAAGACGTTAGAGTTGAGATTCTATGCTGCACCTCTAAGCCACACAGCCCACAATTCACAGTCCAAAGGGAGGGAGGGGGCCTACGCTGGTTTTAAGTCACTTTGCCTCCTACCAACTGTAGTCCCTTGTATAACAGACAGTCCTAAGCTAAGTTTCCTCTGAGCTACATAGCAGGCTATCAAGGGCTGTGCCTCTCTCCCAGCCCCACTGCTGGAATGCTGCTGAGGCAAGAGAGGGCTGGGGGGGAGTCCTCACTCCTCGCAGCAACCCCGGGGCAGCCTGCACTCCAAACCCCTCATCCCCGGCCCCACCCCAGAGCCCCCCCAGCCAGAGCTCCCACCCCTTAGATCCAAACCCTCTGCCCTAGCCCTGAGCCCCCTCACGCACCCCAAACCTTTCATCCTCGACCTCACACCCCCAGCCACAGCCCGCACTCCAACCCTCTGCCCCAGCCCTGCCACATCACCTCCATATTGGTGCACAGAACAAAATTAATTCCGCACATGGATGCAAAAATTAGAGGAAATATTAGTCCTAAGGTTTGTCTAAATTGTGCCCGTCTGTCCCCAGTTGCCCATGGGCTGCAGCACTTCAGCACTATACGCTGTGGCCCTGCTCTTTTTGCATCCTTCCCACATCAGCCCACCCTCAGGAAGAGCTGTGTTCTACCGTTCCTCTGATGGTAGAATCTTCCAGCCAGATTCTCGGGGTTTAAGAACTTCTTTAAGCCACTCTAGCGTTTTTACTCAGGGTTTTTAAAGATGGCATCAAACATGCTGAGAAATCATCATTTCCACAAACTTCAATGGTTGGTACAGGTGCTGAATTCCTCTGAAAATCAGGCCCTTTTTATGTAGGTGCTTAAATATGAATTTAGGTGCTTGAGTTAGGTACAAAAGTGTGAAAATTTGGGCTCCCAGGTTTTTATGAAATTCTACAGAAGACCTACACCTACAGTCAGCAGTGACAATGCATGAAAACACAAAGAAATTAGAAAATAGGTTCTCTTATTTGCTAAATTTCCATCGCTATAACCATGTTTATGTAACATTTGATCAGTCCAAAGATGAACATTTAATATGAAACATGCCTTGATATGTAAACCTGCCCTGAAAGAGAGCCAGCAGCATTATATTGGTGAATTCCTCACGAACACTCATGAATTGCTTAACCGTAAGGTAAAAAAAAATCCTCGATTTGAGATAAAGATTTATTTTCAAATTTAATAATAAATATATAAGTAAATAAAAATAAAGCAAGAACCAAAGAATTGTTCCTGTTCTATAGTACTGAAGGGTTATTTCTGAAATTAGAAAACTATCAATATATGCAAACGTATTACATGATGAACCGTAATTTTTGCTTTCCATGAAAGCTATCTGCTCTACGTATGTATATGGTTTAAAGGACATTCCCGGGATTGTGTCAAGTCAAAGGCATCCCTGCTAGAGTTACAGAAATACAAGCGCTCATCACTCTGGCAGGAGATGGCTGTAAAATGCAACTCCGAAGACACGTACAGCACAAACCTAAGGACCACAGGACTTCTGTTGACATGTAAAATGTTTATCAGTTGTTTTTCATCAAAGGGCAGGGACAGTCTTTTTGTTCGGTATTTGTACAGCACTGAGCACAATGGGGTTCTGTGCTGTGACTAGGGCTATTAGGAGCTACAGTAATACAAATAATAAACAAACAAAAGAGCTCCAGCAGGACTGTCATTGACAAAATTATCAATTAGAAATTCTTAGAGTAAACATAAGAGGGTTTCTGCTCCCCTTTGCTGCAAAGTGGCATCATCATCATCAGCATTCTCTTCCCCTTTCACAGCTGTGTGTGTGAATGTTACATGGCCAGAAAAATTTTATTCACAATGGGCTTCATCCTTTAATGCGAGTTCTGTCATTGACTACAATGGAAGCAGAATTGGGCCCAGTTTGACTTAAGTACTCTGTTCCATTTTCATTCTCTGATCAAACCCAACCAAAAATACTTGATGGAAAAAAGGAACCTAGGATTAGAGTGATAATGCGTAATGCCTAATAAGAGAGAAGAATAAATTCGTAGCCTGTCTGCCAGCCCTGTATTTCAACAGTCCCTACTCTACTGTATGAGCAAATTCAGATTGCAATTATTTTTCCTAGAGTGCAATTAAATGTTGCAACCAATGTTAAGAATAAACACAATTCCAGTAACAGCCAACACTCAGATGATCAGTTCAGGTTCAATGGCTCAGTGCACATGAATATCCATCAATACCACCAACGGCCCTAGCAGTATAATGAACCTTGCAGCAACTCAGGCAGGCAAGCTACGCAATACATGGACATAATGTCTCTAACTTACAGCACGTCACATCTAACAAGCAATTCAGAGCAACTCTTACAGCTCACAGAGGCACATATTTAAGAACTATTTACAAAATTAGCCCCATTCTGTCTTTAAAATGTTTAGATTTGCTTCATTATAAGCATTTTGAAAACAATTCTGGACATACTGTAAAAATCAATATGTACCGTATGTGATATTCAGCTCAACTGAAATGCCATGATAATTAGCAACTTATTCTTACATCAGTTAATTCAAGTGTGAACAATACAAATGAAACACACTTCCCCTTTTAAACAAATGCTTAATATTTTATCATCTTTAGAGATGTTTACTTATTTTTTTAAACTTTCAACCACTGTCGATACTGCTATAGATTCCTCCCTTAATAGCACCGTTTTGGGCACTTCTTGAAGTGCACTCCCTGTTCCCAGCTCTAGAACCAGATATTTGTTAAAGGGACGCTCTCAATTTGAAATCTGGTGATTTTTTTAAAAATAGGTTCAATAAGTTTTATATACTACCCTGGCCCTGAATTCCCATGCCAAAATTAATGGTTTTACAATTGCATATTCCTGTTTTTACAGGTGTTTTTCTTTTCCCCATGTCTCTGTGAAAGACTCACACAGACAACAGAAGAAACCAGCTATATGGCCTAGCAGATAAAGCATAACATTGGGGCTCAGGGGTTCTATTCCTGGCTCTGCTGAGGGCCTGGTGGATGATCTTGGGCAAATCACTTCCTCTGCTCTGTGCCTCAGCTTCCCCATATGTAAAACAGAGATAAAGATACTGTTCTTCTCTGTAAAGGGCTTTGCGATCTACTAATGTAAAGTGCTATATAAGAGATAGGGTGTATTATAATTAAAATGAAATTGACTATTCAAAAAAAGTTACATCAGATATACAAGGCAAGCAAACTGAAAACCGTATTTTTTTCAATAGTCTCTCAGTACAATAATTTTACTTGAAACAACTGTAAACAGTTGTAAATTGAGACAGAAGGTAAGTTTTAAGTTAATGGTGTCACTTTAAGGTATATAACATCTTTGAAGATGGTCCTGCTTAAGCAATTCAACACTTTCCTCTCTATTTTCTTGAGTAACCTATCCTTATGCTGTCCCATTCAACACTGCAAAGGGCTGAATATTATTTCTCATATGTTTAGCACAGACTAAGAATTCCAGTCATAAGGGAAGCGCATTGCTCAATGTGCATTCGTCCATAATGAAAACTATTGGTGAAATATTTTATGTTGCTTTAACAATTAGCTCTCTGATGACTAACTACAAAGAAGGTCCCTTCTCATGATAAACCTGTATTACCTGCTGACAATGATTAATAATCTCATCTCAACAGATCTAAAATGGGGGGTAAAAAAGTAAAAAGTTTGTCTTCTGGAAAGTCTGAAGACAGTTCAATCATAAATACTACTTTATTCTTTGCCCCCATTATATAACATATTGACAAAGAGAACTTGGTTCGAAACCCAAATCCAAAACTTCAAACTTCAGTCCCTGAAATCTGAAACTATATACATATACAAGAACTATACACAGCAAATCCTATCCATGGCTCTCTATTAGCAACCAAATAATGGGGCTCACTAGGCTGCCCTTTGAGTTTTGTTTTAAGAAATAAACAGCGATATAGCATTTAAAAGTAATACTTCTGACACTTACAACATGACACTTCACGTTTCGGCAGGGGGATGGGACCTCAGACAATTGCTATGATTCAATGTGAAAGAGAGAGGAAGAGGAGTTAAGGAAGACAAAACTATTTTAATTCCCTTTCAGGGAAAAAAAAAGCGGGGGGGAGATACAGGACCACTGAATTGTCACTTTAGTTAATACAAGTTCGTTGTGTCTATAGGTTTCTGAGTAGGACTAGGACCTCTAAGGGGAAATAGCAATCTACGCTAGAAAAGAAAACCAGTCGCTGTGTAGGGGCACTAAGGTATAGCCAGTGTGACACTGATGGGCTCAGAGTGGGTTACTGTTTTGCCTGATGTGTTAAAGGAAGAACCAGTACAGCTGGCCACCCGTGGGCCTAAACTGGCAATTCTCTTAGTTTGCTCTTCCTGATGAAGAGCTTTCACCATTTGTAAAATATGGTACTATACCCCAAAGTGGGACAATTTTATCTCTCGTTTGAAAAAATTATATCATTTAAATTAGTTAATTGTACATATAAATAGGTGGAGTTGGTAGAGCCATCACTATTTAAGATTACCTGATACTTCCCATTATAAGGCTCTGTTTTCAGTTGCTTATAACTTTGCCAAATTATAACCACTCAGGCTGAAACTTCTCATGCTGGGTGTCTGCCTCAGAATGAATCCTTCACCACAGTTTCTGTTCAAATGGGTCAGTTGCTCCAGGGAACGAGATTAAGTGAAAAATAAGTTGTTTCCCCACTGCTAATACACTCCTAGAACTTTTCACTGAGAAGCGCATGCACAGCCAAGCTCTGCAGCAAGGGTTAGAAATTTGGCAGGGAGGTCACTGTGCTGTCAGGGATGTGCCTTTTGCCATCCCCAGTGAAAATTTACCCAAATTATAAGCCTTCAAAAAAAATTTCTCAGTTTGCACATGCTCACTAATAGCATGTTAGAGTTTGGTGGCTAAATTCTCCAGCAATTCCATCTACACAGAACATGCTCCTACCCGGAGCTGTGGGATCTCAACAGGACTTACCCTGTAATTGTTCCTCCTTGTTGCCAGAGGCCATGAGATATTGGGTACTGGAACTGAGAGAGACACTCTCTTGTGCTCTGAAAATCTGAATGCCCCCTGTACTGGCACTCAGGCAACACAGAGGAGGAGGAGGAGGCTGCTTGATTGGAAGGCAGAAGGTAAGCAGTATGGAGGCAGGGGGGGAAAGGTTTGCAGGAGCTGGATTGTGGAACAGAATGAAGTGGGGAAAGCAGGAGCAGATGGGGGCAGTACAGGAGGGAGGATGGATAGGAGTAGAGTGGGAGGAACAGGAGTAGGGTGAATTGATTAGAATAGGGGTGGGGACAGGAGCCAAAAAAGTTGGATAGGAGCAGAGCAGGTCACGTACAAGGGCTGGGCAAGATCAGAAAGGTTTGTAACCACTGAGCCCACACCACTCCAAAACCTGAAATTGAATCCAGGAGTCCTGCATCTCCATTGTCCTCTGCTGTCAGAAAATACCTATGAACACCTGCTGTCAGAAAACACACACTGAAAAAATGTCTCTCCTTCCCCTCTAGTGCCTGTTCCACACAGAACAACAGCCTACTATTTCTATCAGTTACCCTGTTAGCTCTAATTGTTGATGTCTGTGCTATAGATCTAACGTCTGAACCCTATTGATAACCCAAGTTGAGGGACACAATATACTTCCCCACAATACAATTCCTGTTGTTTTAGGTTTAGGAAACTGCATAAAAAATAACCTTGGTTAAAAGAAAGTTAAGGTTGCAAAGTCAAGATTTCAAAAGTTAGGAAATGTCTGTCCATATATACAGGTACAGCCGGATGTGAATGAAAACAAATGCACTACTTAAAAAAAAACAATGAAAATACCAGCTGAGCTTTAACTCTGGCATCAAAAACGTTATGCTGTCATGATACAAAACCACAGCAATAAACTTTGATCCAAGTATTTATGGCAACATGTAAACAAATAAGAAAAAAGTGAAAAGATAAAGCATTTCTTAAATTTAAAGAAACTACACAGGAATATTAAGGAATGATGGCTCTTTATGGCTACGTAGAAAGTCTGTGGACGGCCAGAGATATGTAGTCACAGAGGCTACTCCAGATTCACAGAGAGCTCTCTATTCCCAAGGAAGGAGATTCCAGGACAACTGGTCACCAGCTTCCCACAAGCAGAATTAGATTCCTACCAGCCCAACTACCATACGTAACAGGACTATTGACAAGGAATTCAGTGAGCATCTCCCTTCCCTCTGCATCACATAAGATCCTGATGTGGAGACAGTGCTTCTATGCTTGACTGATTCAGAGGACGCTTTTTAAAATAAGGTTTTTCTTTTCACTCCTCACATTAACTCAACTATTCTTCTCAGTAGGTTTGGAAGGCTGCAGATGCATTTGGCTGTCTAAGGATGCATTTGGCTGTCTAAGGCTGTAACAGAAAGTCATATAGACTCTTGGATAATTTTATAACTCCAGGAAGTACTAATCAATGTAAACACCTCACATCTACATTCTGATTCAACACTGTACCATTATATTTACATCTTTAACAAGATTTGACTTTCTTTTGGATTAATATAGGTCTCAAATGTCTAAGGCTGGTTTTGGCAGTCCATTAAACATGCTCAACACATCACCTCTGACTTTCAGAACACTTACTGTTCAAAATGATTTATTGGCATCACTACTTCCTTCTTCAGAATCATATAAGATACAGCACATACAAACGAGATTCAGCGTTCTCATCTGTCTTTCTATACAAGCTAAATCTGGCATATCTTCCTGCATATGTATCAAACCTTGAAATCATCTGGCTTTTCCAAAAAAAAGTTTACAAAACAAACAACAAGAAAACAGATGCACCGAACACATGGTCAAAACTACTATTTCCCTCACCGCCTTTTTTTTTGCTCCTGTTTTTTCTTACTTTAGTAATCTTAATAATTAAAGAACAAATTCATTTGTTAGGCCATTTGTATTAATAATGGACCCGTTAGGTTCTCATGGCAAAAGCAATGAGTGCTGAACAAAGTAAAGAAAAGTTAGACATTTTTATGGCTGACCTTATGAACAAAGTAAAGAAAACTTACACATTTTTATGGCTGACCTTCCTCAGCTCTCGTCCACTCATGCCCCTTCTCTACCTACACTACATTGATGATATCTTCATCATCTGGACCCATGGGAAGGAGACTCTGGAAAAATTCCACCACGATTTCAACAGCTTCCACCCCACCATCAACCTCAGCCTGGACCAATCTACACAGGAGATCCACTTCCTAGACGCCACGGTGCAAATAAGTGACGGTCACGTCAACACCACCCTATACCGAAAACCCACCAACCACTATGCCTACCTTCGTGCCTTCAGCTTCCATCCCGGACACACTACACGATCCATTGTCTACAGCCAAGCACTGAGGTATAATCGCATCTGCTCCAACCCCTCAGACAGAGACCAACACCTACAAAATCTTCACCAAGCATTCTCAAAACTATGATACCGGCACGAGAAAATAAGGAAACAGATCAACAGAGCCAGAGGTGTACCCAGAAGCATCAGGTACTTCAGGACCGGACTTCAAAGAGAAACTGCTGAGCTTCAGTTCATCTGCAAATTTGACACCATCAGCTCAGGATTAAACAAAGACTGTGAATGGCTTGCCAACTACAAAAGCAGTTTCTCCTCCCTTGGTGTTCACACTTCAACTGCTAGAAGAGGGCCTCATCCTCCTTGATTGAACTAACCTCGTTATCTCTAGCCTGATTCTTGCCTGCATATTTATACCTGACTCTGGAAATTTCCACTACATGCATCCAGCAAAGTGGGTATTCACCCACGAAAGTTGATGCTCCTACATGTCTGTTAGTCTATAAGGTGCCACAGGACTCTTTGCTGCTTTTACAGATCCAGACTAACACGGCTACCCCTCTGATACTTAGACATACTAGTTATTTCACAACCTCTGGGGCTCTTTAGTAAGATAGCTGCTCCTTAAAGCTTTCTTCACTCTTAGAGAAAGAATTCTACATATCTTCACCAACATGAAATCCTCAATCATGCTATCCATTTCCTTTTTCCACACATGCTTTCTGAGTTCAGACCGCTGGGCATGCTTTACATCAGGGACTCTCAAACTGGGGGTCAGGACCTCTCGGGGGTCGCAAGGTTATTGGGGGGGGGTCGTGAGCTGCTAGCCTCCACCCCAAACCCTGCTTTGCCTCCATCATTTATAATGATGTTAAATATATAAAAATGTGTTTTTAATTTATAAAGAGGGGTAGCACCCAGAAGCTTGCTACATGAAAGGGATCACCAGTACAAAAGTTTGAGAACCACTGCTTTACATCAACAACCATCTGTCCTGGGGGCTGGCCACTGAGGGGCTCAGGCACCCAGACTACATGTGTCAAGCGCTGCTAAGAGAATGAGACAACCCTGATCCAACCGTGGATAGTTAACTGCCTCAGTAGCTGGGCAGCAGTTATTTAGGTAAGGTAATTCTCTTAGCATTATTAGGTAGGTCTAATAAAGACTTACTTTGAAAACCCCAGGACAAAGGAAGTTCATGAGGGAAGAGGCTCCTCAGGGGAACTGGTTAGGAATCTACTCCCAGTGGTGTTTCTCTAGAGAGCAAAGGCTCACAGACAGAAGGAGAGGCCCAGAGAGTAAGTGCCCCAGGTACTTTCAAACTGAGTGTACTCTGGGACTAGAGGGGTGAGGCAGGAATCTGATTAACCTGGGACGAGGAGTTTCGGTGGAGTAGCTTACTGAAACTTTAATTTATGTTTGCATGTTGTCCTTATCTTTAAAGAAATGAGACCACCTGAAGAACATGCTCTTTAATATGAGAAAGACCTGCTTGGTCATGTTTATAGCTCGGGTGAGGGGAAACTGAGTCGGGGTCAGCTGCAGATCCATTCCTGATCTCAGCGGGTGCACCAGTGTGATCGTCAAGCCATTACACCATCTGACTGTCTCTAACAGTTCTCTGACTCACCAGCAACAGTCCATTCTTCAAAATCATGCTGATAATACTTGTGCCTGGATATTATGCTGGAGTATGGTCATTCTTCCTAACGCAGCTCTACTTCTACAGGGAAGCTTTCCAAACACAAGTGGAAATAAAAAGCAGAAAGACTTAAGGGGGACTGCTAATGTGAGGACTAACAAGTTAAGCATAGAGGGGAGTCATATTAATAGGAATTGGTTGAGGCTAGTAACTAGTTAGAGGGAAAAAAACTCACTCAGAAAGTGTTAGAAAATACAACAGAATCAAAGAAGTGTTTTGAAGCCCCTTCCTGTCCATTATTTAATTGCAGGCTCCTCAAGGCAGAGGCCCACCGTGTATGTATGTATAAGTATAAGCACCTAGCACAGTTTAGCGCTTTGTATGATTACAACACGCATTTCAACCTCAAACTTAAAAAGGATATTCCCTGTTACCAAGGGAACATTGATGTCTTGAGTCTCATATTTGGTCTGTTTCTTAAAGCTCCAGCTTCTGGAGTTATTTGATTGGATAAGAATTTCAACTTTTTTTGAACTTTTAGCCCTCATAGTCGCAGATAAAAGCTTGAACCCCAAAAGCGCAGAAACCAGAAGGCAAATAAAAAAGCCAGTCAATTTATTTTTAAAAATCTCATGATATTTTGGGGCCTGCCTCATAATTTTTGAATGCTTGGGGATGGCAACATTGACTAGGAAATAGTGGAGATCCCACTTAAACCTGTAGTTATTGCTGGGCTTTAAATATAGCCAGGGATCACAAGGCTCACATAGCTTTTTAAAAGCCTCTGCAAGCTTAAGTAGATCTACAGTGAAAAGATGCACTAACCTCAACCCTGCTCAGAGCTCTGGCTAATCATCTCATGGCAGAAACAGGTTAAAAACACCTTACTTCACTTCCCCCTTTTTTCAGGGTTGTGATGAGTGGCTCTCTGGCTCTGTCTTGAAAGGCAAAAGAATGTACTTTTCAATCATCTTAGCTCAAGTCATTTAATTTAATATGATTGAAAAGACCTCTTCACACACGCTAAGACTCAGGCTAACATGTCTGAAACCGTGTTAGCTCGCCATATTGTAGTCTAGTGGGGGGGATCTAGAGTATGTGCAGCTTTCCCCGTACAATCACTCCATTTTCTCACCTAAATGTGAAGTTTTGCTGACACAAGTGCATGCCCATTTTTGTATGTATATCTGTTGCACTTGGTTTTGAAAATAGAGCCCACTGTTAAAATTACACACATGCTACATGGCATGAAGACCAAAATGAAGAAACCTCTTTCTTACATTAGGCCTTGAAATACCATAGGGTTATGTTTGTGTTTTTTTAAACTCTCTGGGATATCCAGACACGATGGCTGAACACAAAGGTTGGGTTTAATTTCAAATCAAACCTCAGTATTGATAAATGGAACTATGAAATTGAACAAGATCATGTTTCATCCATAGTATGGTAAGGAAAGTATGAGAAACCTCATTCTACATATAATTTGAAGTTACTGAATATTAGAAGTTCAAATTTATATGGGATTACTGAGACCCTCTGATGGTCTTTAAAACACTATCTGTGACGGTTGTGTTAAATTAACTAAGCTGTTTTAAAATATAGCTTCAAATGCATTTACTAGGATCTCTCACTCTCTCTGATATTTATAGGACATCAATCTAAACAAGACATTTTGCTTTAAAGTCTTGAAAATAAGAGAATATAAAAGTGGTGGTGATGGGGGTGGGGTTAAATTCACACGGCAGTTTATGCATTTGCCAGTGAAGCAAAGATGTACTTAAAGCGAAAGACAAGTAGCAGGTCACCTCAAAGCAAGCAGAATGAGTTGGCCAGGGAGGAGAGAAAGGCAGAACGAGAGCATGAGAAAGGCCAGAAGAGAGGCTTGCATTAGTGTGGGGGTGAGAAAGGCAAGCGGCCCAGTGGTCTAATGTGGTTCTCCATAGCTGCTAGAATGGTTGCAAAAGTTAGAATCTCTGATGAGCATCTGCAGGCCAGCAGTCATGCACCAAGACTAATGCTGCACAAAGCTGTAAAATGTGCCCCCCCCCCTTATAACTGGAGTGGTGGTGTTTTGATTTTGTTAAATTCAGCTGTCTTTAAGAAGTGTTACTTTTCAGATGACCATTTACAAGGAATTAGTTGGCATGTTCATTTAGCTGCAATTATTTATTTCACTTTAAAAAAGAATCTTACAGAATAGATCAACCATGACAAACATTTATTATTCACCTCCTCAACATAACATAATCATGATATTTTCTTTTAAAATTACACTGCACTGACGACACATTGCTCATGAGAAAGAAATCATATTGCAAAGCTCATAAAAGAGAATTAACCAGCAGTAAAAAAATTCAGACTATTCTGATCTAAAACCTCACCATTTTATAAAATCTCTCCACAAACCAAACAATCTGAAACATGCATTCATCACTGAAAAACACTCCTGTTCTAGTATTTGAAGCTTCTGGGAAATATATTACTACAAACACAGTTTAACCATTGATGAATAGGACTCACAGCTCTCATGCTCTTTTGAGACTTACTATTGTATTTCATTTATCCATAAAAATAACATACTAAAAATCACAATGGTAATTTTAAGGGAGTAATCCTGGAAAGTGCTGAGTTCCCTCTGTTTCCAGTGGAAGTTGAGGGTACTCAATATCTTGAAGGTGCAACTCTGAATTCTCTTAGCATTACGAATTCAACCCAATATTTCCATGGAACAGGAGAAAAAATTACTGGATCGAGATCCTAGCTTGAATCAACCCCCAATCAAGTTCACAGCCAAGTTGGAAATAAAATACTAAATACTGGTCATGGCTCAATTTATAATGCACAGAAGTTAGCACCAGAAAGACACTACATATAAAAGGCAAAATTACCATTACATTTAATAGTAAGGCAGAATTGAAATAGCCTGGAGACTAAACCATCTCTCCAGATAGAACAGAGAAGCTTTCAGAGTGGGGAGCCTATGTAGTAGTTGCTGAAAGAGGTATACTACAAAAGCATTTCAGAACGTTACAGTTATATTTGCTAATTATAATCTTTGATTGTCTATCGCTATCCTGTTCCCCATGGTGATGGGTCAGTACTAATGTCATGCTCTAGGAATCTAGTCCATCTATCAGAGGCACTGGCAGCATCACATGGACAAAATATAATTGCCAAACCTAGCAGTTGCCTGCCATGACATTCTACACTGCCAGACTCTAGTCTTTTTAGAGAAGACACCAAAGGGAGAAACAAATTCTAAATGAATTTGCCACAGTCCTTAAGGTGCCTCCAGGTACTCCCAGCAGGTAGCCTAATGAGACAGTAAATAATCTCATATCACTTACTAACATCTCCTCCTCTGCCAGCTACCTCTGCAGTATGGAGCTGTTTCTAGATTACACACAAGTCTGAATGATGCCATTGTGGCTCTGAAACACTACATCCGTGCTGGTTCCATATGGGGAGTTAGAGAGAAAAGAAGCTAACAGCAGAGGGAAGAGCAGGACACAGTTAAACTAGAGGCCAGAAGAGGGAAAAGGGCCCTGCCAGGAGTTTCAAACCAGGCCCACCTCCTACCAGGTCACAGACCTTCTTCTCACAACAGCATTCTCTAGGGGACTCTCAGCATCGCAAGAAGCTGGTCATTCTTGAAGTTATAAAATAATTAAAGATTGGCTATCGTATCCAGTACTTAAATTCTTAGATTAGACAATTACACCTTCAAACAAACAAAACAGTCCTAGTTTTAAAATAATTTGATTATTTATGGGGGCGACTAATATAAAGGGCAGTAAAACTTGGGACCATTTGAAAATTCTCATTGGCTGCTATCCCACGTGTCACACATCAGTAAAGATTTCTTATTTACAAATAAGTAAAGTGTATTTCTATAATTTGTGTATAACATATTATGGCATTAACACAAAATCAGGGTCAGTACCTCCAGCTATGGAAGGCCTTTTTCTCTTTTAATCCGAATTTCTATGTGAGGCTGGAGCATTCCTTTGTTTTTATACTATTCTTTCACCACTACAAGATGCTCCTTGCTGTTCTACGATGTGTTTTGACAAGGTGGTATCAAGGGGGTGAGAAGGGATTTTTATTGTTTGAAGTTTATAGCAACATTATGCTCACACATTGCTCACGTCACTCAAGAAATTAATAAAAAAGGGAAAAAAGCAAATACCAGACTTGACTCACCAAGTTTAAGGCTTGATCTTCACAGTATTAAGTTATGTTTTAAAACAGGCCATGTATAAGAAAAATGAGAAGAAAAAGCTGATTAAATTTCTAAAACTGAGCAGAAGCACATGGCTCTTTAGAATGTTGGTCTCCAACAGTTGTCCTGCAAAGTCATGGGGACGACAAGTAGCAATGGCTTACAGAATACTAGAAACACCTTTAGAGACTCCTGAGATCAAGTAATTTAAATTCATGCAATTAGAAGATCGCTGTCTTAGGGAGATGCTTAGACACTCTGGGAAGCAGTGTGGCCTTGTGGATAGAGACTCAGAACTGGATTATATTCCCAGTGCTACCACTAGCCTAATGGGTGACCTTGGACAAATCACTTCAACTCTTTCCATCTCAGTTTCCCTATCCATAAAGTGGGGATAGCAATACTTTCTTTCTAAAGTGCTTGAGGTCTACAACTGGGAAACACTAAATAAGAACTAGCTGCTATTGTTCTCAGTAAATGCAATCATCTGACAGCAACGGTGTGCAAAAGGCTTTCTCTTTCTTTCAACAGTGTGACTTGCTTTTCCATTTTAGTCAGTGCTCTTCTAGCTAATGAAACAAAGCAGCCTTTTATTCAGCCATATGGTCCCTAGTACCTGAAGAAGAATCATTTAGTGTTTATTTGTATAAATTTGATTAGAAAATGTACTCTACCTACTAAGCTTGCCGAGATTGTGAATACCTTCTCACTGGAGAAGGTAAAGTTACCTTTCACTAGAGCAGTATAACACTGCTCTTCATCTGCCTCATTCATCTGTGCTTATTTTAACAAAGTTTATCTCCATTCAACATCTGACTGCTCCATTTTTGTTTCACTGAAATCAGCGAGCCGTCCTTTAAAATTCAATCATAGAGGCAGTTGTAAATACAGACTCACAACTTTAACTACTCTCTTTTGTCTTCAACGACTCTCCATTAACTGCTAATTTGAAAACACACGCTTGGCATAAAGAATTCTCATATAACATCTTTTAAGAAGGTATCAAATAGGCCAATTTTCCTTAAAAAAATGGTAGCTGATCTTCAAGATCAGTGCTCTACTAACCAAAACAAACTCATGACCTATTGCCTACCATCCTCCTTTCTCATCAGTGTTAGTTTCCATCACTTGGGTTATGTAAGGTCTTCATTAGTGGCCTAATTCTACAAACACTTACTACTCATAGTAGCAAGCACTGTACCTGGTAATACCTCTGAAATCAATGGGACTACCCATGGGAGCAAGCACAAGGGCTGTCAGGATCCAGGTCTCTCACTGTATCCTCTTTGTGTTTTTTATTTGTCCATGAAGCATCAAGCATATTTATGTCACTATATAAACAAACAACAATAATAATAATATGGAATGCAACAAGAACCACCAATCTATCATTGGGCTTGTGCCATGCTCATCGCTGTGGTATCTGAGCCCCTTCACCCCAGTAAAGAATCCCTACAACCAGAAAGTAAAGATTTCTAGGCACACAGTATTCTGAGTTTAAATTATAGCAAATTAGTCAAAGTCTCTTAAAGAGCCTCAACTGCATGTAATTACTCTAGAATATAATTAGCACTGATACAGTGCAAGCCTGCAAACATACCTAAGCTCTTGAAAAAAAATAGGACACTGTTCTACACATGAATACACATACATAACCTGGTCACACTGCATTAGTTTCATGAAAGGAAAATATGTTTTCTCATCTGACATACACTTTTTGGGAGTTACATGAACACAGTTAGTGTGTAGAGTTACTTGAATTAATAACCCTGACACATAACTCCTCAGTTCCTACTCTCTTCAACCCCCACCCGCCCATTATCTCAAATGAGTAGCTGGTCCCCTCTCATTTATGTATAATTCCAGCGGGAGGATGGGGTGGAGTGATTTCAAAAAGGGGAATTATAAATACATCATTTATACATTAGATCTGAGTATTCATTAGAAGAATTAGCATAGACAGAAATAACTTGCACACTAACAAAAAACGTGCATGTTGTTTGCCTAGCTCTTCCACTAGACTATTTGAGCCAGTAGTATATACAGTGGTATAATCCCAAGACACAAAGCACCCTTGAATCACCTTACCATGATAATGAAACAATTTTTTATCATCTATGAAAAATTATAAGTGCATGTGTGCTTAATATCTTTATTCTAAACATAATTTGCTTAAAATATTTGCTCAAGTGAACCTCCTGACTTTGTTACTAAACATGTTCCTATACAGTAAAACTGAAATAACTATAAAAATCAAATTTACTTGTCCATTATGCTGTTGATTTAGGCCTCCATTCTACAAAACTTTATGCACTGTGAATAGTCCCACCAGCGTAAAGTTAAACATGTATAAATCTTATAAGGATTGGGACAGAGGAATTATTTATTTAAAACACCTTTCACTCAGCTTTGTCATGGGACAATGAAATAAGACCAGTCAGTTTCACTTTCTGGTTCTTGTTCAATAACACAATTTGGTTTGCCATTTTACCAACTCAAAAAGTGTTCAGAAATTATGAGACAGGTCCCCAAAAATCATGAGATTGGCTTAAAGATTATGATTTAAATCCAATAATTTCTAGATACTTTTTTATTTGCTTTCTGGGTTTTGAGCCTGTTGGGTTCATGTTTTCAAGCATTTCCCCATGTCATTGGAAAAGAGCTAGGAACTTCCTTTTGTTGTTTAAATGAAAGCACAGAGTTCCATGTGATCACCTTACTGCCGGAGCTGAGGCTTTTCAGAAAAACACCAATATCATGAGACATGATAAAATTGCAAGAGGGGACAACTCTGTTTGGGTACACACCAGCATGGGGGAATATTTAGATGCTGCCTGCCTCCCCCCCCCTGCCCTGCCACCCAAGAAAATATTTAATTTACATTTCAAAACATTTTAAGAAAACATTTCTGTTCCAAATAGGCTTTCAAAAACCTTTTTGTATGAAATATAAATTTGGACTTTATTTTCCTATCGTGACTACTACTGATATAGAGAGACTGGTGTGTTTTTTGTCCTCGGCCATCGTAGCCTGAGGCACCTGTGCGTTATAGCCAGAGAACAGAAACATTCCCTTCCATCTGTACCACTGACAATCATGCCATAGGAAAATTAGCTGAATATGTGCATTCAACCGACGAGAAAGGGTAAAATTTAACGGGGATAGGGAAGCCATGGGGTCCTAGAGAATCTATGAAAAGATGAAACCTAGGCCACTTGACATCTGTTGGAAGAGGCAGCAAGAGACATTACCTTTGCAAATTTTCATTGGGTGACCAGTGTCTATGAAAGCAGCAAGAGAAAGTGTGCGTTACAGTACCATTGCACACTGGATCCATTAGTTTCTGAACAGAGCACAGATTCACAGTATCATTTATTTACTTTACTCTGGAAATGCCACCCACTGCTTACTGACAATTAAGGCTTTACCAAAACAGGGGTTGTTTTTCATGCACAGCTCCAACATACCATTAGTACAAGCGTATGAAGATAAACTAGGGTAACGTACAACTGCATTCCATAGTGGCTAGTAATAGCAACCATCAAAGATGAGACGTCAGACCATTGCAGAAGTTGAGTTCCAATTCGAATTAGTGCAAGATATGAGAGACAGTGTATACAAGCCAAACTCTAACGTTTACTTTCATATCTTTGTAATATGTTTGTAAAACAAACTGTGCATTTTGTTCTAGTTTCAGCAACTTTGTGTTCTCTGGCCCGGAATGCCAAGTTTAGCTAGACAAAATACTAGCAAGAGTCCCCACAGAAGCAAGACACCTTTTGAACCCCTTTTGGAAATTCTAAGGTAAAGTCTGTGATCTTAAAAACACCAGTAAACATTTACATTTTACAAATGGGACTTTCATATATTAATAAACTTTTGGCAAGAAAAAGTTACCACAAAAATTTACTTTGCTGTGTGCTGTTATTGAAGGTATTCCTCTACTCTTAGCATCAAATCAGAACGCCTCCTGTTTTATCCTATAGTGAAGTCAAAACTAACGACTATGACACATCATCTAATACTATGGAAATTACTGTGACCTCACAAATCCTGCATTAATGTTGAAATGCAGACCTTGTATTAGTGGTTACACTACTCTTGACACCACACAATTTTAAGCAGCAGCAGCATCACACATAAAAGAAGTACAGGGGAGCAATCTCTTATTTAAGTAAATACAGGTTTTGTAATTGTAACAGGCACTGGCATGCTTTAAGAAACCCATCTAGAAAAAAATAGAAGTAACCAATGTAAGATGCATCTATTTCAGCATAGATTTAAAGTTTTAGCTGGCTATATTTGAAAGTCCCTTTTCATAGGGCAATTGGAAAGAAATTTAGTTGTTAAAAAATAATAATTGACCTATCTAAAACTGTCCCATACCAGCAGTGTTTTGCACATGAAAGGGGCTTGGAATTTTGTTTGTTTTTCAGTTTTAAGTAACTCTTTTCCTATAGCATCAAAATTTGAACAACATGAAAGCAATTTCATGGGCAAATAAAAGCAAACCCATGTGCACATTCTGAAACCCCCTCCCACATGGCACATGTGGACTGGATCTCTCAGTAATTATAGTCTTTTCAACTCCAAATTTCAAGCTTCAGTGAAGATTTTTGTTTTAGAAACTCAGAATCAAATTCAAGCCTTAAAAGTCAGCACCATGCTAAAACAGAAGGATGGGAAGTTTATCTCTAACTATAAGTCTACTTTTATACAGGATAATTATGTCTATTTTGTGCATAAAGGAAACCTGCAAATTCTTGAGTAAATTATCTCTGTTTATTTCTAACCCCCATCTAAATCCTTCCTCTCAGAGAAAACATTACAGTACTTCTTTTCAACCGTTAAGTACTTTGCTTTTAAACAAAATCATGTTAATTTTCAATGCCACTTGATTCTTTTTAAAAAGGGAACAAAAGTTGTAATTTATTCATTTAAGAACCTGCTGAAGAACTGTCTATTTAAAAGAGGAGACATTCCTCAGATAAATGGCATATATTTTTGGGGGTGTTTTAATGATGCAGGACATTTGCACAGAGGTGCTAAACTGGCAACAGTAATGAATCATGATGTGGTGACAGTACAATTGCGGAACTGTCCCTGACTAGGGAACTCCATCTGGAACAAAACAAAAACAAAACAAAAAACTGTCAAAAGTTCATGCACCCCTATTACACATTCATTTTAATTAAACAAAGAGATTACACAGATGCTGCTGACAAGAATTATCAAGAGTGAATGGAACCACCTGCCCCTGACAACCCCATTAATTAGTACAGAATCTGAGGTGCCAATTAACACAAAGAAACAAGGAGGGATCAGAAAATAGCATGCCAGGCTAACTTGTGAATTAACTCTTTCAGCTAGGCTCCACAACTTCATACACAGCCCTGATGCATTTGCTAGGGTATTTTAAAAGCCTTTCACATAAAACTCAGAAATTAAGTTTTGCATACTTACTGTGATTTTCTGAAGGGTGATGACACTGCCCTACAGCCAAAATGCTTCTGAAATAAATGTAGTCCAACTTTACTAATTCTGGGTCACTGAGAACGAAAATGATGCTTAAAATTGTTGATTGGCTCTAGTTTTCAAGATATGCTATTGGGTCAGTATATACGACCCTTGACTTGGGAATGGCGGAGGATAAGTGAGTTATAAAGGGAAGGGATCTCAATTTAAACCAGAAATGACTAAAATACATCTTTGACTGGATCTATGAATAAATCTATGACTGGGTTTGGACAGTACTTGCTTTTTAGGCAAAACAACAAACGATGCAATCTGAAGCTGGCATTGCGTCATACATGATATGAGTTGCATCATGTTATTCCTAGACGTCATGGATGATGCAATCATAACGAAGCTTACATCACTCTGCTGAACAAATTGCCCTATATCAGCTCTAGAAATCATACAGTGTCGTGCTCTCTTATTTGTCAGTGCTTGATTTTGCAAAGGGACACATTTCTGTTTAGCCAAAGTGAGCAGAGATGCCTCGTACTTGTGTGAACAGTGCAGATAACTTCTGCTATGTTTGTGGGGAAGGGACTTTTGCATCACAAAAGCGCAGATAACCACTATGGTTAAGAAAGCCTATCACCTTTATTTTGGCTGCAAAACTGGAGATCAGGACAAGAGGTGGGCCCCACACATATGCTGCAACACTTGTGCAACAAATCTTCACCAGTGGTTGAACAGGAAAAGGAAATCTATGCCTTTTGCAGTGCCAATGATTTGGAGAAAGCCAACAGATCATACCAGCAATGTTACTTCTGCATGGTGCCTCCAGCTGGGAAAGGTGTGTCAAAGAAGAAAAAGTGGACTGTGCATTATCCAAACATTCCATCAGCTATACGCCCAGTACCCCATGGAGAAGGACTGCCCGTTCCTGATGCACCAGAATCATTCTCACTTGAGTCAGACGAGGAAGAGGAAGAGGATGAAACTTCTGGTCCTGAACCATCAATGTCACAGGACCCACATTTTCTCCCATCCTCCTCCTCTGAACCACATCTCATAACACAAGGTGAACTGAATGACCTTGTCAGGGATTTGGAACTACCCAAGAGTAAGGCAGAGCTGTTGGGCTCCAGACTACAGCAGTGGAATCTCCTGGCAGGCTATCAGGGCAAATGGAGCCCATAAATGCTTGCAGACTAGCGCTGGACAGTGACAAGAGATGCTCCATTTAATGAATACAAGAGATAAGCCAAGAAGCGCCGAGTAGACACTGAATAGGACTAAACTATGTACATAATAGCTTTTTGCCTTTTGTTTCATAATAAATTTTATTTATATAACCCTTTTGCTGATGTTTAAAGTGTTACATAAACAGGACAGGTGAAATATTATCATGTAAAGCAACCATAAACACATGAAAAGACCTAGGTTTACAATTTATGATTAAAACTCTACTATCTACACAATATACATAGACATAAAATGTAAAAACTTAAATATCTTAGAAACAGTAGCCCATCAGTTGTTTTAATTGTCATATTTGAATTCAGCACATCAAAATACATAATAAATATCACATTTCATCTCTGAAGCAGACGACTTCTCAAAAATTGTAGACCAGTGTGACTGCCGCTGGCTTTTTAAAATCTCTCATGCAATGCTATGTGGTTTAAAAAAATGTATGACGCTCACAAGTTTAACACAATATTTCTAGTGCTTAAGTTTACATGAGATATTATAAAAAGTTAGTTAAGTGGAAGGATGAGGAATCAAGGGAATTCAGATTTATTCCTTGCTCTGCCATACACTATGTGTAATCTTCAGCAAATCACTGAGGGCTGATCCAATTCCCAACTGAAGTTAATAGGAAGACTTTCATTGAGTTCACTGGGAGCTGAATCAGGCCCCTAACCTCTCTCTGTTTTAGTATCCCCCAATGTAAGGTAAGGATAATGGGCTTGATTCAAGTCTGTTTGGTGGATCCTAGGTGGCAGGTCTCCAGCAGTGAAAACTCCACTTGAAGAGAGAAAAAGAAAAGGAGTGCAAGTTGCCTGAAAACCCACTCTGTCAGGGGGCCCAGTGTCTGGCAGAACATCCCAACGTGTTTACTCCTGAGGGCATTCTGCACCAAAAAATTAAAAATTCGGTGCACATTTTAAAATTCTGAAAAATTATCCAAATTTTATTGGAGGCTCCAGCATGGCAGTGGGGAGCACAGGTCACTGGTTGCACAGAGGTGGGAGATCACTGTGAAGCTGCCCTCTCCCCCCTTCCCCAGGACATGAACTCAGCAGTGAGACTGCACCCAACCCTGATAAGCGCAAGGACTAAGACGGCCACAGAAACACCCCATGGCCCTGCCCCTCTGTGTGGACAGACTCAGCAAGGCAGGATCCAAGTGTAGAGGGGCCCAGTGTGGGGGATCCAGGTGTGGGTTTAGGGAGTTCTGAGTGGGGCAATCTGGGTCTGGGCAGCTCAGTGGGGAGTGCAGGGGGAATCTGGATGCACAGGGGTTTGTTGGGGTTCTGGGTGCAATGGTAATGGGACTCTGCAGGGGGGTGAAGGTGATTGGAGCTCAGCAGGGGGGTCTGGATATGGGTGGAGAGACCTTGGCAGGGGGTCTAGGTGTGGGGGGGGTCCAGATGCTAAGGGTGTGGGGCTCAGTATGGTGGGGATCTGGGTGCAGGTGGCTCATTGGGGTGATTCAGATGCAGGGAGAGTGGGGCTCCCTGAGGGGGAGTTCTGAGTATGTGTAGGGGCGAGGCTCAGTGGAAGAGTTTGGTATGAGGGGGTCTGGATGCATGGGAGCTGGGCAGATGGGGGTGCAGCTCCCTGTACAGGGATCCCTCCCCATGCTGCTGAGGGGTGATCGGTACAGGAAGCGTGGGACAGGGAGTTTGCAGAGCTTCTTGCAGCTAAGGGAGAAATCTGGGGGTGGGTTTGACCCATCCCTGGATGCCATGCAGGGGAAGAGGAAGTCCTGTCCTCCTCAGCCCAGCCAGCACTAGCAGCTGATCTGGTGCAGGGTAGGAGCCACCAGCCGGGTCTTCCCCAGTCCCACCTACTGCCCCACAATGATTTACCTCTCCACTGGCTGCCCTGGGCTCTGGAAACATACTGCTGGGAAGGGTTGCATGACTGCTCTTGTGGCTTCCCTTTGCTTCCCCCTCAGAAAGTCACTTTTCTGCAGAGAAGCAAAGAAATCTTCAGGGGACATATATTCTGTGCATGTGCAGTGGTGCAGAATTCCCCCAGAAGTAAGCATTGTCAAGCCTGACAAAGGAGGGGCAGGGCACTTGAGAGCCACAATGGTTCACTGCATTGCCTTAGCAGTTTGCTTCACGGCTCGCAGGGAGCTTTGGTGGTGCCACTGGGAAAAAGTAGCAGTACTGTTTCTTGACATTTTCTAGGGATGTATCCGTATCCTCCTATCCCTTCAGCAGAGCTGCCCTGCTGGTGCAGGAGAGTCAAAACTGCATCTCCTCTATGCCCCTGGGGAGAATCAAGCACACAGGGTGTTGCACAGCTTAATTCACTACTGTTTTAAAATGTGTTTTTTACCTTTTGGATGGAAGAGGCTACGTAATTACTACACATTTTTGTTACTATTACTATAGTGTTCGTTTATTGACTAAACAGTAAAACATTAACCTCTTTGGGGGAAATGATTAGTATGCTTTTCACAAGCACCCAGTCAAAATAAAAGCTCACCACACAGTTTCCTGAAGGTCATTCAGCATATGTGAAACGAAAAAGTAACTGCTTGCTTACATTTGCCCAGTTAAGATCTGCATTAATACTGCCTTTGCCAACGTCAATAGTTATTGCCCTAAAAGGTGGTTTATTTCACAGAATGTTAATTCCCCATATGTACAGTCGCTCCATGATTACATTCATAGCAGTCAGAGGTGTGACATGGAATGAAAAACTGACCACTACTTATTTCTGTTAAAATATATAAAGAACTTGGGCCAATTCTAGACTGATATACATTCAATGTCACTGATTTGTCTTTACAAGAGTAACTCCAGATTTACATTGCTGTTACTGGGAGTAGAATTTGGTCCTTAATCTTGTCCAGTTCCTTTTCTGTAAATGTTGAAAAAAATGTGCTTTGCATGACAATACAGTAACATTTTAGATGAAATGGCAGTTAGGTAAAAGCTCCCTTGATTGAATAAGCAGTATTTGCACTTTTGACATTTCCATTACCATTTTCAATAGCATACAAACTGTGCAGATGTCAGAAGCAAGCACAGGAAAGCCTTCAAGCAGAAACCAAGAACTTCACTCTGGAACTGTAGGTTTAGATTCATAAGAACAATGCAGTTACATGAGTCAATTACATTTCAATTTCTGTTTCAAGCACTGCTGTGAAAATACAGAACAAATCCTCAGAGGTTTCACTGAGTGCAAAGTCCAACAGGACAATTTTAAAAAGTGTATTTACCTGTAATTACAAAATGTTCTGTCTAGGAGGCAACATTCAGCTGTTTTTATTGTTTGACAATCAGAAGGGTAGAGAGAGGTTCATCTCCAGGCTAGAGGACTTCTCTCTTTTGTACAAATCTCAGAGATAGGAAGTGAATGAGAGGGGAAAACATTTGCATTTAATTCACTACACCAAATAGCTCGCAACATGCTAGGAGCAGTACTTGAAAGTGCTGAAATAACTAGGCACAACAGTTAACTGGTCATACCTCCTGTCATAAACAGATAATTAAGGGTTAATGTCTCTTTTACCTGTAAAGGGTTAACAAACAGGGAACCAAACACCTGACCAGGGGACCAATCAGGAGACAAGATACTTTCAAATCTCGGTGGAGGGAAGCCTTTGTTTGTGTTTTTTGGGTTTGTCTTTGTTCTCTCTGGGATCTGAGAGTGACTGGACGTACTATAGGCTCTAATTTTCCATTCAAGTAGTAAGTGCAAGTAGAAGGGTGGTTTAGTCTTTTTAATTGGTTTTCTTTATTTGGAAATGTGTATCTGGCTGGTAGAGGTCTAATGTGTATGTATTTTGCTGGAAGTATTTTAAATTGTATTTCTGCTGGAGGAGGTTTTTTTCTCCATTTTCTAGAAGCTGACAGACCCTGTAATATTCCATCTTGAATTTACAGTGATTTTCTTTATTCTTTTTTCTTTTATTAAAAGTTTTGCTTTTAAAAACTGTCTGATTTTTTCCCCCTTGTTGAGGCTCAAGGGAATTGAGTCTGTACTTAACAGGGAGGGAGAAGGGTGGAATCCCTTTGTTTTAGATTCACGGAGCTTGAATCTGTATATCTCTCCAAGAGCCCAGGGACGGAACACCTGGAGGGGAGGAGAAGGGGAGGGAAATGGTTTATTCCCCTGCATTGTAAGACTCAAGGAATTTGGGTCTTGGGGTCCCCAGGGAAGGTTTTGGGGGGACCAGAGTGTATCAGGCACTGGAATTCCTGATTGGTGGCAGCTTATCAGATCTAAGCAGGTAATTAAGTTTAGAGGAATTCATGCTAGTATCCCAACTTTTGGACTCTAAGGTTCAGATTGGGGAAAGATACTATGACACCTCCACATACCTGTGAGCTGTGAAAAGGCCAGCATAGCTCATCATTACACATCAGGATTGAGTTCATCTCATCAAATGGGTCTTTGAGTGTATTGTGAAGTAATTTACCAACTGAAAAAATTACTATTTTCCACATCATTTACTTCAACAGTAGCTATGTGATGTCAATAGTTTTAAACATTTAATTAGCCACACCACTTGTTTTATGCTCTACTAATTACATAAAATTGTGCCCAATAATTTTCTTTCCATTCAAACAAACTTTAAGCAGCTGTTAAAACTCTAATTGGGCAAATACTTCCACACAGTGCATTTGATTTGATGCCAAGTACGTTTTGCCCCCAATGGTGAGCAGAGTTTTCCAATATTCATAATGGAATTGTAAACACATGTCAATCTGTACACTACAGTTGAGCCAAGGAATGAATTCAAAACATTTATTTTGGCTGTTACCTTTAAAAGCCAACATAATGTGTAAAATGCAACAGTTTAGAAAAATGTTTAATTATATTAGGCTTTTAATTTTTTCTACTCCAATTTCTACTCCTCCCTGAAAGGACTTTAATGTGATATAGAGGTTGTGTGTGTTCAAGGCATTATTCTGAGCATTTAGACTCAGAGACTTTAAGGACATAAGGGACCATCACAACCATCTAGTCTCACCTCCTGCACATGGCAGCCTATACAACCCTGATCCTAGGCCCATAAACTCTCGCTGAGTTACTGAAGTACTCAAATCTTGATTTAAAGACTTCAAGTTATAGAGAATAAGACAGTTATCTTTCCATAACTCGTATTCTTCGAGATGTGTTGCTCATGTCCATTCCACATTAGGTGTGTGTGCTCACCACATGCACCACTGCGAGAAGTTTTTCCCTCAGCAGTATCTGTAGGGGAGTGACTCTTGTGTTCTCTGGAGTGGGGACCATATGGTGCAGTAGAAGAGGCGCCACCAGCTACCCTCACCCTCAGTTCCTTCTTGCCAAAAACTCCAACAATGGGGAAGGAGGGCGGGTCGTGGAATGGACATGAGCAACACATCTCGAAGAACACCAGTTACAGAACAGGTAACTGTCTTTTCTTCTTCGAGTGCTTGCTCGTGTCCATTCCATGACCCGCCCTCCTTCCCCACTGTTGGAGTTTCTTGTGGAGTTGGGTAGGACTGCACAGATGCACAGATTGTAATAGAACTCTGCCGAACTCAGCGTTGTCTCTGGCCTGCTGAGCGATGGCATAACGAGACCTAAACGTGTGGACTGAGGACCACATCGCAGCTCTACATATGTCCTGAATCAGGACGTGTGCCAGGAAGGCTGCTAAACACACCTGCACTCTGGTTGATGAAGAGCTGGGTCAATTTACGGAAAGGCTTAGTACGCTCCAAATAAAAAGCCACGGCCCTCTGGAGGTCCAGCGCGTGCAGATGCCTCTCCCTCAGCAGTCTTGTGTGGCTTGGGAAAGAACACAGGCAGGAATACATCCTGGGTCATGTGGAAGGAAGATACCACCTTTGGTAGGAAGGCTTGGTAGGGCTGCAGCTGGACTCTGTCCTTATAAAACTCTAACTTTACAAGAACTCTAGTTCATATGAATGAAGCATAAGCAACGCAAGTAAGAGCAGCAAACATTCCATGCACTGCCATTGGCTGCAAGAAGGAATTGAGGGTGGAGGGCTGGCAGCACCCCCTGTACCACGCCATGTGGGTGCCACTCCAGAGGGCACCTGAGCAGCTCCCTTCTGAATACTGCTGAGGGAAAAACTTCCGACACCTGTGCATGTGGAGAGCGCATACTCATAATGTGGAATGGACAGGAGCAAGCACTCAAAGAACTACCATTTACTCTAGTTCAAACCAGCAAGGGACCCAGGCCATGCTACAGAGGAAGGTGAACAGCTCCAAGGGTGTCTGCCGATGTAACCTGGGGGGAAATTCCTTCACAACCCCACGTATGGGTCAGCACAATTTACATAATCAGATATTCACTACAATGGATAAAGGGAGATAGGTGTACACTACGGAATATTTCCCCAAGTTTACCTGTGTGACTCACCAGGTGTCTAGGACTACCAGTGATATTCTGTCTGTTTAATATTTCAAATGCTCAGCTGTTTACAAATTCATGTATTATAGTGTGTACTCTAAACTTAAGCAACAGTGGTATGTATGTGCAGATGGGAGGCAAGGAGAGAGAGGACCGTGGGACACCTTTTTCTACTCTCTATGATCAAAATGCATTCCAGGGATTTCTATGTTTCACAGGTTATTTTCATCTCTCAATGATACAATTTTTTTTACCATATTCTTAGAAATCCACAAATAACCCCCATTGACTTGAGACAGAGTTGAACTGAGGTAAAAATTAGACTTCATGAATCAATTTAATCTAGTATAACTTCACCGACTGCAGTGGAATTATACCAGAGATGCATTTGGTCCCCGAGTCACTATCCATAAGTGTACTACTGAGGGCCAAATGCTGCGGTCCAGATGAGGAATGGATCCTGGTAACGCACAGGAAAGAAGGGTTGCACGCTAAATCCTGCTCATTTTTCTGATGTGAGAAGTCCCAGGGTTTGGCCTCAATCTCAAAAAAAAAAAAAAAGAAAAAAAATCTCCCCTGAACTATAATTTTTTATTGATTATATGAGCTTCATATTGAGAATTTCTGTCAGGATTCTTAACAGAAAAAAATGATTTTTTGTGATATTATTCTCTGTAATGACCCTACATAAATTATTCATCTTAAACCGAAAACGGAAGAGCCCTGATAGAATTGGCTTCTGAGACTGAGACTGTCAATTTTCTAATCAAAATCAATCTATGGGATTATTATTAAGGCTATGATTTAGTCACGGGTATTTTTAGTAGAAGTCACAGACAGGTCACGGGCAATAAACAAAAATTCACGGACCCTGACCCATCCATGATTTATACTAAAAAAACCTGTGCTTAAATCTTGAGGAGAATGATGCTGGGGGGCATGAGGGTGGCAACTGCTGGGAGGGGTTGGGGGGAGGATGTCATAACTATAAAAGGAAGGGTAACAACCCTCCGGTATACAATACTATAAAATCCCTCCTGGCCAGAGGCACCAAAATCCTTTTACCTGAAAAGGGTTAAGAAGCTCAGGTAACCTGGCTGACACCTGACCCAAAGGACCAATAAGGGGACAAGATAATTTCAAATCTTTGGGGGGGTGGGGAGGGAAGGCTTTTGTTTGTGCTCTTTGTTTTGGTGGTGTTTGCTCTTGGGACTAAGAGGTACCGGACATCAATCCATGTTCTCCAAATCTTTCTGAACAAGTCTCTTATATTTCAAACTTGTAAGTAACAGCCAGGTAAGGCATGTAGTTTGTATTTGTTTTCTCTCCCTTGTGAATTTTACCTTTGCTAGAGGGAAGTTTATCCCTGTCTTGTTGTAACTTTGAAATTAAGGCTAGAGGGCGTTCCTCTGGGCTCTTTGAATCTGATTACCCTGTAAAGTTATTTTCCACCCTGATTTTACACAGATGATTTTTACATTTTCTTTTTAATAAAATCCTTCTTTTAAGAACCAGACTGAATTTTCCACTGTCCAAAGACCCAGCGGGTTGAGTCTTTGATCACTTTGTAACCAATTAGTTAGGATATTATTCTTAAGCCTCCCCAGGAAAGGGGGTGTCAGGGCTTGGGGGAGATATTTTGTGGGAAGAGGAACTCCAATGGTCCTTTCCCTGTTTCTCGCTAAATCACTTGGTGGTGGCAGCATACCAGGTTTTAACCTAAACTGGTAGAAATAAGCTTAAGGGGCTTTCATGCAGGTCCCCACATCTGTACCCTAGAGTTCAGAGTGGGGAAGGAACCTTGACAGAGGCGCTATGGAGGGGGTGCCCGGTGCCAGTGGACCACAGCTGCTCCAGCCACCCCGCGACCACTGCTGGGGGCTGCCGGAGAAGCGGCTGGTGTGGCTGTCCTCAGGGCCACTTGTCATAACATTTTTCCCAGATTTGGACGTTAGCGTCCAAAATATGGGTGTTAGCATGAAAACCTCCAAGCTTAGTTACCAGCTTGGACCTGGTAAAGCTGCCACCACCCAAAAAATTAGAGTGTTTTGGGGCACTCTGGTCCCCCCAAAAACCTTCCCTGGGGACCCCAAAGACCCAAATTCCTTGAGTCTTACAACAAAGGGGAATAAACCATTTCCCCCCCCCTCCCTTCCAGGTGTTCCCTCCCTGGGTTCCTGGAGAGATACACAGAAGCAAGCTCCGTGAATCTAAACAGAGGGACTCCACCCTCCCCGTTTCCAGTCCTGGAAACACAAGTACTTCCCTCTTCACCCAGAGGGTATGCAAAGTCAGGCTTAGTAAATCTAACACAAAGAGATTTTCCCCCTGACTTCTTCCTCCCACCAATTCCCTGGTGAGTTGCAGAATTAATTCCCTGGAATTCCCACTAAAGAAAAACCCCAACAGGTCTAAAAAAGAAAGCTTTATAAGAAGAAAGAAAAATACATAAAAATGGTCTCTCTGTATTAAGGTGACAAATACAGGGTCATTTGCTTAAAAGAAAAAAATGAATAAACAGCCTTATCCAAAAAGAATACAATTTAACACAGTCCAGCAACTATACACATGTAAATACAAAAGAAAACAATATAAACCTATGGTCTTCCTATCTTTGTACTTATAACTTGGAAACAGAAGATTAGAAAGCTGGAGATAGAAAAATCACTCTCATAGCCGAGATGGCACAGACACAAGACAAAGAACAAAGAACTCACACACAAAACTTCCCTCCACTCAGATTTGAAAAAGTCTTGTTTCCTGATTGGTCCTCTGGTCAGGTGTTTCCGGTTACTCCTTTCCAGGTGAAAAAGACATTAACCCTTAGCTATCTGTTTATGACACGCCCCCCAAATTGCAGACAGTGGGGAACCTCACTGGCGGTGATTTCCTCCTAGAACTTTAAAATAAACAGATTAATACAACACATGCACCTTTACATATACCACTAAGTATATAACTAACAGACTTGTACATTTTAAGAACACTTTTTAACTACTGGATTCTGGGAAACTCTCACAGGAGAGTGCATCAGCTACTTTGTTAGAAGCTCCTGAGATGTGCTGAATTTCAAAATCAAAATCTTGGAGAGCTAAACTCCAACGAAGAAGTTTCTTGTTGTTCCCCTTGGCAGTATGAAGCCACTTTAGCGCAGCATGGTCAGTTTGTAGCTGGAACCGCCGTCCCCAAACATATGCGCGTAGCTTTTCCAGGGCGTACACAATGGCATAGCATTCCTTTTCACTGACTGACCAGTGACTTTCCCTCTCAGACAGTTTCTTGCTGAGAAACACGACAGGATGGAAGTTGTGATCCGTTGCTTCCTGCATGAGAACTGCTCCTATACCACGCTCAGATGCATCTGTGGTTACTAGGAATGGCTTGTCAATGTCCGGGGCCCTGAGCACAGCGTCAGACATGAGCGTTGCCTTAAGTTGGGTAAAGGCCTTTTGACACTCATCAGTCCACTTAACGGCATTTGGCTGGGTCTTTTTGGTCAGGTCAGTCAGTGGGGCAGTGATTTTGCTGTAGTGTGGTACAAATCACCTGTAGTACCCGGCCAAGCCTAAGAAGGATTGGACCTGTTTCTTTGACTTTGGGATAGGCCACTTTTTGATAGCATCCACCTTGGCCTGTAGGGGGTTTATGGTTCCTCGACCCACCTGGTGTCCCAGGTAAGTCACTCTGTTTTGGCCTATTTGACACGTTTTGGCCTTAACAGTTAGTCCGGCCTGCCTGATGCGCTCAAAGACCTTTTCCAGGTGTAGTAGGTGTTCGGGCCAGGAGTCTGAAAAAATGGCCACATCATCGAGGTAGGAAACTGCATATTCTGCCAGTACTGCTAGTAGACCATCTACCAGCCTCTGGAAGGTGGCGGGTGCATTTCGCAGCCCGAAAGGAAGGACATTGAATTCATACACCCCCGCATGGGTGACGAATGCTGACCTTTCCTTGGTAGGTTCATCTAGTGGTACTTGTCAGTACTCCTTGGTTAAGTCTATTGTAGAGATGAACTGGGCACGTCCCAACTTCTCCAATAGCTCATCGGTGCGTGGCATTGGATAGTTGTCCGGACGAGTTACCGCATTTAGCTTATGGTAGTCCACGCAAAAGCATATTTCCCCATCTGGTTTGGGTACCAGAACCACTGGAGATGCCCATGCACTGGTAGATGAGCGGATTATACCCATCTGTAGCATGTTCTGGATCTCCCGTTCTATAGCAGCTTGGGCATGAGGAGACACCCGGTAGGGTGGGGTTCTAATTGGGTGAGCATTACCTGTGTCAATGGAGTGGTATGCCCGTTCAGTCCGTCCTGGGGTGGTTGAGAACAATGGGGCGAAGCTAGTGCACAGCTCTTTGATTTGTCGCCACTGCAGACGTTCCAGGGTGGTTGAGAGGTTCACCTCTTCCACACCACCGTCTTTTTTCCCGTCGTAGTAGACACCTTCAGGCCACTCAGCATCATCTCCCTGGACTGTAAACTGACAAACCTGTAAGTCTCTGGAATAGAAAGGCTTGAGAGAATTAACATGGTACACTCTGGGCTTTAGTGAGGAATTGGGAAATGCTATGAGGTAGTTCACAGTTCCCAGGCGCTCTTGGACTGTGAACGGCCCTTCCCAGGATGTGTCCATCTTATGGGCCTGTTGCGCCTTCAAGACCATAACCTGGTCTCCTACCTTGAAGGAACACTCTCTGGTATGTTTGTCATACCAGGCCTTTTGCTCTTCCTGAGCATCCTTTAGGTTTTCTTTAGCAAGGGCTAAAGAGTGTCGGAGGGTGCTTTGTAGGTTGCTTACAAAGTCCAGAATGTTAGTTCCTGGAGAAGGCGTAAACCCCTCCCATTGCTGCTTCACCAACTGTAATGGCCCCTTAACCTCGTGGCCATACACAAGTTCAAATGGTGAAAACCCTAAACTGGGATGTGGTACAGCCCTGTAGGCAAACAGCAAATGCTGCAACACTAGGTCCCAATTACTGGAGTGTTCTTTGACAAATTTACGTATCATGGCCCCCAAAGTTCCACTAAACCTTTCCACCAGGCCATTGGTTTGATGGTGGTATGGGGTGGCAACCAAGTGGTTCACTCCATGAGTTTCCCACAGTTTTTGCATGGTCCCTGCCAGGAAATTAGATCCTGAATCTGTAAGGATGTCGGAGGGCCAACCTAACCTGGCAAAAATGTCTGTTAGGGCCAGGCACACAGTCTTAGCCCTGGTGTTGCCTAGAGCTACTGCTTCCGGCCATCTGGTAGCAAAGTCCACGAAAGTCAGTACGTACTGCTTTCCTCTGGGCGTCTTTTTTGGGAAAGGACCCAGAATATCCACAGCTACTCGCTGAAATGGGACCTCAATTATGGGGAGTGGCTGGAGAGGGGCCTTGACCTGGTCTTGGGGTTTTCCCACTCTTTGGCATACCTCACAAGACCGGACATACTTGGCAATGTCCTTGCCCATCCCCTCCCAGTGGAAGGACTTCCCCAACCGGTCCTTGGTTCTGTTCACCCCAGCATGGCCACTGGGATGATCATGGGCTAAGCTTAAGAGCTTCCCCTGGTACTTAGTTGGAACCACCAACTGTTTTTGCGGCTGCCATTCTTCCCAGTGTCCACCAGAAAGAATCTCCTTGTATAAAAGTCCTTGGTCTATAACAAACCGGGATCAATTAGAAGAGCTGACAGGCGGTGGGGTGCTCTGTGCCGCCGCCCAAGCTTTCTGAAGGCTGTCATCCGCTTCCTGCTCAGTCTGGAAATGTTCCCTTGAGGCTGGGGTCACCAGTTCTTCCTCAGACTGGGGACTTGGGCTTGGTCCCTCTGGAAGTGATGTAGGTGATGGAGTGGTTTCCGTTGCTGGTGAACCGCTCTCCGCTGGTGCACCTGAGGGTATTTCAGGCTCTGGCTGAGCCTTTTGGGTACGGCTGTCTGTTGCTTCTGCCAGTTCTGGCTCGCTGGCGCCCACTGGCGTTGAGTTTGAAGATGTGGTTGCAATTGCTGGTGCTGGTTGCTGTTCCAGTTCCGGGCCTGGGACTGGAGGTGCTGTGGCTGTTTCAGTGGTTGGCATGGAATCTGGGTCCACTACCTCTGTCTGGGTCTCTGGTAACACAGACGGGGCGCCTGTGGATGGCTCAGGAACAGGAATGGGTCTGGAAGCTTGCCTGGTTTGGCTACGTGTAACCATTCCCACTCTCTTGGCCCGCTTCACCTGGTTGGCCAAGTCTTCCCCCAGTAGCATGGGGATGGAATAATTGTCATAGACTGCAAAAGTCCACATTCCTGACCAGCCTTTGTACTGGACAGGCAGTTTAGCTGTAGGCAAGTCTACAGCTTGTGACATGAAGGGGTAAATTGTCACCTGGGCCTTTGGGTTGATGAATTTGGGGTCGATGAAGGATTGGTGGATAGCTGACACTTGTGCCCCTGTGTCTCTCCACGCAGTAACCTTCTTTCCGCCCACTCTCAAATTTTCCCTTCGCTCCAAGGGTATTTGAGAGGCATCTGGGCCTGGGGATCTTTGGTGTGAGGGTGGTGTAATGAACTGCACTCGGATGGCGTTCTTTGGACAGTTGGCCTTGATATGTCCCAGTTCATTACATTTAAAGCATCTTCCATCTGACTGGTCACTGGGTCGAGGTGAGTTACTGGAGACTGGTGAGGTGGAAGAATACTGTGTCTGTGGCTTTCCGTGGGTTGTAGGTGGGGTCTTTGGCTGCCCTCGGTTGTAGGGTCTATTGTCGGTGTGCCCTCTGGGGTATTCGCTCCCCTTGAGAGTAGCTTTCTTGCTTTCTGCCACTTCCATCCATCTGGCTCCAATCTCCCCCTCAGTGAGATTTTTGGGTTTTCCATCTTGTATGTACCGTGTTATGTCCTCAGGAACACCATCCAAGAACTGCTCCATTTGTATGAGGAGGTGCAGTTCGTCCAAGGATTTAACATTATTTCCTGATATCCAGGCCTCATAATTCTTTCCAGCATAGTAGGCGTGTTTGGGAAATGACACATCTGGTTTCCACTTTTGGGTTCTGAAATGCCGACGGGCATGATCCGGGGTTATCCCCATTCTGTATCTAGCCTTGGTTTGAAAAAGTTTATAGTCGTTCATTTTCTTCTTAGGCATTTCAGCCGCCACCTCTGCTAAAGGTCCACTGAGCTGTGGCCTCAATTCTACCATGTACTGGTCTTCAGGGATGCTGTACCCAAGACAGGCTCTTTCAAAATTTTCTAAGAAGGCCTCAGTGTCATCACCTGCCTTGTAGGTGGGAAATTTCTTGGGATGTGGAACCATAATAGGGGGAGGGTTGTTAGGATTGGCTGGAACATGCTGCCTAGCCTGTTCTAAGTCCAGTTCATGTTTTCTCTGTTTTTCCCTCTCTTCACTTTCTTTTTGTTGTTTTTCCATTTCTCGGCGGTGGGCCATTTCTTCTTCTTCTTGTTTCCTTCTGTGAGCCGCCTCTTTTTCTTGTTGTTTTCTTTTGTGGGTTGCCTCTTCCTTGGCTATTTCTGCATTAATTAGTTCTATCCGTCTCTTATGTTCATTTTCTTTGTCTATGGCTTGTTGCCGTGCTCGCTCCTGCCTTAGGCTTTCCTTGGAACTCATGTTTTCTGCTTTCTTGTGCTGAGGCGCCCTCTGGTGTTTATTGTCTGAACTGCAGCTTCTCTGTTGCCTCCTGGGATCTGCCTAGCAACAATGCCTTTTTGCCTTTCTTCCTCTAGCTAATCTTGTAAATGTAAAGTAAACCAGAAAAACCACTTTATTTGCATGTGTATTGCTGGATACTTGACCCTCAATGGGAGTGCTATTGTCTGACAAAAGACCCGTTTGTCACAGCTTAATGGTTCCTTACTTAATATGCAAGCTACTGCCAGGAGAGAACAGAAAAAAAAATTCTCTCTGGTTCCTTTTAAAACCAAACCCTCTTTGCTTAAAAGCCCCTAGCAGAGAAAAGAAAAATATAATATTCCTACTGGCTTCTGGATTCTATCTTTCCCACAACGCTGCACACCATGTCATAACATTTTTCCCAGATTTGGACCTTAGCATCCAAAATATGGGTGTTAGCATGAAAACCTCCAAGCTTAGTTACCAGCTTGGACCTGGTAAAGCTGCCACCACCCAAAAAATTAGAGTGTTTTGGGGCACTCTGGTCCCCCCAACAACCTTCCCTGGGGACCCCAAAGACCCAAATTCCTTGAGTCTTACAACAAAGGGGAATAAACCATTCCCCCCCCCTTCTCCCTTCCAGGTGTTCCCTCCCTGGGTTCCTGGAGAGATACACAGAAGCAAGCTCCGTGAATCTAAACAGAGGGACTCCACCCTCCCCGTTTCCAGTCCTGGAAACACAAGTACTTCCCTCTTCATCCAGAGGGTATGCAAAGTCAGGCTTAGTAAATCTAACACAAAGAGATTTTCCCCCTGACTTCTTCCTCCCACCAATTCCCTGGTGAGTTGCAGACTTAATTCCCTGAAATTCCCACTAAAGAAAAACTCCAAAAGGTCTAAAAAAGAAAGCTTTATAAGAAGAAAGAAAAATACATAAAAATGGTCTCTCTGTATTAAGGTGACAAATACAGGGTCATTTGCTTAAAAGAAAAAAATGAATAAACAGCCTTATCCAAAAAGAATACAATTTAACACAGTCCAGCAAATACACATGTAAATACAAAAGAAAACAATATAAACCTATGGTCTTCCTATCTTTGTACTTACAACTTGGAAACAGAAGATTAGAAAGCTGGAGATAGAAAAATCACTCTCATAGCCGAGAGGGCACAGACACAAGACAAAGAACAAAGAACTCACACACAAAACTTCCCTCCACCCAGATTTGAAAACGTCTTGTTTCCTGATTGGTCCTCTGGTCAGGTGTTTCAGGTTACTCCTTTCCAGGTGAAAGAGACCTTAACCCTTAGCTATCTGTTTATGACACCACTCCAGCAGTGCTTCATGCAGCTGTTTTGGGGGACACCTGAGCAGCTGGCCCTGGAGCCAGCTGCTTGGGTGGCCCTGGGATTAGCTACATTGGCCCCTGCAGAAGTCATAGAGATCGCAGAAAGTCACGGAATCTGTGACTTCTGCGACCCCCGTGACAGATAGAGAGCCCTAGTTTTTATTTATCTAGCACCAACGGTATACTTGGTACTTCACAAGCAGTGTTTTATCACATTTTTAATTTAATATCAAATCCACTCTATTTTTAGCACAATAAAACTTTTAGCAGTACAATAAAACTTTCAGCAGCATCAGTGGCGTAGTCAATGGTATAATGTGCCTTTAAAATGTAATACATTTGCTTATTCTCAAAACTATTTTCATTAATTAATTTGATCAATTATAGTAAAAAGAATAATTTCCTTTGATTATCTTAGGTCCATTTTTATATAACCACAAGCTCCTAATTAATCTGCACACTCTGACATGTGAATGTCAGCCAAGAAGAGCATGATTTCTCTCACATTTCTTGTAATATCACTGAGAAAACCTACATGAAGGTCTTTACTTAAAGCACAGACACTGCACTGAACATAATTACAGATTTGCTTCAGAGACCAGATATCCACTGACCATGTAGCGAAACTGAAACAGCAATAACAAGTTCACAAAAGCCTCTAAGTTACTACTTTCATTTGTGTGATGGATCATTTACAATACCTTGTTCGTGAACACTTGGCTCTGAAAGGCAACCAATCAAGCAATTTTACACTACGATCTATCTGAAGGATGAATACTCCTGTGAGAAACTTTCCACAGAATCTCTGCAGTGGACAGGATTTACGTCTGAGCTCCCTTATCAATGGACTGATTTTCACCCACAAACCCCTTTGAGGTCAGTGAGAATCACAGATACTCAGTACTTACAAAAAGTGACCGGATTTTCAAAGGCGCTGAATGCCTGCAGTTCCCATCAGCTTGAGTAGTAGAATTAGTGGATGGAAAGCAGGCCTAATGAAAAAGAAATGCACATGCAATATATGTACCAAGGATTCAGGTTCAAAGAAATTTGCCACAATATATAGGTTCAAGGCTTTTTTATTATTATTCTGTGTTTTGTTTTATCCTTGGGTGTGGGACAATATTAGTTTCTCACGTACTGGGAAGTAAAGGGTTGAAATGTTTTTATTCGATGCCTGGGCAACCTTAATATTTCTGCATTTCCGAACTTCTAAGTATTTGGCTTGATGACATTAATGTTCTTTTAATATAGAGTGTTTAATAGTATATAGCAAAAATAGTATCTAGAAAATGTAATTAAATACAGAAAATAAAAGATAATAACCACATTTTAAAAACTGCAGTTTATACAAACATTGCATTATTTTTGATAAGCCTAAACTTACACACTGATTTGTGTATTTCATTTTATCTGCTCACACAATTAAAAGCAAAACATGATTCTATTAAACAAAAAAACAAAAACAAACCAAAAAACCAACACAAGACAAGAGGGTGGCTTAAATATGCAGTGTGAAGAGGTATTCAAACATAAAAGAGCAAATGCAATTCAGTCTGCAAGGACTCAATTCAATAAAATTATGTCCTGCTTCTCTTTTGTGAAAAATCTTTGCAAGGCTACAGAGTCCATGGAAAAAATTAACTAGTGGTGATCTTCCTTGACTTTGTACTGTGAATGCATGGACTTTTTTTTTTTTTTTTCATGAAATCCTGCTTTTTTCCATTCTGGTCTGTGCCATAATGCAGCTTGAGCAGAGATAACAGAACAATCTGTGGTCTGACTCGATTATTAAAAGAGAACATTAGTAAGCAATGACTAGCATACATTGCGGCCTTGACGCAGTGACAGCCAATCATAACTAATATGCAAGAGCGTCAGTCCCCCTATATAGTTACTTTTATTGTCCTCATCCTAATGGTGTAAGAAGGCCTGGTGTGTATGTCACAAATCTCACATCCATTCATCTAAAGAAAGGGGAAGATGGAGAAGAAATAATTGGAGAATTGACAGGAAGAATTTCACAAAGCATGTCAAACAAAGGGTAAAAGAAATATGAAAAATGAACCCTGGAATATGCAGCATTTAGCAAAGGCACATCCAAACCAAATGCAAAAGCAAAACGTACCACTCATAGTAGCACATCTATGTACTAGTGATTTCCTTTGCCTGTATAAAAAAGCTTTGAAATTTCAAATACGTTAAGGTGCTTCCTGTTAATAATGATAAGAACTACTACTGATATAAACTATAAAAGAGATTAGATTGTAGACATAGTGCTCATTGATGTAGACAGCCACACACATACAAACAGATCTCCCTTCACTTCTTATATACCAGTATGTTCTTTCAGCTTTCCCGTTGCATGGGTCCTTCACATTCACAGGAGCCAGGCACACATCCTCCACTGTGTGTTCCAGCTGCAGTTTGGCTATATATCTGTTTTCTGGGAATGTGAGTACAGTACACAGCCATTTACAATTTGTCTCTTGATGTCTGTATTCTAAAACTGACTTATTAATTCCTAGACAGATAATATCTTTTACTGGACCAACTAACTTCTCCGGGTGAGAGAGACAAGCTTTCCAGCTTACACAGAGCTCTTCTTCAGGGCTGGGAAACTTAATCAGAGTGTCACAGGTAAATACAAGATGGAACAGATTATTTAGCGTAAGCAGTTGACATATTTCAAGGGACCATTCAAGGTGAACTGCCCTGTTAACCCCTACAGTCATAGGGAGGAAAGGAAAAGTGTGGGAGAGAGCAGACAGGGGATGGTTGGGTTAGTGGATTATAGATCGTTGTAATAAACCATAAATTCAATGTCTCAATTCAGTCCATGACTTTTAGTGTTTACCAAAGTTATGAATTTAAGCTCCCAGGCTTGTCTTTTGAAAGTGTTGTACAGGTTTTCTTTGAGGATGAGGACTGATAGGTGAGATATAAACTGATTGCTTTGTGGAAAGTATTCACCCACAGATGATGTGGTGTTTTTGTCTTTTATCATTTCCATGTGTGACTTCATTCCAGAGCGTAGTGATTGTCTGATTTCACCCACATAGTTGCTGTTGAGGCATTAAACACACTGGCTGAGGTATGCCACATGTTGAGATAGGCATTTGTAGGACTCATGAATCTTGAAAGGTGTGTTGTGGGGGGTGTTAATCATTGTAGCAATGTGAAAGATATTACCTCACCCACCTTCTCTTTCTAATATCGTGGGGCTGACATGGCTACAACAACACTGCATTCTTAATTCTTCTCATTTACTTCACACAACTTTTGTCTACAGCATTTCCCTCTCCTCAACTGAACACCTATCACTCTATGCAGGATGTTCAGTAGAAGCTAGAGGCCACATAGGCATTCTCCGTTTTTAGGTTTCTCTACTTCTTCCACATTTACTTTAGGAAAATTCCCCTATCAGCCACATTAATATTCTTATAAACGTCTTTTTAGGAAGTGCACAAGCCTCAGTAATTTCAATAGGATGACTCTCTACTTTTTTGGGAGTTATAAGGACAATGACCCAAATCCTATAAATTATTTAAAAATATTTCTCTCATAGAAATTTAACTGTGCTGCTTTTTTCCGCAGTAGCAGAGACAGCATCTTATTATAAACAGTTATATTTTTGCCCACATTAAAAATTCTGCATTTAAAATATACTAAATGAGGGACAGATGTTTAAAACAGAGGTCCTACAATGAAGTACTAAATATTGTTGGCATAGCAAACTCTTTGGTACAGTTTAGTCTGTTTTCGCAATAGGTATGTTTTCACAGCTGTAAGGGCACTAAAAATTACTGTCTCTGCTCCAATATTAATATAAAATCAATGAAAATATAAGCCAGACTGCTGAGTGGATTACACTATTGTTCACATACCATACTATTAAAATCATTCGCTTTTAAAAATTAATTCTAAGCAAGTCATTAAGCAGTTAAATGCTTTAAGGTTGTTCAAGAGGAACACTGTCACTAAAATAGCCTATATATTTCCATCATAAACATTACAATGCAACTCTTTGTTGAAACAAAATTGTGTCCCATTTCTAACAAACTAAACTAACTACAACTAGTTTTGTGCTGCTGCTAAATTTAGATACTCCTCCCTCCAAAGTTTGTATAAAAAAACTACGTGATGGGAAAAGTCAAGCTCTTTTCCATAAGTGCTGGCCGAATTCTTAGAGGTCAGTAGTAGAGCTGGGAGAAAATTTTCAGTCAAAACTTTTCTTTCTGTGAAAAATGCAGATTCAGCAATGCTGAAAAGTTTTGTGAATTCATGCAAGTTTCACCTAATTGTTTCAGCCAGAAAAAAATTTAGAAATTCCCCAAAAATCAAAACTTTTCATGGACATTTTCTAAACAAAGTATTTTGATTCTTGGTTCAAAACAACTTTTTATTCTGGAGTTTCCTTCAATTTTATTAAACAACAATAAAAAACATGAACAATGCTTGAAATTGAAACAAAACTTGTTTTGTTTGATGTACAATTAGATCTTTTCAACTTTTCAATTAGCAAAAAATTTCATTTTCAGTTTGAACCAAAAGTGTTTTCCCCATTAATGTTTTAGAAACTACCAGTGAATTGAAAAATTCATTATTGTCCCAGCCCTACTCTGTAACTCCACTGGGTTGTTCTGCTATACGTTCTGATATGACGTGAAAGTGCAGATTCTGTGGCAACTGGAAGAGTGCCCCACAGATGTCCCTCACCTCCCAAATCTGCTCCTGACAGAGAAGGGAGCACAGAGAGTGGATCATCATAATCCACTTCCTTTTCCGCTCTTCACTGTATTAAGAATTCTGTGGCTGACCCGAATTCTGAGGTTCAGACCCACAGAACCAACAAGTCATATAAGCTATTGGCCAAATTCTGTCCCAGCTTACACTCCTTCCGCAAGTTGATTTATTTCAATGAGGTTGGAAAGGGCTAGCTGAGGGAAACATGGAGAGACCTCACAATTTTTCTCCAGAGTTTTAGCTTTCATTTTATTTTTACTTAAGTTTCCAGTGGCTATGGTTGTGAAAACAACTTAAAAACATGACCATGATGTACTCAAGACAGGAATGTTTACTTGAGTTTGCAAAGAGCCTGAAACAATACCTCTGAGATGTCAACTGTCCCATTTTGTTTCCAGGGGTGCTGCTAACTCATATGCTGATGACAGTTAACATTGACATTTAAAAGTATTTCACGGTAAGAAGAGAGAGGAAGTCTCATGTTATGAAAATCTATACCAGAGTACATACACTGTAGGGTGCAAGGGACTGGCCTGGGGTTGTAATGGAGGTGGAGAAGATATATAAATTAGTATATTTAGAGGTTCAAGGGGGCAGGGGTCATGATTTAAGGGTATCTAAGCCTTTGAAGGTGGGAAATGCTGTCACAAGGGCAGCAGAACTGAAACAGAGTGCAGGGAGCTGTGCAAGAGAAGGTAGATGGAGGGAATCCAAGAAAGGGCTCTGAACCATGTGCAGGGATTCAGTTTGTCCTAAAGTGAGGGGAGAATCTGAACACAGGAATTTTCTAGTACGATCTATAAGGGTTCTGGGGGGCCACTCACCACAGAAACTACTGCAACCCTGAGGCTGTGTTGCTGCTACTCCATGGCCTGACTGAAGCATTCCCCAAATCCTTACATAGATCATTTACTCAGACTGTGCATAGGGAAGATTACTTGTCTTTGAAAAGCATGCGCATGGCTAAATTTTTATATGCGCTCTCCTGAAATGTAGAATGCTGCAACCATTCAGTGGCATTTAACAAGAAAAGGAGAGAGACACTCTTTATGTATTTTTATTACTTTATGCATGTAATATAGGTATAACTCTGCAGATATAATTCCAAGTAAAATATTCATTTTCATTGTCTACAAAGTATTTTCTTTTTCAGCCTCAAGTCAGACTTGTGGGTCAGTGAGTGAACCCAGGTTTTTTTAAGTTGAGATCTTATTAGTTGAACAGTTAGTTCTTCCTTTAAAGGAGGCATCACATTAAAAGTTTGACATTTGCTAAACACAGAGAATACCTGCAGTAGAATGGAAATACTGAAGACCCTGAACCTGTATTTGATTCTGCACAGATGCACCCCGGCCTTTACACAGATTCCCATGGAGGCAGGACTCCCACTCACAGAAACCCATTGACTTCAAGGAGCTCTGAAGAGGGATATGCACACATGCACTCAGTGGAGGTGAGTAAGAGGTGTCATCATTTTCATAGAAACTAGAAAAACACAATTCACTTAAATAACAAAGAAACCCTTTCTTCTTTTGACTATAGAAAAATTAGAAACAACCATAAATGAAAAAATAAAAAATTGGAAATATTTTCTGAGTAGAAAATAGGCAAAATTCATTGAATTAATTATTCATTGGAATTATTCACTTGGCTTCAATTACAATCTAACCATCTCTATCCACCATCTACATTAAATTATAATAAATTTGTCTATTAGTTGCGCCAGTGAATACTGTAACTTGGCTTGGTGCCTGCTGATTCACTATAATATTTTTATTCCAAAAACAAAAGCCTGCTACCGTGTAATCTTTTACACCTGTAACTAGATGGTGCCCGATTTTAGAAAATTTCTCTCTCTCTCCTAGATTTGAGAGAGAGAAAGAATTTATTTATGGCGCTAGAAGAGATTTAGAACACCAGAGAAAAGGTTTCACATATCAAAATTTGCCTTAAACAAAAATATGAACTTGCAACTTTCCTGAGTAGTTTAGTATATGTTCTTTACTAAATATCCACATGCAATACTGCAAATGTATAAACATCTTCCTTTAAGTTCCAGACTTCTTTACTGAACATATACTTTATTATTGCTTTAAATGAAAAAGTTTATTGTACTTTAGCACAAGACGTCCTTGGCATACAAATGGTACAGGGCTGTACCTTGGAAAATTAGATAACAAAAAGACTAAAAGGAAGGTTGGTTTTAATTTGGTAATGTATGAAAACAAGAGTGGTTCCTATAGCAACACAAGACTGATTACTTGATAGGAATCTCATAATTTGAAGGTGTGATAATACACTGTAAAAGATGCTCTGATGGCATTGAAAGAAAAAGCATGGGTGGAAAGGTAAGACAGCATTTCCAAAACTTTTGAAAGCCAAGCCTCTGCCTGCCTTTCATGTTCTGCTAAATTAACATAATTGTATACCACTACAACCTCATCATGTGGTGTTAAATGGCTACCTCTTAATTTATCTTCCACACCCCATGCCACCCCAGGAGGCGTCTGTCACACTTTGGGAAAAGCTACTTTACATCTTTATAATATGATATTTCCACTCCTTTCTTAAATGCTTTGAGTCTCCAAACAGTTAACGACACTGACATTTACAGTATCATCGCTGCAATCTGAGTTAGCTAGCATCCACAAAAATGAATACGACAATTCATGTCTCAGAGTTACTATTTCAGGCTTGCTGCAAATGCAGGCAGATATTCTGCATCTAGTATAATAGGGTCATGTTTTGAAGTTTTCTTCACAAATATGATCGAAACTTTTTTTAAAAAAGCAAAGCTGATATTCTGGTAAAACAAGAAAGAGCTGGACAAGCAACAAAATAAGAACATTCCAGGGATAAATGTAAACAAGCCAAGACAGCTGGGAAAGCAGAAGCAGTAAAAGCATTACGCAAAGCAGTGGAGAAATCACAAAGATTGGACAAGCAAAATTTCTGGAAAGAAGATATGTCCTATTGTTATGGAGCCTCAAGAAAACGAACTACGAAAATGATATACAAACATGTTCAATTATACGGAAGCACAGTCAGGTCAATGATACAAGCAGTGAGAAAGGGTACTGTTAAACAGGAAACAAATCCTGACAATATACCAGATGAGCTGCTGAAAGCTGGCAAGACAAGTACTATCAAAACATTAGGAAAATATATATAAGAAGGCATGGGAGCAAGAGGTAGTACCAAATGACTAGCTAAAGGCAATAGTTGTACCAATCCTAAAGAACGGAGATAAAACAGTTACTCACCTTTTAGTAACTGTTGTTCTTCGAGATATGTTGTTCATGTCCATTCAAAGTAGGTATGCGAGCGCCGCGTGCACGCCAGCCAGAAGATTTTCCCCTAGCAGCGTCCCCAAGGGGCCCACCGACCCGCCACCCCCTCAGTTCCTTCTTGCCGGCACTCCGACAGAGGGGCAGGAGGGTGGGTGTTGGAATGGACATGAACAACACATCTCAAAGAACAACAGTTACTTAAAGGTGGGTAACCGTTTTTCCTTCTTCGAGTGGTTGTTCACGTCCATTCAAAGTAGGTGACTCACAAGCCTAACCAGAGTCGGAGACCACTGCTGACGGGAGTACTACGCGACCGAAGGCTGCATCATCCCTAGCCTGGTGCGTGATGGCATATTGAGATGAAAACGTGTGGATGGAGGACCACGCAGCCGCTCTACAAATCTCCTGAGTTGGAAACTGAGCCAGGAATGGTGTCGAGGAGGCCTGAGCCCTAGTGGAGCGGGCCGTGACCAGAGGAACAGGGGTATTCGCCACACGGTAGCATTCTCGGATGCAGGTCGCGATCCACGAAGAGATTCGCTGAGAGGAGACCGGGAGCCCCTTCATCCTCTCTGCCACTGCGACGAAGAGCTGGGTTGAGCGTCTGAACGGCTTGGTACACTCTATGTAAAAAGCCAAAGCCCTGCGGACATCCAGGGAGTGTAGCCGCCGCTCCTCGCTGGAGGCGTGTGATTTCGGGTAAAACACTGGCAAAAAGATATCTTGGCCCATGTGGAACTGTGAAACGACCTTGGGTAGGAAAGCCGGATGAGGTCTAAGTTGGACCTTGTCCTTGTAGAAGACTGTGTACGGGGGCTCAGATGTTAACGCTTGAAGCTCCGACACCCGTCGGGCGGAGGTGATGGCCACCAGGAAGGCGGTCTTGTATGACAGGTACAGCAGGGAGCACGAGGCCAGAGGCTCAAAGGGAGGCCCCGAGAGGACAGAGAGGACCAGATTCAGGTCCCAAGCAGGGGTTGGCTGACACGCATGCAGGAAGAGCCTGTTCATACCCTTGACGAAAGGCCCAACCAGTGGGTTCGCAAACACTGAGGTACCCCTCTCTCCCGGATGAAAGGCGGCTATGGCTGCCAAGTGTACGCGAATGGAGGAAAGGGAGAGGCCCAGTTGTCTTAGGTGAGGCAAATAGTCAAGGACAGCAGGAATTGGAACCTCCAGCAGGTCATGACCCCGCTGACTCGACCAGATGGAGAAGCGCTTCCATTTAGCCAGGTAGGTGGCCCTAGCTGACGGTTTCCTGCTACCCAGCAGCACCTGCCTGACCTGCTGGGAACACTGCAACTCCACCGGGTTCAGCCTCGGAGCATTCAGGCTGTGAGGTGAAGTGACTCGAGGTTCGGATGGCGGAGGGAGCTCCGGTTCTGCATGATCAGGTCCAGAGTACGGGCGGTGTCAGGGGCGCCTGAACGGACATGTGCAGGAGTGAAGTGTACCAATGCTGGCACAGCCACACCGGAGCTATCAGGATTACCCTGGCGCAATCCCTGCGAATCTTTAAAAGCAGCCTGTGTATCAGGGGGATCAGAGGAAAGGCATAGAGCAGGCCCTCCTCCCATGGCTGAAGGAAGGCGTCCGACAGAGCCCCCGACTGCAGCCCAGAAGGGAGCAAAACCGTCGGCACTTCCTATTTTCCCTTGAGGCAAACAGGTCTAACCAGGGAAAGCCCCAGAGCTGGAAAATTGAGCGCACCACGTCCCATTGGAGGGACCACTTGTGACCCTGGAATGAGTGCCTGAGGGTGTCCGCCGAACCGGTCTGCTCCCCCGGAAGATAGAACGCTGTCAGGTGAGTGGCATTGTGGACGCAGAAATCCCACAGCGCGAGGGCTTCCCTGTAGAGGGGAGAGAAGCGTGCATCCCCATTTGTTGATATAAAAGACTGCTGCCGTGTTGTCTGAAAGGACTGAAACACACCTGCCGGCCAGGTGGGACCGGAAGGTCAAACACGCCAGGCGGACCGCTCTCAGCTCCCTGACATTGATATGCAACTCGAGGTCCTCCAGCGACCACAAGCCCTGCGTCGTGAGGCGTCCCAGGTGCGTTCCCCAACCTCGATCCGAGGCGTCTGTCACCAGGGAGAGGGAGGGCTTTGGAGCAAAGGGAATACCCATGCAGATTTCTCACAGGTCGAGCCATCACCATAGCGAGCTCAGCACCAAGCGGGTAACGGACACCACTGAGTCCAGGGGGTCCCTGACCGGGCGATAAACCGTCGCCAACCAGGACTGGAGGGGGCGAAGCCGGAGTCTGGTGTGGACCACCACATAGGTGCATGCTGCCATGTGGCCCAACAGCCGGAGGCAAACTCGTGCCATGGTAACCGGGGTGCGGTGCAGTCCGAGGATGAGCTCGGAAATTGCACGGAACCTGGACTCCGGCACATACGCTTTGGCGTGTGTGGAGTCCAGAACCACTCCTATGAACTCTATGCACTGCGTCAGAGACAGGGTGGATTTGGCAACGTTCAAGAGGAGGCCCAGATCGAGAAAGGTCCGCCTGATGAACAGCACCTGGGTCTCTACCTGCTCCTTGGAGCGGCCCTTTATGAGCCAGTCAACTAGGTAGGGGAATACCTGGATGTCACGCCTGCGCAGGAAGGCCGCCATGACTGCAATGCACTTTGTGAGGACCCTGGGAGCAGCTGACAGGCCAAACGGGAGCACCGTGAACTGCAGATGGACGCTGGCCACGACGAACCTGAGGTACCGGCGGTGCCGCGGAATTATGGCGATGTGGAAATAGACATCCTTTAAGTCGAGGGCGGCATACTAATCTCCTGGATCCAGGGAGAGGATGATCGAGGACAGGGAGACCATGCGGAACTTGAGTTCTCTCACAAACTTGTTCAGCCGCCGCAAGTCTAGGATGGGTCTCGGGCCCCCTTTTGCCTTCAGTACGAGGAAATACCGGGAGTAGAGGCCTTTGCCCCTGAGCTCCCGCGGGACTTCCTCCACCGCCCCTGCCTTCATGAGGGACTTCACTTCCTGAACCAGAAGTTGTTCATGAGAAGGGTCCTTGAAAAGGGACGAGGAGGGAGGTTGGTGGGGCGAGAGGGAGGAAAACTGGATAGAATATCCCCTCTCTACCATGCGGAGCACCCATTTGTCCGACGTAATTCGGGATCTGGCCCGGTAGAAGTGGGACAGACGTTACCCAATGGTAGGGGTGGGAGAATCCAGAGTCTCGACTGGTAGGTCGCCCTTGACCATACCATCAAATAAGGGGCCTAGGCCCAGATGGTGGTCTCAATTGGTCAGATGCCTGGCCGGAGGGGTGACACTGATGACGCCTCCTGTCATTTCTACCCCACCTGCGCCCCAGCTCCTGGTGAGCCTCTGGCTGGTATGGGCGAGGGGCCGCCTGAGGCCTAAATTGTCTGCGCTGAGTCGCGGGGGTATGCGAGCCCATCGAGCGAAGCATGGCCCTCGAGTCCTTTAAACTATGGAGACGTTTGTCCGTTTTCTCAGAAAACAACATCTGCCCTTCGAAGGGGAGGTCTTCAATCATCTGCTGGACCTCATAGGGCAGGACCGAGACCTGGAGCCAGGTGCCCCGCCGCATGACCAGGCCCGTGGCCAGGGTGTGCAAGGCTGAGTCCGCCACATCTAAGGCAGCCTGGAAGGACGCTCGAGAGATCAGTTTGCCCTCCTCCACTAGGGCTGAAAACTTTGATCTCGAGTCCTGGGGAAGGAGCTCCGCGAACTTCGACATGGCCGAACACGTGTTGTGGCCATATCGGCTTACTATTGCCTGTTGGTGGGCAATGCGGAGTTGGACTCCCCCCGTGGAGTACACCTTCCTCCAAAGAGCTCAAGTCTTTTTGCGTCCCTGCTCTTTGGTGTTGACCCCTGAAACCCTTGACGCTCCCGCTAGTTAGCCGCATCTACTACCAGGGAGTCCGGAGGAGGGTGGGTGTACAGGTGTTCGTGTCCTTTAGAAGGAACGAAGTAGCACTGCTCCGTCCTCTTGGCAGTAGGGGCCAATGAGGCTGGTGTTTGCCATAGGGTGCGGGACATATCCGCTATCGTCTTTATCAGCGGGAGGGCCACCCTGGATGGCCCTGAGGGGGCCAGGATGTCCACTACAGGGTCCGTATCCACCTCGATCTCCTCCACTTGGATTGCGAGGCTTTGCGCTGTTCGCTGAAGCAACTGTTGGAGAATTTGAGTGTCCTTTAGGGCCGGAGCTGCAGCCGTGCCCGAGATCGCCTCATCTGGGGAGGACAACAAAGAGATTACATAGAGCTGCCCTTCCTCCGGGGCATGCGGCCCCTCGGGGTCCTGAGGCACATGGTATTGAGGTTGTGGTGCCAGTTCAGAGTCCAAATGTGGCACCGTGGCCAGTACCGGGGTCGCCAGTGAGCGACTTGGCGTATCATGCGGTGCCGGCAGAGCCCGAACTAAAGCCGCTGCCGGTGCCACTGCCTGGTTAGGGGGTGCTGAACTTGACGATGGCACACCCCTGCCCAGCGACGGTGCCAGTGGGGGAGGCAGCTGCACCGGGGCCACCGACGTCGAGGACACCGAAGCCGATAGTGACTGAGGGCCAAACGCCTGGCCTACCGACTGATGGTAGGCCCAGAGAGTCCAAAACGGCCACTGCGAGGGCAGCTGCCATTGTTGCTGCCACTGCGGGTAACGTTGATGGCTCACCCCCAACACCGATCTCCTGCTCCGCGACCTGCTGGAGCAATAGGAGTCCGCCTCTGAGTCTGAGGTCTCTGAGTATGAAGACCTGGGGGAAGCAGTGCCCGGTGCCAATGGTGAGCAGTGCTGAGGCGACGGGGAGCCTCTCCTCTGGTCCGGTGCCGCCTTCGCAGCTCATTGCGGGGAGGGAGGCGATAGCATGGCCGGCTTGCCTCTAGATTATATTGGTGGGCGGACCACAGTAGGCAACTCCCTACGATGTGGGGAGGCCGGTGCCGGGAGACCCATCAGGTCTCAGGCCGCCTTGAATGCCTCCGGCGTCGACAGGGGGCATATGTCTCCACTGAGGCCCGGAGAATTAGGCTGGTCCGGACTCGACCGCCTTCTCTGCAGTGCGGGAGTCGACGGAACCACCAGGGGCTGTAGCCCAGCCTGTCTGCTTAGCCCCACGGGTGGAGTCGGCCTCAGGTCCTGGTGGGGAGACTGATCCCTCACCGGCTTCTTTCTCTTGGCGGGCATCGGCGAAGGTGAGCAGTGCTGCACTGAGGCCAACTTCCTATGACCCGACTCCACCTGGTGCCGGGTCTTGGAGGACCTGGGCTGGGCCCTAAGTCCTGATGCCGGTGCCGGGGCACTCTGCACCAAAGACAACGTGCTGGGGCCCGCCTCGGCCGGCTCTGGGTCCGAGGGTGGTCGCAGGGTTGCCTCCATCAGGAGGACTCTAAGTCTTTGAGCTCTGTCCTTAAGAGTTGGAGGGTGGAAGCCTCTACAGATAGAGCACCGGTCCTTTTGGTGGCTCTCTCCGAGGCACCTCAAGCATACAGAGTGCGGGTCACTCTTGGGTATGAATTTCCCGCAGTCCTCGCAGAGTTTGAACCTTGGGGACCCGGGCATGGCCCAGCGGGTGACGAAGACTGTGGGGGCGAGGACCCCCCCAACTACAAAAACTATATACAAAGATCTATCTAACTAACTATAATATAACTGAATACATGAACTAAACGGTATGGATAAGACACTTCCAGATTGCTATGCAAGAGAAGTTCCAGCTAGCCGTCACTGGCGGTAAGAAGGAACTGAGGGAGTAGAGGGTCAGTGGGTCCCTTTATAGGGTGCCTTGGTGGTGCCACTCCAGGGGGCGCCCGGGCCAACCCTATGGACGCTGCTAGGGGAAAATATTCCAGCTGGTGTGCACGCGGCACGCGCGCACCTACTTTGAATGGACATGAACAGCCACTCGAAGAAGAACCTGCTAATCCAAATAATTATAGCGGCATAAGCTTATTACCAGCACCAGGAAAAGTCATGATGAAAGTAACTTGTCAATAGATTAAGGCCAGTTTTAGAGGAAGTAGTAGGTGAGGAACAGTGTGGCTTCAGACCAGACCAACTTTGCACTAATCACGCTCCAACAGGTGACATAAAAAAAATGTGAGAATAGGGATTGAAGACATTTGCTGTTTTCATTGAGTTCACAAAGGCATTTGATTCAGTTTGGAGGGACGAATTATGGAAGTAGTAAAATCATATAGAATTCCAGATAGTATAACCACAATTATAAAATTATGTATAAACTCTCCTGTAGCCCTGTAAGAACTGGTGGAAAATTAAGCAATTAGTTGAAATTAAGGTTGGGTGTAAGACAAAGGGCAATGGAACCACTGTCACTTTTCATCATGTTTTTAAATTGGACAGTAAGAAAAGACGGTTACTCACCTTTGTAACTGTTGTTCTTCGAGATGTGTTGCTCATATCCATTCCAATTAGGTGTGCGCGTGCCGCGTGCACGTTCGTCGGAGACTTTTTTTACCCTAGCAACACTCGGTGGGCCGGCAGGTCGCCCCCTGGAGTGGCGCCGGTATGGCGCCTGATATATACCCCTGCCGGCCCATCCGCTCCTCAGTTCCTTCTTGCCGGCTACTCCGACAGTGGGGAAGGAGGGCGGGTGCGGAATGGATATGAGCAACACATCTCGAAGAACAACAGTTACAAGGGTGAGTAACTGTCTTTTCTTCTTCGAGTGCTTGCTCATATCCATTCCAATTAGGTGATTCCCAAGCCTTACCTAGGCGGTGGGGTCGGAGCGAGACGTTGCGGAATGTAAAACAGCTGCGCCAAAGGCGGCATCATCTCTAGCCTGTTGGACCAGTGCATAGTGTGATGCAAAGGTGTGGACGGAAGACCAGGTGGCCACGTGGCAGATTTCCTGTATAGGAACATGGGCCAAAAACGTGGCAGATGATGCTTGAGCCCGAGTAGAATGGGTGGTAAGAAGACCCGTCGGAACATGGGCCAAGTCGTAGCATGTCCGAATGCAGGATGTCACCCAAGATGCAATACGCTGGGAGGAGATTGCCATGCCCTTCATGCGTTCCGCCACTGCCACAAATAATTGAGGTGAGAAGCAGAAGGGCTTGGTCCTCTCAATGTAGAAGGCGAGAGCTCTTCGGACATCTAAAGAATGGAGCTGTTGCTCTTGTCTCGAGGAATGCGGCTTTGGGCAAAAGACTGGCAGGAAGATGTCCTGGTTAACATGAAAGGTGGAGACGACCTTAGGGAGGAATGTTGGGTGTAGTCGCAACTGTACCTTGTCCTTATGGAACACAGTATATGGAGGGTCCACAGTCAGTGCCCGAAGCTCCGAGACTTGTCTAGCCGAGGTGATAGCGACTAGGAAATCCACTTTCCAAGACAGGTACAGCAGCAAGCATGTGGCTAAAGGTTCGAAAGGGTGCCCCATGAGCCTGGTTAAGACAAGGTTCAGGTCCCAGGTAGGGGTAGGCCGTTTGACCTGTGGGTATAGTCGCTCCAAGCCCTTGAGGAATCCTGACATCATAGGGTGGGAAAAAACTGACTTGTCAGCCTCGCCCGGATGGAAGGTGTAAATAGCCACCAGATGTACTCGTAGAGAGGAGATCGCCAATCCCTGCTGCTTGAGAGACCACACGTAGTCCAGAATAGTGGGGACTAATACGGAATGTGGAGAATGGCCGTGCTGGTTGCACCAGTGGCAGAAGCGCTTCCATTTCGCGAGGTAGGTCGAGCGCGTGGAAGGCTTCCTGCTACCCAGCAACACTTGCTGTACTGTGGCAGAACAGCGCAACTCCAACTGGCTTAACCAGTCAGGAGCCATGCAGTCAGATGGAGGGACTGCAGGTCCGGATGGTGCATCCTGTCGAAGTCTTGTGTGATCAGATCCGGCCAAAGAGGCAGGGGAATTGGGTCTGCCAGGGACAGGTCAAGCAGCATGGTGTACCAGGGCTGCCTCGGCCAAGCCGGAGCGATCAGGATGAGGCAGGCTCTGTCTCTTCAGAGTTTGATCAGGACTCGGTGGACAAGAGGGAAGGGTGGAAAGGCGTAACAGAGACATCCCGTCCACAGAATCAGGAACGCGTCCGACAGGGAGCCCGGGGAGCGACCCTGTAGAGAGCAGAACACCTGGCATTTCCTGTTCATTCTGGATGCAAACAGGTCTATGTGGGGAAATCCTCACCTCCGGAAAATCGAATAAAGGACGTCCGGACGGATGGACCATTCGTGGGATAGAAAGGATCTGCTCAGGTGATCCGCGAGGATGTTCCGTATTCCCGGGAGAAAGGAGGCCACTAGATGTATGGAGTGGGCTATACAAAAGTCCCACAGGCGTATTGCTTCCTGACACAGCGGGGAGGACCGGGTCCTGCCCTGCTTGTTGATGTAATACATGGCCGTTGTGTTGTCTGTGAACACCACAACACAACAGCCGTGTAAATGGTGCTGAAACACTTAGCATGCCAATCGGACCACTCGCAGCTCACGCACATTGATGTGGAGCGTCAGTTCCCGTGGTGACCAGAGGCCTTGTGTGCGCAGGAGCCCCAGGTGGGCACCCCAGCCCAGCGAGGACGCGTCCGTTGTCAGGGACAAGGAGGGCTGGGGGTGTGAAACGGCAGGCCCGCACACACTTGGGATGACGTCGTCCACCAGCCGAGGGAGCCTAGAACATCCGGTGGGATCGTCAGGATTGTGTCTATGGCGTCCCTGCCTGGCCGATAGACTGACGCGAGCCAGGTCTGCAGCGGGCGCATGCGCAGTCTTGCATGCCTCGTGACGAAGGTGCATGCTGCCATGTGCCCCAGGAGAGTGAGGCAAGTACGAGCAGAAGTGGTCGGAAAGGTTTGCAGACTTTTGACCAGACTATGGCTTGGAACCGGTGCAGGGGTAAACGGGCTGTCACAGTTGGAGTCCAGCATTGCCCCGATAAACTCTATCCTCTGTGTAGGCACCAAAGTGGACTTGTTTGAGTTGATGGTCAAGCCTAGACTCACAAACAGCTCCCTGATGATGGCAACGTGGCCGAGCACCTGCGCCTCCGAAGTGCCTCGGATAAGCCAGTCGTCAAGGTAAGGGAAGACGTGTATTCGACGACGGCGCAGGGAAGCAGCGACGACCGCCATACATTTGGTGAAGACCCGAGGGGCCGAGGAGAGACCAAAGGGAAGGACAGTAAACTGGTAGTGATCCTGATGTACCATAAAGCGCAGATACCTCCTGTGCGGAGGACAAATTGCAATGTGGAAATATGCGTCCTTCATGTCGAGAGCAGCATACCAATCTCCGGGATCCAGGGAAGGAATGATGGTTCCTAAGGATACCATGTGGAACTTGAACTTTTTGATGAATTTGTTCAGTCCTCGCAGGTCCAGGATGGGTCGGAGGCCCCCTTTTGACTTGGGGATTAAGAAATACCGGGAATAAAACCCTTTGCCCCGTAACTCCTCCGGCACCTCCTCTATAGCTCCGATGAATAGGAGCTTGCGAACCTCCTGGATGATAAGTTGCTCGTGAGAGGGGTCCCTGAAGAGGGACAAGGAGGGAGGGTGGGAGGAGGGTGGAGAAATAAACTGAAGATGGTATCCAAACTCCACCGTGCCTAGGACCCAACGGTCCGAGGTCAGCTGGGACCACGCTGGAAGGAACGGGTAGAGGCGGTTGAAAAAATGAAGACGATCCAGGGAGGGGATTGGTATCAGGCGCACCCTCAAAAGTTTGCTTTAGGTCCCTGCGGTGGTTTGGCGGACCCAGAATTGTTACCCCCTTGAGGTCCCGACTGACGTCTGCAGTTCAGGCGGCCTCACTGCCAGGCAAGATCCTGTCTTGCTCGAGGCGGGGGGTAAGGGCGCTGGGGTTGTGGGCGGAAGGACCGTCTCTGAGTCTGGGGTGTGTGCATTCCCAGTGAACACATGATAACCCGGTTGTCCTTCAGACTCTGTAGTCTGGGATCTGTCTTTTGTGAGAAAAGACCCTGCCCGTCGAATGGCAGGTCTTGGATTGTATACTGTAACTCGGGCAGTAGGCCGGAAGTTTGCAGCCACGATATGCGACGCATGGCTACACCAGATGCAAGCGTTCTGGCTGCCGAATCTGCGGCATCTAAGGATGCTTGCAGTGTGGTTCTGGCGACCCTCTTCCCCTCCTCTAGGAGAGCTGAAAACTCCTGGCGTGAGTCCTGGGGAACTAATTCAGTGAACTTGCCGACAGCCTCCCAGGTGTTGTAGCTGTATCGGCTCAAGAGGGCCTGCTGGTTCACCACACGGAGCTGAAGGCCTTCCGCAGAGTAAATTTTGCGGCCCAGCAAGTCCATGCATCTGGTTTCTCTGGATTTTGGTGTAGGAGCTTGCTGGCTGTGGTGCTCCCATTCATTGACTGATTGTACCACCAATGAGCAGGGGGCGGGGTGCACGTAGAGGTACTCATACCCCTTGGACGGCACCATGTATTTTCGTTCCACTCCTCGGGCTGTGGGTGGGATGGAGGCTGGGGACTGCCATATGGTGTCTCCCTTGGTTTGGATGGATTTGATGAAGGGGAGGGCCACCCTGGTTGGTGCTTCTGCGGATAGTATGCTGACCACCGGGTCTTCCACTTCAGGAACTTCCTCTACAGGAAGATTTATATTCTGGGCAACGCGCCGCAGAAAGTCCTGATGTGCCCGAAGATCAATTGGCGGGGGCCCCGATGATGATGTGCCCGCTACCGCCTCATCTGGGGAAGAGGAGGAAGACAACCCAGGGATGAGTGGTTCTTGTACGGAACCCTCGTCCTGAGGGACCTCCGTCTCTGGGACATCCTGCTGTGCAAGGGGATGCGCAGGGTCTTCCTCCGTACCCGAGGGGGGAGGCCGGCTGACTGTGGCCTCTGGTGCATGTTGCTCCGAATGGCTGGAGCATGCTGGCCCCATTGGCTCGCCCTGGGCTTGGTGGTAGGCCCAAGGCGTCCAAAAGGACCATTGAGGTGGTCCATGGTTTGGGTGGGCCTGTGCATCAGAACCCCCGTAGGAGGCGCTGTCTGTGTGTGGGGAGGCGGATGGGTGACGTGATGGCCACGGAGGAGCTGATGTTGACTGGGCCAGGCCTCTGTACCCATAGAGCTCGCCTCTACGTGGTGCCGGTGAGTGGTATCGGGAGCCGTGGCGGTATCTCGATCGGGACCGGGACCTGCTACCAGCTCGGTGCCGGGAGGTCGACCGGTGCCGTGTGTCGTCGTGCCGGGATCGGCTGCGGTAAGAACGTTGGTGCCGCGATCTGGACCGGTACCGAGAGTAGCACGACGGCGACCGGGATCTTGAGCGGTGCTGCGAGTATGACCGGTGCCGTGGGGAATGGTACCGGGACTGCGAGCGGCACTGGGATCTTGAGCGATGACGAGGTCGAGAGTGGTCTCTAGATCTGGAGCAGGACCAACGGTGCTCAGTGGTGCCCGGTGAACGTGGCTGCACCATGGTGGGCTTGCCCAGCGACTGAATAACCCACACCGGCGGTGCCGGCGGTTGGGGCAATTCGGGCTCTGTAAGAGCGATGAGGTCGCGCGCCACAGAGAAGGTCTCTGGTGTGGAGGGCGCGACGAGCTCAACCACAGCGCATGCTGGGGAGCTGAGAGGCACCGGACTCAACGGCTCCTGAGAAGCTGGAATCGACAGTGCGGAGATACTCGGTGCCACGGCAGATGACGATGCCGGGCGGTCCGGCTTGGAAGTACACTCCGACTGCGGCGTAGTTGTAGGTGCCGCAGGAGCCTTGTGCTTCTTACTCCTCAGGGAGAGGGAGCGGTGCCGGCTGGAGTGTTGGGCTGGGGAAGGGTGGGGGAGCGAAACCCTTGTAGGTGCCGGGCGGTCCGGAGCGGAAGAGACGCTTGGTCCCGGTGCCGGAGTCGGTGGCGAGGATGGAGGAGTCAAAGCTGCCTCCATCAAGAGCTGTTTTAAGCGACTGTCCTGTTCCTTCTTTGTCCGGGGTTTAAACGCCTTGCATATCCGGCACTTGTCCGCAAGGTGGGACTCGCCTAGGCACCTCAGACAGGAAACCCGGAGAACCGGGCATTGGCCCCGGTACCGGGGGAGGAGAAGGGGCGAACCCCCGATCCTTTTTAACTATATACAGAACTATATACACGATACTATACAGGAGAGTGAAACGCTAGGGAGGTGGAGAACAGCTAGCCATGCTCCACTGTTCCAACAACCGACACGGGCGGTAAGAAGGAACTGAGGAGCAGATGGGCCGGCAGGGGTATATATCAGGCGCCATACCGCCGCCTCTCCAGGGGGCGACCTGCCGGCCCACCGAGTGTTGCTAGGGTAAAAAAGTCTCCGACGAACATGCACGCGGCGCGCGCACACCTAATTGGAATGGATATGAGCAAGCACTTGAAGAAGAATAGTAGATGATCTGGAGAGTGTGACACTGGGTGATCTAGAGTTAAGCTCTTTCTCTTATGCAGATGACATCATACACCTGGCAGACGCGTTTAAATCAATGATGATATTCTTTGTTACGATGGAAAATTGGTGCAGTCCATTTGGATTTACAATAAATGTCAAGACGACAAAATTGTTGCTTATTGGAAAAGGGACAATAAATCAAGTGTTGAAATGCAACAGCGGTGAAATGGTAGAAGAAGTAAAATTTTATATGTATCTAGGAAGCTTGATCAGTGCTGACGGCTCTACCAAGGATGAGATTAAAAGGAGATGTGCCTTAGCTACACGTGCTGCACAGAAGTTAATGAAATTATGGACAGATAAAACCATTATGTATGGTACCAAAGTGAAAGTGCATCAAACTAGTGTACTAATAATATTGCTGTATGGTATGGAAGCAGCTGCATTAAATGAAACAGACATCAGAAGGCTGGAGGCAGTAGAGATTAAAGTTCTTTGGATAAGGGCAAGCATAAAGTGGAATAATTTTAAGACAAATGAAACTGGAAAAAGAGTAGGAGGTGTAGTCAGGGTATGGGATTAGCTGCAGTGGAGAAGATTATGATGGAGGAGACACTGACAAACAGATGACAGATGCCAACGAAAATAATGCAAACACAAACCAAATTCAATCAGACCTAGAGGCTGACCACTGACTAGATGGTGGGATATTATACACAGGGACATAATCAGGCTGGACTTTATGGAGGAACAAGCCATGGATAGGAACAAATGGCAACCTGGTACTGTTCCCCATGTCTTTAAAGATGCTTTGGAATGAGAAGCAGGAGGCGGCGAACAGAGCGGCTAACAGGGGAGTTTCAGTGGGAGTGCTGTTGGAGGAGCAGGTTTTTGTGGTTTGTGTAGTTTGTGGTGTTTGTGTGTGAGTGAGTGTGTGTGCAGGCTGCTAGGGGCTGTGTGCTGGGAGCGAGGCTGAGCCCTGAGTTGGGGGCGGGGCTTACCTGATTAGGGGTCCTATATAAGGAGCCAGGCACTCAGGCAGCGGCACAGGAGGCGGTGAACAGAGCGGCTAACAGGTGAGTTTCAGTGGGAGTTTCCAGGGGGAGGTTGCAGGGGAGACCAAGGCAGAGAAACCAGGAAGGCAGACTAGGGAAGAGGCAGGGGTCTGCCAGCAGCCCTGCGCTTGTTGGTGGCCTGCGGTGCGGTGTGAGCTGTGGATTGCCAGGCACAGAGTTGCAGCGCTACGATGGAGGCGGAGGTAGCAGGTGCAGACACACTGAGGATGACCGGATGCGGTAGCTGCGGCATGTACATGGTCCTACAGGGAGCACCTGAAAGGAGTTTCATCTGCATGAAATGCCGCCTGATAGAGCTGCTGGAGGAAAAGGTAAGAGGACTGGAGATGCAAGTGGAAACTCTGGCTGAGTTTAGAAGGGGATTTGAGCAGATGATGGAACACAGACATGACGAGGCACAGGGGACAAGCTCAGACGAGCAGATAGAAGCAGGACCAAAGGACTCTGAGGAGGGGCTGCTGGGTGAGGAAAGTGGACGGTGGAAGCATGTGACTAGGAGAACCAGGCAGAGGAAGAGACGGGCCAGCGATGGACAAATAGAACTCAGGAACAGGTTTGCTGAGTTGGGAAATGAAGATGGAGCACAGCAGGCTGCTGAAGGAGAAAGGGCGAGGAAGAAGAGGCAAGCAGCTAGTCCTGCAGAAGGAGGGGAGGAGTCAGTGGAGGCGACACCAAGTACGAGCCCTAGGAGGATTGTAAGGGCGAATACAAATCGAGAGGAATCACGGCCAGCTGCTGTGGGGGATAGACTGCAGAATCGCACTGTCGCCAGGAAAAGGCAAGTCTACGTGATTGGAGACTCTTTACTGAGAAGAGTAGACAGGCCTGTAACTAGACCTGATCGGGAGAACAGAAGGGTGTGCTGTCTGCCAGGGGCTAAGATACAGGATGTGGACTTGAGGCTGAATACGATCTTAGCGGGAGCGGGAAAGAATCCGTTGATTATCCTTCATGTGGGAACGAATGACACGGCTAGTTACTCGCTGGACTGTATCAAGGAGGACTATGCCAGACTGGGGAAGAGGCTTAAAGACATCGAGGCTCAGGTGATCTTCAGTGGGATTCTGCCGGTTCCTAGAGCGGGGCGACGAAGGAGTGACAAGATTATGGCGATCAACAGATGGCTCAGGGAGTGGTGTTATAAGGAGGGCTTTGGGATGTACGGTCACTGGGAAGCGTTTACGGATAGACGACTGTTCGCTCAGGATGGACTTCATCTAAGCAAGGAGGGAAATAGAATTCTAGGATGGAGGCTCGCCGACCTCATCAAGAGGGCTTTAAACTAGGAAGTTGGGGGAGATGGTTGGGAGATGTTCGGGAGATCTCCACGCCAGAATATAACCTGGAGAGGGAACTAAATAAAGTGAGAGGGGATACCCTTGCGGCCCCAAGATTTGATCCAAGAGGGAATAGTGGAGTAGAAACCAGAGTAACGGGTGATGCTGGTGGTAGAAAGTTGGTGCACGACGGGGTAAGGAATGTCACTGACAACAAACGCCGAAAATTAAAAGGTCTGTACACTAATGCGAGGAGCCTAGGTAACAAGATGGAGGAACTGGAGTTACTGGTGCAGGAAGTGAAACCGGATATTATAGGGATTACCGAAACCTGGTGGAATAGTACTCATGACTGGAGCACGGGTATTGAAGGCTATGTGCTGTTTAGAAAAGACAGGAAGAAAGGCAAAGGTGGTGGAGAAGCCTTGTACATCAATGATGAAATTAGCTGTAGCGAAATAAGAAGCGATGGAATGGATAAGACAGAGTCTGTCTGGGCAAAAATCACACTGGGTAAAAAAGCAACTAGAGCTTCCCCTGAGATAGTGCTTGGGGTGTGCTACAGACCGCCGGGATCTGATTGGGATATGGATAGAGACCTCTTTAATGTCTTTAATGAAGTAAAAACAAAGGGGAAATGTGTGATTATGGGGGACTTCAACTTCCCGGAATAGATTGGAGGACGAGTTCTTGCAAGAATAATAGGGGTCAGATTTTTCTGGATGTGATAGCGGATGGATTTCTTCATCAAGTAGTTGAAGCACCTACGAGAGGGGATGCCATTTTAGATTTGGTGTTGGTGAGCAGTGAGGACCTCATAGAAGAAATGGTGGTAGGGGACAACCTTGGTTCGAGTGATCATGAGCTGATTCAGTTCAAACTAGATGGAAGGATAAACAAATGTAGATCCGGGATTAGGGTTTTTGACTTCTCGAGGGCTAATTTTAAAGAGTTAAGGAAATTAGTTAGGGAAGTGGATTGGACAGAGGAATTAGTGGATTTAAATGCGGAGGAGGCCTGGAATTACTTTAAGTCGCAGCTGCGGAGACTGTCGGAAGCCTGCATCCCGAGAAAGGGGAAAAAAACCATGGGCAGGAGCTGTAGGCCAAACTGGATGAGCAAGCAACTCAGAGAGGGGATTAGACAAAAGCAGAAAGCTTACAGGGAGTGGAAGAAAGGCAGGATCAGTAAGGAAAGCTACCTTGGTGAGGTCAGAACATGTAGGGATAAAGTGAGGAAGGCTAAAAGCCGCATTGAACTGGAACTTGCAAAGGGAATCAAAACCAATAGTAAAAGGTTCTACAGCCACATAAATAAGAAGAAAACAAAGAAAGAAGAAGTGGGGCCGCTATACACTGAGGATGGAATGGAGGTTAAGGATAACCTAGGCATGGCCCAACATCTAAACAAGTACTTTGCCTCAGTTTTTAATAAGACTGGTGAGGAACCTTGCGATGATGGAGGGATGATAAACGGGAATGTGGATATGGAAGTGGATATTACCGCAACTGAGGTAGAGGCCGTACTTGAACAGCTCGATGGAACGAAGTCGGAGGGCCCGGACAATCTCCATCCGAGGATATTAAAGGAACTGGCACGTGAAATTGCGAGCCCGTTAGCGAGAATTTTTAAGCAATCGACGAACTCGGGGGTTGTGCCATATGACTGGAGGATTGCTAATGTAGTTCCTATTTTCAAGAAAGGGAATAAGAGTGATCCGGGTAATTATAGGCCTGTTAGCTTGACATCTGTAGTATGTAAGGTCTTGGAAAAAATTTTAAGGGAGAAAGTAGTTAAGGACATAGAGGTCAATGGTAATTGGGACAAATTGCAACACGGATTTACTAAAGGTAGATCGTGTCAAACCAATCTGATCTCCTTCTTTGAGAAGGTGATGGATTACTTAGATAAAGGAAATGCGGTAGATATAATTTACCTAGATTTCAGTAAGGCGTTCGACACGGTTCCGCACGGGGAGCTGTTAGTTAAATTGGAAAAGATGGGAATGAATATGAAAGTTGTAAGGTGGATAAGGAACTGGTTAAAGGGGAGACTCCAGAGAGTCGTATTGAAAGGTGAACTGTCAGGCTGGAAGGAGGTCACTAGTGGAGTCCCTCAAGGATCGGTTTTGGGACCGATCTTATTTAACCTTTTTATTACTGACCTTGACACAAAGAGCGGGAATGTGCTAATAAAGTTTGCGGATGACACGAAGCTGGGGGGTATTGCTAACACGGAGAAGGACAGGTATATTATTCAGGAAGATCTGAACCACCTTGTAAACTGGAGTAATAGAAATAGGATGAAATACAATAGTGAAAAGTGCAAGGTCATGCATTTAGGAATTAATAATAAGAATTTTGGATATACGTTGGGGGAGCATCAGTTGGAAGTGACAGAGGAGGAGAAGGACCGTGGGGTACTGGTTGATAGCAGGATGACTATGAGTCACCAATGTGATATGGCTGTTAAAAAAGCAAATGCGATATTGGGATGCATCAGGCGGGGTATTTCCTGCAAGGATAAGGAGGTGTTAGTACCGTTATATAAGGCGTTGGTGAGACCCCATCTGGAATACTGTGTGCAGTTCTGGTGTCCCATGTTCAAGAAGGATGAATTCAAACTGGAACAGGTTCAGAGACGGGCTACAAGGATGATCCGAGGAATGGAAAAACTGCCTTATGAAAGGAGACTCAAAGAGCTTGGCTTGTTTAGCCTGGCCAAAAGAAGGCTGAGGGGGGATATGCTCGCTCTATATAAATATATCAAGGGGGTTAACGTTAGGGAGGGACAGGAATTATTTAAGTTTAGTACTAATGTAGGCACGAGGACGAATGGGTATAAACTGGATATTAGGAAGTTTAGACTTGAAATTAGACGAAGGTTTCTGACCATTAGGGGAGTGAAGTTCTGGAACAGCCTTCCGAGGGAAGTAGTAGGGGCAAAAGACTTTCCTGGCTTTAAGACAAAGCTTGATAAGTATATGGAGGGGATGTTATGATAGGATCGTTAATTTGGGCAACTGATCTTGAATTACCACCAGACAGGTTTGCTCAATGGTCTGCGAGGAGATGTTGGATGGGATGGGTACTGAGTTGCTGCAGAGAATTCCTTCTTGGGTGCTGGCTGGTGACTCTTGCCCACATGCTCAGGGTTTAGCTGATCGCCATATTTGGGGTCGGGAAGGAATTTTCCTCCAGGGCGGATTGGCAGGTGCCCTGGAGGTTTTTCGCCTTCCCCTGCTGCATTGGGCACGGGTTGCTTGCTGGTGGTTTCTCTGCAGCTTGAGGTCTTCAAACCATTTTTGGGGATTTCAATAACGCGGTCCTGGGATAGGGGGTGTTATAAAATTGGATGGGTGGGGATCTGTGGCCTGCCTTGTGCAGGAGGTCAGACTAGATGATCAGATTGGTCCCTTCTGACCTATGAGTCTATGAGTCTAGAAGAAAAGGAGACCCCGGAGAACACCTGAAGAGTCCCTCTGAGCCTATCTGCACCTCCCAACTATTCCTTTGCATTACACCATGAGGAGTGGCATCTAGGCAAGTGGGATCTAGGCTTTGAAAATGCTGTGTAAGCAGAGAGAAGGGATTTGGCAGCAAGGCTCCTCATCCAAGGATTCTGAAGAGACAGAAGCATGAATTTGCGGAGGAGGGAACAAGACCTTCTGGGTAGCTAATTACATAGATCCATATTATATACCATTTTAAAATACTCATTCTGCCCTCGGATGTGTACATGAACCTGCCCCACCCGCTTTAACTTCAACAGAAATTGCACATGAACATCTGATGGAAGAATCTGGTATGGAAATTCTTACAGGGCCTCAAACCCACTACCAGTATGCCACTAAAAATAAGAGCTTTAAGAGCTTTGATAACAGCCCTGAGATTATTCCTGCTTCCAAGATTCAATACAGCACGGGCCCAAGTATCTCGAAGAGCTCCAAAAAGTATTTGTCTATCGGGGGCAACATTAAATAAAATATTAAGATAAAAATAATCACATCACATACTCAAATACAAAACACATTCATTTTACTCTTATATGTTTAAAGTAATGATATAGGTCCTGGACCATGTCAGAGATGTGGTTTCAGAATGGGATAAACCAGTGCAATCAGAGGGGATGGATCAGGGCCAATATAAGGAACATAGGAGTAAAAACTTCAGTAAAAATCTGCACACACCTCAAGGATCTGAAAATACAACAGACTTCTTCAGTTTGGTTCTTGTAGTTACCCAGATATCATCAGAATCTCATGTCTCTCATGTATCTCAGAGTAACAAGAGGAGACTAGCTAAGGTGCACTTTCTTATTTATATAGAAAACTAAACAGAAGTACACTGGAGTTTGATTTTTCTTTTTCTGACATGGACAAGGTCTATCTAGTTAAAAGTGCTTCTATAATCCTGAGAAAGATTTACCATATCTTCCATGTACACTTCTACGGCTGACCTCTACCACTATTAAAGAGTGCTCAGATATTTCAAAACTTATATGCTTAGCTAGTTACCAGACACAGTATTATGTAGATAAGGCTGAAATATTTCTGTTCCTAGCCTATCACAAACAGAACCTAAAATTTAAAACAAATTATCTTTAGCAACCATGTATTTTACAATAAGTGTATGCTCCTTGATCACAACTGACTGCACTATGTTCTAATTAATTTTTGTAGAATAATTTTGTTATTGTGTCTAAATAGATTTTCTACACAAGATTAGTCACGTAAACTTTACCCTTTGTATTTTCATCTCATACCCAAGTTAAAAATTTACATCGTTCTAATATTTATGGAACAGCATTCTGTATATATGCCATTTAACTTGCTGGTAGCAAAGCCTTGCATTTCTTTGCTTTCTTTATCCCAACAGGCACATAATGAAAGAATGTGCATCAATATAGCTTTCGGTTAATGACTTGTCTCCTGACCAACAAGACAGGATACAGCTACCTCCTCCACCTAAACATTCCGAAACATGCAAGGGCAATGATGTCATATACATCAGAGGGCTGGTAGCTCTTTTGTTGTAAAGTTGGTGTTGGAATGATCCATTATATAAAAAGGGACACCTCTCTTTTGCCCATTTAGCTACATCTCCCTTCCCTGGATAGCTCTCTCTGACCTCAAAATGTTTTCTATTTCATTCAACCACTGCCTGAGACATTACCTGCCTATAAACCTAAAACTTAGCCTTCTAGATAGATGTTCAAAGGTCCATGTTGCTATCCCAGACGTCTTGTATACTTGCACCATGGAGTCTGGGGTCTCTAATGCTTTGCATCAGACCTAAGAAAAGAAAATAACAGGAGACAAACAGTGGGATGGGCATAAGAATGGTCATACTGGGTCAGAACAATGGTCCATCTAGCCCAGTATCCTGTCTTCCGACAATGAACAGTGCCAGATGCTTCAGAGGGAATGAACAGAATAGGACAATTATAGAGTGATCCATCTCCTGTTGTCTAGTCCCAGTTTCTGGCAGTCAGAGGCTTAAGAACACCCAGAGCATGGAACTGCATCCCTGACCATCTTGGCTAATAGCCACTGATAGAGCTATCCTCCATGAACTTACTTAATTCTTTTTTGAACCCAGTTATAATTTTGGCCTTCACAATATTCCCTGGCAACGAGTTTTATAGGTTGACTATGAAGAAGTCCTTCCTTTTGTTTGTTTTAAACCTGCTGCTTATTAATTTCATTGGGTGCCCCCTGGTTCTTGTGTTATGTGAAGGGTTACGTTACACTTCCCTGTTCACTTTCTCCACACCAGCCATGATTTTAGAGACCTCTATCATACCCCCTCCCTTTAGTTGTCTCTTTTCCAAGCTGAAAAGTAATAGTCTTCTTAAAATTCCTCATATGGAAGCTGTTCCATACCCCTAAACATTTTTGTTGCTTTTCTCTATGCTTTTTTCAACTGTAATATATCTTTTTTGAGGCAGCGTTACCAGAACTGCACACAATATTCAAGGTGTGGGCGTACCTGGATTTATATAGTGGCATTAGCATATTCTCTGTTATTATCTATCCTTTTCCTAATGATTCCCAACATTCTGTTCATTTTTTTTGACGCTGCACACTGAGAATATGTTTTCACAGAACTACCTGCATTAACTCCAAGATCTCTTTATTGAGTTGTGACAGCTAATTTAGACCCCATTATTTTGTATGTATAGTTGGAATCATGGTTTCCAAAACGCTTTGTTTTGCATTTTTCAACATTGAATTTCATCTGCCATTTTGTTGCTCTTTGTTTTGTGAGATCACTTTGTAACTCTTCACAGTTTGCTTTGGATTTCACTTTCTTGAGTAATTTTGTATCATCTGCAAACTTTGCCACCTGTTTACCCCTTTTTCCAGATCATTTATGAATATGTTGGCCAGCACTGGCTCCCCATACAGATTCCAAGGGGACACCACTATTTACGTATCTCTATTATGAAAACTGATAATTTATTTCTACCTTTGTTTCCTATCCCTTAACTAGTTACGGATCCATGAGAGGACCTTCCCCTTTATCCCATGACTGCTAACTTTGCTTAAGAGCCTTTTGTGAGGGACCTTGTCAAAGGCTTTCTGAAAATCTAAGTACACTATATCCATCGGATCTCCCTTGTCCACATGCTTGTTGACCCTCTCCAAGAATTCTAGCAGATTGGTGAGGCATGATTTCCCTTTACAAAAACTATGACGACTCTTCCTCAACAAATCATATTAATCAATCTGTCTGATAATTCTGTTCTTTACTATACTTTCAACCAACTTGGTTGATATTGCAAGTTAGACTTACTGGCCTGTAATTGCTAGGATCGCCTTTGGAGCTTTTTTTTTTTTTTAACAAAAAAAATGAGGTTACATTAGCTATCATCCAGCCATCTAGTACAGAGACTGATTTAAGTGATAGATTACACACCGTAATGGTAGTTCTGTAATTTCATATTTGAGTTCCCTCAGAACTAATGGGTGAATACCATCTAGTCCTGGTGACTTCTTGTTTAATTTACCAATTTATTCAGATGTGTCACTTAAATAGAATGGCACAGGTGTGGGAATCTCCCTCACATCCTCTGCAGTGAAGCCCAATGCAAATAATTCATTTAGCTGCTCAACAATGCCCCTGTCTTCCATGAGTGCTCCTTTAGCTCCTTGGTTATCAAGTGGCCCCACTGATTGTTTGGTAGACTTCCTGCTTCTGATATATTTAGAAAAAATTGTATTAGCTTTTGTATCTTTTGTTAGCTGCTCTTCCAATTCTTTTATTTGGCCTTCCTAATTATACTTTTACACAGAAATAAAAAAAAGTGGGGAATGAATACTAAGGAATCTGGAGATCAAGAGGCAATTTCCCACTGGTCCATAAATATACTTCAATGGAAGGGTCTTTTGCACTCAGTTTTTTTCAAGTGAAGTCCTTTCTGACCACTTTTGGTGCTGTCCAGATGCCAGTTAATGAATCTAACTGAAGAGCATGCAGGATACTAGTAGTTTGCTGCCCAGAATTCCCTCCTTGATTACACAGCTTATATAGAAAACTATGGCCTGGTCTACACTACGTGTTTAAACCGATTTTAGCAGCGTTAAACCGATTTAATGGCGCACCCGTCCACACTACGAGGCCCTTTATAGCGATATAAAGGTCTCTTTAAATCGGTTTCTGTACTCCTCCCCAACGAGAGGAGTAGCTCTACAATCAGTATTACCACATCGGATTAGTGTTAGTGTGGCCGCAAATCGACGATATTGGCCTCCGGGCGGTATCCCACAGTGCACCATTGTGACCGCTCTGGACAGCAATCTGAACTCAGATGCACTGGCCAGGTTGACAGGAAAAGCCCCGCGAACTTTTGAATTTCATTTCCTGTTTGCCCAGCGTGGAGCTCTCATCAGCATGGGTGGCGATGCAGTCCCAAATCCAAAAAGAGCTCCAGCATGGACCATATGGGAGATACTGGATCTGATCGCTGTATGGGGAGACAAATCTGTTCTATCAGAGCTCCGTTACAGAAGACGAGATGCCAAAGCGTTTGAAAAAAATCTCCAGGCTACACAGTGCTATACAGAAAGCCAAAGAATCAAATGGACACTCATGGAGGGAGGGAGGGCGTACTGAGGACTCCAGCTATCCCACAGTCCACAGCAGTCTCCGAAAACTATTTGCATTCTTGGTTGAGTTCCCAGTGCCTGTAGGTTCAAACCCATTGTCCGGCGTGGTTCAGGGTATAGCTCGTCAATTTACTCCCTCCCTCCACCATGTGAAAGAAAAGGGAAAGAAATCGTTTCTTGACTTTTTCAATGTCACCCTATGTCTACTGAATGCTGCTGGTAGACGCGATGCTGCAGCAGTGAAGAGCAGTATCCGCTCCTCTCCCCTCCGTGGTGGCAGACGGTACAATATGACTGATATCCGTCATCACCATCAGCCCATGAGTGCTCCTGGCTTGCCTCAGGTGAGGTCGGCCGGGGGCACCTGGGTAAAAATAGGAACGATTCCTGGTCATTCCCAGTAGATGGTACAGAACGGCTGGTAACCGTCCTCATCATAGCAACTAGGGGCTGAGCTCCATCAGCCCCCCTACTTTCCTGTGTAAAGAAAAGATTCTGTACTGCCTGGACGATCATAGCACCAGCATGCTGGGCTCCTCTCCTCCGCACCGCTTAAAGTCCTGCCTGGACTGTCATAGCACAGGGAGGCTGCCTCCCCCTCATTTTATCTCACTAACAAGTCACTGTTTCTTATTCCTGCATTCTTTATAACTTCATCACACAAATGGGGGGACACTGCCACGGTAGCCCAGGAGGGTTGGGGGAGGAGGGAAGCAACTGGTGGGGTTGTTGCAGGGGTACCCCCCGTGAATGGCATGTAGCTCATCATTTCTGCGGGATCTGACACGAAGCAGCTGTGCTCTCTGATACACTGGTTCTCTAGCACGCTTGCCCCATATTCTAGGCAGGTCTGACTCTATTTTTAGAAACCATAAAGGAGGGATTGACTCGGGGAGTCATTCCCAGTTTTGCCTTTGTGCCCCCGGCCGACCTCAGCCAGGGGCACCCATGATAGCAGCAGACAGTACAGAAGGACAGATAACCGTCATCTTACTGCCAATTTACAATAGCAGCAGACGGTACAGAATGATTGATAACCATCTCTGCTATCATGCAAAAGCAAACAAATGCTGCTGTGTAGCGCTGGAGTATCGCCTCTGTTAGCGGCATCCAGTACACATATGGTGACAGTAAAAAAAAAGCCGAACGGGCTCCATGGTTGCCGTGCTATGGCATCTGCCAGGGCAATCCAGGGAAAAAGGGAGCGAAATGATTGTCTGCTGTTTTCCCGGAGGAAGGAATGAGTGACGACATTTACCCAGAACCACCCGTGACAATGATTTTTGCCCCATCAGGTACTGGGATCTCAACCCAGAATTCCAAGGGGTGGGGGAGACTGCGGGAACTATGGGATAGCTACAGAATAGCTACCCACAGTGCAACGCTCCGGAAATCGAAGCTAGCCTCGGACCATGGACGCACACCGCCGAATTAATGTGCTTAGTGTGGCCGCGTGCACTTGACTTTATACAATCTGATTTATAAAACCAGTTTATGTAAAATCGGAATAATCCCGTAGTGTAGACGTACTCTATGTCTAAGGCTGCTTGGAAACTACTAGCACATAATGGTTGCTGTATTTGCCTTCAACAAACGAACTACTCATATCTACCTCATTACTCTGTAAAGTGCTTTAAGATACCAGTACTTAAAAGTATAAAAAGCCATAGCACATTTTCTTAACAATTTTTGGTATATCTGCTTACAGAAATAATGAAACAAACCTTAAACAAAATGAAATAAGCATAAAAGCTAAATTCTATTGTATTCTCAATAAGAGAGGAAACAGAACTTTTAACTTTAATGCCAGGGAACACCATTTCACATGAGCAAATAGAAGTAATTACATAAATTCTTCTTGCACATCGTGATCTAGAAAAGTCAGAAAAAGCACTTCATGTTTTTTGGGGGAGGCAAGGGAGTGTTGCATGCTGTGTGAAAGGACTCCATGTATTCTACAAGTCTGACACTTGGCTACTAAAGGCCAGTGACTCAAAGAGTAAGTGAGGATGCATGAAAAAATCAGCAATAAACTTTTTGTTTTAGACTGAGGCCATAACGGACCTTGTATGTTAAAATCTCAAATATTTAAAATCAACTTTGTACTGCACACAGGAAACATTTGCAGTGGGAACCAAATGGAGGTAATGTGGCCCAGCTGGTTGGAACAGGTACAAAAAAGCTTAGACAGCTGTGTATCATACAAATTGAAGCCGCAAGAGGATTATACCTGGAACCCTCCAGAATAAAACGGGGCTGTAAGCTAGTATAAAAAGAGTAAATGGTATCAATGAAAATCTCTCAGCATCTGAAATGTTAAGAAAAAGGAAAATAATTTGACTTACTTATACATTCTGAAGTGTTCATGCTGTAAATACATCACAGTTGGGAATATCTAAGTATATAACAGCACATATACTAATATTTTTAATCTTGATTTAGGCAAGACCTGAACAAAATAGACATGGTTCTCCTCTCACATCAGTTTTCCGTTGGCATAGCCCCATTGAGTACACTTTAATTTACTTTGGATTAACACAGGTGTGGGGAAAGAGTCAGGCTCAATTTCCCTCCTGCCCACCTGCATTATTCTGTAGCAGTAAAGTTGGTAAGAGATTTACAAATACATTTAGTGCCTCAAAAAATCACACGACAAATAGTCAATCTTCCTATAATTTAAGTGTGGATAAGTGCACCCAGATAAAAAGGTTTTGCTCTGCATAAGATACAAGGACAAATATGTTTAAGTGTCAGCATTTTAATATTGTTTGGGTCTCTGTAATCCAACTTTTTAAAATATAGTATCCATCAGCAAAAACAAAAAACAAATAAACCTACAAATGAAAGCTATATCTGTGATGCAAAAAACACTAAGTTCTCTTGACAGAAAATACATGCTTAATGTAGTGTGAGTGTGCATAAGTCACTGAAGTTTAGAGGTGGTAGCAATTAAGCTAATCTTAATAAATTCCAGAAAATACATTATTCCCTGGAAGTTCTAGCATTGGACATGTAAGGTTACTAACTTAAGCTGCGATTCTGCAAAGATTTATGTGCATGCTTACCTTTACACGCTGTGAGTAGCCCTGCCTACTTTAATGGGACTGCTCACAGTGGGTAAAGTAAAGAATATACACACACCTCTCTGCAGAATATGGACTTTAGGATGTTGTCCAGCAACACACATGACACCATGAGAGTGTATTAGTATCCTGGACCTTGCAAGTTATTTCAGGACCCTTCAACATTCTGCAAAAATATTGGGGAGTGGTTAATCATTTCAGATAAAGCTACTCCCCTTTTGGATTCTGTTTTCGTTTAGAAGGAGTCAAACTAGGAGAAAACTACTCTTGTATATCCTATCCTTGACAGTCATCATCAAAGATCAGGGTGGATCTCGAACATAAAAGCATATATAGACATCCCATGCATTTCACAAGCATGGGTTTCAGCCATCCAGCTTACTTTACAGGGGATAATGGACCAGAAATTAATTAAATAATTATGAACACAAACAGACCCAAGTAATGGAAAATTCTTTAACCTCTTCAACTCTGACTTGTCATTAAAAAAATGTATGGTCAGACACACCATCCTAAATATAGCTGATACCAGAACACAACTTACACAGACTGCAGTTATACTTTTCTCATTCTTTCCACTTTGGGTTTATTAGCCATTTGTTTGGGTATATTGCCTTGTGTGTTAATTTTTAAAATTTTGTTAAGGTGACCTGAAGCTTTTGGGACATGTGGCACGCGCACACACACACACACACACATTATGAAAGAGTAAAATGCCATTTGCAAACCATATGGAAATTTCACAGAGCTAGCTGCAGATGTGAAAGGAAACAGACTAGGGAGCAAACAAAGCATTCAAAGACTGGTTGCTGAAACAACACAGCTTTAAGACTATAATAGAAACAGACCAATAACACTTCTATGTCAAAAGTGGCAAAGAGTCCTGTGGCACCTTATAGACTAACAGACGTTTTGGTGATAAGTTTTTGTGGGTGAATACTCACTTCATCGGATGCTTATGCGCCAAAACGTCTATTAGTCTATAAGGTGCCACAGGACTCTCTGATGCTTTTTACAGAACCAGACTAACATGGCTACCCTCTGACACCTTTATGCCAATATCACTGTATGAGCAAAGACAGAAGAAATACAGTGAAACTCAGGAAAAGCTGATTTTTGGGAATACTGGTGTCTTAAAAAATTCTCCCTATTAAACAACAGCAATTTACAATCAAGAAGATCCCCACATAAGTAAAATATAGCAAATACAAGACAACAAAAAGTGTGACTTGCATCACCTCCTAAGTTGACACACTTCCTAATACAGAGACTTATTAGACATGATAAGCTATTATTTGACCAACAAAAAAGGAAGATATACTACTTCTAAGCGGAATAGTTTCAGAAACTTGAGGTATCGTAATTAAAATGTATCTGCAAGTTGGGTGTATATTTTGTTAGGCATAATACTAGCTTGCCATCACACAGCAGGCAATTATCTGCACATCACAAAAAGAAAACCTGCTCATAAGAGAGATCTCTTCTGGAACAATGCTGCTGCTGCTGCTCTGAGGATGAATTGACATTTTAACAATTTCCAGAGGTAGGATACAAACAGGCATTCAGGAGTGATGTCATAACACAGTTATTTAGGGTACTAACAAGTTTAGGCTGGAACTCTCTGTTTTTTTTAACAGCACCATGTGCATCAAGGTCACAACATAAAACAGCAATTGTAGTGTCTGATATTTATCAGGACATGAGAAACTAGATTATGGGCTGCAGTGGATATTTTGGATCAAATCTTCATCAAGGTAAAACAAAAACATTAGATGACATAAACGAGGGTCTGAATTTCCAGAAGGGATCAGCATTCACAAGTGGGCCAGATTTTCAAAAGAAACAATCTAGCTAATTCTTCCTTTAGGTACCTAAATGGGAGATGAACTCTTTCAAAAATCTGGCTCCAAGGTGGGGAGGTGATAAATACTGAGCTGGTTGGGGTTTGGAAATTTTCAAAGAAACAGTCCAGGATCGGAGAAAGAGCGGAAAAAATAACCCTTCACCCCAAATAGCCTGGTCTTTAGGGCACTTACTTGGGATGTGGGACACCCAGATTGAAAACCCTGACCTGAACCAGGCAGAGTGGGATCTTAAATCTGGGCTTCCCACATCCTAGGTCAATGCTCTAACTGCCAGGCTATTGGATAAACTGGGTGAGGTCTCTCATTTTTCATCAAAAAACTGCGCAAGGTCTCTGTTTCCTCCCCTGTTTAGCAGAATGAAAAAAACATTTCCTGCCCAGCTATAGTGAGCATCTTTGAAAATCCAGATCCACTTGACTTATCAAGTCTTTTCTACCTCAGTTTTGGTTTCTATTATTCTGCTTTCCAGCACTCCTACATGGAGAGCTCTCTAGATCCTGTGTAAGTATTTGCCAAAGATCCATACACAGGATGAGGTGTTCAAATTTCTCTGAGTGCCACTGGGCAAACTTGTGAATCCTACCCTATTTTCTAAATCATGGGAAAACTATTTTCTCCCAAAATGTATGATGGGATAAAAGGTACATTGTGCATACTTACAAACATACTCTTTTTAAAAAAAATAAAAATTCAACACCTCAGCTGGCCCCATGGCACTGGAGGCAGTATGAGCAGGAATCCTATATTTCAAAAATATTCCCGATACACACTTTGCCTCAAGCAAGTGCCCAGAGTGGAAAGTGCTTGGCTTGATGTTCAGAAAGGAATGCACACACCGCACTCCTCTGCCAATTTTTGGATAATACTGATGGCAGCTTCTGAATCTCAAACCATCCATCTGACCTCTCCAGAGAAAGGCAATGTGGGTAAGAGCAGTTTAAAAGAACTTGTATTGTACAGAGAGAAATGGTGGTTCTGAATTAGAAGGTAATAAACTATGCCTAGCTACCATGAGGCGAATGAATGAGGAAATAGAAGGGTGTTAATAGGACACAACATAGAGCAATTATGTGTGTAAATAACGTTTTACTGAAGTTCAGTGCCACAACCCAAGTCTGCACATTGTTTCTGATGTTAAACAGCCTGAAAGAGACGACTGACATCTACTTTAATGGGAGAATGGGTCTAAGTAAAACCCATGTGAAATGGAAATCAAAAACATCTGTTAAAGACAAAAATGATTTGTTGGCTGATGTCAACCATGGGAAAGCCTCCAGAATATCAGTTCTGTGCTCACCAGTAGGTGTTGCTGCAATTATGTGGACCAATCAGAGGTGACATTTCCAAAAGCATGAAAAATGAAGGACCAATAAGCCAACTGAAACATAAGTATTTCTTATAAACTCTTTTTCTTCTCTACAGCAAACAACCCCCTTGTCCAACAATATTTCTGAATCATGACGGATCAGATTCTACCAGTTTTACTTGCATTGAATATCATCTTTCTCCTTGAGCAGTGCCAGTAAAATCAGTGGGATCATTCATGGAGTAAAAGACTACTCAGTATGTGCAAAGGGGGAGAATCTCACTCTGACAGAGATAGCTCAGTCAGCTACATTATAGTAGTATACCAGGTTTTCCAGTTATGGCCTCTAAGGCTGAACCAATATGATTACTTGAATTTATGCCCCTTATTGTTAATAAATACGATGTTTGTTAAATGCTGAAGTTCACATTTGGCGTATGACGTCCGAACACATTTTTCACCCTCTCCTCCACTTCTCTGCTGAAAACTCAATAATTCTTCGCATATCACCAAATCTAGCCTCTGGTCTAAAGGTTTATATAAAACTGGTGCTGAGGTCCCCCACAGCTTATCTTTATAAGCTTTATTCTCCTTCTCTGAATACTTGACCATATTTACTGTACATACTTTACCTTCCACAGGCCAAGGTTATCACCTATGTCCAAAGCCAGAGAGTTAGAAGCTTTTCTCAAAATCAGGTTTCTTTTATGATATGTTGTGCTTGCCCTGTAGGCTACCAGATGGTTTCAAATCAGACTTCTGATTCATTCTCTGCACCAGGTCAAAACAAATAATGATTTTTTTAAGCAATTCAGTTTTTTTAATTAGTTGGCACTTTAGACAAAAATAGGCCTATTTGTAAAAATCAGCCATTGTATTTTTATATTTTTAGTATAAAAAAATAAATAAAAATTGAGCCAGTAGGAAGTGCACAAGCTTCATTCCTTCATCCTAACAGAACTGTACTGATACACAGCAGTCCCAATCTGCTATTTTAGTGCTTGGTCCTGTCCCACTGAAACTTTACCACTGACTTCAAAGGGCTCAAAATCAAGTCCTTAGTCCACTGCAGAGACTTCCAACAGTTAACATGTATGATAGATTATGTGGCAAATCAGGACTGGATTAAGGACACAAAACTTATTTTCTTTTGAGCTAAGGACCCAGAGGGAAAGTCTCTGCTTACTTGGACTTTCACACACATCTTCTCAAAGACATTTTTAATAAAAGCACAGTAAAGATGTGATCTAGAAGTCTGGGCAAAGGACTATGAGCCAATCACTCCTTACAGACACACTTCAAGAGTAATTCACTGTAGTTGCATCACAATGTCAGCGTAATTACACTGTGACTATGCTTTTTGATAACTAATTTCCACTAATTGATATGATTAGAACTTAAAGTTCATTACATGACTAAAGCACATATTCTGCTCTCAGTTGACACTACCTCCCCTTTGTGAACTTGGCCAACTCACTTAACCCTGGATAACTGTATTTTCTAATGTCTAAAATGGAGATACTACTATTTCCCTATATCACAGGAGCATTAGCTAAAGTTTGCAAGGTGCTTTAAAGACAAGTGCTAGATAGTAAATCACTTAAAACAATTATGGGGATGAGGAAAGTAAAGATATCGTATCACACCAAATTTCCAGAAAGCACTACCAAAGAAACAAGACCTAAAAGTGCAATTTTACTCTGAAATGTGGGTTGGTATAAAAATGACATAATGAACTTCAACATCTGTCTTTCCATGAGTCTAGTGTAAATTATCTCTGTTTACATGTGAAAAGGTTGTTGTTCTCTTGCCGCTCTAGAAACTCAACCTGAAGTCAAACTGTGCTCTTTCTAGCTAACAATTACAGTTTAGTTAACAATTGTGCTGATGATCTACAAACCAGAATAGAAGCCAGGCCACTTTCTTATAGCACTACAAGAGCCAACAGGAATAACAAGTCATCAACATTTATTTTTGAACTAAATAAGCAGATGTGTGTTGGAATGTAGAGTAGAGATCTGTGGAGGGAGGAAAAAGGTTACTTACCTGTAACTGAGATTCTTTGGGACAGATTCTGTGTATTCACATTCTTGGGATGTGTGCCAATCGATGCTGTTGAGTGTTGCAGCCTTCTAGCATAATGGGATGCTAAACTGTATTCTACTGTTCAGCCAGGAGGTAGCACTATGAGTAACATACCTTATTTACATTAACCTCACCCATACCTGGCGGAACATTAGAGGATCTTATAGTGAACACATCTGGTGCGTATCTCTGGAAGCTCTGTGACCAGTCTATATCTGGCATAGAAGCCTGATCTGCCAACAGCGGTCCAGCAACCTACCATATACAAGTAGCACACGACCAAGTAGTACAAGTGTTTATTCAAGGGCACACACACCTCTCCACGCCCCTCCCCTTAGTATTTGAGCATGTGCTGAGGATGGGACTATAAAAGGGGACACAGCAGCAATTGCCACCTCAGTTCTTCTCTTACAAGGCTGTAGGACCCAAGGATTTGGCTGCTGATCTCACCTATTTAATGTTCTCTAACAAATCATTTTTAACTAAACAGTCCATCCCCCTCAAAGGAAAGGTCTTCGATCTTTGACCTTGTTTCTTAGGGAGGAGAAGAGGCGTGTAGCCATGCATGTCTTCAAATCTTTATTGCTGCAACTATTGATCTTGACAATGCACCCAACACATTGAAAGACAGTCTTAATGCATGTGTTGCACCATTTTGACCCTCTTGAAGAAGGGCATTCATCAGTCTGCAGTGTCCCTCAGGAAGATTCTTTGTAGAGAGAGAGATCTTGTCCCACAGGTGAAACTGGTACATAGCCAAGACAGAAGGCTAGTTAGCTATCCTTATGTTTAGAGATGCTGAAGAGAGTACCTTTCTTCCCAAACAATCTATTTTTTTACCCTCTCTGTCACCAGAAGCAGAATGTAAATATTCCATTCTTGATCACTGCACTGCTGCAGCTCTCATCACAGAGTTAGGGGGAGGATTCATGTAGCAATAAGAAAACCCTTCATACGGGATCTGATACAACCTATCAGCTTTTTTATCAGTTGGTTGACTAGAAAATGGAATATTCCATACTGATTTTGCTGTCTGCCAGAGACTTTCCAAAAGGGGCAGACACCTTGTCTGTAGAAGTATTCCCCAGCATATCAAAAACACGATGAGGAGTTTCCTGAAGTGAATCAGAAGGTAATTTCATTGTAGACACCATTCTGCTTACTAATTCCTGGAATTGCATAGCTTCCTCGGATGGTGAGGGAAATGAAGCTACTTCAACATTATCCTTGGGGAGGATTTGTCTGTAGGTTCTAAGACTTGATGCACAATATTAACTTCTAAAGACACCTCAGCTTCTTCTTCCTCATCATACAAATTGTCATGGATTATAGTAGGGGACCTATCTCTTGGTCTCAGATCCCCTAAAGTCCTCAGTTCACATGCCTTGGATCCGCTGATGCATTTTTGCCATGATGTGGAACCAAGATCATAGCTGTTAAGGGAGGTTGAAATAGAAACTCTGGAGGTGGCCAATATGGTCGAGGCATCCAATAAGGTACTTGACACTCATGTCAATTTGTCCAGTCCTGTACCATCTCATAGTCAGGAAGAACAGCCTCTGCAGCCTGAAAACAGACTTGAGGATGAGTCTCCAAGTAAACTGTTGTATCCAGTTCCTCTTCTGAATGGAGATCATAGTTCATATCTGACAAGAAACCAATTGGTAATACCACAGAAGTAGTAACAAGGGTGAGATAGTCTTCCTAGGTGAACATGAAGATGGTTCTGGGAGGTTGCAGTAACATCACAGAAGATCCACATGGTGAGGAATCAGCTTTGTGTTTTTTGTGAGAGTGAGAGCATTGTGTCAGATCCTTATCTAACCCTCTCTTTTTCTGCTGGTGAAGTGCAGACAGGATCAGAGCAGTGCAGTTTTGCAAGTACCTGTGCAGAAACCACTTCAGAAGATATCAGTGCTGATGCGATACAGGGGGAACTGTCAATTTCTCCAATACCTACTTAACAGAGCGACCTCGGTCTCTCATCTGTCTCAGAGCCTCATACTCATGAACTGAAGGATGTGATGAGACCCCAGACCAGAAGATAATGCCAGGCCCTGAAAGATACTTGGTCTTGGCCTTCTTATTCCTTGGAATTGAAGATCCTGGTTCCATACAGGCTTCAGGTGTAGAACTCCTATTGTCTAAGCCAGTTTCAGCCACCATCAATACCCATTTTGGATGTGGGTCTGAGGTTTTTGCGGCTGACTGGTCAGTCCTTTTGACATCGAGCTCAGTGCCAAAAACAATGACTTAGATGTAGAGGGTTTCTTGGAACCAGAAAGTCCTGGAGCTGATCCAGGCCTCTTATTTCCATGATCCGGAAACTCAGAGCCCTCGAATTTAGAGGTTTTAGCCAAGAAGGCTTCCTGGAGTCTGTTTTGCCTCTTCTTTCTGGCTCAGGATGTAAATATCTTACAGACAGTACACTGAGAAGGACAGTGACATTCTCCTAAGCACTTTAGGCATCGAATATGGGTGTTAGATGCTGGAAAAACTGCAGGATACGATGCACATCGCTTAAATTCATGTTTCTTGTTCTTCAGAACTGCCATAAACTAACTGTAACACTAAGGCTACCCCAATTGTGAAAACTGTAACTATTTACAGAAAAGCAAGACATTAATCTAATTTGCTAAGAATCCTGAATCCTGAAGAAGGTTTACTTTCTCCGTGGCAGCAGCTGGAAGGAACAGCGGCAGAAACCACTGCCCCTGTTATAGCTCTACTCTTAGAACATGCTTGAATGCAGAGGGGAGGGACACGGAAGGGGCACGTGACTGCTCCAATACGCACTGGTCCCTGCATATTGTAAGAGTGGAAATATGTAGAGGACATGCAACGATAGATAACACTTTTACATAGCCCCTTTTCTGAAAAAAATTACACCTTAACATGAGTTTCCATATTCCACAATAATTGAACTAGTTCAGTACCAGAACAACTACTGCACCTCCAAAAAAAGTCCTTTTTCTTTCAGCACACAATATGATCTGAAATTTCCCTCCCTAAAAACTTCTAAGAGTGACTGCAGAAAACCTACGCCTGTCAAGAGACAAAAAGCACTCAGGTGGTATATCATCACTGGAAGTGGGCTAGGGAGAGCTAATAACTAACACCAGCTCACATTAGATATTTACAGTACCCCACCATGACATAAAAATTGTTTTTGCTTTAAGTATGTAGGAACAATAGCAAGGAGTTTCACACACCTCTCTGCCTCCTCACAATATATAACTCTAGGTGTTTAGAGACACAACATCCCTCCAACACTGCTGCTCAGGCCCATACGGCTACTCTGTCAATCCTCTTTATTCCCCTCTTTTCCCTATACCACAACTGCATTATATTCAGCAAAAAGGACAGTGGAGCAAAAGTAGCACGGCAGAGTAGTCCCGAAGACATACACCAGGGAAGTACATGGACTCTATGAACAGTGCTGAAATTAACACTACGTTGGTGGCCAGTGTTAGAAAGTACTTTGGGGCACAATACCCCTGAAGCATTTACAATGGAGGTAATCCCGCCAGTTTAGTACAGTATCAGAGCGCTGCCAGACAGGGATCTATGTTAGCTCCATCCCTGAACCAGCAGTGGCTCACTGCACAGGCAGTGGAGGGAGGGAGGAACAGAGTTGAACATTTTGCATCACTTGAGTGACTCTAGTGGTACAAGTCACTTGGAGGTGCTGTGACTAAATTAAATCAGAATTAAGTTTCTACTTAAATAGTAAGCAGAATTAGGGCACAATCATTTGAGGAAAAGGGGAGAAATTAAACAAGCGCATCTCCATGCTTATTACTTTTGGATAAATGATGGAGTTAAGCAGGTGAAAGGGAAAATTAGAGTCAAAGAGGCAGCAGAACACACAGTCTGTCTCTATTAAGAGATCAGGATTCCTGAACAAAGGTGTTCTAGTTCCTTCTTAGTATAACAACATACAGGTGGTAATATTATTCTTTTGTTACACTCTAACCTATTAATTTGTCAAGTGAAGGGCACAGTTTAATATTTCGGCCTCAACACACACCTGAAACACAAAAGGCCTAGCAACAGCCCTCTTATTGATTCTCAGCACCTTGTCTCAAGCTGCAAAGATAAGCAAGAGGAATGACAAGCAATGCTTCTGACAGCAATATAGTTTCTAACTTTTCACTGACCACTAGAGGGTGCATACAGAATTAGTTTACTCCTGAGCTGAAAGGCTGACTGGTACAGTATGGTTATAACAGAGGGTCAAATCACTATCCATGACCCCAAGTTCTATCTTTTAAATTGTAGATATTTTAGCTAACGATGAGGAGAACGAATATTTTCAAAATAAAACTATGCCATTAATTAGCAAGAGAATGGGTTACACACCCAAAAATTCCTGGTTCTACATTAATGATTAGCTAACAAAACTAGCCTCTCAGTTTGTAATTTGATTCACTCCAAAAGAAAAAATATTCCAAGATCCTTGAAAGATTTTTAGTAGAACTGTGTGTCCTAGGTCACTCTGCTTTCCCCAACTTTCCCGTCTGATTGTCAAGCTCAATTTGCTGGCAGAGTTCTGACAATAAACATAGAAATATGTTTCAAGGCTAGTAGACAAAACTGCTACTGGATGTAAAAGACAGATCATTGTAGTGATGAAGTTAAGGAGATGTGATGATGGAAAATAAACATCATTTTTGCACAGAGAATTGCATAGTTTTATTCAATTATTGCCAGTCATTTATTGTACTTTGGCAATTAATACTGAACGTGTATCTACAATTTTTAAATGTGATGAAACAAAATGTGGCTGGGAAACAGAGGGATATTATTTATAGCTGTCTGGGAGAAAAAAATGGTTTGCCAAACAGCACATGTACTGATATGTAATTTTCCAAGTCAAAGCTCTGGGACAATGTGCTTGTTAATTAAAAATCATACTTTACACTTGAGCTTTCTGAGGTGGGATGATATACAGTAAATAAACTATAATTCATTGATTTATTTCAAGTTCTACTAATGCAGTATGTCCTGCTCCAGTGCTCTGGCACACAGAGCAAAGTCCAAGCAAAGGCTATGCTGACCTTAAGAGAAAGATTTTAAACATATGGCCTGTGGGGCCATGAAGCATATTCTAGACCACTAAGGATTAAGAAAAATCAGTATATTTTGTCCCCTGCTGAGAGGGAATGTTTCTAGAGTGCCAACTCAGGATGGTAGGCAGCAGGCCTTTCATCATCATATATATGGTTTAGAAAACAGGCTCACTCTTCCTCCAGGCAGTTAATTTCTAAAGTGCCATATGTGTTCAGGTTACAGAGTAACTCTTCACCTTCCTGTCTGCTCAAATCCAGAAATCAGCTGATAAGAGGTATACCATCTCCAACTCAAGAGCAGCTGAGAGGATCCAGTCACTTCCCCAAACACGTCCTTCTGTGAATTCAAGCAAGTGATTTGTATTCTTGCTCGTTCAGGAGATAGATCAGAACTTAAATCCACATCAGATTTCCACTGTTGCCTTGGGCTAGCAGTATTATTAGCACTGGTGTGGCACAGTCTCAGACTTTTGACAAATGTGATCTTCAATAGAGGGATGTTATTTTAGAAAAATTCAGGGTGGATTGCAGTAATCCTGCTGGACTCTGATTGGCTGCTTCCATGCAGCCTCTCTAGGCAGGCCTGAAAGACCCATTTTCATTACTACTTTCTTGGGAGGGGGTTTAGTTGGACCTCAAGGGCCTCCAGCAGGGGGCCGTGAATGGCCTGGTACACACAGTCACTCCAAAAATAAACCAGAATCATCAACAAAATAAAACTTTGCACTGTTCTACAGTAGCATGAAAGTCTGAGATAATCATATTGATTGGACTACTTGATGTTAATGGTAAAGCCTGAATAAAATGCAATGGGATGTTTGACACTGCATACATGATTTCTAAACCCGTAAGCATTAATGATTGAGCACATGTAATTCTTTGCATCCTTGATCTGATCTAAATGAGCATTACTTCAATCACTGGATAAGCAAACAAGGCTTAGTCACATAAGACTGGACTTCCTACATGAAAGAAAAAAAAGATTAAGATCAATGATCAAGGAAACTTGGTGCCCACAAATATTACCTTCTGCAAACACACAGTCTATTAAATGTGCACTTGCATGCATGCTGAGTAGTCTTATTCAGACAGTAAGACCTTTTGTGGTATCTACATGTTAAGTTGCTGTTAAAAACCGAAGTTTCTATTTGTATGTATATTAGAAGGAAAGTACTCTGATTAGAGAGACTTTATAGTGACGTCTAAATGCAAGTCTGACTGCCAAATACCTTTATTTTTCCCATTTAAAAAAATTTCCATTGTTAATTGAGGTTGCAGTAATCCATAATGCCACGTTGCATGTATGTACCACAGCAGAGGATACTTGCAAAAGATGGCTAACAACCCAGAACAATTACACCCAGTCAAAGCAGGGCTCTGTGTTCCTGGAAGGAAGAGGAGCTCTGCAAGAGAAGAGCACTTCTGGGCCATATGGCCAGCTGGGTGAAACAGAGGGAACATATGCAAAAGGAGGAGGAATGGCTGAACCACTGTCTTGGAGGCTGCCACATGCAGCTCATATGCCACATAGGAGCAGAACACCAAGTCAGTCCACAAGGTAAATTCCTCTTCCCCTGATATGCAGTACCACGAGCTCATTTTTCTGTGCTACACCCTGCTGGTCACACAGTCCTCTATTGTGACAATGCTCCCAAAGTCAAAGGTAGGCAAATAGAGGAGACAGAAAGAGGCAAATGGATAGACATTTCTCTGGAGTTAGGAAGCACTCAGATTTATGTGGCATTTTGGAAAAAGGGTAAATTACATGGCCATTTGTTCAGCTGCATTATGGATCACCTAGGGACCTGCCTAAGGCTAAATTTCAGGTCCAATGATGTAGACTGAACTGAAGATAGAGAAGATAGAACACATACTATGACTATTGAAATAAATCACTCAGACCATTACAAAAGAAAAGAAATCTGAAGAGAGAACACCTGACAGTCCCTTTCTACAGATACTATTGAACTCACATAGTGTGAGCTTCCACTCAGCCTCTAGCAACTGAGCTTATTTCAGAGTTCCTCGTTCTTCCAAGAATGGGGAATTAGCGAGGTACTTTTATGAAGGAAGAGCAGAATTTATACACAATGCACACACTATAATTAGACAAATCCTCAGCTAGTTGATTGTCACAGCTTCAGGAAAGGACATCGAGGTTAGAGAAATAAAATCGATAAAAGACAGTTACTCACCTTTGTAACTGTTGTTCTTCGAGATGTGTTGCTCACATCCATTCCAGTTAGGTGTGCGCGCCGCGCGTGCACGCTCGTCGGAAACTTTTTACCCTAGCAACTCCAGTGGGCCAGCAGGTCGCCCCCTAGAGTGGCGCCGCCATGGCACCCGATATATACCCCTGCCGGCCCACCCGCTCCTCAGTTCCTTCTTGCCGGCTACTCCGACAGTGGGGAAGGAGGGCGGGTGTGGAATGGATGTGAGCAACACATCTTGAAGAACAACAGTTACAAAGGTGAGTAACCGTCTTTTCTTCTTCGAGTGATTGCTCACATCCATTCCAGTTAGGTGAATCCCAAGCCATACCTAGGCGGTGGGGTCGGAGTGAGAAGTAGCGGCATGGAGCACTGCAGAACAGAAAGCAGTGTCCTCTCTGGACTGCTGGACCAGGGCGTAGTGGGAAGCAAAGGTGTGGATCGATGACCAGGTCGCTGCCCGACAGATTTCCTGGATGGGCACACGGGCGAGGAAAGCCAGCGACGACGCCTGCGCCCTGGTAGAATGCGCAGTCACACGGCCCGTAGGAACGTGGGCCAGCTCATAGCAGGTCCTGATACAGGATGTTACCCACGAGGATAACCTCTGCGAGGAAATGGGAAGCCCCTTCATGCGGTCCGCTACTGCCACGAAAAGCTGGGGGGATTTGCGGAATGGTTTGGTCCTCTCCACATAGAACGCGAGAGCCCTACGGACATCAAGCGAGTGGAGTTGTTGCTCCCTGCGTGAAGAATGAGGTTTCGGGAAAAAAACCGGGAGGAATATCTCTTGGTTGACGTGGAAGGCTGAGACCACCTTGGGGAGAAAGGCAGGGTGCGGCCTCAGCTGCACCTTATCTTTATGGAAGACTGTATACGGGGGATCTATCGTGAGAGCCCGGAGTTCCGACACCCGTCTAGCTGAGGTAATAGCTACTAGAAAGGCAGTCTTCCAAGAAAGATAGAGTAGGGAGCAAGTAGCTAACGGCTCGAAGGGGGGCCCCATGAGCCGAGACAACACCAGGTTAAGATCCCAAGTCGGGGCAGGGGGTCGGACGTTAGGGTATAGACGTTCCAGCCCCTTCAGGAATCTAGTCACCGTCGGGTGAGAGAAAACGGAGCGGCCATCCCCACTCGGGTGAAAGGTGGAGATAGCCGCCAGGTGGACCCGCAGGGACGAGATCGCCAAGCCCTGTTGTTTGAGGGACCAAATATAGTCCAAAATATTGGCCACCAAAATTTCCATCAGGAGGAGACCTTTCTCCACGCACCAACAGGAGAAACGCTTCCACTTTGCCGAGTATGTCGCTCTAGTGGAAGGCTTCCTGCTGCCCAAGAGTACCTCACGTACCGGGGTGGAGCAGCGCAACTCAGAACTGGTCAGCCACGCAGGAGCCACGCTGCTAGGTGCAGCGACTGGAGGTCCGGGTGACAGAGAGTTCCATGGTCCTGGCTGATCAGGTCCGGGTGAAGGGGCAGGGGAACTAGGTCGGCTATGGCCAGGTCCAGCAACATGGGGTACCAATGCTGTCTGGGCCACGCCGGGGCTACCATGATCACGCGGGCCCTGTCCCTGCGCACCTTCAGAAGGACCCTGTGGACCAGCGGGAACGGGGGGAACGCGTAGAACAAGTGGGTCGTCCACGGAATAAGGAAGGTGTCCGCTATATACCCGGGTTCCCGACCCTGAAAGGAGCAGAACGCCTGGCATTTCCTGTTCCCCCTGGACACGAAGAGGTCCACGCGGGGACAACCCCACCTCTGGAAGATTGAGAGGGCGACGTCCGGGCGAAGGGACCACTCGTGCGAGAGGAAGGATCTGCTCAGGCGGTCCGCCAGCGTGTTCCGTACTCCGGGGAGGAAGGAAGCCGTGAGGTGAATGGAGTGGGCTATACAAAAGTCCCAGAGTCGCATCGCCTCGTGACATAGGGGAGAGGATCTGGTGCCGCCCTGCTTGTTGATATAGTACATGGTCGTCGTGTTGTCGGTAAATACCGCGACACAACGACCCCAAAGCTGGTGACAGAACGTTTGACAAGCAAGGCGGACCGCTCTCAACTCCCGCATGTTGATGTGTAGCTTCACCTCCTGTGGGGACCACAGGCCCTGTGTTCTCAGGGTTCCCAGGTGGGCCCCCCAGCCGAGATCTGAGGCATCCGTCGTTAGGGATACCGAGGGCTGGGGCGGGTGGAATGGGAGCCCTGCACACACTACGGACTGGTCTAGCCACCAGCTGAGAGAATCCAACACCCCCTGGGGGATTGTGATCAGCATGTCTAGTGGTTGCCTTGCCGGCCGGTAATGTGCGATGAGCCACGACTGGAGGGGCCTCATGCGGAGCCGTGCGTACCCGGTCACAAATGTGCAGGCTGCCATATGGCCTAACAGGGTTAGACATGTCCGTATCGATGTCAAGGGGGCTGTCAGCAAGCGCTGAACGATCGCCGACAACGCCTGGAACCTTGGCAACGGCAGAATGGCCCTGGCCACGGTGGAGTCCAGGACGGCCCCAATGAACTCCACCCTCTGCGAGGGGAGCAGGGTGGACTTGTCCACGTTGATCATGAGGCCCAAGGTAGCAAACAGGCCGGTGATCCTGCAGACGTGGCTGCAGACCTGCAGCTCCGACGTGCCCCGAATTAACCAATCGTCTAGGTAAGGGAACACGTGAATGCGACTGCGCCGAAGATGTGCCACAACGACGGCCATGCATTTTGTGAATACCCTCGGAGCCGTAGAAAGGCCAAATGGGAGGACTGCAAATTGGTAGTGAAGGCGGCCCACCACGAATCGAAGGAAACGTCTGCAGTGTGGCCATATGGCAATATGAAAATAAGCGTCCTGCATGTCAAGGGCGGCATACCAGTCTCCCGGATCCAGGGATGGGATAATGGTCCCCAGGGATACCATGCGGAACTTCAACTTCACTAGGTATTTGTTGAGCTCTCGCAGGTCGAGGATAGGCCTGAGGCCTCCCTTGGCCTTGGGGATCAGAAAGTAGCGGGAATAAAACCCCTTGCCTTTCTCGTTTTCCAGAACCGCCTCTATAGCTCCTTTGTTGAGAAGCGTCTGTACCTCCTGTTGAAGGAAGTGCTCGTGAGAGGGGTCCCTGAAGAGGGACGAGGAAGGGGGGCGGGAGGGAGGAAATGATACAAACTGCAGACGGTATCCCGTCTGCACCGTGCGTAAGACCCAGCGGTCGGATGTTATTTGGGTCCACGCCTGGAGGAAAAACGAAAGGCGGTTGGAAAATGGGGGGGAAGGATCCGTGGGGGAAACTGGTACTGCGCCCTCGGGCGCACCTTCAAAACGAAGGTTTGGGTCCAGGCGGGGCTTTGGAGGAGCTCTGATTCTGCCCCCCTTGGTTCCCCGACTGTCTGCGCCTTCCATTTCTGCCGCGGCGCCTATTAAGGTCCTGCCGCTGACGGAACTGGAGGTATGGCCGACGCTGCTGCTGCTGCTGCAGCCGGAAGGGTCTGCGTTGCGTCCCAGGCGTGTGCATCCCAAGGGAGCGCATAAAGACCCGATTGTCCTTAAGACTTTTCAGTCTGGGGTCTGTCTTCTCCGAGAACAGGCCCTGGCCTTCGAACGGGAGGTCCTGGATGGTGTATTGGAGCTCCGGTGGAAGGCCAGAAACCTGAAGCCAGGAGATGCGGCGCATCGTTACCCCCGAGGCGAGGGTACGGGCAGCCGAGTCTGCAGCGTCCAAGGAGGCCTGCAACGAGGTTCGTGCAACCTTCTTGCCCTCGTCAAGAATCGCCGCAAATTCTTGACGTGCCTCTTGTGGCAGCAGCTCTTTGAACTTGTCCGCTGCCACCCAAGAGTTAAATGCGTAGCGGCTAAGAAGGGCTTGTTGATTGGAAACCCTGAGCTGAAGGGCCCCAGCCGAATAAACCTTGCGGCCGAGGAGGTCCATACGCCTGGCCTCCTTGGATTTGGGGGCTGGGGCTTCCTGTCCATGACGCTCCCTCTCGTTCACCGACTGCACCACCAGGGAACATGGTGTCGGGTGAATATGGAGGTACTCATAGCCCTTGGAGGGGGCCATGTAGTTCCTTTCGACGCCCCTTGCAGTAGGGGGGATGGAGGCCGGTGATTGCCAGATTGTATTGGCGTTGGCCTGGATCGTCCTAATGAAGGGTAGGGCGACCCTGGTGGGAGCATCGGAGGAGAGGATGCTGACGATGGGGTCCTCGATCTCAGAGACCTCCTCAGCTTGCAGGCTCAGATTCTGTGCTACGCGCCTGAGGAGGTCCTGATGTGCCCTGAGATCTAGCGGAGGAGGGCTATTGGAGGAAGTGCCAGCCACCGCTTCATCAGGAGAAGAGGATGAGGAGACCCCTGGCAAGAAAGTGTCCAGCGGGGGGTCCGCCTCAGCCCTCGCCTCTGGCTCAGGAGGGAGACCAGGGTCCTGTTGCTTCGATCCGTCCTCCCCGTCCGGGGAGGGAGGGGGGTGAGACAACGACGCCTCCGGCGCCCTGTGCTCTGCCATTGCAGGCCTAGGAGGAAGCTGTTGGGGGCCCTGGGCTTGATGGTACGCCCAGGGTGTCCAGAACCCCCACTGCTGCGGACCCTGGTCCTGTTGCGGAGGGTCTTGGAAAAGAGCCGCTTGTCTATCGGTGCCCAGCGCGTATACGCTGTCTGCCTGCGATGACACCGACGGCTGTCTGGAAGGCCATGGAGGGGCCGACCGCGGCTGGTAAGAGTCTCCGCGTTCCGGCACCGAAGATGTTCTCGGTGCCGGGGACCGGTACCGGGAGTCATACCGGTGCCGGGATCGGGACCGGGTTCTGTCTTGGACTCGGTGCCGGGATCTGGACCGGTACCGGCCGCTGCCTCGGTGCCGGGATCGGGACCAGGACCTGCCACCGACGCGGTGTCGGGAGGTCGACCAGGACCGGGACCTGCCACCAGCTCGGTGCCGGGAGGTCGACCGGTGCGCTGATCGACGGCGGGACTGGCTCCTAGAGTCCCGGTGCCGGTATCGGCGGCTGGAACCAGACCGTGACCGTCTGGAGGCCGATCGGTGCCGCGAGTACGACCGGTACCGCCGAGGGGAGCGGTGCCGGGACTGCGAGCGGCGGCGGGATCTTGAGCGACCGTGGTGTCGGGACCTCGACCGCGAGCGTGAGTCCCGAGACGGTGCCGTCATCATGAGTTTGCCCCTGGACGCCACCCGCACCGGAGGGACCGGGGGTGGAGGCTGAGTTGACTCAGTCAGGGCAATGAGGTCCCGTGCCGAGGCGAAGGTCTCTGGAGTTGATGGGACCAATAGCTCAACCCCAGATCTTATGGGCGAGCTCGGCGGGACCGGACTCGACGGACCCACCGGGCCCGGAGTCGACGGTGCCGGTAGCGCCGCGGCAGATGTCGATGCCGGGCGCTCCACTCGAGTCTGCCTGGATGGAGTTGCAGACTTCGAGGGTCTTGCTTCTGCACCCGGTGCCGGGGAAGGTCGGTGCCGGGGAGTCTTTCCGGTGCCGGTGCGATCCGGTGCCGGTGTAGAGATGACGGTCTGCGAAGCTGCCAGGTCGAGTGCCGCTTCCATGAGGAGAGTCCTAAGTCTCTGGTCTCTCTCCTTCTTTGTTCTGGGCTTAAAAGCCTTGCAAATGCGGCACTTGTCCGACCTGTGCGATTCCTCCAGGCACTTTAGACACGCGTCGTGAGGGTCGCTGGTCGGCATAGGCTTCTTACAGGCCGCACATTGCTTAAAGCCCGGCGAACCAGGCATGAGCCCGGTGCTGGGTGCCGGGAAGAGCTACGGCCCAAACCGGCTAACTATCTACAATATTATTTACACTATTAACTATATAACTAACTACACTTAACTACTAACTATTAACCGTAGAACAAGGAGAGCTAGGGACGTGGAGGACAGCTATGCCGCGCTCCACAGTTCCAACGACCGACACGGCGGTAAGAAGGAACTGAGGAGCGGGTGGGCCGGCAGGGGTATATATCGGGTGCCATGGCGGCGCCACTCTAGGGGGCAACCTGCCGGCCCACTGGAGTTGCTAGGGTAAAAAGTTTCCGACGAGCGTGCACGCGCGGCGCGCACACCTAACTGGAATGGATGTGAGCAATCACTCGAAGAAGAACCAAAATATTCTTTCCCTTAATTACCTGCCTCAGCTCTATTCCACACCTACATCTTGAGGGTTTTCCCCAACTTGGGTACTCACAGCAATAATAGAGAAGTCTTCCCTATACTGCCTTTGATCTTTACAGCAGTACTTCTCCTGTCTACAAAAGATGCACAAGAACTCACAATAAATAGCAAGTCCTTGTAAAACTGGAGATGCCAGAAATGGACATAAGCACTCAAAATAAAAAAATCTAAACATCCTACATCCTAGCCAGAAGGGCTCACATATATTATTTGCTCTGAACACCTTGTAGAGGCTCCAAACAGTTCCAATATAAAACAATAAAAATATAATGCATATATCTATAACTATATGCATGCACACGTACACACACATTCTCTGACTGTATTCCCCTCTTCCTCCCTTCATACGTTACTTTTGTAAAACTAAGTTCTTCGATGTAGGGACTGCATCTTGTTTTGTGTTTCAACTCTGCCTAGCATACTGAGGGTGCTAATGGAATACAATACTACAACCTTGTGGACTGAATCCCAATCCCAGGATATGATTGGAAAAAGAGAGTCATGTTTTGCTTGTACAATTTTATGCTAATTAAAACAAAGCACAAAACTATGAGCAATCACAGTTAATTACTGTGAGGCTCTGCATTTAGCAGTAACTTGCAGTGAGGTAAATAACCAAAAGGATAACCTCTGACACCAAAAGCAGCCTTAGTAAAACAAGCACAAGAAACTTCTCAGCAGAAAACAGTAAAACTGTTGAAACATGTCACTTAACATTTCATGTCACAGCTGCAGACAGACCTAAATACACAGCCAGGTACCAAAGGTAAAGTTCTAGTGGGAATTCGTGAGAGGAAAGTATTTTTCTGCTAGGTACCCACGGCCTGCACATATAGAAGTTTCGATGGAGCTGCCATTCCTTCCTGATCAGCTAGTTATACGGAATGATAGTGGACTGCACAAATGGAACATGAAAGTAAGTGAAACAAATTTATAGAACAAAACACCTATATTTTACACAATCCTGGCCTACACAAGTGATTTAAAGGTACATAGGTTGCTTGAGCTCCCACATGATCAAGTCAGAGACCAGGCTGGCCTGACATTCAAGAGGAAACAAAGATAATCCAGATCCAAGCCCAAGCATTACAGATCTGTAAAGAAGCATGGCAACTCCCCGTGCTGCCAACTGCCAAGATGACAGCTCTAGCACTGAAGTATCTCGTACACAGCGCTAGCATGGGAGACAGGACAAGAACCTTGTGATCTTTTTCCTTAAAGCTAATAAAGAAGTTCAGGATTTTGTTTTGGAGGTGTTTTACTCAGTCCCACGTCTCCCCTGATTCCTAGAGACTGGTGCAGGGCCCACCATTACAAAAAACAGATTCCTTTCCCTTCTCATTACTCCCATCAGTTTGGCGAAATCATGGGAGGAACGTTTTAATCCTGATTGGCCCCATCCCTTACATCTGTTTCAGGAAGCGGCCCCTTCAAGAGTCCTCCCAGGGTACAGGAATCAGGCAGGCAAGAATCAGTCTGTTTTATTTCATCACGTCATCATTCCTACAGTTAGTCAGCATGAAGTTTGTGACTCTCCCTGCCCTAATCCCAGAAAGAAAGTCAGATTTAGGTGATTGCATACAGACAAAATGGGCTTTACTTGATTGGTCCTGCCTATCTGAAAGAGAGTCTCTCTCTCCATCTCATGACAGCAATATTCCAGTGAAACCATTGACCAGGAGGCTAACTTGTTCCTCCCCCCGAAGTTAAAGCATCTACACATAGGCTTATGAAACTTAGAAGGGGGGAATTACAATAAAAAAGCGACCTATAAAGGTTTACATCTCATACATAATTTGTATAGTTGGTTATACCGATATCAACATGAACACAAGATGTAAAATATATCAAACTTGAGAACAGTTCAACTTCTGGTGTGCTGATATCACTGCCCAACATACTGACCAATGTCGTCCCACAGTTTCCTGGTACTGCCCGATCTATCTGTACCCAACTGTTGTGTGGATTGTAAGATCTTTGAAGGCAGCAGCCTCCTTGTTGTTCCATGTTTGTACAACACTTACTACTCTGGAGTCCTGGTCCATGCTGGGGCTCATAGGCACTCCGATGATACAAATAATAATTAATAATACAATTCAAATGAGAGTGTTTTAGGAATGCGATATTAGCAGTTTTTGACATAAGTCTGCTGTGTTTGCTTGCCCAAAATACATCTTATAAGCCACTTAAGTGCACAAGGCAAGCAAAATCAGGCTTTGTGCAACACCACAAGAACAAATCTATTTTCAGAGGTTGGTGTTACTAGGTCTATAGAAATATGGGAACCTACTCATTCATGACTTGTGAAAGTCTGAGGCTGCAAAGCCTGGTCCACTGGCAGAGTTCAGACTCTCACAACAGCTACATGCTTTCTCACCCCCAAGTCAGCTGCCTCTCAGCTATGTTGCTGGAAACAGAGGGGACATCCACATCACCTTTAAGTGGTTAAATACATAAATATATTTTAAGAGGTGATATTGTGCTGGTTGTATTTTTATAAACCTCAAAAACTGATGCAGCACCACTGTGTTTTATTAAGTTCAGCAGCTACCCAGCAGACTTTTACACATTTATTTGTAATGCCCATCTTCTGCTATAACTTTCATAATGAGAGGTGTTTATTTCTGCCCACCTACAGATCAGTTCTGTTATTGTTAATTGTCTTTGTACTCTAAGTATATTTCCTTCTTCTTTGCTGGATTTTCCAATACAACCTCCCAATATTTCTAGTATCTGTGATGTCAACAAGTGTTCCAACACATACAGAATGTTTGGGCAGGGGCACATCTTGTATACATAAAAGCATGATTATTAACTATGCATCTTTTATCTGAAAGTCCCCATTCTCCATCTGGAGTTCTTGAAAATCACTGTGGTTCATAGCTAACTGAAAATGTCAGTGAGATTTTAATTATTTTTCCTTTCTAATTTCCCCTCCCCGTGACACCCTGTACCTCAAAGTAGCCCTTTGTAGTCCCCATATCCATCATTCATAAATGGTTGTGATATTTCATATAAAGCATGCCATGTAAGATATATGAAAGGTGATGATCTGCTGAAACCCATTGTTCTGTCAAAATATGTATAGCGTTAGCATGTATGAAGTTATGACATTTTGCTATATACAGGTAGTTGTTATTGAAATATGTTGTAAGGTTGGGAGTCATCCACTGTTAGTTCTCCAGGGACAACAGAGGAGGTGACTGACACTGGGGCAGGCATTGAAAAGTCATCATGACCATTAACCAGCAGGGGAGTTGTAAACAAGGGATTTGTAATTCTGTAAAAGAGTTGCACAAGCATCACACAATGGGGCACTGCTCAATTCTGTGTCTCAGCAAAGCCCACCAGGACATGTCTGGGCTAATATTTTCCATTTTCCAGGCACATGGACTGAGGGTATAAAACAAGGGACAGTGGCATCATGCAGCTACCTGTCTCCTCCCTGACCTACGCTGGAAGCAACAAGAACACTGGGAGAAAAAAGACTTGAACTGAGGAGACTGGTCCCAGGCTTAAAGGGGAAGCCTGTGTATTAATAACTGTAACCTACCTGCAACATCCAGTGGGATTAAAAAACTGCTTGATCTAAATAGTACCTAGTCTACTAAGGTTTAAGATTTAGACTGTGTGCTTACCTTTTATTTTCTTTGGTAACTATCTCTGACCTTTTGCGCCTCCCACTCATAATCACTTAAAATCTATCTTTCAGTAGTTAATAAACCTGTTTTATAGTTTACCGAAAACAGTGTGCTTTGGTTGAAGTGCTTGGGAAATATTTCAGCTCAGATGACAAAGGCTAGTGTGTGTCCTCTCCACATAGAGGGAGGAGTGGACTGGGTAATAAACGTACACTGGTCAGGCTTCTGACCAGGGCAAAATAGTTTATTCTGGGGGTGCAATGCTGGGGACTTGAGAGATTTGCTGGTGCCTTTCTCTGTGTGATTCAAGAGTGGCTCAGGGAGCACTGATGCAATTTAGCTGGGTGTGTGATTCCACATGCTGTTGTACTGAATGACAACAGCATCTGGAGGGGTTTGCTGGTTGTCACTAGCAAAGCACTGAGAGAGACAGCCCAGTCTGGAAAGTAAAGAGGGAACAACGGTACCCCAGTTCCAGGTTGTACCCTGGGAACCCATCACATCTCCTCAAACCAACTTAGTTTTACATCACAATAAAAAATATAAGGCAACATTAGAGGCTAAATATCCAAATGGTCCAAACAAACCAAATTCAGCCTCACGGCTGCTACACTTCATCTTTAACTCACTTTGTTGTCCTTAGCAGTCTCAACACAGTGGATGGTAGATGGTGTTACATACCCTATGTGTTGCAGAGTGTTAACAGGTCATGCTACAGCTATAGTGTGAGCCTTAACCCTGCAGTTCCTTGTATTTGTTAGTTTGTGTTTCAACCTTAACATTATTTTAATATATTTTTGTTTTTAACATATATTAACAGTGTATTGTCTAAAAACCCTCTAGAGTTGCAAGTTACTCTCCCAAACAGTCCTCCAAAATCTTAAACCAGAGCTAATGCTATATTTTCCTAACTTAAAGAAATAATTTCAGGGCTGTCAACTGATAAATTTCGTTCAGGAAAATGCTGTGTTCTTTACGGAACAAATTAATCTTCACTGAACTATGAATGCTGAACATAAAGGTCTAACTGCACAGATATTACCTGTGCCAGGAAAGAGGTTTAGAAGAATTATCCGCTTTTTAGGTAACCTGGCTTTTCAAATTACACCCTGGAATATGCAAACAAAGAAGACTAATGAACTCAGCAGCCCATATGTTTGGTGGAGGTTGCTGAAAAGTTATGGCATGTAATGGAAACAGACTCATTTTTCAAATGTTGTATGTTACTTGGGGGCAGAGGGGGAGAATCTTTCTTCCACCTTGGTTAAAACAGTTCGTTATGAAAACTCATTTCCTTTCTATTATCAGATAATGTTCTATAAAGGGTGTCTTCTATATCACTTTGTAAGAATCATCCAAGCACCAGGGAGCGTTTCTCTCTCTCCTTCTAACCAAATACATTGTTTTACATGAAATGTTTGAACATTGCTATTATCTACTATCCTACTCCTCTTGCATAGCCATCACAGCAGTGACTCTTCAACTTAGACAGCAGTTCACTCAGTAGAGTTTACCCAACATTTTTATGTAGCTTTCTGCTATTAAAAAGAACACAGCATACACAGAATGACATAAGAACAGCTTATGGTGCAAATGCAAGCATCCAGATACTACAAGCAATAGATGCTTTAAAAACAGCAATTAATAAATTACTAATAAATAGCGTTCTCACTCCCAAGTTATGACTTTCTGCTGTGAGGTGAGTGTTCCCACACCAACACCAATTGCCCTTTTCAAGTACATTACTAAATAAGAATCAACATGACATTCCCTAGTAACTATACACAAAATAACCACACTCCCAAAAACATCCTTAAACATCAGGCACTACCACTTACTAGCCAGAACACGTATCCCAGGTCTTGCTTATTGATGCAGTGCCCTCAAAGGGCAGCACACAGGCAAGGACACAAAGTAAATGTGACACCGAACTAGCTAATTACTTACCTTCAAGCTTCTTGTTTTAATTCTGTTTCCTCCCAGTCAGAGCTTGGAGCAAGGCTATTAGGACTTGCCAAGAGGAGATTAAACCTGACAGTGAAAAAAAAAAAGCCCAAACTTTGTTTAAAGGCAAAAACCTGAAATAAAATTGCCTTCAGTTCAGTCAGTGATTTCTCTCTCTCACTCCCCCTCTCTCCAGGGCTGCTACGTAGTGGTCTATAAATATTGGCCCCAACACTTGCTCAATGCTTTACTTGCTCATGGCACAGGTCTGTGTTACTGTACACCGTGGTATTACTCGGATGAAGTTCTCAGCTGCTCAGACAAAGCCATGGATTGGCTCTCTATCCTGCAACACTCTGTCTGCCTGGAAATACCATTTTGCTGCCAGCTTTACAGATGCTGTGAGCCTTTCCTGGAGGCCCAAATCAGGCACAGAAGGGTACTTATGAACGTTGTCTGAAGAAATATAGCTTTCTGCAAGCAGGTGGAAAAAAGGGAGGGGAAAGAGGGAGGAACTACCTTTGTTTTGGCCAAACAGCTTAATCTCAAACCGCCTTAACAGTGCTTTATAACTAAATATTCTCAGCTAGGATCATAAAATTACTGCATAATGAGGATGTCAAAAATTTCTGGAAAAGCATTTTCTTTAAAACTAACTTCTTGAATAAAAATAATAATGTTTTTCATAGACTTAAAGGTGTGCAGACATTTCATAATTGGCAGTAAAGCACCAAAAGAACACTGAGTATATTTTCAGTGTGACGGAAATATACATTTTATGAAAATATTTGCCAGCCCAGGTCAGATGCTTAGTATCCAAGACTCAGAGTGATGTTAATATACAGCATGAATGAATTAACAAAAAAGACCAACAAAGATATTGACCCAAGAGCTGGGTGAAGAATGGCACTTTCATTCCAAGGAGGATTTCAAAATCTGGTTTCATTCTGATTAGGAATGAAAACAAACACTACTAAATTCTCTGTGAAATGCATTCACCTCTCTCTACCCAGCTCTACTGGAAGCCTCAGACTTCCAGGCAGACTGCCCTGGAGTGAGGGACCCTGGAAGCCCCAACTTCGAAGCAACTCATCTGGCAGGCTGTTCCAGACTCAAGGAGACTGGACACCGGGGCAGCCAAGAAGCTGGGATCCTGGAAACCAGGACTCCCAGGGCTTCCAAGCTCCTGGTCCCCTGTCACTTGCTAGGTGGGCTGCCAAGGAACTGAGTGGATGATCTGGCAAGAAACCAGGCAAGTTCTGAATACTAGTTTTTATTGAAATGTCATTGAAATCAAAAAAGTCCTGCAGAACTTTTTGATTTTGATGGTCTGGAAAACAATTCCAATGAAAAAATGTTTTGACTACAGGTTTCCAATCAGCTTTAGTATATACTTACGGGTATCATAAAAAAAAAAAGTCTAGTCAACATCAATCATGCACATTGGTTTACTTTACTGCCATATTCTTTATAACTTCATACAAGGCCACGATTCCTTTTGCAGTGCTGTGCAGGGAGTGTGGAAGATTCAAGGAGTCCCTTTCGGTTCAGCATGCACCATTTCCTGAGCACTGGAGATGAGCTATACTGCACACCCCAAAGGTACAAGGACCTAGAAGGCAGGGGACAAGGCTAGGAAACTACCGCTGCACATCTGGGAGGATGTGGAGGTGCTATATCTTATGGGCACAGCAGCCTACTCCAGTACCTCCAGAGGCATTACGCCTGCCTTTACCACATGCAGATACATTTCCAACCACTACAGGTTGCCTGCTACACGTCTGACCATGCACCCCAGTACACCTCCAGTGGTATGAAGCCATAACTTGGGGTTTCAAATGGGAAATACCACAGTAAGTCTAAGTAGCATTTGTGGTGGTGGACTGATTTGCATTATAAATATACTCCCCACAATGAATGGTCACCACTTTTCCACGACACACACATGGCTTTATTAAGACATTCCCCTCAACCTTTTTTATTAACACAAAAGTTTCAGCTAAAGTCAATGGGAGTTTTAGGAAGTAAAACCTAACACAACAGACCCAATCAGATTGGGTCCTCTAGGTAGTAATAGACTATAAATAACAATAGTCCGCAGGATATTGGTTTACCTTGCAATCATGATGTTTGACATAACTTATGAGCATGGAGTTTTCAGCAACCCACACCTTCATCCCACATTCACTTTCCTTTTTTTAAGATGCTGCTCATAAGGTTGATTTTTGTGTGTGCCTTCATTCTTTTATTACTACATAGGCATGAAAAATTAGGCTTCTCATTGGTCACTTGCTGATACGGTACAGATACTGCTTCTGTTCATTAGAAAACCTTATTTTAGAAAGCGCTTCACTGATACTACCACACCATTTTCCTTTAAAAAAAAGTGAATTGTGCTTCTTTGAGTAATCACTAACCCTTGGTGAGCTGCCAGATGGAAGCTCTTCAAACTAATTTGCTCGTTATAAGTTTCTAAAAGAACTGCACAGAGCACAAATGCATTTAACTGAATGTGCCAGTATGATTATGTCATAGCATCAACCTTTAAGAAGCCACAAACAACTCCCAGGCTAACCAGAAAAACAAACAATGGCTTAATAAAATCAAGCAAGCTGCTTAACTACTAAGCACAGCTTGCCATGCAGTGTAAGATGGAAAACATATTCTTGAACATCTCTAGCTTTAGGATCTTCTTGACCATCTATAGTTTTAGAATGTTAGTGACTGACACAAGAGAAGCCAGCATTCACACAACATAAAGCACCAAAGACATCCATCCTTCTCTACCATTGGAAACCAAAATGCAGAGCTATTAACCATTAACACGCCATTTAATAGATAAAACTGAGATATAGGAATAAAAATTAAGAGCAGGAAACCATAAAAGTAATGGAAATAAATTGTTAGAAAAAGCTTAATTTTCAATCAAACCTGTATTAGCACTTCCCATTCTGAACGTTCCTAAAGCAGTTCATGAACTACACAGAAGTAGCACCACTGCTGTTCACCCACTGCTGAAGGCCAGCTGCAAAGTAGACAACAAGGGTATAGAAATCTGCACAACGACATAGAGAGTGTGGTGTGTCAGGGTGTGGTGTGGCCTTAGATGTCATTTTAGCCCAGGGTACTGGGGCAAACTCCTAATTCTTTTACTAAAATGCAGTGGGATCTTTGAAATCCATGCAAACATACAAAACCTCTGTAAGGTCCCATTAGTGCTTAGAAGGCACTGACTGATTAGTCTTTGCTTCCAAGCACGCTTCATTCAACTGCCAAGAATAAGGCCTTGCCCAAGCCATGGTCCATTCCCAATCGGTACGTGGAGGAGTTAATCACGGAGCTTGAGAAGCAAGGTTTTATTTACTTAACCCCCCAATCCAGCACTCAAGCAGCTGGTTATTTTGATCCTTGTCAGAGAATTATGGCACAGAAAATTTGAGTACCATGCCCCCCAGAGGAATGAAGAGTTGTTCTTCTACCACTCTTGTAAGGCATCATTTTCTTATTTAACTAAAGCAGAAACAAATCCTCTACTGGCTTTTCAGTTAGACACAGTTGCTGCTGTGTTCAAATCTCATATCTACATGTACACACACTCACTTGGGTACCACAGGAAGGCTTCTCAGAGCTACTTAATGCCTCCAACCAAATCTTTATAGACAGGAGAAGTTTGGGCCAGTTATAGGATAATAATGAGGGCAAGAAAACACACTGGAGGAAGCCTCAATAAACTGACAGAGCTATGATTTCGATTCCTTCATACATCAACTGCCACTTACGCATGAAGTCATAACTACATTACCGCACAGTGTTGAGCATGTGCACAAGTCATTGCCCAATCAGGGCCCATAGTTTGTAAAAGTAGTGAACTGTAGTAATCAGTGATGTTGAAAAAGAAAAGTGAAGGTTGCATTATCACCTTTTACTTCAATTTCAGAAGCTCAAATAAGTCTTCGTGATTTAAAAATGTATTAATCTTTGGGATAATGCTACTTTAGTTGAAGAACTCAAAATGTAATCATGTGACCCAGCACCAAAATTCTACCACTCTTAACAGTTGGACTGACAAGATTCACTTAAAAGGTGATCAATAGTTTCAGCACTTCAAGAAAGAAATGAATGAAAATGACATAAATTAATAACTTAAAATCATATAGGATTGCACATAATGAGGACAGCATGTGGATATAAGCACATATGCAAAATTCTCAGTTATCCATTCCTTTTTCTAGGTCTGGCAGCCTTTTATGGGCTTCTACAATGTGGAAACAAGATTCTTTCTAAAAAATTTTTTTTTTTTAATATACATCATGGTCCTTGTGGCTAGTGTTAAGTAACATTTTAAAATGAAAAACTAGTGGTATATAGACTTCAGCTTATTTGAGGGGGGAGAGGAATGATTTGCATAATTAAGAAAAGCAATACAAGGAAAAATAGTTTCCAGAAATACTATAAAACTAGAATACTGTAACAGAGAATAAGAACAGGATTTAGCCAACAAGCCTGGGTTTGGCAAATGAAAACTAGTTAACATGTTGAAAAATTTCAAATATTCTATATATTTTTGAAACATCTTATTCCATTTTCATTTATTACCTTTGTTAGGATACTGTAAATCCATGCTAAAAATTCTAATATATTGAAAAAAAGTTCAGAACTTGGCAACAACAAAAGCACCCATAATATCTCTTGGAAACTGTCGTTACAAACTCTACTTCCATACTGAAATTAAATCACCCCTAAGTTAAATACCCCTTTACATATGTGCATCTACCTTTCAGAATGCAAACTGTTAGCTGGGTCTTCTCATTCTCTGTAATGAAGTAAGAAAGTTGAGACTATAGTTTTAGCTGTGTTTCATGAAGAGTCCCACCCCCGAAAAAGATTCCTCTCAAACAGAAAGACTATTCTAACAGAGATTATGGGCCCGATCCTGCAAAATACTTGGATTCATTTGGAGATATCTAATTTATAGACAGCTACAGCCATGTGAAGAACTATCGTGCTACCTTTCAATATCTCATTGTAATATGACAATTTAACAAATACAAGGTGATCTTGTTTGTGTTACACTTTGAATTCACTTCTGTTCCCTGCTTTTTACATTTGTAGAAGCCAAAATGCCTGCAGTTACAAAAAATTTAGGGTACCCCACAGAAACCTCATAGGACTGGGGCTTACCTGTAACAGTCAGTAGCCACATTTTTTGGTTTTAAACCAGGAGCTAACCAAAGATGTTTGTGTACAATTTGGTCATTAAGCAGGATGTGTTGTACAAGAGATCTAATGTTCCCTTACAACTATAAATCCAAGATATTAATCTTCCACGAGTCATTTTGCTGTTTTCTCTGATTAATACATGTTGTAGAACCTACACTGGAAATTCCAGGGAAGTTTCTTGAAAAAGCGATTGGAGCAAAATGACCAGCCACTATGATATTCCATCTTGCTACCTTGCAATAGGCCAAGAAAAATAAGAAAATAAGTGCCCTTCAGTTTTTTTGCAATGTAGCAGAAAACTTAGAAGAACGTGTTTTAACCACACAAGCACATCTGTCATCTAGAACGGATGCATGTTCCAATGCAGAGGATGTGTAACTGTAGTTAGTCTTTGAGCTCTTATAGTCTTCATCACGGCCTACCCTTGTGCACATATTACATGGTCAGAAAGAAGTGAAACAACTACATAAGATATTCAGGGAACATAAGCACAGTTGTGTGTGCGAGGTTTAGGGAATTTAAGGACAAAACCCAATAATTGGTTGCCAAAAGGATCTAAAACAACAACTACAAACAGTCAATGCTTTCATTGTTTCAGCAGCACAGTGCAAGTGATCATTCAGTATGATGAATCATGTACCATCTCCAGAAAGTAGTTCTGTCAATGATCCATTCTTGTCAAATTACTATTTTTTATTTTTCCAACTTGTTGACCCATGACCAAAGAAGTTTGATTCTGAAGATTAGGTTTAGTGTCAGTGGGTGCTAGTGTCTCTCAACAGTCACTGGGATGCTAAACACCTAGGAAGAAACAGAGGTGAAAGAAGCTCATGAAAGTCACAGTCAGGTTGTCTGGTAATCATGGGCCTAATCCTGCAGGCCTTCCTTAAAGAAAATATGCACTGGACCCAGTGGCAGTTTGCTTTGAGTGAGGCCTACAGAAGGAAGGATTCAGCTGCTACAACTAATAAACTGTCTTCCTAGGGTTGCCAACCCTCCTGGTTTCACCGGGAGTCTCCCGAAATCATGCTTTATCTCCTGGAGGCTACAGCAGCCAAACCAGGAGATTTTAGGCATTAAAGGCCTGGTACAGCAACGGGACTAAGGAAGGCTCCCTGCCTGCTGAGGCTCCACACCGCTTCCAGAAGTGGCCAACACATCCCTGCAGCCCCCAGGGAGAGGGAAAGGGGTCTCTGTGTGCTGCCCCCTCCCCAAGTGCCGACTCTGCATCTCCCATTGACCAGGAACTGCAGCCAGTCTAGAAGCTATTGCCAGAGGGACGTGCCGATCGCTTTCAGGAGCTGCCTGAAGTAAGCGCTGCCCCTCACTCCCTTCACACCCTAAACCCCTGCCCCAGCCCAGAGCCCACACCCCCCTCACACCCAAATTCCTTCCCAGAGCCAGCACCCCCTTCTGCACTCCAACTCCTGCCCAACACTCAGCCCAGAGCCCTCTCCCACACCCAAAGTCCCTCCCAGAGCCTGAACCCCCTCCCGCACCCCAACTTCTCTTCCCCAGAATCAGCCCACAGCCCGCACCTCTCCCACACCCAAACTCCCTCCCATAGCCTGAACCACCTCCCCGCACTCCAACCCCGTACCCCAGACTCAGCCCAGAGTCACCTCCCACACTCCGAACCCTTTGGCCCCACACCTCCTCCTGCACCTCAACCCCCGTCCCAGACCGGTGAATGTGAGAGAGGGTGGGAGAGAGCAAGCGATGGAGGGAGGGGTGCTGGAGTGTGTGGGACAGTGGCCTCGGAGAAGGGGCAGGGCCAGGGTGTTTGGATTTGTGCCATTAGACAGTTGGCAACCCTATGTCTTCCCCTCACAGAGGACTTTAATTTTAAAGTTTTAAATAATTTTAATAGTACAGTATTTCTTTTCCTGAACACACACACACACACACACCCCATTGATGATTTTGTGTTATTTTCATGTCAGCAAGGAAGGGTGGAGAGAATTGTGACACAAAAGAACAGAAAGTCATAGAAAAAAACATGTGGAGGATTAAATGGGAGGGAGGAATTAAAAATGGAAAAAAGAGGGATAAAGCAAAATAAGTTCAGTAAAATATAACTTTATTCATTTCCATATTTAATTCAATTTACTGATAAAAATGAAGGCACCTAAAGAAGATGGAGGGCCAACCTATCATAAACACTTGCCACAGTACAGAAGTAAAAAAACCCATAATTATCAACCAACATGTCCTGAAATCATAGACAGGGATAGAAATACTTTAGAAAATGCTTCTCAATCCAAAACAAGCACCAACCCCTACACTGCCCCAAAATACTAATCTCTAAACCTCTTGAAGATCCTGCAAGAGCTTACACCAGATCATCAGAGGCGGTATTAGTAAAGAAGTGGGGAGGGGGTTCAAGCAACCAGGACTCAAGCCATTTAGGGCTTGATAGATTAAAGGGAAAGAGGGTCGCAGTATGCATTCTAATGCATTGTTTTACCAATATACACATGGCACATTTTGACTTTTGCATGTTCCCACGCACTCCTGTCTCTTGTATATGTACACTGGTGCAGGTATCCTTCCAGAATCTAGCCCCAAAATTTGTGTGGGTCTACAAACAATTCCTAGCATACACATAAACCTAGAAATAATGAAAGCAAATGATATTACAGTTGTTTAAAGGAAAGGTTTGAAACTGGGTAAGCCAAAAGAAATCTCGGATGATGTCATTTCTTCACTTCAACAACCAGTAAAATTTATGGAAATTACAGCAAGGATTTTCTCATATAGTATATTAATTGTCCATAAATTAGGCAAATTAATTTCTACTTCATGGATGCTTTCCACTTTAAGAAAAATTAAAAAAATAAAGCAATTTTGGTGACCTCACACTGAAAAAAACTACTTCGCTTCACCCCTTGCCTCCCATTTCTTTATGACCGGATAGATCAAGAATTAACATTTCTTCAATCAAAAAGGGAAGTGAATATGACAGTGGTGAACCAGTGAAGTACAACTTCTGACAACACTGCTAAACAGGATTTAGAAAGAGGAGCTGCTAAGGACAATTCCAAAAGTACTTCATGATTGTCGTTCTCATTATCACAATTGAGTAACAGCAAATATATCACAAGATCAAGAAAATATAGTTTGCTTCCAGGGTCTCCAAAAGATACAAAAGTACTTTTGCTACAATTTTTAGTAAGGCAATACTGATAAAAATTCCTTTGTTAAGACAGTTAACTATCAAGAGCCTCAAATCTGATCAAAGTCAATGGGAGCTGCCTTTGACTTTTGAAGGAAGCACAAATGGGTTCCAAATATTTCTTTTGTGGAATTAATATTTCCTATATCTTTAATATTTATATATATTTGAAACAAAAAAAACTTAACCTACAGCTAAGTTTAAATGAATCTAACACTTTGGGGGTGGGGGAGAACATATAAACTTGTAATTCTAGAAAGCCTAGAAACTCCAAGTTTATGTTTAGCTTCAACTGGAAAAAAAAATTCTCAAATATTCAAGAAGCATTCAAATGCACAATTAAGGTTACACAGCTAGCCTTAACTCTGCCCCTTAGTGCCAATCTGAGAATTACTATACACAGAATTGTCTGAGATTTTGAAATGAAGCCTTCTAGGAACGCAGCTCTGGGCACAGGAAAGTTACAGGTCAGAACCTTCTTTAAGAACCTGTTCTGACTTCTACTGAAATAAATGGGAGCCAACACTTAGACACAAATATAATGAATCTTAGCAGATAATTAAGTATGTTGAATTCTGCATTTTAAGTGGTTAACAGAGAGGAAGGCATGACACTAAATGTTCACCTGCATTGAAGTGGGAATGTTAGAAATGTTACTGGATACCACAAGCAATGAAAGATTTTGGAGTAACTTTTATGGAGTTTGTAACTTTCCATAGACTCATAAATTTTAAGGCAAGATGGGACAATTATGAGCATCTCGGTTTGTGACCTCTTCCTTAGTAGAGGTCACAGAATTTAGCCAAGTGATTCCTGTAGATAGCTCCTTAACCTGAGTTTGAACTCAATCACATATTTTAGAAACTCCTCCAACTTCGCTTTAAAGATTCTGAGTGCACAGAACTCGCAGCCCTGCAGGGAGGTAGGATAAGGTGACTAAGATACTTTTGTACCCTTCCAATCCTGGCCTGCTTCACAGCCCCCAGTATAATTCAGACAGACCTAAGAGCCTAAATTCTGACAGGCTCACAGGGCTGTCCTATGGGCCAACAGTAGTGCCTGAAATCTGCATAGTACTATGTGCTGGGGACCCAACCCCATCATGCCTTTTCTTCTCCAGGACTTGCAAAGAGGCTCTTGAAAGGCAGCTTCATGGCCATCTTCCAAAGCACCTGTACTGGAGAATTTCCCCTGGGCTGGAGACAGGTTTTTAGAGCCTATTTACATGACTCCAGACCTTTCATACAGCACAAAGGGGCTAGAGCAAATGTGAGGATCTTGCCCTCCAGGTAATGGCGAATGTACAATATCATCTGATAACCTGTTCCAAAGGTTAATGAACTTTTCCATTTGAACTTTACTGACTTCAGATTCTATTCCCTGGCTTTTCTTATGATGGTCTTCTCTGGCTACAACCACTCTGATACGAGTTACCACTTGCAATATAAATTGCATCACTGCTATTGCATAAACCTTATCCGCTGAAGTAACTACTTACTTCATGTAAATACAGGAACAGTTCTAAGCAGGCATTCAGACAGAGCTAGATGGTGGGGGAAAAAATCCATGCAACACATATACAAAAAAGGTTTTTAAATAAGAAGCAGATCTGGACAAATCTAATGGAAATGTCATTAGTATTACCTTCCTCCTTGGTTTTGTTGAATTGTTTTTTTTTATTTATTAAAATAAGGTGCTAACCATGTATTTCCCAAAACAAAGAAAAATCCAAACATAAGTTGTGCATATTTTCAGCTGATCTCCAATTCTGAAAGTCATAACTGAACCCAATAAAGACAAGAATATCTTGGTTTATCCCTTACCTCAATCCTGCACCACTTCTTTACTTCATTGAGTTTTAGCATTCAACATTACATTTTTATCTGTCATTAAAGATGCAGATACTAAAATCTCATTTGTTTCATTATGATAGAGTCCCAAAAGCTTGTTAGCACCATCATTTTCTACTTAATTCAAAAAAAGATATTGCCCACAACTACTTGTTCGGTGTCTCTTTTTGTCAGAAGTTATTTTTCATTCTAAAATCACACCGCTGGTTACTCAGGATTTTCTTTTAAACAACAGGAGCATTATCAGCTTGATCCTGCATGAATGAAATCAATAGGGGTTTTGCCATTGTTTAGAATGGGAGCAGGACTAAGCCATATATGACTCACTTCAGTTACCAACCTTATTAAGCCCCATAATCATCACTCACTATAAGACCATTTTATAACACTAAATATGCTTGATTTTAATGGAGTAGGGTGCAAAAGGAACATCTCAATATGCAACTCTTTCCAGGAAATATGAAAGTCAAAAGGAGAAACATACTCAGTATATTCAAGGCATTTATTTGGCCTCCAGTGTAATAAGTTTTTGTGAACTGTGAGAAAAGAAGCCAGAACATACCTGAACTTTTATGGCCTGAGGTCAAGCATAAAGAATAATTCTTAACACAGCTCATAATAACAGGGCCAGCTCTTTACACTTTTCAAAAACCATTTCCTTATCTCTTAAAACTGGTTACTAGCAGGTCAATGGCTTAATGATAGTTTAATGCAATAATGTTTTCTCATTTACTTACTCTGCTTAACACTCTTTGACAGATATACATAAAAATCAAGTTAGTCAAAATATACAGTACTGAACTTTCTTTTAAACCAAAATTAATTTAGTTGCTTAATAAAAGATGTGTTCTGAATAATTCAAAAGTAATATCCCAACCACAACACTGTACTTCCTAACACAGAGGCTAAAAACAGCACCAGAAAGTAAGACTCAACTGTAGCAAAATAGGCAGCACTTTGTTAAGTTGGAAGCAATCATGAAAATGAACATCTTCTCACTTGCTGTAAAATGTAAAGTCTTTAAATAATTTCAATATCGTATGCACAGTAACCAGCTACTTTCTCTACTTTTCCTTTGGTGTTCCTCCAACTCCATCTTTTGGTCTCTGATACTGTCTGTCAATATTAGAAGCTACTTACATTTTGACAAGCAACATTAAGTTTCAAACCGTAATGTAGAAGGCAGCGAGCTCACACAGTGGAGAACAGATAAGGGTAGTTCTCCCCCAGTTAACAAATCAAACCCTCAGTGCCAGATTTTATAGGAATGACTTAGTTTCAGTTATTTATTTACTGAAAGCGCTGCAGAGTTAACATTATACACGCTACTATTTACTAATGAGTTCTTCTAATAAAAATGAGTTTCAGGATGCCATGGCACCAAGCACTGAAATGAAAGCCAACAGCTCCGCTAGATGATTTTAGGTTTTTAGAGTTCAATTTATCAGACACAAGTGTCACTGTCTCCTAACTTCCTGTACAAGTTTAAAAGTCATTACCATATAAACTGGGGAAAGGTGAGGAGAGAAACGGGCCTTGAAGAAATGTATATGCACAAAATATGTAATTGGCACAGCTAATAATCTACACACCATATGCATATACCATACACCCTCTGAGCATACTGTGTGTACTGTAGCTACACACTAGAAAAGCAGCAGGCAGAAGGAGAAGCTCGATTATAGTACAGTCAAGTCTATATATTCATGTCTCAATACTGGTGACATCATAGCAGAATTTTCAGAAACCTTCTCCACCCATCACTAGCTTCACAGACTCAGCAGCTGACTTCCCAGTGAACTGCTGCACACTACGAATCCACCTCCTTGCTGTCTGCATCCTACTATGATGACCTGCCACCATTCCTTCCATGGTCATTTTTTCAAAGCTATCTCTAAGCCTGTGACTAAAGTACGTATGTTTGCATCTGTTGATTTCCGAGAACAGAGTCCATTTCTCTCCAAGAATATTTCTAACATAAGCATTCATCTTCTTTTATGTCCAGGAGATACACAAGAATCTTTCCCAGCACCACATCTAAAAAGCTTCTATTTTCTATTTGTCAGAAGTATTAGTTTCCTTGATTACGGCACCTCACAAAATCCAAGGAAAGGCTGCTATGCAACGACATTTCTGGTGCATCTGTACACATCCTCCCCAATCCACCAACGGAAAACAGCTGTCTCGTTCCCATATTAAGGATGATAAAATAATCTAGGCACACAAATAGACTTCTGACCTATGGACTCACCTATACCTCAAGACACCTGGTTACAATACAGCTAAACTTTTTGTGTGTGGGCAGGATGAAACCCACGTCCAAGATTTCAGTCAACGTAGAAGAAATAGCTAGATTCAACCCACGCAACAAAATTTAACTCTGTTGTAACTAAGTGGGTTAAAATTCAGACTAAATTATTCCAGACAATACAGAGTATCTACTGTCTCCAATGCATAGTAAAGAAATTTACTCTGATCAATCAAAACCTAAGAGATGGGTTTTAAGTGAGATTAACAGAACTGTATGATCCACTTTTGTTCAATACATGTTTTCTAACAGCATTAACCATTGTTAAGGGAATGTTATTATTTCCTTCAGTTGACTGGTCCATTTGAACACAACACCACTGCCATTTACGAGATACACATCTACCCCCATATAATGCGGTACTCGGGAGCCAAAAAATCTCACCACCTTATAGGTGAGACCGCGTTATATCGGGTTTGGTCCGCCATGCCGGACTGGACCGGCTTCCCCGGCAGCAATTTAAAGGGCCCAGTGCTCCAGCCGCTGCAGGGAGCCCCAGGCCCTTTAAATCACCACTGAAGCTCTGGCAATGGGGCTCAGGCGGTGATTTAAAGGGCCTGTGGCTCCATACGAATTCAGATATAACGCGGTAAAGCATCGGGACTTGGGTGGTGCTTTAAAGGGCCCGGGTCTTCCCGCTGCTTTACTGCATTATTTTGAAAGGGTCAGTATGTTCTCCATTAAATCCTTGCTCTCCTGAGGCACCTTCTTACAACTATGCTGATTATAAATTTAATTAGGTGTTTTGTTTGTACTGTGAACCCAGCTCCACTTGGAAAAGAGGTTCTGAAAGGAAGATGGTCTCACACCATTGTCAGTACATTAGATTTTACACACCTCAAAGAATGTACATCTGTTCAAATGAAAAAGGAAAGAGCAAGAATATTTGTCTCCTTCACCTTTCAGGATGTCTATTTTTGACACTCTTAACTAGGTGTTATCTGCTGCAGGAAGGTTTACAGTGTTTCATGCATTCTTACACCAAGCTCAATCTTAGAACTTTAACTCATACAAGTAATCTCATTGCATTTCAACAATAGTAGACACAACAACATCTTCAGATGGAAATGTAATATTCAGGGTCAAAGGATTCTTGCAAACTTTGCATATAATATTTGCAATCTTTTACTTGCAGAGTTAATGTCAATAGAAAGACACATTTCATTTATAAAACTGTTAAGATGTTCTCTCTCTGAATATTTTCCTGATTACGAAGCAGATAAATATCCCCTTCTCCATAGCAAACTATTATGAATTAAGATTTAAAATATGTAGTGTGACTTATGCATATTGCATTATCAGTCTCCAACAGAGATGAATTGTTCAACTTATCATTTACTGTTCGTACGGCAGTGGCACCTGCAGGTCCCAAACAGGACTGGGGTCCCATTGTGCTAGATACAAAGGAAGACAGTCCCTGCCCCCAAAGAGTTTATAATCTAATGAGACAAGATATGACAAGTGACTGCAATAAAGAATGAACAGTGGAAGAAAACTAGAGTAACAAAAAGAAGAGCACCCGGTTACAAGGGTAAGCTATTGCATCACTTGAGAGCACCATAAAAGTAGCAATTGTTGATGGATATATGCCCAAACCTTCATTAGTTGGCTGGCTTTTGTAGGCTTTACAAGAGAGTTTGGACAGGAGGAGGGATGTGAACATAGTGCCCTTATACTGTGGTTCAGGAAGTGTTCCATGCACAAAGTACAGCACTGAAGAAAGAGCTGAGAAAGTTGTGGAAGAAGCTAACAGAGAGACAAGGCTGACCTCTTGGATGTTAAATGAAAACTTTAAAAGTTTGTGTATAGTATGTATCTGGCTCAAAGGCTAAAGGCCCAATCCCACAAAGCAGTGGGTCAACTCCCAGTTAGAAACTCTAGAAGTCTGGCCAAAATGATCAAGATATGGGATGGTGACACATTCCTCACAGACTAATGAACATGTGTAAAATATGTATGTTATGAACTCACTCTATGAACATGACTGCAGAGAACTGTGACTTTTAGATAAAATAGTTTACATGGGAATGGGTGGAGAGAGAATACTGAATATACAGTGGGCCCTGCTAGAGGACCATTATTAAATGTTTTCTACCATGCTCCCGTTTATGGGCATGTGATTGCTCTTTCAGCAAACAGTGGCTTACCTTTGACTCTAAGGTTCTTTGTTTCCAAGTAATAAATACTTTGGGCTCCTGGGACTAGACAGGAAGATCATACATGACTCCAAAAAGCCTTGACTGTTGACAGATTATTGTAAGTGCTTATTCATTAATAGCTGAAATAGTGTTGACTGAACACTTAATAAATAGGTCATTTGTTCTTTTCAACTGGAGCGATACTGTAACATAACTACTGAAGAAACAAAAACATTTTAAAAATAAATACACCAGAGGAAATAATCTCTGGAATGTATTTTCAGTTTTCCATTCATCCTAGCTAGATTAATAAATAGTCCACTAAGTGAAACTGGGTTATTATTAAATTAAGTGCCCGCAGGACATGCATAATCACAAGTGATCTGAATGTCTACATAAAATGAGGCTTGGATATATTATATGTATCTGGTACAGTGTTATGGGTAATGTGGCATATGGATTTATACTCCAATGGGATAAATATCAACAGTGTCCTCCTCCCAGGGAACACATCCAGCATGCAGACTGTGTCAGGATGATTGAATTTTATACTCCCAACTCCTGAACTTGATGAGGTGCAGTATTGCAGCACCTCAACTACCACCTTTCATTTTATTATGCTGCTCATCTGATGGGGCCTATGTACAGTGGACGTCTCCCTGGTCCAGATCAGAACAAGGCCTCAGCCTTCTCCACAAGATGTTTTATTAATCTAAGCTCAAGAGCTTTACAAGTTCAAGGCAGAAAAGAGCAACAGGTGCTGTACTTTGCAGCAATATGTGTCTTTCCCAAACAGTAGAGACAGCTTTGATGATCATAGCTCACAGAGAAAGAGCAAGGTCAGGAGACAATGTTCTTGAACTCTGGAACTTTGGGCACAGTCCCAGACTATAGTGAGGGAGTCCCTGGTATGGGAAAAACTAACTATACTTACTATACCCAAAACTCTAAAAATGCTAATATAAACTATTTACAAATGTATTTACTGAGTAGAAGGATAAAAGCTGGAGAAATCTTGGGCCACACAGATTCTGACTCAGGCCATGCAGCCGTAAGAAGGAAGTGGAGAGGTGCTGGCCTGTGCTGCTTCTTATGCCCTTGGTCTGGAGCATGATGTGAACTACTGTACATGCACGGGTCAATGGACCCAGCTTGTTAGAATTTCCAGACTCAAGTGCATGGCACATATGCACACCCATATGTGGAATACACGTAGGGATCAGTACTCCACGAAGAACAGATAGTTTTATTGTGTTTTCATTTGTTTGGGAGACGGGCATGGAAGGGGAACCACAGAAAAGAGGAAGAAGTATGGTCCAGTGGTTAGGATTCTAGCCTGGAATTTGGGAGACTTGGGTTTCAATTTGTTTATTCCACCCTAGATTTCCTGTCTGACTTCGTGCAAGACACTTAGGATATGTCTTCACTGCAACGATGGGATGTGATTGCAATACGTAGAAATGCTGGACCTAGCTTTAATCTAGCTCGCTCAGCTACCAGCAGCATCATAGATTTCAGTGTAGAGGCTAGTCACCAGAGTCCCAGGCAGGCTTGCACCCATGCTGAGCTCCAATCACACCCTGTGATTGAAGTGCAGACATAACCTTGGTCTGTTGGTGTCTCAGTTCCCATCTGTACAATGAGGACAATACTGTAGTACTTCTCTACCTCACAGAGCTATTGCGAGGGTAAATACTTTGAAGATTGTGTGGTGCTGCACTACTATGGTAATGGGAGCCATATAAGTACATAAGAGAGATGCACGGGATGGAAGTTCCTCCAAAACAAATAACAGAAATAACACTAGTGATCCATACTACTATAGTATTTGCTAACATACAGTATACGTGTATCACCAGACACATAGGGCTTTTCTACAGGGTTTTACGTTTGTTCAAGTCAAGTTAATCTGTTTCTGAAACACTCGTGTACACACAATGCACTGCATCACAGTGCATTAACTCCGCACTTACCGCAAACTCTGGAGTCCTCTTGCAAAGTGGACTAAGTTTGCTGTGAATTAAATTAGTTTGGTCTGTTTGTGTCCACTCAACAGCGGCACATGACTGTTTGCATGCTTCCAACTGCCATCCCATACTACTTTGAGGTCAATCATTACTGACATGTCTACCTATTGTTCTCCCTTGCTTTGGTGTCAAGTTCCCAGTATGACCCTCTCCCCCATATAAAAGTGGTACAAGGCAAGATTTTGTCATGTGCTCCTCAAGAGCACCAGCATTCTTGTGAGTCTGCCATCATTCTCCTCCACAAACCCCACAAGGTGCTTCCTGCTGCTGGCTGGAGCTGCACTGAGAGCCTGGATCCCCACTGCCATCTAAGAAGACGGAATGGTGTAGGGAGCTCTTGTGGTCAGCCACCGTAATAAAGACCTGCTTATGGACACTGCAACGCAGATGTCTGCAAGTGATCATGACTGGGACGCCGACCAGTGTCTGATAAAGAGCAAGCAGTTCAAGAGGGTCTACATTAAAATGAGGAATGCAAGGGAAACATCAGGCCATGTGACCTGTCCATTTTATGAAGAACTGGACAGTATTTTAAACAACCATATGGCCAACCAACCCAGTTTGTGAATCCTGCTGCCAACTCTCTTCTCTTCCCCCCTACACCCACTGAAGACAACCAGCAACACTCATTGGAGAATAAATGGGAAAAGGCTAGAGAAGAGCTGTTCCCTGAGAGCCAGGACCTGCTTGGGACTCCGGACTCTGATGCAAACCTAGCTGAAAGCCAACTGATTCCTGACTTGCAACAACACAGCCTAACTCCTGTCCTGCACCGGCCAAGTCCAAATCTGAGCCAGCAACTCAGGCCAGGATCAAGGAGGAAGATTCTCTGGAGGGAACTTCGGCATGTTAGTACCTATCTTTACAATTAATTATTATTATTGGATCAACTATGCTAGCTTCTGTTCTGAGTGCCCCATAGCCACAGCCATTTTAAGCGGATGTGAGCTAGGAGCCTTTCCAAGTCTCCAGCCCCCACCTCTCTTCCTCCTGCTGCTATTTTGAGCCCTCCAACACCCCTGACAAGTTTGAGCCATGCCACTCCACCCCAGAAGCCCTATGACAAGATGGGAAGAGCGAAGGCATATACTTGCCTCTGACTTTAATCACCTCTTAACTGTCCTGCCTTGCACTGCACTCAGGATTTTGGCTATGCTGTTGGTTTTCAAAATGTTTTTTCCAAAGCTGGTGGTTGGTAGCTTCAAACAGTTTAAAATTTATCTATTAGAACTCATCACGGCATTGAAGCAAGAAATCCCTTTATTTAAAGATGAAATAATGTTTTTTTAAAAGGTACACAGGCAAGGTCACACGTTCAAACATCCATAGACTATAGCACACAGTTCACAATGAACCCCCAAACCTCCTGTCCACAGGCTAACAGCTGGATTTACAGCCACACATTTTCAGGAATGCAACTCAGAATAAGAATAGGCTTCCCTAACAATATTTCCCTGGGTATTTTGGTTTTCTATGGGACTCTTTATTGCGTGCTTGAGCCACCAAGCAAGGGTCAGTACTTCAGCCACCCCTCATTAAGGGTTTCTCCATTAGTCTCTCAAATATTGGGCACAATACAACATGCAGCTATAACAGTTGCACATTTTTTCTGCTGCTTCCAACCTACTCCACAAACAGCAGCATCTATCTCCATTTCAAATGGCCAAATGTACACTCCAATAGCATTGTGAGTTGGTAGTTAAAAAGTTTCTTCTTTCCATCCAACTAGCCTGCAAATGGCTTAGTAACTAGGGAAGCAGGGAATAAACTGGGTCTCCCACAATAACTGGAGAAATCCCCCCACAATTAATGTACATACCAGGGGGCACACAGTCCTTTCTCCATTACTTCAAATATGGCTGCGTTCTGAACAATCCTAGCATTGTGGACCCTTCCTAACCATCCTGTACTGATGTTTATTAGTCTGCCACAGTGGTTAACCAGCCTTTGAAACATGGAGGAATACTCCTTTTTGTTTATAAATTCTGTACCCCAGTGTAGGGGGAAATGATAGACACATGGGTTTTATGAATTGCCCCAATACAGTTTGGGAATCCCATGCATGCAAAGCCATCAGTAATTTCCTGAAGATAACCCAGCTTTATAACTCAGTGCAACAGTACCTTTCCCAAGGCATGACACACCTGCATGGCAATGGCCCCAAAATTTGATCTCCCCACACCAGGCTGGTTGGCCACAGACTAGTAGCATTCTGCTAGCTTCTAGATGGCAGTGGCAACCCACTTCCCCATGGGGATGGGAAACCACATGTAGGCACGCTGCCGCTGCAGCTCAAGGGTCAGAGCAGTAGAGATCTCAAAAAAGGTAGCTCTTCCCATCCTGAAATTCTCATGCCATTGCTAGTCAGCCCAGGTCCAAAGAATGATCCTTTCCCACTGATCCACAGTGGACTCCTGAGTCCAGAAAAAGCACCGCATGATGCATAGCTGATCCAGGAATTGGTCCTCTAGTACCAACTGCTCGTTATCCTCTTCTTCATCATCCTTATCCCACTTCCACTGCCACATCATATGGTTGGTGGTTGACCAGTAATGTCAGGAACTCAGCTTGCTCCAAGCTTGGTCACTGTCATATGCAGAACTGCCTCCTCCCCACAATCTTTGACAGAATTCCTAAAGCCATCACATGGAAGACTGATTTGAATCCCTGAATCTAGCAACTAGAGTGATTCTGAGAGGTCTGGATTGCTTAGTAAACTGAGTGCAAGCAAACAATGTGAGTTTTTAATACAGCTAAATGTAAATGTATACATCTCTATCATTGGCAGTGGCCATTTTTCAGTCAAGACTGGATGTTTTTTCTAAAAGATCTGCACTGGGAACTATTTTGACCAAGTTCTATGGTCTGCATTATACAGGAGATCAGGCCAGATTATCACAATGGTACCTTCTGGTGTTGGAATGTATGAATCTAAAAGATTAGTACTGTATTAATTATCAGAGGGGTAGCCGTGTTTGCTGCTTTTACAGATCCAGACTAAGAGTCTTGTGGCACCTTACAGACTAACAGACGTTTTGGAGCATGAGCTTTCGTAGGTGAATACCCACTTCGTTGGATGTATTCACTCACAAAAGCTCATGCTCCAAAACGTCTGTTAGTCTATAAGGTGCCACAAGACTCTTTGCTGCTTTTACTGTATTAATGAAAACCTATCAATCTTACACTGACAAAGTGCTTTTCATTCTGAAAGATCCTATATTTGCACACTATACACAGGAACCATTTCACTCACCTCTGAAGTACAGGCACCTCTAGGGTGAAGCATGGCAGCTATTTAACAGTGCACTGCAATGAGGTGCGTAGCAATTTAGGAAAAGACAGCATCCATCTAGAGAAGTAGTAGCTAGATATAAACTGGAGGATAAATTGTAGACATTCTCTGTAATTTTCTTCTTTCCTCCCTATGCTTAATTTCTCCAACACCTGCTTTCTTAGCGATTCTTCAACCTCTTTCACAAAAGCTTTAGTTTTCTCCCTGAATACCTTTTACAGGTAAAAAGCCCGATGGGTCTTCTTTTTTCCTTTCATTTTGCCATATAACTGTCCATCCCTGTTTGTCAGAACCACTGGAATTGAAATAACTAACATAGCTGCCACACAACAATACCTATTTCCTTACTGCTTTGTATGAGAGTTTCACCACAGCCTGAGTGATGAGCACTAACATTGGCTAACTAAATGATAGAAACCAAGCATTTGAATACTTCCATTTATTTATATTTTGCTATTAAACACATCCTTCATCTCCTTATTGCAAAATTATACTATGGAAATATACTTCCAGTTATGTTATGCTGTAATCAAGCCAAAAAAGCAGTATAACTTTTAGTTATACTCATTTTAAAGAGATTAATTTTTAACAACTTTACTGCAAGGTAGCAAATTGGTTTAGAACCCAGATATTTTTTCAATAGTAAAAGAGAACTGCAAACTGTGTTTGTGACTGATGTCACATATCTAAAAGATACTCAGACCTCCCACAGGTAGCTCATTTTATTTCTGACATCTAATTTTCCCAAAAAGCTGCTTGCCTGCCCTCCCAGCTGGATGAATACTACTGGATAGCTACAGTGCTCATGGCTGAGGGAAAAACAGAAGTAATGATATGCCGTTAATGGGGTTCATTTGAAGCAGACTAAACATTTGGTTTAGAGTCAAATTCCTTCCAAAACACACATTGCCAGCATATGTCCCGCCAGTCAGAAGATAGGTTCATTGGAGGGGACGAATAAAATAAAGCCCTAATTAACAGTCCACTTTCTGGAAAAGGCAAATTCACTCCATAAGGTACAGCAGTTTCTTAAATACATTTAATTGATTGATTTCTTGGTGCAATGCTATAATAATTAGTTTTGAAATGGTTTAGTTGTACTCAAATGTACATGTATGGCCAGGTACAACCCAGAAAGAACAGTTACAGACCCAGAAAATACTCTGCCTTGTTTCTCTAGATATACTCTACCTGCTTGTCTTCCTGTTTGCCATTCTTAGAATTCCACAAGCTAACAATAATAGTAATAAACTGAAGAGTGATTGAGTGACCTGAGTTTAGGACTAAGAGCCTTCGGGACAGATTCTCTAGTGGTTCATATCAGCAGAAATTCAGAACAACGCAGATGCTGAAGACACCTGTAAGGTTACGCTGTAAAGCAGAATCTGGCATAAAAGCTCCTGTGTTCTAGTCTTAACCCTCACACTGACTCCTCCTTGCAGCTGTGGGCAAGTCGCTCTATATCTCAGTTTCCCCATGTGTAACATGTTGATAATGCTCACAGGGAGGATTCAATTAAAGATGAAAAAGCAGCATCCAAGAGATTTCAAATCCAGTGTCATCCACCTCCATTACAATACTACTCTGTCCGCCTGACTCATATTTCTATATGGTTTGAGAGCAAGGTGCTCCCGTACAGAACACTAGTTTCTAAATTAGAGACCACTATTATTTTACGAATCCAGTAAGCCAAAGCAATTAATGTATTCAGTCACATAGCCGGGCAAAATGTTGGCTCCACTATACATCCTACTGGATGCTGATCACAATATAATAAACTTTAATATCATTTTTATTACTCCTCAAAGGTCATAACAAAAGATTTGTAAACAGGGACACACGCATAAGATACTGATTCATTAAAGTCTACGAGTATTGTTGATTTTTTTTTAAATAATATTTAGGGACAATTTGAACCCTCTACTTAGCGGGTGAGCAAATCTGAAGATGATTCATATAAAGGAGCTCCTTACAATTCAGAAAGAGAACTCTGTAGATTAGTCCAGTGAATCGTTCAGCTAATCTCAGTAAATAGATACAGTAGCAGTCTTTGTAGATGAAACACAATGAACCCAAGCTGTATTTGCTCATTGATTCCCTTTTTCAACTTTGCTACTTGCACAGAGAACTGTCTCCAACGTTAACTACACATAACACATCTAAAACCTGGTACAGAGTCATTTTCCAACAAACACATTTATTAATCAAGCATAAATCTTATTCAAAAAAGAGACAGAAAGACCTAGTGGCTTTGGTGTTTTTCAGCCCTTTTCTGGCTATTGATTAGCTCTTTGGCAAATCTGTGTTGAAATCTAGGAGTAGGGAGAAGGGAACTAATGAAACGGCCAAAAATAAACATAAGAACTCAAGAATATATTTGATCAAATCCACATATCATAGAGGCCAGGCAGTGTACTAAAAAGGGAGAAGTAAGAAAAAAAAATTAGGAAATGCGGTAAAAAGATTTAAAGTGTGACCAGCAATTCATTGATCAAGGACCATAATTTGCTCCAAGGCAAGAAGGGTTGTTTCCACAATTATTCACAGCCTTGGAGTCCTTACGGATCTTTTTCTGTCACTCTTCACAACAAGGTCTTTGGAAAGTGCTAATATTTAATGATAAAGAGCCCATGTACCACAGTGCAAAGTTATTTAAAATGAAACTTCAAAGGCTCAGAAACCACTGGTCATTTCCTTTAAAAAACAACCTTTTGTTGAAAACTTTCCTGCTCTACGCCTAAATTGCTACCAAATCTTTGATCCGATGACTAGTAGTTGAAAAGAAAACAAAAAAAGGAAAGTATATTCAGAACTCTGTTCGACACAGTAGCAAACTGATTTTATGACTTCACAGTGAGGGCACACAATGTGTGGCCAGAAAGCCAATTACGGTCCACGGGGTTATAAAATGAAGTCTTCAGCCATCTCTCTCCCTTTAACTGTATGACTGATTAAAAGCTGATTAACTGCACGTTATTGCTTGTTAACACAAGTAAGCAAATTCTATTCAGCTATCAAGGAAGCCAGCAGCTTAGGAAAGTACGCTTGTGTGGCTTTCTTATGATTTAAAAAAACCCTCTAAATGTAAAGGGAAATGAGGGGCTTGATCCAGCAAGTCCTTTATGTGTGGGATTCCCAGTGATATCAATGGAACGCCTGTGCTTTGAAGGTTTGCAGGTTCAGACCCTCGGAAATCTGACATTACAGTATTTGGTGTCACTAGGCTGAACACCCTGACCAGTAGGCTTCCTTTATGTCTTCCTAACTTAATGTTGTATGACTTGCTTCTCAGGAGTGGGTTAAAAAAATGTCTCATCACTGTCCAGAGACCAGTGCTTGGTAAAATTTCCCTGACACTGAAAGCATTTGAACTGCCCTCTGAAAACATTTCTGGCAGGTCAAAATAAATTGGACATTAAAAAGAGTGGGTGCTATCAAAATAGCTCTTTCCAGTTTTTGTTCTACCACTGAATGTTAACTGCATAAGATCTCTCAGAAGTTACACTCTCTCTCTCTCTCTCTCTCTGCAGGAGGGTGCAATTTACATTTGTGTCAGAGTATTTGTGTCCAAGGGTGAGGTTCACGCTTGGAGAAGAAAAGTGGTGTTTCTATACAATTAGTATATACAAAAAAAAAAAACAAACACCAGGAATTTTCCTTTTAGATACTCCTTTAATTACATTACTTTCCCCATCTTTTAGTTTCTTCTCCTAATGAAAAGACTACTACAACTCTGCACGAATATTGTGCTTTGTATTTTCCAAGAAGTGTATAAACATTACCCTTTATACTTAAACAATCACTGATTTGGACCAATTTACTGCTAATACTGTCCAGCTTAAAAACCACAAAAAAACAAATACAACTTCAGCCCCATTCAAAGTCTCCACCCCCAATACTAACCATTCCCTGCAAACATGCTGAAAACTGGAAGGAGAAATTGGATTTTTTTTCTGTGGTAGTTTAATCTTCATTGAAAGAAACCACAATAAGGCCAACGCTAAAGAAGCAGAACTTGAGTAAACATGCTTTGAAAGGTAAAACTTAGCCCAGCTGCAGTATCTGGAAAAAAACAAATCCTGTTTTTCTTGCCGATGTGTAAGACATCAGCTTTTAAGAACAGAACAGTAGATTTTTAAATTGAGTCACACTTATTCTAAAGACCTTCTTAAGTTTATAGAAGAGTCTTCTGCAACTGAAAGCTGAGACAAAGCAAAAAATCACTTTAGTCATAGTACTTAGATATAGAACAGATCTATTATGCCATCAAGCCTACCCCCTGTAAGGACAAAATATAGAACCCAGATAGGGACATAACAGATATCAATTTTACCTGGCCAGAAGACTTCAAAATGCAAAGAAAAGTTCATTGCATAAACATCATGGGACTACCCAAGACAACAGTAACATTTTATATGATAGTGAGAGTGACTACACAACTTTCAGTTATATTCTTGAAGTTAAGTCAACTAGATCTAAATTAGTTCTTTGCCAGATGACGCTATCACATCTAATACATACCATTCTCTCATCTGCAATGAACTAGTTTTTTATTTGTTTGAGAAAGCTACACACTCCCTCTTCCGCGAAAAAAATGATCTTTAGGACATGCTGATTGTGCTGGGGCGCTGTAACTGGGAGAATGAACCAACTAGATCTCTTAATTTCACTTAATCCTATCCCCCCGTAAGGTCACAATTCAAATCATGGCACTGCTGCAGACTAGGTATTTTTCATTATTTTTATCTCTTTGCTTTTCTTTTTTTCAGTGTTGCAAAGACAGTGAGACTGAGTTTCTTGCATGCAAACTGTGGCTGTTTTATAGACCTGATCAAGCTGAAGGATCTCAGTACCTCAAGGATCAGACACCATCACTGCTACATACCATTGCTCATTTTTTACCTAAGTGGATAGGCAAATTTCGGGGCTCTGGGGATGGTCCAGATGGAAGTAGAAATTGATGGAGTCTGGTATTTTCTTAAATGCAATCTTGTTCCTTTGCAAGGAATGTATAAAGTTTACTCCTGCGGGAATTCTGTGCTACTGTGTGTGTGTGCATAACTAATGAGGCACACATTTTTTAATTTTTTTGCACAGAAAAAAGCTTCTGCCAAAATATTGCTGCAGTTCCACCTTTTTCCCCACCAGAGGGTGCTGTGGCGATAGAACACAGCAGCACTCCCAGCCAGCTAGGGAAGAGAAAGAGTCTGTCTTCTTTGCAGCACCTGTTAGGCCAGCTCATGAGACAGGGGCTATGGGGAGACGGACAGCATGGGGTGCTGCGGGGGGTCAGACAGGAGCTCATAAGGGTTAGCAGGGGAGGACAGACTGCAGCAGGGGCTGAATGGGACTGGATGCACAGGGCCACCGGGGGTACGGAGGTGCAAGGCCATATGGTAATGGGAGGAGGAGGTGCAGAGCTACACAGGGACAGAGGGTGGCTGAGTGGGGGAACACAGACACATGGGGATGCGGGAGGGGTACAGAACCACATAGGGATGGGGGAGGGGTGCAAGTACAAGTGGGGGAGCAGGAACACATGGCGACAGGGGCAGATGTGCCTGACTGAATGGGAGAGGCTAGGGGTCAGCCAAGGTCTGCATGGGGAAAGCTCCCTACCAATCCATCCCTGCCCCTCACAAATACGTGTTCCATACTTTTCCCACCCATACCAAACAACCCTTCAAGTTCACACCCAGGCTCCTTCCCACCAATTTACTTCCCTCTCCTTCAGCTCTTCCGTTACTCCTGACTCCTTCAAGCCTTTGCACTCTTCTGAGGGGTCTGGGAAATACGATTCTCTATTGTAGTGTTAATGAATTATTATTCAGAGTTCTATATTAATGTGCCTAGTAAGGAATCTATTTGTCAAAAGACATTTCCCCAATCTTTTTTATTGTCTGTATTATTACAGACATACTTGCTGACAGGTATTTTGATATAAACAACCACAAATAATTGAAATTGATGTGATTTATTGTGTTATTTTGATAAATAAAATAGGCAGAATTTTGCAGAATTTCAAAATACTATGCACAAAATTTTTTACTTTTTCATGCAGAATTCCCGCAGAAATACATGTCCTGCTTTTGTGAACACAGAAGAACCCAAGAACAAAAGGAGGAGTTTCTTAGCTTTAGCCCCAAATCTTGTTAGCCAACACCAGACCCAAAATTTCGCTCTCTCACTCTTTCCAGGGTTACACTGTGCTCACAGGCTACTGCATGACTTTCTTTCTTTGTGTGTGCCTCTCTGTTCTTATCTGTTCTCACTTGCTATGTGTTTTCTCTCTGTCCCTGGCCCCCATTCATAATACCCAGTGGAATCCCCTTGCCACATAGTGCTAGGTTCTGGGCAGACACTAATAGGCCTTGTTTTTTTAGGTGTAGCCCCTTACCTGCCTCTAACAACAATCTTAAGTGAAGGGTGCATTCACACATCAGTCTGAAGCAGATTAAAAGTTAACCCATAACAAGGTTTCACCCAGCTCATAACAAAACCTCAACCTATGCAAGGAGACTCCAATTTAAAATTCACCCTGCTCTGGGGCATCAAATCTATTGAATGTGATAAAGAAGCAGACGTTATTCCAATTCCTTAATAAGAGAAATAAATATCTATATCAATATGAAAATATTGTTACCATACTCCACAATCCATTAGAGACTTCACTATTGATTTTACATGGAAGGCATGCAGATACTAAAGTGACAGGCAGAAGTATAAAACTCTAACACAATAACACAATACATCATATTTCCAAAAATAACATAACCATTAAATCTACCCAAGTCCAAAAGAAGTTTGTTTATAATCTCTGTGTAGACTGAAAAGCCTTGTAGTGGCATATATCTGCTATATTAGAGGAAGACTTAAAAGTGAACTGTGCTGTACATGAGGAAGGAAAAGAAGATTCCATCCTGAGCTCTGAAAGTTGTGATCTTATTTCCTGAAGTGTGAGATTTGATTAGCTGGATCCTACTATGCACAATGATGATTGGGCCCAGTCCTGCAGCCCATACTCAGGAAAAACTTGAAACTAAAGGAAGTTTTGCCTGAATATGGAATTAATGGATTCAGTGCATTATCCAGCTGTTTTGAAAATCCAGACACAATATTTTATTCAATTATTGGTTATCACAATGATTTCCACAGGTTGACTAACTGCTGTGTAAAAAGACGCCACAAAGATACAACATTCTAAATGCACATAGAAGCTAAGCTTGCAGCATTTTTTAACCCTTCTTTACTATCCAAGGTTATATATTACATCAATTATGCCCAAAGGAAACACATAGGAAAACTCCCAGTGTAAAACTCCACTTATTTATTTTTTTTCAAAATCAGACTGGGCCTGGGTTGGCCTGTCAAATACAGCAGAGTAAATCAGAAGTACCTCTGCAGAAGTTAATGCAACTACTCTGGGTTATGTGAGAAGAGAATTAGACCTGTTGGATCATGAGTTGTCTAGATTGGGAGAATACACTCACAATCTGTCATTTTGTTCATCCTCTCCAAGCCAATCAGACAAAAAAATTATGTTGATTAGCCTAGGAGAGCTCCCTTCTTCCCTCCAGCTAGAATATAAAGGACCTCCCACAGCAGTTTCACTCAAGACTACTTTTCATAGGTAGCCATTAATGGGGAGATGGTCCTTCCCATCTATGTCCAGAGCAATCAAGTTCATAGCACAGAGGTAAGGAAGAAAGGGGAACATTTAGCTGTTGATGAGCACATGAACAATAGCAGCAACACTGGTCCCTCCTTTAATCTGCACTGAGGACTGCCCCTCTCCTATTACCTCAAAGGATCTGAGGCCAAGAGATGCGAAGCTGGGAAAGCAAGCATGTCCCTCTTTGCTGTGGAAACTGGCAGCAGGTCCTGCATCTCACCCTAAGACGACAACTACAGATGTGGAGAGTCGACTGGAGGAGATGAGTATGGTAAGCCTTCTGCATGCATGTCCATTCGCAGACATGTGCATGGTCTGAGAGAGGGGAAAGAGGGGCTTTTTCATAAGTTTGGGGGGAAAAACAACCCAATGTTTACTCAAAGTCCAGACATTTTGAGGTCCTGGATTAAGACATTCATGTTAAAAATAACCTAAAACTCACCAAAAGATTCACCGATGGTGAGTTCCAGCAGACTCTAGATCACTAATTTATCTGCAGAAATTATCCCTGAAGGGGAATAAGTATAAATGGCATCAAGTTATAGAGAAAGGATTGTGCAGAGGATGCTCACTACAATGTAAGGTAGTACTGAATTTACAACAATGGATAGAAAAATTAAAAGCCATTTGGTGCTAAATCATCCATCTAGAAAAACCAACACATAATATTTCCATTGCATTTACTGAAGAGAACACATTCACAATGTTTCACTTCTGTTATAAGAACATTCAAGGAAGCTGATTTCTAATAAAAGGTGTCATGACACTGCAGATGGCAGGCTTACTTTGCCCTTCAAGTTAATGCCTTTTCCACTTCCCAAGTAGCATTTTATAGTTAGCACTAAAAACAAGAAACTCAAGAGTAAAAAAGTTATTTGCATTAATTAAAAGCACGTTATAGTCCTTACTATGACAAGACACTTAATCTGTAACTTATTATGTCTTCAAGCTGGGAAGATCTTGAACATAGATGATCACTTAGCCAATCAAGCGGCAGAGCGGGCAACACAATCCAGATTTTTGAACTCCCAGATTTCAATGCCCCTGCACAGTGGTTCTCAAGATTTTTATGTCTAGGGTCCTCTGTACCATTATTCCCTCTCACAAAACCACCTCACCCCCATTTCTGCACCCACTTCTCCCAGAACATGGGCAGTGATGATCTCAGTGCAGCACTGGAATCCTATGAAAATGGACACTGCCATTTTTCTCACTGGAAGGAGAACAGGAGGACTGAAACTGGAACAAGAGAGCCTTTTGCTCATTCCACAAGGAGTGGAAGGGACAGAGTTGCAGTTTATCCCTCTCAGCACAAGGCCCATAGCCACGTTTACAGGCTCTCTGGGCTATCCTGAGCTCAGGCCTAGAAGAACCCTCATAGGTGTGGTGTTGCAGAACCCTGAGTGCTTGGGATTACCTATGGGATTACTTTGATACTCCAGTTCTCATAGGGGCTAACCCAATGGTCTCTGTAAGGGAAGGAGTCCTCAGTATAGTTCAACAGCAATTCTTCTTCTCCAGGAAACTTATGAACTCTGAATGGAGTCTTATCCCATTCTCCTTAGCCAGAAGAATGGTTGCAGTAATACAGGATCTTGAAGCCAGTGGCATAATAGGAAAAATCTTCAAGGATCCATAGAGAGGTAACAGGATTTCCACTCCCCCCCCCCCGCCCCCCACAGCCCTAATTAAACATTTAACTTCTGGTAAATAGTCAGTCTCACAAAATAAATATAGTGATTTTTCTAGCTTCACATGCATGAGGCTGTGATACTGCACCCCATATTCTTCCTAGTTGGATGATTATGATATAATTATACATACTTATGATGCATTTTCTACAAGATCAGCAAAGAATCCTGTGGCACCTTGTAGACTAACAGATGTTTTGGAGCATAAGCTTTCGTGGGTGAATACCCACTTCTTCAGATGCATGTGGTGGAAATATCCAGGGGCAGGTATATATATGCTAGCAAGCAAGCTAGAGATAACGAGGTCAGTTCAATCAGGGAGGATGAGGCCCTGTTCTAGCAGTTGAGGTGTGAAAACCAAGAAAGGAGAAACTGGTTCTGTAGTTGGCAAGCCATTCACAGTCTTTGTTCAATCCTGAGCTGATGGTGTCAAATTTGCAGATGAACTGAAGCTCAGCAGTTTCTCTTTGAAGTCTGGTCCTGAAGTTTTTTTGCTGCAGGATGGCCACCTTAAGGTCTGCTATAGTGTGGCCAGGGAGGTTGAAGTGCTCTCCTACAGGTTTTTGTATATTGCCATTCCTAATGTCTGATTTGTGTCCATTTATCCTTTTCCGGTGGTGGTTATTTCGGCTGTAGCCTCCTTTTGTTGGTTCATGCAGTGGTTGGTAAGCCTGCACGTAACTGCAGCTGGGTGTGTCTCTACCTGTGTGAATGCTGGTGGAAGTGCAGGACTGGGAGCAGGTCTGCAGCTTGTCACAGCAGCACAGTGAGAGGGAGCCCAGGCTGGTCAGTCAGAGGGCTCAGTGGTACCCCAATTCCAGGTGGCACCATCACAGAGGATACCACTCACTTCAATTTATGTAGGACCAGATTCTGCCACCCTTACTCCATGGGTAGAAACTTTGAAGCCAGCATTTGGACTCCTGAGATGTCGCATCTGTGGGCCATATTCAGTAACTTAACTCATCACCATTTGCTACTCATGGAGTCCGGTATTTCTCAGTGTGAGTAAAAATGGCAGAATCTGGCCCATAATTTTATGTGTCAGTCTCTGCTTAGAAGAAACTCGAAACTAGCCTTACAAGAATGTTGGAGTGTTATAAGTCAGGATTGGGATGCATTATTTGGCAGAGCTCTGTGACACTAAATTTGCACAGAATAGATCTACCTGGTTCTGGCCAGTGCTATCAGTCCTTGAATGCCACACTTAATATTTATTTTAATTAAAAATTGGGGTTAAGTTTTAAAAAGTTTCATCAGAGATCTTGCAAAGTCAAGACTCTCCTCATGATGCTTACTTGTTAAAATATTTCCTTTGTTTTAACTCTTAAAAGCCTATTTAATTAATGTAATTTCTCCACCAAAAGCATCTAAGCCCCAACCTTTAAATTTTTTACATCAGATAGTCTCTTTAATACAATTTTCTAAAACCAAGTCAAGAAGCAGGAGGCACATTCTGCCTTTATATGCATTCATGTGGCTCCCCCTGATGGCAATGGAAGCCACATGTGAGCATCAGAATCTGTCCTTATAAAATGCCAGAGAAAACCCGGGAAGGCAGTCAGGAGGAAAAGACGGTGGTAGACAGCTAATATGCTGGTGAACAGTAACTTAAATAAAGATTTCACTTTAATCCTGACTGATTGTTTCCTTCTGCCAATGTACTGCACATGAATTAAATTCAAGGGACCAGCTTCTGATTTCCGTGCAAAACATCATCATGTGCAAAACATTATTATTTCATTATAGTAATCAAAAGTCCGCAAGTCAATATGGCACATTCAGAAGTGAATTGGGGCAAATTCCTGTCTTTCGGCCCTCTCTAGATGTGACTTACAATAACTCAAAGTCCCTTACATGTCCACTCATTGATGTTTAACTCTCACGTCACCTTAAAGGTGGACCCTATATGCATTCACTTTTTTTTTTAAATCAGACATAACTGGATGACAGACCTCTCCCCCCCAAGTGCACTTCTGGCTGAGTCTTATTATTTCGTCCTCCATCTACACAGATCACACAATTTTTCTCCTCTTTGCCTATTTGCAACTCTAATGGGGTTCTATCCAATCCCAGCTGTTATTTTGCTCTTCAGTCTTGCTCCTTCATTTTCTTTATCTCTTGGCCTCACATGATGCTTCTTCATGGTACTCCTACAGCCTTACTTCCACTGACCTCGCTTCTTTCCACTTCAGCTCCCAAATGCTCTGCGCAACTCCTCTGAACTTCTGCCTCAGTGCCCCCGCTTTAACCAGAGCTTAGAAATTCATTCACTGACTCACTCATGGCAAGAAGGAAGCTTTCCAGAGCATGGGCCATAAACCTCTGCAGAATCTAAGCTTCCTTTTGGTTGCAAATACAACTTCCCAAACGTGACTAGATAATAAACAGTACAGTGCAAGTTTCCCAAGTCTACGGACAACTCCAGTGCCTCTTCAGCCATGCACAGTTGTGCCGAACTGCAGCAGGACACTGCTGCTATAAAGAATCCCATGGGAAGCAGTGAAACCATAAGTATCAGGTCAATTTCACTCTGCTGCTGCTTGGCAAAACTATTCATTAGGCAGAAATCCTCAAAAATTGAAATTGTAGGAAGGGTAGAATAATGAAGATACCATACCCATCCACCTTTGCAGCAGTCAAAATACTCAAGGTTGGGAAAATAGAGAGAGCCCACTTCTTCTTCGTTCTATTGCCCAAAGTGGTTTCAAATGTATTATTCACTTGCTAGCCAGAGGCTGATATGAAAGACTGAGCCCCTCTTGCTCCCAGCATGGCCCAGGGACAGCATGTCAATGGAAATCCTAGCACTTCCTCCGCAGGCTATGACAGTGGTAGGCTTTTTATCTGGGTGTTAGCCTGTGGATAGTTTCCCTCTCCCATCTTTTGTGTTGGTATTTACCAAGTAGACGTAGTCCTCTGGTCACTAGTTGTCAGGTAAAACTTCCAAACCCTATGTGGAGGAGTGGGATAGGCTAGAAAAGAGAAGTACAGTACTGAGAGAGAGAAGTTTGGGAGACAAGGAGAAGAAAGGAGAGACAGAAAATGCAGGAGAGGAGCTAAGAACCCAGTGTTGGGACAAGTATTCAAGGAGATTGAGAGTGAGAGAAGAAAAAGGAAACCAACCCTGACAATGCCACCGTAAAAGATTTATAGGAAAGAAAAAGTAGAGCAAAGCCTGGAAGTACGAGCAAGTATGTTTAAAATAAGGGAGTCAATACATTATACAAAAGTGTGCGAAACAGAATGCTGACTGACATTATGTCACAGGTACAGTAGACAGCATGCCATTTTTTATTCTTACATTTCAAAGGGAGTGGGTTCTGGGCGGATGGCAGTGCACTTATTTTTTCAACCTGGCTATTTGGCATCGGGTATATTTTTTAAGCCATGGCTTGAACTTCACAGAGTTTCCCGGCTCCAGCTCCTCAGACATGAGAGCTCAATCTCACCTCATTCTGCAATATGCTGAGGGAACTGTTTGTTCCCTTGCTCCAACAGCATAAAAGGCTGAACTATTCAAGACTCTACTGTAGCCCTAACTGCACTCTACAGCTATAATCTAGTGCAATAGCCTGGCACTAACATACAGAACTAAAAACAGAGAGGAAACCAAAAGGAAAAGAATGAGACCCAGCAGCTGGCTCACTATTGGATTTCATTGCTTTAAAACTACTTGTTTCTCCACAAGGCCTAATGGATCCAAGTTTCAGCATACACCTGGTCTGGGCAGTGGCAGAAGGAAATAATCTTACTGCACATGGTAACTCACCACCACATTAAAACAAACAAGGGGCAAGTGCAGTTAAAGAATTTCAGATGGTTTGGTGGTGCTGCCATCTCCTCTCTGCCATCACCCTGTACAAAGCCGAATAGATTTTGCACTGCGGTCTATGAAGGGTTTAGGGGACATAGGAAGGAAGCCATTGTACCACGGTTACTGCTATAGCATGCATAAGTGGCAATCTGCAAATGCATTAGACTTATGGAGCCACAGTTCACTTCCCACATCCTCGCAAGAGTCCCTCAAACATACTGCTTGCATGTGATACATCCAAGTTGTCCCTTGTGTGGCCTCTTCACAACTTGTCCACCCCTGCATCAGAACCACTGCCATTTCACTGAATTTAGGACCTTCAAGGCTCACAGTGGGAACTAAGAACAACATCTGGCTCTTAACAGGCAGTAAATGAAAGCTGTGTATTCCCTACACAAGTCCGTTGCTCCCTGTGGCAGAGGGACTTTTGTTTTGCTCATTGCTTGATAACCAACCTGCACAAAAAAAATCTTTTAGTCTCTGAAAGTCAGTCAATAAACTGTTTTCCTTCAGTCTGTAGTAATAAAACTATACAACACTAAAAACATTTTCCACATTTGACTCCAAGATATTTGGCTCTCTGGCTAGAAACATTACTTCTTTTGTTTTTAAGTTACAGCAGACCCCTTCCAACCTAATTTACCTCAGGATGCCAAATATTTTTGTCTTCTGTTTTTCACTATTACAAATGTTTCTAAAAACTACATAAGAGAGCTGAACGAACACTGGAACAGGGCCTCCTTTTGAGTTAGGCACATCACATATCTGATACATCAGAAAAATAAAGAGATGTCCAGAGAACAATTTTCCTTGACTAGTGCCTCTCAATACACAAAAATAAGATTAGCATTAAGAGGAGGCTCTCAATTCTCTCAAGCAGTGAAAGGAGAACAGATCCCATGGACAAAACTTATCTTCCATGAAAAGATAAATTTAAAACTAATTAGGGAGTTGAGAGAACTGTCAAAGACAGTCAGCATTTTAGGTAAGCTATACCATAGGATCTCCCACTCAGTCATCCTGGCCTTTGAAGGAGCCCACCTCCACAGAACAAAGAAGCCAATTCAACTCTGCCTTCCTGCTACAGCCGCCAACAAGATGTTGCAATGGTGATTTGCCCTATAGACTTCTCTTCATTAGCAACTGGACTAAAAGCCGTCCATTTGTTTGACATAGCAGAGGCTACTGGTATTAATGTCAGCAGCTCATAATAAATTGTACTCACTACTAACCAGAGCCATCCTGAAACTGACCCAGGTCAGTAGAGGTAAATAGCTTCCACTATAATTTATCTGAGCCATGAGTATCCCTTCCAAACCTCACATCATTAGGAAGCAGGACCCACAAATAAATTAATTATATAAAATATTAAATATTTAAAGGTATCATGAGATTGAATTTGTGTTAAACGTATAATTCAGATGAGAGCTGATTTAGGAGGCTGTGGATGTGGATAGAGTTTTTGTTACTATACCATGTGCTAGGTCGATATGTCAAAAGCTACCTACCCTTTTATACCATACTGGTCCCTGTGCTACAAATTCTAAAGAGTAGCATTAGCTTCTGATATGTACTGGCTCATGTTCTGCACCCACTCCCTTCCCACCCCCAATAACTTAAGGTTCCTCAGATGTAAATCAGCACAGAACGTTGGCTTACGGTGTTTAATCAGGTGTTACAATCCCATGCAGTAGAGGATGGAGGTGGGCCCTTTCAATTTTGACTATGGATTTGAAGTGCAACATAGAGGAGATCAGCCACTCATTCTTTTCCAATAGTAATTCCTTGTTAGTTGAACGTGAAGGATGAGTACTTGATATGTCACAAAAGAGATCACTTATTTCTTTTAGGGAGGACCACATGTAAATCAGCACACCCATAAATCATGCATAGGCATGGGAACATTCATATGGATGGTGGTACTTCACCGAGTTTGTCTTTGCAACACTAGCACCATTCACCATCTTTCAGTTTACCTATTGTAATCTAAAAGGTAGCAATCTGCAATGCATACCAAATAGGACGGATAGTTGATGCAGAATTCGATCTTTTTCACATCAGGGGAGGGGGAGACGGAGAGGAAGGGAAGAGGAAGAAAGAAGAGGAGAGGGACAGGGACTGGAGAATTGGAATCCAGTGTTAGCTATCAAGTATTCAACACTGAATATTATGGGCAATACTGTTGCTTTAAGCCACTACAACTGGCAGTGGGATGGGTCCACGGAGGATGGTCTCCACAGAGCTGTCCAGCAAAATTAATTCAGGAATGTGGCCTTCAGTGGCCCCTATATTTTTCTCTCTCTTTCTAGAGGGCACTACCATGTTTTTTTTTAAGCACAGCATGCCCTTTCTCCTTCACCTCTCTCAGTTAGTCAGCACAGCGGGGGTGGGGGGGCGAGATAAAGAGGGACCACAGGACCATGACTGTATCCTTGCCCCATATAGCCATCCCTTTGCTCTTTCGGGGAGTCTAGTACCATTGTCAGCACCAGGCTACCCCACCACTCCTTGCACCCTAGAAACATAAAGACCTGATCTATGCCTGGATGATGCACAGCTGCACCAGTATGGGGAGAAAGTACTTTTGTATCCTCTCTCTCCTCCCTCACTCCCCACTTTTTTGGCGGGTAGGGGAGGGGGGGAGAACCTATACAGGACTGGAAATAATCTACTGCTAAACTGTAACTATATGGCTCCTCATCTTTTGAGCCCCAAATGGAAGTGACCTGTAGAAAGCGGGGGGACATGACAACGGACTGTCTGGCTTTGCCCATAGAATTAAAATGCATTTCTAGGGAGCAATTTGGTTTCATGAATTTTTCTAATGACGTCTCGTTACCTCTCCCTCCCAAACCCCACACCCTGTTAGAAAAAAGTTATATGCATGTGTCATAACCTTAGTCCCAGATTTGGACCTTAGCGTCCAAAATATGGGGGTTAGCATGAAAACCTCCAAGCTTAGTTACCAGCTTGGACCTGGTACCTGCTGCCACCACCCAAAAAATTAGAGTGTTTTGGGGCACTCTGGTCCCCCTGAAAAACCTTCCCTGGGGACCCCAAGACCCAAATCCCTTGAGTCTCAAAAACAGAGGGAAATAATCCTTTTTCCCTTCCCCCCTCCAGGTGCTCCTGGAGAGATACACAGACACAAGCCCTGTGAATCCAAACAGAGTGACTCCCCCTCTCTGTTCCCAATCCTGGAAACAAAAAGTACTTTCCTATTCCCCCAGAGGGAATGCAAAATCAGGCTAGCAAATCCAACACACAGATCTCCCCTGATTTCTTCCTCCCACCAATTCCCTGGTGAGTACAGACTCAATTTTCCTGAAGTAAAGAAAAACTCCAACAGGTCTAAAAAGAAAGCTTTATATAAAAAAAAGAAAGAAAAATACATACAAATGGTCTCTCTGTATTAAGATGATACAATACAGGGTCAATTGCTTAAAAGAATATTGAATAAACAGCCTTATTCAAAAAGAATACAAATCAAAGCACTCCAGCACTTATATTCATGCAAATACCAAAGAAAAGAAACCATATAACTTACTATCTGATCTCTTTGTCCTTACACTTAGAAACAGAAGACTAGAAAGTAGAAACTGCTTCTCCAAAGCTCAGAGAAAGCAGGCAGGCAGACAAAAGACTCAGACACAAACATCCCTCCACCCAGAGTTGAAAAAAATCCGGTTTTTCTGATTGGTCCTCTGGTCAGGTGCTTCAGGTGAAAGAGACATTAACCCTTAGCTATCTGTTTATGACACGCCCCCCAAATTGCAGACAGTGGGGAAGCTCACTGGCGGCGATTTCCTTCTAGAACTTTAAAATAAACAGATTACTACAACACATGCACCTTTACATATACTACTAAGTATATAACTAACAGACTTCTACATTTTAAGAACACTTTTTAACTACTGAATTCTGGGAAACTCTCACGGGAGAGTGCATCAGCTACTTTGTTAGAAGCTCCTGTGATGTGTTGAATTTCAAAATCAAAATCTTGGAGAGCTAAACTCCAACGAAGAAGTTTCTTGTTGTTACCCTTGGCAGTATGAAGCCACTTTAGTGCAGCATGGTCAGTCTGTAGTTGGAACCGCCGTCCCCAAACATATGGGCGTAGCTTTTCCAGGGCGTACACAATGGCATAGCATTCCTTTTCACTGACTGACCAGTGACTTTCCCTCTCAGACAGTTTCTTGCTGAGAAACACGACAGGATGGAAGTTGTGATCTGTTGCTTTCTGCATGAGCACTGCTCCTATACCACACTCAGATGCATCCGTGGTTACTAGGAATGGCTTGTCAAAGTCCGGGGCCCTGAGCACAGGGTCAGACATGAGCGTTGCCTTAAGTTGGGTAAAGGCCTTTTGACACTCATCAGTCCACTTAACGGCATTTGGCTGGGTCTTTTTGGTCAGGTCGGTCAATGGGGCAGCGATTTGGCTGTAGTGTGGTACAAATCGCCTGTAGTAGCCGGCCAAGCCTAAGAAGGATTGGACCTGCTTTTTGGACCGTGGGACAGGCCACTTTTGGATAGCATCCACCTTGGCCTGTAGGGGTTTTATGGTCCCTCGACCCACCTGGTGCCCCAGGTAAGTCACTCTGTTTTGGCCTATTTGACACTTTTTTGCCTTAACGGTTAGTCCTGCCTGCCTGATGCGCTCAAAGACCTTTTCTAGGTGTAGTAGGTGTTCGGGCCAGGAGTCTGAAAAAATGGCCACATCATTGAGGTAGGCAACTGCAAATTCTCCCAGTCCAGCTAGTAGACCATCTACCAGCCTCTGGAAGGTGGCGGGTGCATTTCGAAGGCCGAAAGGAAGGACATTGAATTCATACACCCCCGCATGGGTGACGAATGCTGACCTCTCCTTGGCAGGTTCATCTAGCGGTACTTGCCAGTACCCCTTGGTTAAGTCTATTGTAGAGATGAACTGGGCACGTCCCAACTTCTCCAATAGCTCATCGGTACGTGGCATTGGATAGTTGTCCGGACGAGTTACAGCATTTAGCTTACGGTAGTCCACGCAAAAGCGTATTTCCCCATCTGGTTTGGGTACCAGAACCACTGGAGATGCCCATGCACTGGTAGATGAGCGGATTATACCCATCTGTAGCATGTTCTGGATCTCCCGTTCTATAGCAGCTTGGGCATGAGGAGACACCCGGTAGGGTGGGGTTCTGATTGGGTGAGCATTACCTGTATCAATGGAGTGGTATGCCCGTTCAGTCCGTCCTGGGGTGGCTGAGAACAATGGGGCGAAGCTAGTGCACAGCTCCTTGATTTGTCGCCGCTGCAGACGTTCCAGGGTGGTTGAGAGGTTCACCTCTTCCACGCCACCGTCTTTTTTCCCGTCGTAGTAGACACCGTCAGGCCACTCAGCATCATCGCCCTGGACTGTAAACTGACAAACCTGTAAGTCTCTGGAATAGAAAGGCTTGAGAGAATTAACATGGTACACTTTAGGCTTTAGTGAGGAATTGGGAAATGCTATGAGGTAGTTTACAGCTCCCAGGCGCTCTTGGACCGTGAATGGCCCTTCCCATGATGCTTCCATCTTATGGCCCTGTTGCGCCTTCAAGACCATAACCTGGTCTCCTACCTTGAAGGAACGTTTTCTGGCATGTCTGTCATACCAGGCCTTTTGCTCTTCCTGAGCATCCTTTAAGTTCTCTCTAGCAAGGGCTAAAGAGTGTCGGAGGGTGCTTTGTAGGTTGCTTACAAAGTCCAGAATGTTAGTTCCTGGAGAAGGCGTAAACCCCTCCCATTGCTGCTTCACCAACTGTAATGGCCCCTTAACCTCGTGACCATACACAAGTTCAAATGGTGAAAACCCTAAACTGGGATGTGGTACAGCCCTGTAGGCAAACAGCAACTGCTGCAACACTAGGTCCCAATTATTGGAGAATTCGTTGATGAATTTTCGTATCATGGCCCCCAAAGTTCCATTGAACCTTTCCACCAGGCCATTGGTTTGATGGTGGTACGGGGTGGCAACCAAGTGATTCACCCCATGAGTTTCCCACAGTTTTTCCATGGTCCCTGCCAGGAAATTAGACCCTGAATCTGTAAGGATGTCAGAGGGCCAACCTACCCTGGCAAAGATGTCTGTTAGGGCCAGGCACACAGTCTTAGCCCTGGTGTTGCCTAGAGCGACTGCTTCTGGCCATCGGGTAGCAAAGTCCACTAAAGTCAGTACGTACTGCTTTCCCCTGGGCGTCTTTTTTGGGAAAGGGCCCAGAATATCCACAGCTACTCGCTGAAATGGGACCTCAATTATGGGGAGTGGCTGGAGAGGGGCCTTGACCTGGTCTTGAGGCTTTCCCACTCTTTGGCATACCTTACAAGACCGGACATACTTGGCAACGTCCTTGCCCATCCCCTCCTAGTGGAAGGACTTCCCCAACCGGTCTTTGGTTCTGTTCACCCCAGCATGGCCACTGGGATGATCATGGGCTAAGCTTAAGAGCTTCCCCCGGTACTTAGTTGGAACCACCAACTGTTTTTGCGGCTGCCATTCTTCCCGGTGTCCACCAGAAAGAATTTCCTTGTATAAAAGTCCTTGGTCAATAACAAACCGGGATCGATTAGAAGAGCTGAGAGGCGGTGGGGTGCTCCGTGCCGCCGCCCACGCTTTCTGAAGGCTGTCATCTGCTTCCTGCTCAGTCTGGAAATGTTCCCTTGAGGCTGGGGTCACCAGTTCTTCCTCAGACTGTGGACTTGGGCTTGGTCCCTCTGGAAGCAATGTAGGTGATGGGGTTGTTTCCGTTGCTGGTGAACCGCTCTCCGCTGGTGCACCTGAGGTTACTTCAGGCTCTGGCTGAGCCTTTTGGGTATGGCTGTCTGTTGCTTCTGCCAGTTTTGGCTCGCTGGCGCCCTCTGGCGTTGAGTTTGAAGCTGGGGTTGCAATTGCTGGTGCTGGTTGCTGTTCCAGTTCCGGGCCTGGGACTGGAGATGCTGTGGCTGTTTCAGTGGTAGGCATGGAATCCGGGTCCACTACCTCTGTCTGGGTCTCTGGTAACACAGACGGGGCCTCTGTGGACGGCTCAGGAACAGGAATGGGTCTGGAAGCTTGCCTGGTTTGGCTACGTGTAACCATTCCCACTCTCTTGGCCTGCCTCACCTGGTTGGCCAAGTCTTCCCCCAGTAGCATGGGGATAGGATAATTGTCATAGACTGCAAAAGTCCACATTCCTGACCAGCCTTTGTACTGGACAGGCAGTTGAGCTGTAGGCAAGTCTACAGCTTGTGACATGAAGGGGTAAATTGTAACTTTGGCCTTTGGGTTGATGAATTTGGGGTCAACGAAGGATTGGTGGATAGCTGACACTTGTGCCCCCGTGTCTCTCCACGCAGTAACCTTCTTTCCACCCACTCTCAAATTTTCCCTTCGCTCCAAGGGTATTTGAGAGGCATCCGGGCCTGGGGATCTTTGGGGTGACGGTGGTGTAATGAATTGCACTCGCATGGTGTTCTTGGGACAGTTGGCCTTGATATGTCCCAGTTCATTACACTTAAAGCATCTTCCATCTGATGGGTCACTGGGCCGAGGTGAGTTACTGGAGACTGGTGAGGTGGAAGGGTAGGGTGTCTGTGGCTTTACTTGGGTGGTATGTGGGGTCTTTGGCTGTCCTCGGTTGTAGGGTTTATGGTCTGTGTGCCCCCTGGGGTAATCGTTCCCCTTGACAGTAGCTTTCTTGCTTTCTGCCAGTTCCATCCATTTGGCTCCAATCTCCCCCGCCTCAGCGAGATCTTTGGGTTTTCCATCTTGTATGTACCGTGTGATGTCTTCAGGAACACCATCCAAGAACTGCTCCATTTGTATGAGGAGGTGCAGTTCTTCCAACATTTGAACGTTGTTTCCTGTTATCCAGGCCTCATAGTTTTTTGCAATGTAGTAGGCGTGTTTGGGAAATGACACCTCTGGTTTCCACTTTTGGGTTCTGAAGCGCCGACGGGCATGATCTGGGGTTATCCCCATTCTGTATCTGGCCTTGGTTTGAAAAAGTTTATAGTCATTCATTTGCTGCTTAGGCATTTCAGCTGCCACCTCTGCTAAAGGTCCACTGAGCTGTGACCTTAATTCTACCATGTACTGGTCTTCGGGGATGTTGTACCCAAGACAGGCTCTTTCAAAATTTTCCAAGAAGGCCTCGGTGTCATCACCTGCCTTGTAGGTGGGAAATTTCCTGTGCTGTGGAGCAATAATTGGCGCCGGGTTGTTAGGGTTGGCTGGCACATGCAGCCCAGCTTTTGCCAAGTCCAGTTCATGTTTTCTCTGTTTTTCCTTCTCTTCATTCTCTTTTTGTTGTTTTTCCATTTCTTTTTGTTGTTTTTTCATTTCTCGGTGGTGGGCCGCCTCTTCTTCTTCTTGCTTCCTTCTGTGGGCCAACTCTTCTTCTGCTTGTTTCCTTCGGTAGGCCACCTCTTCTTCTTCTAGTTTTCTTTTGTGTGCTGCCTCTTTGGCTGCCTGTTCTCTTTGGAAGGCTGCCAGTTTGATGCTTTCTTCCTTTTCTTTCATCTCCATCTCTTTTTGTTTTATTTCCAGTTGTCGCCTGTGTTCAGCTTCTCTGAATTGCTCCTCGGCCTCAATTTTTGCCTTAGAAGTCATGATTCCTGTTTTCTTGTGTTGGGGTGCCCTCCGGTGTTTATCTTCTGAACTGCAGGTTCTCTGTTGCCTCCTGAAGTCTGCCTAGCAATAGTGCCTTTAGCTAATCTTCAATGTTAAGTAAACCTGAAAAACCACTTTATTTGCATGCATATAGTGCTGGTACTTGCCTCCTAATGGGAGGGCTATTGTGTGACAAAAGACCCTTAACAGTCTCTTAATGGCTTCTCGCTTAACATGCAAGCCACAAACTGCCAGAGAGAGCAGAAAAAAAAAATTTCTTTGGTTCCCTTTTTAAAACCAAACTGTTTCTCTCTGCTAAAAAGCCCTTAGCAGAGAAAAGAAAAATATAATATTCCTACTGGCTTCTGGATTCTGTCTATCCTCCCACCACTGCTACATTGTCATAACCTTAGTCCCAGATTTGGACCTTAGCGTCCAAAATATGGGGGTTAGCATGAAAACCTCCAAGCTTAGTTACCAGCTTGGTGGTGCTGCCACCACCCAAAAAATTAGAGTGTTTTGGGGCACTCTGGTCCCCCTGAAAAACCTTCCCTGGGGACCCCAAGACCCAAATCCCTTGAGTCTCAAAAACAGAGGGAAATAATCCTTTTTCCCTTCCCCCCTCCAGGTGCTCCTGGAGAGATACACAGACACAAGCCCTGTGAATCCAAACAGAGTGACTCCCCCTCTCTGTTCCCAATCCTGGAAACAAAAAGTACTTTCCTATTCCCCCAGAGGGAATGCAAAATCAGGCTAGCAAATCCAACACACAGATCTCCCCTGATTTCTTCCCCCCACCAATTCCCTGGTGAGTACAGACTCAATTTCCCTGAAGTAAAGAAAAACTCCAACAGGTCTAAAAAGAAAGCTTTATATAAAAAAAAGAAAGAAAAATACATACAAATGGTCTCTCTGTATTAAGATGATACAATACAGGGTCAATTGCTTAAAAGAATATTGAATAAACAGCCTTATTCAAAAAGAATACAAATCAAAGCACTCCAGCACTTATATTCATGCAAATACCAAAGAAAAGAAACCATATAACTTACTATCTGATCTCTTTGTCCTTACACTTAGAAACAGAAGACTAGAAAGTAGAAACTGCTTCTCCAAAGCTCAGAGAAAGCAGGCAGGCAGACAAAAGACTCAGACACAAACTTCCCTCCACCCAGAGTTGAAAAAAATCCGGTTTTTCTGATTGGTCCTCTGGTCAGGTGCTTCAGGTGAAAGAGACATTAACCCTTAGCTATCTGTTTATGACAGCATGCCAGCCTAAATAATATTCCTGCATTTAGGGAAGAAATGTGTCAACACATTAGCTTAAGGAGATCCTTGTTAATTCCCATCATGAAACTTCTGAAAGAGAAACCTAACTTGTTGCAAAATGGTTCCAAGCAGCATGAGTTTGCAGTGTAATCGTTTCCCATTGGCATATTTAAGCTCAGACTGTTGGTTTGTCTTTTCAAAACAGTATTGGAAAATTATGTAATCAGAAAGCACGGTCATGGTTCATAGCACACACTGCCTCCTGGGGCACAGGGAAAGCTTCCATTTGCTCACAAAAAATGGCCAGTGAAAGGTACTTGTGGGGAGGCAAGTACCATCTAGTACAAGCCTAGAGCAGTACTTTCTTTGGTATTTATATGGCCCCTGGTATTGTGTTATCTGAGAACCTCAAAATCTTAAATGTATTTATTTGTACAACACCACTCTGAGATAGTATTTGCCTATTATCCCCATTTTACAGATGGGGAAGCGAGGCCTCAAGAGACTTAGTGACTTGCCAAAAGTCACATGGGAAGTCTTGCGGTGGAGCTGGGAATTGAACCTAAGTCATATTCCCTTCACATTTGCACTCTGTGGAGCAAAAAATGCCCACAAATGTCTGGGTGTTATAGCGAGGTGGTTACCCCACTCCTGCCCTGAAGGGCTTAAAACAGCCCTGTGAGAGGGCTGTGGCAGGGAAAGCCACTACTAGGCTGATTGGGGAAGCAGCCGCAGCTGGGCCACGCCCCAATCAGGCCTCAGCTGGCCCTATATAAGAGGCTGGGAGCCAGGAGCTCAACAGTCTCTCTCTGCGTTCAGAGAGAGAAGGGCCTGGCTGCAGGGAGGTTAACCAGGTATCTGAAGTGGAGTAGGGCTGGAAAAGGACAAGAGAGCCGGGGAGCTCCGGCCTAGGGAAGCCCCAGGCTGCAGGCCTGGTAAGGCCTATTAGGTACTGGCTTGCAGGGGCAGCCCACAGGTAGCCAGAAGCAGCAGATCCAAACCCCTTTGCCTGTGACGAGTGGCTTATGCTGCAGTCTGCCCCAGTGAACAGGGGCTAGATGGAGACTGGGCGGTAGCCAAGACTGAGGCGAAGTGGGGATAGTGGGTGGGGGTTCTCCTGGGAGGGGGAGACCCAGAACTGTGAGGGGTTACTGCCAGGGGGCAGCACCTCAGACAACAAGGCACCGGGTCTGGGAGGGACACGGGAGCCAAGCGGTAGCGTGACACCAGCCTGCAGAGGGCACTCTGTCATAAACAGATAGTTAAGGGTTAATGTCTCTTTTACCTGTAAAGGGTTAACAAACAGGGAACCAAACACATGACCAGGGGACCAATCAGGAGACAAGATACTTTCAAATCTCGGTGGAGGGAAGCCTTTGTTTGTGTTTTTTGGGTTTTGCTTTGTTCTCTCTGGGTCCTGGAAGGGACTAGACAGGCAACCAGTTTTTTTGCCAATCTCCCTGCTACAGTCTTTATAGTGAGTAATTTAGTAAGAAAGGCGGTTATAGTCTTTTGATTGTTTCTGTATTTGCAAATGTGTGGTTTGCTGGAAGTATTTTAAATTATATTTTGCTGGGGGGGAGGCTTCTTTCTAGTTTCTATAAGCTGACAGACCCTGTAACTTTTTACCATCTAAATTGCAGAGAGAAACTTTTACCTTTTTTCTTTCTTTTTATTAAAAGCTTTGCTTTAAGACTTGTCTGATTTTTTTCTCCTAGTTAAGGCTCAAAGGAACTGAGTCTGTGTACACCAGGGAATTGGTGGGGAGAAGGGAAAGAGAGCACGGGATAGAAGGGAAAAGTGAATTTCCTCTTTGTTTTAGATTCTCGGAGTTTGAATCTGGATTGCCTCTGGGTGAAGGGAAAAGAGGAGGGGGGAACGTATCATTCCTCTCTGTGTGGTGATTCAAGGAGTTTGAATCACGGTGATCTCCTAGTGTACCCAGGGTGGAAAGGAGCTGGGAGGAAGAAAGGAGGGGGGAGGGAAATGGTTTATTCCCCTTTGTTGTGAGACTCAAGGAATTTGGATCTTGGGGTCCCCAGGGAAGGTTTTGGGGGAGACCAAAGTTTATCAGGCACTCTACTCTAAGTCCTGATTGGTGGCAGCACTACAGGATCTAAGCTGGTAATTAAGCTTAGGGGAATTCATGCTAGTACCCATATTTTGGACGCTAAGGTTCAGAATTGGGAATTATACTATGACATGCTCCAACGGCTGGAGAGCTAATTCCCGGAGAGGACCAGTAGGAGGCGCCGCAGGGGTGAGTCCTGCATGTTTACAGTGTTCATTCATTGCCAGGCACAGATGGGCCCAGAATGCTTCTCCTCTAAATACTAAATCAGTTATTTGTAAACACACTTTTTTTAAAGTTCTCATTAATTAATTTTCATTGTATTACATCAGCATCATGTTGCTGCAAGATTCTAAAATCTCAGTGACTAACCTAAGGATCAACTAGAGGATAAAATGGAAGAAACGAGGTTAAATTAATTCTGAACTACAGTTTAAAAAAACCTACTTATTTCCATTAATTTGATATCCACCTACATTTTACATAGGTACTTTCTAGAGTTAGGAAACCACACAGCTTTGCAGAAACATGGGATCCTTAGCTATTCCAGACCCAAGCAGAGGTTCCCAATCATGCCAAGGTGCACAACAGTTGTGAGGTGGACCACTGTCCACTAGGAAACAGCATGAGACTACCAGAACCATTTTCATTGGTAATTTCTCAAAATTGCTTAACTCAACTTTATTTCAAACGCATAAGTTACTCCCCACCCTAGATAGAATAACTCACTTTTCATCACCTCCTTTGATCTGGAATCAACCAGGTGACTAGATAGTAACATACTGAGTATCTGCTATGGTAAATGGACCATGGGAAAACAACAGTACTCAAGAACATAAGAGTGACTTGGGAAAATACGCAGATGATTTTGTTTGTTTGATTAAAGAAATATTTTGGAAGCTTCTGACAAATATATGGAAGTCATTTACCTGTAATGGGAGGGTCTTCAAGAGGGATGGTCCCTATCTATATTCCCCTGTTGGGGTCCATGGGATTTGTATGTATGGTGCCCTGAAATCATGTGAGAGTCTCACTGGCCTCTTCCGCAAGGCAACAACAACCGATTCCCCCAGTGTATACAAAGGAGGAAGACATCGAGCCAGATCCACTGTTACTGGCGGTACTGACAGGTGTATATCATCGTCCTCATCTGATGGAGCAATCGCCCGATCCCTTCATGATGACCACAGGCAACACAAAGAACTTTTGCAGAGGGTGGTAACTGAACTTCAGATCCCACTTCAGGAAGTTTATGACACACAGTAAAAGCTCTTTGATAACCTACAGCCAACTGAACCCATGGGGTAGCTCACCCAGTAAATGAGGCAATCATGGAACCAGCCAGAGTGGTATGGCACACACCTATATCATGCAGCTCCCTGAAGAGCTGAGAGACAATACTTTCTCCCTATAAAAGGGGCAGAATTTTCTATGAGCACTTGATTGGGCCCTCAGCTATCAGCACTTCCTCATCACTCCAACCTGAGCTCCAGGGAGAGCACTGAGCAAGGCGTCACCTCTCCACCTGCTGGATACCATATTCTGATATAGGCTATTGTAGGAATAAATTCTGTGTGTCTATAGTACGGCACATAAAAACTATAACTCTTTGCCAAGAGCTATGTGAAATTACATATATTCTTCGAAATATTAAAAAAATTGTATATTTCTTATGCCAGTATTAGAAGAGGTGAAACTCTCATGGAGCTAAACTGTGATAAAAATGGTGCAACAGAGTGATCAAGCAGTCCACGTTCTCCTGTTACATGATTCCCCCAACCACATGGAGAGGCAGAATGGAGATTATTCTTTCCAACTGGGTTGCTGAATCTGCAATTCTGTTTTACAACCATGAGAGCCCCATCCCACACTTTTCTTGTGTGAACGCCAAAAGTCACACAGAAATAAAGGAAGTAAGTTTCCGTGGATTGGGCTAGAGAGCTTTAAGGGACTGGCTATCTACAGAAGATCTGAACAACAACATTGCAAAAACCACAGTAAAATACTTCAAGTGACTTGCTATCTGTGACAAAAGTCTGACAACAATATTGTTTTCATCTTCTTAAATCATGCACAGTTTAGTTTAGGAGGGAGACGAGGGAACAGGACCAGCCTTTAGTCAAAATGCGACAACAGACTCTGCAGTTCTGTAAGTTATCCCCTACTGCATTATGAAATGCTTCAAACATAGGGACCTGTTTCATTACTGGCTTGTTAACAGCTCCACAGCTCTGAGTTTGGCTGCATTCACTTTGTTTTGCATCAAGCTGGCCTATCGCCGTCATTTGTGAAATGCTGCTATAGTTTGTAACCTAAAACACAGAAAAATAAAGTACACAGCAGCTGTTCATATTTTCAAGGAAGTCTGTGTTAATGATGTCATGGAAACAGGCTGGAATCTAGTAAAACGTGTCAGACAGGCAGGCCATTCAAGCCCTTTAAACAATATGTGTACACATGTTGCGCCATGTACATTACATTGCGGTATAAAAAGGCAAAGATTGGAGAGCATTATAATATTATTGAGGATAGGCAATTAGGGTCTTTTCATAAATTTACTTTAATAAACTCAGTTTACTACTGGAACTACCCAATAAACAACATACAAAAATTACAGTAATAGCTCCATATCGAGCAAGCCCAATTTGACCCATCAAACAGTTTAAAACTATTTTTAAGCCACTAGCTAGCTGGGACTATAAGGGAATTCAGAACATCTCCCCAAACAGATTCTGTACATAGAAGTAAAAGTAAGAAATTAAACACAAAGCATCAACTTGTACATTCTTTAAGAGATAAGAAGGGTGGTGGCTCAAATTCTGCCTTTACACATATCAGTGCAGCTCTCACTGCAGTTAATGGGAGCCCAACATGTGCATCCAATTTGACCCATTCTTGGCAATCAGACTTTCTGCAACCACATGTGCTCGGCTAGTCTATCTCTTGCAGCAGCCTGTTTGTACAATACTTTCTGAGCTCAAGCAGTTACATGGACTCGTACAGGGTTTGCTCACCCCCTACTCATCATCTAAGAGAGGAGCATTAAAGAGGGGAGGATCTGCAGTGGGATATGGAGTTGTCAGAGGCAAACAGGAGATACTGCCCATGTTCTACAGTCATTTGGAAGCCTACAGTAGTATTTATTTTGTTCTTATAATGGTCCTTACAGATTTTCTTCTGCTGGGGATCTGAAGATGTTTACATGACATTAATGTGGTGCTAGGCAGGATAACTGGGCTTTTCTGATAAGATGAGATCTTCTGTTTCTAAATTTACTGAGAGAATTTAAACATTCAGGCTGATTCTTTGGCATATTCAGCAGCTGGATAAGTAAAACAAGGCCAGACCTGTTTAATGCTTGTAGCCACAACATAAATACATAGACCTAAAGGAACCACATTCTGCTATGTATGGGCTCAAGATACACAGGATACGTATCTTGGAATACACTCAGTAGCTGGAATATAAAATGAATTAAAATGTGATATAAATGAGGGATGAGCTCAAACATAAATCCTATACCCGACATCCTTAAATTTTTTGTTGTTGTTGGGGAAGGAAGGTCAAGAACCGAAACCTGGAACCAGATCTCAATTCCTGACTGGCCCAAATTTCTATAACAGGCTGAGCCAAAACCTCAAATCCAAACTCCCTTTCAACTTTGGGGGATTCAAACGCAGATACAAATTCTGGAACACAGACTCCTCTCTAGTGGGGAAAAAAAAACCCTCACACAAACAAAGACACACAAAAACCAGGCAAATGTTCTAAATGGCTTGTTGGGATTCTTCCAATCCCAGTTATGATACTTGGAAAGTAAGTCTGAGCCAGCTGCTGTAAAGCATCTCTTCACAGTGCTATGTTGTCTGCAACTGCAATCAGCAGCCACAGTTTACACAGACACCTACCGGACTAGTGAGGGGTTACTCATATGTCTGAGTGTTTGCAAAACTGAACCCCAAATGAGGGAAGTCTTCAAAGAATGCAAAATTTTTGATACTACTGGTTATGATTTACGCTTTTGTAATACAGATTAGTTTAGAAATGGCCAGATACAATTGTGTAATTATGGAATAACTTCATTGACTTCAAAGGAATTAACTAAATTTTACACCAGTATACATGAGATTGAAATTGGCCCTTTGATTTATAGACAAGCACATTTATATCTTATGTAATTTGTACAATATGATGGAAAAGATGTTCAAGAACAGTAACTCAACAAAAATGTCTCAATAATGCTACCTAGCTGAGTAACACAAGCCTGCTGAGTGACACTTTGCATTTATTTGGGTGGCAGTTTTCCTAACCTGTCTGTCAATGAATTGGCTTGTTACTACCATTCTACTTTTACGATTCTTGCTGAGTTCTTCCCTGTTCTCTTATAGGACTTCATGTAGATCATGCTATGTGCACTAAAACATTGCATAATCAAATACCCGATGAACCGCATTCAAAGGAACTGCATTACATCATGGCTCCTCCAAGCATTTGATATATAATCTGTGTGTTGCAAACATTGCAGAATACAGTTCAAGCTCTGGGTGGAAGGGAAGAATGTGTAAATATGGTGGAGGAATGAGTGGGCAAGACCAAACAGCTATGGCTCTGCTCAGAGCTTCCTACTTATCCTTTAGTGACATCTTACATCTAGCTCACCATCACGGAGACTATAAATCTAATAAATATTAAGGGCCTGATTCTGCAAATCAAAGTGAACATAAACCCAGCAGAAACAGCCCTTGTAGGATGTCTCTTGCATAGGGGGAGCCCAGGTTTGCTGAGCCAATATAAGAGCAGCTATACTGAAATCACATTTGCTACCAGTACAATGATTACAGCCGTTACATTTCTACACTCCAGCAGGCCATGGGTAGCCAGCATAACAGAACTACCAGAGGACTGGACCAGCGCCCATCAGCTCTGAGATAGGGCTTAAAGGTTGCTTAAAGACAACTTTGCACCCACTGAACTAAACCAGCTGCACACAAACTAGGTGCCAGGGTCTGGCCCCATATATCTATACCAGGCAATCTGCAAGGGAAATATAAAACTCTTTCCTAATTAATAAAATATATAATGACTTAGACCCTGATCATACAAATACTACTGATAGCTAAAAGTGGGAACTGGAGCTACTATCACTTTGCTTGAGAAAATTTAACCCTTTAATGGATCTCACTTTTACTTGACAGTCAGCTTGCTCCTTATGGTCTCAATCCTGCTCCCGTACTGATGTTGATGGCAAAACTCCCATTGACCTCAATGGTGCAGGATCAGACCCCTTTTCCCTTAAGTTCACAGACCTAATAGGCTAGACTACATTGGTATGGGTATATCCCGGGGAGACTGGAGACTTATGTTGGTAGGGTGGCTCTTGCAATGCTTGTGGATGGAAAACGACCAAGGGAGAGGATATAAATAGACCTCAGAGAGCTCAAGCTACATAACGCCTGGCAAATAATCATGAGTTTTGGAAGAAGACTATAAAAGTGGCAAGAAAGATGACAATACTTCGTAGCTCTGATCCTGCAATCAGCACCATGCCGGCAAACCCATGTGCCCATTTAGCGTTTACTGTAGGACTGGGACCAGTAATACCACTTTGTAATATCCTAATAGAGTTGCTTTCCTTTATTAATATTTATACACTTCAAATACTTGTAGACTGTTAACATGATTGTTCCTTGAGTAAACAAACTGTAAAAAAAAAATTAACTAATACAAAAGCTACATAAAAATAAATGCTTCTTTAGATTAAAAACAGAGCTGTAAATCTGAGGAAGTTTCCTCCTAAGTATTTCATGGTAAGTCAAATTTCAAAAAAATCTACTATTTGTGCTGTGTGAATTTCAGAGATACCACTATATTGCTTATTGTCCGGTGACCACTCCCTTTCTCTTCCTCATTTGTTACTCATTCTGTGCACATAGGTGTCAGATGGGTCCCTTCATACATTACATTTGGCAACAACAATGATGCTAATACACTGACAGAGAGAAAGCTAGGAACGAGTAATATAGCCAAGTTGCCTGTCACATTACCAGAACCCAGCAAAACACAGTGGGACTCATTCTCCAGTGTCTGCAACTTGTGTATTCATTTACACCTATGTAAAATGCTACCCAATCAGAACTCTCCACCCAAATTGGTAATAACATTTAACACTCACTTGGTGCAGATGTAAATGAATATATAAAGAGGAAAGCAGTAGAGAACCAGGCCCAACATTTGCTATCAGTTTTGTGGCATCCAGGACTGTCTATAAGTAGAAAACTTTTCAAATGAGTTTGGGTTCTTAAGCTGCAGATTCAAAATCAACAGCATTTTAATTTGTTTTATAGTTTATGTCAAAATGAAATATTTCAAAACTTTGCCTTTAGAAGGTGTGAAACTCGGGGGGGCGGGGAGTTTTCCTAGCAGAGATGTAAAGATAATGAAATTTGGAAACAGAAGAGAAAATAAATTACTATTTTAATGATCTCAAAAATGTCTTTTACATTAGATTTCTATACGAACAGTGTGTAAAGCTGAAAAGCATTCTCTTAAAACAACGCTGTCTGTACATATTTTATTTACTTACAATCTAAGATTCTCAACACAGGAACTGCCCTACGTCTTCAAACAGTTTCAAGCACTGCATCGACATTTAAATAACAACATGCCTATTTTTATAAGAGAATGTTACAGTTTTATTTTAAACTTAATAGACATCCAATTTTTCCTTTTCAAAACCTGGGCCTAGGTAACAAAGCACCAGAGTCCTATAAACTTTCTAACACCAAACGCAAATTAAGCAGTGAAATTGCTCTAGGAATAGTTCCAAGAATGTAAGAATCTCAACATAATTTCTATATCTTAAGACTTTGACTTTTCATCACACTCAAATAACATAAAATATCATACTGTCAAGAATTATTACTTCACTATGGAAGATTTTCAGTTATTTCTCTAGTTTCAAGAAACTCATGGCCCTTTGCATGTAGATCTCATATTAGATGACAGAGGTTCCATTGATAGAGTAGCTCAGAAACTGCTGATTTGCCTGAGATGCTAGACCCTAGGGTTCATATCTCATAAACTATTACAGCACATACTGTAAACTATTGTGAAATATGTCACTGCACATGCTGTTTGCTATGGAAGTGTATGCTAGTAATCGGTATTGTGCCTGTCTGCACAGAAAAACGTCAGTATTGCTGGTGAAAAAAAATCAGACTCAGTTTTACTTTCTGTGCCAGCTGTCATCACAAGAGTTTATAACAGCACCAACACACCAAAAAGCTCAGAATCCTTCCTCCTTTGCACAACTCAGGGTTTTAACTGTTTAAACAAAGAACTGCTGTTTTTTCCAGTACAGAGCTACTGCCTGTTTAACTCATGGGAAAGATCAAAGAATGACAACCTAGTTCTGTACAAATGCTATTATTCAGCAATACCCCCAAAGGGAAGGAAGAATGTTTCCTGAACACAAATTGTAGATCCACCAATTCTTGTCTGAAAATCTAAAATGGGCAAAGATAGCCAGATTAAGTCAAGCCTGGTGCTACTGGTGCTCTCTGTGCTAACTGCAGAGCCACTGATAGTTACTGAGTACTGATATTTACACTTTGAAGATTTAAAAGTGTAACTTCTCAGTTGGTTCCTGTTATTATATCTGAACGCAACATCCTACCCTTCATGTTTTGGGTGGCAGCCCACATATACGAATAGAAACCACCTTTCCCCAATCAAAATACATTTTCATTCCATTACAAAGTGGCATATTTTCAATTATTCTTCTTTAGTTTTTCTTACTACAGCTCATGAATTCCCATTCTTCTTCTGTGTCTGCTTCATGCTAGTGCTTAATAATAATAGTTATGTCCCTAATATAAACGAAATGACTGATTTAATTAAATGGATATAGCCCTTACCTGCAGAATTCCCAAAGTTCAAGAAATCTTCTTGCCACGTCTGTGCTTTAAACAAAACAAGAGCAATCCCCGCTGGGTGACCTACAATAGAGCAGAAAGATATATCAAGACAACATAATATGGTACATTTAACATCAGCATCAAATCACACTTTAATGAGAAAATTAACAGTTAAACTTTCAGCCATTATCTTGCCGTAGCATGCCTTTTATGGATACTTGTGCCAAACAGTAAATGTTTGGCAGGAATCACGCAACATGAAATGCACATATTAATAAGAGGTACCTTTCCCCTCCTTCAACATATACGCTCAGACACGGAGATGTTTTGATTGCCCTTCATTCTCTACTTGTACGGCTCATGTTGCAGTTATATAAATTAAACAATTAAACTCATGCTGACACTAAACCATAGCATTTTTACAACTAAACAACACAGTCAATAAAACTAGTCACCTGAGTAAGAACTGTGGAATTGAGAGCAAAAGCATTTGAAGTTGCTGTCAACTTTTGAGTCTTGCAGGAAAAATAAAAAATCCTTCTTGCTTTAAACTTTTATCTGATTTACATTTTACTGAACGCTGAAACCTAAATATTACGTGACTGAAGCCTAAATATTTCACAATCTGAAACACAGCAAAACAAAATAATATTAGTGTCAAATTTATTAATACACAAAAGCTAATAATAACACTGCAATCAACAGACTTTCAAATTCAAGTACCAGGTAGTGATTTAACTATGCAATCCCCTATTAAGATTGGAAGCTGTGAGTTTAATCCTTCACTTGTCATGCTGGACATATTCCTAGGTGTTTCAGCCAGTTTCCTTGACTGCTATTTAAAATATATATTTAGTGCTGCTCTTGTATAAAATAAATTTTGATAGATGTTCAATGATAATTTACCATTACTTAATGGACATTTTAGCTGACTTGATTATTACGGAGTCATGAGAGACTTGACTGAGACTCTTACATTGTGATGATGGTTTTGTTTTAGTACTGCTCTTACCAGACAAGCGGGATCACCAATTCTGCTCCATTTTTTCTTTAAACGTGCATGTTCCAAACACAAGAAAGTAGCACACACAATACTTAGGGCCTAATGATACCTTGTAGCAGGGTGGTTACCCCACTCCTGCCCTGAAGGGCTTAAAACAGCCCTGGGGGAAGGTTGTGGCTGGGAGCTGCTAAGCTGGGCCACAGCTGGCCTGTATAAAGAGGTTGGGAGCCAGGAGCTCAGCAGTCTCCCTCTGCCTGTAGAGGGAGAGGGGCTTGGCTGCAGGGAGCTAGAGACAGGGTACCTGAGTGGAGCAGGGCTCGGGAAAGGCAGAGGAGCTGGGGAGCTCCAGCCTGGAAAGCCCCAGGCTGTGGCCTAGCAGAAGACCAACAGGTACTGGGGGTTGCAGAGGGCAGCCCAGGGGTAGGCAAAAGCAGCAGGTCCAAACCCAACCTTGCCAGTGATGAGTAGGCTGATACTGCAGTTTGCCCCTGGGTGTGGGGGCTAGACAATGATTGGCAGTAGCCTTATACTGCGGTGAAATGGGGATAGTGGGTGGGGGGTTTCCCAGGGAGGGAAGACCTGAGAGAAAGGGGTTACTGCCAGGGGGCAGCACCCCAGACAACAGGGCACTGGGTCCAGAAGACAGGCAGATCACTGGCCTGCAGAGGGCGCTCTGGAGCTGGAACGAGCTAATTTCCAGAAGTCACCAGCAGGAGGTGCCACAGGAGTGAGTCCACACCTCTATATACCTGCTCTGGAGTGGTGGGAGAGAAACCCGAGAGCCCAGTTCCACACCTAATAAACCCACACTAGATGCATCTACAATGAGGCCTCTTACACCATCAGAGAGCTCAGTTCTTCCACCTATTAGGGTTGAGTAGAAGCTTAGAGCTTGATCCTGTAAACACTTCTTCATGTGCCCAACTTTAGCCATGTAAGTAGTCCCATTGAAGAAATCATGTGAGAGTGTTTGCAGAATAAAGGCCTTAGTCTGTAAGTAGTCCCCTGAAGATTCATTCGATAATTAAACAATAAGCTAGTAACAATTTTAATGATAGTGAGGCTAGTGTCCCACTGTAATACAGGTGAAATCAATGAGGTATTTATGGGAGTACACATCTACTCAAGGGAGAGAGTGGAACAACTGGGCCCAGAGTATGAGGGCTCGAAGAGGGCAGGAGCTGCTTGAAGCACAACATATTTACTTCCTACTTGGGAGAGGGGGTTGGAGGACAGATGGGGTAATCAAAGTGGCTTTCAACAATAAGATCCAAAACCAAATTAATTAAAAAATGTAGATGCAAAATTTAAAAAGTTTCAGTTATAACAAAATATGGCAGCAGACAACCTATATGGGGTTCAAAGTGAGTGATGATCTAACACTGCCCCATGAGTCAGGAAGAAGTATAGATGTAACTGCAATACAAATGTCAAAGAAAAGAGTCATCTGTCTAAGATGACACTTCTTTCCTGCAGTATGGTTGTATGTTAGGTGAAGCACAATTTTAATGGCTTATCTCAGTGCAGAGCAGCAATCACAATGGAAGGTCAAAGTTAATAGTCCACCATTTCTTTTCTCCAAGACCCACAATTTTTGTTGGCCTGTTGAGTGTCTAGTAGTGGTATGACTACAATCAGTGATGAAAGTGTCCTATTTGCAGATAGAGGGCTGCTAAACGCCTAAAACAAATTCAACTCTTATTCAAGAAAGTAATATTTACAATACAGTAACATAAGAACAAAGCAGTCAATATTGATTTCTGAAGATGAATCTTTACAACAGGGGTGGGCAAACTTTGTGGTCCAAGGGCCACATCTGGGTATGGAAATTGTATGATGGGTAATGAATGCTCATGAAACTGGGGGTTGGGCTCTGGGAAGGGGCCAGAAATGAGTTCAGGATATGGGAGGAGGCTCTGGGCTGGGGCAGAGGGTTGGAGTGCAGGAGAGAGGATGAGGGCTCCAGCTGGGGGTGCAGGCTCTGGGATGCAGGAGGAGGCTGGGACGGAGGGGTTCGGAGGGCAGGATGAGGATTAGGGCTGGGGCAAAGGGTTGGGATGCAGGCTCTGGGTGGCGCTTATCTCAAGCAGCTACTGGACGCAGCAGCATGTCCCTCCTCTGGCTCCTACATGGAGGTGTGGCCCCATCTGCAGGCACGGCCCCTGCAGCTCCCATTGGCCACGGCTGGCAGTCAATGGGAGCTGTGGGAGCCACGCAGAGCCACAGCACGCGCAGAACAGGACAAGACCCCGACCCTACTCCTTGGCTAGAGCACTGGAGCGGGGTAAGCCCCAGAACCCGCTCCCTGGCAGGAGCTTGAGGGCCTGATTAAAACTTCTGAAGGGCTAGATGCAGCCCCCAGGCCATAGTTTGCCCACCTCTACTTTACAAAATAGTTGTCTAGTACCCTAGACACTTTTGCCACTATAGTATTGTCAGTTAGCAGGGTGATTTTTTTCAATTTCTATACAGGTAAAAGCCCTATTGTAGACACATTTATACAGACCTAAAAAGTACTTTTGGCAGTACAGCTTATTTTGCTCAGGGAACTGAAATAAACTACACTGGCAATAGCACTTTTTGGCAAGATGAATCTATACTAGGAAGGTTTGCCAGGTTAGCTATACCAACAAATCTTTTCTAGCGTAGATCTGGCTTACGTCCACTAAACAATTAATGTATTTTCTCTTTTCCTTCCCATTTCCTTTATTTTCATAAGTCAATAGTACTGTACACCCTAAGTATTTCCCAGCCCTGCCGTTCATGAGACAAATTAATTAGGCTGTTAAAACATCAGTTATATCTTGGCATTACAATTCAGGTTAGCACCTTCAGCAACCAAGTTCTAACTATAATTATGCTGGCATTTTCTCCTGGAAATTATGGAAAATAATTACTACAAAGCTCCAGTCAAGCTGAAGGCAGAAATAACTTCTCAGATCAAAATCAAGCAGGATCCCACCTCCAGTCAGTTATCTTTACCCTCGTCACCAGATGACCTCAGAAGAAATAGGAATAAAAAGATAAAAAGACTTAAACAAGGCAATGAAAGGTAATTATTCACCCCTAACGTGCTTTAAGAAGAAATACGCACTCCTATAAATCTGGATTTATAGTTACACCTCTGTCCCGATATAACGCTGTCCTCAGGAGCAAAAAATCTTACCGTGTTATAGGTGAAACCACATTGTATTGAACTTGCTTCGATCTTCCGGAGCGTGCAGCCTTGCTCCCCCTCCCCCTAGGAGCGCTGCTTTACTGTGTTATATACGAATTCATGTTATATTGGGTCACGTTATATCGGTGTAGAGGTGTATTTGCTGGGTAAGATGTGATAGATTTATACAAATATGTATAAATGTCCACTACAAAAAGTATACAACTTTGAGAAATCACATTACTATGCCCACATCAATTAGCTACTCTAGGGTGGACCGAAAGCACATTTTAAGGAAAAAAATAGTGATCTCTATATTTAATAAAGCACAATCCTAGAATGTTAACTATTTTGTTAAGTATCAGAGGGTAGGCGTGTTAGTCTGGATCTGTAAAAGCAGCAAAGAATCCTGTGGCACCTTATAGACTAACAGACGTTTTGGAGCATGAGTTTTCGTGGGTGAATACCCATGCATCTGAGGAAGTGGGTATTCACCCACGAAAGCTCATGCTCCAAAACGTCTGTTAGTCTATAAGGTGCCACAGGATTCTTTGCTGCTTTAACTATTTTGTTATATACTATCTACATTTTCTTCAGAAAGATATTTGGCTTCATTTTCAGTGAGATAATATCATGGCAGATTGTTATACTGTAATATTTTAAAAGTAGAAGGAGACTTCTCAAGACCATGAATAAGGCTGTTTTCCAACTAACTTTTTGCTTTTGACTTAACTTATTGGGCTAAATTTTGGAAGGAGACATAAACCTCCCTGTATATTTGCATAAGCTATTTTGCATACAGAATCATCCATACACACAAGAGATATGATATTGGCACACAAACACTATACTGAGAAGTCATGAATGACTGTGCATACAAAATGGCGAGAAGAAATATGTGGGTGAAGAGCACTGATGCTGAAGATGTTAATTTCTAACATCTACATGTAAACAGAGTAAAGGTCAATTTTTATATTTGTGGCTTTTTTAACCTTAAGAACAAAGAAAAATTAATGGTAAACACCGCATCATTTCTTTAAAAAAGGAGGCCCATCATGGGGCATACAGTGGTGAAGATAGGTTCATTCTATTTCATTCAACATTGGGGAAAGATGTGGGATTGGCAGCCCCACAGACTACAGTCCTATATTTTTTCCAAGGACAAGTACAACAGAGGCAGTGTACCTCAACACTGCTCACATCTGGGGGTGAGGATCCCGTTCTTTCCTCATGCCTTTTTAATTCTCAGCATGACTGCAGAGCCTGCTAATAATGGTGAAAATCACAGTATGATGTATGTGCTTCTTGAAATGCGGACCCTATCTAAAATGAATTTAAACAAGGTACTCAAATTACATTACAATGTAACTTTTTCACACTTGCATTCAAGCATTCAAAATGGCAGCTAGAAGTATACCCACTACCATTTTTAAATGACATTCCTACAACTCTGAGGCATAAAATCCTGAACTGACCACAATAGAATAGGCTATTTTGCCAACTCAGTGGCTCAAGAGATTAGTAATGGGATTCAGAGGCGTTCTACTCTATGTCACCACTTGAAATCCAAGCCAGGTTCATAGTGGCTTACAGGCATAACCATCTAATGGCTATTTGTTGACATATGTGAAATGAGTTGGTGGTTTCAGTTCAGTTCTTAGTGAAGAGTATCCACATCACAGAACCGACTATCCCCAAATGGCACTATCTTGGTGGCAAGTGGGGCCAGGATTACATGGGAATTTACAATTAAACTATTCACCAAGTCTCATTTCCAGAGATGGTACTTCCTGGTCTGCATTCAGGTGCATTAACAACTCAGTATAGGGAAGTTGGGAGAAAGGAGTTCTAATTCTGATTAGTTTTCTCACTTTCAAACACTTTCTTTTGACATTAAACTCATGCATTAAACATGTTCCTGCTCAGAATACTGTAAAGGTGCAGATAAAAGGAGACCAAGCCTAAAAACAGGTGAGAGTTTCAATTTGTTGACACTGTTAGCGCCAAGCTTTACTTGCTTGAATTTAATATATATAATGGGGGAATAAATTGTGACTATTCATGAACATTTTTAAATGCTTTGCCCATGCTCACATCTCTTCTGTGTTTGCTTCTGCTAATATTCATATTGTTGACTTTTACTAACAAATGTTCAAGGAAGGCAAATTTCAAAGCTGCTTATCCAAGAATATATACAAAAATATTTTTTTAAAATTCATATTGGAAGTTGTGCACTCAGCAAACCAAAAAGAATAAGTCATATGACTTCAGACCATTCACTACCAAACAAAACATCTTTGAGAGAGACATCAAATACTCACCTACAATGACTTGAATAACAATCAGAGTAGAAAGAAGTAGAAATATTTCAAATAACAAAACTGAGAAACTGCAATCTGATTAAGGCTATTCTGCAGCCAGCCAAAGAAGCTAACTTCAGACAAACTGTGAATTATTCACTTGGAACCAGTCTCTTTGCTCTTGTTTGTTAAAATCATTGTTGTCATAATGCTGTGTTTACTAGACTGCACTACAGTTTTAATGTGGGTCAAATCTGCATGTAAGCAAGTGAAATTTTGATACTTGATAATTATTTGTATTTAGTGGCAGTTAAAGGCCTCAACTTCAGAGACTGGGGTCCCACTGTGCTAGGTACTTGTACATGCACATAATAAGAAATAGGCCCTAACCCGAAAAATTTACACTCTACATAGACAATACAAACAAAGGATGGGAGAACAGAAGTAGTACAATACCCCATTTTATTTTAGAAATGGGGAACTGAGACAGAGGGACATTAAGTGCCTTGCCTAAGGTCACTCACACAGGAAATCTGTATACCTCAGAATTGAACCCAGTTCCTCTAAGTCCCTGTGTAGTGCCTCAACAACAAAGCACTGAAACCATCATCTCAGCGAAGCAGGGATGCTCTAGGAGCTACCTGTTCTATAAGGATACAACATTGCGCCACTGCTTTGAGTAGTATTTGGTCATTGACTAAGTTAGCCAGTCAGAAGCTGTATCAATATCTCATTCGCATCCAGAATACACGTGCAGATCTGAAGTAAAGTTTGCTAGCTCCATATGTTGTGGTTTGAGGATCCCTCTTATGTCTTAGCACTCGAGTAGGAGCTAACAGCCTTGTTTCCTTTAGTGTCATATGTGTATCAAAATCTTCAAAAAAGACACATTTAAGAACAAATTTATTAATTCTATTTGGAAACAGTAGGCTGGCTTTTTTTTTTTTTTTGGCATGAACTACTAAACTTTAAATCTGCAAAATCTCGAAGGAGACAAGTTTTCTAGTCCCTGATGCCAGTTCTCAACTATCCGTTGTTCTTTTTACCCAGCAACATCAAGAAAGTGCAAGTGTCATTACATGTATCCTGTGACTACACCTCAATGATAATAAAGTTATAGTATTCATGTTACCTTTTGCCAAAATACACTATAAGATAACTATAGTTATTTCCTATTCTAGGCATAGGGGAAATTAGGGCATCGCAGATAACATTCTGTGTTAACTGTTGGCTTAGGCTGCTTTTAATAATAGAAAGCCCTCTTCTAGTGTTTGAGGGAAAGTGTGGGAACGTATAGTATATTTATAAACACAGACAACAGATTGCACATTTTCCCACTAGCAGAAGTACTGTTCACAAATCAAAGGAGTTTCTCAGCCTGAAGTGTCAAATTTCCTTCTACGTGACATCGCCAGCCAAATATGACCAAGTAGTTTTATTTATATGATGACTAAGAAGTAACATTTTCAAGTTCCCTAACTAAAGAAATATGTGAAGGGAGAACAAAGTTCTCCTGACCCTAGCTTGGCATACTGACAGTACAAGAGTAGGTTCTAACAGAAAAGCCAGGAGAGTTAGAAATCAGACTGGGAGCTGGTCTCCCTTTAAGCTTTCTATACTTCAATAAAAATAAAATGCAATTGCTTTGTTATCAAGAAAAGTTCATTGACGCAGATTCTGATCTCACACTGATTTTATCCCACCATAACCGAATCACCTCTACTAGGAGTTGCAGCAGTCCTCTTGTTGTTGTTTTTGCTGTGAGCAAAGACTCAAACCTCTACTCTTATCTTTGTCTGCATATTGCATATAAAAAAAATGCAAGAAATCAGATGTAATAGTGCTTGCAACAATTGATGTCAATTATAAATGCATAACTTTATATGAGTTCTTTAATAACTAATAATTAACAATACTACTACTTAGCTCTTACCCTGTGCTTTTCATCAGTAGATCTCAAAACACTTTACAAATGGTCATTACTATTAACCCCATTTTACAGATTGGGAAACCAAGGCACAAAGAGGCAAAGTGACTTGCCCAAGGTCACCCAGTAGACCAGCTTCAGAGCCAGGAACAGAACCCATATCTCCTGAGTCTCAGTCCAGTGCTCAACAAACTCTTCTCCTGATTTGATTTGCAGCTGCTTGTATGTAGGTAAAAAAGGACCAAGACAGAAGACAGTGAGAGCTGCAGAAAAGCCAAGAGACAGCAAGAGATGCACTTGAAGTGTGGCCCTGAGTGAAAACTAAGAGAGAGACGGAGAGCTTTTTGGGTAGAGTACTGGCTGGAAAGACTGGCTTGGAATTGTGAGCAAGGAAATTGATTCCTGTTTGATGCTACTCTCATCAGTAGAACAGGACTTTGTGTATATTCTTTGTACACAGAAGTGTATCAGATAAACACTGGACTATATTATCAACTACTTCTAATAGAAACAACCTCCAAGGCCCCAGATATTGGCTAACCACAAAGACCAACCACTGGTGAGCAGCTACTGACACAAAGAGTCCCATTCATTTCACCTCAGTTGTGTGTATGAGAAACTGCTCACCAATGGCAGCAAGGAGTTCAGAATCCAGCCCATAAATTAGTGTATGCAAATGGAGTAAGTATGTGATGGACCTGAGCCTAAATTATGCACAGCTTTGATTTCTTTAATCAATTTTAACAAATGAATCAATCCCACATAGAATTAGAATCTTCCATTTTAGGTTATTAATTTAAAATTTTCCTCATAGATCTCAGGGCATCTGAGTAGTTACAAAACCAAGTGCCCTGCCCCCTCTACAACTCCTGGAAAGAATGTTGTATCAGAAACTCCAGGTGGAGTTTACTTACATTTTTCCCTGCTGTTTTCCCATGGAAGTGTGCAACAAAGCCCTAACTGTTCAGCAAGGATTCCACTAGGTGAATATTACACCAGGGCATGTTTTGAGAATTTTTTTAAATTGTTTGTGTGGTTTTTATAGATGAATATAAAATACATATTGGAAATTGGTACATATAATAATCATTGCTTCATATCAAAAGTCAACTAAAATTACATAAGAAAACAAAAAAGGAAAGAGAAAAAATATCAATTTAAAAATGCCCTATAATGTTTAGACCATTAGAAGGAATACCATTTACCTTGGGAAACAGTTACTCTTCAATTATATTTATATAAACAGTAATACAACTCAACAGTGCAATAAGTTTTCCTCACATCTTTGTTTCAGACAGTCAACAAAGACTCTACTGTCAAACTGCTAAACCTGAACAAGTTTGACAGACAGCTCCAGCAATGGTCTAAAAGAACAAATTCTAGTTCTCTTGCTCCAAAGATTTAAAAAAAAAAAACAGCTTTGTAAAGTTATCACTAAGGCTACTCCAGTTTGTAATCTGCACTCTATAATTTTGATCACTTGAACATGACATCCACTACATGGCATCTTATGCTGCTATGGACCTCACTGTAAGACTTGTTATGCCTCATCCAGTAGGCTTTGTGTTACTTCTAACCCAGAGAGAGCTAGGCCGCTCGTCAATTTGTATTCTGGTCAAGGTCCAAATTGCTTGGTCAAGGTACAGTCAAGGTCCAAAAACCAGAGAAGATACTAAAAATATATAACAACAATGATGATAAGTAAATAAAAAGATGTTGGGGTCCGGTCAAAAGCTTCTTGCGGTCCGGATTTGGCCCACGGTCTGCCTATTCACTATCCCTGAGCTAAACTCACCAAATGCTGTCAGGTATCACTTTCTATCTCAAAAACATCCTGTTCCCAACCCCAGGGGACAGAGAAGTTGAGTATGCCAGGAAGAAGCTTTGCCAGTACCAAAAGCTACAACTCCAGCGCTCAGACAAAAAGTGGGAGGTGGAGAAAAGGCTGCTTTCTACTCATGTCCAGCTACAGAGCTTTTAAGTTGTTGCTGTTACTTCAGCTTTTTAAACATAATGAAGCAAGTGTTCTGAGCGCACTATTTCAGAACTAAATGTTCAGGGACACTGATGAGTTCTCTTAAATCTGTAAGATTGCATTACAAAATATTTAGGTTCATGCAGTTTTATCCACTTCAGGAACAATAATATATATTGAAGAGTCTGGAAGCAACAGGACCTATCTTAATGACGCAGTATTTGAAATTTCAGTTTCTGTTTTAGGGGCCAAATCTATAAATCTTTATTCAGGCAAAACTTCCATTTAAAACAGTAAAATGCAGATAGCTTTCAGATTTTAGCATCAGATTATTCCCAGTTTTTCTTTGCACATGTTTTTAGAATAAGAATGTATGAAGCTCTGTAATGCTTCATGTTTTATTCAGCAAGTAGGCTATATTTAATGTAACCAGACAAAACATATATTTCATCATTTTAATTGGAAAATCCCTCACTCAGACACCACTAGAAAAGGACTACCCAACCATGGGGCTCACAGGCTGCAGGAAGCCCATAAATCTGTTACCACGGGGGACCTGGCATTGTATTCAAAGCCACTTTTAAGAGCCAGAATGGTAGGCTGTGTGGGGAGCCCCATAAAACTCTTTAATAGAAACAGTGCACCTCTACTGGGGCAAAAAGTTTGAGAAGCATGCCAACAGAATATATAATATAGTTTGCCAACAACAAACAAAACCCAGCTCAAGAATACAGAATTGCTAGTAGCTCTAAAACAAGTCAAATCGTTTTGTGTATTGCTATATTTGGTAAAAGAATTAAAATTTAAGCAGTCACAACTCAAACAGTGACATATCTTGTCAATAGAAGAATTTCTATTGACATCCCATTTCTTCCCCTAGAGCAGAGAAGGCAACATAAGTATAACTTTAAAAGATATCATCACCACTCTCTTGTCTCCTCTGATGTTCCTTTCACTTTTAAAGTATGTATTTTCAAAAGACCTCTTTCGAATACTAAAAGGAATTGCTACTGAAAGTGCAACAGGCTGGCAGGCAGCAGCAGGTGTATGGAGCAGTGGCATATAAAAACACATCAGTAAGAGATTAGTCTAGGATGAATTTCCTAGACTATATGCAAGAGAGGCAAAACAAATCTAATAGGGAAGCAATGACTATCCCTAGGTACTCAACGTCTCATCCCTCTCTTAATAAATTACTCTTGAAGGAAAAAAATCAAATATAATTAGCAATAAGGAAACCCAGACCAGACAATGGATTTAATTACATTTTCCGTTCTCTGTTCCATTAATTTCTAATATAAGCACCTTTTTCTCATAAGCAAAAGCTATATAACTTTCTATTAACTATTATCTACAATGTAGTAGCATTTACAGTCTCGTAGATAATTTTGAAACACAGGGGAAGACATAGTCCCTGGTTCACAATATAATTAGAGATGAAACCAATGACCCAACTGTTGATTCACAGCTTTAATTTGCATGGCTGTATAACAAGCAATAAATACAAGGTCAATATTCAGCTAAATGACACTTTTACAATTATAAGTTACACCATTTTAGTACTATAGGTCATTTTTTATAACTGAAAATAATATCAAACCTGGAGGACCAGGAAGCATATTTTAAAGTCATTTCAGTATCTATTTACAGCAACTATACTTATCTCTACTTTAAAAGACAAGAAATAATATGGTCACTAGGGAATCACCTGGTTCAAAATCAGACACAATATGCATCCACAAAAGAAGGAAGTTATTACATTCACCTTTCCTTGTTGTTTGCTATATGTCAATCCCAATGCATCCCCTAGTTTTCTATTACACAGAAACAAAAATTGCCTTTTCACACAGAAACAAAAGTTGTGTTTTTATAAAATGGTTAATCACTTCTTTATGACTGAGTAGACAGTTTATATTTTCAGCAAAGGGAAAAAACTTCTTCTAATCAGACCCTTTTCCCTACTGAAAGTCTGCAACTCCACAGCAAAAGTAACTAGTACCCACTACTGCTATAATTCACTGAAAAATGCTACATTAATCCCCCCAGAGCCACATTACTCTAAATCCCAAGTTAACTCTAGCCAGAACTGCAGTTTACAAGTTATACTGAAACAATATGAGATTACCCTATTAACGTTGTATATACTGTACTATATTACATTCTAAGTCACTAAAGGCCAAATAGTGGTTCTGCTTTCCAGGATAATGGGACTTACTAGATACCGTCCATCAAGAAATCATGCTTGTCGTGGTACTGGAATTAGTAAAAAACCATCACTGTAACTTTATGGTGATGACTGAAAGATGATTGAGATCTACTGCCTATAATTTCAGGGACACCCTCCCAGGGAGAGAGAACACTTGCAATCTGACCAAGATGTAGGCAAGATCAAAAGAGCATCTGAATTTCCTGGTTTGGGGAAAGGAAATTAGTAAAATAATTCCATGTCTCAAAAAGAAGGCATACGACTATCAGTATGCAGTATAATGGTTACTGCATTGAGACAAGACAGAGATAAATTTGTTTCCTAAAACAGGACACCTGAACAAATGATTTTATCCTGACATGAACACAAACTAAGAACTCCAGATTTTACATGCTAATATACCCTACTTCAAAGACTTCCTTAAAACACATCAGGAGCAGGAAGTCCAAAGGGGGGGGGGGGGGTTTCTGACACCAAGCAGATTTCGTGCCAAAGGACACAGGATTCACAAGCTATGGTGCTGGAAGGACAAAAAGGCTATGAGATAATAACAAACAGTAAGAAAAAAATAATGTTCACATCTTTGGCTTTTATAATTTCTCATTTTTGTAAGAACAGAGCTTTATCTAGCTAAACTGTTATCTAGTGCAAGACAGGATAGATTTTATACCATTTTCCATTTGATTTCCTATCACACCCCTCACCAACTGTTTTAATTGTTTAGAGATATTTGGGTCTGATATCATTTTGGCGTACTTCCAGGAAGTCCCTTCTTGGAAAGAAGGAAAATGAACTCATGACCTCTGACAGAAGGGGCACTCAGTCAAAGGACTAAGGACTTGTCTTCACTGCAGAGTTAACTCAAGATCCATCCACACACAAAAACCCATGTGGTAATTTTAACTCAAGTTGGCTGGCCCATCACAGTGTACACGCTAAAGCTTGAGGTAGCATAACTCATCAGCCGCAAACACAATCACTCTGCACAGCGTAAGTGTTATTTTGCAGTGTTGCTGCTCTCACTCGAGCTCAGTTTACTTGAGATGATTTTGCTTGAGAGACGATAACTTAACTCTGCAGTGAAAACAAAGCCAAAGGCAAAAACAGTTTGTGCCCCAAAGGCACTGCCAAAATGTTTGCTACCATCGGTGAGGTACATAAGGAAATTTGGTGACTGGAAGAAGCACAGAGGACTGAAGCTGACAAAAACATAGACTTAGCAACAAGCTACCATGTAAAATTATTCATATGCCTATTGTGGCCAAGTTAGCAATGCTGTGGGAACTGTAACTCCCTATATGCACTCACTGCTGTCAGGTAGAATAGTGCATGCTTGCACAGATAATCAGATATTAAATTACATCAACAGTGCTAATCTTTGAAAACAGAATATTAATAAGATTAAGAGTTTAAAACATTTGTATATTACAATTAGTGGGTCAAATTCAGTGGTGACAAATAGAGGTGTACGTCAGACACTAGGAAAAAGCGTTCTTTATCGGGTTTACAGATAACAGTGTAATTTAAACATAGACTTAACATTCATAGCTGCTGCTTAACATCTGGAGGAATGTCTGTTTTAAAAACCAACGTTATAAGGGAGCATTGCACAACTTTAAACAAGCATGTTCTCTAATTGATCGGCAACGTAACAATGAAACAAAGTTAACCAGGACAACTTTAAGTGAGGAGTTACTGTACAACTTTGCCACCTAATTTATGACCAGTCTGCAATCAATATACTATTTATCAGCACACCACTGTTTAATCATCACTGGATTTGGACTTTAGTATTGAGAACAGATCATATTGTGGGGGAAAAAAACTGCTGCTTAACATCTGGAGGAATGCCTGTTTTAAAAAAGATTAGTCATATTATAGCCTCTGGTAACGCTGCATGTTGCTAATGTTTAATTTTTAGTCCCATAAATTACTTGGCCCTGCTGACACCTGGTTAAATGATTCACATGGTCAGAATCTCAAAATCTCTGGTTATAACCTGTTTAGGAAGGATAACGTGGTTAAGAGGCTGGGGTGGCTCTCTTCATTAAAGACACTTTCACCTGTTAGAGTTATTAGTAACTCTGAACCACAGAATCTTGTGTACATGTATCTATGGAACTATGTACTAACTAACAAAGCTGAGGAGGTAGTACTGGTGAGTGTCTGCAAAAGACCACCAAATCAAAACAGTTTGAATTACTTCTTACGCACCTACCTGTAATGTGTAAAAAAAAAGAAAAAAGGTATCAATTTGGGAGGCTTCAATTTGGGTAATTACAAGTCATTTACCCTGACAACTCTCCCAGATAAAATAATGGAAAAGCCAATATGGGATTCAATTAATAAACAAATCAAAGAATCGAAATATAATTAATGCCTGTCAACATGGTGGTATGGAAAACAGGTCTTGTCAAGCAAACCTCATGCCATTCTATTATGAGCTTACAAGTTTGGATGACAAAGATAACTGCATAGATGTAATACACTTTTGTAAGGTGCTTGATTTAGTACTCATGACATTCTGATTAAAATAGCACTAGACAATATCAATAAAGCACACATTAAATGGATTAAGAACTGGCTAAGTGACAGATGTCAAGAAGTAGTTATCAGTGAGGAATTATTACCAAATGCTGGTGTTTCTCATGGATCTCCACAGAGTTCAATATTGGGCTCAATGCTAATTAACATTTTCATTAATCGTCAGGAAGTAAATATAAAATCACTGCTGATATTTGTGAATGACACAAAGGTTGGAGGAGTAGTAAGTAATGAGGAGGACAAGACAGTCTTACAGAGCAATCCAGATTGAATGAGCCCAGCTTACCAAATTAACAATACAGCCAAATGAAAAGTTAGACATTTAGAGACAAGGCATGTTTTATCCATATATACAGAACTGGGGACTATATCCTGGTAAGCGGTGACTTTTAAAAAGATGCAGGCGTCATAGCAGACAAGCAACTCCACATGAGCTCCCAGTGCAATGCTGTAACTAAAAGGGCTAACACAATCCTTGGGTAAATAAACTGAAGAGTAGGATTAAGAAGGTGATAAAGGAGACCTCTGTCTATGGCTGCATTCAGTGCTGATGTCCATGTTTTAAAAAATATGTTGAAAAAGTAGCAAGGGTGCAGAAAAGAAAAGTACCACAAAAAAAGATCTGAGGATTGGAGAAAATACTTTACAGGGAGAAACTGAGAGAAGTCAATCTGTTTAGTTTATCAAAAAGACAAACTGGAGTTGACTTGATTACACAACGTATGTACTTTCACATGGAGAAGACAGCAGGTATTAAAAGGTTCTTTAATTAGGTGAGATAAGAATAAGACCACTTGGCTGGAAGCTGAAGCCAGGCAAATGAGAAATAAGGCACTTTTTTCAATAGTGAGGGTGACTAACGACTGGAACAAACTACAAAGGCAAGTGCTTGATTCTCCATCTCTTAACGTCTTCAGAGACTGGGTACCTTTCTGAAATACATGCTAAAGCTAAATACAAGTTATGCTTTAGCCAAACACAAGTTACTAGGCTTAGTGGTGGGGTAACTGGGTGAGATTTAAAAGCCTGGGCAATTCATGAGGTGAGATTATATCTCATTAGATCCTTTCTGCCCTCTAAGTTCAACAAATCTATAAAAGATGATGTAAAAGAAACTGTTATAAGTTAAAGATGTTGGGATTCAGTGCTGATAGCAGCATATTCACTTTTATACAAAAATGTTAATAAAAAGTAAAAAGAGGTAGAGAAAAATAAAAGCAAACAATCCTTCACCTTCCCATGTTAAATTATCTTGAACTGTTGTGGACAGGTTGAATTGCTGTTTTCATCCTATCAGTAATGAAGTATAATATTATGTACAGTACAACATGAAACCGATAAAATTATCTTTCTTAAATAAGTTAGCAGTGGTACTGATCGTCTGATATAAAGCCAGAGAACAACAACAACAAAACAAACCAACCCTGAGACACTAAAAAATTTCATTAACGAAAAATTAAAATAAGTGCAATTGCTCTTAGGCAAGATATAATGTAATCATATGTTAAACAAGTGCCAGTATGTCCCAAGTAAATTGGATCACCTTTGCAAGTAATTTAACTGTGGAAGTAAAGTTAACTTATCTCCTGATGTACTCAATGGTTGGGAATACAACTAGGAAAGGCGTATCAAGGAAGACTGGGTTAGAGGATAAGGATGAAGACTCAAGCGGAGAAGGTCACCAAAAAAGAGGAAGGCCAGTTAGCAGGATATGCTGGGAGGAATGGCAGGACTGAGAACAGATTGTTCAGAAACAGAACCCACAAGATTTTATGAACAGCAGCACAGGGAATGAATCATGGGAATGGTCTGAGAGGGAAAGGGAAAGCATCAGGAACAGAACTGTTTTTTCCCACCTGAACTAATGAACATGGGTTCACAACCCCATGAAGATTGAGAAGGGTTACAGTCAAATGAATTGGCTTCATAAATAAAAAAACATTCTAACCTTATCACAAATCCATAGGTTTGTTGAGCTAGCAATGCCTATTGTGTATGATTACGTATGTCCATATACAGGTATGTCCATATTAATATGATTATGTATGTCCATATACAGGTATGTCTACACAGCAGAAGCTGGGCACAGGCTAGCCTACCTGAGCTAGTTTGACTCCAGCACCCACAGGTAACAATAGCGGTAATGACAGCACAGCCCAGGCTTCAGAGTGGGCTAGTGAGTGAAGTATGTACCCAGGATGCATGCCAGGCTTGTTGAAGCCTGTGCTTTGGTTCCTTCGCTATTGTTACCCACAGTTGGTGGATTCAATCAAGCTCAGGTTGGCTAGCCTGTGCCCAGCTTTTGCTGTATAGAATAAGTACTCCTGTCAGCCACGATCTGAACAGAGCAGATCTCTCTGTTGCACTGCTTCCATAGGATTACCATCTGCACCAGGACATTTTTCTCTCTCATGCAATAGCAAAATATATTCCAGGGTAAGACTAATACACTTTCCACTACCTGATGGCATTAATAACACATGGGTGCTGCCAAAAATACTGGGTATGCTGCTCTGGGCAGCTTCTTCCGCTGTGAACAGCAAGGTAAGCGGGACGGGGGAGGCTGCGAGCTCCAGAGGGCACCGTGGCATCTTTACACGCTGCCCTGAGAAGCATGGTAAGGGGGGCCAGGCTTGGGCTGGGAGGAGGGGTTGGATAAGGGGGAGGGAGCAGTTGGAGAGGGTGGAGGTTCTGGGGAGGCGGTCAGGGGATGGGGAATGGGGGGATTGGGTAGGCGTGGGACTTCTGGGGGTCTGTCAGGGTGGTGGTGGATGGTGTCGGGGCAGTCAGGGGACAGGGAGCAGGGGGAGTTGGGTAGGGGGTGGGATCCTGGGGGGCAGTTGGGGTGGGGGAGGGTCCAGAAGGGGGTGGTCAGGGGAGAAGGAGCGGGGGGGTTGATGGGTTGCGGGTTCTGAGGGGGGAAGGCAGGGGCAGGATGTGGGTGGCAGGCAGATGGGGGGAGGGCAGGCGGTTTTGGGAGGCACAGGCCCTCGATACAATTTTGCAACCTCAGTGTGCAGGGCCAGCTTTAGGAAGTGCGGGGCCCGATTTTGTCGGGGACCCGTCAGAGATGACTAAAAAAAAAACACTTAAAAAACCACCTGGGGCTTATACTCACTGGGAGACGCTCCAAGTGTTTGGCAACACTCCAGCAGTGGGTCCTTCAGTGCTGCCGAAGCGCTGCCGAAGATCTGGTAGGGAACTGGTTGTTTTGATTTTGGCAGCTCATCACTGGGTGCACACACATACTATATTATTCCCACAGATACAGACACACAAAACAGGAATCAGAGAACTCTACAGAAATAAAATAAACCCAGATAAGTCTGGATGCCATGTGATATAACAGGGCTGAAAAAAAAAACCATATTTGCCCAAGTGTTTTTCTTTTAAGGAAACATGTCATTTCCTTGGGTGATTGGCCACTGCCTCTAGCCACCTTTCAGGTTATCTAGTATGAGCATTTTTTTTTGCTGGGAACTCAACACCTTGCCTTTGCTTCCTGATCCAAACTGTAGTGTTGTCTTTCAGATCAGACGTAAACCCAAGGACTTTGACCACGTGGCCATTAAATATAATGTAGCACATCTCTCAAGAGAAGGGATGCTAGCGCCAATGCTTTGGCCAGGTTTCCGCATACCTATCTTCTAGACTTTAGATTGAATAAATTATTCTTCACTTCCTGAATTTAATTACTACCTGCTATTATTATTTTATATAGATTCCCATGCAAGTCTTTGGGTCTGTTCATAAAGAAATATCAACAAATTTGTTTCTTAATAAGCAAACTTCAAAGATTCTTGTATGAAGAGTCCCAAAAATGTGCAACAATAAATTCAAGCCATGAATGATCACTGGTCGTGGCCAAAGTGCTGTATCACAGCAATGTACCCAGCAGGTAAATATTGCCTTGCCAGGGGAGGATCAACCTGATCAAGGGCCAATGGCAAATCAACAGTGCACCAAACACGTCAATATAATTTTTATAGCCCTATAAAGAATGCAGAACAAGTCTGAACTATGCAGAAAACTAGTCTGGATCCTGACTGAATAGTCATGACGGTGCAGGGTTGTCTGATCTCAGCAACATGTCTACTGATAGCATACACCTTAGCTATGAGACGCCCACAGATCTCAATCCATATTAATAAAAGTGCTGTGTCCCATGCCCCACAACACCATTCCTGAAAAAGATGCTCTTAGACAGAACCATCCTTTGGGTCATCCAGCATGCTTTGTATTGTGTCAATCTACTTACATTGTAAACAAGTAGAAGCAGCACTTAGTTTTACCAAACTTAACTTTTGGGTCAGATTTGACCTGACACAGTCACTTTAAAGCAGCGTATGCATAGTAAAGCATGTCACTAGTAAATAATCTCTACAGAGTGTGTCTGTTTCAAAATACCATTTGATTTTGTGCTTTTAGAGTAAATCACATCAAACAGCAGCTGTATAGAATTTATATGTGTTCACAGATATTAATGTTCTCCCTGACCAGTTTCCTAAACTAAGAGGGTAGTTTTATCACATACTATGAAAAGGATATTACAGAATTCAGTAAATTTGTTGAAAAATCTGGATTATTTCATGCTATTACTGTGTTCTCGTGTTTCAGCAAGATACAAAGAATTAATTTTTAACTCTATCTTTTGAATGAAATATGTTTGAGAAGAATTCTCTAGCAGATGAAAGATCTCCCAGTTTATATTTCATACTGTTTTATATAGATGAATACATGTTCCTCCTGCTGTGAGCATACCCATATATGTTGACTTAGCAAAATTTATCATTTTACATGCATGAATTATGATGTTTGCAACAATATAAATGGCTCCCACTGCAAAAGCTGCCACATTTGGTGAAATATGAAGGCAGGTGGTTTTTATATGAAAATAAAATATTATGGAACACTTAAAACAATGAGAAAACTACAAATATTTCAAGTTAAAAATCAAAAGTGTCTAAAGGCCATTTACATGCAACAGAACAGTCACCAATGACATTTTTTCCCATTATTTGATATTACGTATTTTGGTTTTGCGAAAAGTGAAGTACATAAAATTCTGAATAACTTAGATTCAATTCCCAAGAAGAAACAATACAATCCTTTCATTATACATTTTATAAAAGAATGTATTTCACAGCTCGCTTTTATGACTGGTGTCCTCAAGTAGAAAGTTAAGTCTATGAAAAAAATACAGTCTGTGAGTACTTGCACAATCTCTTGTCTGTTTACCTGCAAATGATAAAAACCTTAACAGCTTTTACAGTCCAAAGCTCATATAAACATTTATGACATAATCCCACAAGGTGCTAACTGATTTAAGGTCCATGGACTTCAAGGGGATTTGCGGGTGCTTAGTGCCTCACAAGAGGTGCTCAACATTTGGCAGGCTCGGACCCCTATAAGAGTATGCCTGGATTTTTTCTTTAATACATTTCCATCTGGATTAAATACAACAGCAGTGGCAGATAGAAAACAAGAATAAATGTGTTTAATTTCAAGTAATGCAATACATTTAATTTAAGGCTTCTGGGCCAAATCACTGTGGTCTCCTGTGTTTGAATAAGGAGGTGGGGAAGAGAACAAAGAGGCTCCTCCCCAGCACAACCATGGCTGCAAAGTCCAGGGGAATACAAAGGTTGCACAACAATGCAGGAGTGAAGGCTGGCATTAAGAAAGCACCAACTCTCTCCTTCTGACACTACACTACATTACCTCCGCTCCTAGCTACACAATATGCTCATAATCACCTGACTTTTAATATCACATTTTACAACAATCAAAATGTTTGCCTCTTTAATATTCCTCCCTACCCTGCCTCCGCCAACCAACAGGCCTCAATTCCCACAAAAACCTTTACTAAAAAACAGACGCTGGATATTTTGCAGTATATATGCCACTATTTTTGTTAACATATTCACAATCAATGTAAGTAAAAAGACAGATGAAGACTAAAATCTCACAACCAACAGGGGAGGGGGAAACTCTTTTACCTCACTCATTGGTTTAGCCTCTTAGTTATTCCTATCACTAGGAATAAAATAATGCCCTCAAATCTTGGAATGTTAATGTTTCCATTAGAACGGGCTAGCTCATTGAGATGTACAGCATTTCTGTGTTCGGTTGCAGGTGCCCTTTAAATGATCCCTTTATTACATGGCTGAATTTTTCAAACATGACTACCCACCTTATAGGAATGAATGTCTTGCTTCTGTTACAGCATTTGTTACAGCCTGAGGGCCCCTTGGGAAACTAAAGAAAATGTCCCTGATACCAGAGGTCACAGTAGTACTACAGTTGACATCTTTCACCTCACATGTCAAATGCTCCAATAAGCAACACACTTCCCAATTAAATAACTACTGACAAAAAGATCTGAAGTTATCTGTAGGCCTCCATGTAACTGATTACATGGTAGTATAAGCAAGCGGGTCACTCAGAGGTCAAATTCTAACTTACATTCCTTTACTAATTAAAATAAAAAACAATACAGAATTTGTGGATGGAAACTGATAACTAAAGCCTCAGAAAATATTCTGGTTGCTTTAAATTAAAATAAGGGTTCTCCAACTCCAACTCTAGCCTGCAACAAAAGCTGCTGTACTGCCAGCCATACTAATTAGAAGTACTTAAAAGCATTCCCATTATAAGCTTTCAGAACTGAGCCTTTTAGATGAGAGATCTCATCTCAAAATTCTATCAATAAAATCAGCAAACATGATAATGTACTAAAAATAAGACTGATGAAAGACTTTCTGCTAAACTAGTGTTCAATGTACTGTAAGTGCTATGCCAACGGGTAATGCTGTAAGCCACGAACTCATGAAACTGGAACCCAAGTGCACAAGGCCAAAGGGAGTTTTGAACTGCCATTTGCTGATTGATGCCAACTCAATTCCCTTTCGGAGAATAAATTACTTGACTTGAGAAAAGCCATTTATACCATAGTACTTTCTAGTTTACAAGTGATAAGCATTTGGAGTGACTTAGGCACTTAGTAGCCTCTCTTTCACTGACCTTCATTGCTCCTAAAAAATAATAATAATAATAGGAGATGTACCTATCTCCTAGAACTGGAAGGGACCTTGAAAGGTCATTGAGTCCAGCCCCCTGCCTTCACTAGCAGGACCAAGTACTGATTTTTGCCCCAGATCCCTAAGTGACCCCCTCAAGGACTAAACTCACAACCCTGGGTTTAGCAGGCCAATGCTCAAGCCACTGAGCTATCCCTCCCCTCTAAATACCTATGTCACTTTTGAAAATGAGACTCAGACTTCCAGGTGGATGATTTGGAAAATTTTACAGCAAGCTAGGCCAGCAATTCTCAAACTTTGTCAGTTACTCATACCTTTATCAAACATTTCTTCTGAATCATTCTCTCAGCTCATAGTGAATGTTTTCCTAAATCCAGGTAACACTGATTTATGTGTTACTGAGTTATCAACGAGTGAAAAACATTCATTTTCCATGTGTATTGACCAGACATTTTGTAATTAGACAAGTTGCCACACAAGATATTTTAAATTTGGCTCATTAGATATCATTGGGTACAGCTACACTGTAAAAAACCCACCCGTGACAGTGAGTCTCAGAAATTCCAGCTCACGCTATGGCACTGAAAATGGCAGTGTAGACACACTCATTCAGGCATTGAAACCCAGGAGAAAGGTGGGCTTAGAACCCAAGCTCCATTCCAAGCAGGAACATCTATGCCAGTGGTTCCCAGACTTGTTCCGACACTTGTTCAGGGGAAGCCCCTGGCGGGCCGGGCCGGTTTGTTTACCTGCCGTGTCCGCAGATTCGGCCAATCGCGGCTCCCACTGGCCACAGTTCGCTGCTCCAGGCCAATGGGAGCTGCTGGAAGCAGCGGTCAGTACGTCCCTTGGCCCACATTGCTTCCAGCAGCTCCCATTGGCCTGGAGCGGTGAACTGCCAATCAGCCAAACCTGCGGACACGGCAGGTAAATAAACCATTCTGGCCCGCCAGGGGCTTTCCCTGCACAAGTGGCAGAACAAGTTTGGGAACCACTGATCTACGCAGTTATTTTTAGCTCTGTAGCGCAAACCTCAGTCTATAGACTTGCGCTCTGAGATTCACAGCCATGGGATTTTTTTCTTTTTTTTTTTCAGTGTAGTTGTATTCGTGGAGACTTAAAAATCAAATGAAATTTAAGGAAAATCAGTCCACATGTTTTTAACATTACCAAGGTTTAAATTGAGAAATTTTTTGATAGCTGTGGCCAAATTCTCTCACACTCTCTGTGGGGATTCTGTAAATTAACCCCAAAAAAGTGTCAAAGTCAGCTTAAAGAGGCAGTTCCATCGGGGACCTTGAACAGGGTCTGGTTTTCTCCCATGAGTAGACAGACAGCGGTTTGTTGTTATACTGAGGTAGGAAGTTCCTGAGAAAATGAAAGAGCTACCCTGTTTTGGGGTTTGCTTTGTTTTGGTCTGTAGATCTGTGCTTCTTAAGTTTAATGATTGTAATGCTACATGGAAGGAATGCCTCTACACACAGTACCACTTTATATTATTTCAGTTAAACTAGAGCTATTGAAATAAACTGAAAAATCCAGAGTGAGTGTGTGTTTGTTTAATCTGTGAACTATTTCTTCAGCCATTTAAAATCTAATCTGGCCAGAGTTTGTATTTCTTTCAAGGTGGACAAAGACAGCAGGCTAGTCAGTTTCACATCTGTTTATAAGGTCAGTTTCTACTCAATTTCACTTTCAATTTCTCATGCACTAGCACAATGCAGCAATGTTTACAAGGTGAACACTGCAGATAGATGAAAATCTAAAAATATATCCAGGCCAATATGAATACATTTTGTGTGCAAGATTTATGAGATACTGACATACATTGGGCCATGCAAGAATGAGACCACATTTTTACAGCAATACTAATGTTCTAGAAGCATGTTTCAGACAAAGACTTTTGGGAATGGGCGCAAGCGGAAAAGCCAAGCCAAGACAAAGTGAAATACAAAGGCTAGTTAGGAGGTGGGATGACGATTGGGTCCTTCACCATAATGGGGGTCTTTCCCCTTTTGTGGGTAAACTGCTGGTCAGTCAGAAAAGCCGTATCTAATAATGTTTCAGGGTAAATCAAGGTTTGAGAACCTTATGTTTGGAAACAAGACCCCAGTCCAGCAAAGCTAAGGACAAACAAAAAGTTACTGTTCCAATCTTATTGCAATAAATTTCTGATAATCTTCTCAGTAAAGTGCTTTTATGCCTGTACATTTCTCCCAAGCTTCCAGTCCATTCAGAATCCAGCATGCAATTTTTATATACTGATACCAAGGAGCCAGAACTGAGACAGAGCAGATGCATTTTCTATGAAAATACTATCTTGCAATTTCCTAATACACCACCACTTTCCCCAGTAAAAGCCAGTATCTGTAATGAGAGACATCACAATGACATATATGAATCTGTGTCAATGACTCATACAGCCATAGTACAGTAAGACTGTGATATTGAGGGTCTGTGCCTCTACAGGCCCAGCTTTCCAGACAGTCAGCTAGCTGGTACCAGCCTAAGGTTCAGAATAAAGCAGACCTCTTGCAAACACTTTCCGCACTGTGTGATCATTGAACACAAGGACTACTATTCTCCCTCTTTCACTCTGATCAGAAACACATTACTACCTCAAAATATTTGTTAGCTGTCTCCACAATGATACCTATTGACCCTATTATGAAAGTGTCTCTTGAACACCAGGCAAAAGCCTGAAGCTGAGGATGGGAGTGGCACTAGACCAGTACCAAGAAGACAACTGAAGTTTCACCTACGGGAAGATCTCTTACACAGTGCATAAGATGGAACAGAGGAAGAACTACAATTGCCAACAGAATTAAAATGGTACAATAGGTCAAATTTAGATGAACCTGGGGAAAACATTTTTAAAATGAAAGGTACATTCAGTAAAGATATGGCTTTTTATGGTTAAGTCAACAGAAATTATAGATGGATATTTGTGTGTTATTAAGGGATTATTTTATTTTCCTGGTCCATAATACTCCTGTGTACCTAATTTACATGGATTTTGTCTCCTCAGATGAACATCACTTCATAAAAGTCAGCTTTAAATAGCAGCTTAAAATGTGCAGCCTACTAACAACCACTAAAATTGGTTTATTATTACTTCTCCCCTCCCAGAAAAGTGAACAAAGGAACTTAACATTTCATTATATTTAATATTTTCTTTTCCTCACAAATACTTCAGAGCTATACCATAGTCAAAACTGTGGCTGTTGAAAATATTAATACTAAAATTTGGACATACATGACCCATTTAGGGATGAAAATACATCCAGCTGTCATGCCACTTGGCTCAACCCCACAGGAGCTGATTTTTTTAAGGTTTCCCCAATGCAGAATCTGCAAGTATTTTTTCCTGAATCATCCCTTAAATTATATTTCCATCTTTTAAACAAGTATCATATATGTAACTGTGATTTTAAGAACTGCTGTATTGCAATAATGCAACTCTTTGGGTACATTTATTGTACCCACTATTAGTTTAAGTACCATATCTGAGAAGAAATAATAAACCTGTCTGCAGTGAATGTGAATCAGTTGTTTAGGCAACAGAGTAGTCTGTTTAGTAATGAAAAAAGAGGTTGTCCCTGGAGAAAGATTTGAGTGGTGGGGGGCAAAGAGGGAGAACTGGAGCTAACGCGTACCATAAAAGAGACAGATGCCCATTTGCTGACTCAAGAGAAGTTCTGACAAGCACTGACTACAGGATAAACACACACTTCTTTAGATAATTTTTCAAAAGGAATTCAGAAGTGACATGGAGCTAAAATGGAAAACAAATTTTTCTGCACCAAACAAATCCTACTGGTATCTGCATTTAGGGTTTCTTTTGGATTTTTTAAGCGAACAGAGGAAGTCGAAAACCCCGGAAATGGATTATTTATTTTTCAATGATGCTTTTTTCCTAGCATTCCATTGCATACACATGGAGGGTGGTTTTTAGATTATGGGGAAAACAAACAAAGCAAATATACTTTACTTGAAATGTAGTCCAGAAGTGCTAGGTATTAAGCTGCAGTGGAAAATCAAATTAAATTCTGCAACGACTATGAGGCCATACAATAGGTTTCACAAACTCTCAAAGGTTTCATACAATTCTTGACAACCTCTCATTTCTGCAAGTTCCCAATTAGTTATTTTTAATGCTTTCTTCCAAAATTTTCATGCAAACCCCATTCTGTCTTAACAATTTTGCAAACCATACAGTAATAGCAATTTTGCTTTAGCTATCATCTCAATCTCATTTCATTACTGAGAAGAAAGTGACTGTTCTTTACTCTGGCTATTGCTTCTCAGAACAGGTGTCTGCTCACTGCACTGTTAGCAACTATTGACTGGTTGCAGGTGATATTACCAAAGTCTTATCTACAGTTGCCTTTCAAACTAACAAGGAAAGAGCACCTATTTTTAAAAAACAATAACTGAAAATGGGAACTTTCACATTTACAACATGTCAATGTTTATTTCTTATGCTCAATAAAAAGGATCAAATTTGCCACCTGTCATAACTCTCCTACTCAGATCTGAACCTTAGAGTTCAGAACATGGGAAGCTAGCATGAAACCTCCAAACTTAATACCAGCTTGGATCTGATATCGCTGCCACCAACCAGAAAAATTCCAGTGTCTGGCTCACTCTGGTCTCTCCAAAACCTTCCCTGGGGAACCCCAAGACTCAGATGCCCTGAGTCTCACCACAAAGGGAAATAACCCACTTCCCTTCCCCCTCTTTACCTCCTCCCAGATTTCCCCGCCCTGGGGACCCTAGGATACTCCCTGCTTCCAGTCCTTGAAACACAAGTACCGAGAGATCAAATCTCTCTCTCCCCTCACCCAGAGGGTATGCAAAGTCAGGCTTAGTAAATCTAACACAAAGAGATTTTCCCTTTCCCCTCGTCTTCTTCCTCCCACCAATTCCCTGGTGAGCTGCAGACTCAATCCCCTTGAGCCCCCAATAAAAAAAAATCGAACAGGTCTTAAAAAGAAAGCTTTATATAAAAAGAAAGAAGAAGACATAAAATTGGTCTCTGTATCAAGGTGACAATATACAGGGTCAATTGCTTAAAAGGAATAAACAGCCTTATCCAAAAAGAACACAATTTAAAACATTCCAGCAACTACACACATGTAAATACAAAAAAACAATATAAACCTATTGTCTTACTATCCTTGTACTTACAACTTGGAAACAGAAGATTAGAAAGCCTGGAGATTCCTGTGGTCACTCTCAGAGCCCAGAAAGAGAACAGACCAAGAACAAAGGACTCACACCCAAGACTTCCCTCCACTCAGATTTGAAAAAGTCTTGTTTCTTGATTGGTCCTCTGGTCAGGTGTTGTTTGTTACCCCTTTCCAGGTGAAAGAGACATTAACCCTTAGCTATCTGTTTATGACACCACCACACAGATTATAAACCAATGACATTTCATGATGCATTTCAATCTTAAATAAAGTATGAGAGGAAAAAAAAAATTCACATCTCCCAGGCTGTATGGGTTACCAGGACATTTATCAAAATGAATAGCAAATATCAGTTTTTCTGGGAAATCCTGTTGAATAAACACAATTGCACACAACATGGAGCATCATTTTCCATATCATTAAATTGATTATCTTTTAGCTGAAATTTTTTTAAAGTTTTTCGCTAACTTCACTCCCAAAGACCTGGATAGCACACATGCAACATAAGCTGAAGCTTCGGCACTGTTGATAATAATCATAATTGGACACTTTGGGGTTTTACAACTGAGGGAATTACAGAAATGATCCAACCATACGCCTGAGTACAAAACTCAATGACTCCACCTCAGCCCAGCCCTAAAACCAACAAATGCTGCAGGGGAACCTCTGTATGTTCCTGGTGCTCTGGTAAGTAAGGAAGGACTCAGCCCTCAGTTCCTCCTGCACACGGGCTGCTATGCTCTTCACTCGCTGCCCCTCCTCTTCTGTAAAAGCAAGAGGGCTCCAGCTCAGGGCTCCCTATACCGCCTTCATCTTAAAAGAACAGTGACTCAAAGACAGGAAACAGCAGTGTCTCCAGCTTCCTCATTCTCCCTCCCATTCTGAAAATCACTGGCACCACTCCTCACTTTCCCTCCTGTTAAAGCAGCATGGACGTAGGCTGCTAAGCTCCCTGCCTTCTTTTTCCCTGAAGGGGGACATGACCACAGGTCTTGAAGTTTTACCAAAACTGGTTTAAAACCTCAGTTTGATTAAAACCTGCCAGTTCAGCGGGGCAGTCCCTCCAAAGGAGGACAATGCTGGGCTATCTGGTCTCTCTGAAAGCCAGTCCTACAGTTGTTCCTTGTGGGCTGACTCTTGTACCCTTACAGAGCCCCACTGCTGTCAATGGGGTTCCTCATGGATAGGGCCCTACCAAATTCAAGGCCTTGAAAAACACGTCACGGACCGTGAAACCTGGTCTCCCCTGGTGAAATCTGGTGGTCTTTGTGCTTTTACCCTATACTATGTATGATCTGGAGAAAGGGGTAAAAAGTGAAGTGGCAAAGTTTGCAGACGATACTCAACTGCACAAGTTAAGACCAAAGCAGACTGTGAAAAACTTCAAAAAGATCTCACCAAACTAAGTGACTGGGCAACAAAATGGCAAACGAAATTTAATGTGGATAAATGTCAAGTAATACACATTGGGAAAAATAACCCCAACTATACATACAATATGATGGAGGTTGATTTAGCTGCAACTAATCAGGAAAAACATCTTCGAGTCATCATGGATAGTTCTCTGAAGACGTCCACGCAGTGTGCAGCGGCAGTCAAAAAAGCAAACAGGATGTTAGGAATCATTAAAAAGGGAGTAGAGAATAAGACAGAGAATATCATATTGCCCTTATATAAATCCATGGTACATCCACATCTTGAATACCACACATAGATGTGGTCTCCTCGTTTCAAAAAAGACATACTGGCATTAGAAAAGGTTCAGAAAAGGGCAACTAAAATGATTAGGGGTTTGGAACAGATCACATATGCGGAGAGATTAAAGAGGCTAGCACTTTTCAGCCTGGAAAAAAGAGGAGACTAAGGGGGGATATGATGGAGGTACAGTATATAAAATCATGAGTGATGTGGAAAAAGTTAATAAGAAAGTTAATTACTTGTTCCCATAATATAAGAACTAGGGGCCACCAAATGAAATTAATGGGCAGCTGGTTTAAAACAAATAAAAGGAAGTAGTTCTTCACACAGCTCACAGTCAACTTGTGGAACTCCTTGCCCGAGGAGACTGTGAAGGCTAGAACTATAACAGGGTTTAAAAGAGAACTGGATAATTCATGGAGGTTAAGTCCATTAATGTGTAAGGAATGGTGTCCCTAGCCTCTGTTTGTCAGAGGGTGGTGATGGACAGCAGGATCACTTGATCATTACCTTTTAGGTTCACTCCCTCTGGGGCACCTGGCATTGGCCACTGTCGGTAGACAGGATACTGGGCTGGATGGACCTTTTGCCTGAACCAGTACGGCCATTCTTATATTCTTATATGTACATACTACCCTATGTACAGTATAGGGTAAATACACACGGAAGACTATATTTCACAGAGGAGACCAGCGCTTCTCAAATTGGGGGTCTTGACCCAAAGAGAGTTGCAGGGGAGATCACATGGTTTTAAGGGGGGGTCACGGTATTGTCACCCTTATTTCTGCACTGCACCAGCAGCACACAAGTAAGGACAGCAGTACCATACCAGACCATGCCATCCTTACTTCTGCGCTGCTGCTGGTGGCGGCTCTGCCTTCAGAGCTGGGCTTCCAGTTAGCAACTGTCGCTCTCCAGCTGCCCAGCTCTGAAGGCAGCGCTGCCACCAGCAGCAGCACAGAAGTAAGGGTACAAGTACCACAACAGCCCCTACAATAATCTTGTGACCACCATACAACTCCTTTTTGAGCCATGATCCCTACAGTTACAACACTGTGAAATTTCAGATTTAAATAGCTTACTTTAAAAATCCTGTTAGTATGAAATAGACCAAAATGGACCGTGAATTTGGTAGGGCTCTACTCATGGACACAGCAGTCTCCCTATGCAAAACAATCTGCAAGACCAGGGTCTAATAGCCATAGGAAGTGAACTTTTTATGTAGTCCACAAGAAGGGTTATTAGTTGTCATAAACAGATAGCTAAGGGTTAATGTCTCTTTCACCTGGAAAGAAGTAACCTGAAACACCTGACCAGAGGACCAATCAGGAAACAAGACTTTTTCAAATCTGGGTGGAGGGAAGTTTGTGTGTGAGTCCTTGGTTCTTGTCTTCTGCCTGTCTCTCTCTCGGCTATGAGAGGATTTCTGTCTCTTGCTTTCTAATCTTCTGTTTCCAAGTTGTAAGCACAAATATAGTAAGGCAGTAAGGTTTATATTGTTTTCTTTTGTATTTACATGTGTGTAGTTGCTGGAGTGTTTTGAATTGTGTTCTTTTTGAATGAGGCTGTTTATTCATATTTCTTTTAAGCAATTGACCCTGTATTTGTCACCTTAATACAGAGAGACCATTTTTATGTATTTTTCTTTCTTTTTACATAAAGATTTCTTTTTAAGACCTGTTGGAGTTTTTCTTTAGTGGGGAACTCCAGGGAACTGAGTCTGTGCTCACCAGGGAATTGGTGGGAGGAAGAAGTCAGGGGGAAATCTGTGTGTGTTAGATTTACTAGCCTGACTTTGCATTCCCTCTGGGTGATGGATAGGGGTGGGGGAGAGATTGGCTCTCTCTCCTTGTGTTTCCAGGACTGGAAATAGAGAGGGTGGAGTCCCTCTGTTTAGATTCACGGAGCTTGCTTCTGTGTAACTCTCCAGGAACCTGTTAGTGCCTGTGTTAGTGCTACAGCTTTAAGCAGCTTTTGCCCTGGCCTCCATGTTCAGGAAACGAGCAAGCACGCACTCTCAAGCGAAAAACATTTCCGAGAGTTACCGTTGGGGCTAGGCAAATTTTGTGGTCAGCAATTTCTAGGAAACCCCCCCCCCCTCCCTGAGGGTGGTAACGAGGCACCTGTAAATCTCCTAATTAGGAGAAACCTGGCCAAAAAATTGAACACGTCATTACCCTTATAAATTGCCCAGTGTGTATGCAGTGGACAGGGAGAAAACGAAAAAAGCTGGACCATGTAACCGAGCCTGATCAACTCGAGGTCTCCCTCGGCCGCGTGTTTTAAGGAGCCTACCTGATTGCCGGTGATGATGAAACTTTCGTGGTTTGTGTGTGTGAGTATGCCTAGGTGCTGATTTTGCTATTTTTGTTAGCTAACTGAGTCTGTATCGTATTGTAAGCCGGAGTCTCACGGCAAACTTTAGTTGTTTTATTGCATTTTGCTTTTATTTAGATGAGTAATTGCATTTATGCTTAATAATAGCACCAACAGCACCCTTACTAACCCTTGGAAGGACCTGAATAACTACTGGGACCTAGAGAGGTACCAGGGTCAGCTTCTGTTTGTAATTGCAGTATTTTTATTATTTGTTCTGGTTTTATATTGTAAGCCCAAGTTGTAACTAGTATTGAGTTGTTCCTTATCCTCACCTGTGACCCATTCAATAAAACCTCAATTTTTAACCCCACGACTGATTGTTTGCGTTATCCCCCTTGCTACCTTCGGGGCACTTGTCACCCCTCCCGAGGGCATCCAGTGATCGAACCTCCGCCCTATCCCAACACTCATTACCCGGTAGATAATGGGCACCTTGTGACCATATCGGTGGAGCGAGGGGCGAGAGTAATCAGTAATCAACAGAACCCAGGGAGGGAACACCTGGAAGGGAGAAGGGAAGGGAAATGGTTTATTCCCCTTTGTTGTGAGACTCAAGGAATTTGGTCTTGGGGTCCCCAGGGAAGGTTTTTGGGGGGACCAGAGTGCCCCAAAACACTCTAATTTTTTCGGTGGTGGCAGCTTTACCAGGTCCAAGCTGGTAACTAAGCTTGGAGGTTTTCAAGCTAACCCCCATATTTTGGACGCTAAGGTCCAAATCTGGGAATAGGTTATGACATTAGTGCTACTGTGAGAGTTTTCCCTCCCTTCCCAAATTAGATTAAACCAATTTCCCAGTCTACATGCTCAAGCTAGGATTGCATGGAGACAGGAGAATGGATGTTAGAGAATTTTTCTAACTATGCTGGTCACCAATTTTATAAGGTACATAATATTTAATGGTATGAGCATTCTGCAGTTTGATCCTGCAGAACGCTGAGGTCTGTGGGAATAAAAAGTGCTCAGTACCTCATAGGATTGAACTCTGTAATAGCTGTAGAGCCTAGCGACAACAACTGTGTTAAAGAATAACATCAGCTTTAACTCTAAATGTCTTTGCTCTGCTGTTGAAGGCAGAATCTTGATATTATTTTAAACACAGTTATTTTATAGTCAACATAGTTGAAACTCAGTGTATTTCTGACTTTTAAAAATACTATTTTAGAGATGAGCAAAAGCATGAATTTTATCTTTTGACTTTCTATCACAAACAAGTACCTATCATTCAGATTAAACATAGGCACTGCTATTCCAATTTACTACTGTTATCCCAGCTATTTCCCTCCCCTGCCCCCGAACCACTGCCTCTCCACCCCCCTTTAATGGCTGCAGGGTAAAAATACACCTTTAAGCAGACTGACGTAAAACTGTACACAAAGCAAGCAGTGAATAGAGTTGCGGGCCTGATCTACTACACTGTAGTGTCTTTCTAAAACTGTGCATATAGCTCAGCATGGAATGTTATGATTGGATATGCTACAGGTTTCCAAATAAAAATCTTTGTTTTCATTCCAGTCTGTTTATATAAAGGTTCTGAATATTACAACTGGCAGGTTATTTCTAACCCCCATTTTCTCTTTCCCTTCCACAACCCATATCCCTCCCAAGCCAGCCCACACTCTGAGCCTGGAAAGTAACAACCTGTCATTCTCCAGAGCTGTTACAGTAAAATATCTGGCAATAAATCACCAGTACTGTACATGCAAAGTCATAACTGTGAATCATAACTGGAGCAGGCAGGAAGGAATGGTTAATTGTATGTAAGTCCTATCACAACTGGGCATGGCAAATTTAGTTACTGCATCATCATTCGGCATTCAGGAGAAATTGGCCTGATTAACTTTAGCTTCAGTAATGTTTGTAATAAATTAGCCAGTGATTGCCTGCCTGAATCTAATACAGGTCACTAAATGGCACCCAAATTTTCTTACAAAACAATCTGTGAAGTATAAACTGACAGTTTCTTGTATTGTTATACATCATCACTTATGTCACACCACATATATCGGGAGACACAAAACACAATTCAGGAAGGATAAAGAATTAAAATTTCATATATGGTCTTTGGAGCTGGGAATGTCTTTTTGTTCAGTACCATGAAGCAGGACAGTAGGGTCCTAGTCCATGGCTAGGACTCCTAGGTGCTACAATAACCAATGAGAGTCAAAATTTTTGTATCTACTCCCAAGATTTTCAATGCAGCGCTAATAACATATTCCTAAATGATGTGAAATGTAAGATATTTTGGGACCAATCTTGGAACTAACATGAGTAAGGGATGCAGGATCAGGTACAAACAAATAACTAAGAGCTGAACTGAACCCTGCATGACTCCCACACCACAGCAAGAGAAGAAAACTCTATTAAACCCTGAGCTAGGATAGCATGTAGAATGCACACAAAGTGAGTCCAGTCACTGGAAAGGGAGTAGGCTACCCGACAGAGTCCAGTGGGTTCTGGCTAACAGGTGGCAGATACAACATGAACCAGAGAAGTTGTTTTGTGAAGGGCAATCAGTAATGAGTCTTTAGTAGCTGTTATGTTCATGGCATACAGACAAGAATGTAGATAAAAAATATAAAACTCTTTCTGGAAGGTAGCAAAGTAACATTACTTTTATTCTTAGAATCCAGAACACTTAATAACCAGAAAGAAAGACACACAGAACAGGCTGCTCTGCAAAGCAGAGAGGAACAACTCATTCACTCACCCCACCTTGTTCTAGGCTGGCTTTTTCCAAACTAACTGTGTCTCTCAAATTAGATCTCATGCTTCACTACAGAGCACTCCAGCCTGTAAGCAAGACCAGGAAACATCCATTACCCATTCTTTAAGCAATAGCTTGCAATTCCAATGCAGTTCTCAATACACCACAGTAACATTTGTAAAAATATATTTAAAAAGTTAAATAAATAAATATGGCACCGCATGGAATGTAAATTATATACATTTGACTTCTTAAGGCCTGATTCAGTGCCCAATGAAGTCAACAGGAGTCTATTAATTTTATGGGCTCTGAATCAGGCCCTAGGGCATTAAATGTTTTAAAAAGCAGCAGGGGTTGTTGGCAGGGTATTTACCATGAGTGGCCCTCAGATCTGGAAGGCACTTCCCACCCTGTGGTACAGGAGAACCAAGATACCCAACCTGCAAAGCTCATCTGTATGTTTGGGCTTTAGACGAGAGGCTGGATTGAGAAATGTGGAGTGTGTGTATAGGTATGTGTATGGGGTGATTATTACTTTTGGGATTAACATTATTCTTAATCTGGGTTTCTTTTCATTCATTACATATTTCTGGATTTTTAAAATCAATTTTGTATATTTTACATAGTAGCAAAGTGCCTAGAGTTGTTAAGAGAACACACTTTAAAGAAGTGCAACTATAAAAGATAAATACTTTAAAAAGTCTTTTACAATGCTTTTAGGGATATTTTCTATGCAGTGTTTTATAAACTAATTACTTCCCATTTCCATCTACAGCACATTTTTCTGTTTTCACTTTAAGACACTTATTTTCTTTTCCCCACTCTTTTGAATGAAGATGAAATCAACATGACTACTTTTGATTATTACTTCAGTATATTTCTAAGGTTTGATGCAACAAGCCTTACATAACTGTGCAGTTGGAAGGAATGGAGTAAGCAGCTTCCCACCTTTGTATAGCCAGGGTAATGACCAATCAGAATTGCAGTCCTGCAGCCCTATAACAAGGTCACAGTGACCCCTTGCCCCCTCTCGGTCCCTTGCAATCCCATCATGAAGAGTATCCCTTTTGGCTGCTATGGCACACTTGTGCAGGGTATCATTTTAATTAAATTTAACTTGCTGAGAACCCATATTCATACAGGCCTTGAAGATTCAGAGAAGAAATCACCCTGAGATGCTGAATAAGCCTTTTCCCCTATAAGGGCGTGTCTACATAGGGACTAGAAGGAAAACTAATACAAATTAACTAAAAGTGTCCATTTGAAGTGGCCTTAATTTATGTTAGGAGAATTTAACTAAAACGAATTAAGGTTACTTTAATTCTGAATGAGTGCGTCCACATAAGGCTTTAATGCAGCTTACCACAGTTTAAATTCACATTTAGTTCATTTGAATTAGTTTTCCTGCATGTACCTGTGTAGACAAGCCCTAACTTGTCCAAAATAAAATGAATTGCTGCAGGAGAGTTAAACCTGTTTTCTTATAGAAGTCAGTCAATATATTGTTCTCCTCTTCCCCCTTAATGAGGCTTTTCTTTGTCCAAGACTAATAGAGACGTCATTAACCATTTGTGACCTATCAAAAACTGAATTTCTGATCACCATACCCTGCACACATGTAAAATTAAGAAGTTGTCCCAGATACAACTTTTAACACATGCAATATCAAAAGATGTAACAAGTCATACGTTTTCATTTGACTACTTAAAACTAATGTTCCCCAGAAGTTGCTTATAGCAGAAAATAATGTAAATAGAAATGTTACCTGAACATTTTATTTGAAATTGCCAATTCATTAGTAAAGTGCTGAAGATCCAAGTCTGCAATTTACATTAACAGTTAATTCTTCAATCCATAATTCACATATTTCTTAATCCAAACAGCAATACTTTTACCTCTGTTTTAAATCCACAGACCTTAGGGCTGAAAGTGTCCAGGTGTGCCATCTGTATTTGTATCCTATGCAAGTATTTATATTGTAAACTTTTCAAGGCAGGGGCCTAGTACGCATATTTGACTGTAAAATGCCATGTACAGACTTAGACCTGGTCTGTACTGGTCCACACCCCTGAGTGCTGTAGCTATGCTGACCTAGCCCACTGGTAGAAGCAGCAAGGTCAATGGAAGAAGGATTCCGTCAACATAGCTACCATTGCTCAGAGAAGGGGTGGTCCTGGAACAATGGTAAATCTGCTTCCACCACTGTATGCTGCATCTATATTAGGTTATGCCAGCAGAGCTATGGTGTCATAGTTACGCTGCTATAGTCCCCATAGTATAGACAAGGCCTTGGTACAACCTAACTAACTAGTAGTAATAGTAATAATAAAGCACTGGAAAAGCTTAAAAAGCTCAACCGTGTAGCACTTCTCAACAATATCAACATACAAAAGTAAAGCTATTTTGCAAACCACTAGAAGTGGAACTTCTGTACTTTTGTCCAAGAGCCAACAGCTATCTATTGTACACATTGTAATGCTTTATATACAATCTTCATTTTCAACCTTATGAGTTTCTTGGCAAGGAGTTCTTTGAGGATTTCTTGAACAATTCCAGTTTATTTTAATGAAAAGGAAAGAGAATCTCTCAAATTTTATACTTCTTAGGTCTCCTAGATAAGCTTATTATAGCTCTCCTGACAGCTAGTCGATAACATTCCTGCAAAAAAAATTTTTTTTGGCTTGGATTACAGCGTTTCCTTTATGTGCCTATTAGGATCATGAACTGAGAAGGAAAGTTTTTTGCTAAGTGGAAAACTCTAAAATTGGAGAAGGTGCTCTAATATAAAAATCCAGCTTCACGAATCTTTTGATATTTCTTATGCTGGGGGACAGGCAGATGGGTGATTCTGGCCATGCAGCTATCACAAAATGATTCAAGATTGCTAGTTAAACTTCCTTTCTCTTGGATACCACATTGCCTTCTGCTGATTCAGTAAGCCTGCTGCACACAAATCCATATATGCTCAAGCGATGTTTTACTGCTCATGTCAGGACGCATTGGGTTTCACAAGTACTTCATTTGAGCTTTGACCCACTAACTGTTGATGTGAAGCATTCTTATCAAATGGTCTTACTGCTCCAAAGGACAGGCAGATGTTTTTAGGATTAAGAACACAATACAGGCCTTTAACCAGTTCACAGGCAAAATCTAGGGATAGGAGAAATCCATTCGGAAGTGGTGTGCGTACAGTAAGAAGCTGTCATAGAGTACCCACAGAAAACAGTCCAGAAAATAAGACTTGCGTCTTGTCTATCCATGCAGCAGCACACGGGGTACATGTAGCTACACACTAAAGTGAAAAGCAGACTGCAGCCATACTGCGATATGTAACTACACATGTCAGTGAAAGGCTCTGCCAGGGGAGAGGAAGCACAGAAAGGCTCTGCCAGCAGTGACCTGCTGGAGCCTTTCCCTACTGCCAGAGCCTTTCACTGTGGTGGGGAAAAGACTCTAGCAGTGAGGAGGCTGTGGGACACACTACTAAAAACAACAGTGCAGACGTGGGAGACACTACTTGGGCACGTAGAGAGTTGTGTACGGTCTATACTCCATGGTTCTGGCATGTTTATACTCTACTTGCCTGAGCAGTCCCACATCATCTACACTGTTTTTGATATTCATGCTAGCTGGGAATGCAGGGGCTGTACTCTACACACCACTGCAAATGTAAACATACCGTTAGTGCCAAAAAACTGCGAGGGAATTTATGGATATTCCTTACCAAAGTAACAAACAAACATACAAACCCAAAAAACACATATTAGAAGAATGTTAATGTGAAGCACTCAAGAGTCCGGAAATAAAGTTAAGGTTCCCCACACAGCTTTTGTTCAGATGAAGGCTGTCTTTAAATTACACCAAAAAGACGAATGCAATACATGTGCACAAGAGCGCAGAGTTAAAGCTGTACATACAACCTGTATTTTGTTATTTTCTCACCTTCCCTTTTCATTCTTAACACCTTTTCAACGTAGGTGCTTCATGGAATTTCCTACACTTTTAAAAAGAAAATTAACTAAATGAAATGAAAGTGCTCTGTTAGGAGCTATACAGGCAATGCATAAGAAAGAGTCCTTGCTTCATTCCAGGCACACCTTTCTGTATCATATACAACACGGATCCCTTGACCCCTGCCTTCTTCCACACTCACCTATACTTATTTTCTGAAGGAGATAGGGCTCTGTCTAGGACTTCTTTACTAAGCAAGCATAAGGAGGTCAAGATGCTTACACTACACATGCCAATAGAATGTTGGCAGGCTGTTGACAGACCACATTAAAGGAATTCAGTGCACACGCCCAAAGTCCTTTTCACAAACTCATATAATTTTCACAAATTGCAACCAGACCAATGAGCCACACACACCTGTGAGTTAGGGATTATCTCCCTGCCAATTCAGAAGTATAAATCAAACCTCTGAAGCACTACAGTCATTGAAAAAATAGGCTGCAATACAGTTATTCTCATAGGAAACATATTTTTTCACTCTTTGTTCTTAAAAACAACAATCCCAAAGCAAAACACACACACACACACACACACAGTTGAAATGTTTTTGCTCAAATTTACCAAAATACTAATTCTTGGGTTGAAATTAAAATTGCCAGATTTCAGCCCAAAAAAGGTAGAAAATCAAAAAAAATCATAATAAGAAGCTGATAATTGCTACAATGGGAATGCATTTGTAACTATAAGCATCAATCCAATTTCAACAAAATAACTAAACTAAAACAACAAAAGGAAAATTAAGTGCATCATGCAGAAACACAAACCTCCAAATATCCCAACACACACAAAAATGACTTCACCACCTACATATTTAGCTGCCATCGTTATCATGCTAGAGTTGTTCCCAGGGGATTGGGGTTTCCTCAAGATCTCTTCCATTCAGTTCCCCAAGAAGTCAGTTCAGCTTCAGTCTCTTCATTCAGGTTCCTTTATTTGGCAAACATGTATGCCTGCCTAAAGGATAGCAGAGTGCTAGCAAAAAATGAGCATAAAGCCTCTGCCATCTTTTGATGTTGACTGTCTGACTGGTTGTATGCAGTGTTGTTGTAACCATGTTGGTCCCAGAATATTAGAGTTAAAAGATGGGTGAGGTAAGATCTTTTATTGGAGCTACCTCTGTTGGTGAGGGGGAGACAAGCTTTCAAGTTTCACAGAGCTCTTCTTCAGGTCTGGGAAATGTGCTTAAAGGATTTATGATCATTTTTTGCTAGCACTCTGAGATCCTTTAGGCAGGCATAGACAATCTAAGCCAACTGCAATACCTTACTCACCTAATTTTACTAGCCATGAGATTCATGGACTGAACTGTAAGATCTCCCCAACCAAACCCCCTAATATACACACGGCATCTCTGAGAAAAACTTACCAAAACTCAACAAGACACAATTCTGGACACAGGTTTGCCCCTATAAAATGGTGTGAACCTGATCTGTCTTGTTCATGCAGAAAACTGGTCTCTCACTCCTTTCAAGCCTCATGGCCTGAAGTAACACCCCCAACTTAATGTAAATGCCTGATGGTTTTAAAATTAATGAGTTATAAGAATGAATTGATACAGTGGGCAAATGTAAAAAGTGCATTCCAGTTTTAGCGGTCTTACCAGTTCTAGTGATATTCCTTATACTTAGATAGGGAATACTGTGCTTTTTAAGCGTACCCACTGTATTTAACTGTCAAGCGATCCGTCATGCCAAAATGAAAGTGACAATTATGTAACCAAAATCACATTCAATAGCCTTATCTGACATTCGTAATATGCTTAGCCTGCTCTTTTTGTATATAAAACCAAGTTGAGGGTTAACAACAACAAAAAAATATTAAACATATGACCATACCATTCAACAATTATGCAGAAAATGGCATAGTATTTTGTGGGAGGGATATTCACCAATATTTGCAGCCACATTAACAATGAATAACTATTTTTACTGGAGCTTCACATGCAAGTTCTCCATAATATACTTATCTTGTCTTCTTAATGGTTGTCCTTTTTGCCTATGGATGTGTGTGTCTAAAAGGGAAACTTTGATGTGCCAGTTTACCCATATGCAAAATTACTATAATATTTACCAGCATCACAGAAGTGCCAGGTTTAGTGGAAAGTGCTTTGAGATCCTGAGATGAAAGACTCAATATAAGAGCTAAAAATATTATCTTTTATGTGGTTTGCTGGCTGGGTGACCTGCACAGTATTCTATTCTATAGACTTCAGAATTGTGTGGTTATGTACTTAGGCACTGATGCTGAAATCCAGTGCACACAGGTTGAACACTGTGCCTGAGTGGATCTCCAATGAAACCACTGGTCTCCACACTAACATAGTGCACCACAAATTCAAGACTGGGGCTTTATGTAGAGCAGTACATATCATTAATACATAAAAGACCAGAGGCTAGACCCCCTCAGCTGGTACAAATTGTGCACATGGAGCTATGACAAGTTACAGTAGGTAAGGATCTGCCCCCAGAAATCTGAAGAGCTGTAAAAAGGTAATGAGACTTTGTGCTTTAGAGAATCCCCTCCTATGATTCATTCTATGTTACTTTAATATATATCATTTTTTTCTGGTCACTAATGATGTTTGAAGTAAAGTCATTATCCAACCATTTTTGCTTCTTTTTTTCTTCCTTTTTAAAGCTGATGCTGCCAATTCAATACCAAAACCCACTTATGAAAGACTCATTGCAAAGGTTAGTCTAATTGTTGTGGAGAAAAATGGTGAAAGAGAAGATATATGTGTTAATGTCAAAGAAAAGATTATCTGGGCCTAATACACTGAAAAAATTGTTAAAGAATAGTTTAGCCATATACCAAGATCAGTGAAACCTAGGGTGATTTGCAACATGCAGTATGTGTCAGATGCTCACCTGAAAGCTACTTGAGGCTTTCTTTAACTTACATTGTGCATCCCAGACCAAACCTTTTGGGAAAGAAGTATACAGGTAGCATGCTTATATTCTGTTCTTTCCTTCATTTGCACACTTTACTTTGCGTGCCTGTCAACTTTCCCAACAAGCACCACACAGTACAGCCAGGGTGGGAAATACCAGCAGTGAGTTACTGAAATGTGAGAGCCGCATTACAGCAGTTTATGGATCAGCCTGAACTACGGCAGATTACCTTTCTCGGTATTTAACATACTATAACAAGAGTAGGTAGTAGCCACATTGATAGCATGTGGTTTAAGGTTTGACAAACTGCCTATGACATCTAAGTATAAAACTAACAATTTACTGTGCTGCTGTTGTTATATACTCAAAACTATGTATTATGAAAATGAGTACCTCAGGCATTTCTAGTTAAACAAATATGTATCTTTTTTACCTGGAAATGGACACTTTTCAAAAAATTATAGAATCATAGACTTTAAGGTCAGAAGGGACCATTATGATCATCTAGTCCAGGGGTAGGCAACCTATGGCACGCGTGCCAAAGGCAGCACACAAGCTGATTTTCAGTGGCACTCACACTGCCCAGGTCCTGGCCACCGGTCCGGGGGGCTCTGCATTTTAATTTAATTTTAAATGAAGCTTCTTAAACATTTTCTAAACCTTATTTAATCTACATACAACAATAGTTTAGTAATATGTTATAGACTTCAAGAAAAAGACCTTAAATACGTTAAAATGTCTTACTGGCACACGAAACCTTAACTTTGAGTGAATAAATGAAGACTCGGCACACAACTTCTGAAAGGTTGCCAATCCCTTATCTAGTCTGACCTAAGGTAGACAATTGATAATATTGCAAATCAGTTTCCATTCTATCTTTTCCCCCCCAAACACAGACTTTTTGCAAAGTTAGTCCTTTTGCGATTAAACTTTCCACATCTGATCTCAGCAAAAACATTAGTATATCTAGAAAATTTCAGAATCCCTTTTGAGCCATTTTTTAATTATATGAATTAGAAAAAAATATATACACTTCTCAGGATTATACACTTTATATAATTTACAAACATCTATTTCTGAAATCACGTATATCTTAATGATTGAAAATACCAGACTGAGAATGCCTAGTATAAAATTTTGGCAGTTTAAAGTGCAAGTTTCCAGATAAAGACATTCCGCTTTCCTCTGCAGCATGGGGTGTGCCCCTTCGGGCACTAGGCAAAATCAGTTATTTTCAAGAAAGTGCAGGGACTGCTCCCCTTGTGCACTCAATGGAACAGTAGGTATCAAGATTATGCTCCCCCGCACTCAAAAAATTCACTGCATGGAGCAGGTAAGCTTGCACCAGGGAAACTTGTTTACACTATCAACCAGGATAGTGCAGCCTCAACCCACTCTATCCTGTCCACCAGGGAACTCAGCTGTCAATGAAGTTTGAATCTGTGACCTTCAGAGAACGCCCACCACTGGAAGGGAATCAGAAACCCACATGCTATCAGGGAAGATTATTCAACAACTGGGGAATCTTGCCTGTCTGACTCAGCCATGTACCCAGAACTCTCACTCCTCTTGCCAGTAGCACAATGCTAAGTAATACAAGGAAGAATCGTCATGAAAAATATCATGAAGGTGACAAGATAAATTTGATTGGATTTAACCATCCTAGGCTCGCAAGCTGCCGAACAGATCCACAAATTTTAAGAAAGGAACTACCCTTCTTTTGAAAATGGACCAAAAAAGATGCAGTCATTAGGCACAACAAAACTGAGTTGAAGATAGATCATGTGCATCATTTGAATTTTTCTGTGGGTTTACGCCTCAATCCTAATATTGTTTAAATCTAAATACCTACAAACAGTACTGTACATCCTGTACAGGAAGGAGGATGGTTTAGGTTTTTGTCCCACCTCTTAGTGCTATGGGGGAGATTTTCAGAAGTGCCTAATGGATTTAGGAGCATGTGTTCTGTCAGTGGGACACAATGCTTTTGAGAATCTCGGTGATTCTATAATTCTGTATTACTTTAACATACATCATTCTCTTTTGGTTGCTGTTTCAAACATTAACATGAAAGCTAATTTTTTTTTAAAGCTGATGCTTCCAGTTCAATATTAAAAGCATGTCATTACAGATTTATTGGTAGCAAGTCAATAGGGCACTTCTTTGCTTCCTCATCACAATCCTGACCACACCTTCTCCATCACACTGGTTTAAACATGAATTATAGTTCAGCAAACAATCTGTAAATCAGTCTAACTTCTGTGTATATCTTCTGCTGCCCTGAATGAGCATCCCCGGGGGTTTTAAAAGATTTTGGCCTCACTGCACTCTAAATTTTCTATCAATTTTCCTTCCCTTCTCTGAAATACCTCTGACTTTTGGTGTCACACATGGAGATCATCTGATGGCTTTGAGAGTCACACACTGACCTCAAGAGGCGAACATAGTATTGTTCACCTCAATGTGTCTGCAGAGAGAAAGATTAATCCTATTAGACAGCAAAGGTCAAAAGGTATTTTTAAAAAACTACAAGTACTATGAAAATATGAAAAAAAGAGCAAGAGATGGTAGAAAGGACAAATGAAGCTGGCCTGCTGTTTTGCTTAAGAATTACCATGGAATAGTCCTATTTAGCGCACACACAAATAATCAACTCCAGAAAATAAGCATAGAAGGCATATATACAACTATATCAAGTTCAATGAACTCTGAAATCCCAGCGACTAACATTCCTCCCATTAATATTTTGTCAATAATATTAAATATTCCCATATACCTTAACAAATGCTATTAGTTTCACCTTTGATATTTTTGAAGCTTTGTTTTCAGGTCTGAATTTTCAGCTTAAATATTTGAAATTTTCAGTATCTAGCAAAGTGTCTTTCAACTCTTATCTGTCTCACTTCACATGCATGTTTCACAAACATTGAGAACAGCTCCTCAACATTTAGTTAGAGGACTTGAAGTGCTACAACTATATAGTGATTACTCTTTCAGATGGTTATGAAATAAAAATCCAAAAAGGAAACCATCATTTATCTTAACCGAGTTAAACAACAGAAAACATAACACTTGTTTGGAAGCTCATTAGCAATGAGCACAGACATAGAGACATTCTGACACAAAACCTCTTTCAGAAGTCAGAAATAGAACACTTTCTGCATTTGTCACCTTTCAGGTCCGAGTTTCCAGCACGCTTCTTGTTATACGCAATTAGCTCCATGCCAAGATTTGGTACATTTCATAATAAATCCCTTGGCCACATTTGCTGCAGGCTTGGCAGCTGTGGAAAGGCTCTATTCATTAAGGCAGAAACCAAGCCACAGAACTTACCACACAGCACAGCTCACTTGTAGAATTCCAGCAGGCAACAAATTTCAACAGCCATCACTCCCTCCTTTCTTGCTTGAAAAAGCCTGACATATGACTGTGATTAAGTAGGATATGAAAAAGCTCCAATAACTTTTCTCTTTTTCATCCCTCGCCTCCCCCTCTCCACCTCTCTCCCTCTCAAACACCCAAAAAATACCCCTCCTCTCACAGCACTACATATTAGGTAGAACCGGGGAGGGGGGGGATTGCCTGCATTTAAAACAGTAACCATCTGTTTCTTTCAGGAAGGCTGTCTCCCCTTCTCGGGTTTCTTCAGTTTTGGAACACTAACATCATGGCACAATGTAAAGCTTGCTCTAGGCTGGGAAAGTTCTCTATGAGGCAAACAAGAACAGCAGCAGCAACCACTGGCCATGAGGCCATATGTTCAGAGACAAAGCAAGCAGAAAAATCTTACATTTTTCCAGCTGCTACTCTTCAGCATTCCAACAGCTATCGTCACAAAAGCCAGGCAAGGAGCAGTAGTACACACAAGTGTGTTTCATAGTTTTGTTGAAGAGTGTGGGGGAAAACAACCCTTACCTAGACTTTATGTCTACACTTCATCCAACCTCCCTCCCAAAGTCATTTTCTTGCAGCCTGTGCTGGGAAAATCCAATTCTGGTGCTGAAGAATTGAACAGCTAGTAACCTATGTAAAGAACTCTGATCATATTGTGTACATATATTTGAGATGTCTGGTAGAGTTGGTAAGAGTCTGTAGGGCCTCTGTTATAACGGAGGATGGGCAACATTTTCAGAAAAACTGGCTCTAATCTCATCTTTCTCTGAACAGACCCCTACCCTTTAAGGTTTGAATTGTTCAGTTAAGGAGACTGGATTACTATAATGAACTCTATACAAGTGTACATCAGAAACACATCCAGAAACTTAAGCTGCTGCAGAACACAGCAGCCCACTTGTTAAGTGGTGTCCTCTCAGTAGCAGCTCAGGTGACCAGACAGCAAGTGTGAAAAATCAGGGCTGGGGTAGGGGGTAAAAGGAGCCTATATAAGAAAAAGATCACAAAATAGGGACATCTGGTCACCCTAGTGGCAGCATGTGTTACCTATGCTCCATGAGGTTCACTGACTGACTATTGTTTTTCAGGTGGAGTTTAACCTACAAAGCCCTAACTGTCTAAGGAATTGAAGATTGATTACTGTTGACTCAGACATGCTGATGTGGCTTATCAGAGTTCCTCTTTAGTATAAAGGAAATGTGAATAGTCTTCTGGCAGAAGGAGATAGGGTCTGGGACAGATAGGATCAAGCAAGAAATTCTAGATGAAACCAAGGTAGGGGAGAGAGCTATGCCAGCAGTCTCTCTTCGTGGGGTCCTCTTCTGACTCTACACCAAGCTTTCAGCTGGAATTGGTGAGTAAGCCAGCTTACATTTGCCCATTGCTGTTTTCTTGTTATAAAACTCTTCTGACTGCTGCATAGTCTTTGTCTACACATAGAAATTCCAAATTTGTCCAATTTCCTAATTTGTTCTTGTAGCCAGGATCAAACTTGGGTTTTCACAAATATCCCTATTCATTTACACTTGCAGCACGAGGCACATTTTTCAAGGCAATTGCTGAAGTGACCAAAGTATTCTGGTTATCTGCAATAAAATATTCAGTTAATAAAAAACGTCCCTTTGAAACCAAGTAAAATGTAGCAGTCAGGAAGTCTTTTGCCATGTAACAACAATTTCACTAAACTTAGAATGATAATAATAATAGCAGATACTCAGATATACTAGTAGATGGTATTCTTTGTATTAGCTACCTAAAAACACAGCACATGGATACTTTACTTCCTCATCCAACTTTAGACAGTGGTAACCATATTGGTATTCCCCAACTATGCTGTAGAGCAAAGCTGAGCAGGGAAGCACAACATTCTGGGCTTAGTTTGCTACTGCCTGGCCCCTTGTATGCATTTTGATTTGGTACTGTTTTACTGCCCACTTTGCACACTGTTCGCAGGTATAAATGACTACACAAAAAAGGCAATGGAGAATAGATAATGTAGGAGTGAGCTGTTTAGCAGCACAAAGCCACTCAAGAAACATACAATAACTACACATTCTCAGTTTTCTCAAATGATCTTTTCTATAAGCTTGTATTTCAAACAGTCTTTACATTATTTATTTCTTGTACAATTGGAAAAGAAAGAAGCTGTTGGTTTTACTTGGACGTGCTGATTTCACTCCCGGTCACGATAAAATAGTTGAAGCTCGGCTCTGTGAGGTTCTGCTTTAGCTATTCACAAAGGTCCTTCTAGGATCTTAGAACACCCCCTGCCTCCATTCTTCACACACGAGCCCAACTCCCTTAAAAGTCTCCCATAAGGATGATCTGTTTATGTTTCCTGTGATGTCCCCAGAGGCTGCAACAAATAAGAAGTGAAACTGGAAAATTCACACCCCAGCAGTGACATAATCATTCCTAGTGACACTTCCTGAAATGGCGGGGGGAGTCAAAGGCCTCTAAGAAAAGTGAGAAATGAAGCCTTCGGTCGTGTGACTGGAACTGAAAGGAGGACTGTGATAAGGAGGAAGTGAGGCTGAGGATAAGGTAACCACAGGAACAATTTACCAAGGGATGTAATAAATTCACAATCATTCTGAGTCTTTACATCATGACCAGATGTCTAAGAGTTATGCTGTAGTTCAATAAATTGCTGGGCAAAATGCAGGAATATTTGGGTTAAATCTGTGGCTTGAGTTAATAGATAGGGGTCTCAAACATGCTGCCCGCGGGCCACATGCAGCCCGGGGAGTTCTTTCCTGCAGCCCGCCATAGGTGCCGACTCCACAGGCAGCCAACCTCCCCTCTCTCCCGCCCCCTACCAGTGCACCGCATCCCTACTCCTCCACCTACCTCCCAGTGCTTCCTGCCGCCAAACAGCTGTTTGGTGGCACTCAGGGCTTTCCAAGAGGGAAGAGGGAGGAGCAGGGACACAGCACGTTCATGGGAGGAGGTGGAGAAGAGGCAGGGCCAGGGTGGGGATTTGGGGAAGGGGATAGAAAAGAGGCAGGGCAGGGAAGACATCATAACCCACCTCTGGCCCTGCTGCTGCCAGCTCCCACACATGTGCACTGGGGAGGAGGACAGGCAGGCACGCGGGATCTCAGAGCTTCTATTTAAGGCAGTGTTTACAGTCACTCTCACTTTGGGGGTGGGGATGTCTGTTGTGCGCATTTCAATGAGCCGTTTCCACAGTTCTATGAAGTGTACCCGAGTCCAACTGCCCAAGCTTGACAAACAGCCATGCAGCTCCTCGCTCCCAGCCAAGCCCTTGAGCCTGCTCTTCTTGCACCCTCAATCCTCCCCTCCAGTTATACCTCAACTCACATCAACCCTTGGCCAGCCCCTTCTCCACTTTTCAAATCTCCCCTCCCTCAAGGGAGGGCCAAACACACCCGCCATTGAAATCTGTCCCCACTGATCCCATACGCAGTGTGAAACACTGGGGGAGAAGAGAGCCGGGAAAGCAGCAGAAGCCAGTCACTGGGAAAAGCCCTTTTCCTTTAACACTGGGAGGGACGGAAAGGCCAAGCCTGTTCCCCGCACCTCTCACCTTTAACAATGACTGTGTGGGAGAGAAATCCCTGACCCTCCTAGGGAACACGGACGCTTCAACACAGGTGCTGGCTGCTGAGTAAGTTCGCTCAGTAGAGGCCTGCAGTCCCAGCATGCTCTACTCCACCTTGCACCAAGCCGCTGCCTTAGAGACGGAGCAAGGCATGCTGAGGGAAGAATGTTTGTTAAAAGCAGCAACATATTTTGCATGAATAGTTACTTTAAAAAGTTCCTGTTATTAGTGTAGATCATCATCAGTGTTACTGACCACATAAGGAATAGTTACAGGTGTTTATATTTTATTAGCCACCCCCAGTTCACATTACAGTTTTAAAAAAACAAATACATTGACTTTTAATAGCATACTGTATTACTCTTTCATTTTTACTATATTACTCTTCATTTTTTTCATTTTGACTATACTTTTGTATCTTTCTATGAAAAGGTTTCAGTGATGCGGCCCTCGGGCCAATGTGCTAGTCCTCATGTGGCCCTTTGGGAACACTCCACAGGGAAAGAACAGAAGACCCAGGAGTTCCATGATCATGGTCAACAGTATCAAAGTCTGCTGATGGGTATACCCAGGGTGAATTGATTTAAATAAATTGACTTAAATCACCAATTTTAATCAGGTTAGCAAGCAGGAAACCTTCATTTAAACAACAGTTTAATCATTTGCATTTGTACTTTTTAGTTATTTTACTAAAGAAAGATTCATTCTCATGGGTGGCTCACTCTCCTCTCCATCAAGCTAGCATAAGAGAAAGCAACTGATGAAATTAAGATGTCTTTCTCTATTTCTATGTTCTTTTCCTACAAAAACTTTGATACATTGCAGAGGTTCTGTGTGATGTTCTACAGCTGGGTGATACAAGCTGTCCTAAACAAACTGAAACACTAAAGTGACTTTACAGCCTTCATCTTCTTCTATACAGTCAGTGACACTTTTGTTAGTTGATGTAATGTTTATTTTTTCCATCAGACAAGCTAGCCTGTGCACTGAGAGAGCCTATTTGGGATCACATCATAAACAGATTCTTCACATACCTCTTATGTAATCAGACTCATGTTCATGGACGATGATCAGTGGTGCACTGAAGGACTATTTTGTGAAAGCCTCCACTAGTGACAGCTACAAGAAAAAAAGGGTCCATAGATAGAAAAACAAAAATCTTTGCTCAAAATTTAATGATTTGAGGGTCTGACACTCTAGTCCCTACTTGAGCAACACACCCCATTAACATCATATGCTGTACCAATGTACCGGCAAGCTTGGATAATGACAGAAAGAGTGCTGCTTCATTAAGAGCTGCTGTTTCAGACCCTGAATAAGAAACACTTTGGAATTCTTGAGACTAACACAGTATGACTTGTGATAAGCAAAATTATTTAAAGTAAATATATTTATTGATGTAGATATTTTGGATTGCAGCTTATAAAACTGAGGCATCTAAATACTGCTTCTTTTTCACCCCCAACTAATCCTGACCCTGAAAAGTGTGCTAGAGAAAGAAAACTATTTTCACCCAACATCACTTCATCTCTTCCTTTCCTAAATGAACCTTTGTCAAATCTACTTCCCACGAACACATATCTTTTCTTTAAATCCACTTCTTTTTAATATTCTATTCTGGAACATAGTTATTTTGACAAGCTTCATCAACACCACATCTATCTCAACACCCCACAAGTGGCGAGTAAAACAGAGAAGAAATACTATTGAAAAGTGAGAAACAGATTAAATGAAAGTGACAGAGAAAACTTTTAACCCTTTGTTGCCAGGATTTCCTGATGTGAAATATTAATGCATTATGCATCCACTGGAATTCCCACCAGCCCTCAGAAATCAAGGTCTGATTCACCTTCCATAGTGCTGAAGATGTTCAGTATCTTACAGATCTCAGCCAGTACCTCATAAAATTGAGTGTTCAGTTACTACGACATTCTGTCGATTCAGGCCTGGTCTACACTACGCGTTTAAACCAATTTTAGTAGCGTTAAACCGATTTAACCCTGCACCCGTCCACACAACGAGGCCCTTTATAGCGATATAAAGAGCTCTTTAAACCGGTTTCTGTATTCCTCCCCGACGAGAGGAGTAGCGCTGAAATCGGTATTGCCCTGTCGGATTAGGGTTAGTGTGGCTGCAAATCAACGGTATTGGCCTCTGGGCAGTATCCCACAGTGCACCACTGTGACTGCTCTGGAAAGCAATCTGAACTCGGATGCACTGACCAGGTAGACAGAAAAAGCCCCACGAACTTCTGAATTTCATTTCCTGTTTGGCCAGTGTGGAGAGCTCACCAGCACAGGTGACCACGCAGAGCTCATCAGCACAGGTAACAATGCAATATCCTGAGAATCGAAAAAGAGCTCCAGCATGGACCGCATGGGAGGTACTGGATCTGATCGCTATATGGGGAGAGGATTCAGTGCTAACAGAACTCCGTTCCAAAAGACGAATGAAAAAAAATTTGAAAAAATTTCCAAAGCCATGATGGAGAAAGGCCACACCAGGGACTCAGTGCAGTGCCGTGTGAAAGTTAAGGAGCTCAGACAAGCCTACCAGAAAACCAAAGAAGCAAACGGAAGGTCCGGGGCAGTGCCAAAAACATGCCGCTTCTACGCTGAGCTGCATGCAATTCTAGGGGGGTCCGCCACCAGTTCCCACCTCTGTCCGTGGATTCCGAGGTGGGGGTGGTAATCTCAGCCATGGCTGAGGATTCTGCAGACGGGGAAGATGAGGAGGAGGAAGAGGAGGACAAGCTTGCAGAGAGCACACAGCACTCCGTTCTCCTCAACAGCCAGGAGCTTTTTCTCACCCAGACAGAATTACCCTCCAATGAAGCCACGGAAGCGACCTCTGGTGAGTGTACCTTTGTAAATATAAGACATGGTTTAAAAGCAAGTGTTTTTTAATGATTAATTTGCCCTGAGAACTTGGGATGCATTCACTGCCAGTACAGTTATTGGAAAAGTCTGTTAACATGTCTGGGGATGGAGCGGAAATCCTCCAGGGACATCTCCATGAAGCTCTCCTGTAGGTACTCCAAAAGCCTTTGCAGAAGTTTTCTGGGCAGGGCAGCCTTATTCTGTCCTCCATGGTAGGACATTTGACCACGCCATGCATGTAGCAAGTAATCTGGTATCACTGCATGACAAAGCCTAGCTGCGTATGGTCCCGGTGATTGCTGGCATTCAAGCAACATCCGTTCTTTATCTCGCTGTGTTATCCTCAGGAGAGTGATATCGTTCATGGTAACCTGGCTGAAATTCAGGAATTTAATTAAGGGGACAGAGATAGCCATTCCTACTGGGCTGTCTGCCTGTTGCTTAAAAGAAATCCTTCCATGCAGGTAGCCAATCAGGGGGGGGGAATGACACTGAGCTTTTTTGCGTTTGGCTAGCAGCCACGCGGTGGGGGAGGAAGGGAGGTGTTTAGCAGTGATCTTCCATGACACCTGCCACATGGTGGGGGGAGGGGTAAAGCGATCATCCCAGAGAATTGGATGGGGGGGTGGTTTCTGCTGCTGCATGTTAACAGGAAAGAAGCACACTGAACGGGATTTGCTTGGTATTTGGGAAAGGAGGGCACTGTGTATATGAAGGCTGCAGAAGTTGAAAGACAATGGCTTACCATGGACGCACGCAAGCTGAATTCTGCTGCCCGGACCTGCGTCTGTGAGATCTCTAACACCAGAGTCGCAGGCACTCAATATTAAGATGCGACCTTGTAGTAAAATCACATGTGCTATGTAAGGTGAATAGTGTTGTTCACCATGAAAGAGTATAAGCACTGTTCTGTAAAATGTATCTTTTTAAATACTTCTCTTCCTTTTTTCCCTCCCTCATGCAGCTGCAAATTTTTCAAGCCTCTCTACTCCATCCCGAAGGCTATCTCAGATAAGGCGATGGAAAAAAAAAAGATGCGAGACGAAATGTTCTTGGAAATCATGGAAGTGACCCACAATGAAAGAGCTCATCTGAATGAGTGGAAGGACGTGGTATCAAATTACAGGAAAGATGCCAGTGAACGTGAGGACAGGAGGGACCAACGTGAGGATAGGAGGGACGCTCGAGATGAGAGGTGGTGGCAGGAAGATCAGAGGTATAGGCAGAAAGATCAGCAGTGGCGGGAGGCAACGCTGCGGCTGCTGCATGATCAAACTGACATCCTCCGACATCTGATGGAGCTTCAGGAACAGCAGCAGGGTCACAGAGTGCCGCTGCAGTCCCTGTGTAACCACCTTCACCCCTCACCATGTTCCATATCTTCCTCACCCAGGCGTGTAAGAAAGCGTGGGGGAAGGCTTCGTGCACCCGCCCACTCCACCCCTGTGGGCAGCCCAACCAAAAGGCTGTCATTACTTTGAAATTTTTTTAGTGGCCTTTTCCTTCCCTCCTATCCTCCTCTCAAACCACATCTGGGCTACCTTGTCAGTTCTCTCTCTGTTTTTATAATGACTTAATAAAGAATACATGCTTTTTAAATGATAGTGACTTTATTTCCTTAAGCAAGCTGTAATCGAAGGGGGAGGTTGGGTTGCTTACAGCGAATGAGTCAATCGGGGGGGGGGGTTCATCAAGGGGGAACAAACACAGCAGTCACACCGTACCCCGGCACGTGATGAAACTCGTTTTCAAAGCTTCTCTAATGCGCACCGCTTCCTGGTGTGCTCTTCTAATTGCCCTGGTGTCTGGTTGCGTGTAATCAGCGGCCAGGTGATTTGCCTCAGTCTCTCACCCCGCCATAAAGGTCTCCCCCTTACTCTCACAGAGATTGTGGAGCACACAGCAAGCAGCAATAACAATGGGGACGTTGGTTTGAATGAGGTCTGAGCGAATCAGTAATGTGCGCCAGCGCGCCTTTAAAAGGCCAAATGCACATTCTACCACCATTCTGCACTTGCTCAGCCTGTAGCTGAACAATTCCTGACTGCTGTCCAGGCTGCCTGTGTATGGTTTCATGAGCCATGGCATCAAGGGGTAGGCTGGGTCCCCCAGGATAACGAAAGGCATTTCAACATCCCCAACTGTTATTTTCTGGTCTGGGAAGTAATTCCCTTGTTGCAGCCGTTTAAACAGAGTAGTGCTCCTGAAGACGCGAGCGTCATGAACCCTTCCTGGCCATCCCACATGGATATTGGTGAAACGTCCAACAGTGTTTGCAGCACCATTGAAAAGTACCCCTTGAGGTTTACGTACTGGGTGCCCTGGTGCTCCGGTGCCAAGATAGGGATATGGGTTCCATCTATGGCCCCCCCACAGTTAGGGAATCCCATTGCAGCAAAGCCATCTATTATGACCTGCACGTTTCCCAGAGCCACAACCTTTCGTAGCAGCAGCTTAATGATTGCTTTGGCTACTTGCATCACAGCAGCCCCCACAGTAGATTTTCCCACTCCAAACTGATTCTCGACTGACCGGTAGCTGTCTGGCATTGCAAGCTTCCAGAGGGCTACTGCCACTCACTTCTCAACTGTGAGGGCTGCTCTCATCTTGGTATTCTGGCGTTTCAGGGCAGGGGAAAGCAAGTCACAAAGTTCCATGAAAGTGCCCTTACGCATGCGAAAGTTTTGCAGTCAATGCAAATTGTCCCAAACCTGCAAAACTATGTCTGTGCTTGTTTCCCAGGCCCAAAATCAGCGTTCAATGGCTAGAACCTGCCCCATTACCAGCAGTATCTCCAAAGCGCAGGGGCCCGCGGTTTGAGAGAATTCTGTGTCCATGTCCTCATCACTCTTGTCGCCACGCTGCCGTAGTCGCCTCCTCCTCGCCTGGCTTTGCAGGTCCTGGTTAAGCACAGACTGCACGAGACTGCGTGAGGTGTTTACAACGTCCACGATTGCGGTCTTGATCTGAGCCGGGTCCATGCTTACTGTGCTATGGCGTTTGCACAGTTCACCCAGGAAAACAGGTGTGAAACGGTTGTCTGCTGCTTTCACGGAGGGACGGGTGAGGCTGTACCCAGAACCACCCGCGACAATGTTTTTTGCCCCATCAGGCACTGGGATCTCAACGCAGAATTCCAAGGGGCGGAGGAGACTGCGGGAACTATGGGATAGCTACGGGATAGCTACCCACAGTGCAACGCTCCGGAAATCGACATTAGTCTCGGTACATGGACGCACACTGCTGAATTAATGTGCTTAGTGTGGACGCGTGCACTCAACTTTATACAATCTGTTTTACAAAACCGGTTTATGTAAAATCGGAATAATCTCATAGTGTAGACGTACCCTTAGTCTCTCAATTTGAACAGGTTTAGATAGTGAAACAAGGTAACAGTCAATTTTGTGAAGGTTCACTGAAGTCAATGAGAATTAAGGATGCCACAGATCATGCCTTTAAGTCTTGATTCAAAACCCACTGAAGTTATACACTGAATGCAGTGATCAGACCCTTAACCTTATCTGAAGATCCATTCACCTTTCCTATATGCTGTTATACAGCTGGCATATTCATGCCAACTTTATTATGTCACCTTGTAATCTACTGTGCTCAGATTAATTGGACTGAACACTGGAGTCCTGATAACGAATGTCCATCCTGCTTTGTGCAATGCACTCACAGGTGGTGCAGATCGCTATCGTTTTAAACAACGTTTCCAAGTGTAATTTTGGCAGCTAAACAGGAGCATATATCACAATTGAAGTAGCACATAATGATTTTAGATTTTTTTTTTAAACTTTGGGAATCAGATCTGAAAGTCCTCAAACAAGTTTGCTGCTCACCTATCTCAGCTGACATTTAACTACATACATACTAATAGGGAAAGCTGAATAGGAAGGACATTAAATAGAGAGAGACAAGGTGGGAGAGGTAGTATCTTTAACTGGACCAACTTCTGTTGGTAAGAGAAAAACTTTCAGACCACCTGAAGATTTTCAGAAGACCAGAAGAAGAGCTCTGTGTGGCTCAAAAGCTTCTCTCTCACCAACAGAACCTGGTCCAATAAAAGATATTACCTCACTCACCTTGTCTAATATCCCAAGACTAACATGGCTACAAATACAGTGCAAAATAAATATATAGTCATCAGAGTCTTAAATGAAAGCAATTTTCTTACCTGTCGTAATGTATTTTTCATTAATTTCTTTTATTACTGCAACAGCAATCAGTGGTGTTAAATGGAACTGGAAAGAAAATCCCTTAAAGCGAACTTAGTGGACCTCATAAGAGCCTCTTTAAAATCTTATGAGCAGTTTATATGTGGATTTTAAACACTTATTTCAAAACCCATGGTGTTTTTGGAACAATTTTCCAAATCTCCATATTTGCCAGCTCTAATTTCTTTCATCACAAGGACATGGTGGTATACAGGCCAGAGCTCAAAAATGCCTTAGGATTGTCTAGGAACTGTTGTAATATTGGACGTTATCCTGTTTATAATCCATCATTCCTCCCAATCAGAGGGTATCCCTGAGTGCTGCAACCCTTTGCCTAGGAACCTTGAACACAACTCTGTGCATTGTTTACAACTGTGAAAATGTTTTGCATCCCCAAGCAACTGAAGCATGTTGTTATGTGCTGCAGGCACCCAAATGCCAAAACCTGAAAACCACATGAAATAAAAAGGGAAAAAATGGTTGTTTATGAACTTGAGATTTCCCCACCTGGTCTCACATTTGCTAAAGTATGTATTGTTCTCCACCTCTTCTTTAGTAGATAGGGATAACTTCTAATTTTATTTTCTCAGTTACATCACCCATCAAGGGAAGTACTGTTTTACTCAAGACTTATAAAACAATATTTAAGAGCAATGACTCTCAAAAACAACAAAAAACCCTTTGTAATTTTTCAAAAACTCTAATGGTATATTATGTTGTGCTTGTTTTTTCCCCCTCAGATATGTTTAATTAAGTAAATGTTTTCTCTAAATTGTACTGGCCTGGAGTGTATCGTAGTTTGATGTTGTGTTAAGGTTTTTAACTGGTTGAGTATGTTGGAAGAGACCATAACATTTTCAGCTCAAGGAATATGTCTAATATTGGAAACACTTGAATGTAACATATTTTGTTGACTGGATAAAAAAAATGACACATAGTTAAGAACTTCTTTAAGAGTTCTATTGTAGTATGTCACACAGGCTTTTAAGATAAGTTGGGTCATGTAACTTCAGTGCCTACACCTTTGGATGTTCCAATTGCAATATACCAGCCCGCATATATCAGTACAGCTGCCATACACAACTCTCAGTCTCCTAAACACCAACAGCCTGAATGTCCCCTCACACTGGTGCAAAATCAGGAGTAATTTCAGTTAAGTCAATGAAAGTACCTTATGATAAGCCCAGTAAATGAAGGGGATTATAAAGCCCCATCTCTGTAAAGCAGACTTCCAAAATATGTAGCAAATGCCCAAGATCACTAGTTGCAGCCTGTTGCATGTTTTGAAGATATTAGTTTCCAGAGACATTTCTTGCTGTACTTAAAATGCGGAATATTGCTAAAGCTGGCAACAGCCCTGGAACGAGAATGAACAAGTACTCCCAATATAATACTGAAAACAGATATTTTTCAAGTACTTCAGTGCAATGCATTTTACACTGCCCGTTAATTTGTGTTTATCTACTTATCAGAGTTGGTCAAAAAAATTTCAGTCAGAAAAAAACCCAATGAAGTTGTGTGTGTAGGAAGAGATCTTACTTACACATAATTATTAAATACAAAGCTGTATTTTTGTCTGTGTACTGCCTACATCATTAAAATGTTAGTAGTCTCATAGAAGACAGTTACAGATACTATGATATGCTAATACTTTCAAGCAGAAAGCCGGTATTATTTACCTTTCTGTAAATTGAAAAATGAAGTATTATGTTTATTGTTATAGCCTGGAGTCAAAAATTTATGTATTGTCTAACACTAATTTTCACATTTCTAGCTTTGTGTTAGAGAATGTACAGAAACTAAAGATATGCAAAACTTTATGTGCATCTTGCTATATTTTTTAATAGTTGTTTGATTTGTTTTTTAAATCTGTAACATTTTGCATTTATTTTGAAATTTGAAACTTCCAAGTGACATGATGGCTTCTGTTTATGGGTATTGTAATGCATCAAATTGCTATTAGATTTGTTATTTGTTTGGGAATGATTACAACAAAGCTGTAATTATTTAAATACTAGTTACAGCTGAAAAGCCACTAAAATCCATATGATAAGAAACATATATTACATCTGCTTTCCATAACAAAAACTCAACATTGGATAAAGATTAAACATTTGTTCCTATTTATCTAACTCAGTGCTCCCAATACTCAAGCCCATCTTCTGAGTTTGACTGCTTATTACAAAACAATAATATTTCTTAGCGGCATAAAACTTGATACTGAGATAAGATTGCAAAATCCATGCTCCATGTCTAAAATAAAAGTAAAGAAAATAAAGTACTAACGCCAAACTTTAAAAAAATGCAAAGAAAGAAAACATGAACTAGAAAAGTGGTTAAAACTTTACAACTACATTTTCTGTGAAATGGTGAACACGAAGTAACTCAAACAATTTGATGTGTGATTAAAAAAACAACTTAGTGTTAATAGGGTTACCAACCTTCCAGGATTGCCCTGGAGTCTCCAGGAATTAAAGACTGATCTTTAATTAAAGATTATGTCATGTGATGAAACCTCCAGGAATATGTCCACCAAGCAAAACTGGCAATCCTAAATATTAACCCTGTCTAACCAAAGGATCCTCTCTAAAGTCAGAAAACTGACTCAGTAGGTATATATCACTTTGTACATGTTGCCGCAGAAATTAAAGGCAGAACCTTTTAGTAACTGAGATTGCAATAAATGCACACTCCACACCACAATCACTCACCACAGCAAGAAAAACAGCAGGAAACATCACTACAGTTTGTCTTCACAAAGTAATCTGTACTAATATAAAATTTCTCTGTTTGTTACAGGGTATGTTCTAAAGCCTGCTTCAGTCATTAGGTGTCTTTCCATTGACTTCACTCTCTCCTTCATGAAGTCTTCAGGTTTTGGGGGACCATTTAATACAGCAATCGATTTAAAAAAAACTTATAAAAATGTACATATGTGCAGATATCAATTAAATACAGAGTGAGTAACAAATGCTACGTTAGCCAAGTTAGAAGCAGCTCTACAAGGCTAACCCAAACAAGGAGATTGGGATAATGACCTGACAACTAGGCATCTTTATGGAATGCACCTGTGCAGAAGGTCAATGAGCCATGGCCTATGCACCAAATAAGACCCACTGAAGTCCTCAAAAGGGGGCTTCTCCTCAAGCCCATAAATTTACACTAGCTAAAGCTGTGCTTTTCAATGAAGCTGTAACAGTGGTATGTTTTGTGAAACCTGTGATCAGATAATCTTAATAAAGTTGGCTAGAGAACTCACTAAAAAGCCTGAATATAACCAGTTATTACTTAAGACCTGAGAATTTGTATTTCCTTTCTATTTATAATCCTAATTTAGACTCCACTTTTCCATTCCAATAACTGACATTCTGCAATGCTCATACCTACTTTTATACTAGAGATTGTAAGAAAATTTTCTTGTCATATTACGGGCAAGAAACAGCCTGAAAATATCACCCACAACCACTTGCTACATGTTTTTTAAGATTCATGCTGTATAACTACCGGCCCATTTCGTTGATTTGTTTTAAGAGTATAGGCCAAACTTTTCAAAGGGGCCTAACCAGCATCAAAGTGTCCAATTCCCATTAGCTTTCAATGGGAGGTAGATACCCAGCTCCTTTAGGCCCCTTTGAAGTCACAGTAATAATCATTGTAATTTTAATCTGTGATAGTAACATAGGCAGCATTTCAAGCCTAATTTTAGAAGAGGAAAAAGGAAAAAAGATCAGTAAAGACTAGTAGCCTCACACAATTTGACACAGAAAGGAAAAATAAAATATCGTCATCTAACTAATAAAACATTCTTATAGCACCTGGATTTTGTGCTTCAGAAAATAAAAGCAAATACCGCACAGAAGAGAAGAACAAATATGCAGTTTTAAATCAGAATGTGCATAGTTGGCTACAGAAAATAAACTCTGTGAGGATCCCATTTTTGCAAGCTGATGCCTGTCACAAGAGAAAAAAGTTATTTTTGTAATAAGGTAAATACAACTCTATTTGATAAACACCTTTGAACTATTTAAGAAACAAGGCATGCTACAACTTACTTTTGAATGCCAATTACATCCACAATAAAACTTAGTTAACCTTTTCCATATTAAAAAAATCTAATGTATTAAGTAAATATTAACTGTTCAATAAATGTTTACACCTCTCAGAAAGCACAATATTTGAGTGCTATTAGACACTAGCAGTTGCATGGTTACTATTCTTTCCCCAAAATAGCAATAAGCGTCAGGTGTATTTTATAAAAGCTAAGTTGTTACCGGTCATTTAAGTTTTGTCGCTATCAAAAATAAATTCCTTCTGAAGGTATGCCAAAATGACTTAAAGAACACTGGTAGTAGTCATGAGGCACCCTGGCTATTTTATAATGAATTCACTCATTACAATGCAAGCCTGATCATTCTCAAGAGTCCTTCCTAGGTTGGTACGATAACCCATTCTGGATTTTTTTAAATCCATCTGTGTGTACACAGAATGTGTTGACCATATTTCTTTTGAACTCTACCAACGATCTCCTAATCACACTCACAAATGTTTCTGATATTTTACATCAAGAAGAACCAAATGATCCATCCCCCTTTCCCCCTCTTTTAGAAATAAATGCCAACCAATATTAAAATTAAAAATAAAATAAATAAATAAATAAATATCAACCTTATATCAGGATTAGCCTCCTTGACCACCATCATAACGGTAACTAGTATCCTAAAAGGGACATGACTTTGTTCTTGAGTCATTACTTTTGAATACTTAATTTGTTCCTGGAATTTAAACTATAGTCAACAGAAATATATACACAAACATATAATTGCTTACCCTTAATTTTAAAGAGGGCCGTGGCCACAAAGAAAGATACAGAGAGATTAAATTACTCAGAACACTTTGAATGACTTTTAAACAGATGTAGCTACATTTCAAACATCTGTGTTTCACATAGGCATTAAGCCCCTGTTGCACAAACTACTTGTTGTTTCTCAACACTTATTTGAATAATTGTGTCCCCACAAACTAAACATGTTTGAGACTAAATTATTTATATGTCTTCTGGGAATAATTATAAAATTAGCTCATTTTAATTAGTACTTGTGGGTTTAAAATACAACAAAATACCATAGTGAGTCTCCAGGTGAAATAAAAATCCGAAATATCAACCATGGGTTGGTTCATGTATGTGAGACTTTGATTTTTCTCAGTCCAACAATATGATCTCTAAGGAAGGCTGAGTCCTTGACTTGTGTCTCATAATTCTGTAAACAAGTATTCCCATTTTTCAGTCTCCTGAGATTCCTTTATTTATTCATCACAGCAACAGACTACATATTATTTAAATAATTACATGAAAGAAGTATGAACGAGTCATAATCAGAATGTAAAATCTTGAAACGCAGGCCATGTCTTAATTTCATAAATTAAAATATTCCATTCATAACACATGGTTACACATAAGCAACAACACACACCCAAGAATGTTGTTTATCTTGGATACCACAATGCTTTAGGGTTGCCAGTATTTAAATGTCCCAGTTCAAGAAAGCACTTACGCACGTGCTTAGGTACATACCTATTCAGGACAGCATGCACTTAACTTTAAAAGCATGTGCTTCAGTCCCACTGATTTCAATTAATCAAATCCTAATTTATGTCCTTCAAGAAGAAAAATCATCACACTGTCACAATGCTTATGTTGTAGCATCTTGATGTGGCACATCAGTTATTTGTGGGTAAGGCAGTTATATTTTGAGGTACAGTAAGTTCTACTGAATGCCAATGACAAGGTATCCCAATATAAAGAATATTTGAGAAAGGCAGTATTATCAAACGAACATGCCAAAGTTCAGTAAATATAGTCTCAATCAACATAAGCCTTATTTCTCTTCTCTCTCTTATTCAAGACCTTCCACACATACTTTTCAGTAGCTAATTCGCATTTTTCCAGCATTTTCCTGATATTTCATTATCTTCTTCCATCCTCTCCTCCTCAACCTCCCTCTTCCCTCCCCCCCCGGCCACACTGATGATCACCACTGTGTTTAGGAGCCAGATCTGCACATGGTGTTCTATACAAATTTACAGTATTTAAGTCCACTTGAATTTGGCCTCTGGGTGGAAGCATGAAAAAAAAATTCACTTGCCTGCAAGTAGCAAACAAAAATATTGATGAAAATCTGTCCTTTTCAGAAAGAGAGATTAAATTTTATTATAGCAATAATCTGATAAATTGAGCTCACTTAATTTGCAGCTACACCATCTCCAGCTAAAGTCTCCTTCCAAACTCCTCCCCCCAGACTGTACCATTTTTTACATACAATGAAATACAAAACTTCATTTGAGGTGAATGGTTTTTACTTCATTTTGGTACTTAGTATTACAGTATTGCTAGTCTGAATTTAATTTACTATCCATATATATGATATGTCATACGCACTTCCAAAGTTATTCGTGTGTAAGATAGGTGGAAATAAATGACTTTTTTTTTTAAGTATACACGGTTTTCTTTTTAAGTGCAAAATACTGTCTTACATATACATACAGTAGGTAAGTATTTCAAGCTGCACTAAAAACAACAACTAATAATAACAACAATAATGAAAGAAAGCGTACATAGTCTATTAACAAAATTGGGTTTTTATAATATTTAACACTGCTGTCAAGGGCACAATAATTGAAGTTTGGATTTCATGCTTTTGTGACAACTGAATGAACTTATGTGAAACAAATAACTATGACTGATTAAACCCAGGAGTATTCAACTGTTTTCTTTTTGGATCTTACAGGTAGCCAAATACTGGTGCTGCTCTTCATTACTCATCTGCAGAGTGATTCAGGCTAAATTTATGTGTAACAGATTTATTTTCTCTTTTTTCCACCTCACACATACCAGGAGTCTTAGAAGAATCTCAATTATATTAATATTTATATAACTATATTACAATAGGTCTGTGATGAAATATATAGGAAGCTTGATATAAAACAACATGGGATATGTCAACATACTTGCCAACCCTCCAGGATTGCCCTAGACTCTCCAGGAATCAAAGATTTATCTTTAATTAAAGATAATGTCGTGATGAAACCTCCAGGAATTCGTCCAACCAAAGTTGGCATCCCTAGCTGAGAGTGGGCCACCTATCCCAGGTAGACAGACCCGCACTAGCAGGGCTCAAGCTAGCGGGCTAAAAATAGCACTGTGGGCATCCCAGCTTGGGCCAGAGCTCAGGGTTTCGAGCCCTGGGGGGGGGTCAGGTAGACTTGAGAGCCGGAGGCACAAAATCCACTCTGCTATTTTTAGCCTGCTAACGTGAGTCCTGCTAGTGGAAGTCTGTCTACCCAGGGTGGGAGGCTTGCTCCCAGTTGCAGTGTATATACTTCCATGGGGCTTTGCAAGGGTTTAATAGAATAGTTGTTCATCTGTTAGACCTAATAGTTACATGGGGATCTTTTTACTAGCAATAAACAAATACATTCTTCCCTCTCCAACTGTTCCTGCGTTTCCTTCACTGGGGACGTTTTAACACAAGAAAATATTGATTCTCATGTTGTATTATAATCCATCCTGATAGGCATTTTATCGATTCTCTTAAAACTAAGACCTTTCATTAATAGAGTCATTTTAAAATACAGGATTATTTTCTCTTTTTAAATTTGGATTGTTTGTGTGCCACATGAGTGGGATCAAGGAGCAAGACTTGCCCTTAACTGTCTAAAAATGTCCTGCATGCATAACAAGTTCCTGTACTCCACGACATTTTAAGAGATGTGTTTGGAGCAAAAAGTCCTCTCCACAGCACTAATCTTCAACTGGCATATGATTGTTTGGTACCAAATGCCACTGGTGTTAAGTTACAGCAGTTAGAGATACTCCATCTCAAATGAGAGCCAGCACAGATTAGCCCACAGGATCAGAGTCATAATCAGCATAAAGGATATGTTTGGAGAGGAAGAAGGGACCTCTGCTCCACTCTACTAATCCTCATTGTACCCTCTCACTCCCCCAAATCCACATCTTTCCACTCAATTAGAATAATAAATTATTATTAAGCCCCAATCATGTGTTCTACACTACAGATGACAAGAATATAGAGACTGTCCCTGCCCCAAAGAGTTTTTGATTTAAAAGACTGTCATAGAAGAGAGAGTTAACACTGGCTGATCACAAGTAGGAGTTAAATTAAGTCAGAGCAGAATGTTGCTTTTGCACTGAAAGTCTGTGGGTGTTTCTCCATCATTTAATGAAATCAAGGATGAGTTAATTTTTAGGAGCAATCTTTTTTGGGGTGATGGTGAGTTTTTTGGGTTTTTTTAAATGATGACTTTTATGGGAAATTTCCCCAATCCTGCAGCTGCTGCCACTGCCATTGTAAAACTTATTCTTACCAGAAAGGATAAAATGTGCTACTTAGATGCTTGTGTTAACTCCCCTCTTTCAGTCAGCTGACAGACATTAAAGTCAGTGGAGTTATGCCAATTTATCCCAGGTTAGGATTCAGGGTATATTCGGATATCCATGTGATACAATAATGATCTAAGGTTCTGTAATGTAAGAAATGTAATGTAAGAAGTGCCAATGATGATTACGTTACTTTACATTTGAGACAAATATAATCAACAAAAGAATAACTGACTAGTTTGAGTCTTTATTGACAGCACACTACTCTATAGATTATAAAAGAACAATACTATGAATAATGCAGGAAACAAATTTATACAATCCCTATGCAATGGACAACTAGAGTTGAAGATTGTTTAGTCAGCATCTTCTTGTAGAACAAAAAATCAAAACATATAACTCTGGATGTTTTGTTTTTTTATTAGCAAAGGAAATGATACTATCTCCATAGTACTGGAATGCAATTTAGTGATTATGACACTATTATTCTTTATTGGTCTATTTGAAGGATTATCTAACTTCCCCGTAAGTGTCTTGCTCCTTCTACAATTATCCATTAAATTGTTTCCTCTAAAGATGTTCTTAATTTGCTGATAGAAATGGTGGACATAAAACCAAGTTTAACTATGTAAAGTGTATTTATGGTTTCAATTTTTCTCTATTTAACGTTTTATTAAAAAAACAAAGAAGAAGCCAAGATATGCTTAGTGGTAAATGCTGTCCCTAAGGCTTAAGAACTGCTCTCCCTGTGCATCCCGTGGGGTGCATGACACTCCAAAAGGGAAAAGAAGAAAGTAGGAGCATTGCTTTACACCCAACAGAGCAAACTGGATGCGCAAGGGAGAGTAAGCTGCACCCTTTGAAGTGTTACTTCCACTGTACATCTGGAAAAGATCAGATCCGCAATGCCCCCAATGGAGGCCTTAAATGGTGCATTAAAAGGTGTAATTGAGTCCTGCACTGGTATGATACACATTAGACACATACAAATAATTTAGTACACTAGATACCAAGTACAGTTAGTATATTAAGTACCAGAATTTTAGATGTGTAATTTTAGTATATTGGTGTAAATGAGAACTTCGCTGCAGTAAACAATCACATCATATACTCTAGCAAGTACACACTGTGAGCTCAATTAAATCCTGACTCGGGCAAAATTCCCATGTAGAGTAACATGAATTCTGCTGGAATGAGACTAGATTTGGGCAATATTAGTTAATTTACAGATTACTACTGGTACCTTTTCATCAAGGTAACACAACAACTCTCTCCCCTGCACTAAACTAACACTTAAATGTATGACCTTACAGTCAGTAGGTTACAATGCTAAAGACTGAAAAACCATGTTATTGCTATAGCAGGATTTCCCTCCTCCTCCTCAATGCACTATACTTAATTGACATTTTACTAGATAGCAATTTAACTGTGAGCATTTGGGGCTACATTTAAATCAGACTAAGTAGATTGTTGATGCAATTGTACTGGTATGCAGCTACCTTAAACCATTATAGCTTAATCCCCTTTTCTACAGGAATAAAATTTACCAGGCACTTTATACAAATACAACTCCATTCACACTAGGAGTACTGTACAGCTTTAAATACAATGGTATATTTAAAGTGGTACAATTTGTATGAGTAGAAAGGCCTAAGCCTTTAAAGGCATGCGCGCACACACATACTTTGTGACTAAGTTCTGTGTTGCTTTGCAGTAGTGTGTTTCATGTTGTTTTATGTAGTATACGAGAGAACTTTTTAAAAGTATGACTAGGCTTTCCTATCTTACCAGCTAATCTAAATGTTAATATAAAAGCAGAGTATTCACAGTGCAGTACAACCAAGGGGATGCTAATGCAAGTTTAATACAGATGTTCAGTTGTGTGCTACAAGCAGTCTTCAAACAAGGCCAAGGGGAAATAAGGAAAGACAATGGAGTTACAAGAATTTTTAAATCAAAGTCTTCTGTTATCAGTGTGGTCATTGTGAGGTACAGTCACAAATTGTAATATTTTAGGGCTACATAGTGCCTTGTGGCACAGCCCTAAGCAGGGATGCAGTGTAGGCTGTACTACTCCAGGAGTAGCCCTGCAGGCACTGTGGCTAAAACACACCCTTCTGCAGCACAACTCCCATTCATCCCAGGGAGGAAAGAGGTAGGAGTTTCCGGCTGTTGTAGGCCAGCAGCAAATTACAATAGCTTAACACTGGATGAACTGACAGCCAAGGTTCCACCCATTCTGTACCACTCTCCACCAACCTGCTTCCAGGGTCTGGAGGAGGCTACCAAATGCACAGTAACAGTTTGCTCCTGTGCAGTCCCAAGGTAGCAAATAATAGGAATGTAAGAGAGGGGGCAACTCTCCCTTGACAACCATGGGCAGGTATGCAGTCAGAGTCACAACGCAGTCCTTAGAGAACCTGTATAAAAGTTCCATGCTATTGTCCATGAATGCACCAAACGACAAAGGACTGGTACATGTTTCTGTGCGGGGTTTTTTTTTAAGAAGTGTATATAGGATATGAAATTCTAACTCAAGAGCTCTTATAGTCTGTGCAAATGTTTGATGAAGAGAACCACAGCTGAACAAGCCAATATTTAAAATTCAATGGAGTATAGAAAATGCCAGAAGTTACTAATCATATAACAAATTGATATCCACTTTGTCATGTTGATCTACACCTCCTTTCTTATCTCCAGGGGTTTTACTGATACCTGTGGTAGAAGTACACATTCCATTCATTATACAAATTATGTTATCACATACTTCACTTTAACTTACTGCTAAAGCACAAAGTTAAAAAACCTCACATCACATACTTCCACTGAGAAACTTACTATAAACTCATAATAATGAATATTATTTTATCTTTACCAATAGATGTTGTCTTACCTTTATCAAGTTAACCTGAAATGTCCCTTTCTCCTATTCAGTTCCCAGGAACAAAAGAAATGAACTCCACCCTATGAACAAAGAAAAATTTGAAAGTGATTGACAATGTGCTGAAAGTAGTTTAATTATATTACTACCATTAAAAAAACAGACTCCATACCAGGGTGTCAAGCATATGGCTCACTGACCAGATGCGGCCTACAGAACAGTTTCATCTGGATTCCCATGAATCTTTGGGCTTGTCTGCACAACTCTGGAATCTGCACTACAAGTGTGTTGGGCTCTAGCTCCCCTGCTAGCCTGCACTGATGTAGCCACTGTCTGAAACAAGACCATATCATTGTGCTCTAAGGAACATTTAGTGTATGCCAGCAGGGTTCACACCGGGGAATAAGGGTGAGTCCACACTGGAACACTACATATCGCAAGGTATGTCATCAGGCCCACCATATTAAAATTGTTTGACACCCCCTCACCTCCATCCTGTATTGTCTTCTTGTAAACATGTAAAACTATAACATCACCTGCAGGAGATTCTAAGGATTATGCATGGCTAGCTACAATAGAACTTCAGAGTTACGAACAGACCAGTCAACTACACAACTCATTTGGAACCAGAAGTATACAATCAAGCAGCAAGAGAGAGGCGGAAAGAAAAGCAAATAAGTACAGTACTGTGTTAAACATAAACTACTAAAAAAGGGCAAAGGAAAAGCAGCATTTTTCTTCTGCATAATAAAGTTTCAAAGTATTAAGTCAATGTTCAGATGTAAATTTTTGAAAGAACAGCCATAACATTTCAGAATTACGAACCAGCTCCATTCCTGAGGTGTTAGTAACTCTGAGGTTCTACTGTAAGTAGTCATTACAGTATTTCAAATGTGACACTTGAGGACTAGCGTTTGATAAAATGAAGCACAGGCATGGCAAAATATTTAGCAATACTCTATCAATTATGGGTGGAAAAAGATTTACATTTTGCAATTTATGCTTATCATCTCATCTTTCAAGAGAACTTGCTGAATGCATGCACTGCAACTCATCCGGTATTCTCTAAATGGATGAGTGTTACCTTCTTGCCTCAGCCCCCACAGGTACAGAGCAAACCAGCATAGATGTCATTACATTAATTTCTATAGCACTGACAATTCACAAGGTTTACAAACCAAAGCCTTCTCTGGCTCCCATGATGGCAGAACTGCACAGACCTGACAGGGAGCTGAATCAGAAATGTATAGCAGCAGAGGTTGTCAGTCCCAAAAAGCTGTTTGGTCATTATGTGCACGCTTCTTAAGCTACAATTTGGTTCAAAATCTGTCTAGAGGGATACATACTACTTCCTCTCCAACTAATCACCAATAAAACATATGTTGATTCAAGACAATCGTCTCACAAGAGAATTATGACAGAACATTACCAGTGCTTAATTTGTAATGAAAGAGGTGCCAGGGTTCACACAATTTTTTTTTACTTTCAAAGCTGACACAGCAAGCCCAGAGGTGCTGGGGCTATGAACTGCCAAGTCAAGAGGCGCCAAGGCTTAGCCCTGGCAAACTCTGGCACAAATTAAGCACTGATTATTACTAGAACTACTGTTGGCATTAGGGTAGAGCCAAGAGGCCCTAATCAGATCATGGCCCCAAACACATAGTACATTGTATGAGGCAATTAGTGCCCCCAAGAACGTACAAAGCACAAAGCAGTTAGTGCAACAAAGAGCATGCAGTTTACATTAGGATTGGATGTGACATGGAAGTGTAACAAAATGGAAGGAGTTGCAGAAGGTAGCCAAAGGTAACAATGTAGTTACAGAGGCTCAATAAATCCAATTCAAAATGAAATGTAGTGTAAACAAAACAGGAGATATTAATATCAATAGTCCCTGCTGGCTACCAGCCTAGCCATTATCAGTTGGCAGTTTACCATAGACCTCCTGACAGAAGTAGGTCTTGAGAAAGGATCTGAAGAAGGATAGAGAAGTGGCTTTACAGATGCATTTGTGGACTAGTTTCCCCTTGTGTGTGGAGTCGTGAAAGAAAATGTGAAGTGGGAAAAATGAACAAATAAGTAATTTAGACTAGCATCATTGGTGAAGTTGAGTCAATGGCAAGACTAAAAAGGGGACGACATAGTCAGCACCACAGGCCAGAAATATGTTAGCAGCTGCATTTTGAGAAAGCACCTGAAATTGGTAATGTGGATGTGAGGAAGGTCAAAACGGAGAAGAAATTTCTGCACAAGAAAAAGGCAATATCTCGAAAATATTACAGAGGAAGCAGAAGCAAGATCTGGATATGGCTTTGGATGCATGGGCTAAAGTGACGGCAAACTTGAAGAGAATACCGAGATTTACAGGCCTGAGTGGATAATGACGTTGTCTACAGTAACAGAGAGAAGGGATAGGGAGAATAGGACAAAGAGGTCAGTTTTGGCCCTGCTAAATGTAGATTTCTGCAAGGGATATAGGAAGCAGGATGAGTTGCAGGAGTGAATGGAGAGAGTCAGAGCAGGAGAGGAGAGGAGAGATTTGAGAGGCATCAACATAAAGGCATGGGAACAATGAGATCACCTAAAGAAAAACAGCAGAGAGATAGTATGATGAAGCCAAGGATGGAGCCCTGCAGGTGCCACAAGGCAAGTGAAAGAGGGGAGGAGGATTCACTAAACAGAATTCTGAAGAACAGACACTGAAGTAGGAAGGAAACAAGGAAAAGAGGGACTCAAGAAATTCATAGAAAAATACTTTAAGCATTAGGAGGAAAGTCAACAGTACGAAAAGCCGCAGAGAGATCAAGGAAGATGAGAATGGAGAAGTGTCCTGAGAATGGAGTAAAGTCTGTAAAAAGGCTCCTGGAGACCTCAGCAAGAGCAGTGTCAGAGGACTGTAGAGAAAGTGAGTGAAAAACAGTTTGAAGAGTATCAAGGACAAAGTTGGAGAAGGATGGATCAACCAATTGGTTTATAAATGCCAGGAGGGAGATGGAGTGATAATTTCAGTGGGAGGGCAGGATGAAGGGAGGAGGGATTTTGGATGGAGAAACCAAACCATGCTTGTATTTTGAGAAGCATCTTGATGAGAGAATGGGGGTACAGAGAAAAAGGAAGTAGAATATGGCAGAAATAGAGGTCATGAGGGGCAGTAAAACCAAGGCTTTTACTTCTTTTGATTCATATAACTATTTCCTGAATCACTACAGTATTGCCTTAGAGGCTGACATCACTCATTTAGCCTCTCTAAACCCTTTCACAATGCCCACCGCTTATCTTATCTGAAGTAGTGCTACACATATCAACATACAGTCAAAGCCTGGGGATTGGTTCTCCCTCATTTCCGCCCCAAACATCAACAAAATATTTATCATCTCCTTCATAGTACTGGAACAGCCAGCGCTACCACAAAGGACATGGAAAGAAGTGGCTTTCTGATAATCACTTGATTCAAACAGCATGTCCTTGGTTTTAAAACTGCATGTTTTGAAGTCTAATTTTATCAGTTGGGCACCCAGTAGCTGTTCTATTACACTGTTCAGAAGAAGAAATTAACTTTGTCAGAGTTGGGGGCTGGGAGAGCAAAGGATAAAAATCTAGCTAACATCTGTGGTTATAAAATATCTGACACCATCATCATCTTTATACAGAACTTCTGAAGTGTTGCAACTGGTTTGTAGCCAATATAGCTAATCCACAGTGCCCCATGACTAGTTTCCATACCCTGCTTTATGTAATTTAAAGAAAAACACCATCCATTTGGTTTATGACTGCTATCTGAAAATTAAACGAAAAACCCTTCTTTTCATTACGTGTAAAGAATAAACTGCTGAAATTAGTTTTAAAGGTTTTTTTTTTTAATTAATGCAGTCACCCACTGATGGCAAGTGTATCTTGCTAGAAAGTGACCTTATTTTGTGATTGTGGCAGTCTGGTAGGCCTGTATTTGAGGCTGTAAAACAGCTTCCAGCCTCTGTTAACAATCAGAAGAATAACTAATGACCTACATTTTCAAAAGTTACTAGAAGTTTTGAGCGCCTTCATGTTGGGGTGTTGAACCTAACTAAATGGCCTGATTTTCAGAGCAGTGTTCAACACTTTCTGGGGGAAAAAAACACACACAAAAAAACCACCCACAATTTTTAGATGCTTCAAGTTGGGCACCAGCACCCCTAGCACCTTATGAAAATTTAGGCCAAACGTGCTGAAACATCTAGGTTTATTATTATTAAACTGCCACAGCTTTTACAGTTGTATTTACATTTAGTCACTCTGTGAATATTTTACATCCTAAGTGTGTTAGCCGGTTTTAAATCAAATTTGTAACACACACCTTAAAAAGGAACCTTCAGCAGCACCAACTAAGACTTCTATGCTGGAAAAGCTTCATTAATATCTCCTTTGCAGCTTCTCACAAACTCTTTCCCAGTATCACTTAGTGTCCCCCAATACTGAGCTTGAAAAGCCATGTGTATCTTGCAGCATGATCTAAACCAGGGGTAGGCAACCTGCGGCACGCGTGCTGCTTTTCAGTGGCACTCACACTGCTCAGGTCCTGGCCACCGGTCCGGGGGGGCTTTGCATTTTAATTTAATTTTAAATGAAGCTTCTTAAACATTTAAAAAAACCTTATTTACTTTACATATAACAATAGTTTAGTTATGTATTACAGACATAGAAAGAGACCTTCTAAAAACATTACAATGTATTACTGGCACATGAAACCTTAAATTAGAGTGAATAAATGAAGACTCGGCACACCACTTCTGAAAGGTTGCTGACCCCTGATCTAAACACTGTCAAATCCAGGCTCTGGTGAACCAAGGCATGAAATGAATTCCATACTTTCTTGAGAACACTTGGCTGAGTCCCCCATGATTATACCAAGGACCACTCACACAATCATCTCAACAGAGAGGATCCAATTCATTTAGGGCTATGACTCTATGAGTTACAAGTTAAGAAGAAGGTAAATGAAGGTGCAAAAAAACCTTTAGGACAAAACAATACTTTGCAAGAGTATAATAAAAACAATATATGGTAGATTAGAGTTTTCAGTTTGTAGAGGAAACTACCGCTCCTTGGGCTGAATAGTAACCTCCAATGCACAGTAAAGACCTCAATTCCAACCAGCATAACATGCATACTCTGGGGCAAACATACCTTTTAATGGAAAACTTGCAATACCATGGGGTAGAGGAACAGCAGTAGTCCCAAAAATCCCAGATCCAACAGTTACTGCTGCATTCTGACCTCAGCCAGGAGTGGGCAGCAGTTACTCAGAGACAGAAGGTGCAAACTTCAAGTTACACAGAGGCTGCTCCCAATTCTACAGATATTTGCAGCGAAGGTCTGTAAACAGCCACTCCACACTGTTTCCCAGCCTCCCTGCTCCCTCCTACCAGCACAGCTCACCAAGCAGCCATGGATCTCCCTGCATGCATGTGTTCTTGCACAGCACACCACTCTCCTCCCCCTCCCTCCCCCCAGAAAAGAAGGCAGAAGACATAGAGCTGAAGTTATTGTTGACATGAGCCGTGTAATTTCCATAGACTTCTCTGGAGGAATTTAAACTGAGCTACCTAGGAGGCATGATGCCTGGAGAGCGACATGTTACTCGTGCACAATGTGGCTCCACGGGCTCACGAGTAGGAGCGAACTTGCAGCACAAATTACAATGCCCCTCCCCCGCTTCCACTGTTCCTGGGGTCTTCCTGCACCTTCCTTGCTCTCCCCTCGGCAGTGCAGAATTCAGCAACTGGCACGATGCATGTATACATTAGAAGAGAACAAATACAATGGACACACTGTTATGGAGGGGAGGAGGTTTCAAGATTTAAGAAATGATATTACAACACATAAGTGGTGGGACTAAGCAGACTATGAGTGAGCTCTGAAGTCATCTGTAATGAGTACAAATAAATCCACTGTGAACACTCAGTCTATTGTATGTTTCTTTAAACAACAAGAGTTTAGCTATTTATCTTCAAACAAATATAGCTGAAAGTTGTTTTCCACCTTAAAAAAAATACAAACCTTGGCAGCAGAGTATTGAGAATGAAAAACTATAAATTGTTCTTTTTGATACAGGTTGGTGATTTTAAAGAGTTTTGAAATAAAAGGTTTTATATGAAGCAAGGGTTCAGACACACTATTTCATCTCTCTCAAAGTCAATATGATCAAAATGGATTCCTCAGGCAGAATTTATCCATAATATACTAGCATAAAATTATGTGAACGATTATGTACATACTGCAAAAATCAAGACAGATAAGAGCAGGGCTTTATTGTGTAATCTTTCTTTCCCCTGCTACCAGGTATTCCAGATAAGGGCTTTCAAAATAGGTAGCTTCTAAAGAATTTACACACTTTATTTTTTGTGTAGTCCCCCATTATTGTCCCTATCACACCTATGTAGGGAAATCTGTCAGGAACCTGCATTTTTGATTTTGTAAGATTCTTGTTGTCAGGTGCCTCATGTAAGTATCTAGGTCAAGATGCATACATTTCACCCTGGATTTCACAAATGGATCAGGTGGATGCTTAAGGAACACTCTTTCCCTCCCTCTACTCCCCAAAAGCCAAACAACTCAGAGAAGAAGCCATGTTTCTATGCACAGAAAGGGCAGCACAAATGTACATTGTGCTTTACTGATCATTTTATTTTAGTAGACTGTTGTCGGGTTCTAGCAGCCACATTTCAGACCAATATCAGCAGGACATAACGTACAGAGAAGGCTGTGTCTGGCCACAGTGGAAGAAGCTAAAGAGGTCACTGGCTATAAGAACTTGAGCTAAATTCAGTCACTATTTATTGTAAATTGCATATAAACACTCACGTTCTGACCCAATTTATCATTCTGCTAAATCTCCCCAAAGAACAGAGACAGACACTTAAAATTTAACACTGGCTGACAAAGTCTAGGACTTAGAGTAAACTGACACAGGTACACCAAAAAGTTGGAAAAAAATCATTAAAATGTTCTGTTTCAAAAGATAAGGAAGCTAATTTCTGCCACAGGTTAATATTTATTGTGTATTTAATTTTGCAGTGCAGTTGAATAGTATTTTCATGATTTTCTTACTCCATTTTTCATGTCTTCCAAAAAGATTCTATCTATTTAAAAAGTATGCATTGCAAGGCAGATTACAGGACCAAAGACTCTTCAGCCAATAACAGAAAGTTGGCCTTTTCCCCTTCATGCCCTTTACCTGGCCTTCAAGGCAAATGCTGAGAAAGGGGCACAGCTTGGAATCATTACAGAGATAGCTTTAAAATAATTAAATAAGTTATTTGGAATCAGTAGTACTTAGTCTATTGAGAAAATGAATAGAATCCATTAGGAAACTTCCTGAAGTGAAGCAAATTACAGAAAAGTACTACAACATGAGGAAGATGAAATTTCATTTGATCTCTTTTGCAAGGCAAAGAGACTTTGTCCTTACTGAGAAGATTTGTAAGAAAAAATAACTATATGTATACAAATACTTAGCATGCGGATTTCTGTGGGGTCACGTTATCTTTCAGAAAAGCGTAACTCACTTTTTAAACAGCAGTTTGGATACTGGTTCTTTCTAGGATACAAAGCTATGATGATTTGAATACATTGTGAATGGTCAGCATGTGTGTTCCCCCTAGAGAAAGGAAAAAAATATATTCTGAGTAAGGAACTGAAGCAGATGAGTGCTTCTAATTAAGGACCAACAAGCTGCTTCAGTTAAAGAATTTCAGCTGAAACTGAATCAATGCCTTCATTCCTGTGAGATTAACTATTCTCACAGGAAGGACAATGGGATCTCACCCTGCTATGGTGTAACCTGGGACACACACGCCAGTGTGCCTTTTTAAGTTTTAAAGTGGCAGAATCAGGCCCACTGAGAGAAATTTGGGTCCCTTGTACATATTGCTCACTGAGGCCCTCCCCTCCCATTTCACTTTATTTACACAGTTGTTAGATGGGGGGGGCGAACCCTTGAGTTCTGGACCCCAGTACAACTCCCCCCACACCCTTCACTCCCAAGGCAGATCAGGGAGTCCCAGGATTATGTGATTCTGGAATATGTAGGTACTAAAATTAACAGCTGATTTTAGGAGAGGAGGGAAGTACTTTTGTGGGTGAAGCCTCCCCCCGCCCTTCTCTCTCTCTTTCTCACTCACACTACTTTTTCTGTATGTATTACTCTACTCCATTCAGGCACTCACAAACTGAGGCTTTTCTGATCTCAGTTTAATTTAATTTCCCCCTCACTGGATTAGAGTGATAATTACCAATTTTAAAACATCCAGTATGAAATATGAACCTTTTGTTTTCAACTGAAATCAACTGAACAGAAAAGTTCAGACTGCTTTGTGGACCAATAAAATACAATACTCTCTAATACAAGAGAAGAAAGAGACTAAACTCTTCCCTACCAAGGCAATCTAAAAAGCCTCCATAGAGAAAAAAGTAAAAGTATATTCCAAATATTGTAACAATCAACACCACTTGGCTCTTTATTAATATTTATTGTGACTATTCCAGTAGCACCCAGAAGCCCCAGTCAAGATTGGGATCCCACTGTGCAAGATGCTACATAAACACAGGAAAACACATTGTCCTTTCCCTGCCCTCAACAGCTTGCAACCTCATTTGAAACAACCTACAAGTGACTGTGACAAACACTAGAAGTGAAAGGGAGAATGAAGCAATTCTGCAAGGCTGCTATAATTCATAATAGCCCCCAGGGCTACTCTATCTTACTCCATGCTAGCCTCCAGAGCAGCCAAGCATCAGGAAGGAAACACTTTCCTTGCCTGTGCTTACATGCTACAGGAGGCTTAGCACAGAATCTGGCCGATTTAGAAGGTTTTCATGGACAATATACATTGCAGCTGTTGTTTAGTCAGGAGTAATGGGTATGAATCAAGGCTTGCTGAAGTCAAACAGACTTTTTCCACTAACTTCAATGGAGAAAGTTAGTTGTCTATTGTAAAAGGAAGTAATTTGTGGATTGAACCCTACTGCTAGACAAACATACCTCTCCTCCTACCATTAAAGGTTTATTTAGGGGTTTGATGGTTCCTAAATTTTAAGGGCTCCAGACAAAATAATGATAATTACAAGTCAATTAAAATATATTGAAATTGTTTATAGATTGAGAAGGTTCAGAATCAAATGTTATCCCAATAAAGTTTTTCATGAGCATGAACAGTGTATAATATTTCAGCTAAACAATCTCAATACACATGTGCAGGTCTTGCTCATCAGACAAAGGTTACCAAAAATGACCTATGCAAAACTTCCTGCCTCCTGATGTTTTTTTGCCAGTCTCCATTCCAAGTGTTTTCCATATAGTTGGAATTCTGCCCATGATCTCCATATCCCCGAAGAAATACCCTTTCCAGATGAGTTCCCCAGAACAGAGCTGTGTTTCTTAGAAGGCAACGGGATATTTATAAAGAGTACAACATCCTGAAGGGTGTACCAATTGGCTAATATATAATTATTCTATAATCTGACATGAAAGTCTGGTAGCAATTTACAAACATTATAACGAGGCACCGATGTTCAAACTATAAGGCTGTTGGATGCTACAGGGTGAACATTTAATACTTTCAAATGAAGAGGATTCTCGTTGTTAGATTTCGTCTTCATTTTGTCTCAGTTCAGAATTTTTTAAATAAAATCTACATTAATTGACAACCTTTGAAGCTTTATCCAAGCTTTTTTTAAATGTGACATTCTAATGCCCTCTAACAAACATGCAGAATGGTCCAATAATAGAGAAGTTTCTTTTCTAGATGTTTTATTATATTTGCTGATGTTAATGATTTGCTAGTTTTATTTCCTTTCAAATACAACCTACTTGTTTCTCAAAGTTCTTCAGAAAAAGCACTCAAATGACCTCAGGCATTTGTATCAAAATGTATTTTTCAGACTAAGATGAAAGGAAAGATAATTTAGTATATTATTTACCAATTGAAGTCAAACCTCAAAACATGCAGCTGTGCCCATAAGCTCACATCCATCCCCTTATAGCCCAACCACACAGATACACACCTTTCAGCAAAGTAACGCCCCTCTGAATGAAAAATGCTGTTTAGTTTTGTTCAGGTTCCAATTTTACTGACTTCTCAAATCACCTAATCTATGCTTTGTATAAATAGAACTGCATTCCACAGGATTTCTTAAAATTAAGTTTTGTAATATTAAACTCAAATTATAAACAAAACACAAGGATATGCAAAAGGATATGACTTTGTGCCCTCAGGTTGCACAGCCATAAATCCTGTTACTGCAGATGAGTTCTAATCAAGCATGTATATCAAGAAAAGACTTTTTCAAAACTATGTAAGGTAACTATAATTGAAATGAAAGTGTTGTATCTGAAAAGTTGATTAACACAAATTAATAAACCTCTACCCTGATATAACGCTGTCCTCAGGAGCCTAAAAATCTTACCCCATTATTGGTGAAACCACGTTATATCAAACTTGCTTTGATCCATCAGAGCGCGCAGCCCCGTCCCCCTGGAGGGCTGCTTTACCATGTTATGTCTGAATTCGTGTTATATTGGGTCACGTTATATTGGGATAGAGGTATATTAGAAAACTACCTTTTAAGGGGAGATTGTCAAAGGGATGAGTGGGTGTCGGAGAAAATGGATTTAAATCACCATTTTTAATCATGATTTTAATCAGCAAGCAGGAAATCTTGATTTAAATCATCTTATTTTGCATTTGTACTTTTTAGTTATTTTCCTAAAGAAAGGTTTTCTCTCATTCAGTGGAAACCATCAACAGACATTAATATGGAACCAAATACAGCCTTTGCCTAAATTTAGTACTTCTTTTTATTAACTCAAAGGATATTCTATATCTATAAACATGTATTTAATATCAATACGTACATACTTAATTAAATAATATACTTCAGTGCAGCACATGACATGGTGACATATTTATACAGCTCAAGTTGACTTCAAAAGTTAGAGATATTTTCCCCCTGATTCTGTATGTAACTGAAAAAGTCACATCATTAAAACTCACTAAAATTTGAGGCATTTTCATTTATGCAGTATACTATATTTGTTTACATGATTTTAATAAGTTACAGTAAGTTTAGGTATTAAAAGTTTTCATAATTTCAAATTTAATTTTAAAGCAGGTTTATTTTAAAAAAGAAAAATGTAACGTATTTTTTTTTAAAAATCATAGAATTAGAAGAGACCATCTAGCCTACCCCCCTGCCAGGATGCAGGATTTGTTGTGTCTAAACCACTCAAGACAGATGGCTATCCTGTCTGCTTTTGAAAACCTCCAGTGAAGGAGCTTCCAAATCACTGGATGTGTATCCACATTAATGGGAATTAGGCACCCATCTGTCGCTCACTTTCAATAAGAGTTGGGCGACTAATGCCCCTTTGTGTTTTTGACATTTTTTTTCTTTAGTGTGAAAGCTGGAAACAGTTTAAGATATTGACACAAATGCTGGCTCTATTTCTTTTGTGGTGCCCTGCCACCAATGCCAGCTGGTGGATTTAAAGCCTGAGTCGGGTGCGCACACAGAATTTGGGCCCATAAGGGTTGTCAAATGTCATGGGTGATAGAATTCTGATCTCTTAATTCCAAGTCCTTTGTCTTAACCATCAAAGCCTTGTAGGTCCTATGTCTAGGGTATGGCAAAGTTTCGAGTGTGGTCGCAGCACCAGCGCTGGCAGAGAGCTCTCCCAGCGCTGCACGTACTCCACATCCTCTACGGGTGTAGCTTGCAGCGCTGGGAGCCGCGCTCCCAGCGCTGCGGCACTGTTTACACTGAGGCTTTACAGTGCTGTATCTTGCAGCGCTCAGGGGGGTGTTTTATTCACACCCCTGAGTGAGAAAGTTGCAGCGCTGTAAAGCGCCAGTGCAGCCATGGCCTAGGTGACAGGAAACACAATTGGAAATTGGGAGTCCCATGCTGACTCAATGTGTGAGACTAGGTAAGTCACTCAGCTTCCTCTTGCCTCAATTTTCCCAATTTTACTATATCTGCCTTACTGGGATACTGTGAACTTTGTCAGCTACTTAATGACCTTAAAGCTTTTTGAGATCTTTTAGACAGAAGGTGTGCTATAAACTTCATGTATTTTTAAACAAGAGTGTGTCCTTTTCTAGATGGAAGAGATTAAAAACTAATAAAAAGTTACATCCTACTGAAAAATCAGTAGTGAATATATTTAGTTGGCATTTGCTAAAATTTTAACAAAGTCCAGTGAAGGTCTCCACCTTTGTAATTTCACTGCACACGCGCTCTTAGAAGCTGATGCGGCAAATGCTGCTTTTGGTAAAAGTAGCATGAGAAAGATTGTAAAGGACTCACTGAAAGTAACACAGCAGAAACTACTTTAACATCTGCAATACTAAAAATAATTCCACGGCCTATGAGAAGAACCCACCTGCTTACCTGCATGTTAGGCTCTCATTACAATTTTAGCTGAATTCTGAAGGTTTTCTTCAAATTCTAAGCTTTCATTAAAGAAGTGAGGAGTCTATCTTTTTTTCTGAGAATGTGGGCAATCATTCAATATTTCTTCTTCATAGATCAAATCTGTTAATTTCTCTGTCAAATTCAGCTAACAATAAAATGTGCCACTACTAGAAGGTAATGGATTAAGCATATGTTAACTATACTGTGCCAGGGCAATGTTAAGAAAACAAAAACAAAACCAGAAACATTTGGAGCCTGTTGAGCTTTAAACTTTTTTCTTTAATTACCTTACATTTCACCATTCATGTTGTCTTATTAATTTTTGCATTTCACTCAACTTGGACAATAAAAATAAAATAGTGAGTTTCAATTTTGTTTATTTTGTAGCCACTTTGAGCGTCCAGCTCTCATGGTCTCACACAATACTCTAATGTCTGGGTGAAAATGCTGCAGGGCAATGTCTAAAAAAATAAACTGATTTCATGGAATACCATAGAAACAGTTCTATTACCATTATTTTCTGAAAATAAATTTAAAAAATCCCAGGTACTACCCTTTTTGTTTTGCTTTAAATAGAACCAACTTTTGGGACTAAACTTCCTGGCAGCATCTCTTTAATACATATCCTTATTGGACAGTTTACATAATATAGCAACCTATAAACATCATTTCTTTCTGAAAGGCAAACTTCAGTAAGTGAGAATTATAAATGAAAAAATGATGATATTAAATTTTGTCTGTGTTCGAGTGTCTAGAGAAATCATATACATTAAACACAAGGTAACAGTAGCTTAAACTAATTCCATTAATGTCTATGAATAAGCTTTTCATTTGGCTATTTTCACATCCTGTAATTATTGCAGAGGAAACACAGGTTAAGGGTTCAACTAGCGCTTAAAATGTGAAATTACATCTACTAGACTTACCCTAAGGGTAAAAACTTCATGACCGAAAATGCAAGGAACCAAATTCCTCTTTCACATGCTGTAGAGTCTAATGTTTCAATGGATATTTTGATTATTATTAATATTCAATAATCTGTCATCCTCAAACAAAAGCTGCAGAAGTTAAACCCACATGTCAAGACTTCGGACAGGCTAACAATGTTATTTATCTGTAATAAATGATTAAAGCACTATCATGAATATATTTACTCAAATCCATTCAGAGACAACATCTTGAAAATATATCAATGCCTATAAATTCCTCCATGTGTAGTACTTGAAATAACATTTTAAAAACAGCAAATGGGTGGGTAGGTATTTTGAAAAATTCTAAGTTTGTGTCAGGGTTCTACCTCTGATTTCAAGTAAATTGTAATTGTACTAAGATCACAACTTTTCTTCAGCTTACCCCCAGAAAATCCAGTAAAAGTTTCAGTTTTCCAACATCACATTTAACAAAAACTAACGAAGAAAGAAACAAAATAATTAACACCACAGGGATTCCACTTACATGGACAGGCACAGTAACAGGTAAGCATCATGCACGTAACCAGACTATCCACTAATTTCAAATTGAAGTCAGACAGTTTTGCAGTAGGCTTTGGTTTATAGCAATAGGCTCAGCAACTGGCATCTCTGTTTATCAAATGTCCACCATAGTGTCACATAACACCAGTTCTCTGAGTTTTATGTACATATTCATCTGCAGACAGTTCACAGAGGAAGATAGCTCACAGGCTATATGCCACAATTTGGTACACGTTTAGCTAAATTATGCACTTAAGAAATATGCACTTCCACAGGGATCACATAAAATCCAATGGATATCGTTTGGAACCAAGTGAGTGCTATGCAATAAATAGAATTTGAATGTAAACTGAGTGGTTTTTTGGCTATACCAAAAGGAGGACAGGAGACATCTGATATGGGGTTAATTAGGCCGCAACTTTATTATTAAATGTCTGGGACTAGCTGGCAGATAACAGTGTACAGTGCAGGTAACCCCATGTTTTTCTGTAATTATCCAGGGGCCTTCAACCAGTTCCCCCTCTTTTTCCATCCAAGTCCCTCCAACAAATCCATTGCCGGGACCTTATCATCCACCCCGCTTCATAGGAGGGTTAAGGTGGGCTATTAGAATGGGGGTTGGCTCACTGCCGTACCACTCATACAAGTCCCCAACCATTTGTTCCTTTAATGAACACCTCTTTTTAAGTCCTTTTCCAAGCCATTTATCCAGTCACTGTATACCTTTCCTTTGGAGTACCTGCACTGGACGTCCACCCTACACTAACAAGTTGCAACATATGGCCTACTACCCATCATGCCATGCATGAACAGAGCCCTTCCTGAAACCCATTGTGGGGAAGGCGAAAAAAAACCCAACTGCACACAAGCCAATATGGGGGTAAGGGAAAAATTCCTTCCCAGGTCCCCTAAAAAAGGGGCGGCTAACATAATGCCCACAGCAGGTGCTGACCAAACCTGGTATTTTACCACCTAAAGGGCAGGGAGGGTGGGTCCTGCTTCAGCCTGCTCCGTGTAAAAGGGAAGCTTCAGGTGCAGAGCTGCCCCTTTTATACCCTGCATCCCTAGGGGATGAGTCAAGGACCATGCTGACTCTTTTGCAGCAGTTTTCATCTCCAGCCATAAAGCACTGTTCCCTTCATTTGGCTGTCCAAATCAAGTCTAATATCATGGTCTCATATAATAAAAGCCTAATCCTGCAATTCTTACGCAGACAAATTCCCATCAAATATAGAGTGCATTGTATTAATTGCCAGACGACTCATTTTTTTTTATTTTATTTTTTTTTTGGTTAAATTTCAACTTCAAGTCAAGATACTTTATAATAGCTGGGTTACAAAAGACATGAGTAAAGGGTTGCTTGTTCGCTTTCCTTAGCTCTGATTTTTCTTGATTAAAGGCATATAGAACTCCCATTGAACTGATGCTCAATATCACTGAGAATTTTTTTCCTGAGCAAGGCTTGCGGGAGTCTATTCAAAGGATGTACACAGAAATACAACTTCACTTCTCACTGCAAAAGGTTCACCTGAGAGAACTTACTAAGCAAGTTCCAAGATTTTTTTAAAAAAATGATACATAACATAACAAAAACCAGTTAAAAGAACATTAAGGTTACAAAATAAAACACTCAAAAATTAGTAAATGCCAGAATTAAAACTGTATATGCAGCCTGAATTCAGAGCATAGATAGATGATACTCTTGCACAGTATTACATGGGGAAATCTTTAGCAGAGCCAGGAAAAGTACATGGAACAGAAGCCAGTTCTATGTCCAAGTTCCGTTCCTTAAACAAGCCCCCTTTTCTTCTTCCAGTCCTCTGTTTTATTCCCCGTCTAGCCAGTGTACTGAATGAGGCTTGTATCCTGTTCAACAGATAGTATATGATCATGTTATCTCAAGACTATGATAAGCCCTACAGAAGGCAGCTGAATTAAGGCTGCATAACATTTCGATTTGGCCTATTAGAAGGAGAATTTCAGACTCCAAACTTAGATGATCACAGGTACGGTTCAAATGTTTTAGTTAAGCTCAGTTTCTAATTTATTTACTGTTAAAGCATTCAGTTTACATATAGAAAAATAATGCCTGAATATAAAACCAACTACTGGGCTCTATTTCACTACTGCAATCTTTTAAAAGTAAACTGTACATGAAATATCTTCCAAGGACAGTTGATAGAATTTATCTTCTTTTAAGGAAAATGCATCTTGAAACCTAAAAAGGTTGACAGAGGCCTGATGTTTCACTAGCTTCTACAAGTTTTAACCACTTCTCCAAATTTTCTCTTGTCTTGGCAATTTTTCTTCCAAGTTGCATTAGCATCTCACTAATCATCAATGATACCTAATGGACCCTTTAAGGCATTTGCCAAGAAAGGCAAGACCTAACTTATATGCAACATCAAATAATGCAACAATGTACTATGCTTCAAACATTACTACTAAACGTTCAAGCTGAGAAACAGTGAAACAGTCAATATCCTTAAGGGATTTGTCAAGCTGTGTAGGAACTTAGGTTGCTCAAAGTCTCAGTTCTAAGAATGATCCCTCACTCATTATTCTTTACATTGATGATTCTTGAGGAAAAATAGACATAGCAAATTGTTCCTTTAAAAATTATTTTGTCAGGAAATGTTGTCCATCAGCTCATAAAGCAGCAGATATCTTCAAGGTCTCCTTGACCTTTGTAGCATTATGGGACAATCTTTACACAAGGACAAACTGTTCTCAAACAATTCCTCCAATGTACAAGGCACTGATCTTTCCGTCAACACTTGGCGTGCAGGTCTTCTTGTTCTACTTCTTTTTTCCTGAATAAACTATTTATTATGGACAGAATCCCAGGGCAGTGAGGCAGCACAGGATCCTGTTCCAAACTTGAGCCTGGCTTTTTGGATCCCCCTTTCAAAACTTTAATGTCAGCATAACTGGGAATGTATAGTAACTTTTTGCACCTGTGATCCTCTTGTTTTGGCAGTAAAACTGATCTTCATTTGTGACATAGGTATCTTCATATTGCCTTCTGCAGAGTCATGTCCTACTGACTGACAATATGAGTTCCACCAGCAGCAAAAGCAAGTGTAAGCAAAACTGTTGTTTAGACAGAAGGGAACACAATGTTGGAGGAGATCTCTTCCTCTCACCTCTATTTTAATACCAGTAATTTTCTGTGCATTACACATGAATGGAAGCAAATTATTGTTACTGAATACTTTGAAAAATCCACAGTTAGCATTAGAATGATGGGTTTTCCCTTCCAAGTCAGAAAAGAGGAATTCTTTGGCCATATTGGAAAGCTGCAGAGGGTCAGCCAAAGTCCAGCTAGTTGTTGTCAACTACTAAAGCATATTAAATTATATTCTTGCCAAAAGACCATATAATTAACACACCTCTCCTTCTGAAGGCAAGATGTATACAAAGGAAAAGATGTGTATACAGAATCAGAGCTGGACCTACAAATGCCCAACATATGATCTTATACAGCATGCAAAATGGTTTACCAGAAATAAATGGCCTTAAATTAAAAAAGGAGAAGAAAATGAAAAAGTTTTCCTGTTTACAAACTGTACATAATCAAAATATTGTTTGGTAGATTTATTTGAAGGAGGGATCGGGGGTGGAAGATGTTGCCACAGCATATTAAGGTCTCAAATGAAGCTCATTAGAAACTATTGGAAAATATACATTAAAGTTTAAAAACAAATCTACAACACTGCTATCAAAACGTAATGGTCCAGCTTGTTAAAAAAAATTGTTGAAAAGCAGGGGAAAAAGATCAGCAAATACTTTCACAAAATGTTTTCCATTCTTCAACCAGCTCTAATTAAATTAATAGCTACTTACCAAAAAGAAACCCTTTATGCTATTCTGTGGCACCAAATAAGGCCCTGATCCTGCAAACACTTAAGCCCATACATAACTTTACTTGTGTGCCCTTCCACTGAAGTCAATGGGAATACTTACATGAAGGAAGCTATATGCCAGCTTAAGCATTTGCAGAATTGGAGCCAAAAGCAGTAACCGAAAATCTACCATATGTTATTTCTGACACAATGTAAATCAAGGCCTCCAGTTGGAGTTTACTGCCTGTTTGTAACTTATAGTGCACTAACTAGCTCAGAATTTGCCTAGTTGAAAAAGTTTCCTACCCCATGTGACTGCCAGAGTTGCAATGAGCAGAGATTCTTAAACTGGAGTTCCCTTGGTTAATACAAGAGGGAGCTGATCGCAAGGTATTCTTCATGACAGAGAAGAGTTCTCCTTTGGTTTTATAGATACTGCTTACCATGACTTTCTTTTGTTATATGGAAGAACAAAGTTCCATGATATACCTTGGGTGCGGGTTGTTTTGTTTTTTTAAAACATGGCACATCTGGAAGGTGGAACAAGTCAGAGATTGTATTCATATATTCATGTATTTATATACTGCCATAAATTGTTGTGACACGTCACAGAACTTTGAAATCATGAACTACAGGAATGTCACCAAATTATTAATATATTTCCAGTAGCTCCAATAGTCATCATCCTCCAGTACATAGTTGTAACCCAGGAATCTCCTGGTGACGACTGCCAGAGAGCACAGGGGATGCATAGAGTTTTACAGGGATCCCTTGGATCAAATATCTGCATAATAGCTCACTGAAGCATGGCATGTGAGACTTACTGAGAGCCAGTAGCCCACAGGTCATCACAATCATTGCAAAATGTATGTACAGATAATATTTAAGGAATTATTCATCTATACTGAAAATTATGTTCTTAATGTCTTTGAATTAAAGCAGGTCACCAAAAGATGATGTACATTGGAGATGTACCTTTCAAACAGGCGGTAATTGATACTTATCTCCCTGTCTGGCCATTACATGACTCACACTGTATCCCTATTTGGATGCTGAGCCAGCTGCCAATTGAAAGATTGCAAAATCTACAAGAGAGGAAATCTACAAGAAGAAACAGTGCAGGGCAAAGGGTGTCCTTTTTATGAACAAAGGCAAAGGATTGGTCTGGTATAACTTGGAGTGCAAAGAAACGCACTGAATCCTTCACTCAGTAGGCAAACTAATAACATGCATGTCAGCCAGCCTGGCTGTCAAGTGCTGCAGGGATTTTGGGTGGGCCATACTCTGCTAGACAGGAGAGTACCTTGTAAATTAAATCTAGGCTCTAGAATGCGTGTTATGATTTTATTACGTGCTTAATCATTTGTTTCCAATATTTCTACTTCTTGAATCTCTGTGCTTTGTGAAAGAAACCTGAAACTGATTTCACTATAAACGCATCTACTGTATGTTAAGTGAAGTGGTGATCCAAGGTGGAATGGATAAGCTGGGCCATCCTGTTTCTTTGGAGGCAGTGAATCTGTGACTGCTTTGAGTGTCCAGTGGACTAAGGGCTCGCCACTCCAGGGAGATGCTCAGAGGGCTCACGTGTGCTAATCACTAATGCGCAGAGTGACAGTGAGGCCTGTGAGGCCTAGCGAGGGGTGCTTGTGTTGCCAGTGCCAGTGGGGTTGTGGAGCTGGCCCATGGCAGGCAAAGACAAGGCTTCCTCACACTACGGGCAGGTGGGAGCAAGGTGCCTCACAATTTTGGGTACCCCCAGGAAACCTCACAGTGGTTCTCTTCATTTACATGCAACACTCAAGCTGAATAAGGAACATATAATACATGTCTCCTGTCATTTGTACAAGCGGTGTATAAAAGAAAGAAAATAAATATCGGCAAGTGAAATATACAAATGTTATCCTAATTCCAACTACTGTAATTAGGAAAAAAGAAACACTTTGTTCAGTACTTACATGCAGATGTTTGCGCCTTTAGTAACTTGAATTTTTTTTTTTTACAATTAGTCTTCACAACAGGTCTTCTCCAAGATACTTTAATTTCACTGGGATTCCACAGGAAAGCACAGACCACCCTCTCTGATCTGAAGGAAAAACCCAACTCTACTGAGCTGTAGTCCGCCTCCAAATGAATAACAGGTTATCTTTGTCGTAAGCCCTCTTCCCTACTCTAGAACTCTACAATACAGTGTTGTGTGCCCAGTTACTGTAGCAACTGCTGGTGTAAGTTCTAGAATATCTTTGGGCTGTGGAAACTAATTAAGTATTAGTGTTTTGGAAATGCATACCTTAAGCAGGAAAAATAGAAACCTGTTAAACCTGTTCAAGCTAATTTTACCTTAAATCCCCTATCACAAATAAAGAATTGCTGGTAGCATATTTAAATTTCTTACAGCATAGATTTTTTAATGAAAAAATACAAAACCTGTATTTCTTTAGATCTGTTCTGTACCACTTACAAAAATAAAAATAGATTTCACAAATTAATTGAGCAAGATTTGTAAGCTAATATTTATGAACAAAAAGAAGTATCTGAAATCTTCTCATATTTCATTTTTCAGAGGAGAACTGTGATGGAAGGCATTTCCTGTAATTTTGTGTATGGCACAATATGCAAGACTACACTATAAAGGGTTTGATTCACATAAAACATTGCATCTACATCCTCTCCATCATACACATACTCACAGCTTAAAAACACATGGGATATGGAGATACAAACCATTATCTACTTCTCCACTCTATTTACACTAGTTTTACTCTAGTATGATTCCATTATAATACTGGTGTGTAAAAGAGTTGAGAATCAAGCCACATACATCTCTTCCTCAGAATATATTTTATGTCATCGCCAACATTACACTAACAATGCTATAGCTAAGATTGAAAAGCGTTTTTCAAACAAACAAACAAAAAACATACTTTACTAAGTCATAACTATGGCAAACTATTCTTGTCACACTGAAATTTCCCATGTTTGAGAACAAATTTTGTCTCTTTGATTTTGGCTAAGATTCACAAACTATGAACTGGCCATTTCAGTTTTACCTAAACATGGACTAATTTTGCCTTATTTTTAAATTTCTTCTCAGTGTCTAAAATGAAATCAATATTCCCCACACACACGATGGTGTGACTCTATGTAAGTGATATAAATAGTAACCTCTTTTTTCATGAAGCTAGAATTTGCTTGCCCTTACAGAGCTGTGCAATGGAGGGTGGAAGGAACCTTCCTTTCCATCCAGACTGCATAAGGCAAAACTGCAGCCCTTGTAAAGCATGACCGGCTCAATGAAGGAATAAGCAGCATCCCCCTAAGAATATGTCCACACTGCATCGGTGAGCAAGCCTCCCAGCCCAGAACAACATACTTGTGGTAGCAGGTCTTGTGCAAGCATGCTAAAAATAGCTGTGTAGACATTCCTTTGATATTCTGACATGGGCTGCAACTCAAGCTCTCCACATGCGTGCACATAGCTTGGGAGCCCAAACTCCACTCAGAGTCACAACGTCAAAGCAACACAGATATTTCTAGTACACTAGCAGAAGCCACTAGCTGTGGATCCAGTTGGAAGGCTCCCTCTCAGAGGCAGTGTAGACACATCCTAAGAGGTGTAGCAGTTGGCCTGCCACACCTACACTCTGGGAAGTGCCAAAGGAATGTCTGAACCAAGTTAAGACTCAGTTAGCTCAGGACCCTCTTTCCTCTCCCCCACACACTGGCCATGGTCAGGGAGATTATTGGAGTGAGAAAGCCCCAAGTTCATCTCAAGATAACTGGGGAACAGAAGAGTCTTAGTGAAAGATATGTGCTCGCTGAACTTCCACAGGACATCAGACTGAGACCAGATCACACCTACTGTAATATCCATTTCAAGAGTAACCTATTTAAACTCGTGGTCCCTCAAACAGTCAAATCATATGACACTGTGGCACAGCAAGCACAAAACAGTACAACAGAATAAACTACAAGCACTTCATAACTGTCAAGTAACCTACGCTTAATTATTTGGACAAATTTGCTATAAATGGTTATATTAAAACTGTCCAATTTGGCTAATACAATATCTATTATGTTTTCAACTCTAAGCCATCTAAGCACCACACATTTTCAACCATCTAAGCACTAAAAGCCCCCTAAATGCAAAGCAATGGCAAACACGTAACATTACAGAAATAATATTGTACACTGTATGTCGATAATCAAATATTCCACAATTAAAATCTCCTTGGCAAGAATATTTGTAGGACATGGACAGAATGGGATCAGATTTGGGAATAATGTAATGGTCCCTTTTCACTCGGGTTCTGCTCGCAGTTCCAGTGTTCTGAACATATTACCTAAAATGATCAGCAGTGATACAGTTACCAATGTTGACATTTATATTAGTGTTATTAGGCTTCAGTAGCTATTCTCCACATAGATGAACTGAGACAGATTTTGTCTATTTAAACGCTCATTAAGATAACACTATCTTGCTTTATATTTTGAAGATTTTCTTCAGAATAATAAAGGCTAGACTTTTTTTTAAGTAAAGGTTAAATTCTGCAAGAACTTTTGGTGCCCCCAGGAAACGATGGCACAGTATACTTTGGAGTACCAGTCAGTTCAACCTTGACAACAGAGCATTAATGTTACAGTTTTTCCCTCTCTTAAGGACATTTATTTCCCTTGTTATGCATATTACATGATACACTGCTTCTTCTGTATCTTTTCAACTTATCAGAAGACAATGCTAAACAATAAATATCAGTAGGCCCAATTCGCCTTCCTGTCCTCATGTTGAGTAGCACCTCACTCTGCAAGCTGTGAAAGGATCTGACCCTATATTATCTGCTTCCTCTAGGAGTACATCTGATAGAGAAAAGTTCCTAAAATATTTGTTGATACATCCATTTCCTAAAACAGATTTAGCATTTTCCTAAAACAGAGACTTCTGATAGATGAGCTGTTCCTTATCCATCTGCTTCCATTTGTTTTTATTTATGTGACCAAACTTTCCAGATGTTATATAATTCATCGTTAGTCCCATGGGATGATACACTATGTCCTCATAAGCTCTTGATAACCATCACATTTAAACACTTAAAATAATTATTTTAATGAGGAATGTGCTAATTCCCTAGTTTTTTATAGAGAATTTCAAAAACAGTGTGCATCAACTCCTTGATGCAAACTACTTAATGAACAGGAGAAAGAGGAGGGATGCATTGGGGGACAACATGTGGTGAACTTAGCAGGAAATGAAACTAGAGATACTCTGGCTTGCACTGCACCTTTTATGTATATTGAAAGAAGAAGGAGGAAAGAACAGAACAATTGCCCGACATGCAGGTGTGCTAACAAACTCATACTGGGACAGAAAAAAACATCTGTAGCATCACTTCCACCTCTACTTCTTACCCCACCATTCTTTGAGATGCAACCGTTATTCTGGACAGAACTGCATTCAATCAACCTTGTCTATTTTACGAACTAATCTATAATGGGTATCTATACAGGCTGGCAGAACTCTCCTGCTGCCTCATCATTGCCAGCCAGTGTAGATACACCAGTCCCAAAGCTGCTTTAACTCACTCTAGGATGGGAGACAGGCAGAGAATCAGGGAACAGTTACCAGCTCCCTGCTGGCCCATAAATTCTAACTATAGAATTCTCATTATTGAGAGTAACTGTAATGACAATAAAATATGCCAGTCATAACAGAACTTTTTAAGAGCATGGGGTTAGGACATGTCCACCAGTTCCTTCTTGACAAAGTCTTGAGCCAACATACTCTGTGTCTGTGTAGTTCTCCATAAATATAATTTCTACATAGCTGTATTTCCCTCACAAAATGGAGGAGAATGTGAATATTTGCGGGGATGCTATAAATTCTATGCAAAAATTTAATTTTTTCCCACAGTCAGAAACTGAGACGCTGTTGTTATATCTCCGACTTGCTATTTTATCAACTTCTGTATATTTCTGCTCAAAATCTATTTCCACTTCTGGCAGTAACACTTCCTTTCTAATAACTATTTTACAAACTAATTGGAGTACTGAGGAGTTCATAATATCACAAAGTTCATAAAATTTAACATCTCGAATCTGCAGAAAGGTATGGTGCAAAAATTGCAATATGATGCAATGCATCTTTTTTTCTTGTTCCTAAAACTAATGCATTCAAGGCATTAAAATGTGAAACAATATGAATGTGTTATTCAACAACATTTTCACTATGTGATTCTTCCCCCAACCCAGACAGGAGAAATGGTTCCTGTAGCTGGTTATTCATAAGACTGGTGTTCACAAAATATGAAATTTTACAGTAGAACACTACTCTCATATTTTGTTTTGTTTTTTAATATAAAAACTTTCAAAAACTCCCATTTCTCCAGGTCAGAGATTTTTAGTCTGTCTGCTACAGATATCATGGATTTTGTGCAAAATTATATCATCTGAAAGCAAAAGCAATCTGTGATTTTCCCCTGCTAGTCTATATGCTTGAAGGTCTGGATTATTATAGAGCATCCATGCCAGCGGTTTTCATAATACATTAAATAAGAAGGGTAAAAGATACAGTCTATTAAGGACCATGAAGTGGTGCTTATGGCACTGACCAAAGCTGATGTTCACAGTGATCCACATAGGGAATTGATCCAGTACAGGAAAGTCCATTAAACCTTGGACTGAGAATAAACAAAGTAGTATTACTCAGATGGAGAGTGAAAGTTCAAATTAATCCTGCCACCTACCATTTTTCCTGTAATGGGAAATGTTTAGAATTAATATCCAAAGCCAACACCTAACATAGAGTTTTTATCCATAGGGATAAAATTTCACCCTCCTAAAACAACCTTTCAGAAAACTTCTTGTAGTTGGAATGATTTAATACAATAATTTCTGCCAAAATTACAGGAAGAATTACTCATACATTTAATAGGAATTACGTATATTTTCTCTTAATAGGTACACCTTTTAAAGCAGAGGTGAAACTCAATAAACTAGGAGCTACCTTGGTCTCTACAAAGAAGGGTCAAAACATTGTTAATTTGCCAGGAGCCTTTAGTCTGCATATAACCAGCATGCAAATTTCCCTTAAAATATAGTTATTTTAGTTCCGGTAAGAAGTCCATTATGGACTGCCCTGGAAAGTGGAATCACCTATTCATCCAAGAACATAGGGCCAGATTGTGCCCACCTTATCCATATATGGAAATGGACCTCCATGAAGCAGGGGTCCCTGTTGTCACACAAGTCCACAAACACATATGTACAAAGCTGGATTTGTGTCACAAGAAGATACAAATACTATAATATTTTCCCCAAAAAATCAGTTAGAGGGCCAGCTGCACTTCTGTTCCCTTTCTGGCCTCTCTGAGTGCACCTCTCCAGCGCCGCTCCCCACTCCACCCACCCCCCACGACCCCGAAGTCAGGAATTGCATTTCTTCCATTCTTAGTCCAGGCCTTGTGCTACAGCACCTTGTGCTTTAACCACGCTTATCCAGCAGGTCCGACTGGGCTTAGCACCTTCAGTTCTTCCCTTCAGAATCTGTGACCAGTAGTGAATACAGTGGCCAGTTTTCTAAAAACCAAAGTATTATGCATTTTAAGTCAGAACAAAGCATTTAGAGAAAAAAATTACAACATCCACAGTCCACTCATGTCTATCTTAAGTAAAGCCCTCCCCTTCTCTCCCCCCCGCCATGATGATGGCCTACACAGACCTACCTTCTTCAGACACCCCAACAAGTTTCTGTGTCAGTTTGGTTTCCCCAAACAGCTCCTCAGTAACTAACTCCCCTCTGGGAAGTGAGGGGTTCCTTTACAATCCAGTCAGAATCCCTTTCTTATAGTCAGTTCCTGGGCTTTTGCCATTGTGCACAAATGCAGTCATGTAGGCGCAGCAGGAAGTTGAGCCAGAATCCTCTGTACCAATGGCTCTCCCATTGTCCCACAACAACTCTCAGCTTTTACCCAGTAGTATGGCTTATCTTGAGCCACTGTTTCTTTTTCTTACAACCTCCTATTAAACTAAACCAATATATTCCGACAGTTGGCATCCCAATAACCAGTTCAACATACAGTATTCAGAAACGATTACAGAGCAGCTCCACCCTTATCACAGTATGCTCCCTTTAGTTTGATTGAAGCCATACAGACTTGTGGGCCTGACTCTCCTTTGTGTAAGTGAGATATTGACAAACTCCAGCTGAGAAAGAGGCTGGTGTACATTTAGGACATGATTCTTAGCTGGTATAAATTAGTATTACACCATTAAAATCAATTTACCCCCAGCTACCAGTCTTGCCCTCAGTGTTCATTTGAGTCCATTCAATGGGAGGTTTTCCTGCTCTTAAGTACTCCTCGATAAAACTGACATGGGCAGAATACAACTGTCATCATTACTATACCATCTACCTCTTCTAGAGAAGACAATATTTGTGGTCAGTTTGGAAACACATTTTACAAATCTTGTAATCAAGACTCACCAGGGGCATCTTACCAGAAACACAGCTACAAGGGCTTGAGAGGCAGTAAGAGGATTTCTTCCATACTGTCATAGCACAAAAAGTTCTGTTAAAATGGCTACATGCCGGTGACTTTTCCACCTCCTCTGTAATAAGATGACTAAGATCTTCAGGTCAACACATTGGCACACTGTTACTTGGCAAGGCCTTCCCACATTAGCAGAGAGGAGCAGCCACAGCTGAACCAGCTGTGCAGTGACGTGGCAGCAAGCTTCCTCACTGGCTCCCAACCAAATTAATAATGTGTGATCTGGGCATAACAGGAAAGGTCACACGTTGCACAATCAGCAAATGGGACAATCAGTTGAGAGCAAAGAATGTTGGCATATGCAGCTGCATATTTTCACAGTCTGCCCTTACATACATAAGGTACAGAAGAGTGGCTCTGATGGGGTTGGTCACAGAGACCCCCTTGGGACTGTTACCCGATGTGCTGAGACCACCTCTGAGCCCATTTTCTCTGCCAGGTTGGGCCTCCAGAACCCTGCCTTGTTGAGCCAGACATGCCAGTCTGCTCCAACACAGACCGAGGGTCTGAACCACATGCCCCAAAGCTGCAGACTTAACTGAAAACAGCTTACGAAGTACTTCTGTCTCTAGTACCCAGACACTCAATTCCCAATGGGATCCAAACCCCAAATAAATCCGTTTTACTCTGTATAAAGCTTATAAAGGGTAAACTCATAAATTGTCTGCCCCTCTATAACACTGAGAGATATGCACAGCTGTTTGCTCTCCCAGGTATTAATTACTTACTCTGGGTTAATAAATAAGCAAAAGTGATTTTATTAAATATAAAAAGTAGGGTTTAAGTGGTTCCAAGTAATAATTGACAGAACAAAGTAAGTTACCAAGCAAAAAAGAGCAAAACATGCAAGTCTAGGCCTAATACAGTAAGAAACTGATTACAGATGATATCTCATCCCCAGAGATGTTCCAATAAACTTCTTTCACTGACTGGATCCTTCCTAGTCTGGGTCCAGCAATCACTCACAACCCCGTAGTTACTGTCCTTTGTTCCAGTTTCTTTCAGGCATCTCTTTGGGGTGGAGGGACTATCTCTTGATCCAGCTGACGACAAAATGGAGAATCTTCCAGGGCCTTTTATATTCTCTCTCTTGTGGGCAGAAACCCCTTTGTTCTTCTGTTCCAAGTCACAGCAACAAGATGGAGTCTGTAGCCACCAGGCAAGTCACATGTCCATGAGTGAGTCAGCTTTTTGCAGGCCAACACCATTGTTTACATGTTAGTTTGAACATTCCCAGGAAAACTCAAATGTGGAATGGAATCTCCCAAAGTCCACTATCAATTAAGTGTTTCTTGACTGGGCACTTACTAAGAATAATCCTTTCTCAAGAAGCTGACCAAATGCTTCACCGAAGCTACTTAGAATCAAACACATTGAGATACAAGTACATAGCCAAAAATTATAACTTCAAATACAAAAATGATACACACATACAGACAGCATAATCATAACCAGCAAACTACAACCTTTCCATAGACAGCCCACTTGACCTCCTCTGTACAAGACCTGGTGCAACCATAGGACCCCGGTCGCAACAATGATCTATACAGTCACAGTTCATGTCAATAATGTCATAGTGGCCTTTTTATTTCTTCACTTATTTTTGTCTCAGAGGGCTGCAGTTTGAGTGGCCCTGCAATGCAATGACTACGGTATATTAAGTCACCTGTAACTCACCTACACAGGAGGCTAGCCATAATCTGGTCCCTAGCTTTGAGAAATGGAAAGATTGCCAGCAACACCCACTGCCCAAACAGAATGTTTCTGGACAGAATGATGCTTGACAGTAGCACTTCATGCCTGAACACTGGAGACAACTCTGTGGCAGAGCTCTGGATAAACTGTTAAGAGGTATAACCTGGGATGACCCACTCCATATACATCCAAACCTCACACCCCTTACAGTACTGGGCTTTCTCCCTCTCCCAGTCCTGCTAGAGTTATCACTGGGATCTGACCAAGCAATGCTAACAGCAGAACCTCCCACAGTAAGTGCCATTACCAGCAGCATCAAATCATCATGAAACACTCCCACTGAGTCATTGGTTTTCTGATAGACAAGATGAAAATGGGTATATACAGCATGCTAGATGGACTAAAACAAAGACCCTCCCACAAAGCACACAATGTAAAGGCATGAGCAGTAGAATACAGTTAAAAGCAGTCTTTTTAACAACAATTCTTTAACTACTTGGCAGAAAAGGTAGATTTTCATAAATACTTTGAAAAGGAATAAGGTGCAAAGTAACTGGCTCTTACATAAAGGGTGATGACACACAAAAAAAAAAGATATGAAACCTGTACTGGATAGAGAAAAAGGAAGTGGTCAAGAGAGGGATATGAGAAGAATCTAGGAAATTGGAAGGGTCAGAGGAAGAGATGACAGATTGAAGTTACAAGGTGCTTTTGAATGAGAAACTTGATTTTACAAAAAAGGAAGGGAAGCCAGAGATTGTAGGAGGAGGTAAACAGTAGGAAGGGAAGATGATTTTGGCAGCAGCATTTTGGATGGACCTGAGTAGAGAGATATGAGAGAAATAACTTCACAGATTACCTTGCATCTAGAGGCTTCAAGTTTCACAACTCAATATGAAATAAATGTTAGTTAGTAACAGATTAAATCTCCCTAATAGAAAATGGAAAAGGAGAAATACCACCTTGTCTGCCAAATGACTACTCACCCATAGGTTTAAAATTTCTGGGAAGTACACATTATTTTTTACTGTGAATTGGCTTCTGTTTTTTATAGCTCCTTTGGTAAAGTTAATAGTCAAGTGAATAATACAGACTTTTCAAGAACCTGCACCAGGTCTTTTCCAAGATTTCTGAGGAATGCCAATAACCAAATGCATGTTTTTAATTTAGTAGGTTACAACACAATTATTGTGCTGTTTTCTCTGAGATTCTGCACATCAGTAAATTTAAATTTTAGAAGACAAATAATGGTGCATGCAACTTATCACAAGAGAAAGAACAAAAGAAAGCCCTGAAAGATTTCTGTAAACACAGAATTATAAAGTATTAACTACTACAGCCAAGATTTTCAAATTTGGATGCCTCAATTTAGGTTCCTAAATGTATGTTTAAGCACCTAACTATAAACAGCCTGATTTTCAGGCGTGCCTAGCAGCTTTGCAACTCCATTTATGCGTTCCCAATTCCGCACTTGGTTGATCAAGTAAGTAACCATATGAGGCACCAAAGGGCTGACACATGCCCCCTGTTGTACAGTTTTCACCAACAAAGCAGCACTCAAGAATGGTATTTGAGAAGTAAGGTCCACCAAGCTCTTCTTGCCAGCCAGTGTGTTTCCCTCTCTTTCCAAGAAAGCTGACATTATACTTACACCATTTCATATAGTTGCTCAAAACAGAACACTAGCAAATGGCAAACACCACAATACATTGTACAGAAATGCTCCAGAGTTAAATTATAATATGTAAATTAAGTCTCCTGGAGTTACATTTTCTCCTTTCTCTCAGACAAGAAGCAGAGTTCTGTTCCTCCGAGTGTGATTAAAAAATTACAAAAGGAATAACATGAAAGGATAGGCAAAAACTAGTTTCTATTTGCCTTAAGAAAAACGCAGCCAAAAATCACAGTAATATAAATCTATGCATCACTCCCCTTTACTTATTGCTTCTGTAATTTAAACTAGTGAAAACAAAAATGATACTCTGCTCATGCATGAGAGCGCCTAATACATATTTTACTCAGCTACACTAGCGTGGCGGTCTACCACAAATCATGACTCCAATTCAGTTTGCAGATTGGCTCTTCCATCCTACATATTTCCTGCCTGCATAGTTTTGAGGATTGTCCACAAATTAAGTCACAATTGAATTTACACCATAGAAATGCAAGCCAAAGAAAGACATGAAGTAACTATGCAGGTGCAGAGTGGTTTTTGTTTTGTTTTGTTTGTCTGGGAAATGCTAAGTGACTCCTGGACTGGATTACAACTATAGTACCAGGAAGTGTCAGTGCTTGAAGACTGACAAACATTCATCAGAAATACAGAATAGCTTTGTGGAACATTTAAAGTGCTCTGAAGACCATAGCAGTCTGTGAATCTACATAAGAATCACTGCCATAATGAGTAAACATCTAAATATGTTCCAGGGGGAATATTTTGGTTACTTAACATTTTCCATTATCAATTAATCTTGTGACCTTTACTGGAGAAACTCCAATAACTTCATTGTTTGCAGCAGGCCTTTGAAATTCAACAGGCAGAAAGCCCCTGGGCAAGATAAGTGCCTTTTCTTTGTACCATGAAATGACCACCCTGCTGAACCTGAATGGAAACTTGATATAAATTGCCATTTCCTTTCGCATGTTGGCATTTCTCAGGAAAATTTCAGCAGCATGCCAAAATAATAACTGATTACGAACATTCTAAAGAGCCAGACCTATACGGCTGCCAAAGATGCAGCTTGCACATAATGGACTGGAAACACCTGGGAGCTGCCAGAGATGTTATGGCACTGATGGTGGGGGAGAAAGCAGTGTCATGATGAGACAGGACAGGACTCTCCCACTCTGGTATATGAATCTAGCAGCCCCTCCATCCAAAGCATCACTCAGCGCAGGAACTCCAGTAGAGGAGGGAAAGCTGGACCAGTCTCCTTACATAACTCCTTTGGACCTAGAACATGGCCCAAACAGCCCATGTCTCACTTCAGGGACATGACAAAGACAGAAGGCCTCCACCTCTTGGGGTGGGGTATAGGAAAGACAACAAAGTTCATTCCAACCACCTCCTGGACCCAATGCCATCCCATCCCTCCTCTGGATAACAGCCCTCTCAGGTTGCTAGCTAATGTAGTTAGTCCTGTATCTAAAGTGGTAGCATTCTGTGTGGCAATGCTCTCCGATAATGCTCTGGTGGGGCTGTTTAAGTTAATACTTCTACATTTTCACTCTTGTCATAAGGAATATCTTCTTTACCCATGTTTTTAGCATACTGTGATTATAGTACCAAGTAAGACGGAGATTGTTGAGGAGGAACAGGAGGAGGTGGTGGTGGTGGTGAAGAAGATTAACTTTTCCAACCCAATTATCAGACTAAAGATGATGTCTGTAAAATTCAGATAAGCATCTACATCTCTAGATGTTTATTCGGACTAAATTTCTGAACTTTTACATCTTCTCTCACCACAACTCCATGTGTGTATGGATTCCTCACTGTGTTGTTATAATGATTCACAAGGTGAGCAAATGGAAATCCATACCAAGGACAGTATTTCATAGTTAGGTTTATAAGTATATTTATAATTCTATTGTGTGAGCAGTTCAAGACAAGAGCAGGAGAAGGGATTTGCATGCATGTACAATGCAAGATTTTGATGCAGTGAGTGAGCTGTCTGTGTGATTAGAAGAACTTTTCCTGAAAACTACGAATTCTATTACATGGAACTGATGAGTTAGAATGATGCAATGAACAATACAAAAAGAACAACAGAAGGACATTGGGATAATCGTGCCATTTCTTGAGAGAAAGACAAACTGATCCTGTGACAAGTTAATCCCCTGACTTGACAAAATGAGAAATACAAATCTAGTGAGGACAGTGCAATGTGACTATGAAAACCAGCAATATTAAATGAGTTTTCTGAGAGCAAGTTACCTCCTCACAAATGAGAAAAAAATCAAGTGGGGAAATAGCTATGATAAAATGACACATTTTTTCTTGAGAACAGTGTTCGTTCAGTTTGCATTAAGTCTAACCATATGAACGAGCTTCAAAGTGATATCGGAAACTTATTATGTAAGAATTGTTGTGATTTACTTGACAGAAAATATGTCAGCTACCTAGTGAACTTACATTTATTTTATGGTTGTTATTCAGATACTTTCATTTTATCTTTATATTAGGGAGTGAGTGAATTGATGTGGGAATAAACAACATATTGTATTGCTGTCAGTCTTGGTAACTGTTTCATTTGGAAGTAGTACTATAATTATGCCTGGTAAAAATTTTGCCAATAGTGGGGTAGTTATTTTTAGCATGCAGTATTTAGCTAAAAATATTTACAATAGAATAATGAATGAGTGCAAAACACCGTGAAATACTTCCAGGTATGTAAAGGTTTATGATCATTTTCACTTACAAAAGAAAAATAAACCTTGTTATCTTATCTCAAAGAGAGAATTTACTCTAATCATAAAAGCTTTATAAAGCTATTCATGGGGTAATATTTTCAGGCAGCCTCTGGAAGCGTACCTACATCTCTTTGAGCATGCAGACATATACATTAGGTACATAAATAGCAACTGGCACACATCATTTAACATTTGCTTGGCCAATTATATGCTTATGCTCCGCTGCATGTAGCTAAGCATATGCAACCAAGTTCACCAGCAAATTTTGCCCTAGGGAGAGATTTTATAAATCCACCAAATCAATGTAATAATAGTACTACAAGGTCTATTTTTCAAACTTGTGCCGCCAAAGTTAGGCACCTAACTCCATATTTACACAGCCAATCATGAGTTAAACAGGTAAATAAACATATACACCTAACTTTCGGGACCAGAAATTATTAGGCCCATAATAAATAATGGATTTCTTTCATACTGTACCTTAAAATGCTTAGTGGACAGCACTTTACAAATATTAATTAACCCATCTTTACACAATCCCCCAGGGATTTCTATGTTTTACCAACCCTATTTCACAAATGGGTAAAGTAAGGTGCTTCTACTGTGGTACCTACTAATAATGGCATGGGTGACATAGATAACCAGAGACAGTCAATATATGTGAACAAACATTAATTGTGTTATTAAATATCACATCATAATTAGTACCTTGTACTCACTTCTACCTTTCATCTGTTTGTTTGCTTTGCTTTTTTTAGATTGTGGGCTCTTCATGGCAGGTGCAGCACCGAGCACATGGTGGGCACTACTGGAAACAAGTAGGAGCAATAGTTTGACTTCAGTGGGACCAAAGTCAGGCTGATACAGAACATTTTCAAAATGCCACCCCAAGCGAACTGCCCGTGGTCACAGACACAAGGTGTCAGAGTAAAATCGACATGGAACCATTAAATTATTCCACTATATCAATGTTATAGTAGGACATCAGGTATTTTAACAAACTCTGTTGTTGGGCTTTTTAAATGAAATATTAGAATGGATCTATTCCTCACTGCATAAATGTTGCGTATAATTCCCATTCATTTCCATGAGATTAATAGGAATGCCTGAAGAGAAAAATAAACTCTTTGCAGTCTAATCTAGACAAAATGAGCTTACAAGGCTGCAGGGACACAGACCCTGCAGAGACTACTCACTTTCTGATTAGGCATTTCATGACTGCCTCCCTCCCAAAGATAAAGATATCAACCTGATAATCAGATAAACTATTCTAGATTTGGGGATATTAACCCGGGTGCTCAATTAACATGGTCAATGATTCCTCCAAACTTTCTAGCATAGAAGTGGGTTCTTTCAAGTAACTGGGGAAGCAGAAGTGGAGGAGGATTTCAAATGCTCATCTCTCTCAGAGGTATTGAGCTCACCCTGATTAACAAAGAAGAAAGAACCAGAATATTGCTGACACAAGGAGAGGCTGAAAAAACATAAAAATCAGATCCAAACTTCAAAGTTTGAGAGTGTTTGGATCCTGGATGTTGGGTCAGGCCCAACTCCAAATATTTTGTTTTAAAATATACCCCCAAAACTAGAGAGAGAGGATTGGGATGTCAGAAAAGAGGGATAAGGTACCAGAAGGAAGAAAAATAACTGGTAAAAAAAATTACCTCTCTCTGTCACTGTATGATTGGCAGATGTGCTTTTTGAAGGAATCAACATTCTGAGAAAGGGTTGGAGGATTATTTTAGACTCTTGACTGATGAGCCAGAAGAGAGTTTTCTTTTAGCCTTTTTCAGCCAACTAGCAACTGCTGATCTGTCTTCCTTGAAGGAGAGAGTGTTTTCAATGTGGTATATGGGATAAGAATTGGAGCAGGATTTAACTGTTGGGTAAACTGGTTCTGGGACCCTCCCTGCCCTGGGAGGATCTTGACTACTGGTACAGCCATGGAATTGGATTGCACTTGGGAAAGTTAAAAGGATCCAGGAATAATGCCAGATTACCTGCCAAAAGTTGCTAAGAATCATGATGACATAACTTCAAGTATAAACCTAGATATTTCCACTATATGATTTGGGGGCGGGGGGCAGGAAAATTAGGCTACTTACTGCTCCTCCTAGCAACAAAGGTGCCTTCTATGGTGAGGGACAAGGAACCAAGCTCTTTGGCTCCTCAACAGCAGGATCTGAGGGTACCTTTGAAGAGCCATGGCTTCAACATAGGGAGAGTGATGGGGGACACACCTCATGTTGAACCAGGAAAGGAAAGAATTAATCATCTGCCCTATATACAGAAGGCTAAATTCTCTGTTGTGATCAACCAAGCTGAACTCACTGCAGGAATAGAGGGTGGGACAAAGATGACCTTTGGTACAAGTTTGTGTTACCTCAGGTTGTGCAAGCTTATGCTCACCTTCAGTGTCTCCCAGAGGCCCTTCTATAGCTGAGACTAGCTGCAGTACATCATGATCCAGCTGCCTCCTATAAGTTCTCCAATCTGCCTCTAGCACACCTGCTACCCAACAGGCTGAGACACACACAACACACAGCTGCTCCACCAGCTCTATCCACCCAGGGAACTACCATGCAAGGATTATTCCCAGAGCAGTGTAGAGGAGCCACAACACAATTAAGAATCCAGCTCAGGGTCTGAAATTGGCCCCCCTCAGCAACAGTTGTCTGAAGTGTGAAGACTATTATGAGGGCCCTCCAGTTACAGTAAATGTTCAGGAGGTAACTGAACATAAAGGAGTAGAGCCAGACCTTAGAAAGCTGGCCGCTATGTCAAGGACAGGACACTACTTCAGATTCAGAGGGAAATGGATTCACAAGAGCAGAGAACTTCAGCTAGTCAGTGAAACAAAGGCTTCCCTGCAGAAGAGAAGGTTCACATTACATACTGTGTGCCAAGATTTAAAAAAATGGTAATCCAAAAGTTAGATTCTTAAATCCATACTTAGGCAGCTAAATAAATGACCCGATTACCAGTTAGAACTGCTAGGAGCTCAGAACATTTGAAAACCTGGCCACACATTTAGGCACCTAAAAATCTTTGTCTGTTTGACCATTCGATGGTAATGGAAAACCTGAAGATAAACATTGTGGGGGGTAGGGTTCTGTGAGCCAGTCTTCAGGCAGTTTGACCACTGGGTGAATAGAAGACACTGATTATGGCTCCCTAAGAAGGAGGAAGGACTAGCTATCAGCTAGGTGGTTTCAGGGAATGACCCCAGTAAACACTTGATTTGATCCTTGGTTAAACAGGGCTCTAAGAACAATGTGCTGCACACTAATGATTGATTGATTTTTCATCTCTTCACTTTCGTGTTTTGTTTTCCCTATAGGATGTATAGGAAATACTGAGATGCAGCTATCTAAGTGATCTGAAACAAAACTGGCAAGTTTGTGAAGGGTGACCAGTGTACAATAGATTAAATTTCACTGTTATATCTCCACTATTTCTTAGGCTATGTTGGTCCCATGAGGTCTAGCCCCTGGCATAGATGTAGCCTACACCAACAGACAATTTTCTGCGGGTGTTAAGAACACTACCTCTCCGAACATTAGCTATGTCAACAGAAACCCTCTTCTGTGGACATCAGTGCATCTACACCAGGGGCTTTGTCAGCATAGCTATGTTGACTCAGGGGTGTTGATTTTTCACACCTCTAACCAATGCAGCTATATCAATATAACTTTTAAATGTAGAGCAAGCCTCAGCGGTCTGCCGTCTACTACTATCTGTATGTCCATAATATTTTTCTGCTAAATAATAACTGCAAAGCACTGTATCACTGCGTTCACTGTACTCTCTGTATCCTATAAAATCTATGAAGTCCCCTTCATTTGAAAATTGAGTGTACTTTATATCTTTTCCCATCCTTGCAGCACAACTATTCCATTTCTAACTACACACATCTGAGTCACCTTTTTCTGTGATTCAAAATGCTGAGTAATTAAAAGATAGTAATTTTCAACATTACATTTCTCTTTCATTTTGGAAGCAAGTAAGTGTATAAGCAAGCAAGTCAGTCTTTTGGTCAGGCTAAAGAATAAGTAATTTTAGGACACTACAATCATATTTCTGTGTGAAAATATTTTACCAATTGTTAGTACATGTAACATCTAACATTACCATTAGCAAGTTTCCTCTGTTTTTGTGAGCCTTTCATACAGCAACAGAGGTGAGGATTTTTTTTTTTAAACACGATTGTAAAGCCACAAATATTCGCAGAGGGATTCAGAAGCTGGTGCCATACCTGAAGCTATTGCACTTTTAACTCACTTTTTAAAAACTGACTAGACAGGAAGTTGACAGTGTCCCTCCAAATAGTTACAACTTAAGATATGATATAAAGACTTCAGGCAGATTCTATTTCTACAACTCCCGGTGAAAAGACTTAAAATGGATTCAACTAAATATTTAGAAAATTCGGCTGGAGGCAGATTTTTAAAGGTATTTACACATAGACAGGTGCTTTTGAAAATTTCACAAGCTGCATCCTTAGGTACCTAAGTACCTTTGAAAATCTGGCACTTGGTCTAATTCCCAAGGAAATCAATGGAATGTGGATTGGGCCCTAATTATGTCCATCTTTTCTGCTGCATAAAATGCTGGCGAAGCATGTTAAGCTCATATTAAACTGAACACAAAATAGAAGGAAATGAACAAAACATTATTTCTTTAAAGGCTAACAGTATATAAAGGTTAACAGTACATTAAACAAAAGAGCTACTTAAAATCTATTAAAAACCTCAGTGAACAATTGTTTTTTTCATTCAATCTATATATCAAATTAACAAAAAATCCTGAAAGTCAGCCTCTTCTCCCTCATTACCTCCACACCACAGGGATGGTAGCTACATTACGTTGTGGGGGAAAATGCCATTCTGAAGTACATAATGTACACACACTTCTGAAATGCATTGATAATTGGTATACGGTGCCAAAGAAGTGTCTTCACTGCTTCTGCTTGTAATGAGTTCTGGGATGACAGTATGTAAACATAAATATCAGTGGTACTATACCTTCAGATTGCAGGAAGCTGATCTTGGGAGTCCCAAATGACTGGATTAATTTTGTCTGCAGCCAAGTACAACAACATTTTAGAGTCTCATTCTTCAAAGGAGAAAATTTTAATTGCATCTAACAAGAAGGTTCACTACTTAGGCACATGTGTTAAAAAATAGTTCCCAAATCACTTAAACCCTAATACTAAGAACAATTACAAAGAAACATGTTTAGACCCATCGTGTAACGATGCAGTACACAATAAAATATATCTTCTCTACATAGAAAAAATACAGTGCCTTCAAGAATTTATAAAAATGAAACTATGGTGCAAAATACATTAATCACTTACTCAGACATCTTTATGTTTTGCACGATTAAGGACAGATTGTGACACCTTTACTCACATTGATTAGTGCTTTTTTTCCACACTACGGCTATTTGTGAAGCAAAGAGCTACACAACACGAAGAAGGGTATTAGAATCTGACCCTTAATATATTTCACCAAATATACAGCTAGAGGGAGAGAACTAAGAAAACTTAGAGGTGGGGAAGGAACAAGAAGAGGAAAAACAAAGTAAATAAAAAGAAACAAACAGAAAAATATCCCCGTGCGTCCCACCAAACAATCTTCTGTGTCCCTCCACACCCAGCCTGTATGACAGGTGTCCCAGTTTTTACTTAAAGACTCAGTAAAATGCAAGATTTCACTAAGCTACACACACAATGAATGTATTCAGCTGTATCTGATAGAGGTTTTTAAAATTTATTTGTTAAATACACTTTTAAAAAACCTCCTGTGTGATACTAATGATTTTAGAAAGAGGTATGATATCTGTTAAAAGGCAAAAACCTGCTCAGGATTCCAGGTACGGATGTACCTCTGGATAATATTTAAGGGTTATAAATTATAGACCTAATTCTCTAGTCATTGCGCTGAATCGCTCTCAGAACACAAAGGAAGCAGAAAGGAGCTGCATCTCACCTGCTGGAGATTTCTCCTGTTAGGAGGGGTCCCCAGCTGACATAGGCTGACTACTACATCACTAACTCTACAGTCCTAACACAAAGGACATGTTGGAACAAGGCTGGAGCATGCTGTGCTCCATCTATCCTTAGATGATGGAGGGACAATGGCTGGTGCAGAACTGATTCCAGAATCAGGGAGCTACCTTGTAACTAGCTCCCTTTTGCTTCCCTCCACTTTCCCTAACCTACACTCAGCAAAAACTAGGCCCAGCTGGATACCTGGCCCTGTGTGTTTTGGAAACTAGCCCATGTGGCATGAATTTCCAATGCGAGCCAAAAGTGTGTTCTATCAAAGCAGGAGCAAACACACCGCACACACCGCAACAATGTAGGTACTACTTTTGATCAGGAAAAATGTCCTGAGGCTGGAGGAAGCAGCCCTGAAAATGTGCAGGAGACAACTGGAACCTCTAATAGTCCCACTCTTATTTTCAGATAATGGAAGGGAAGGAGGAGAAAGCGATTGTTACAATAGTTCTACTTAGCATCACTATATTTGTTTGCTATGGCATTTCATCTAACACTGTGCCATTTTCTCAACAGACTGAAATGTGTGTGTCATTGTAATGGAGTAGGAGAATGCAGTGTGATAGGACAGTTTGAGAAACAGACAGTCTGCACCAGAACATGCACGGTTTGTTCATCTGAGCATTGCTGGAAAGCTTAACTTGAAAACCTCTGTGACTTACTGGACCCATGATACACATTTGGCAATTCCTGCAGTACTGCACAGCACTAGCCTTCTGTTGTTTCCACTGGAATTCACACACAGACCAATTAACCTTATAGAGAAAAAAGAACCGACGACAGAAATTTTCTGAGCTGGCTCTGGACTGAGGGCACTGGCCTTACAACATAAATCAAATCTTTGGTTTGCAGTGCCTCTCTCCTTGTCAAAGCCACAGTCTACCAGCTGCCTCATTCCCATTCCCCACACTGCCACTCTCACTGACAAGCAACTGTCACTACAAAAGTTCTCACGTAGGGGGCTGCAGCCGCTAAATCTGCCAAGTGCCGATCAGTAAGTAAAAACATATGTGAAGAGTGATGTTGGGTTTGTCTGTCACTGAAAGACTAAAGCAGCAGCATAGTATGTGAGGAGCTGCCGCATAGCAATGCCAATAGCAGTCTGTGACACAGAGAGGACCAAAAAAGTGTTTTTTCCTTTCTCTCACCAATTTCTTTACCCTTATGTGGAGCATTTTGTTTCTAATCATGGTCACTTTAGGAATGGAGAAATGCCACAGCAGTATGGCCTCATTGGTGCTAAGGGTGAATATTTATCACATCTGCTTAATTTGGTGCACCCCTCCACAAATATCTGCAAACTCTAGCCCAGGGCACAGTCTGACCAAATATCTCCTCACCCCATCTCCTTCTTAAAAACAAACAACTATCAAAAATTTGGCCAGGAGTTACATATCCAGGAACCTGCTTAAGCCCATTATGGTAACCCAGGGAATGGAATAGTAAATATATTTAAATCTCTCCTTTTCCAAATCAATGTCAATGTTCAGAATTAGCAACAAGAAGTAACGAAAGAGTAAAACTTTTGCATATGATGGGTCCCAATTTCTGCTCTTAGTTACAACAATATACAAATGGAATAACTTCACAGAAGACCATGAGTGAACTCCCGGCCCCACTGAAGACAATGGGTGTTTTGCCATTGACTTCAAGACTAGGATATCACCCAGTATGAGGACAACGTAAGTAAGTTCCGAATTAGGCCCAGTGCTTTCATATACTATATACCCCTGAGCACATCTGGGCAAAGAGTTATTTTAGGATCATATTCTTTCCTCCAATTCATCTCTCTCTGTCTCTTTTTCTGAATACTTCCTGAATTAAAAATTCTTCGTATCAAGTTAATCTTAAAATAGTGGGTTTCAGAGGTGGTCAAAAACCACCGATATATGGACTTTTCTAAACCCAAAACTTCAAATTTTGTTATATATCTACATAAATTGAACACATTTTGCAAAATTCCAACCCAATAGGAACATAAGCATGTTTAGGGGAAAATAATACCATCAAGCATGGGGGGAGAGGTGGAGGTGTGGGCTACAGGAGGCTTGTCGTCACCATGCTACTGCTGCACAGGACTGAAGACTGCTTTAAAATGTGGGCTGAGGGCTTCTTATTCTTCATCTAAGCTGCATAACCCCTCTAATGAGTCTTGTAACACAGTGACTGCTGGGTGGGGAGGAGTACACTGATAGTTACATCTGGCAGAATCATCTGCCTTCTACAAATTGCACACCAAAAGCAAGCATGTCACATATAGGAACAATATAATGGCCCAATGAGATAAAGTGAGAAAAATCAAACAATACATTCCTGAGTTAAGTATTTTTCTGAAGCATTCAAGAGAATTTTACTACAATTTCTTATCAAACCTCTTTTCACATGAGTTTCAAGTTCATAATTTCTCTTTTTATTTAAAATTAACCAGAAATAATCATACTCAAGTATATGGGCTGGACATATTAGCTAATAATTATATACCACAATTAAAAATTGAAATGTTTGTAGGATGCTTGTATTTTGTTGTATAAGATACCACTTCACATAGTATTACATCTTTGACTGCTTGCAAACATTCAGAATTAAGTACATGAATACATTCACTAGCTTTGAAACGGAAATTGTTCTCAAACTCTAAATCTGAATGGCAAAAAATATTTAATTTACTACATTCCCCATTCTCTGTACCAATAATAATAAATGGGCAGGGAACTTGGGTACTGAAAAAGTTATCTGAAAAAGGGGATAGTAAATGAGATATTACAATTTTGTTCTTTACAGTGTTCAAAGAATCCTTTAATAACTGGAAGAGAGGGTTAGGAGAGGGTTTGTTTGTTATATTCTTATTTCTTCCCTTATTTTTTACTTTTATCAATATTTGGCTGATGAAGTCCAATCTCCCCAGATTTTGCTGGAGAACTCAGAAATGTAGATTGCAGGTTTCTGCTGGCCCTTCACTGAAAAAGTGGGAAGATGAACTCTCTCACAGGTATTTTCTCTACAGTGTTTCTGAGGACACCCTTAAAAGTGTGGCAGTTCTGTTCAGGCTCACTTATGATCCTATACTCACAGATTGCCAAGCCTCCACCACCATCACTGCACTTTCAGAAACAGAAACTTTCTGAGGAAGTGATTTTTAATGTCACTGATTCGCTCTTAGAAAACAAACTTTTTGAAAACACAATGGGCAGATTTGTTTGTTTCAAACAAAACTGACTGCTCTTTAATTGACTGCTGTGGTGGCAACACTGAGCAATGCAACTCACTCCCAACAACTGGGGGAACTGAATGTGTTATGGTCACAGTGTTAATAATTTGCTGATAGCCTGAGGAGTGACAGGGGCATGAATATTGTTTTAAACACAGCATTCAAGAAGCAAACAGCATACAAATTTTGGGACTGCTGAACAGAATTACAGTCTAAAAGGTTCGTTGGTGGGATTTTTTATTTGTTTTTAATCGTATAAACAACAAGAACCCACTGACAATATAAATGTCTTCAGTGTGTTGCAGCAGATTAAAAGAAGTTCTTAGATGAAGACTTAAAACAACAAAATCCAGATACACTTTCACCTCAGACGTTCTTAAAATCTTTTCCTTTTATAGATATTTTTCTCAGCATAGTAGAAAACCCCTGCAGAAAGATCATACAGCTGGATAACCTAAATAGCGGTACACCTTCTAAAGAAGTAATTAAGCACCTTTCAGGGCAATATGGGACCACTTATGGCCACACCAACATTAAACAACGTTTACCAAGTATAACAGTCAATTTTCCTTTTGATACTCACACATTACTTCCATTAGTATCAATATACACCATGCACAGATTCTTGAAAGCAGAGACTCTGTATTTAGCAGCTGCAAAACAGAGTTTTCGACTAGGAATTGACATCTAAATTATATGGGAACCATTTAAGAAAATCATTGAGCAGCATGATCATTCAACAAACTCTCTGAGCCTAGAATTTGAACAGTACTGTACTCAAAGTAATCTGCAAAGTTAAAAAGACTAAGAGTTAACATAAACCTTGTTGTTTTAATAGCAAACAAAGCTATAAAATTGCAATAAAAATCAGCCAATATGAAATTCCAAAGAACTTTACTAACTCTACTACAATAAAAATCCAAAATTCACACCTCTGATGTCTGAAAGTTCTTGTAAACCTCCTTGTGTCACTGAAGCACTGGCCCACACAAAACAGGAAGGCACCTTCTGCAGAGGAATGAAATTTAAACAGAGCTCCCAGAGCCATTATTAAGTTTTATGGGAGAAGAGTGAAACATATTCCCATCCTAGAAATATTTGGATACACGACTACAGTATTTAAGCATTGGAATGTAGTCAGGAAGTGCGTGAGATTTCTTTTGGAAATACCAAATCTCTCTAATATCTCTGATTATACATTCAAGTTTATTCCAGAGTTATAAACACCATGGCTGATCAATCCTATATAAAGCATCTTTTTTAAGATAGCATCTCACCAAATTCAGGCAAAAGAGCCCTGACCATCCCTGAGCAGTACCAGCTGAACATCCTCATACAGAATGGCATGAAAAATTGGAAGGAATTCAGAGAATAACTACCAAAATGATTAAAGGAATGAAGGAATAATTTAGATTAATAGCTAAATATGTACAGCTTGAGTAAGAGATAACTACCGGTATCAACAACTGTCTTCAAGTATCTGCAAGAATCAAGAAAGAGAAGATTTTTAAGATGTGTACCAGAGTAAACTGTGAAGGGGAACAGGAAGGCGCCTCAGGGAAAATAATCCCATGTTTTTCAGAAAGCTCAACTTATTCTCCACAATTACTGTTAGGGTGTTAAGGGAGAGGAGGAGGAAAAAAATCAGGGATTTCTCATTAACCCAGAGGTTATCTGACATTTCTGTTGAGTATGAACTGGAAAGTTTCCTTCCACCTCACCGGTGAAAAAAAGTGAAGAAAGAGGGGAACTCTGACTACCTTTTAGCAAGGCAGGCTAGGAATGGGAGGAATCTAGAGCTCTATTTAATACAGGCTCTTCTGTCTCGCAATCAATGTTAAAACCAAGGAGATGTTTCCCAAACAAAATTATAGCCAACTGGAAACAAACAGGTAGGGGCTTTCCTATTTGAAAAACACTACTTTTTTTTAATGTGAAGTGATCAAACTGTAACCGATTCCCACGGCAACTATGGGGGATTGGGCTGTATGCAACTTTGCATCTTTGTTGGTATAGCAAACACTTATTCCCTTTCCACCTTCCTTCCTATCACCACCTCTGTGCATCCGGACTCACTGGTGTGGCCGGGTATAGAGTGACACAACTAGGAGTAGTGCAACTAATGAAAAGTAAATCTAACCTAACCACTAGTGTATTCAGTTCAGTTCTATGGAAGTCACTGCCCAAGACAAATTATGCAAGCCACATAGTTTCAGACCTTTTTTTAAACCAACCCGAACAAGGTATCAGGAAAAACACAATACGGGTAATTTTTACAGTATCAGAGAAGCGGATTAGATGATGTACAGCAATGTGAGATTATACCATCCACCATAAGCAGTTTTGATTATTCTGATGTTTATTCATCAACTGAAGACACTGTCTCTCCTGAAGAATCTAAATCTTAGTCACCATCTGAGTCTATCGGCAGATTTCTGGGAAATCAAGGTCTTCAGAGAACTAGCACAAGATGCAATGACCTTCTAGCTTGTGAGGTCATAACTTCTTTTGGCAGAATTCCTTTTGACTGAAAAAAAATATCAGCTGCTGTCTCCATTCAGAGACCTTCTTCCAATTCTTTGGCACAGAATTTCTAAAACTCTAGTTACTATTGACTTCAGTGGGAGCAGGTCTTAAATCTGAACAAATAAATTTAAATCTCCAAAGCTTCTCTAAAGTTGTCTGCAGTGGATAAATGTTGTAATCTAAAAGAGATCCAGTATGTCCTCACAGCATCCTCTGCTCCTCGGGGTCCAACCATCTGCCCACTCTTACTGTACATCCCTTCAGACCACAAGGTGGTGATATAACCTATACCTCTCTGCATCAGTATAGGTGAATCAGGGACAAGGACAACCATGAGGCAAATGCCTCTCCTACTCACCATGAGGAGCGACTGTGGTGGATCATGGGAGAAGTAGCCTAGCATACAGAGCAGGATGGGAGCATGAGACATCTAAACTACAACTCCCACAATGAGCTATCATGGCAGCATTTCTGAATTGAAATATTTAGGATTTCACCCAAAAATATTGGTAAAGTTTTTGCCAGAAAGCAATTTTTTTTCTGTAGAAAACTGACAAAACAATGTCTCCACCTTCCTCACCATCCCCTCCAAAGTTTTAATAGGAGTGGGGAAATGCACATTTTCTGACCAGCTTTATTACCAATGTCCTTAACATTAATTAAAAAAATAACATGCTAAGCTAAGCTTAAGAAGATCAAAAAAGTGAGAACCCCAAATTCTGCTCACATCCATGGACTTCAGTGAATTTGCACAGATGTAGCTGACAGCAGAACGTAAAAGACATTTTGGAAGATTTTTCTCCAGAGTCTAGAACAGATTTAAATTGTGTACATAGGTTAATTTTTTTGTTTTTTTCTCACTTGCAAGTGAATTTAAAGTTGCCACTGTCAGCTCGTTACATTGTATAAGAATGTCTTTACTTATACTACAAACATCTTAAATCACTGAAAGTGAAAGAAATTTTAAAAAACTTGTCACTATCTGTGCTCTTGGTTTACTTTTTTGCATTTCTCCCAGCTTGCATAGTGTCATTTCACTTTTAGGTTCTTAGTGTTGCAATGTTTGGGTTTCAAGGACTACTGTTAAATATTTAAAACAACGGCTTTTACTGTTTGTTTCTCTTTTAAGTTGTGGAACCATTTCTATTATTCCTAGGCTTTATACAAGCCAGTTTTTGAAAAACTTAAATTTTGGGTCATATTTAAGTTGACAGTGTCTCTTTAATGTCACAAGATGACTTAAGGCAACTGTAGCGAAGGTCTAAAACATGATAGCATCCCCCGTGCAACTCTGCCAGTGCATCTCAATCAAACCCATAATATCCCTGCCATTCTGGTCCGGGTCTCTCGTGCAAACTGTCCGCACAAAATTCTGTCCAAATGTGGGTACTATTATACTCATTTTACAGATGAGGAAACTGAGAACAGACAGTTTAGTGGCCTAACTTTTCAAAGATGCTGGGCATCCACCGCTCCCGAAGATCCATCCAAATCTATGACACCTTTGAAATCAGGCCAAAGTTAGTGGTAGAGTGAACAGAACCTGGGAGTCCTGATTCCCAGGCCTATAGATCACACGATACAGGAAATATTAGTACTTAGATTTATCTTTCAGTATAACTCAACGATTTATACCAGCTCATCATGTATACTGAACTAGAAAAGTGTTCAGTGTTCTTGGCTATGCCTACATTTTGCTCTTAAGTTATCATATGATAAATCCATGCAGCTACCCCTATTTTATTCTTTGAGGGTTTGATGCATTTGTGTAAGATTACTTGAGCCCTCAATAAACAAAGTAGGCTGTGGTGTTGGGCTTTGTAATTGTCACTCAGCAGCCAAAAATGTTAAAAACACAGACAGATCAAGGATATTTCCAGCTCAAGGCAGAACTGAAAAGAACTGTCAATACAGCAATTATGGACATTCCATATAACTCAGATATACAAACAGCTTTGGTTTCATTTAAAAAAAATATCATCCATTTGCAAGTGTTATGGCAGAAACATCGGATAAGGAAATTGATGCATTTAAACTTTGACACCTCTTGAGTTTTCTGATATTGTCAAGCAGTGTTGCTCTCTATTTTAATAGAGTGTACTCTAGCATAGAACAGCACGTTATGTTTTATAATTGTTCTTACAGATCCAACATAAAATGATCTACGTCCATTGCAGTGAAAACCAAGGGCTTGACCCCTATCACATGCTAAGCATTTCCTACAAAGTGGTACTGAAGCCAGCCAGTCAAGAGGAACTTTACACAGAAATTGGTACCAGTTTCTAACTGCAGCAACATTTGCAACAGATGTTTATCCAGTTACAAATCCAAACTGGATGTCGGTTTACACCATTCAATAAAATTTTAATTATGGTTCTGCAAGAGTGTAAACCGATCATGTCATGCAACTGAACACTTGTCGTTAAAGTTAACATCTCTATGGCTTGAACTAGACCTAGTGTTAACCTATCTCCCAAGACAAAAATGAGGCAAAAGTAAATGCAAAACCACCACATTAAAATTTTAAGAAGATGACTAGGAGCAAATCTGCATAAATCAACATTCTACAATCTTGTTTTTGGAGACACACAATGCTTTTCCCCTGGCATTGTGATACAAACATCTTTAATGTAATCCTTACCTGAAGGCAATAGAGAAGGGAAAGGACAAATAACATGCCGGATTTGGAGACATAAATTCTCCCCCCTTGGGATAGACATATGGAAGGGGTCTAACGATATCAGTGTGTTCAGAAATAGCCTTATATCATACTCTTCATTCTGTACAGTAGGTTATCTGATTGAAAGGGCAATAACCAAGACCAGAAAACTGTGTGCGGTCAGAAAGAATGTAGGGGAAAATGGATCAAAATCCCGCAGAAAATAATTACTTCACACATGCATGTGTCGCTGCCCGACAATATATTCCTCCCACCATCAATACAGTTTTACCAATGGATGTAAGGATTTGCCTATCTGATACGTTCTGCAGGATGCATATAGTGAACTAGTGGTGCTTCGAGTTGTATTAACTTGTGAGAGAAAAAACATCCTCTCATTTCTAGATATGGATGGCTTCAAATCTATGACCCTGTAGATCTAGCTCCTCCTACGTTTTAACCGTGCAACACACAATTTGAGGATGCTTGGAAATGTACTGATTGGATTATGCTGCTTAGACAAGATTGAGCTGTTCTGGGGGGCTTCCCATGTAATCCCACCCACCTTTTCCCTCTGTGGATAACATTTGATGGTATGGCCTCCCACAGATAATAAGCAGTTACATAATCCATTTAAGCAGTTGCTAAATCACTGTGTGATAAATTCTAACGTCCATAGAAAAGTTGCCACAAATTATCCTGCTTATTGGTTCTTGTTGCTCTTTTTACGTCTTTACATCCCCTCTGAATACATAACTGGATAAATATTTGTTAGAAAGAGGGTGTTCTTGCAATTAAACATTTATTTTCTAAGCTCATCAGCTGGTGCAAATTAATGTAGCTCCACTAATTTCACTGGAGCAATGCTGATTGAACATCAGCTGGGGTAACGGCCCAAGGTTCCTCTTTCAACTTCATGGGTTTTATTCTGTCTCCTTGGCATTGTTTTCCCCTCTATATATTATATAAATCTATATATTATAGCTTTGTTTCCAGTCGTGAAGGCGGGTAAGCATATCCTTCCCAGTACTATAAGGAATACAAGCACCATTCCTTGAATTATCTAAAAGGTGCTTCAAATCATTAAGATAGGATCCGTGAAGTGAAAGATAAATCTCCTTTCCCAAGTTTTCTTCAGCCTAACCAAACAATATGTTTTCTCTGCACTCCTGTCAAATGACTAAATACTTTGGACTTCTAGTGGTTTTCATGCAACAAGCTCAAAGTATTTCACACACCTTAATTAAGCCCAGCAGCAGCCAGGCAAAGAAGGTAAGAAAGATTAACTGCCTCATTTTCAGAGGTTCTCAGTATTAATATTGCTCACTGAAGTACATGGGGGCTGTGGGTTCTTATACCCACCTCCAAAAAGAAGTGGGGGGGCGACATTTACCCCAGTCACACAGAGGCCAGGCCTTCATCAGAAACTTTTGCGGCACAGCAATATCAGTTAGGGGTGTGATTTTTCTGCAACATTTCTATGCCAACAAAAGTGGAGATGCAATTATACAGCATTGGCTGTTCTAGCTTATTTTGTTCACCAAAGCAGTACAAGCTACACCAGCAAAAGTACTTTTTTTTTGCCAATATACACTAAGAGGCTTTTGCCAGTATTGTTATAATGGTATAGCTATACCCATAAATCTTCTAAGTTTATACTACGTCAGAAAGTCACTAACAGAACTAAGAATAGAAACAAGTACTTCTGTGTGCCCTACCTATTCATTGTATTGCTTTTTCCCCCCCACAAATCCATCGATATACCATATCTTACCACTCCTGGAACACTGCACGTTGCTACTGCCTTGGCCTCACTACTGATGAAATCCTTACACAAAATACAAAGCAAAGGAGGTGAAGGTGCGTAACAACTCCTTCAAGCCTGCCAAGTCCTAGCACTTCAGTCTCTGCAGAATGTTACTTACCCATCACCTTTCACATACAAAGAAGCACAATAACATCACTACTCATCTTCAGACAACTCTGAGGATTAATTTAATACTACCCCTTCTGGCCCTAGTCCTGCAAACCTTACACGAGTTTGACTTTACAACCAAGAGTAGCCTCACTGAAATCAATTAAACTATTCACAAACATGCTTACATCTACTACCACAAGTGGTTTTATTATTTCATTGAGACAATTCATGGTAGTAAAGTCAAACATACGTGTACAGCTTGGTACCAGGCCTTTGTTTGTAAATTCTCCTTGGACCTTCCCTACCTTATCTCACTGAGACTGTCTCCAGACACTGTCAATACAAAGGCTTTCCCCCAGAATACTAGAGCTGCTGAGGGAAGAGCCTTTTTTCATCATTCTATCCATTTGACTTTTTACATCTGACCTCATATCTCATTATTATTATTCATTATTTATATTACTGCACTATGAACCCCAGTAATGGACCAGTCATTGTACAAACACAGAACAAAAAAATGGTCTATGACCCAAAGAGTTTATAATGTATCTTGACTTAATTCTTCTGCAATAATTAGTGTTATGTTCAAAAATATGTTCAAAAATTATAAAATATCCTTAACATCACTGTCTTCTGTCAATCATAAGATATACAGTCTGCTCTCTTGTTCTTAGCTCTGTACAGTTTTGGAGCATAGCTTGACAAAACTATAAGAAAGGCCCCAATTTTACAGTCTGGTCTGCACTGGCAGACACATGCAGAGCTCCACTGACTTCAATGGGGATTGGTGTGAGTGATAAGAGCCCAGAGGAACAGATCCAATTGCAGAGTCAAGGCCTGAAGTTGTCCAGTGCTGTCTATATTAATTTAATTTGCAATAAGAGGAATGGAAATGGCAAAACCAAAAAGGGTTGTATAAACATGTTTGAATGCTACTAGGGGCAAAAATGAGATTGGGATAAATATTTCAAATACACGCACCATATCTGAAAGCACAAGGGCAGCATGAAAACAGTAGATTAGACAGATGCTTATGATAAGCCTCCTTTTTTACATACCATTCCAAGTCATGTTGCATGAACTGTCAGGATGTATTAGAAAATTTCAGGTGGACACAAAGGATGAAATCCCACCCTTTCTGCAGCGGGTCAGCAAAATGACTGTACATGGCTTAAATTCTCAAAATAAGTAACAAACAGTACTGCCAACCTCAAATGTTCAATAACCATGAATCAGGCCTCCAAAAATCATGAGGTTACTTTACATTGCCTGAGATTTAAATAATAGTAATATACATAGGGTTCTTTTTATTTGCCTTCAGGTTTCCAAGCCTTTAAGGCGCACAAAGATAACCTTTTCAAGCTTTTCTCCACAGCCATTTTTTTCAACAAAAGTTCCGACTCTCACATACTCACAGACTTCCCAAAGGAACTTAAGAAAAATACTATATTTTACACCACATGGCAATACTTAAGTGCTGGTGCTCTACCACTCAGTGAATTTCACCCCAAATTGTATAGCCATGACAATGCCCTAGTTTGCCTTTAAGAAAAGAATGACTATTCTTTCCTAACAGTATTGAATAAAATTAAATAAATGTTTAAGACGTTCATTCTCTTCCAAAGTAGATGATCAAAATGTTGATTTGTGTAGATTTTTTAAGTCAGCAACTTGATGTCAATGGTGACAATTACCCTGGCAGACTAATAACTGCGCACTTCCCATTGCTAACGTTAAGTCTATATTATTTTCTGAAAATTCCTTTAAAGTAATCAGATTAATTTGCTTTGATCACCTTCTATTTTATTATTTGTAAGTATTACTATTTTTTTTAAATATAATGTTCATCTTGCTGGAGACAGAGAAAACAAATTGGAAATTAATGATGGCGTCTATCCAATAGTTCAGGAATTTTCTGTCTTGTGCTTATTTGTGGAGGGAGAGTGGGGAAAAAGACAAATCTCAAGGGTCCTAAGTGTGAGAGGACTCAGAGAAAAGTCACTAGCAGGTAAGTTAAAATGTATTTATTTTCTCGGTGATTTTCTTCTAATACTCAACATAGATCTGCTTGCTGCTTTGCCTGCTGTTTGGATAAGACCCTCTGCCACTGCTGTAAAATCTAAATAGTAGGGCTGTCAAGCGATTAAATAAATTAATTGCACTGTTAATAATAGAATACTATTTATTTAAATATTTTTGGATGTTTTCTACATTTTCAAATGTATTGATTTCAATTACAATGCAGAATACAAAGTGTACAGTGCTCACTTTATATTTATTTTTTATTACAAATATTTGCGCTGTAAAAACAAAAGAAATAGTATTTTTCAATTCACCTCATGCAAGTACTGTGATGCAATCTCTACCGTGAAAGTTGAACTTACAAATGTAGAATTATGTACCAAAAAATAACTGCATTCAGAAGCAAATCAATGTAAAACTGAAGAGCCTACAAGTCCACTCAGTCCTACTTCTTGTTCAGCCAATCACTAAGATAAACAAGTTTATTTACATTTGCAGGAGATAATGCTGCCCGCTTCTTGTGTACAATGTCATCTCAAAGTGAGAATAGGTGTTCACATGGCACTGTTGTAGCCGACATCAAAAGATATTTACATGACAGATGCGCTAAAGATTCATATGTCCCTTCATGCTTCAGGCACCATTCCAGAGGACATGCGTCCATGCCGATGATGGGTTCTGCTCAATAACAATCCAAAGCAGTGCAGACTGACGTATGTTCACTTTCATCATCTGAGTCAAATGCCACCAGCAGAAGGTTGATTTTCTTTTTTAGTGGTTCAGGTTCTGTAGTTTCTGCATTGGAGTGCTGCTCTTTTAAGACTTCTGAAAGCACGCTCCACACCCCATCCCTCTCAGATTTTGGAAGGCACTTCAGATTCTTAAACCTCAGGTCGAGTGATGTAGCTATCTTTAGAAATCTCACATTGGTACCTTCTTTGCGTTCTGTCAAATTTGCAGTTAAAGTGTTCTTAAAAAGAACACGTGCTGGGTCATCATCCGAGACTGCTATAACATGAAATATATGGCAGACTGCGGGTAAAACACAGCAGGAGTCACACCATTCTCCCCCAAGGAGTTCAGTCACAAATTTAATTACCACATTTTTTTAAATGAGCATCGTCAGCATGGAAGCATGTCTTCTGCAAAGGTGACTGAAGCATGAAGGGGCATATGAATCTTTAGCATATCTGGCACATAAATACCTTGCAATACCAGCTACAAAAGTGCCATGCAAATGCCTGTTCTCACTTTTGGGTGACATTGTAAATAAGAACAGGCAACATTATCTATCGTAAATGTAAACAAACTTGTTTGTCTTGCGCTTGGCTGAACAAGAAGTAGGACTGAGTGGACTTGTAGGCTCTAAGGTTTTACGTTGTTTTAGTTTTGAATGCAGTTATGTAACAAACAAAAAAAAATCTTTCAGGGACCCCCAACCTCCTGACTCAGCCCCAGGCCTTGCCCCACTCCACCCCTTCCCCCAAGGCCCCAGCCCCCCCCTCACTCCATTCCCCCACACACACCCTCTCACTAGGCTGGCACAGAGGTTTGGGATGCAGGCTCTGGGAGGGAGTTTGGGTGCAGACTTTGGGCTGGAACAGTGGTGCGTGCTGTGGGAGGGCGTTTGGGTGTGGGGTGTAGGCTCTGGGTTGGGGCAGGGGGTTGGGGTGCAAAAAGGGGTGAGGGGTGCAGGCTCCGACTGGGTGGCGCTTACCTTGGGCAGCTCCAGAAAGCAATTGGCACCTCTCTCTGGCAGTGGCTCCTAGACGGGGGAGTCAGGGGAACTCCACACACTGCCCCTGCAGCTCCTATTGGCTGAAGTTCTCAGCCAATGGGAGCTGCACAGTTGGCACCCCCGGCTGGGGGCCACAGGGACATGCTGGCTGCTTCCAGGAGCAACATGGGGCCAGGCAGGCAAGGAGCCTGCCTTAGCTTTGCTGCACCGTCAGACTTTTAGCACCTAAAATCTCCTGGTTTGGCTTCAGTAGCCTCCAGGGATAGAAGGACCAAGGGGGAGTTCATCAACAGGGCTCACAGACACCTGAAGTACCCTCGGGGACTCCAGTTTGAGAAACGCTGCTATACAGAATAACCATGAATGTGCACACTATGCATAACAATTCATTGGGTTTAGGCATCACTCTTCATCCAAAGATCTCAAAATGCTTTACAAAAGGTGTATGTCAGATTTGCAGAACCCAAGGTCCCAATCTTGTGCTAACCCATTGAAGCGAATGAGACGTCACACGTGCTTAAGGGTTGTCCTGCAGGGATCCCCCATTCAGAATTGGCCCCTAAAGGCCTGCCTCTAGACAAAGCAAATAAAGTGGGTTTTGTATGTGCTTAATAAGATTCCTCCAGGCTGCAAATGCCTGCACAAAATGACAGTTGTTATAACAGAAGACAAATGCCCTTTTTAGAAAAACGTATACATTCAACCTTGGCACCCAATACAGATAGATAATTAACCTAATCTCAATTATAATATCCTGCCTTCAAAATACATCTTGCATAGAAGTAAGATTAATTGCATTTTTCCTGACCAAATCTTTCTCATGTGCATACACACACAGTCTATGAGCACAATATGCTTTGAAGCAATTTAGCTAGGGAAGATGTAGCTTATAAAAATGTTTATGCTCTCTGTCTGGAAAAGGGGGATGTGCATGCCTGTGTGTGAGGGAAAGAGATCCTCTCTTGGTGGGGAAAAGAGGAGTCTTGAATCCAAAGCTTTGCAGGCACATAAAGGAAGGACTGATTTTTAAATATCTGATGACAAGTAATTTTTTATTTGTGTGCTTAAAAGTTCTGTAAACAGCAACAGGCCAAATCTTGTCTACCTTTCTCATACTAACAATATAGCTGGGTTTCTAATGTGGGTAAGGGAAACACAATTTAGCCCAAATTCTGTTTGTAAGCTGGGGTCTTAAAACCTTTACAAGAAAATAAGTGTTTTATAGTTAAACTTAGGCCTGGTCTACACTACGTGTTTAAACCAATTTTAGCAGAGTTAAACCGAGTTAACGCTGTACCCATCCACACTATGAGGCCCTTTATATCGATATAAAGGGCTCTTTAAATCGGTTTCTGTACTCCTCCCCAACGAGAGGAGTAGCGCTAAAATCGGTATTACCATATCGGATTAGGGTTAGTGTGGCCGCAAATCGACGGTATTGGCCTCCGAGCAGTATCCCACAGTGCACCACTGTGACCACTCTGGACAGCAATCTCAGCTCAGATGCAGTGGTCAGGTAAACAGGAAAAGCTCCGCGAAATTTTGATTTTCATTTCCTGTTTGCCCAGCATGGAGCTCTGATCAGCACGGGTGGCAATGCAGTCCCAAATCCAAAAAGAGTTCCAGCATGGACCATATGGGCGATACTGAATCTGATCACTGTATGAGGAAACAAATCTGTTCTATCAGAGCTCCATTACAGAAGACGAAATGCCAAAGCGTTTGAAAAAAAAATCTACAGGCTACACAGTGCTGCGTGACAAGCGTAACGGGAAGCCAGAGACTCAAATGGACGCTCATGGAGGGAAGGAGGGGGTACTGAGGACTCCAGCTATCCCACAGTCCACAGCAGTCTCCGAAAAGTATCTGCATTCTTGGTTGAGCTCCCAATGTCTGTAGGGTCAAACACATTGTCCGGCATGGTTCAGGTTTGTCAATTTACTCCCTCCCCCTCCACGTGAAAGAAAAGGGAAAGAAATTGTTTCTTGACTTTTTTCAATGTCACCCTATGTCTACTGAATGCTGCTGGTAGACGCGATGCTGCAGCAGTGAAGAACAGTATCCGCTCCTCTCCCCTCCCTGGTGGCAGACGGTACATGCTTGATAACTGCTGAATACCCCTGGCTGGCCTCAGGGGCGCCTGGGTAAAAATAGGAATGATTCCTGGTCATTCCTAGTAGATGGTACAGAACGGCTGGTAACCGTCTTCATCATAGCCACGGGGGGCTGAGCTCCATCAGCCCCCTCCCTTTCTGGTGTAAATAAAAGATTCTGTACTGCCTGGACTATCATAGCAGCGGGATGCTGGGCTCCTCTCCCCTACACCGCTTAATGTCCTGCCTGCACTGTCATAGCACAGGGAGGCTGCCTCCCCCTCATTTTATCTCACTAACAAGTCACTGTTTCTTATTCCTGCATTCTTTATAACGTCATGACACAAATGGGGCGGACACTGCCATGGTAGCCCAGCAAGGTTGGGGGAGGAGGGAAGCAACGGGTGGGGTTGTTGCAGGGGCACCCCCCGTGAATGGTATGTAGCTCATCATTTCTGCTGGATCTGACACGGAGCAGCTGTACTCTCTGATACACTGCTTCTCTAGTACACTTGCCTCAAATTCTAGGCAGGACTGACTCTATTTTTAGAAACCATAAAGGAGGGATTGACTCGGGGAGTCATTCCCAGTTTTGCTTTTGCGCCCCCGGCCGACCTCAGCCAGGGGCACCCAGGATAGCAGCAGACAGCACAGAAGGACAGATAACCGTCATCTCATTGCCAAATTACCCTGGCAGCAGACGGTACAGAATGACTGGTAACCATCTCTGCTATCATGCAAAAGAAAATGAATGCTGCTGTGTAGCGCTGGAGTATCGCCTCTGTCCGCGGCATCCAGTACACATACGGTGACTGTAAAAAAAGAAAGCTGAACGGGCTCCATGGTTGCCATGCTATGGCATCTGCCAGGACAATCCAGGGAAAAAGGGCGCGAAATGATTGTCTGCCGTTGCTTTCCCGGAGGAAGAAATGACTGACGACATTTACCCAGAACCACCCGTGACAATGATTTTTGCCCCATCAGCCACTGGGCTCTCAACCCAGAATTCTAAGGGGCAGGGGAGACTGCAGGAACTATGGGATAGCTACGGAATAGCTACCCACAGAGCAACGCTCCGGAAATTGACACTAGCCTCGGACCATGGACGCACACTGCCGAATTAATGTGCTTAGTGTGGCAGCGTGCACTCGACTTTATACAATCTGTTTTATAAAACCGGTTTATGTACAATCGGAATTATCCCGTAGTGTAGACGTACCCTTAAGGAACTGCCACATAAAGCAAAACATTTAAATGGATACTTCTATCCTGCAAAATCTTCTACAATTGAAACAAAATTACTCTACTAACATATATATTAATCAGCAGCAATTTTTAACAGTACAATCTGCCTATTCCATTGATCAAATGGGCTGTCCATCAAGTGATTAACGATTCTCTTGACCATTGACAGTCTCTCCTATATAGTTTTTCAAACATTTCCATCTGCAGCATCTGAACAATTTAGACCCAATCCTCTGCCATATTTGTGCAAGAGTAATAGAAGGTAAAGCAGATAAAGTAAATGACTTACATATTGAAAATGAGATATCCATCAAAACAGCTATTTACAGTAGGCAAATTAATCACAACAGTTAGGACCAATTAGTCCTCTCTCCTTTTGATCTTTAATTGATCTGGAGTCTCTTAATCTGGAAAGAGGGAAATTAAATTAATCCTAATAAGAACCCTAATCCTGCAAATATATACATACAGGAAGCTATGCACATGCAAGAGTGCTGGTAGCTTCAAGGAATAAAATTAAAAAGGCTCTTTTCTACTGTGACTGCTTTTACAAATATATGTTATTAGGCTCACCTTTTTTGACTTGGCTTTTATGTTTGAAATATTCTCTGTCACCTACAAAATTTCATTTGTTTTGGTTTTTTTAGAAAAGTGTCAAGAAATACACGGATTTATAATCTAATTCATAGAAAAAAAATTAAAATATATTTTGATTAATATTTATAAGGATTTAACTCAGTATCTTTGAAATATGAGCCAAACACTTTACACATTGAAATACACAGCCTCTGGTTTTATGTTGTGCAAATTTAGAATATTATTTAATCACTGACAAGTCTCTAAATACTGTATTTCCACTTAAGCAAAAGAAACATTGTGCTGATTTTAAATTTTTATTAAAAAAATAACTTTAAGGGCAATGAAGTTCAAAGTTCAATTCATATAAAGAGTTATGAATTTGTAAAGCCATACAATAGTTAATTTTTTATTAAAGAAGCTGCCTTACTGTGCATCTTGTTTTGACACGAGAGAGAATGTACCTAAGTTTTATTTATACATTTTTCCATAAACAAAGCACCTATTACAATGATTTTCTCTGTATGATATTAGGTTGATACAAAAATACAAAATGTCAAATACTAACTGCATAGAACTCATGCATAGGACTGAAAAAATTAATCAAAAGAAAAATGAAGATTATCAAAGAGACCCATGATTTTCCTATAATTTAGTTGTCATTGCTTCAAAAAGAGGGCCTATATTAAAAGATGGCACTCCAAGAACTAGATATGGAAGGAAATGCAAGTCTCCTTGTAAAATTATAAATAAATTGGTTCAATATATGAGGACATGACAAAAATAAAAGAAGTACTTCTTTTCTGTTCAAGCCTTCATCTGCAAGGTCACCATTCTGCAAGGAAATTGTCAGCTGAGCTGGCATTTCCAAGTGATGCTTGGATACAGATTTAAACAAAACAAAACCTGGTAACTTAGATATAAAAATAAAATACCAACTAATTTATATGTAGCATATTATAGCTACTCCCTGCTAGTCAGTGTCTCAAACAGTACAGAGACAAGTTTTCACTACTGTTAGCACTTAACTATTTCATGGCTGTTAGAAGTTAACTGGCATGTGTTCCGCTGTTCTGTGTACCTATCATCTGTTACTAACACCATGGAGTTCTTGGCAGCAACAAAATTATCAGCTACAGTAGGGTCTGGATGCACAAATATTATTAGCAGTACTGATGTAAGTGGCAAAGAAAACTTTGTGATAGTCAGGCTTTTGACTTTTAAACTCAACAAATTTGATCTGGAGTCTTACAGAAAGAATGATATGGAACCTCACGTCATTTTTACCTGCACTTTCCTGACTATAACCACAATTTCCTGCTCATTTTACTCATGGGAGAAGTCCCATTGGCTTCAGTGGGACTACTCATGTGAGAAAGGAGAACAGGATTTGAACCTTTCAAGCTGTTTCAAATTAAGGTGAAAAATCCGAAGTAAACCAAATACAGAATTTCACTTCTCTTTACTGTTTCAGAATAACAAGGTGTAAACTCAACAAGTGAGAAGGCCATCTTCGTAACCTCAATTGCTAAAGTCTTCATTTAAAACAAAAACAAAACAAAACAAAAAGGTTAAACTAAGCAAAAGTTCCTAAGAAACAATCCTGGGGGGACACAAACTGTTATTTCCTGTGGGCCTGATTCTGATCTCAATTTTTAAAGTGGGGATGTATCTCCATTTAATTTCAATTGAGGTACAATTCCATTTACACTGTGGACATAAGATCAGAATTGTGCCATCTGACACTATTCATCAAGAAGTATAACAACATCACAGTAGCATAAAAACGATCTTGAGTAGTTTATCTAGTCATCTGAGCCCCCCTAGGATGTTGAGAAGTACTAAGGAAAAACTGCTTTGGAAAAGTTAAAATAATGAACTACACATTTAAAAGCTTGGTATTTAACGTCCATGACAGACATCTGCAAGGTGATAATGTTACCCCAAATTTAGGTGTGTCTGATGCTCCGTAATCTGACAGCCTCCTTAACCCTTTTCTTATAAGAAAGACAATCAATAATTCCTTTGCAGAGGGATTCAGATATTCTGCCAGATTAAATGGCGCAAGTTCTCCACACACCCCAGTGGGTGACAGGAGATACATCGTGTCCGATAATACCCATCAGAAAGAGATCAGAAACAGAGATGTCAGACTCCCTGCGTTCATCACCAGTGTAGAAGCAACTGGTAAGAATTAAAGCCTTTGCTAGAGAAGCAAAAGCTACAGTTTTACTTGCAGCGCAAATGCAAACAGAACACAGAATGATCTCTCTGTACTTATTATTAATCATCACATTTATTATGTTAGTGCCTAAGGGCCAGTCAAGAATGGGGTGTCATTGTGCCAGGTGTTGTACAAACACAGAGTAATAGATAGTTCCTACTCCAAAGAGCTTACAGTCTAAATAGACAAGGGGTGGGCAAAGGAGAACCCACAGGGAAAATATATTAGCAAATGTTATTGGGTGTTTAGTTAGGAGAGGATAAGTGAAATAGAAATTCATTGAAAAATTAATGATGAGTACACAAACACTTGCACATTTTTGGAGCTAAAAGCAGAATCAAAAGACAGAGTTACTATTTACCTGTTACAAAGGGAGAGTAAATTGCTGGACTAGTGGAAGAAAATATTGGAGTCCAAGCTAATGCGTCAATGACATTAGTCCAACATGGTAGAAGAATGTGCAGCACAAAATAACAAAGTCGACATACTAGAGCTACTTACAAAAAAGAAAAGATCACATACACAAAAATTAAAAGTGGCTTGAGCAGATCATAAGGAATAATTAACAATCCCATATGAAGCCACTATTTCTTGACAATTACATTAAATAGAGGAAATGCAGCTCAGCATTTGAACACAGGAAAGAGCAGAAGAAAAGATACACCAAGGTTTTATTATATTTTCAAAAATATTTTGGTTACTTTAACAGTGTTGTCTTATTAAAAAATCCTAGAGCCCACCCTATGTTAGCTACAGTATGTACGTCTCTTGCCTCTCACATGCATCAGAAGAATTGGGATGGTGGATATAAAGCGCTGTATTATTTATAAGGGAGATTTGAAAGCTCTCTGGGAACTGGGCACCAAACTCCCCTTTGTCCCTTTGAAACTCTTACCCTGTATCTTTTGTTATATTTCTCCTCTTTAAGCCACACTGGGACAGAGATTGCTTGAATGAAGACTAGGTGCTTCTTGTCAGGGCTAAGCATGCTTTGGAACTTGTACCAAGATAGAAACCAGTTTGCATACGAATGGACTAGAACTGATAGCTGTATAAAGAGTTTTCCAGTCACCTCCTTCAGAGTTTTGCCCATCAAGGCCAAATATTTATATTATGTCAGACAATGCAACAACAGTAGTTTATCTATACAAAAAAGGAGCTATTCTATGATGCGTCCGTGTGTTTCAGATCTAGTTTAAGAAGCGTTATCATTTAGATCAGAATCACTCATTTCTATCAGCAGTTCATATTATGGCCAAAGATAACCCCATGCCACATACATAAAGCTACAGGCGGAGGAATGTTTCTGGACATGTGGTAAAACAAGCTTTTTTACATTTGCTGCCAGGTATGAAATATAGCCCAAATCCTGTGAATGCTTAGTCATGTAACCTTCCTCAGTTGAGTAGTTTCTCTGAGCTCAAGGGAACTAGTCACACATACGAAGTTACTAATCTATGTAAATCTCTGCAGGATTAGGCCTGTGTTTAGCCTCTGATATTTGAATCCTGAGTATGAAGAGAAATGCATTGCCCCTAAACTGAGGGAAGCAACATTACATAAACACATCTTTCTTTTATTTCCCCTCATTTCAGATAAGCTCCTTGATTAGCTGGCCCTTAACTCCTTAAGTGGAATAATGATAGCAATGTATTATCCAAGTGACCTAGTGCAATATTCTGCCCTTGGAGCTACCTGAATATTGACAAAAAATACCTTGCAGAAGTTTAATTGAGGTCTTCAGAAGCATCCAAGGATTAATTAAATTTGAAATCACATACTGCAAAATGTTTTTATTACTATTTGTACTGTAGCAGTGGTTAGAGATGCCATCTCCACTGGACTAGGTACTGCGTAGACACACAATAAAAAGAAAGTCTCAGCCCCAAAGAGCTTACAATCTAAGAGAGATGTATCTATTTTAGGAAGTACGGAGTCATTGGTTCTGTTAGGAAATGGAGGTGACTATAAACATGTATGAAAAAAGTAATCTTATTTCTCATTAGCAGGAACTCACATATCCCACCTGAAAAAGTGCTTTCTTCTAACTCTCACTGCTTCCACACACCTGGGAATGGATGTGATCACTTACATATTGTTCTTTGCATTTTCTAGGAAATAATGCATAGAAAACAAATCCAGAAACAAACAGGCTAGAAAGCTCTGGCTTTGTGAACTGTTCTTCCTGAATCTGTCACTTAATGTTACCATCAAGTAACATTTCTCTTGTAAGAGAATGTCAAGACCCGAAGGCTCAACCAGGAAAAATAATGAGAATTCTAGCCTCCATCCAGCAAAGGACTTAAGCACATGCTTAACTTTAAATTATATAAGTAGACCCACTAACTCCAAGTGGACTACTCACACACTTGAAGTTCAGCACATTGTTAAGTGCTTTGCTGGCTCAGGGCCACAGCCTCAACACACTGTAGGACTGAGCCATATTCCATAGCTGTTCCACACAAAGCAATCATATTACACACAAAGTGGGGATCTGAATATGGTGGAAGTACCTACAAAAATCAGACTTGGAAATCCTAATTCTTCTTTCACATAGGTGTAAATCAGGAGTAGCTCAGCTGAAGTCAATGAAGTTACAAAGATGTAGGAAGAAGGTCAAATCCCACAATTTATTATTCTGTATTCCTTCTTTTAAAATAATTGCAAGGTCTTTTTAATAACAAACACAAAATTTAAATATGGTGACCCATATAACTTAAATACACCAAGTAATCTAACACTGAATACACTGCATTCTAATGAGTAAAAAAAAAAAAAAAAAAAAAAAAAGGCAGCTCTGGGTGAAACTCACCCCTGTGCAGATGGACTATGCACCAGGACTGAAGAGGAACACAAGTGCTGGCCCTCTGCATGTGTGGATTTTGGTTTTTATTAGCATTAATGAAATCAGCACTAAGTCAAATTAATTTGAAAGTATAACACCTCTGTGCATTCTTTGACTTTTCCACAAGCCATATCTAGTTTAGTGTCGTTTTAATTACTGAAAAAAATACATTAACTTTAAAAGTTGTTCAATATGATTTTTTGTCAGAAAATAACACTGCGTACAGCAGGCAGCTATTTGTTCTGAATATACAGTTTTAACTATTTACTTTTTCCTGTAACAAGTGAAATCCTCTCATCAGGCTCTTTGGTCAGTTAGCAATGAGTTGTGTAAGTGCTGTTTTCAAAGCAGAACTTCAGAAAATTGAGCACTGTAAGGCAGTATTTTAAGTGGGGCAAAACCTATTTTTAAACAACTAGGGAAGCATTCTTGAGAGAGAGATTACTTTTTTCATAAATTCACAGCATTCTCCATTATCTTCCACAATAAAACAAACTTTATCTTGACAGACATTTTGATTTAAAAGCACATTTCAGTGTCATTAAAAATTCATCAACAGCTTTTGACACATGAGTAATGAGATCATATCAAACTGTAACATGTGACCACAAGAAAAGGATCCAATGGCTTACTAAACAGCCTCTCAAATTAGACAAATAACATGCTGTCTCAAATTGTCTTGCATTAAGTTAAATTTAAAACTAAAAAAAAAAAAGAGCCCTACTTGCATGATTATAAAAATATGTCTGAAGTCACTGTAAATTAAATGTATTGTGTAATTTTAAGTATGCTTTACATGCAAAACTTCACTACAGTAATGGCAGACTTACAGAATAGAAGGCAATTGTTTTGCATGATTTTACAATGACTTACCAAATGACATTAAAGCACTTAAAGTCAAAATGCCATATTCTCAACAAACATCTCTATGGCAAATGTTAGAAGACATCTGCTATGTATAACAACAAATCTTTGAATATTCTTTTTATAGTTAGAACACAGTTATTTGACCACTGAAAATGTTTAAAAAGTCTTTACACCTATACTTTGGTTTATGGTTACTCAAAGGTCACTAGATGAGACTTCCACTGCTTTTTCCAACTAATGAAAAGGATTAAAAATTTCACCACTGTAGTTGCAAAATTAAGAAATTGGATGTATATTTGGTGAGTATAGATGTAGGAATCCCATTAATATCCATCTGCTGATTTAAGATTTCAGTGGTATTTCCACAGAAACGGCCTAAAATAACTTCAACTTTTTTTCGCCAATATCCTGCCCTTTAATAGCCACCTTCGCATTGTTGAATCCAATTACCTCTCTTCAGTTGATTCTTCTTCACTAACATAACAGATGTTTCTGCAATTGTAATATGTTTATTTTTAGGTGGTTTTGGATAGTTTAAAGACTTTTCTCTCTGTGTTCCTTCACAGGCACCTCTGAATGCACAGTGAGTCATTCATTTTTCACCTTAATAATAATGCCCCTCCAAGAGCAGTCCAGCTCATGGTGTCAAAGGTGAAGCTCTCCCTGCGAAATCCCTAGGAGTTGCCAAAAATCATGACCACTGGTCTGATTTAGTCAGAGAGGCAGCTCAAGGCAAGTTGGAAAACACAGACTATGCTCCAGTACTTATTGAAAACACTGTACTCAGTTCTTCTGATCCAAACAGATAGGGGATAGGCAGGAAGAAGACGCACAGGGGTAATTAATTTCTGCAGTCGTTCAGGTCCATTCTGTGGCATGGTTGAAGTGCAATTATGAAGCTATCAAATACAGTCAACTTAATAGTGATACGAAAAAACGATTACACTGGCTATAGGGGTGGGGGGAACGGCATAACAACCTGTCTCCACGCCTTGGCGTCCTCTGCCAAGGGGCTGGGTTGGCAAGTACCAAATAACAACCTAGTAGCTGATTTGATCTCAGAAACACAGAGACATCAACCGAAACCCCTTTGCACTTTTGCCCGCAACACTTCCACATGCGAGCCACCGTTGCAGTTACTTAAACGCCCCCAACCCGCCAACATTTCCCAACCCGGGGGACCTACAGGTGGGCCCCTAAATCCGTATGGGGCTAGTAGCAATGGTCTGGTTTGCAGCGCTACCGAGCACCCTCCGCTCCCACGGCACCTGCGAGAAGCGGGGCGCGTCTCCCTCGGGGGTCTGGATGCGGCAGTGAAGCACTTGGGCTGGAAAACTTCGGCCACAGTCAGTAACAGCCCCCCCGTGGCCTGATCACCCGCTCTCGGCTCACTGAACAGCCCCCACCCCGGCACTCACGGGGGCGGGGAGAGACTCTTCACATGGCCCCCGTCCTCAGTCACCTGGTCCCGCTGCTCCTGCAGCCGCTCGCCCGCTGCCTCCGCTCCCAGCCCCAGCCCCAGCCCCTCACCCGACCGCCAGGAGCCTCCGCTGCCTTGCCAGAGCGGCAGGGCGCCTCCGCCAGGGTCCCGGCTGCAGCATCCCAGCGCCGCTTCGCCTCCGGGCGCGGGGGGCGGTTGCCAGGGCACAGGTACCGCACATAAACCCCAGCCGGCTCCGGGGCAAGCAGCCCGCGCCTCCCCCAGCGCAGCCCCCCTCCCGCGCGGGCCTTTTGCACTCCCACCCCGGCTCCCCGGAGCTCGCTAGCCCCCGAGCGCGCCCCGCGGGGAGCCGGGCCAGAGCTGCCACCGGCGCAGAGCTCCCTTACCGGCTGCCAGGCCGCCTCCGCCGCTTCGTCCGCGGGCCGGAGAGCAGACGCCGCTCAGTGCCGCTGCTGCTCCCCCTGCACCTCCAGCCTGCACGCCACAAAGTTGGGTCAGCTGCTGCTGGTGTTTCTCCCCCTCCCCGGGTTCTCAGGCTCTGCAGATTTTTTTTTTTTCACTTGCCCTCTCCAGCTCCCACTAGTGATTGCACGGCCCGAGCGCCCGCCAACTCTTTAGCAAAAGCGGGACTAGGCTTCCACCCTGCCAGCAGCCAGCGCTGAACTTCTGGCCCGGGAGAGGGCTGCTGCCAAGCCCATGCTCGGCTGCGTCCCCACAGCCCAGCTCTTTGGTGGCGGTGCTGCTGCCGCCAGAGGGGAGAGTCATTGATTGGTGGTTGCACCCATGAGCCTTCTAGTCTGTCTCTCTCTAGCTGAGGGGTTTTGCAAGTACCTTTTCTTCAGTATATGGGCACAAGCACAAAAAACTAGAAAGTACTGTAGCCCTGTTAGTCTGTATCCACAAAAAACGAGGAGTCCGGTGGCACCTTAAAGACTAACAGATTTATTTGGGCATATGCTTTCCTGGATTAAAAAAACCCACATCTTCAGATGCAAGCAATGTCACTGGAGCACTGATTGCCCACCCTCCCACGTACTGACGATAAATGAGTAGCCAAACACCACACCATATCCCCCAGGTCATTCCCAATCGGCAGCAAATCCCACTGACAAGGCTAACAGTTTTGAGAGAAGTGGAACAATTTACAGCCAGGATCAGATTAGCAACCAAACTATTTATGGTAAAATGGACAACATGGGGTTAATTATAATGTTAAAATAAAATAATGTTTATAACAATATGTGAATTTTCCATAAATCATAACCTATTCTGCCTCCTACCTGCTGTGTTCCCTTATTAGCACTTGTATCATGGTAGCACTCAGAAGCCAGAACCCCAGTGTCAGGGCTGCATGGGAGTTTTGGGGGGCCTGGGGCAAAAGCTGAAACTTAGCCCTCTCCCCAACCCTTCCAAAAAAATTACTTTGTACACAAAAGAATTTAACAAAAGGGGAGGGGATGGGTAGTGGGAGAAGGCCCCAGCCTGTAGGGTGCTGCTGTCACTGTGGGATTTGGAGGGCTCTGCCCTGCTTGGGGCCAGGGAAGTGTACCCAGACCTACTTCTCCCTGAGCCCCGACCTCTCTTTTACTTACAGGCTCTTGGCCTAGTGGGTTGCCTTGGGTTCACCCCAACAATGCCAGTGACAGCAATAGTGGGATCTGGGCCTGCTGAAGGGGGGAGCCAAAAACTGATTGGCATTGTGACTCCATGTGCCAGGCCACAATGCCAATCTCTAAAATTTGCCCTCCTCCTTCATTTTGGGGGCCCTCTCAAACAGGAGTTTGAGCAAACTGACCCCTTTCCCCTCCTACTGGTCAGCCTATCATGGTAGCCACTGTACAGACAAAGAAATGGTCCTTGCCCCCACGAGCTTACAATATAAGTAATCTTTTATTACTGTTAATAACTCATACTCTTAACAATTCTATTTATCATGTCGAAAGCTAGTAACTAACCATGCCAGGAGCCCTATACCACACCCTGAAATTAGTCTTTGACTGACCACAAGGGAGAGAATTCCAAAAGCAAGAACTGAGATGGTCTGACATACAGGGAGGAATTAATCATAATAGAAAATTATTTCCTTTTAAAATCACATGTGCAGTTGTATTTCCTTTCTTCCTCCCCAGCCTCATTGGAATTCATTTATTTTTCATCTGGCGAAAACATTTCATTGATGGGAGAGGTGGGGAACAGACTACCTCAAGTTTTTGGGAAATTCATATACAGGAATGGGCAAACCAGTTACAAAAGCAAGAAGATCCTCCTCCACCTCACCGCTCACCCATTTCTAGGACTGAACCTTTCTTTACATTCCTGGCATGTTGGGCTAAATCTTGTTTGTTTTCTCCTTTTCATGCATCTTTTTATTTCTAGGCCCTGGCTGGAACTAGCGCCAGCAGTCCTGAAATACTGTGGTAAAAAGCAAAAATGCTGGCAATCTTGCAAGAAAGCCTGCTCATGCTCCACTTTTGGGAACTCCATGTTCATAAGTTACAGTTAAGAGGGGGAGGGAATAGCTCAGTGGTTTGAGCATTGGCCTGCTAAACCCAGGGTTGTAAGTTCAGTCCTTGAGGGGACTACTTAGGGTTCTGGGGCAAAAATCAGTACTTGGTCCTGCTAGTGAAGGCAGGGGGCTAGACTCAATGACCTTTCAAGGTCCTTTCTAGTTCTAGGAGATAAGATATCTCCATTAATTTATTTTTATTTTATTTATTTTACCCTTAGACAGCTCAAATTCCACAGTTTCTTAGTCGTGGTCCACCGTAATACTGCTGGATCCCATATTGTGAACCTGCATTTCCCACCTTAGCAGAGGAACTTCAGCTCCATCTCTTCTGGTGTTCTCTTCTGTTCTTCCCTCTGCCCAGATGCTACAGAAAAAGAAATGACCAAGAGGAAAGGAGAAAATACGCCATTATCGGAAATAATGACATGGGAAGGTCAGGTAAAGACAAAGGATGAAATTAATGGAAGGGGAGGGTGAATGATGTCCAAAATTATGCAGGCCTTTTCCCAAATTGTAGCACAGGGAAAAGGAGAGTGCCTTCCTCAACCTGGCAGATAATTAAATGTCTGTAGGACAACTGGAACTCGTAAAGAACAAGGATTTGCCCTGAAATAGGGATGGATGCAGCCACAAGAGTGCAAGGAACATTTATAATTTTTTCCCCTGGAAAATGCAAGACTGCTCTCCATAGGTGTGGAGCCCAAGAGGCTTGCCCTTCGGAGCTGCTATGAGCTACCAGCCACAGAAATTATTAATTACTGAAATGAGCTACAAGAAAGAAGGATGATGGTCTTTCTCTTCTCATTAGCATCTGACTAGTCTTTTTTGAGGGGATCACTTCAGACACCAGTCACTGGCTCCCAATTATAGCAGATCTCATTATAACAGTTTTATAAAACACTCAAAAATATGTAGCTCCTAATAAAGGAGATGTAGTATATTTGACAAGACACTGTTTGGGGCTGTCAGTGGCACCAGCAGTAGATAAGTAATTGTCTAAATCTTCTGTCACTGCTAAGGTAAACAGACAAAACCACAAGCGTTCTGGCAAAGTTCAAGCCTTCTGGCGAAGTTTGCAGCATGCTTTCACCTCCCTGACCTCAGAGCACTGAACACCACAGTGATCCTCCTTCAGTTCATTAAGATATTGTGTGTGTCAGTACAGGAGAGTTTTCAGTAATCACATGTGAATAAACATTCAAGGAGAGGCAAAAATATTCCCTTTCCGTCTGTGCTTAGAAGACAACATAATCCTTAATCTTCTAGAAGCTAATACTGTGCATCTTTCCACATCAACACTATTAGCATTCTGTCATCTGAAGAGCTAAGTGATGCTGAGATTTCTGCTTTGCTTTCACTCAAACAACCTGATCAAATCTATTTGTTATACGATAACCTGACTTACTTCACAATGGCAAGTCAGACTGCAGAGCCAATTTATTAATTTATTCCCAGTTGCTGACTGGAGATGTTACTTTATTCTACTCTACTAAAGTAGTAGACATTTTTAGGGTCCTTCTATGCAGCAAAATGTACTTTGTCATGAAACGAGATAACATCATTTGGTCTTTCCCAAGTATATAAAATATGCTACAAAAACTGTTACATGGTCATCCTATGGTCCCATAACATGTTTTTCCCCATCTTAAGATGACAATACCAAACTGTGTTCTCTATGACGTATATTATAATGCAGTTCCCCCAAAACAAGACCCTTTTCTGTTTAGAGCAGCCCTTAGTTCACAACGAATAGAAAATAAAGAAGCTACATCAGCCAGTTAGAAAAAGCTTCTGCTTTTTAAGTAGGGAAATGACAGTTACCATATGCACGTTGTCAAATATCATTATTTTATTTAGCAGAGATACTGATCATCCACTTACTTAATATATCTTACAATCTCCTCAGTAAATCTCTCAATAAAACAGAATGAATGTCCAAGAATCTGGGCCAGATTCAGTCCCGATGTAATCTGGCACAACTCCGTGAAATCAAAGGCTACATTTGGTAGCATGTGCATTAGTTACGGCTGAGGACATAATTTTTACTGTTACATTTTCCGTGCAAACTCTGCAGTATCAGAATCAAACTCATTGCTGCGGAAGCCATTTTCCCATACTATGCCATATAATCATAGAACTGAAAGGGACCTCAAGAGGTCATCTAGTCCAGTCCCCTGCACTTGTGGCAGGACTAATTATCTAGAACATTCCTGACAGGTGTTTGCCTAACCTACTCTTAAAAATCTCCAATGATGGAGATTCCATAACCTCCCTAGGCAATTTATTCTGGTGCTTAGCCACCCTAACAGGAAGTTTTTCCTAATATCCAACCTAAACCTCCTTTGCTGCAATTTAAGCCCACTGGTTCTTGTCCTATCCTCAGAGGTTAAGACAAAAAATTTTTTCTTCCTCCTCCTTTTAACAGCCGTTTACATACACTTCTACCCCGATATAACGAGACCCTATATAACACGAATTTGGATATAACGCAGTAAAGCAGTGCTCCAGGTGGGTCGGGGCTACGCACTCCGGTGGATCAAAGCAAGTTTGATATAACACAGTTTCACCTATAACACAGTAAGATTTTTTGGCTCCTGAGGACAGCGTTATATCAGGGTAGAGGTATACTTGAAAACTTATGTCCCCTCTCAGTCTTCTCTTTTCCTGAGTAAACAAACCCAATTTTTTCAATATTCCCTCATAGCTCATGTTTTGTAGACCCTTAATCATTTTTGTTGCTCTTCTCTGGATTCTCTCCAATTTGTCCACATGCTTCCTGAAATGTGGTGCCCAGAACTGGATACAATACTCCAGTTGAGGCCTAATCAGAGCAGAGTAGAGCAGAAGAATTACTTTTCGTGTTTTGCTTACAACACTCCTGCTAATACATCCCAGAATGATGTTCACTTTTTTTTGCAACAGCAGCATTACACTGTTGACTCATGTTTAGCTTGGGTCCCCTATGACTCCCAGATCCCCTTCTGCAGTACTCCTTCCTAGGCAGTAATTTCCCATTTTGTATGTGTGCAACTGATTGTTCGTTCCTAAGTGGAGTACTTTGCATTTCTCCTTATTGAATTTCATACGATTTACTCAGACCAGTTCTCCAGTTTGTCCAGATCATTTTGAATTTTAATCCTATCCTCCAAAGCACTTGCAACCCCTCCCTGCCTGGTATCATCTCCAAACTTTATAAGTGTACTCTGTATGCCAGTATCTAAATCACTGATGAACAGAACGGGACCCAGAACTTAACCCAGCAGGACCCCACTCATTATGCCCTTCCAGCATGACTGTGAACCACTGATAACTACTCTCTGGGAACCAGGGGCGGCTCTAGACATTTCGCCGCCCCAAGCACGGCGGCATGCTGCTGGGGGCGCTCTGCCGGTCTCTGGGATGGCGGCAGGCAGCTCCGGTAGGCCTCCCACTGGCGTGCCTGCGGAGGGTCTGCTGGTCCTGCGGTCCACAGGTCCCGTGACTTTGGTGGACCGCTCGCAGGCATGCCTGCGGGAGGCCCACTGGAGCCGCCTGCCACCCTCCCGGCGACCGGCAGAGTGCCCCCTGCGGCATGCCGCCCCAAGCACTCGCTTGGCGTGCTGGGGTCTGGAGCTGTCCCTGCTGGGAATGGTTTTTCAACCAGTTTTGCACCCACCTTATCATAGCTCCACCTAGGTTGCATTTCCCTAGTTTGTTTATAAGAAAGTCATGCGGGACAGTATCAAAAGCTTTACTAAAATCAAGATATACCACATAGAATCATAGACTTTAAGGTCAGAAGGGTCAATTATGATCATCTAGTCTGACCTCCTGCACAGTGCAGGCCACAGAATCTCACCCACCCAACTCCTGAATCAAACCTGTGTCTGAGCCACTGAAGTCCTCAAATCATCATTTAAAGACTTCAAGGTGCAGAGAATCTTCCAGCAAATGACCCATGTCTCAAGCTGCAGAGAAAGGCAAACCCCCCCGCCCATCTACCACTTCCCCTCATACACAAGGCTTGTTACCCTGTCAAAGAAAACTATCAGGTTGGTTTGACATGATTTGTTTTTGACAAATCCATGCTGGTTGTTACTTATACTACAGCTCATATATATGTGTACATGTCTAAGCATATATGTTATTATATATTTATTTTATATAGTATTATATACATCAAAACACTAATAATGCATCTTGATAAGGAGAGAGGAACAAGAAGAGAGGGAATTCTTCACTTTCTATCTCACAATCCTCATGCTATCTCATATAATGAAAGTCAGACAGAACATAAAAAGCACTATATTAAAAAGAATTATTTAAGTCAGAGATTCTCAAACTGAGGTCCAGGAACTCACTTCCCTCCTGAGGAGAGCAGCTGGCTGGCTGCCTCAGCCTCTTCCACCAGCAAGAGGAGTCAGAAGGCAGTCATGACATCTTCTGAATGTTTTAATCCATTTGGGGCCTTAGACTGTAAAGTTCTGGTATTTTCAATTTCAGTGGAAATTGAAATCACTCTGAATCAGGCCCTATCAATCCTTTATCACATAAAACAATTTAATAAAAGCAAATTATGACAGTCTCCAGGACAATAGTAAAGAAAATAATGTCCTTGGGTAAAAATAGTTCCTTCAATTGTCTATGACTGCAGGCAACATGCCAAAGATTTAAGGCCCATCCCACAATTACATATGCACGTGAGTTATCTTGCTGATATGAGCAGCCCATTTGAGTTCAGTCAGATTACTCACATGAGTAAAATTACTTATATCCCTAAATGCTCAATGGTTTGGGCTCTTAGAAACTGTGTTTTTGGTTTTTGGTTTTTTACTTTGGGGGCAATATTTTATTTCTTTGCCCTCTGGGCAGCTCACTATTTATATAATGTAGACAAATCCTTGTTTCAGTTGGAAGAAACAGCTGAGACAGCAAACTTTAACAATTTCATATTCTGAACTCTAATTAGTTTAATGTAATATTGTTTGTTCAGGAGTGCTGGTTCTTTAGTCAAGTTTCAATGTAATCTTAACATAATCCCTATTTTTTCCTTTCACATTTCATACTTCTCTGAAACATTTTTGAAATATTTTGATCTACTGTATAAACACTTAATATGTGGCTTGTTTTGTGCTATCATATTTTCTTTGATTGTTCATTTGTAATTTGACCTGACAGGTGGTATTTTAATTGAAAGTAAGGATATCATCATTATTCTATATATTAACAAATATATGTGCTATATAGTATAATTTACAGTATCTAAAATATAGAAGTGTTTTCTTCTTCCTCCTGGCTCCTTAATTTAAGATTGATCTCGGAAATGTGATTATTGTATTATTTCTCACCTATTACTTTCTGGACATCATCTATTAAATATTTTTCCTTCTGCTTGAACTGCTCTACTGTTGGATTGTTATTTAATAACACAAATGGAATTCTCTCTCATGTTTAAATCCCTTGAGAAGTAGTCTGCTTCCTAGAGAACATTAATTGCTGAGTTAATACAATAAACATAACAATGGTTCCTAAATTCACCGTATATTCACTATGGGTGAAATTCAGCAGAGGGCCAGCCTCAGGCCTATGTATCAACAAGTGCTGCTAAAGTCTTCAAAATAGGCAGATAGCCTGACCCTAAACAGGTGTTCTGAAGACCCTGGAACAAGACTGCTTGAATGGTGCTCTTCTCAGGCCAAGGAAGCAACATAGGTAGGGAGCACACAGACAAAAGCTGGCTTGAGGAACCAGAGAACCTTGTAGACAGACTGCTTTGTCCCTAACAAACAGATAAGCCCATATATCTTCCCTTCATTTTGATTTCCTCTCATCAAAGTGAGCCTGCCTCACTTTAGCAGTGGATTCTATCTGGAGAAACAGGATTGGCCTTTACGCTGTGAACTAGCCAGAGCAGAGAAAACGCTACTGAATGAAAGAGAACAGCAGCCTATTTTACCTTGACTGACTATTTCCTTAATTTTTCAATGGCCGATGCCCCAAGCCTGGGTTACACTCATACAGTTTGTTTTTCTTATATCTAGAATGGAATAAGAAAAATGCAAGAATAAGTATAATATAAAGCCATATTCATTGTTATAAAATAATCCTTTCATTTATTCTCTGTTGTACGTTACAGGGGAAAAAAAGTAAGCAAAGAGAAACAAGCCATGCAAAACAAAGGAAAGATGACATGCAAGGGAGAACCACCACAGAGCCAAGGAATTGTCATCAAACACAATGACATCAGCCTATTAGTGTCTCCAGCACTATTTCACCAGATCTCCCCGTACACTTTTAGTGTTTCATAGCTATCTGTCAGTTAAACAACTCTAAAAGTAACAGCCAAATGTTGTCATATTTATGAGTTATTTCCTTCCTTTATAGGCTTCTCTGTCAAGAGCTGCCATGTCACAGAACCACTGGACCATTTTTCTCTTCTGGGAGATGTAGCTGATTACCAGCGTTGTACCATCATCTATTTTGCTTCCAAAGAAATGCATAAGAGTCAGCCTTCTTATGAATCCATGAGTAAGAGTTTTGTGTCAGGTGAGCACTGACATAAAAAAATTCTGTTTGAAACAATAGAGAATTCCCTACTATTAAGTTAATTCTTAACTGTTCTGTTCGCAAATCATTCCTAATTTTTGAATTGTTTCAGAAAGTACGTAAGAAGAACCCACCATATCCCCTATCTCTCCAGCACTTCTCTATCCTTGTGGCCAGATTTCAGATCATTAAGTACTCAGCAGCCTCCCCATTGTTTTCTGTGGGAGCTGGTGGGCGCTGAGGATTTTTGAAAATTTGACTACTTTATTTGGACCAAATCCTGCCATTATGCTTTCTGTTTTAAACAAACCTCAAACAGGGAAGATACTCAGATACTATGGTGATGGTTGGCAGTATAAAATCCTAAAACAGACAGACAATAACAGAAACATGAATGATAGACAGCAGTTGTTATTAGCATTTGTATTTCTTTGTTATTTATATTTCTATAATACCTAGAGGCTCCATTGTTCTGGATGCTGCAAAACGTATAGTAAAAGACAGTTCCTGACCCAAAGAGCTTGCAATATATTGCCCCAATCCTGCAAACATGTACGTAGGTACTGAACTTCATGCACTGTGGGTAGTACTATAGATGTTAATGGGATTATTTACAGTGCATAAATTTAAGTACTTATATAAGTCTTTGCAGCATCAGGGATTAATTACGGGAGTGAGTTGATGAAGTACAGTGCCCTCTTCAAACACATCTTTGTGACTAATGATTTTTACACATTTCAAATTTTCTACCCTGGTAAGTAGTCTCTGTAGAATTACACGAGGCGTGAAAAAGCATTGGGATATGCTATCAGTAGTGCAATACCCAGAAACAGCAGGCAAGTTTGTTTTGTTTTTATTGCCAAACTTTGCATTTAACAACTACAGCATTTCTGTAAGAAATGCATTTTATGTCCAGACTTTGTGTACTTTTAAAAAAAAATTATCTGACGTTCCAATCTCATTTTCTTCCCTTACTTTATTTAGCAGCTTAATGGCCCCAGAAAATACATTTTCCCCTCCTGAGTATGTAACAGTGAGGATAGCCAAGAAAGCAACTGAGGATCCATCCTTTTCCATTAGAAAGCATTCTTATTCAAAGCAATTTCCGTCTTTCTGTTCTAGGTGACTAGGCTAATGTGTTTTGGCATGAAAATGGCTTTTAGTTGATACAATTGAATTGTGCCATTTAAAAGTAAGTGAAAGCTCTATACCATTTCTTTCTCTAGAAGGCCATCTGTACATCCCTCAAAACAAACAAACATACTCATTTATTTTCTTTCTGAATCACACTTTGTCTCCTCTCCAGAAAGTAAGCTGTTTCTTCTCCTTTAATCTAAGAAAACATGTATTCCTCCTCCTATCCACCTGTCACATAGGGATTTATAAGATTTAAGGTTTGTCACAATACACTATAGGCTTTTTCCCTTCAATCTTCCTGTTAAAACCTATATATTTTCATAAAATACACATCAGGACTATGAGCCTGATTCTGTTCCCACTTAAATCAGTTTTACACTGGTTTAGTTCCACTAATTTCAACAGAATCACTCCTGATTTACAACAGTATAACTGAGTTTAGAGTCAAGCCCTATTTATTTCTAACTAACAGTGTGATTTCTTCTCATTCTCTGTGAATTCACTTTATCATCTGGACTTCATCAGGAACAACTATAAATCCCCTGATGCAAGCTTCCAGTAATTAGAGCTAAGAAGCTTGTTGTTCAAGTCTTTGCCAAGGAAGACAGAATATTTATCACCTTGATAGTAAGTACAGTAGTTGTTGGTCCTGCTCACAAAGTTCAGATCTGGAATCTGATCTAATGCTGAATTTCTCCAAAGACTGGGGACTGCTCAGTGTTCTAGAGTAGTTCGTTATTTATAGAGCCATGAGTGAGTTGTGCAGTTTGAGAAAGGTAAGAGCTAGATCCAAAGCTCATTGTATTCAAATCTGGTGCTCCAACCTTTCACTATCTTGTCTGGGACTAAAATATGACCAGAGTTTTACCCAGTTACTTTCAAACACTTAGCTACTACAACTCAGTGGCTGAAAGATTTGTGAGCTTTTCTGAACAGAGCAGAGTTCATCAGGCCCTAAGTGAAGATGTTGCAACACACTATGAGGCCATGAAGTTAGCTAGTGAGGACTGGTTATAAGTCTTGGAGAAGATGGACCAGCAGAGGTTTTGAGATAAACCCTTTTTCTTGTTGGTCTGGCTACATGCTTTGGCCTAGTGTCAGACAGGCTCGGTGACTTGCTGAGTCCCCCCAAGACACAGACAGTAGGGGGATCAATGGATATGATGATACAGGAACAGTACTTGGAAAGTTTTCTTGGAGGTCAATCAGTGAGACAGGAAGGAAGAAAGCGTGCCAGTGAAGCATGTACTTCATAAAGCATGAGAGAAGTAGATTGGACCATGAGACCCAGGGATGTAGTTAAGAAACTGGGTGCAGGGAATCTAAGTGATAGATCAGGGATTTAGAAAAAATTGTTATTTATAATAAACATATATTGATTTATGTAATATCTTGCATCGAGAAGATCGCATTATGAAAATAAACCATCTACCACTGCAACAGCCATCTCTATCGTGGAATATAGAGGAAAGAATATTTTTCTTTTTATCCTTTTTTGTTCCTGAACCTTTTCCTATTTTACTATTAAAACAATAACAGTAAATAATAACAGCAGCTTGAGGGCCCTCCTTTTCTATTTCTCCAGCCATCATAAAAGATAAGAAAAAAAATGTTCATTTTACTTCTCATTCCAAACAAAATAAAACAAAAGAGCTACCATATCAAAGAGTGATGCTTCCTGCCAGTTATGGTGGTGGTTTTATAGCATTGAAGGCCCATTTACATCCTATTTGGAGGACTCAAGGTGGATTTGAGTAGTACAAAGGCCTTGCATGAGCTCTCTGCAAAGGGGTGCATATTTCATTCAGTGTGAGCAGCACCTTTCACTCCTGGAAAAATTCAGTAGCTGAAAATGTTTAAATAACCAGAACTCCCCTGTTGATCTAGCTGTGTCCTTCACTGAGATGCACAAGCTTCAAGTTCACTGCTGAAAACTGGCATAGTTATAAAACACCAAGAAAAAGTGACTTCTTTCCCCTCACTGCACACCCACAAATGTTGCCAGTTTTGCTTTATGCACAGAACACTTTTTGGAAAGCAGTTTCCAATGTTCCACCCATTCCTCTATTTGTAATGTGTAAATCTGGTTATAATCCAGAGATGAATCTGCACAGCATAAACTCAATGTCAGATTGATTTCATTTTTGTACAATTTGAAAAAGACCAAATAATCATTTGGCAAAATTATTACATGCCTTTCATTGTGTGACCTTTCTATTTCCACAGCAGCATAATTTATAGTAATTATGTCACAGGAACACTGCTGAGATTCCTGTTAAAGGTGTTGACACATCCTTGAGAATGCATCTATAGACATGGTCGTATTTATCCAAAACTCATTCTTTTTCTCTCTTTACCCTTTTCTCTCTGGGTTAATAAAAGCTGCAAATGCTTTGTGGTCTGAAATACCTCTTGGAATAATGGCAATACACAGAATTCTATTCTCCCTTAATATAATGATCATATGTGAATATCAGAGCCATAAAACTTAAGCAAGTAGCTGCTATTCTATTTCAGTGTATCATCAGAATGCTGTCAGCTATGGTCAAATACTTAACTCATATAATTTGTGACTTTTTACATTCTTTTTGAATGAGGTGGTGTGCCATTGGGATAGCTACTTTTCTTTTCCAATTGTTATTTGCCAAACAAGGGCATTCACTGAGCTTTTGATTCTAGACATATTATTTAACCAAATGTTTATGTGACACCTGGAAAATCATTCTCTTTTTTAAAATTTTGTGGTGGAAAAGCAATTACATTTTAAACAATGTTTCAGAGTCACTTCCCAAGAATTCTCTGGAAGCAAACCTGAGCTTTCTTTGCTGTTCATCACCTGTTTCACCCACCACCAGATACATAAGCTTTTTTAAAGAGTTTAGTGAAAAACTAAATATGACAACATGCTATACATTCCCAGACTATTCAACTTCCAATCACTGAAAAGAGATTAGAATGTGGTTAATAGCACATTTATTTTGTCAAGATTGTTTACATTTATATGTAACTTATAGATCAAATATGGCCCAAATGTTATGTTTTTCCTACACTAAGAGCAAAAATACACCCCGCAGAGTGTTCTAGTGTGGCAGAGATCAACTTCATCTTTTACTGTGGTGCCACTGTAAGTCCCAGCATGCAAAGCACCATCTTTATTCAAACAACCTTCCATTCAAAGATGGCACTTTGCATGCGGGGACTTGTAGTATCTATAGACTGCACCTTTCTCTTTTTATTCATATGAAAGAAGAGAGTGGCTGTAATCTGTTTTATATAAATACAGACTCAAGTCACAACATATGGACACAGATATTAATACTGCAAACTGTGGGGATTTTCTGATAGAGGATTTTGTTTTGGCCAGAGACAAGAGGGACTAGTGGTGAAATTCTGATGCTGATTTAGATTCTGACCTACTGCCTTCCTAAATTCAGTAGTGTTGAAATCTAGGATTATTTTTTGTTGTTGTTGCTGTTAAAGTACCAACTCTAATTTTACACAAATTAATTTAATTCCTCAGGCTTCTGACTGTTAGCCAAGGTAGCCATCAGTTGCTGGGTAGTCAGTCAAAGCAAAAAACTAGAGGTAAGAAACTTTCATTAGGGAAGTTTGGGAGAATGTACCTTGTGTATCCTTTATTTATAAGAAGGGATTTTAGAATTAAATTCTGTCAGGTTGTATATGGAAAGAGGGCAATACCATCTGTCAAACAAACTGGTAATAAATACATTTGGCAGAATGCCTTATATTTTTTCCAAACACACACACACACACACACACACACACACTTGGGATAACCCAGCTCCCCTTCCTCCCTGTTTGGCAAGGAGAATCACAAGTATGACAGGAGAATCACAAGTATGAGCAGCAGGATAAGCTAGCGTCTGGCTGAGGAATTTATGAGGCACCTGGCCTTTCCTGCCAATGGGTGGAGAAGCACCAGCATCTGATGGGGTAGAAGAGGTGTTGCAACTGGGAGTACCCTTTTCTCTAAAGCAAGGTCTATAGCGCCCACCCACCATATTGGTTCCTCCTCCCCTTACATGGGAGAGAAGACAAAGTAGAAACCCCACTGCATCCCTCTACCCTCCGTAAGCAGAGAAAGCGAAAATCCCCACCATCTTCCTCTCTCACCTAGGGGAAAAAAAGACATAATAATACACAAGAGATTTGATTTTCCATAACATCTCTCCATTGAAATATCTTCTAAGATTCAGGAAATTGCAACAACTTTTTCAGGGAGAAGGACTCTCTGATCTCTTACTTGTATTTCTTTTGACATTAACAGAGATTCTCCAACCTGGATATTAGAGCAGAAAACATGACTACCCAGCTCCATAGTCATGTACACTTTTGCTTGGTTGGCAAGGAGCCTCCTTGGGAACATGAACTCCCTTTAGATACACTTCTTCTCTTGACCCCATTCTTTTCCCCTTGCTGCAGCCCAGCAGAACGAAAGGATGTAGTGTTGCAGCACCATATGGCAGCAAGATCTATGAAGACAGCCACCAAAACTGGTGTGAGAGCAGAATCAATCTCTTTTTTTAAAAAAATACAAGAAAGCATAAATTCTATACAACAAAATTGCCAAAAAATTGAGAGGATAGGTGCCTCCAATCATGCCCTATGGGCACAACATCCTGGCTCCACTGTGGAAAACTTAGGTGAACTTAGTCAATGCCATTGCCTCCAAATATGTTTGAAATGTAACCTAGTGACTGCTAGATAATACTATCTCCCTTTTTCTATCTTTTCAAGAAAATGGATTCTAAATATTGCAACTATCAAGGAATCAATCTCTGAATGTTCAGAAAAGTCTAATTTCAGTAAAAAAAAAGAGGCCCCAGATAAGATCCCGTAATGTGCTGTGGGATGGAAGTCTCAATTTAAAAGCAGATGGACACATTACACTGGAGCAGTGGAAAGAACAGAGTGTACTATGGAGACTGGCATACATATGCTTGATTATTTTACAAAAGACATAAGAGAGATTCCAAATGTTAAGTTATAGCAGGTGCAGGATTCATGGCCAATTTCTGTGGTCTATCAAATCTCTTTTGCAGGGAGTGAGGGGGAGGTATGATTTGATCAAGGTCAAATGCTCTTGCAGTACATTTCAAAAGTAGCTGTCTAATGTTCTCGTTCTTGGATACATCATGAATAAACAAATTACCATCAGGATCAGTTGGTTTCTGAAAATAACTTTACACTATGTGAGTGGCAATTAGCAGATATAAAACCATATGCCCATTAGAAAGTACTATTAATAATAATGGGCACCACAGCAGAGTTGTGAACTTTCATGCGGTAAATAAGCACCCAAACTTTCACAATAAGCCAAAAATCAAGCTAATCCCATTCCAAAAAAAGGCCCAAACAAGCCAAACCCTAAGAACCCAAACACTCTATGTGACTAGATCCCCCCGGCATGTAGTCTGGGACTGTGGTGGGCCCACTGGGCACCCCTGGTTGAAAACTCTCTCCTATAGAAGTTGTAGTTCTGTCCTCTATATGCGGCTCACTCAGGCTCCTCCTGAGTCTTCAGCGCTTGCTGGCTCTATGGCGTGAGGTAGCAACAATAACAAGGGATGCCCAAAACTCAGTGGAGTTTAAATTTTACAAGTTTTAAAATCTGGCCACGGAGGTATAATATTGTTGCCAGCCATAGTTCTGCTAGTAAATGATGTTATTTTAAGTAAATGCATTTTCTGATCCAGGGTGGTTCTATATGGAAACGGCCATGGTATTTGTCAGAGAACGTCATAAATGAGTCATTGTGCACTTAAGATGTTTCCTGTTAATGGGCTTGCTAAGGACTAATACACTGAAGCATCTATGAATTAATCCAGGTCCATGTACATGAGAGGCATTAACCTATTGAAATGCTATTTAATTAACTAATATTCCTGTTTGCTCCAAAACAGCTTAGATGGCAGAAATAGTATCAAAAGAAGCAGTGGATGGGAAATAACATATACTGGATCTGATGAGCTGCAGATTCATTACCTTTCTACTTCACCCCTAGGTGTGACTCTGAGGGTCTAGATCAGAAGCAGGAAAGGTCAGGAGGGCAGACCAACAGGCCAGACAAGCTTGGTAGGAACTGTTTGAAAGGGTCTGTCCTGAAAGGAAAGGATGTCTTGAGATCTTGCCGGGAACTAGACCAAGTGAACAACTCTCCCATTTCTTCTTTAACCTTAAAAACTAAGGCCCAGAATATCAGAAGGTTTGAAGAGGAGGGGTCAATACTGAGATCTACCTAAGAGTGTACAGATGACACAGTGCATCCATGGGTGAGACAAATAATTTTTTTGGGACACCATACTCAGATACTAGGGTGATTGGCTATATAGAGAAACTATATAAAATGTTATATAGATAGACTCAGATAAACTGTAGGCCCTTTTGGGACGGGAGCAGCTCACATCTTGGAGAGGAGCTGCAGCTGTATGCTGGGTATGCACAGTAGAGAAGCAATGTGCCAGCCATCGTGTAGATGTGGTGCAAGTGAACAGATTGAATTTGGGCAGGGGAAATAGAAGTAGGGCTGCTGTCTTAAAAGAAGGGATGATGTGTTGTGAGATTACATTAGGAAAGAGTTGGGTGTATGATCGTTTGGACCCATGGGTGCTGTGACTGGGCTCCACTCACCACGCTGGTGCCTCCTGCTGGTCATCTTGGGAGCTAGCTCTGCAAGTCAGTACATCCAGTCCCAGTGATGCTTCGTCCACTGTCACTTCTGGACCTACATCACTCCAAGGACTGTAGTGTTCCCTTCATAACACTGCCCTCTGGATGTGCCATGATCTGTACCCCGCCCTTTTCGGGGGTGAGTATTGCAGTCTAACTGTCCTGTCACTTCCCCAGTGGCAACTGTAACCAATTGTCCAAGCACTTCCCTGTGGCCCCAGCACCCTCTTCACCCTTGCCTCAGAGCCTCAGCCTGCAAAACCCAGCAGCCAGCCAGCAGCTCTTCTCTAGCTCCCCTGGTCCCTGCAAGCACTGCTTTGTCCAGGCTACTAGCTTTCATCTGCCTGCCAGGCACCCAGTCCTCTCTCCTTGAGCTCCAGGGAGCAACTGACCCTGCTCTGCCCTGCGGCTCTTCTTATATGTGCCAGCTGAGCCCTGATTGGCTGTTCCTCACAGCTCCTCTCCTATTGGCTGCTTCCTGCACAGCCTCCCGAGGCCCCTATTAACCTCTTGAATGCCGTGTGGGGTGGACACCCCATCAAAGGCACACATTGGGTCATCCCAGTATAATTTTTTTAAATCCAGCCATGAACTTTAATATTTATTAATAAAGGTTCTCATTGAGTTATTTATGTGAACAGTGACAACAATCTGCTCTTCCATTCTGATTTTCTGCCTCTTAAAAGTTGTCTGGTAAGTTTCACATTTCAGAAGCTTTTGATATACTGAGGACTTTGTACCCATTTTCCAGCAAAGGTGCAACAGCACCAGTTCTAGCATCATCATAAATGCTAGTATGGATGGCCTCAACTCTCTCTACCCCTGTGTCATGAAAACCTGCCCTGAGTAGGGCCAGATTTTCAATATTAGGGAAAGTAATTATTTGTATTTCCCTAAATTATACTTGCAAATACCCACTGCACATGTGCAAAGCATCTAGTAAAGTGTGATACAAATTCAGTGGACAACTCGTAGGCAAGCGTAAGTCTAATTTAATCATAGCAGATGTTCATGATATAGTGGTAAAAACACTCGATTCCGGTCTATGCTAGTGCTTACGCTATTGCTAGCAAAGGTACGGTTGTACTGATGTTGGAAAATATGTACAACATTTTCTAGTGTAGAAAGAGTCTGTGTAGCCAAGACACACTGTCATGCAATCACATACACTAAGGTATTTTCTAAGCTTAAATCCCACTAAATGACACCTTTTTCAGGACTAGTGTGTGAGAGGACAATCAGGAACACTACAGTCCTGCCAAGTTGTGCTCATTTGGAGGAAGACTCCTTGTGTTGGAATAAGATTTAGGCCATTTTCAAATGCTCTTCTGATGAGGGATATGGGGATATGTTTCAATGAGATATTTAAAACCTTGTTCAGTTTTTAGAAAATCTCCCTCAAATGGTCACAGCTTGAGAGCACTGAATCTATTTGGGACCAAAAGAAGCAGCTTGGGGAGAAGGTCGTGATCAGCTAATTCATATAACATATTGCAACAAATCTGTGATATATATATATATAAACATGACAGTCAATACCTCTAGCAGGCTAGATAGAATTCACACATCCAGGAGTCAGGACAGAACTCAAGATTTTTTTCTGCAAAAAACATAGGCCTCTGTAACAGGAGATAAATAAGAACTTCCATTAGCTGTATTAAGGCTAACATTCTCTATGGGCCAGCTATTGAATCAACATCTTCATGCACAAGTCTGACCTATGTCTAGCTGAGAGTGTGTGTGTGTGTGTGTATATATATATGTATATATATACATACACACACACACACACAAAACACACAGAGCACATTCAAATAATTTCAATTCTGATTCTTCTAATTGTCCTACTCCACTAATTGTTCTAATTTCCCTAGCTGGGCTTTCGAAACCTCAACCTTTGCCTTTTGTTACCCTATCAATAGCTCTCCTACTTAACTGCAGTTTCAGATCCATTTTATGCATCATGCTAATTGAACATCAGGACCTATGTTGTTTCTTAAACTTTTCTCCAACTTGAATCTGGTTGACCCCTTCTGCACTAACAAAATGTTAACAATTTTGGTTGCCCTGAATTGTTCTACCATCCTTAATACAGACCTTTCTAAAAATTATAAACAAAAGCACTTTAGGAAAAATGAAAAATATTACATGCACATTTTTTAAATGACAAGGAGTCCGGTGACACTTTAAAGACTAATGGATTTATTTGGGCATAAGCTTTCATGGGTAAAAAAACCTCACTTCTTCAGCTGCATCTTCAGACTCTGGAGTCTTTAAGGTGCCCTCGGACTCCTTGTTGTTTTTGTGGACACAGTCTAACATGGCTACCCCTGATACTTGATTTTTAAAATGCTTTCCATTATAATAATTTTTTTCAGCCAAAAACTGTGCATTCATTAAAGTGGCCTTTTTGATGATGACGTATACAAGAAATCCTTTGGTAAGGAACATCCTTCTGGAAAAATTCTATAGAATGCAATGAAAAGAATACTTTTATAGATTTTTGGATGATCCTATTGAAGTTAATAAAGAATTATTAACCTGCTACAGAATTGTTAGGATGGGTTAAAACAACCAACCTATAGAAAGGCTCTCATTTGCTGTCAAATTCTATAGGTTTTTAGAGCATCTTTTAACAGAAACCTGTTCACTCTCTGTAGATCTCTGTTGGTTTTATCCCTGTCATAATTCCTATTACATGCTGTCATACTTTTCCAAAAGTGAAGTGACAGTCAGAAAGGGTGCTTGGAGCCTCTTCTGTCGACTGCATCCAGTCTCCTGGGTAAATAAAACAATGGTCTAATATGGACAAAGAAATAGCCCTTACCTTCAATTAAGGGACATAGCATTACCTAGTGGACATGGCACTGGACTAGAAGAGTCAGGAGACCTGGGTTCATTCCTGTCTTTGCCACTGACCTGCTACGTGGTCTGGGGCAAATAATTTCCATTCTCAATGCCTCTGTTTCCCCTCCCATTCTGTGTATGTCTTGTCTAGTCTAGTTAGATTGTAAGCACTTTGGGGGCAGGGAATGTCTCTGAATGTTTTTGTACAGTACCTAGCACAACAGAGCCATGATCTCGGCTGGGTACTTCAAGAGTACTATAATAAACAACAACTAGTTCTTTGGCTGATGTGATAGCCTAGGTCTCTAAGATTACTGGCTCAGGATCAGTGTTTGGAGAAGATTAGATGAACATAGGAGGGTGAGGGTCAGCAACTCTGGTGGCACTACATTATCATAGGTGTTGCCATGTAGTGAAGTAATCTTGCATTTTCTACTTGTGTGATGGGAAATGTGATGGGGCATGTCATGAAGAAAACAAAAGAGGAAATGAAATAAACGTATCTGAAAGAAGCCTAGGTTCTCAGACAGAATCATGGCCAACCATACAAAAGTATGTGTCTATGCCTGCACAATGCGAAGCTCTGTACAGGAACCCCCATACCACCCACACACCCCTGAGTGGGGTGCCATGATGGGAGAGAGAGGTGAGAGGAACATTGTTTCCCTGTATTCTGCCTGGCGGGGGGGGGGAGTGGTGACAAGATTTCCCTTTTCCCCTGGACAAGGAGGAAGCTGAAAGAAGCAGTCTCTCAGTTTCTCACACTCCAAGCCATCTGGAGGGGAGTGGGAACCAGCAAGGGGACAGATCTTTCTGCAGGGAAAAAAAAAAGGCAGAGGAAGATTCACATGTTGGGCAAATCTTTTCCCATTAGTCACTGTCGCTGTTCTGCCTACTGGAAGAAATGCTTGGAGACTCATACACTCCCCTGCTAGGCACCAGCTACTCCCAGTTGTGATTCTCTTGCCTGATAAGTCCTCATTTCGTCAGCCATTGAAGGAGGAGGAAGAGGGATAATGCCCTTTGCTTTAACCTCTGTGACTGTCTCTACGGGTATGCCAATAGTGCAAGGGAGGGTGTGATGGGCTGGACGGGAGGGAATAAGCATATCCATTCTAGCTTTAATCTACCTAGCACAGGTAACAATAGCCATGTAGATATGGTGACATGGGCTTCAGCACAGGCTAGCAACCTAAGTACAAGTCTGCCGGGGAGCCTGGATGTGTGATTGTGTTACTAACCTGTACCATCACATCTTCACTGCTATTGTTACCCATGCTTGTTAGATTAAAGTTAACACACGATATGCCCACCTGTGCTTCAAACATACCTTCGCTTGCAGCGTAGACATCGATTATAAGCTCTTTGGGGTAGCAACTGTGTTGTGTAAAGTGCCTAGCACACTGTAGGCATTATGTAGATCATAAGAGGAAGTCTCTCTACTTGTCTGTCCATCTTTAGACTGTGAGCCCCTGGAAACAAGGTCTGTCCTTTCCTGAATCTGTGGAAAGCACCATCACAAATAAGCAAACAACAACAATGACAATGATGAGAATAGTAATATCCCACTTTTGTATTCCAGAGTCTACTTATCCTCTATTAGAATGGCACCTTTGATTTGATTCTGTAACAAAAATGTGCATATTTACCTAGGGATATCAATTCATTAACATTAAATTATGTATCCTTGGAATAGTATAACCCTTCCTCCTGCCCTAGTCAGCATTGTGCTCTGCTCAGACTTCTGTTCACAGCACACAATGGGGCAGATGTAAGCTACTCCTCCCTGGCCCAGTGAGATCCCTTGTCCCCAAGTAGCAGCCACCCCGAAGGAGGTCAGGCATTGTTTCCGCCACTTCCTTCTAATGGGTTTGCTGCTAAGAGTAAGGTGCAGCTTTCATTCTTGCCATCAGCCCAACAGGAGCTCTACCAGTGGGAGCTTCTGAAAAGGGTCTCTGGAAAAGTCTGGCCACATCCCCTCCTAGTGCCTTATTCTCTCCCAGCAGAAAGGAGGTAGCAGCTAATTTGGGCCACTGGAACATCCTCTCCTAGCAGAATTCCACTGCTGGGGGACTGCCCCAGGTTTCATGTCAGAACACACCATAATAAACCCCAGGGGAATCTGACTCAAAGGTTGCTCACAACTCTTTATGGTTGCTACAACTCCGACTGAGCAGCATTATTTTTTTCTGGAATATAAAACATGCATTTAGTTCAAGGATTCCTCAATATTCTCTTCACCTTTCTCCAGCTGGCAAAAATCTGAGAATTTTTCTTCTTTTAATATATATAGTGTATATAATCTGAGAAATTTTCTTTTTTTAAATGTATATTTTTTTCTATCTATAGTTATAGGTCATGATTACAGTACGTATGCCTTGTCATTTAGTCTTTACATATAGGACGCCTCCCTCAGGCTTGTGCTGCCTTGCTCTAGAAAGCCATGGGAACTGTTGGCGCTCAGTTTTTTGTTTTCACAGCTTGCAGTAGCACCTGTTCCAAAGGCAATTGGAAAAGCTTGTCCATATCCAGATTCTTAATTTCCAGCCCACAAGCAACATTTGAGGGCTTAGGGCACAGTACCATATTTCACTTTGTAAGAACTGAAGGTTTTATGTGAATTTGTACTATTCAACCCTCATGCAGACTTTCCAGATTCAGCTGAAACCCCGGAAGGGGGCAGGCTCTTCTGGCGTTTATCAGGTGGTCTGGGGCATCTCAGACCTCCTCTGATATTGAATCATGCCAAACTTGTGACAGTATTTACGGTGCAGGCAGTTCTTTTCTAAATGGAGAAACTGTGAAAGATGTGCAAACTGAGCTGCACAATCATCTGTCCAAAATGACTGAAGTGCAGAATTGCAGTTTAAGAACTGACTCATCTTAGAGGCCCAGGAATGAATTGGTATGGAAAAAAGGTATTCTTTCACTATGAGTTGATGCCTCACAATCAATACTGAGTCTCAGTGCTGAAAGATGCCTGTACAGCTGCTTCCTGTATGTTGCCATTTCTGCAGCAAAATGTGGGACTTCATGCTCCAAAGATCTCAATCAGGCATATTCCACCAGCACTAAATTCTTTTAAAATTAGGACAAGACTGATTCCTGGTGGAGGGTGATCTGTCCATGTGTTGTCTTTTACATATAAAACACACAAACAAATAAATACAGCATGAGTTAAGAGTGAAGCATGAGCCCTTCCTTGAAAATGACTGGCATCTGGCATTTTGTTTCACCACAACCTCTGCATTGTATATATTTGTCTTCCTTGCCTTTTTCCTATGTGTTAAGTGTATGAAGCACCAATTATGTCACCTAACTGTAAGTTGATGACCATGTGTTAAAAAATGATAAACTAGGACATTTTATAGTGGTAACATTTTTAGAGGCATGAAATAGTCCTTCAAAAGATAAAAGTAGATTTTTCTTAGAATGTGTTCTGATATTGCCAGCTTCTTCTGGCTCCAAAGTGACACCTGCATATTACTTAAGAGTGGAGGATTTTTTCCAGTAACTGAGTTCTGAACGTGTATCATGAAACACTGAACAAATATGGTTAACATGCACTTTTGACCAGAAGAACAACTTTGATAGTAGCTAAACTGCACTCGGACTTTTGTCTTCAATTCAAATGCTGCTCATCACCGTGTGCATTCATTCCATAGATTGTTTCTTCCTGATAAGAGAGCACATCGTCCATTCTATAAAAATGTATCTGCAACAAACAGAATAGTTATTAAAAAAATTCTATTGATGGAATAAGAAACTAGAGCATTTCTGTGGTTCAAAAATTAGTTGCTCAGATCCCAGGACATCGAATAAAGTCTCTCCCAGAAAAGCTGGGATGCCTGGTCATTTTACCCAGTTGCTTTTTCAACTATCCAGATTCTAATATTTTTAAAGGAACAGATTTCCTTTATCTATCATGAGTTACATGATGCATTGTGCATTAAAATTACATCATGTATTACAATTATCGTCTTGAAATCAACTCAGCTAGCTGGAGGGGCTGAAGGCATATATGCCTTGACATCAAACCAATAAGCTACAGTTGCAGTCAGTGATGTCGCAAAGACCAGACCAGCAAGTCTACAACAGCTGAGCCAGTGAGTTCACAAAACTCCATGTACTGACCTCACAAAGGTCTGTCTCTCAACATAGAAGCAGCAAATTGACACAATACCAGCAGCGCTGAAACCAGGATGTTAACCCCTGCTTGAACTGCAGGACCGATAGAAAAGGAGTGTTAGGGCTGAGGTGGGGCAGAGATTAATCATCATCTCCCCCCATGCCAATCTCAACCAGCTCTGTGTAGCCGTCCATGGTAAATTAATAAAGCTATTCCATAGATATAATGCTCTCAACAATGAGAGTCCCCTTAAGGGAAGGGTATAAGAGTAGCTGTAATATATAAGCCCTAGTACTTTGGCTTCAATGCAGTCACACTGGCAGAAAGTAGCACAGGGGTATTTCACCAGATTCCAAAATTGGCAGGGAGGTATTGATGCCTCAATTCATATTGGCCTAGGTTTCTGGTGATTCTGGGGAGATTTATGAAATTTGGTGGCTGAATTTCCTGTTTCAGCATTGTTGCCTCCTTCAGTGGAAGAATACACAGGAAACTCCATGAAGAGAATTTCTCTTTGTTTCCTGTCCCTGCAGGATTATTAAGGTACAGGTACACACTCCATCATGGACTGAAATAAAAATATTTTAATAGTTAGAACAGAAGTCCTCACCTGAGTCTGAGTGACTGAAACATAGGGTACTAAACCTTGAGAGATGTAAACTTACCTTAAAGGGCTGATTACTAACCCATTAGTGCCTATGCAGAGACTGACACACATTGTACGATGGTTGGTTTGTTTGCTGTCTTTTACATACAATAGAAAACAGAAGTCAGGATGTGAAAATGTCGCTGTACATTGCCTGTCTTGCTTAGTTTTGCCAGTAACTAACACTTACCTGGAAGATGATATTGAAAGGGTTCAAGTGTTCACTGGTGATCTTAGTACAGCATCTGTGAAACAGTTCAAAGCACTTTCTGCAACATGTTGTGTATGAGATGTCCCAATTGCAGGATGACCAAAAGAGTGCAAATCTGGTTGTCTTCTCCTCCTTTTCCATTTCTGATCAATTAGCTCTGTGTGGTTTATACCATGTGCAATATATATTCCTTGATTTCCCCCCCATGACTTTTCACCCAGATTTCTTCAGTTTGCTCATGAAACCCAGGATTACAGGAGTTGTCTGAAGCAGAGGCTTCTGGTAGCCAGAGGGAGGAATCTCAAACTGAGAAAGTTATAAAATCCTGTGACTTTTATGAAATGCATGACAAATCAGATAAGACATACATGCCACTGTGACATCCAGTTCTCATAATAGTAGGACTGCTCAGAAAAAAAATGGTGAGCAGTATATTAGGACCTTTTGTAAAAGCATTAGCATTACAGTACTTAATTACTTCAGCTGGGTGGCTAGAAGAAGCCATGACTTTCCAGGTGATGTCCATAGTAGTCATCCACTCAACATTTTTAGTATGAAAGAAATTCAAAAGCACTAGTAATTTAAAATGGACCTCATTTCATATCTGCAGAATATGAAGAATTTCTGAAGAGGAGAAATGTTAAGTACAGATGTTCTTCTATGTATTGTCCCCAAGAAATGATTAAAAATAACGTTTTGAAAAACTTCTTACCAACTGCTGATAGTAGAAGAAAAACCTGCCGATAATCTGCCACAGATTTCTTACAGAACTGCCAACTGACCCAAGATATATCAGTGTCTTCTGAAGAACTGTTGCATAGTAGGCATAGGCAGACAAGGTTACAAGCTAATTTATACCTGCCCCTGCATAGGTACACTGGTGGGAAGACAAGATGCAGAGAGCTTTCCCTGTCAGCATGCCTATACAGGCAGCTGTGTTATGTTGCCCTTTTTGGATCATCAGTGGCAAGTGAACATGTGCAAAGCACAGACCTCTACCACTTGAACTAAAGAACTAAATTAATTTGCTGGAGGCTGTCATGTGTGGATTAGCCCACACAGGAGAGACAGCATGTTTTGCAAGTTTTTCTGCAAGCTTATTCCACATTTCTGTAACTGCCCTTTGGTTATGTCATCAGTGGGAATGGAAACCAAGAGTTCTAGCTTTAAAGCTCAACCTCTAACACTTGACCTAGAGGACCAAGTCCAATAGGTGGGGATCAGAAGCAGGTGACTATCCTTTGCTGATTAGTCACAGAGGGAACATGCAAAATATTTTACCAGTACGTCAGATAGCCTTAGTTGGTGCAAGGGGCTACTACTGGCAATAGCTATTTAGCAGTGTGCAAGGGGCTACTACTGGCAATAGCTATTTCTGGCTGCAGAGAGGATATGTTTGGGGTGTGCGTGGCTCCTGCATGATTGATGGTTGTGCTGGGAGGAGTGCTTGCTATGCCATTTTTAAGGTGTAGAGAAATTATATGTGTTTTTCAACTGCATAATACCTCTGACACCACTGCTTCAACAGAGCACCATATCTAACATGCTTCATCCTCATAAGAGATAAAATAGAGCCTTCAATATTGATGTTCTTCAAAAACCAGGATCTGATAAAACACATGAAGCTGGGACTGGGCAACAGGGATGGATCACTTGATGATTACCTGTTCTGTTCATTCCATTTGGGGCACTTAGCATTGGCCACCGTCAGAAGACAGGATACTGGGCTAAATAGACCTTTGATCTGATTTGATGTTCTTATGTACAATTCAGGAAAAGAATATGCATACAAGTTTTACAAATGCACAGCGTAAGTAAATGGTAAAAATATGGATGCAAAGAAATTCATAGGATCTGATTGTTGGATTAGATTAATTTTAGGGGTCAGATATGTTGTTTTATATTCAAACAACATCCAAAGATTGCCTTCAGAAACTATATTTTCCCAATAAACGGCTGCATGTTAGACTTTTTTTTTTTAACTGAATTGCTTTGAAAAGTAATTACAGCCTATGTGGAGCAGCTGTTTTTCAGAGTTTAATATCCTGTCTATTTACATTTTTTACAAGATACCAAAGGTAATTAGAACTGCACTATTCGTTAATTCAGTGCCAAATCTGGGGCTTGATCTTGCAGTTTTTATTCAGGCAAAATTCCTATTACAGTTAAGAAAAGAATTACATTAGTAAAAACTGCAAGATCAGCCCCTTAATTGTTCATGTAAAATGTGCTTTTCCATCATACTTGTAAAAGTGCACAAAAAGTGTCTGAAAACAGATCCTGTGTAAATTAAAAGTAACCAAGCCAAATTTCTTTTAAACTTAATTAAAGAAAATAATTTGCATCTAAGATGAGAGCATGCATAAGGAGATTCACCTAGGAATGAAATTTCACATCCAGACCATAAATCCCTAAAAATAGGGACATATAATGGAAGTACTAATATGCCCTTAACTCTAGTGGTATGACAGTGCCAACGTAATGAAATCCAACACCACAAGGTTACAACTATATAGCAAAAGTATCAAAAAATAAACAAATAAGAACATGTTGAGAAATTACACAGAAACCCTATTAAACATTTTAAAGGGTAATAAAAATGCCTTAGACCCATTAAAAGTTCTCTGCTGACTATAAGAACCAGTGCCAAACAGTGTCAAAGCTTTTACAATGAAAAAGAAATTTTAAAAATCCAAGAACTACAGTACAGGTTCCTGTTCAGAAATTAAACAAATGTACTGGACAAAGACCAAGATACACACACATGCCCCAGTACACCACCCACCCGTGTGTCTGTAGGTGATACCCATGTGATAATTCGACAGGAATATGATACTCTGCCCTTACCTGCTCTCTGCCCACTAATCCACCTCCCTGGGATTTATTCTAAATTTCAAAGTGTCTGAGCAGATTCAGATTCCATTTAAAAAAAAACTTAACCTGCTATAAAAAAAATGTTTCTTTCCCCCTCTAAATATGGGGAACATTACATCCACACTATCTAAGCCAGTGTCTGTCCTAAGACAGTAACAGTTTTGCTAGAGGTCACTTGTTTTAAATACAGCATCTTGTAGATCCACAGGGCTAGTAATGGAAGTTTCATAGCCCTGGAAAGGAAATATTCTCAGCCTGACAGTTGAGGACATAGCATTGCTTCTAATGTTGGAAGGGCCAAAGATATCAGACTTAAAACCAAGACATTTTTATTCAGTTATTTTCAGTCAGTTTTAGAGGAACTGTACATTTATCTATTCATCTGTCTTGGAGTGCATTTTTCTCTTCCTCTGAACCCTGTACAATTGGATTTCAGGGGCGAGATCCTCACCTCATTGAAGTCAATGAGGAAACACCCATTGACTTCTATGGTGCCAGGATTTCACTCATGGTAACTGAAATACCTAAACTTTTCAGGAGCCGGGATACAAGGAATAGTCCAAAAACTCATGTCAAATCCCTAATTCTAAATCTAACTCTAGCCCTAACCCTAATTTTAAACCTAACACTATATTTAACTCGAGGCCTAACTATAAATCTAACCCAAAAGCAAGCCTGAATGCTATCACTACATCTATCCTTAATTCTAACTCAAAATCAAATCCTAAAATTGTCTAACCCTAACATCTTACTATCACCCTAGCACTGACTTCTGCTTCAACCCTAATTTTACCATTACCAACTATTTCAGCCAAGATTTGGGTGATTTTCTGTCACAGAAACATTTGCTAAACTTTTTCTCTTACCTCTCACTATCGAACACTATTGCTTTTTAAGAGAAGATGAAGTAGCTTGAAATGTTTTCATGGAAAACCCAAAAATGTTAACATGGACCTCTGCACTGAGGCTAGGGTAAATTATGTGTTTGCATGGAGGTGAGACTATGACTTCTTCCCTATACTTCCTATAAGCAACTTTGGCTAAGGGAAATAATATTTTACTGAGTATTTTGAAACATTGTGAACGGTGCCATAGAACTTACAATTTGACCTCTAGCATTGATTTTCCTTTAATAAGTTATAGTATCAGCATCTTGCTCAGGAGTGAAAGTAACTTAAAGGACTTGCCGGAACTCTGGAATCCTAAGAAGGGGTGTGGCCTCCACCAGAAGAGGCGGAGCCTTTAAAGCCCCAGGCCCTTTAAATCAGATTTAAAGGGATGGGGGCTAGGGCTGTGGTAACAGCAGCTGGGAGCCTCAAGCCCTTTATATCACTCCCTGAGCTCGCAGCTGCAGAGGTGGCTGCGAGCCGTGGGGTTCAGGAGCAATTTAAATGGGGGGATTAAAAGGGCCTGGAGCTCTACCTGCTGCTACCGCAGCAGAGCCCCAGGTCCTTTAAATTGCCGACAGAGCCCCAGGGCTCCGGATGCCGCTACCCTTCAGTTCCCTTTAAATCTTCTCCAGAGCCCTGCTGCCGGAGCCCTGGGCTAGCGGTGGCAGGCCTCCGGTGGCTATTTAAAGATCCCAGGGTGGTAGAGGCAGCGGGAGCCCCGAATCCTTTCAATAGCCACCAGAGCCCTGCCGCCACTACTCCAGGGCTCCAGCAGGCTCCGGGGGCTATTTATAGGGCCCGGTCCCTGGCCCTTTAAATTGTCCCTGGAGCCTTGGGATAGCAGCAGTGGGGCTTCAGCGGTGATTTAAAGGACCTGGCGCAGCTGCGGCGGCAGGAGCCCTGGGCCCTTTAAATTGCCAGCCAAGCCCCGCAGCCGCTACCCCAGGGCTCTGGCAGCAATTTAAAGGATCCTGGGCTCCAGCCTTTTAAATTGCTGCCTCAGGAAGCCGGTCCACCCCGGTATGGCGCACCAGTTCTTGCCGGCAGGAATGGCAGGTTTGTAGAAATTTTGGTGGTGCCCAGAACCTGCCTCTGCCCAAACTCTGCCCCCCCTAAACTCCACTCCCCACCTGCCCAAGACTCTGGGAGGAGTTTGGGTGGGGGAGGAGGTCTGGGGTGCAGGCCCTGGGCTCAGGCAGGGGACTGGGGTGCAGGAGGGATGCAAGGTGCAGGCTCTGGGAGGGAGTTTGGGGATGAGAGGGAGTTGGAGGGAGGGGCTGCAAGTTCTGGGAAGGAGTTTGGAGATAAAATGGGGTGTGGAGGGGGGGTGCAGGGGTGAGGGCTGTGGGGTGGATTTGGGATGTGGCTGGGGATGAGGTGTTTGGGGTGTAGGAGGGGACTCAGGGCTGAGGCAGAGGGTTAGGGTGCAGAGGTATGAGGGCTCTGGCTGGGGCTGGAGATGAGAGGTTTGGGGTGTTGGAGAGGCTCAGGGCTAGGACAGAGGGTTGGGGTATGGGGGGATGAGGGCTCTGGCTGGGCTTGTGGGCTTTGGGGTCGGGCAGGACTGGAGATGTGTTTGGGGTGCAGGCAGGCTCCCCTGGGACTGGAGCCAGAGAGAAGGACTCGCCCCAGCCCTCTCCCTCCTGGCAGCAGTGAGCTCTGGGGTAGGGATCCCCTTCTCCCCCCTCAGCAGCACACTCACCTCCCCACTGTCACTGCACGTGCTTCTACGGCCCCTCTCAGGTCCGGGAAACCCCCTCCCCTCCCCTCCCCTGTGATGGGTGCCAGGCCGGGGGTGGGTCTGCCATCACATGTGCACCTCCTCCCCTGCTGCTGCCCCTCACTGTAGCCTCACTGGGCTGCCCCTTGCCCAGCGTGGGGCAAGAGCAGTGACTGTGCGCAGGGGGGCAGCTGTACCGGTGGAGGGTCCCACTGGAAAATGAAAGGGCATCCTGCCCTAGCAGTAGTTTAGGGGGGCACTAGGAGCGTGCTGCGGCAGTTAATGCAGGCAGGTAGCATGGAGCTGCAGGGGACGGGGAGAGACAAACGCTCTGCTCCCGGACCCTGGGAGGTGCATGGGGGCAGCAAAGGGGGGGCCTGGCACACTCAGGGGAGGCATGGGGGGGCGGGCGCAACATGGCCCTGAGCATTCATGGAGCTGGGCTCCTGGACCCTCAATTTTGCTGGAGCTGGGAGGTGGAGTCAGAGAGGGAGAGAATGCTCCATTTTCTTGCTGGTAGCTATTGCACTTTTTCTCCGTACTGGCTCGTATCCGCTTACTTTCACCTCTCATCCTGCTTCAATAATAATGCCCCATGAAGTCATTGATGGGAAAAATTCTGTAGTGGATTTTAAACTACACAGAATTAATCTTGCTGGTCAAATCAAGGATTAAAATAAAGTAAGATGGAACTGGCAGTTTGTAATTAGTGTAAGTCCTTAGCTGAATCAATGTGATGGTCCTAGTACTACTCCAAGTCTGTCACTAGTCCATATCATTACAATGTTACCTAAGAAAAATAAATATAAATCTCACTGACACTTACATTTTGCACTTATTCTATGTGATAGAGCCCCAATGTTTACCCTGTTCTGTTCTAGTAATAGTATAATTCTACCATCATGCTTAACTGGTATATTATGTTACCTAACACTGTTTTTCAGCTTATTCAAAATTAGACACATTGTGCTGTCTATAACCCCAGAGTCCTCAATGTTTATCCTACACAGTGCATTACCAGCAAGACACATTGTCTACATTGGTGTGTTACCTCTTGTGTCAAGCAGCCAATTATTAAATGCTTTTATTTTTTTGTCCTTTATTTAACTTCTATGTTTCACATAGAAGTCTATTATTAATGAAAGGAAGGTAGTTTGATACAACATTTTCAGCAATATTTCCTGGAAAAGTCTATATAAATCTGCATGACACCAGCTGTACTATTGTTTTGCATAGAAAAAACACAAATCTATCCAGTTTTGCTAGAACTGTAGGCAATTATAAGCTTTCAGTTTTTACAGACTGAAAAAGTGTGTTAGACTTGATTATAGACAAACAAAATACAAGCAAATTGTACAGAAGGAAACTCAGGACTTCAGTTTGCACAAAGAAGATAAAAACTTGCGTACATCTTTTTAACAGCCCATGACTGCTGTAATTTCCATTGTTCACAGGGTACGTCTACACTACAGGATTATTCCGATTTTACATAAACCGGTTTTGTAAAACAGATTGTATAAAGTTGAGTGCACGTGGCCACACAAAGCACAAAAATTCAGTGGTGTGCGTCCATGTACCAAGACTAGCGTCGATTTCTGGAGCGTTGCACTGTGGGTAGCTATCCTGTAGCTATACCATAGTTCCCGCAGTCTCCCACGCCCATTGGAATTCTGGGTTGAGATCCCAATGCATGATGGTGCAAAAACAGTGTCATGGGTGATTCTGGGTAAATGTCGTAAGTCATTCCTTCCTCCGTGAAAGCAACGGCAGACAATCATTTCACACCCTTTTTCCCTGGATTGCCCTGGCAGACGCCATAGCATGGCAACCATGGAGCCCATTTTGCCTTTTGTCACTGTCAGTTACTGTATGTGTACTGGATGCTGCTGACAGAGGTGGTACTGCAGCGCTACACAGCAGCATTCATTTACCTTTGCAAGGTACAGAGACGGTTATCAGTCATTCTGTACCGTCTGCTGTGCCATTGTAAATTGGCAATGAGATTGACTGATAACCATATTCTGTACCGTCTGCTGTTGTCATGGGTGCTCCTGGCTGACCTTTGCTGAGGTCGGCCGGGGGCGCAAATACAAAAATGGGAATGACCCTCCAGGTCATTCCCTCCTTTATGTTGTATCTAAAAATAGAGTCAGTCCTGCTTAGACTATGGGGCAAGTGTACTAGAGAACCAGTGTATCAGGGAACCAGAGAGCTCAGCTGCTCCATGTCAGATCCCACAGAAATGATAAGCTGCATGCCATTCTAGGGGGTGTCCCTGCAACAACCCCACCCGTTGCTTCCCTCCTCCTCTAACCTTCCTGGGCTACCATGGCAGTGTCCCCCCATTTGTGTGATGAAGTAATAAAGTATGCAGGAATAAGAAACACTGAGTTTTTAGTGAGATAAAATGAGGGGGAGGCAGCCTCCAGCTGCTATGATAGTCCAGGCAGGACATTAAATGGTGGTGGGGGGGAGAGGAGCCCAGGCAGTACAGAATCTTTTCTTTAGATATGAAAGTGGGGGGAGGCTGATGGAACTCAGCCCTCAGTTGCTATGATGAGGATGGTTCTGTACCATCTACTGGGAATGACCGGAATCATTCCTATTTTTACCCAGGTGCCCCCGGTCGACCTCACCTGAGGCGAGCCAGGAGCACTCACAGGATGAGGAGGACCGCTATCAGTCCTTTTGTTTGGTACCATCTGCCACGGGGGAGGGGAGGGGAGAGGATGCTGCTATTCATTGCCACAGCACCGCATCTACTAGCAGCATGCAGTAGACATAGGGTGACATATAAAAAAGTCAAGAAACTATTTTTTTCCCTTTTCTTTCAAGGGGGGTGGTAAATTGATGACACATACCCTGAAACACCCCGGACAATGTGTTTGACCCTACAGGCATTGGGAGCTCAGCCAAGAATGCAAATGCTTTTCGGAGACTGCGGGGACTGTGGGATAGCTGGAGTCCTCAGTACCCCCTCCCTCCCTCCATGAGCGTCCATTTGATTCTTTGGCTTTCCGTTACGCTTGTCACACAGCACTGTGCTGTGGACTCGGTATCATAGCCTGGAGATTTTTTCAAATGCTTTGGCATTTCGTCTTCTGTAACGGAGCTCTGATAGAACAGGTTTGTCTCCCCATACAGCGATCAGATCCAGTATCTTCCGTATAGTCCATGCTGGAGCTCTTTTTGGATTTGGGACTGCATCACCCACCCGTGCTGATCAGAGCTCCACGCTGTGCAAACAGGAAATTAAATTCAAAAGTTTGCGGGGCTTTTCCTGTCTACCTGGCCAGTGCATCCGAGTTCGGACTGCTGTCCAGAGCGGTCACAATGGTGCACTGTGGGATACCGCCTGGAGGCCAATACCGTTGATTTGCGGCCACACTAACCCTAATCCGATATGGTAATACTGATTTCAGCACTACTCCTCTCGTCGGGGAGGAGTACAGAAACCGGTTTAAAGAGCTCTTTATATCGATATAAAGGGCCTCGTTGCGTGGACGGGTGCAGCGTTAAATCGGTTTAACACTGTTAAAATCGGTTTAAACGCGTAGTGTAGACCAGGCCACAGAGTAAATCTACGGCTACATGACCCAAAAGCTGCAGGGGAAGAGGATGAGTTTTACCTATAAGCTAAGATGTACAGCAATCCAGCACGTTCCCTCCAAGTCAGGAAAAAAGGTGAAAAACATTTCCTGTCTCATGCCTTTGACTTCTGCTTGAATTAGTGTGTAATTATTTCACTGGTCAAAAATGTAGTTCTAAAACAAAGTGCTTGAGTTGAGTGGCCTTAGTCAATCAATTTCACTGGCCTATAGCACTAATGCAGCTCACATACTCATATTTCAGGATCTCCAGTCCATTAGTTTTGAACTCATTTTTTTGTACTTTAGTAGACATAGTCAAATCTGATATCTATATTTTTCAATAGTGCTTTCATTTTTCACAGAAATCTTTGTAGTGTATGTTACCCTAAATCATTGGACATAGTTCAGGGTAAGGCCCCAAAGCAGAGGCATGAGTCTGTTCCTGGGGCTCTGCTGTAGTTCTTACTCAAAGATCCTTCCAGTTGGCAATTTTTATTTTTTGGCATCATTAGAGACCTGGAAAGGTGCCCTGAGAAATGAAGCCCAGGCACACTGACTTCACAAATCTTTATAATACATTTTTAACTTAAAAACTGCTATTCCTCCCTCCCCCCCACACACACCCGCACACATACTTAAATGTTAATAGTGGAATTTTACTTTATTATTATTATTAAACATACAACTAACTCTAAAAAGCCAAGTGGATTTCAGTAAAACTTGCTGAGGAGGTCTGCTTTTGAGCTGAAACAAAGCACAAGAATTTTTTTTTTTAAATAGAAAAGTGATTTTTACAGAAAAGTGATTGAAAATTGGTATTTAGAATGAAAGCACCATTTTACTCTTACCTACAGTGTCACTTTGCTTGGGTAATCAATGGCATTTTTCAAATAGAGAACTTTTTTTCATTAATTGGTCGTGTTACATAGAAACTCTGGTGAAATCCAATTTGATTTCCATCCTGTGTGCAAAAGAAGTCACCGCAGTACTCATATCAGTGCAAGAATGTTTGTAGGCATCTAGCTGGTGCCTCCTTTTGCACATGTCTGATCACTTCAAGGGCACATTTGTTGGCAAAACTCTTTCATGCTGCATGCAAATGCAATCCCTTCAAGTCGCTAATGAGCATCTCTTGGGACAAGCAACAAGTGTTGAAATGTGTTTGACAGAGCTCATTGTTGTCGAATCATTGCCTCTGTATTCTTTACAGCCCCAGAGCTATAACTTCTTTTGTGCGGGCAAGGCACTGCATCTATAGATGTAACAAGTGGAGTGGCAGAAAGACTACACTACAGGTAGAAACAGATATAAAGAGCAAAAACATGCAGTAATCCGTGGTAGGTGTGGAGAGCTGAAACAATATTTCTGAGAAACTCATTACCTCTCATTTGTAACAGTATGTATTCCAAGAACATCCCAGATATAGTATCCATTGGATACAAAGAATGAATCAGGCTATGAGCAACAGCTGAATTAATCTTTTCTGCCCTTTGGGGCAAATCCCATCTCATGTGCAGATGCAGAAAGTCCTCATGTAGGAAAACAGAAATCACTGTGCTGTGCTAGGGGCACATGGTGCAGAAAGTGAATGCAGGATGTACACATCTCACATATGCCTTTTTATAGCTATATGGATGGGTGGATCAGGGAAGCAGTCGGGCATAAGGAATGGTGTGGTAATGTTAATTATTTGTGAACTACTGTAACAATTTTAATGGCACCAGCTATACAGCTCTGGTATTTTCATAGTTCATAATCTTTATACGGCTTGGGGATCTACTGGAAATATTATCCATAGGATTCAAGGTTGATCCCTTTCACCTAGGCTGGGAGTGATGAAGAGGTTGAACATTCAGCACATGAAGGACTGGACTCACACCCCTTTAGAACTTCTGGTTGAGTAGCAACTGTCTCAAATGACAAGCACATCCAGTGTCCATACATGGAAAGTACAAATATCCCAGCAGAGATATTCTGAGGGTAACTGGTTGGTACGGAAAGCAAATAGACACAGGAACACTGGAGAACGCCTCTCCCATCCCCAACACAGCCATATATATTTAAGTTATAACATCACTTTTATCAATTATTTAAACACAATTAAATTTCTGGGGTAGGAACTGTCTCTTCATCTCGATATCACCCAGCAAGATGGACACCCAGAAACTTTTGGGCTATACTATAAAGATTGATGATAATAAACATAAATAATCCTTACTTTGTTTGAGATTCACACAGTACCACATAACAGACAACAAACAAGGCAGAAATAATTTTACCTAGTTGTTAGGAGACATGTTCAGAGCTTGAGATTTTGTTTCATTAGCATTTGACAAATAAATATCAAAGTCCTTGTCCTTTCTCATTTATTATCCACGTAAACCCAAACTGAGTGTTTTTTAAGAACATAGCACTTAGAAGCATTTTTACATTAGCCATCTCAGTAATATCTAATAAAAGACCACGCAGATGGACAAATTATTGTGTCAATACCTGAGGGAAAGCACCCTTAATGTCAGACCACTTGGGTAAACTCACTCTACCTACATTTGTAATTCTGGGAGAATATAGAAAATAGAATTGTATACAGCCTTTCCCCCTTATCCTATCCTACAAGGCCCATTGCTACAGAGGGCTCACTCATGGAATGGGATGGCCCTGCAGCATCCCTTCCTCAGTTTCCCCTCTAATGTGGGTGTCCTTGGCCTTCTCCACATGGGTTCATGTGGTAGGGTGACCAGACAGCAAGTGTGAAAAATCAGGACAGGGGGTGAGGGGTAATAGGAGCCCATATTTAAAAAAGCCCCAAATATCAGGACTGTCCCTATAAAATTGGAACATCTCGTGGTGATGTGTTTCGGCTCTCTGGCCAAGTCACTAAACAAATTTAACCTCTTCTGGGATAACAAAAGTCCAACTAGAAGTCCAAACAAACAAAAGGTTCTTCTACCCCTCTTGGGCTACTCTTCAGCCTGCCTTCTGGGTTCAGTTCTTGGCCCATATAGACTATTGTCAATTCCTTTCCTGCTCTGTTAAAGATCAACATCCATGCTACTTACCTTGGAGTCTCACTCACAGTAGCTCCCTGCTCCTGCGCTCTGCAGAGTTCCTCCTTGCTCTTTTAGCTGAGCACAACCTCCCACAGCTTTCTCCACGGAGGCCCCTTTTGCTAGCAGGTCCCTCCTGAGGGTACTCTGGCAGCTTCTCCCAGGCACCTCCATGCTTCCTGCAGACTCTAGCTCCTCAGTGCACCCCACAGGAGCCTAACCTGCTTTCTGTAGCTCCTTACCTCTGAGTTTTCACAGCTGTTCTCATGAAGCCCAAGTACTCATTCGGCTGTCACCTGACCCCATTAATTCCACCCTTTCAGGCTGCGAGAAATCAAATTGTGGCACAGCTGGGGCTGGCCCTATTTCCCCTTAAAGAGGCCAGCCTCACCCTGAGACACCTACTATATTTTGTCCAGTAACGACAATGTAATATTTATTAAGTGGTTGCCTTTCAAAAAAATGTCAATGGCCTTTGTAACTAAATTATGTTATCTTAATATTTCCCAGGTACATTAAGTATAAGGGCAGTAGGCTGGAATCATATCTCATTATCTAAAGCAAGATTGGAAAGATTTTAAGAAAACTAATGGGAGCTCTGTAATGGTTCCATCTTTAGCAGGGGGCCACGTGCTTCATTCATAAACTCTACCTAGTGGGAAGAAAGCAGGAAATGCTGAGAGACAGATGAGAGAGTGTCAATCTAGGGCTGGCAGCCAGACCCTTGTGTTAATGTTCCTGTGAACATACTCAGGGCAGCCTGAACCCATGAGGCCTACTAAGGGATGAGAGGTCCCAAACAACGCGACTGGTTCAAATTAACCTGGCAAACACGAATCGTGAACTTCAGAGGATTGTCCCGGGGTTCGGTAAAGAATGTCCAAGGGACCTACTAAATGGTGAATTATCTGAGGTGTTGCTAGGAGCTCATCCATAGATCACATCACCATGTAAATAAAAGTTATTACTGAAGTACTTTCTGTGCTACAGCTGTAGAGTCCTGTTTCTTAGCAAATTTCCAAACATGTCCATATCCTATTGTATAGTTTACCCCCAAGATAGCAAGAAAACTATCTCAGCCTCTGGGATATCCTCTTCATTAGAGTTATGCTCTACTTGACTTCATTTCTTTTAAAGCCTTTTCTTTCTTACTGCGCCTTTGTGTATTGGGGGCATCCGAGATTCAGTTGTTAAACTACAGGATACTGATTTCTTACACGCAGTATAATTCTCAGAATGGATATTTAAAATTTATAGCTAACTCTCCCACATGAAGGTGGTTTGGCAGCTGCAATTCCTTCTCCCTCCCACCCCCCATTTAAATGACTGTTTGGCATTATCTGTAACTGGGTTGATCTACTTTGATATTTTGTTTGAAATATTTCCAGAAATAACTTCAGACATTGCTTGTGACTCAGCCATGGCTCTATATAATCCAAAACATTTCTGCGGTAAATAGACTGATGACCAGAGTCGGTAACACTGTGCATAAAAATCCCTGCAACACAAGTACAGACAATGTGACAAAACACAATACATGATCTGTTTCCTCTGGGTTTTGCAGTGTGTTGGAAGTTCCCTTGGAAAATGGCATCAGTTTCCTTACAAAAGTAAAACTGTACCACTGTATGTCAGCAACGTGAACATATAATTTATCAGACATACATGCCATGCAGGACATGGAAACTCTTATTTCAGTTCAAACCAGCCTTATTTTTGTTTAGTTTAAGTTGATTAGGAATTGGTTTAAGCTAAACTGAAATAAGATACTCTTAAACCACGATAAATATGTCTACAGGAGTTTGCACTAGTTAAACTAAACCAGTTTAGAAACCAATTTAAATTGACCCTTTGCAATTTTCTCATGTAGACAAGGCCATATAAGGTGGTGATATCCAGTTGATTAATTGCTAAACAATGCATCTTTCACCACTTAACCTGTTTCCATTCCAGTATCTTCCCTGGAGTTACTTCTAATATTTCAACCCCCCGAGGAGATTCAAATAATGATTTTTTATCCTTCCAACACCCAACCTGCTAAATATTTCCCTCTCTGTTCCCAAATGTGGATTTACACCCATCTGAGGCCCATATTCAGTTCTGGGCCAGTGACATGTTGATCATTTAACATCTTAAGGCTCTACAGAAACAGCAACTTGGTATCTCACTGGACAGGGGATATTTCCAGCTTCCCAACAGGCTCTGGAAAGTGCTGAGACAACAGGTTTTCAATGGTTCTTGGACACTTACCCATGTGAGTAATCCCATTGGCTTCAGCGATACAACTCATGTCATCAAAGGCTCATCACCTTGAACAAGGATTCCACAATCTTGCCCATAAAGAACTTATGACTAATTTTGAAACTAAAGCTCTGTCACAAGTGATAGATGTGAAAAGTTTGAAGTGTGTAAGTGTTGTACAGATCTGGAACAAAAAAAAAAAGTAGACCAGCCATGCTGAATTTTAAAACAGAGAGATTTGTAAATACTAGGAGGATAAAAATGATATTATACTACAAGTATTACACATAACATTCATCTGGGTCATGATGGTTAAAGTGCAAACCAGCAAAGCATTTGTCTTCAGGAGGACTACTAATACATTTTAAATGTGCTTTGCTGGATCGGGGCCTAAATGTAGCATGGTGACCAACACTTCTGCCAATTCTCATCTCCTGCTAGTTCCTTTGGCCTCCCTCCTTGTGTTCATCTATCACAATCTAATGACCACACAGATCACTGGGAAAGGACACCTGGGTCCATGCCCCTTGACTGAGACTGGTAAAGGCATGTCGGTTGCAGAAACTCTTTACCTTTCGGTACCTCTTTCTGTAAGGTTCCCTTTTCTTTGACGACATCTGCATAAAATTATCTATCCACTAGTAATTGTAATAAAAACAAGACTGATTAAAACCAGAGGGAGAATGAATTTGAAACAAAAGCAAATGGTTTGCTTAATGCCTCTAGATTTACTCTTCCTGTAAGAGAAACTAGCTAAGGCCTCTCAGCTTAGCCATGGGGGAAGGGAGGGGGGCGGGGAGACGGAATAGCTTACATCTGTTGAAAGCACTTTCTCCTCTGGTCAGACTGTCAACATCAGTTGCTGTTTATGGACCATCAGCTTTTCCTGGCCTCTGGATCCATTTTCCAAGTTAGGTCAGCTTGCCTGTCCAGACACACCTCTTCTTGCTCTCCATGTGTCTCTCAGGCATTAGAGTCCATTAGTGTGTTAGGATGAGGTTTCATCAATATTAACCAAAACAGTGTTTGATTAGACATTCCATTTAAGAGGAAGGACACACGAGTACTGTCTCCTAATTGCTCCTAGAAGTTTCTCCCAGGCCAGCCTCCCTGATGCCAAGGTTGATATAATCAGGGGTGGCTCCGGGTCCCAGCATGCAAAGCGCGTCCTTGGGGCAGCAAGCCGCAGGGGGCACTCTGCCAGTGCCGCAAGGGAGGCAGGCAGGCTGCCCTCGGTGGCTTGCCTGCGGAGGGTCCGCTGGTCCCGCGACTTCGGCGGACCTCCCGCAGATACTCCAGCAGGAGGTCCGCCAAAGCCGCGGGACCAGAGGACTGTCCGCAGGCAAGCCGTGGAAGGCAGCCTGCCTGCTGTGCTTGGGGCAGCAAAATTCCTAGAGCCTCCCCTGGATATAATCAAAAGTCCCAGTGATTTCTCTTTCTTTAGATTAAGTACAGTGATCTGCACTACTGCTCTTTTCAACAGGATTTTTGCTCATACACTTCTGTAGAATACACTCCATCTCCGTTGAACGTAGAAATGGCTTAGATATGATCCTTTTTCTTTTGTTAATGTCTTATCATAAAATTTTTGACAGACCTCCATCACCTGTATATTTGATTAGATAATCTGTCCATTTTCATGGAAAATAAGGTGATACAAAATTCTGTTTTAAGCAAAAACTTCAGTGAGCCTGTAACAATGGATAAGTTACAATGCCTTAATTTCATATAAGATTGCACATAATCACATTATATGTTCCCTGTGATTTCCATGTTAAACATTGTTTTATGATATCTACCGTTGACTGCTTCACCTGCACTCTGCCCACTAATCCATTTCCCCTGGGACTTACTCTGACATTTTAGACTTTTGAGCAGCTTGGGACAGATTCAGCGCTTTTATATACATACCATGCCATCATATAGTCTATGCTTTACAGATTATGTTCCATTATATTTTAAAAGGACATTAAAAGAATATTTGTAAGACTGCAAAATCAAGGATTCAAAAATTAGGAAATTGGCAGCATTAATGTGGCCTCTCCCTGTGTGTACACTTTATGCTACAGTCTTTAATTACATGATCACATAGTATTTTTTCCACAGGAATCCAGCATCATTCAGTGCCCGAGATAGATAATGCTCACTGAATGAAGCCTCAATTGCTGCAAAAGTTGGGAGGTGACTAGCAAATGAGGCAGGAGATTGCAGGAAGTGAAGACATGGCCTTGCAGTTCATGCAATGAATTGGGACATAGGAGAAGAATCACTCAGGAGAGTTACATGTTCACAATTCTCTTCTCAGGAAAGCAGTTTTTTAAGCCTTTTATATTTAGGTACATTATCCTATACATTATAAACAATTGAAAACAGGGTTTTATAATGGGAAAGTGTCAAGCTACCTGAGCTACTGACAGCACTCAGCTTTTCCTGCAATAAATGTTTATTTTGTCAACTAGTCATCACCCTGGAAACTTTTCTATTAGGTAAATTGTTGGAATAAGGAGGATTCATTTTAAGCTATTGGATTTTAAAACGTGCTTCAGGTTTAAGGGATCAGATTCATTATGAGCAATCATGTCGAGACACTGTTCACTAGATGGTATAATAGCCAATAAAGAATTGCTAGATTAATTTCCCCATATGCATTGTATCTCCCCAAACTCAGGGAGAGCTTTACATACTAAATAATGTATTTCTTAGCAACAGATTATATGGAATAGGTGTTGAAATGCTTTGTGATGCAGCTATATATATATTCTCCAAGAAACCATTGCATTAATGAAAATAAAGAACATATTCCCAGAAGAGACATGCCCTCTGGCACAATGTATTCCATTATTTACACTACCTGAGGCATCAAGTATGAGATTCATTAGCACTGAACAAGTTTCCATGCAACAAAGACAGTGATTTTGAAACTGAGGTACAGAGGAGAGAAGCTCTAGGATTATGATGATGGATGATTTATCACAGAGGGCATTACTCCAGAGCTCTCTGATTATGATCTCTCACTCTTCTCCTTTCCACAGGGAATGTATACATCTCTCCTATTCAAAATGCACATTTCATTCAGAAGGCCTCAAATTGCTTTAGAAATTATTAATACTATATACAAATCGCTTACTACCTTCAAAGACGTGTCTCTCCCAACCTCTCTTAGTGGTGTGCGTGTGTGTGTGAGAAGTTTGATTGAACCAGGAGGAGAAAGACAACCCCTGTGATCATGAGAGGATGGGCAAAGGGGAGAGGGGAAGGAGGCGGCGGCTTGGCTGCTCTGCAGCCTTTCCACCTCAGTGTGCCCAGAATGCTTGTGGAAATCATGCCTGGGTGGGATAAAGGGAAGAGGAGACAATTCTCTGCCTCTACCTGCGCCCATTGGTGGGGGAGGGGGAGAAGAGGAAGAAGCTAATTGTCTTTTGCCCCTCCCCTTCCCATATATAAATCCCTCCAGCCATGCAGCATCCATTTTGGTGTAGTTACTGTCCTGCCCTCCAAGGAGGATATGGTTTAAGTGCATTTCCAAGATGCTTTGGGTCTGACTGAGCATCAGTTTTTGAGATAAGGGAGGAATTTTCCCCTTGCAGCAAGAATGACAAGGTGTCCAGGGTATTTTTTCCACTTCCTTTACAGCATCCTGGAGGCTCAGTTTTAGGATAATCAGGACTAAGGACAGAATTTGAAAGCGGGAAGAAGGTGGTCATTTCATCATAACTTGCCTCCAGTATTCAGCATTGGGTGAGAAACTCGAAGGGGCCAGCTCCTAGAGGTCAACATGAATCCTTGGAGATAACTACTCCCCTAAGTTCCTTGTGCAGCAGCTACCTAGCAGGCTAGCAATTGCAGCTATCCTTTCCCCCACTGCCATGTGCTGCTCCTGCCCTCTGCCTTGGAGCTGCTTCCCGAGACTCCTGCTTGCACTGTGTGTGTGTGTGCGCGCGCGTCTGCGCGCGCTAATGTCAAGGCTCAGGACTGAGGGAGCTTGCAGCAGCTGTGGTCTCAGCAAGCTGATCTAATAAACAAGGCAGTGTACTTAAAGGGGAAATGCGCATGTCTCCCTCATTCCTGCTGCCTTGCAGAGTGAAAGAGTTAACCCTTGAGGGCTCAGCCAATTGCTAGTTCATCATTTAACAGTAAGGGAAATATCCCACCCTCTGACTCCTCCACATCAACCAAGCTTCACAATCATCATCACTGTGTACCAAATTGTTTGTTTAAAATTTATACTCTGTGTGTATGTGTGTGTATATATATAATATAGTCTTGTCTGGTGAAAAAAAATTCCCTGGAACCTAACCCTCTTGTTTATATTAATTCTTATGGGGAAACTGGATTCGCTTAACGACACATTTTTCAGGAACATAACTACAACATTAAGTGAGGAGTTACTATATTTTTTTCAGTGGCAGGATTACAAATTAATAAATTCATGGCCTTCCGATTTAAAATTAATCTCTTCTGTGTTTCACTCTCCATCATGTCCTGATCAATGCATCCACCTCTGGGGTGAGACTTAGCTGCCATCTAGCAGCACACAGCATTTTGAAACAACAGTTTTGGACAGAAAGTGAATACTGTACTCCAGCTGAAAATCAGAGGCAATTTCGATAGACAAAATGCAGTTGTTTGTGTTTTCTACTCCCTGTGCTACAAAGCTGTAAATATTACTGTGGCTGGTAGCACTTCAGAGAACAGAGAACTATTCCAGATGGATAAGAATTCCAAAACAAATGCAGCATTATAACAAAATGACAATGCATGCATCAAACTGGAGAGTAGGTCTACGGACCTTGAGGCAATTATTCATCTCTGGCTGTCACGAAGGAGCATATGAAATCTATACAATAGGGTAGTGCTGGATGAAGTACATAACCCACATACGAGTACAAGCTGTGGATTTGTTTAACACTTAGCCATGGCAACAAGCTTTTAGAAATTCATCAACTCCCAAAGCAGATATGTCACACTCCTACTAGACTATCCTATGTTGTTCAAGAGTTTTCTGTGCCATTGTATTGCATTTTAAAAACATTACAGCTTTAGTTCTTTAGCACAGCATACAAATAAAACAGCCCCAAATATTTGAATATGACAACAGGTAAAAATCTCAAATTAAAAATGATGGGTGAGATTTTCTCCCTCATTAGAACCCCTGTATTCTGCTGTGGTATTCTAAAGGACCCTAGCAGCTGAGGGAGTATTTCCCCAGTGCAGGTACTGTTTATAACAATCACAAGCCGCTCTACACAGGTCTCCTTGCAAGCCCTAGCACAGCAGTTACACCAAGGGCAGGAAGGAGTGTGTTGGGGATGCATAACACTATGGGGATTCTGGGAAGCACTGCTATTTGAAAGCAGCGCGGGATGGGTGGGTGTAACTTAGATTTGATGCCTGGAATCGCCCAGAATCAGAAGGGCACAAAAATGAAAAAAAGCCATTTCTGCCCTTCCCTTCTCAGCTCTGCGAGTTCTGGGCCACACCTCCAACAGCAAAATATTGCTGACTCACAAGCATGTAGACGATCTATTAGCTATATGTTTGTATGTATGACAAACTTTGGGGACACAAAGTTCCAGTCCATCAGCACTGATTACTTCTCATCTGATTTCAGCCCTCTCTTCCTTTTCTTCTGTTCATATGGTTACTGATTCCATGCTTCACTCTCTTCCATCCTTTACTCTTTTGCCTCTGCTTTCCAAACCAAGGTCGGCCCAGCCATCCTCAACATCTGCTTCCTCCTCCATCCCTGCTCTCATGCCACAAAACATCTCTGGTGGAAATCCTGAGACTGGGCTGACTTCCTCCACCACAAATTTGTTCTCTCCTCCTCCAGTTCTGCCACCCTTCTAGCTAAACAATGTTGCTTCTCCAACTTAACTGAATCCCAGGCCCAGAATCTCAGCCCCCTTTTCACCACCTTTGGTTCACTCCTCAAACCCTGCCTCCATTTCTGTATCTGCACATTATCTTGCAATTTCTTTCAAAATAAATTTGACAAAATATACCATGACCTTCCCCCTTGGCTTCTCTTATCACAGACACAGAAGTTTCTTGCCTGCTGTCCTCTCTAACTCCTCCACTTGCCTCAGTGACCCCATCCCATCCCCTGATCAGCCTTGTTCCCACTCATCTCCTCAAGCTTTCACTCTCCTCTGGCTTTTTTTCCCCCATCAGATTACCAGCATGCTTTAGTCTCTCCCATCTTAAAAAAACAAGATCCCTTGACCCCATTTGCCTCTCTAACTACTGCTCCATCTCCCTTTCATCTCTAGGCTCATTAAACAAGCTGTTCACACTTGCTGTCTAGAGCTCCCCTTCTTTCAGTTCCATCCTGGACCCTCCTCTCCAATACTGCTTCCAACTCTTATGTCCCACTGAAACCATTGTCACCAAAGTCTCTAATAATATTTTCCTAGCCAAAGGTCAGAACCAGTACATCCTTCTCCTCCTTCACCTGTCAGGATCCTTTAACAGTTTACCATGCTGCTGTTCTTGAAATGTTACCTTCTTGGCTTCTGTGACACTGTCTTCTCCTGGCTCTTCTCCTACCTCTCCAATCACTCTGTGACATTGCACTCCACATGCTTTATGAAAATATGAATATGATGTAACTGGAATATGCTTTATGTGAAAGGTCTCTTGTAGGGTATCATTACAAAGCTTATAATCTATTCAGTGTGTTCATCCTATTTGTTTTCATATATTATTTGTATGTCTGGAGTTAGGAGAATAAGATATAAACTTTTGTTACTGATGTAAACATATTAAGTGGAAGCCATTAAGGGTGCTTCAGAATCAATGCCCTGTAAATGGCTGTTTACTTGCAAACCTTCCTGTGTACATGTGGGCCAGCCCAGGAAGAATGGAGGCTGGGGTCTCTCAGTGACATGTGACCATGTCACATGATGTGGGAATCTATAGTTCTGCCAGCTGTCACAGAGTAGCTCCTACACCACCAAAACCAAGTCTTCAGCTGAGCAGGTCAGAGAAATCTTCTTTTCCTAGCAGGTCAGACCCATCCACTCCTGTGCCAAGTGAATCTTGGCAAAAAAGAATCCATTCCATAATGCTTAAATAAATCCATGCCTTCATTTCAAGTCACTCCCTTTGTTGTTTGCATTTCCTTATGACATTTCAATAGGCAGCCAGGCTTTAGAGCATTTCTGACAATAAGACAGGCAGTGATTTGGGGTAGGGGGAAAAAGGAAATAAGAGCAGTGGCTAGTGCATTAGTCTTTTAGCTGGGAAAACCAAAACTGAAGGCCTGATCCAAAGTCCATTTAAATCAATGAGAATCTTTCCACTGACTTCAGTAGGATTTTTACTAGATCCCACCTGAGTTTAATAAAAAGGGGATGTGAGTTTGTCAGTGTCTCAATATTATGCTAAGGCACATTTGTCCATCTCAGAAAGCAATGCATAATTTGTCACAAATTGGATTCGTTTCTGGACGCTGTCAGGGATGGAGTAGCAAGAATATAGTTATAGTAACAATGGAACAGTTGTATGAGGAAGGTTGCGAAGCACCAACTCGTGCTCCATTTTTCATACCCTCCACAGGAATCATTCACACTGATGATGTAAGATGGAAGATATTGGTGGGAGACTTGTTGCCATATTGATCGATGGATTCATTGAGAGAATAGTTCCACACATTCCTGGGACTCAGCAGTGATTTGCCTTTAAATTCCATAAACTCAAATGACTAAAAATATCTTGAACAATACGAAAATTTTTGCACCGGTTCTAGGGGCAGGATCATTGGACACAAGTGACTGGGGCTGTAGAGTGAAAGGAAATCCAGTGGAAAGACTCCCATTTACTTCCTTAAGAGCTGGCTTGGGCCCTGCATTGAGAAGCAATATACATCAGGAGAGTAGGGTGAAATTTGAGGATTTGGTAGATCTGGCTTTTGTTTAGCCTTAGTATACTCTTGGGTGGTAATGACTATGGGAGAGATCTGTGTGGAGAAACCAGACATATAACCCTTTCTAAACAATCTAATTGTGTGGTGTCTTGCGTACAAGCAAAACCCCCCAACTGCCTTAAAAAAGAGTTACTGCCATTAAAAAAAATAGCGAAAAATCAATACTTACCCCAGTCACCACACAGTTGTACCTGAACTAGTGTAGCTATTTCCAGTCCTAAATACAGGGAAATTTACTCTGTGGCCGAGAGCAAACCCTGCTTTCTTAATGGCCATCACTTTGTTTGATTTACAAAGTTTTCTCTTCTGCAAGATTGGTAAATTCTGGACACTATAGAAGCTGCCCTCTTAATTGATTGTAACAGTTTTCAAATTGTTTGGGCTGACTTGTTATAAAACCTCTATATTTCAAAACTTTTAAAAAAACAAATGTAATTGAATCCAGCCTTTACATTTCTAAGTAACACACCCTGTCCCAATATATCAACTCATTACAGTACACGACACTATAATGTATAAAGATATAAAAGCCAAAAAATTTCATAAGCTATAGCATATGCCCATATATATTTTATAATACAGATTGTATAATGTAAAAAAGAGTTAATACCCTGAGCGCAGGAAACAGGTGTGATTGCTAATGGTGGTTATGGGCTTTTATCACAATTTAACCCTGCCTGTAATTTCTGGGCACAAGATGCAGCATGCATGGAATTAATTTCACTATCGTATAAGCAGCAGTATTCCAAAGAGTAACATATCCATATCCTACCCACACACTAATACATTATATATAGACAGTATACAATTGTCTATAGAATACATTACATAGCATAATTTGTGTGCGTGCACGCATTTGAAAAGTTGTGTTGCCTGCTATTATACCCATTTTCCCCCAAAGTATGCCTTTGTAGGTTTAATGGTGGTGACTCTAGAGCATATGGTACCAGAGCACTCTCCAGTCAGGGAGCTAGTTTCTTTACGGTATAATACAAGCCACAATCGTAACTATCATTAAGCAGAAAAATATGAATTACAAAATGCAATCGCTTACTAGAGTCTCATAATATTCTGGAAAGTGAAGCCATTGATATGGGTCCCCATCAAGGGCTCTGCAGGTTTTACAATATTAAGCAGCCTCAGACAAAAGCACACGATGTTACCCGTCTTTGGTGAGTATCCCTGGGGTATAGTCAAGAAATACAGCTGAATCAGCAACTGATGAATTCTAGTACCAACGCACACAAAGGGCCTTCAGTAAAAGCAGAAAAATAGCACGAGCTAGAAATTAGGGAAAGCATCAGTAATGTAAGGATGCTTGTGATTTGCAGGCAGATTGCAATTTGACTTGCATCAGTCTACTGCCATTCACCTTGGAGGAGTTGCTTCTGATTTAGAGAAGCATGCCTGTGGCTTCTGGAGAGGGAATTTTGCATAGTTCTGTCCCCAAATACAAGTGGTCAGAGCTACCAAATAATTCTCTATTGACTGGCGGAGGGTCACGGCCTGAGAAAACACACACAGCATATATACAGCACTTGGATTGTTCAAACCCCTTTCTAAATTTCAAGTAATTTGCACGAACTCCCGTGTAAAATAGGTAAAGCTTACACAAATAGGAAACGTTAGCATTTACCCTAGAGCAATATCTGAGACATTGCAGTATTGACCCGTTTAGAATAGAACGGATCTCTCACATATACGGTGACTGGGAGGACAGATTAAACTTTTTGAAAATGACAACCACTGTAAATAAATGGCAAAAGAGCAAAGGAAAGTGTCTTTTCTAAGGCAAAAGCTAGGATTAGAACTCAGGCACTTCCGGCTTCAAAACTTGTGCTCTAGCTTCTAGATCAACCTGCTTCTCAGGCAGCGATGGGTGCAATATAAGAACCAAAAAAGACTAACAGGCCCTCTAACAGTAAAGCACCATTCCTTAGAACTCCAGTTTGCTCTTTACATCTAGTAAGAGAGAGCTTAACTATTGCAGCATGTTTTCTGATCAACATCACTCACAGGCTGGTCTTATGCATCATTTGTGGAACTGTTTGCCCGTGTACAACTTGAAAACTGTCAGCGAATTTCAAATAATGCTTAAAAACCAATTTCATTTGCAGATATCTAAACAGTTTCTCTCCGCCTACTCTCAAAGGTGTACAGTTGATGAATTTACATATATTAGCAGTAGGTTTTGAAAAGAAACAACCAGCCGAGTCTGAATGTGCGATGAAGTGAGTGAATGAAGTCATAAAGTCAGATTATAAATACTGAAAATTATCTTTTGTACATAGGTTAATTTTAATTAATACTTGATCACCTGTTTGATTTTCACAGACTATTGACTCAACTACCCGATAAAACATAAATGCAACTTACCTGGTTGTGAATACGATACTGAAGTTAAATATCACTGAATCAGTATCCCCAAAACAGCTACACTAGCTATATTAAATATCAGTTATGTACAAGCTTTTCTCACAATTAACCTAAGCTGTCTGCTCATTTATATTATTTTAGAGCTTGCCTACAGACAAAGAAAAAATCAAAGCTTCAGGAGATGAAATATGTTGTATGAAAAATCTTGTATCTTTTAAATGACCCTGGAAGGAGCTTTAAGTGTCATGGTGCTCAGTTGTTTGTATTTTGTCACCTAGCTTAAAAGGATTTCATTTCATTAAGCAAATTCATTTTGTTAGTGAACATCTTGTTAAAGACAATGGGCCAGATCCTCAGCAAGTATAAACTGGCATCTCTCCATTTACTTAAATGGGAATGAATATGCAGATTTACATCAGTTGAAGATCCACGCAAAAGGGCCTACTTCCGATCACACTTAATGGCTACAAACGCGAATAAAACTAGTGTGGCTACAATGGAGTTACTTGTAATTTATATACGTGATTTGCTTCACTAGGCTTGCACAAAAATTGTGCCATTAATAAATCTGACCCAATACATAGTTTTGCTGACCTGTTGCCTGATATACTTCAAGAGGACACAGGACTTCACATGGGAGGTAAGGTAATGTGCATTTGTATTCAAAGAGCTGAATCAAATAATGGAAACTTCAAGGCAGGAAAAACATGACATTCTGATGAATGACTCACCAAAGCTCAGTTCAGATTTATATTTACCAAAGGAACATTTGACAGTTCATTGGTGTACTGGGAAGAAAAATAAAGACACACCTGATGGGATTATCTTTTACTGAAGTATTTTAAGCAAATAAAAAAAACAATGGTGCTTTCTAATAGGTAGGAAAGGTAAAGTACAGGTGAGTTTGTTTAAAAAAAGTCCTCTGTGTTTGAAAAGTGTGAAAGCAACTCAAAACATAGTGCTTGGTTTGTAATACTGCAGAAGTCTTAAAACACACAAGATAAAGGGTGTGTGACTTCTAAGTTCCTAAGCCATCTAGAGCATAAGTTCTAATGATTTGCAATGGAACTTGTGCTCCTAAATCCCTTTGGCACTTCAAAAATCTCACCCAGAATATTTTTCCAGATCAGCCAGCTACAATTTTTTTTATTCCACTGTGATTTTTTTATTCTTTAGTTTATAACAGAGTAAGGTAGGTTTTGGTTGCACTCCACTGCATTATAATACTCTGTTCAGATGCAAAGAAAACATATTCCTTGAATGTGCCTTCCACTGAATCACACAGTTCTTGCTAACAACTGACAGTGATTTTCTGTTCCCAAACTGCCTTATATGCCGTACATTTAGGTATATTAAAGTGTAGAAGCCGTACCTTACGTTTCAATCATTAATATAAATCTGCCACTTACGCTGAGCTTTACTTTACAAGCCATTACATAAAAAATGGAATTTAAATGGGAATAAAATTCAGTACAATAGTCTGTTTTTTCTAAAGTCCTATTCATAAAGCACAGCCATAATGTATGATATACACAAGGAAAATTGAAAATCAAGTTCAGAACACCAAATAAGATAATAAATTTGCAGCTGTTTTTGTGTCTGCATAAAAGTGTTCTAATAAGCCTAGGAACTGAGTTAAATGCTTTCATTTATAAGTGCAAGTAAAAGCCATGCCACTTTTGAGACTTCTGCTGGGCAGCAATTTCTCCTCCTCCCTCCTTTTCCCTTTAAAATTTTCAATACTGCATAGGAACCATTTGCCCTGTTAGGTTCCCATAGTTAGGACCAAACCCTTCTCAGAGGAATTTTGGCACCTTATTAATTAGTTGGTTATGAGTAGGAGCTGCATTCTTTCAGAGACTCCTATTTGGCCATCAGTAAAGTGTGATCCTATAATAAATTTCCATCAAGCAAACTATTTCTGGTAATTCCCCCTAATTAACACCAGACTGCTAATAATAAATTAGGCCCTACGTGTTTCTGATATAACCAAGATCTTGTCTGAGCACAAGAAATTAACCAATGCCCCAAGAAAGTAAAACACAAACCTATACTAAGCTTTTGCTGGTAAAAGGATTTATATGCAATTTTGTGAGAAAGATCTTACACAGGGCATTTTGATCGGGAAACATTTTGAGTGACAGAGACACTTGTTCTGGGTTGAGCTATGAAAGGGGATTTATTGTGAAAACATACTGTTGAGTTTTTTGCCTATAAATCTTACACTAGATTACAGTTTCTTAATGAATGAATGACAGATCTCTTATTTTTGTCGGTGCATTTTAATGTTCAATGCTGTTGTGATTGATAGAAACCAAACCTCTCCCATTAAAATGTCAAATTGAGACTTGATGCCTTTAAGAGTTTGGCTTCTGGAGTTTAATATACTGTTTGCAAATAGACTTGCATTTGTCTTATTCATAGCCCAAACACTGCAGCAGAGACAAAATTCCTGTAAAGTTACAGTTCCTGCAACTGTAAAGTTGCATCTAAATTTTATATAGCCATGTGCAGTATTTTTTCTGCTTGTACAAATAAAGACAGAAAACAACAGTGCAGTTGCCTATTTAAGAGATATCCAGCTCATGAGAATCTTATGAGGCTGCTTTAGCATGAAGCAATTGACCATGTTACAGTAGATGGTTAAGTATCTCTAGGTGAAAGCAGAGAATGCTTTGTACCAAGGCTAAATACAGTATCAGATAATGCTCGTCATGGGAGATAGTATTGCTATGAAAAGCCTCAACCTAGGGAAAAATGCCAAACACACTTGCAAATACACTGCAAAATATTTTACTCTGAACAGTATTTTGAAATAAAAACTGTTCAGTTAATAGGAATAGGGTAGTGATACTGTTCTGGGCTACATTTCTGCTTCTCGTGTGACCTTAAAAAATATCCGAAGACAAAAAATAACAACCCACCAAAATAAATAACTCCACGCTGTTTATTAATACGTGTACATCATGATACTGCTTTGCAGACACTGCTTTTCATACATCTTCATTTAGAATCAAAACTGGTAACAGGAACAGAGTTTTGTCTTATTAAATTTGCAAATGTGAAGTCAAAAGTAGAAGCCAAAGCATAAAGAAAGCAAGCAAGCCAGCAAATCACCAGGTTTCTTTAACTAATTTTTTTTTAAACAAAACAAGGCAAAAATATGGAGGTTTGAGCAATTGTAATCTGTGAATGCAAGTTTTTCCCTTTACTGCTGTTTACAAAGCCATTCATATGAATAGAAAATGCTATTATTTCAGCAAACAAGCAGGTAAAGACTACTGACTGGATCAAGACATATTGCACCCACTACCTAGCAATTAACTTTAAAATGGTGATAATGTTCTATTAAGCATTCAATATTATATTTACAGATAAAGCTGTATGTTTGATGTAACTGAACTTGGAAAAGTCTGCCATCATGGTTCAATTATGCAACCCTAAGCCCACTTTCACCTCAAAACATTTAAATTCAGTCCTGCTCTCCAAGGGGTGTATTTTGAGAAAACTCTTACAGAGCAGGCACGTAAAAGGCGCAGTTGCTGATTTTCTAAGTTATAACGTAGTTTCTGATACGTCTGCTATGTTCTATAAGGCAGGATTGACCGTAGGCAATTCTAACCTTTGCTCAAAAGCAGAACACTGTATGCTGAGGATATCCCATATGACAAATACTTTTGGAAGTTGTAAAGTTCCCAGTTGAACTACATCAAGCCCGTAGCTCCCCCCGCAAAAAAAGACACCTAAAAATTCTGGAAGTAAATAAGCAAGGCTTCCTTAAAAGTGAAATAAAAAAAAAAAAGATACCAATATGGAATATTCCTAACCAAAATAATAAATATTCAGTGAGAGATACAGCATTCTTATAAAGTGCCCTACTAGAATCTCACCTCTTAAAAACATTAATAGTCATACAGTTCCTTTTTGTGTGTGCTTGTTTATATAACTAGTTTTCACCATTTAATATTAATTACTTAACAGTGACTTTAGGTTAGAAGTAAGTGTGTGTGTGTGTGTGTGTGTGTGTGTGTGTGTGTGTGTGTGTGTGTGTGTGTGTGTGTGTGTGTGTGTGTGTGTGTGTGTGTGTGTGTAAAACACAAATAGACAAAGCACAAATTAAAGGATAAAATTGCTGCATAACGCAGCAGTATTAGCCCCTTCCAGACTGTGGGTCTAGAATTTCTTAGCAACTGGGAAATTCCAAATCCTGGTCCACAAGGGGGGGGGTGAGTGGGTGCGTGGGACGTTAAGAAGAATCACTACAATAAATGTTTAATGTGAGTTAACTACAGTATAATTCCAAGCAGGGGTGGGGGGAGGGGAATCTATTGAAGTTTTTCATCTCTCCTCCTCTAAAATATAGACTTTCACCTACAGAAACTACAGTACATTTTAAACCTGTCTGTATCCACCCTCTTCCCAAATACGTGCTGTGTACAATATCGTTACTGGAAGTATTTATCTGAGCCCCAGGTCTCCCGATTCTAGTTGTTTCAAAAGCAGTATCAGTCCTACTAAAATTATTTTCTGAGCCTTAAAAACTGCCCAATTGGCTTCTCCCTCTGGTGTTTTAGTCCAGCCCACCAATATCTAGAAAACAGTCAATATTTTAAGCTGCTTTACAACACTGCCTCCAAACTACTGCAAGTTAAAGTGTAGTACTATTGAGTACCCTCAGATGCAATTTCACACCCTGACTTTTGTTGGCTAGCATTTTGGTGGTATGTAACACATTTTGAAGAGCAGTGTCTCATGTGTTTTCTCCAGTGGCTCAAAGGGCATCTTTTAGATACCTATTTTCTAGCAGAGTAGCAATTCCACCATTTGGTGGCCATGTAAAAATCTCTGCTATGCCCTTTGCAGATCTGCTCAAGACTTGATTACCAAAGACAAAAAGTCCATATAAGCGTAACCTGGGCTTACAGAATATGGTTATCACAGCAAAGATTTCATGCATTACTTATGACACAAATACCCCAATTCTCAACTTTGATTACATTCCTTTAAAAAAAATTCATTCCTATAAAATGTTGTGTGTGTGTGTATATATATAGATAGACAGACATACACCCCCCCCCCCACCTCGATATAACGCTGTCCGCAGGAACCAAAAAATCTTACCGTGTTATAGGTGAAACTGTGTTACATCGAACTTACTTTGATCCACCGGAGTGCACAGCCCCCACCCCCGATCACTGCTTTACCGCATTATATCTGAATTCATGTTATATTGGGTCGCATTATATCGAGGTAGAGGGGTGCGTGTGTCTGTGTGTGTATTTTATATCTATCTATCTCAAACTTGCCTCCCCCCCACCTTTCCCCACCCCCCCCAGAATACCAGCAAAAGCAAGTTTTATTTTATCAGGTCTCTAGATCTGTAAGCCTCATTTCTGATATTTAAACAAAAATAACTTTGACCATAAAAAAATCATGAGATCAATACAGTAATATGCTGTAAGGTGTGTATTTTTACACTCAATTTACTCTTGGTCTACAGATCACCCTCCTCCTCTTTTTACAGATTCAAAAATGTTCACTGACAAATACTCTCAACATTCATATGTAAAAAGCCAAAAGTTCCCACTTTTCTCTCCATTTCCTAAAACCTTATATAAATATTTTATTGGCCTATTGAAAATGGACATTAATGAAATTCAGCCTTCTCCATTCCTTATGTTTGTTAACTATATGTGGCCTAAGCTTCAGAAGTTCACTGAGTGAGCATGCTTCTTGCACAGTGGCTTATCCTTTTTGGAGAAGAACGTCTGACCCTCCAAACTGTCACAACAAACCTGAAATAGGATTGGGGAAAAAAAAAATCACTCCGTGAATTATTCTGAATGTGAAATAATCATCACATGTTATTGATACACACAATCATGGAATAAAGATTATTATCCATTGTTTAGGAACATGCTTTGTGCGTGGGATATTGAAGTGACAGTGTTGGTCTAAACTTGTTCCCATTTAAGTCAATGGGAACTTTCTGATGGACTCCAGTAAGAGCAGAATTAGGACAATGCTGAGCACTTTTAAAAATCCCATCCTTATTGTTACTTTTCCTGTTGATGCAATACAAGCAAAGATGATAGATAGAGATATGCTTTCATTTCAGCTACAATATGTTTGACATGTTGTCTCAATACATTTATCTTTGGAATACAAAGAAGGGACATCCAAGTTTATTTGTAACAGTGTTCAAATAAGAATAAAACTCCTAAAGGTTAACTTAACTGAAGCAGAAATTGCAATATATAAATGATCAGCACAGTATAAAGCAGAACATTAAAGAAAATGAGACAGAGGCATTTGATTTTTAGCCAATATATGATGATCCATACTGGGGGTATTATTACAGGAGAATGCAGTAAAACAGTGAGTTATAAACTCGTCTATCTGAGTTAAAAAACCTCCTGTATATATGAAATTGTGAACACAATCAATACTCTTACCATTTTAGAAATAGGACATCTTCCTTTATGGACTTTTACTGCTATATTCAAGGAGAGTCGACATTAAGGGTTAAATGCTAGTACACATGACCATGATCCAGGCCAAAAGATCTCTAAGAGTGCCAAAATACCACAATAGCAACACACCTTCCAAACAACTCTGAAAGTACTTTTTGTTTGGGTTAGGAGGATTAAGTGATATTTTAGCCGTTACTCCCACATTGCTCAGGTTAGCACAAGCACTGCTGCCATTTTGTTTAAAATGCGGAATAATTTTACTTACCGAGCACACAAAGCAGGTGTCATGCCAGGTGTGACCCAGAACTTCAAGAAACCTGTCTCCAGCTTCAATGGGGAATTCACAGCCATAGCACATGGTACCAAAGAGGGCGTAGTAATCTGTACCACAGAAAGTATGAAGCATGAGTGGAAATGCAAGAATTTCCTTTAGAAATCATTTTGTTTTTCAAGGAGAGGGTACTGTGTTTATATTACTACCTGCCAAGTTCCAGGACTAAGCATTCAGGAAGTAGATAAACTAAACAGGGGCCTGAGAGACATGAAATACCCTTTCCTCTCACCAGCTCCCTTTCCTTTTTACTTCTCCATCTTTCCCTCTTCATCTCTCTTTTCTTCCTTCTGAGAGTGTGTGTGTGTGTGTGGGGGGGGAGAGTTGGTAAAAACATCAAATAGTACAGCACTTCTCCGTCTCACAGGACCGGTAAATCTTGACTGTAACCCTTGCGTCACAAGCATATTGCTTCAATGCATCTATCATGCTTAAAATAGTGAAAGCCCTGTTTAACTTGGCTCCTGCTTACAACGTCAAAAAGTTGCAGGCTTTCCTTCGGAGGAAAGAGAGCGGTAGCAGAGGCAGAATGGAAGGCTTCAGCTTTCTTTCCCTTTCACCCTCTAGAAACTGTGGCGTAACAGTTTCTTCTATGCAGCGTTCTTCACACAGAAGTATTTGAAAGTGCTCTATGTTCAGCAAGTTAATACTGATTGCTCAGCCAATCCCTCAGTTAACACCTCATTAAAAACCCAGTATTTTTACTACATTGCACTGTCACCCCTAGTCCTGACAGTAGTACCTGCAGCCTCAGCACGTGTCAAAGCTAACTCGTACTAACAATCTTGTGGCTCCCAAGTAAGATTACTACCAAATGTGTCATACTGATAGTAATGGCATCGTGTTCCAATATCTATCTGCCTGTACTTCAGAAGAGTGAGCATTTGAGCTGGGAAGGCTTGTAAAGTAGCACAAATCAATGCATTGCGTAACATGGAGGATCACTTGATAGTAGGAGCAAGAATTCAATATTAGCAGAACAAGTGCGGTCATGAATTCTCCACCTCGAAGTGAGTTATTGATCACTTTAATACTAGTTTTGATCATTCTATTTAGAGACTGTCAAGTGTGTCTAAGTTTAGGGACTTCAGACTCCCAGAGGATGACATTTCACAACACTGTCATACTTGACAAGACTACTCATCTGTCAATACTCTACTCCTTAGGATACTCCCATGATTCAACAGGAGCAAGATGCTACAATACTTCTGACACTTACGGGGAGACTAGTGTATACTCGTCTCCTCCACAACACCAAATCAACCCTGGCAGCAGAATCTTTGATGAACTTCCTCTGCCATGCTGACCTTTATCTCCCCTTCACTGTTTCTATATCACTCCAAACAACTCGGCCACCAGCTAGAGCTGAAGTGTTGGCTCCAGTGAAATCAAGGAGAGTTTTGCCATTAGTTGAGTGGAGACAAGGTTCACCCCAGGTCTCTTCCCAAGCTACTCACCCAAATGCTCCTATTAGTGAAATCACACTGTACATTACGGAAGATGAGGGGGGAATACCATGAAAAGGCCCCACTGACAGGGGTGAAAGCCGATATGGGCCAGTACTCTGTAAGAACCCGCACCAGCCCATACCCAGCTGCCACAGGATCGTCCTGCAAAGGATCGTCCTTAAGCGCTGACACAGCAGCGCTTTAACATTGTTGCCCCTTCCCCCACCCCTCCCTGGTCGGCAGCCCTAACAGTAGGGTCCGTACTGGCAGAACCGCCAATGGGGGGGAAAAGGCAGGGACACTAAAGCACTGCTAAGGCAGTACTTTAAGGACGGTCCTTTGCTGCGGCAGCGCTTTAATGTTGCTGTACCCTTGTTGTCGAGGTTGCTGATTGGGGGAGGGGCCCGCAGCAATGTTAAAGCGCTGCTGCAGCAAAGGACCCTGCAGTGTTTTAATGTCCCTACCTCTTTTGCACACACCGTCCATGCCCCCCAGCTCCTGACAGGTGTGGAGGGTCAAAGGGAGCAGCTGCCCTGGGGCCGGCGATTTAAAAGGGCCACAGCAGCAGCATCCAGAGCTCTGGGCCCTTTAAATCAACATGGGAGCCCCGGGGGCATGGGCCAAGGGCTGCATGGGGGATGCTGACTCCTAGCCCCGCCTCTTCCAGGGGCCAGAGCCACCCCCCTGTACCGATCAGTGCCCTCGCTTACTTTCACCCCTGCCCACTGAGGACATTTCCAATATGGATTTAAATACCATGCAAGAAAAAGACACACAACATTGAACTTTTTGTCGATGATTTCTTCCACATTTTGTGAATGTTTATTATAAATGCCAGCCATTTCTTTCCTAGAGGGGGGAATCAATGTGGAAAGTTTTAAATAAACTAGAAAAGCAAAAGAAAATAAATGAAATTATTCACTCCTTCAAGGAAATGGTTTGGCTGAAAATGTGAAAAAAAAAGTTCAAAGACGACTTTTTCACATTAATACTTGTCTTCAGATTTTCAAGAGCTATAATCAAATTACTGTATTTTTATTCCTACTGGCCTTTTTGATCTTAAGCTTGTGTTCTACAGATGTTATTCTTGATCCTGCAAAACACTTCCTCCTGTGCAGATAACTTACTACCAGAATTGCCTTCAGTAGGACTACTCATGGTAACACACATAGTAATTTCCCATATTATTTGCTCGTTGAATCCCTGTTTCAAGTGAATGAAGAGATAACTATTCTCATAAAAATCAACATGAAAATCTCTTTAGAATTAGCACAACAAAATGCTATCTATAGGTACATCTGGGAATTTAGCAAGAATAGCAAATAATTTAAACTACGACAAAGAGCCTATTCCTAATGAAGTCAGTAGCAAAATTCCAACCGACTTCACTGTGGCAAAATCCATCCCCAGATTCAAAGGTGCTAGTTTATTGGATAAGCTGATATAAATACACTGTTATGAGAGCTAGTTGGAAAGCTTCTGTCAAAGTGAAATGGTTTGTTTTACCGAAAACATTGGTGGTTTTGTCGCTGCTCACCTGTCTCACAATAGGGATCCCCATCTTCCAAATGGAAGACATTATTGCGAATGGGATTATGGCAGGCCACACATACGAAACAGGAAACATGCCAAGTTTGTTTCAAAGCATTGATTACTTCCTGATGGGATAAGAAAGAGAAGTATTAGTAAGTGATGTTGATATGATGAGTGAATAGGGGTGATCATGTTCTGTACTGTTTTAAAAACCAGTTTTTTTTCATGTTTTCTCTGCAACGTTACTTGAGGATCTTATTAAATAAATTAACATGAGCATTATTTTTTGCTGACATGCATTATAAACTGCTGCATTTTTAATAAAACGTGTGTCACTCTCTTCATCTCTGATGAGCCACTGTTTAAATTATCATCTCAACACTATCAATGTGTTATTTCAAGTCTTTGGCAGCTGTAAAAAAATTAAAGCAACAAAAAACCCAAAGCCAAGATAAATTTGGTTACTCCATCGTCTCAGGGATACTCTTGCAGTACTCTGGAGGATATATGCAGATCTGAAGTTCAACAAGCTTAAAAATATCCTGGCCCCCTGCTAGGGTCCCCAAACAGATTTTGAGACAGATTCTGTCACCCTTATTCATGCTGAGTAGCACCTTATTGTGTGAGCAGTCCCACTGATTTCAAATATAAATTAATATTCATGAAGATAAGGAAAAGTTAATCAGAGGACATCACAAATGACATTATGACGATTTTGTTAGCTTTTGAAAGATGATGTAATACCAAATGTGACTTGAAACCTGGACTGCTAAAGCAATGAGATGTATGCTCAGCATTTCCAGCTATACTGGGGAACAGACTCTTATCTTTCTGGATCAAATGGTTGGAATTGGAAACTTTAGGCTGTGAGAGGAGCAAGGGCTTTTCTACCTACCATACTAGAGGGAACATTTCAATATTTTATCTTATGCCCAGTGCCAGACAAATGACATGTTCAGTAGTATTCAGCTAGACAATCATTTTTACATAATTTTATAATTATTTAATTAATTCTGTGAAAAACCACTAATAAAATATCCTTTCACTTAAAACAATCGAAAAACTGCAGCCGTTACTGATGGCAACTTGGAGAGACAAGATTAACTCCAAAGAGGCAAAGCCAGAAGAAAGGCCTGGGGTGCAGGTTTCTGGCAAGGGGGAGGCTGCAATCTCTCTCTTCAAACAGTGCTGGGGATAAAGTGGTAATGTCCATTATTGGCATGGGACTAGAATATAGAACTGCAGCCTATCTGTATATGACGACAGCTATAGTGATGCTACAGACTGAATCTTCAGAACTTGGCTACGAAAAGGGGATTTCAGAGTTCTAGACGGGACATGTGAGAGGCCCTGTAAGTTAAAAAAAAGCTTAACAATCTGCAGTAAAGTGTTCCCTAACAGCAACTATTCTCATTACAGAAATGAGGAAAAGGTTGTGGTGAATATTCACCTTAAAAAAAAAAAACGAATTTAAACCATGCACACACAGTTTGATTACTTACTCCAAGTATCTTCCTCTGACATCGAGAGCATTCAGGGGCAAAGAACTTCTCATAGCATATCTCGCAATAGAGAGCCCCCTTCTCTTCCACAAACCCAATGTAGGCCATAGAGGTTCTGCAGTGAGCACAGTTAAACTCCTCTGGATGCCAGGATTTCCCCAAAGCCACCAGGAAAGGTCCCCTGTTTAAAGGAGAAGGAACTAGTTTAGCCAATGCAGTGCAACTGCGGGGGGCCACACTGACAACTGTAAACGCCTATCCAAATTACCCATGTAACATTAGCACAAACTACAAACCTTTACTGGTTGACATCTCTTAACCACAACAATCTCCAATAAAACACTGAATAAGTCTGTGCCAGTTTCACTATATTCCAATAATGCCTGTAATGATCTTTGTTCACAACAAACACTAATGGCTTTAATTTCACATCTTATTTTGAACTCCATTAGATATAGTGCCATGACACTGAAGTGATTGCTAGAAAAAAGGTTACTATTTTATAAGATCTCATGTTCCAAACTATATCTATCCACAGCAAAATATATTTAATTTCATTTAAAATTAGTATATCAACTTTTTTTCAGTACATATCTGTATCAAGGTTACAAAGGTTAAAATAGATTTGACTCGACAAAGAAGTCAAGACAGATACAATCAGTTTCTCAAGAGACAAAAATACAATAAGTTTCTTTATTCTGAGAGTCTGTTGCAGTGATGAACCACTCCAGGTGAGAGACAGCAGTTTTCTCCAGCAGCCAATTATGGCAAGAACATTTTGCATCCAGAAGTGGAAAAGTCAAGCCATTATCCTTTGAGAAATGTAGAAGTACTTGTAAAATATTCATTTGGATAAGTCAATTATGCTTTTGGACAAAAGAACTCAGTCTACAAGAAAGTCAAATTTTGCCAGAATATACTTATAAAGCTCTCCCTTACACAGTTACATATTTAAAGAGGTTAATTTCTATCATTATTTATTTTGATACTCTCACAAATTTGTTTTAGCAAAGATAGGGGTTTTCATTTGAGACTAAGCTCAAACCATAACTTTAAGGAAACTTTAAGGAAATCTGGGTCTGGAACAAAACTTTGTGGTTTAGACTCATCTATCTCTTAGCATACCTTTATCTTCTGCAACCCTGAAAGATTATCGTGTACCTTGCTGCCCTACTTAACCTAGTTCTGACCGTGCTCAATGTACAGCACTCTGTCCTGCACCAAAACTTAAAACAAACAACAACCCCACACCACGATGTAATTGAGAACCACAATGATTCAAAATATTAAAAGGCATTAAGGAAGGAATAGACTTTTTTGTATAAAATGTCAAGATTTTCTTACCAACAAAGTAATGAGGGAAGGTAGGGAGAACAATGGGGATGAATTCTTCCAACTAGCTTGCTAGGGTAAGGTATCTGCAGGATGGGAAGACAACTGGGCAGTAGAATGTGGGGAAATTCATTGAAAGAAGCTGTGGATAATTCTTTTCATTTGCCTCACTTATTTGTTTTCTTGAGGGAACACAAACAGGAGAGAGCGAAGGAAACATGACTAAAGTATATTTAAAATGGCTCATGGATCATCTTGAAAAAGGAACAACATTTATTTAAATTTACAAAGCTACTGCCTGACTATATATTTGATCACTGGAGAAATAGGAACAATTTTCCAAACATTGTTTCCACTGAACCTAGAAGACAAAATTCGTGTAGTCATCAAACTCCAGACTCCCTTGTGGATGCCTAAATAGTGCAAACGCTGACCTAACCTAACCTGATACCCTTCAGCCTCTGTACAAGCACCTTTTTACATCAATGCCCTTTCAGTTATGTACAGATCAAACAATACAAGTTCTTGTGTACAACAAAGTGCTCTCTTCTCACAGTGTCAGCACAGGCTAATTTAAGGCATTCATTAACAAAGGACTGACACTGAAGAGGTTCTTCCAGCTCCAGTAGGATCAAGTTTCTGTTTGTCTGTACTAAAATGATAGGCTTGGATAGTTGCAAAGTGGAAGGAAAGTAATCTAATAAAAGCAGGAGAGGGACCTCAACATCTGTTATATTTAGCTCTCCACAGTTCTGACATTTTTTAGACTAACCATTCCAGATAGTGTGCTGGAATCCAGGTGGACAGGAAATGGTATAAAATTGTATCTAAGCAGTTTTCCCTCCCCACAGGCCCAAGACAAATATGGTAGCATACTGCACAGTGTCTTTTAGGCTTCAACTGTTTCCATCACTATGCTTGTACTCGCTATATATGCATGTTCAGAAACATGCCTTTTAAAAAACCCCAAAACCATACTTTTTACTGGGTCACTGTTTAAACATGTTAGAAGTTTAATCACACCCAAAACCCTAAAAAGAAAACCCCAAAGGACAGAAAAAATAATAATTGCGAAGTAGACAAAGATGTGATATTCAGAATTTTGGAGGCGTTCCTGATCTTGGCATGGATTAAATTGTTTCATCAAAAACAACTGAGAGCTTGCAGTAATGAATGGTATTCATTTACCACTGGACCTAAAAGAGAGTTTAACTGCAAGAGGTCAAATTTTGTAGGTCGTATTTATTATAAAACCATCACCCACTCCATCATGAAAATCAAGGGCAATCCCACACGCCACAGTTTGTTTTGAGTGAGCCCTCCTTATAGGCCATTTTGAGGCACTAAGGACTTCAGGCCCCATTTTCAAACATGACTGTACAGACTAGGTGTGCAAACCCTGCCCCTGGAGGTAGAAATGTATGCTCAGCCAACTATTTACTCGTTCGGCACCCTGCAAGGATCACTGCATGTGCAAAGTAGGCAGCCACTTTTATATTAAATAAGCAGTATAAAAGTATACTATACGTAAGCACTATAAAGAGAAGTAAAGGCTTACCAGAAAATAAGCACAATTTTGACACTATAACTAGATACAACGGTGTCAGTATACGCATGGGGTGCGTCTGCTGAATCCATCTAGGTGATCAATGTGCATTGTACTGCATTATCAAGCCAACAGAGGAATTTAATGGTGGGGAGATGGAAAGGATTGTCACATCTGCTCAGTTGGTCAATCGCTTGATAGTTAACAGACTGCTCATCCAAAAAACATAAGAAACGTTTCTTCCTTTCCAGTCGCTGGCGAACCCCATGATATGTATTTTCTCATATATAAGAAACCAACAAAAATGGTACTCTGAACTTTGTCCCTTCCCCCTTCAAAATAATTCAACTCTGAAAATAGATCTTAAAAATAAATCTTTTGTCACACATACCCAAGAATATATTATTAGTGGAGACCCAGAGGCTACAAATTTGGATTTCCAGGTGATAGCCAGTTCAGCATCTTGATATTAAGAGACTTGCTGAGTTCCTGAAGTCCTTGGGAGCTATCAATTAAAAGTCTGTTGGAGCCTCATTACAAATATTACATAGGTATTTTAAACAGAAAATATAGCTTGTGTATGGTTTGGATACTTTTATGCAAAGAAAGAAAAGTTTATCTAATGAAGCCTTGGAAAATGTTGAAGTCTGTGGAAGATAAACATATCAATAATTAAGAGAATAAATTAAAAAGTTATAAGATGTCTCAATTTTTTTGGCTTGACAAGTCATGGTTACTCTATGCCTTAGTGTAAAGTAACCAACTCGACAGTTCATTTTGGCTGCAAAACAGGTGTACAACAATGGAATGTCACTTGATCCTGCTCCTACCTTTTCATAGGTAATGCTGTTACTAAGGGCATGAACTGTAATTATGTTAAAACTTGAACTCCAAAAGCCATTACCATCTTCCAAAACCACTGTAGTGTGAGAATGTTGGGTGAACTCAGTATACTGATTACCGCAGTGTCAGTTGATCTTGACATGAAATTATCCTTGTTCTTAAGAACTCTGTTGGCATTTGAAGATATGAAAGCTTGGCCTATAAAAAGCACCCGAATAACCTGAGTTGATATACAACTGACTGTTGAAAGGCAGATAAATAGTGGTCAAACTGAAATATCGTATGGTACAATTACTCCGTGCTATACCCACGTGCCATGTATGTGTGACTAGCCAGCTTTTTCTCTAATTAAAATAAATCCCCGTAGCAAAAAATTTAAAACTGAAAATGGCATGCAAATTGAACTGCAACTGTCATATTTTTATTCATGTCCAGAAGGCTGTTTAATCCAGCATCACAGGAACTAATCCTTCCACCAGAATACATGGGATTTATGTAAGAAATATTTAGCAGTAATGAAAAAGGAAGTTAGATATGCAAGTCCCCTGCACACATGCGGGAAAACAGAACCCATCACTTTAAGATGCATTATCATTCAATGGCTGCAAAGCACCATTTAAGTGTGGAGGTGGCATAGTTTTGCCCCCCCAACTCCACCTGACCCTTCTCTTCCCCTTTCAGGCACCCCCCTGCACCAGCAACCTGCTCTCCCCAGGCCCATTAGCCCATACACCCCTCCCCTCCAAATTTGAGGGAGTGATGTTGTGACCGCCACTCAGATTAGGCCTGGCAGCCCCTCTATTATGACAAATTTGAGTGACTGGTGTTGCAACCTGGCATGCTGGGTCGCAGTACCAATTAATTTATTAAGGAGATATCTGCCACACAAAATCTACAAAAAGCAACGAAGAGTCCTGTGGCACCTTAAAGACTAACAGATGTATTGGAGCATAAGCTTTCGTGGGTGAATACCCACTTCGTCAGACGGCACTTTAAGGTGCCACAGGACGCTTTGTTGCTTTTTACAGACCCAGACTAACACGGATACCCCTCTGATACAAAATCTACAGTAGGTGATGGTGTAAGTACTGTTGCTCAGGGCATTTTCTTCTTGTGCGGACTGCATCTTCACAGAGATTGTTTCATGGGGCACACATTCTCCAGTTCAGTTATGTAGCTTATCACCCATTTCATTTGTGATCAATCATCATCCATATGGTAAATACAGCAACTTGTTACATACAAATTATTATGTGTCTTGTAGAAGTACTTAGGGGTCCTAATCATGCACCAAAGCCCCAGTGAGCTGCATATTCACGTTACAAGACAGTCCCTGCTCCAAGAACACGGCAAGCTACGTAATATTAGGAGAGGATTTAATGTATGTTTAAATCCATTAAATGAGATTTAGCAGCTTGAAACAAGGTGAAATAGCACCATGTGACCAACTGGTTCTCCCGATTAGAGCACGAGAGCCACTGGTGTAGATAAAGCAACAATAATGTTTGCTAAACCAGCAACAATTTAAAAGGAGCTGCAGTTTCTCAAGTGAGAGATTTGTTTTTAAGGTGTAGCACTATAAAGAACTACAGCTGTGCTTGGTTTTCTGCATGTAATTTACTATATACTGATCCATTTGGAAATTTCTATCAGCCAGGTAATGAGATAATTAAAAGATACATGGTCTTAGAGGTTAAACTTTTCAATACATCCTTTTAATTGCACCCATCAGACTCGTGAGCACAAACATTTTATGTTTGTACAGTGCAGCATAAAATTTGAATTGGAATGAATGCCTCTGTTTGAATTAGAACACATATTTCATTCACTATTGCTATATGAAAGTTACCAGATTACTCATTTTTAATGCCTTGATTATTTAATAAAAATAACAAAGAAATCATTTAAAAATAAATCCTTCTAATGTATCTCACAACATTTCAGTTACTACTGATGAGTCTAAAGTTAACCTAATGTTAAATGATCAGATAGGAAACTACCAGAATGGAAAGCTAATGGGTCAAAAAGTGGAATTCAATTCAGCTGTATACATCACATCGTATGATTACGGAGCTGTCTCAGTTCTTTTGACTTGGATCCCAAACCATGATATAAAGATGCAGTACAGTCAACAGACTATAAAGAGAAAAGTTGATTTTCTATGATATTTTGAGACTTTTATACATGAAATAGAGGTAATTACTTAAAATTAGCTTTTCAGAAAAAGTATCCTGTTGGCTCAACCATGCTGACAATTACAGTGCATTCTCAATTTCGTTTACTTCTATAGCTGAAAATATGGTTAATAAATTAATAGGTCAAAATAAGAGGGGGACCTGTAACTGACTCACAATTGGGGTAAATTATTTTCCCAGGGGTTTATGAGCTTGAGCAGCCCAGGTAAGTGAGAGCTTTTGTTTTTTTTGGGGGGGGGAGGGGCGTTATTTTTAAAAATTTGACCAAGAACACACCACACATTAATTTTTTTTTGTTGGTTTTTTTTTTTAACTCAAGATCATGACCTGGCTCTTAGGAAATTCACCCTTCTCCCCTCCTTATGGAAGGAACACCAGGAAGGTTCACACATTCACATGAGGTTGTCCTTTTTCCATTTACTGTCGTTTTGGAGAGAGACCCATCAGCTAATTGGCAGAAATCACTGGCTATATATTAAAATCCATCATTATATCACTGAAGTGAATGGAATTTATTTAGCTTAATCTCAGTCAAAAAAATGTGTCACAGTGAAATTTCTTTCCATTCATATTATACAACTCAAAGTCACGAGACACTAACAATCAAGTGCATGACGGTTAGCCCTAGATGATGATTGGACAGATTTCAAGATCTGACACTGGGAAAAAACCTATTACTGTAATCCTAGCAATGATTAAAATGTGACATTTCTTCGTATATGTGGGAGTATCTTACATTTCCTCCTCTTTTCATTTAATTGTTCTGGCTTACCAAGTATTGTTCAAAACTGGTTATTCCTTATTTGATTTGCGTATCATCCTGTATTTGCCTTTCGACTTGTTAATCTTCTGGGGCTGATTGAATGAATGTTTGATTGTGTCACAACTTGTTTATTTGGTTTAGGTTTTATTTTTGCCACGTCCCAGTCAACATTCCAATTTTCAGTAAAACAGGTTCTAAAAGCGCCCATGACTATTGAGAGCATATCCTGGCTTCCACATTTGCTTCCTGTATCACCAGGTCCAGGCTTTTTTTTTTTTTATTATTATTTTAAAACAATGAATCATGTGGATTTCATGCATGAAAATGGTGTATAACACCGAATCTGGTTATGCTGAAATGCAGCCCAAAAGCATTTGAGACTAAATAATTAAAACAAAACAAAGCAAGGTTATGTTGTCAGAAAGATTTTAGGATAAAATGATCATTGAAAAGAGTACAAACCTAATGACCTGGTTACACTGAGCACACATAGGAGTACGCTTTCCTGCTGGAATATGCTCTGCTCTCTGCACCAAAGTGTCTTGGTCTGTTATTTGAGGTTGAGTCATGGACTTATCATGTGGTGCAGTTGTGTCAGATGGTGTCATATTGTCTGATGTCCATCCACTTGCAGGAGCTACGGAAAATAGAGTAAAAAGTATTTTGAATACTGTCTCTATACTGCATCAACCTTAATAAACAGGTATACAAGCGAAAAGAGCTCAGTTCAATACCTGAATGTGTGTGTAAAATATGCACAGTACATACATGATGGTGAAAAAAATAGCAATAGGGTAATGCGATAGATCGAGTTTACTCTTTTCACCCAATCTAGTGGGTGACTAGCCACCAAAAGCACCAAACCAACATTACCATTAAAATTTCTGGGAAACAGAATATTTTTCCAATTGGAAAGGAGTGGACAAAATTGGACATAATGGAGCAATCAGGTTACAGAATATGTGACATGTTAAGATCTCACTGTGCTTTGGACAGGTCAGGCTGAAGCCAAGGTTACAAATATATGAGCAGTGACAAAACAGCATGACATACATCTTGCAACTCAAGAAAGATCTTAGAGTAATTGTGGCCACTTCTCTGAAAGTGTCCACTCAACATGCAGCAGCAGTCAAAAAAGCAAAAAAATAACATTGGGAATCATTAAGAAACAGATAGATAATAAGACTGAAAATATCATATTGCCTCTATATAAATCCATGGTACGCCCACATCTTGAATACTATGTGCAGATGTAGTTGTCTCATTTCAAAAAAGATACTGGAATTGGAAAAAGTTCAGAAAAGGGCAACAATAATGAATAGGGGTATGGAACAGCTTCTGTATGAGGAAAGATTAAGACAGACTTTTCATCGTGCGCATGTGTGCGCGCGTGTGTGTGTGAGAGGTCTATAAAATCATGACTGGTAGAGAAGGCAAAAAAGGAAGTGTTATTTACTCTCTCTCATAACACAAGAACTAGGGGTCCCCAAATGAAATTAATAGGCAGCAGGTTTCTGAACTTTTAGGTGTACTAGGACCAGGTTAAGGCATTTCTGAAATCAGAATAGTTTTTAAAAACATGAAAGCTGAGATTCTCACATCATAACTTGCTTCCAGAATCTGAGCTTTACGAAAAAATGCCAAGCATCATGGAGTCTCATAATAAAATTGTGTGGGTTGGCAACACTGAATTCATTGTCCCATGCCCCCCGATCCTTCCATAGATCTCTACTATCCCACTCAGAAGGTGAAAAGGGAGAGGGCTGCAATACCATACCCTCTTAAGACCACACTAAGGGTGACCTGCTCCTCTACGAGCTGGACAGGGGAGGATGTGGAGACTGGGTGGACCTGTGGGTGTAAGGAAATGCTTACTGTCACCCATCCACTATGTGGAGTTTACATGGAAAAGATAATACAACCAACAATATTATCTTTTCCATGGACCTCTTCCATCTTGGGGCGCTCAGGCAGAGGAGATGCAGGTGATGGGGCCAATGGATCCCCTGTGAGTGGTGGTCTACGAAAAAAATCCCAGTGAGATTGGGAGTTACGCACTATTCCTGAATTCATCTTGTAAAATTCAATCTCAGAAGTCCTCCCTCCATCACTGCCTGAGAAAAAGGAGAACCAATGGCAAGTCTAGGTGCCTGGAGGTAGACAGAGGTACGGATATGGGGTGGAGGCCTTATTTGCAGGCTCCAGTCAGCCTCCAGTTTTTGTGTAAGTGTCCTGAAGAATTCTCCGAGTAATTTTTAAAGAACGTAGTACTTGGTTCTGACAATGTCAACCAACATGTTTTGGGATTTCTCATCAGGTGGCCAGACAGTAAATCTAAAATTAGATTTAATTATTACGGAAATGTGCCAAATTACTCAGTAAACAGCTCTATCAATTAGTTTTCCAATGTCCTCGATAATGTGCTCTTTGGGTAGGGTACACCGCCAACAATGATCATCGCCAATTCTTTAATTGTTCACATTTTTTAACGGATGAAACAACAAACTAAGAGGAATACCTTTCCTTCATCTAGGTGATACTAAACCTACAATTGCTGACACTTAAGAACAGCAAGTTCCTTAAAAAACAGTGACTTTCTTATTGTAGGATGGAAAATGAAAAGTACAATTAAATAAGAAAATAAACGGCATTAAGAATAATCTAGAGCCACATTCATCCATCACTCAATAACATTTGCTAACTGCTTTCTATTGTAAGAAAGCTTTGAGAAAAAGAACCAAAGGAAAAGAGACAGAGCTCATAGGAAACAGGGGAGAGGTTACACACACAACATAGCATGTCAGCAAAGGAAACACCACCCAGGACCAGAGAATTCATCATACAGTAATGACATCAACTGTAACTGCCTCTAGCACTGCTTCACCAGAGCCATCAACAGATCTGCCTGTACAGAGCACTATTCTATACTTACTTGTCCAACAACTCAAAAATAAGCTCCACTATCATCATCTACTGCGCTAGTTTTCTCTTTCAGGAAGTGCAGATGATTTCCAGTGTTGTAACAGATATTGTATCAAAGGAGGCTCGCAGGATCAAGGGTTGAGCTTAGCAATACTGCTTATTTTTTTCAGTCTTATTACTTAATGAGACATACAGCACTTAGACAGTTTTTCAGTGGTTGCAAAGCTGGGGCCTGTGACTGAGCCACAAAAGAATTAATTTCCACTCAAAAAGGAACTCATTCCTGTAGATGGTGGAGCACACTGGACTGGAGAGCTTGGCCCTTTGCGGGGTCAGGGCCCTGATTAATAACATATTTCTAATAAAATATGTTTCTCAAATGTCAGAATTCTAGAGTGAAGTTTTGGCACCACTGAAGTCAGTGGCAGAACTACCTATGACTTCACTGAGGCCACTCACCCCCAGATCTACTTTACCTTCTCAAGCTATGTGCATACTTCAAGATGGGGGAGTACTTCCCAGCCAAAGAGCCATACCTATGCCAGCTCTGAATGAGCTCTTGCATTAAAAACCAAAATGTAGCTGCGACGGCACAAGTGGCAGGAGGGATTAGCAGGCCCGACTATGTACCTAGCCTGTCAGACAGGATCATACTCAAGGTGTCTAGCCCCTCCTGCTGTCACAGCTCCCCTTTATGTTTAGTATGGGAGTTCGATGACAGCTAATGTAGCAGCATTTCCTCAAACTGGGAATTATGCCCTGAGCTTGAAGAGCAGACATGTGTGCCTTTTAAATATTAATGGAACTGCGATTACTGCTGAAACTTACTATAAGGATCAGACCTCAAAAACTGTTCTTAAACCTACTCTGGGGCAGTTATTTGAGACCCAATGCTAGGACTTTATAGTTACAAAAGATAAAAGTAGTAACAGAACATACACATTTTAGATCAGATGTATTTTATTTTCTTAAGTGGCGTATGAATTATAAAATTCATTATCTGTAGAATGCCATTACGGCCAAGAGAATTGAAAGATGCCAAACATTTTTAATACCCCCATAAAGCAAATAAACTTACTTCCAAGTTCCTCAACTGATCAGCTTTCCTCCCTTACCAAGTTTCTCAGAGTGAATCTCATACATTTATTGAGAAATCTCACAAAGCGAAACTGCCACAACATGCCTGAAATTTGAAATGGCAGATGCAGATACTGTGTTTCTATTCATTTCAATATTATTAAACATACAGGCTTGTAAAGGCTTTAAACAATCACTTTAAGATCTGCTGTATTAACAAATCATTCAACCACCACAGCAATGAGTCAAGCTCATGAACCAAAATACATTTACAACTGTACACCTTAAGCAAATACAATGTGAGAGAGCAATATATCCAAATTTTGAACTTCTTAAAAAAAGTAGCCAACTATAATAAAATCAGTGCTCTATAAAATAGACAACAGCTCTGCATGAAGTATGCCAAGGAATACACGGTCAGGAATAAAGATTCATAAAGACAAAGGATTTCCCCCTTTCTGGCCAACTTTTAACCCTTGGATACAGAGATTACATGGCTGTACCAGAGGAAGTGAACTCCAGCTTCAAAGCATACTCATTCTCCTTGCTCTGGGAAAGGCTGGAAATTGAATGCTGCAGTGATTTAGAGGAAAGATGTGCATGTGGGGGGGAATTACGTACCATTCACACTCCATTTATATCACATATGTTCAGCTGAATACAAAGAAGAATTACCAAAGCAGGAGAGCTACAATAGAATAAAATGGAAAAATTGCAAAGGGGGGGAGGAGGGAGAGTCGTGTATAAATGAAGTTCCTACTCTTCCTCTTTCAGATTTCCCTAAAACAAACAGTGACAAGAAACCTTGTTTACAGCTGGTCAATAATTACTGCAATGAAAATTTCCCTGATTATTATGGCCTGGTCTAACACTACACAGTTAGGTTGACGTATGGCAGCTTATGGCGACTTAATTATGCCAGTGTACACACTATAGCCTTGCCCCGCTGATTTAAGTGCCGTACTATACTGACATAACTGCACCTCCATGAGAGGCATAACGCTTAGATCAGTGTAGATAGGGTGACACAGCATCTGTGCACACATTGCATTACTTACATGGGCTGCTGGCTGTCTTGTTAATTTCACGGCTCCATGCAGGAGCTAGAGCATGGCTGCCCCCAGCATACCAATCCCAGTTGGGCGGCTGCCTGGCAGCTTCCTGCTCTAGGACTTGAGAAACCCAGGCAGCTGCCCCTACCTCCTTCCCCCGCACTGCAAGTTGGGAGCAGGGAGACTAGAGCCTGGGGTTGATTTAGGGATTTAGTATAGACATGCCCTTAGCTAATAGGCTAATAAAGACAAATGCAAAGTGCTCCACTTAGGAAGCAACAATCAGTTTCACACATGCAGAATGGGAAGAGACTGTCTAGGAAGGGGTACGGCAGACAGAGATCCAGGGGTTATAGTGGACCACAAGCTAAATGAGTCAACAGTGTGATGCTGTTGCAAAAAAAGCAAATATGATTCTGGGATCAATTAACAGGTATGTTGTGAGCAAGACACGAGAAGTCATTCGTCATCTCTACTCTGTGCTGGTTAGGCCTCAACTGGAGTTCTGGGCACCGCATTTCAAGACAGATGTGGAGAAATTGGAGAGGGTCCAGAGAAGAACAAGAATGATTAAAGGTCTTGAGAACATGACCTATGAAGGAAGGCTGAAAGAATTGGGTTTGTTTAGTTTGGAAAAGAGAAGACTGAGAGGGGACATGATAGCAGTTTTCAGGTATCTAAAAGGGTATCATAAGGAGGAGGGAGAAAACTTGTTCATCTTAGCCTCCAATGATAGAACAAGAAGCAATGGGCTTAAACTGCAGCAACGGAGGTTTAGGTTGGACATTAGGAAAAGTTCCTACTGATGGAGTGGTTTAACACTGGAATAAACTGCCTAGGGAGGTTGTGGAATCTCCATCTCTCGGGATATTTAAGAGTAGGTTAGATAAATGTCTATCAGGGATGGTCTAGACAGTATTTGGTCCTGCCATGAGGGCAGGGGACTGGACTCTATGACCTCTCCAGGTCCCTTCCAGTCCTAGTGTCTATGAATAGGTCTTCCAAGTGACAAAGATGGTATTTTCCTTTCAGGATGGGCTTGCAAAGTGGACCACCTTGTCAGATACACTGTTTTCTCCCTTTTTGTTTCTCTAATATTGATAAGCTAAACATCACAAACTAGCATCCTATGTGAACTGTAGTGTGTATCTTCACTACTTCTCGAAAGCAAGGGACACTTAAGAGCTGAGTTAAAAAACAATTCTCTTCAAGAAAAAAAAGTAGAGAAAGGGGGATATGAAAGGCACAGAAGATAGTCTTCTGTTGCTCAGGATAATGAATAAGCAGTCCTCCACTTCTCTCTCTATTGCTGCAGCAAGCTAAGCATATTAAGGTAATTACTCCTTTTTGGTTTAGAAGTCTGGTTGTTTGCTAGTTCTTAAGCACACTGACAAAAAGTAGTACAGCGGTCTGTTACTTGTGATCACAGGGAAGAGAAGAGCTAACAACTATTTGCTTTGTGTTGTAGCTTTAGTGTAGCAATCCAGAGCCTTGTATGCTGCAAAGCCACTCAATACTGAATTGAGTTGAAAAGAGAAAAAAAACCATGATTACAGAGTGAAATCTTGACATTTTATTGTGATGTGTGTGTTGTGACAATAACATGCCTGATGTACGGTGATCATATATGGATGTAATTCTCAAGACATTTTAACATGATTAGTTTGTGCAGTCTTGACTCCTTTTGATAATTTGAAGAAAAATAATGGGAGTCTCTCTCCTGCCTCCTAGACAGGAGTGCGGATCTACCCTGTGGACTAGCAGCATGGATCTTTATCACTCTAGAGCATGAAAGCGGTATAATGGCTTAGAGTTATGATGAACCCTATAATATGCTAATATAGTCACTTATCGAGGCAGCAGTGATATTATAGAAAATTAAATAACGAGTCATTTCTAATGGTAAAAGGGAAGTAACACAATACACTCTTTCTTGGAACTAAAAAGAGACTTATTCACACATATCTGGGGCCAAAAAGTACACCTGAAAGAGAAATTTTTGGCATCAAGGCTTTGGTACTGCAATTTTGCTGGTTATTAATCCAATAAAATGGCCTCATTACCCACTTTCCTTACTCCTTCCCCATTGGAAGACCAATACACCACACACATTTTCTGTCTAATTAACTCTTTGGTTTGATAAACTGACATGAGCCAGGTTATTTGGAGATAAGGCTGACACTCTCTTGGATCCTTTCCAACCTCTGAGGTAGTATAAAGTATACACGTTACTCTTTTTTTTCATACAAATATGTTACTGTTAATCTTGATGTATAACACCTATTAGAACAAGATCAGAATGGATGACAGTCAATAATTGTTAAAAAATTAGATCTTTAAAAAAAGATCACACTTCTTAATCCATCATCTGAAACATTTAGTGTTCCTTGAAAGTGGCTACCTCTGAAAACTGTATCTCCAAAACACTTTATCACGAGCAAGTCACTGCTCTATTGTAGTTTATCTCAGATTATTAATGCCTGCTGAGCCTACAAATAAGTGCAGATAACAAGGTGGAAAAAAGCTTTTGAGAAACATGAAAGAAAAATATTTTGATTAATGATGCTTTCCGTCCCTCTCCTGGTACTTTACCTTCTAACTTGCAGGTACCAGCTAGTAAGAAGACAAAGACACATACTAAAAACTAATCTCTTTGAAGATTGATTTGTGAAAAAAACAAATTCCAGCACAGCTTCTGGTATACTGCTAATGTGTATTTGAGATGCCGGTTAAATACCAACGCCAATTCAAACACATTTGCTAACTTTGTTTTCATTGTTTATTTAAGAAAAACCTTTTGCTTTTTAATTTTTTTCATTACTTCATGAACCAACATAGTGTTCCCTTTTCTTTCAATGCACAGTAATTATAAAGCCCACTTGTGTGGGGACTGAACTAAACTAAGTTATTTCTGGTCAAAAACAAGATCTCTGCATGTGAAAAATCTCTCAACATTGTTGGGAAAATCTATTTCAAATAAGAAAGAAGGAAAGGAGTTAACAGTTCTGGTAACAGCTCCTGTCTGATACTGATCCTGTGTAACAGAGCATCTTTCATATATAGACATAAGAATTAATTTGAATGGAAGTTTAATACCAAAAACCACAACAGTGAATAGTTTTAAAGAAAGCTTGGAATTCGAAGTGCTCTGTTCTTCAGTTTATGACCGTATGAGGGGACAGGAAAAGACAACATAACATCAGTCTGAATTAGAAGACCCAATTCTGCTTCAATTGAAATTAATGGCAAAACGCCTTTTCAACTTCAACAGGAATAGATCAGGCCCAAAATAAGATTGTGGTCATGATACAAATTGAAAAATTAAAATTTAATCCCTCAGAGAATGGTGTTTATATAAACAAGTCCTGGATGCAGTAATACAAACTGCCAGCATTCTCCCCAGCGAGACTCTACATGGATGCAGGGGTCCACTTCAGTAGATCTGATTGCAGGATAAGGCCTAAGAATATTTTTACAAAGAATTCCAAAGTAGTGTTTAGAAATTCCTGTCACTGTTTCAATACTTACTCTCTCTCTCTGTGAGGTTAATATTTTTATGTTATGTGCCAGCAGCAGTCCTATCTGATGATGTAAACTAGAACAGAATGAATTGCTTTCCTCATTAGAAATCATGGCAAAGCAGAAGTTTGAAACTGTTGGCCGGTATATTTAAAACATTAGACAATACACCTTTGGTTAATTTGACTCTCTAATCTCAAAGGATAACCAAAAATCCATTAAATCTACAATTTACTTCAGAATTTTGAAACTAACTTCCAACGCTTGGAACAAGAAGTGTAACCCACTGGTGAGTGTTTGTGTTACAAATAAAAATTGTTACATCTTCCCACCTACAAAGCTGTGGCACTTAAAGCTCAAGATGTGCATCTCACTCTTTTAACTCTGGAAGTCCCTGGTTCAATCGAGCAAAAAGGGGGGCAATCACAAAAGCAACATCTTCCACTTTTGCCTCCTGTTTTAAAGTCTATTTAACATTGTTTTGTGAAGTTTTTTTTTTAATAACTAGATAGTTTTTAGAGTAGCTATTTTTTCATCTTCTTAAATTACACTCAAGTACTATTAGAACTAGGCTGAAGCTAGCACATTCAATACAAGCACATCCTGCAACATGATCTGGAACTGATCACCAATTTGAGCCCTATCCGTAGTTTATACAATGTATTTTATGATTTTTGTTCTGTTCACCTGCTGTCAGACATATATATCTGTCACCGTTCATACCCTCATTTCCCCCATTGAAGCAAATCAGACTGTAATGCTTTAAAGAGGAAAAAAAGAAGGCAATTGAACTGTTAGACTAGCAAAAATATGTAAGGAAAAAAAGAAACTTTCAACAAACAAAACAGACCCTAAAAGTGTCGGTTAAAGGAGAAATGCTCAAGTTCAATCCAATCAAAAGATTACTGAAATTTGACAGAGCATATGACAGGGCGTTCAAGTAACTTGGGAGGTTGCTGATGTTTTGGAGGTGCCCAAACCTGTCAAATGAACTCTGAATGTAGAGAGGAAACGAAACCACCCAGCCCAACCCTGGAAGCCTCTTCAAGTACTTCACTGTCCTTTCACAGGGAGTCTTAATGGCGCCCCTTAATTTTCATAAAATGAAGCAGATGGCAGTCACTCTAATATGGAGGGATGATAAGCCCCAGGATGTAATACTCCATTGTGACTGGAGTAGCTTGGAAGTGCTGCATGCAAAGATCTAGGGTCTCTGAAGGCTACAAGGGAACCCGTGAGCGACATTTCAGATTTCTACAGGCTTCACTTTGCCCTCATTGCCATTAATTAATGATACTCCTTCTAAACTATTACCGAGGGGCTGTTTTTCATTGTTGTAGCTAGCTTTTCTAAAACGAATAACACTGTGCACTATATTATTAAGTTTGGCCCTAAGTATTTACTTTCACAAAACTCTTTGGTATGGTTGGTTTAATATTTAACTAGTTTTGAAGCAAGGTAAAGAACTGCCTTTTTCTTTCTGAAAATCCCAGTGTGACTTTGCCCTGGTTATATTAACAATAGCATGTTCCAATGCTGAACACATGGATGAATACAAACACTAGTGAAAGATTTCTAAGACAAAGGGGAAAAGGCGGATATGTAGCAGTGCCAAAGTCACTTTGACAGAGGTTCTCTGGTGCATAGCAACAATACAACTGTCTGAACTGTTTAACGCTCACTTAAACATAACATCAGACTTCACGTAATAGCTATAAATAACAGTGCAGCTTTAATTGGTGGGAGCGCCAGAACTTCATTTGAAAGTGCTGTAATCCAGTGATTTACATAATGCTATCAGACTACTGTATGATGAATGGAAAATATAAAGGTTCATATGTGCACTTATCTGACTCCTGTTAATATACGGTGCAGTACAAACTCTTCCAGTTCCTTTCCCTTCAAATCAAAACAGATGGCCGGATGAAACAAAGGGTCTGAAAAAAATCTGCTGTCAACTAGTTATGTTAAACTTATGCAATACCCTACCCTGTATGAGCCCTGCGTGAAATTGCACAGGCTAAATGAACTCAACTTCAAGATAAGCAGTAGAGAAAAAAGTATTCAATAGTCCCTCTTTGGTTCATACGGAATTTGTGGACTATAATCAAAGCTAAAAAAAAACCCTACTGATGAAAGGCAGAACAGGAAGGATTAAACCATTATCTTTTCTTTAAATGACTGAGTATGTTGGTATGTGCACCATGAAAAATCAGAACAGGTGCAACCAAGACCTAATTTCAGGAACCTCTGCAACTTTGGGGGGTTAGTTTCCTGTGTTAGCAACTAGCCTTTCAGCTAGAAGAACTCAGATTAAATGGGCTGTAAAGTATCTTAATTAAAATGAGTATGGTGGTTTCAGCTTGGTTCAGCTTGTCTCCTTGTGATTTGTTACATCTTATACCATCACAAATTGGCACAACTGGCGTCGTTTACTGAAAAGGGTCCTGGAATGCAAGAGAGCCTGGAGAGTGACATACACCCCTGCACAACAGAGTGCAGTCCTGTTTGGCTGGAGTTTCACATATTGAAACCCACTACACACTTTTCTGCAGAGGGTATTTTTTGTTGTTGTCTTCACTGCTTTCAGTTCAGATAATTTTTACCTTAAGAATTAAATAAGAAGAGTGAATAAAACCTTATGAAAAATTAACATCCTATACTTAAGCACCTGAAATACACCCTGTATCTCCTTTACATTACACTGTTTGAAACTGAGCAATTATAAGGCTAATATTGAGTAAATGGATCATGCTTTACATTTTCAAAGCATTCTGAACAAACACTGAGCCTCATTCTCCATTGTTCTGTACCTTGTACAGTCATTTGCATTTACACCATTACAACACGAGAGTCCTACATGTTACTGTTTTGATGTAATGTAAACAACTACACAGGGTGCCAGGCAAAGCAGAATTGGGCCCATTAACTAATTAATCCTTAGCATCTCTGTGATATTATTCAAGTTTTATAAAAGCAGAGGAATGCAGAGTCTTCATCTTCAAAACTCACACATGGAAAAATGATGTTCCCAACTTGTGTGTGCAATTACAACACTGCAAGAGCAAACAATGTGTTTGTCTGTTCAAATAGCCCGATAGATGCATCACTGTAACTGCAGGAAAGTTAAGTGAAATGATGTGCAGGTTTTGCAATACCAAGTCATCAATCATTACTTTGCTGCTGATCTTGTATGACTTTTGACAGAGACGGGCTTCAGTTCAGGAGGTCCTATAGTAAAGTCCATTATACCATGCATCTCCAACAAGTTTTGGGCATAACTGAGTTGTTCCTGTGACCCATTCCCTTTTTAACCACAAACATTCAGATTTCTAATACAGTCTGCTTCTTACCATGTTCTCAAGAGTTACAATTTCACACTGCAAGTAAACAGTTTAATTTGAATGGCTGACATTTACAAATTACTTTACTGTGGTTTCACAATGGGTTTTGCTTGGCTAAGTCTGAGTTCACATGAGTTAACTTTTAAAAGAATCAAATTCTTGTGGCTTGCTGTCATACGACAGCATAATAATTTAGATTAACTGAAAAATTACTAAAACACAAATCTATAAACCACATTGGAAGTTCTAGTGTTTTCATCCATCAGTCATATTACTCTTTATAGATAACTGGTGAGACAAGGGTTTTATGTTTTCACTAAAAGAGGCATGCATTATGCAATGGCTAACTTTGGTAAACTTTCATTTCAGTGAAAAGGACAGGACCTTATTGGATTCAAAGTCTCATTTTTACCAGATGTCAGCATACCAACATACAAGGTTCTTCTTCACCAATTTGTCAAGTTACACCAGTTTTTTTTTCCCCAATTCAGACCACAGTTCTCACTGCACACAGATAGTCAGTTGCTCCCTTTTAATTAACAGCGCCTTTAACTATACTTTAATTTCCCCATTCTGTAAAGGAAGTGAACAGAGATGAGCTGAACTTCTTTCTCACTCTCTGGAGTACAGAGCCTTGAAAATAAAGGTGATGTTAATAGTGAGGCTAGGCTGAGTCTCCCAGCTTAAAGCATTTCTAAGAACTATGAGCCATCCAGTTCCCTATCAGGTCTGAAAGGGGCGGGGGGGGGGGGGAAGCAAAATAAGAAAACAAACAGAAAAGGAGAGAGAGGGAATATGTCATAGTCACTCTCTGTATTAACCTCTAGAGAAAAATCTTTCTGAAAGGATAATCATTTTGTTATAATGTAATAGCTCTTGATGGGCTGTTTATAGCAGTAATTAAACTCAGGATCTCTGAACCCAACCCTGTGCTGTCTGAGCTAATGGCAAAACTCCCACTGACTTCAGTATAGTCAGAATTTCAACCAGGTTCCTCAGTAAGAAGGCTGTAGTAGACTCAAACCTCTCCGCATGATATAACTGCCGCCAGGTGGGCACAGTCAGCGTTTGTCTTGGTTACGTTGTCATTATACGTAGGATAGGCTGTCACATCATGGCTAGTGCCAGGTTTAAATTTTCTCACACATTGGAGGTTCTGCCTAAGGTGCCAAGGGAACAAGCAAGAAGAAAGTACAGCTATCAGTTTGGAGAATTACAGAAAGATGACGCTACAGAGAACAAATGGTAAATTTATGCCTAGCAAACGTATGAGGATAACTGCAGGGAAATAACAGAATTTTTCAGACAAAGACCTCTGGGGAACAATTTGTCTATGTTTAAAGCAAGCTTCCAAAATGCTATCTCCATCAAACAGAGCATGTGCTTAACACATGTTGCTGTCTCAGGATTAGGCAACTGACAGTTGTAGCTATTGAAGAATATGCTGACATTCCAATCTTGCTTCTGCTGGAAAGGGATTGTGTATCTTAGTGGGATCGGGCAGAGAAATAAGATGAGAAGAAGACATAGTACAAACGGGAAAAACTAAGTTGATATACTCTGGTAGCAGTTCACTTAGTATTACTCACTTAGAAATTAGTTTGTCTTCTGAACCTTACATCACAAACCCTCCATATCTGATCCTATTACTCAGCTACAGGGTCTAGGAGACAAGAGAGCTGCTGACTAAAATGCAATACCCTTTCCCAGATGGAAAATTGATTTTTAGGAGCTGAACCAGTACCACTTCACTTCAGATCCCCAAAACTAAGCAGGAACCTCAGGAAACAGTACTGGAAATCCTCTTGATGGCACTTTTCCTCCTAAGTCAGAACTGCATGATGCCTCCATTCCCCAACTTCAGTGCAAGTAGCAGGGTGATCTTTTTTTTAAAAAAAAAGTATATAAAACTAAACTCCTAGCCATTTCTGACTATTAAAGATCCCACTAGATGGTCTACAAAGCGGGTTTGTGCCCTGGCCAAATTCCAATTTGGGTAATTGAAGTTACTGAATAATTCTATCTTAAAATGCCCCAGCAATGTCAATTCAATACAGTATATGTGCTGAGTGAAGTGCTTTGGGGCTCTTTGGGAATGAATGGTGCTACATAATATTTAGCTACTGAATAGTAAAATGACACTGGAATGTAGTCATAATTCTGTCACGAGTAATTTGTTTGAAAAAAGATTCAAATCTTGGCAAGAATTTCTTCTCTTGGCCATTGAGAAGAAAATGACAAGTTCATCAGCTAGACTTGATATCAAACCACGTTTAACAACATAGTAGTAGTTACATTTTCCACTCCCAGCGTGCATGTACCCCATACACATGAAACATGGAGGTTACTTACTGTAACTGGAAGTTCAAAGTGTTTGGTTCCTATCTATATTCTCCATGCAGGTATGCATGAGCACCATGCACCTCAATCCAGAGATTTTAACCATCAGTGTCCATTGGCCCACAAATGCACAGTTGATCTCTCCTCCCGAGTGAGGATATAAGAGGCAGCATGGGTCGATGCCCCCTCAGTTCCTCTTCTTCCTGAGAATCCAACCAGATCTGAAGCAGGAGGGATGGAGGGCAAGTAGTGGAAAACAGATCGGGATCGCACATCTCAAAGAACTTCTAGTTCCAATAATCAGAGGGGTAGCCATGTTAGTCTGGATCTGTAAAAGCAGCGAAGAGTCCTGTGGCACCTTATAGACTAACAGATGTTTTGCTGCTTTTATAGTTCCAGTAAGCAACCTCTGCTTCTTGAGTGCTGTTCCCTATCTGTATTTCACATACGGGTGATTGGCAAGCAGGGCTCAGACTTGAGGTGGATGCAAGGAAGCTGGCAGCAAAGATGCATGCAGTATTGCAGATCCCACCGCTACATCTGCAGCAAAGGCCTGGACTAGTGCATATCGTGTAGCAAACATGCATGTGGAGTTTAGGTGGCTGCTTTGCGTATGTGCTGCATAGGGACCTCCTGCCAGGATGCTACCATGGTAGCCTGCGCTCTTGTGGAGTGGGCCGTTATATTGTTGGGAGGCACAATGTGAGCTAGCCTGTAGCACTAGATAATATACACTTCTACCCTGTTATAACGCCACCCGTTATAACACAAATTTGGATATAATGCAGTAAAGCAGCGCTCTGGGGGAGTGGGGCTGCGCGCTCTGGGGGAGTGGGGCTGCGCACTCTGGCAGATCAAATCAAGTTCGATATAACACAGTTTCACCTATAACGCGCTAAGATTTTTTGGTTTCCGAGGACAGCGTTATATCGGGATAGAGGTGTAGCTAGAAAATCACTCAAATCTTTTAAGACATTATAGCTTGACCATGAGCTCACTCTGCTATTGCGGTGAAGATTCTTGGAGACTTTGATGGATTTGGGACTTTGCAAGTGAATAGCAAGTGCATGCCAGAAACTGAGGGAGTGGTCTTCTCTTCAGAAGTAGTGTGTGGTTTTGGAAAAATGACAGATAAATGAATGCACAGGGTAAGGTGAAATTTGGAGATGACTCTGTAGAGAAGTTTAGGGCAAAGGTGAAGGCTACCTTGTCCTTCGGACATACCATAAAGGTAGGGTCTGCCATGAGGGCTCCCACTTTGCTGAACCTCCTGGCTGAAGTGATGGCCACCTGAAATACCACCTTCATGGATAGGTGGGACACAGAACATGTTGCTAAGGGTTCAAATGGAGGTCTAATAAGTTTTGACGGCATGAGTTTAAAATGCCCAGTGGTGCTGGTTTAATGACTTGCAAAAAGGCCTCGATGGGGCACTTCGTGATTTGTACCATAGATGGGTTGTAAAGACAAAGCACCTGTCTACTGGAGGAAGGAAGGCACTAATGGCTGTCTGCGAGGTTCACTTGTAATGAGCTGATCGAGAGACCAGATTTCCTTGGAGACAAGAGGTAAACTAAAACAATCTAGATGCTTGAAGAGACTGGGTAAGAATGACTGTGCTGTATCCAGGCAAAGAAATGCCTCTATTTAGCTACATAGCATGTCCTAGTCAAATCTTTTCTATTCTGGATAAGTGTAGTCTGAATGGGAGTTAAACAAGAGTGCTCTGCTTCCGACACCCATCCAAACGCCAGGCCGTAAAGGTGAAGAGAGCCCAGGATGGGGTGTTCGACTCTGCCCCTGCCCTACATCAGGAGTTCTGAAGGGATGGAGCTTGATTTGGAGGGTAGGCTGATATTGACAGAAGCTTTGGGAACCAAAACCAAAGCCATACTGCTTCAGACAAGAGGGACTCCGGCTTTGTCATGACTATTCTTTCTTAGGACCTGTGGAAGCAGGAGATGGGAGGAAAGGCATATCTGAAACGGTTTGTCTATGATAACAGAGTGCCGCCTTGGGAGTTGCAGCCCGTGGCTTCCCACTAGATGATCTACAAAATGGGTTTGTGCCCTGGCCAAATTCCAATTTGGGTAACTGAGGTTACTGAATAATTCTATCTTAAAATGCCCCAGCAATGTCAATTCGATATAGTATTATTCTTCACTTCCTCTCAAGATGCTGAGGAACAAAGACCAATACCCACGGGCAGTATACGTATAGAGACCAGCAACTGAAGAAGATTCTCACCCTGCATGTCCATGTGCCCCTGAGGACATAGAGGACAGAGCAGGTCCAACTGTCCCTCACTTTCTTTGCCAATACAGAATCCTAGATGAACAAGACTCCACAGAAGTGGTGTAGGGAGTTCCAGTGCGGAAAAACTACAGTTCCTGTAGGGTAAATAACTGTTCTTTCTTCAAGTGATTCTTTACATAGCTTCCATTTTTGGTGATGAACAAACAGTTGTCCATTTGTGTGGAGGTGAGCACGAGGACAGAAACCGCAGTACAGCCCTACCAAACAAGCATCTGATCTGGAATCTTTCACCAGTGAGTAGACACTTGTGTATGTCTGGACCAAGTTTCATGTAGCTGCCCCACAGATTTCAGAAATTGGGATATTCTTCCAACAGGACGGAGAGACTGCCTGAGCTCCAGAGATGGCTAGGTGGTTCTAACTTGGCTAACTCATAACACATCTTTATTCAGGTTAGAGGCCCACTTACGTAACCTCTGAGAACACAGCCTGATCCTTAACCCTCTCTGCAAAGGCCACTAATGTCAAGGTGTGCTTCTGAATGGATTTGTCCTATCGATGTAAAAAGAGACTGCATATTGTAGTATATTTGTGAAGTTTAGCTTCCTCTGAGGTTGGATGAGGCTTGACAAAAAATACCGGGAAATAATAAATTGGTTTGTGTGGAATTCTGAAACAATTAGGACGAGGCCTGCCTTTGAGCCTGTCCTTATGAAACACTGTATAAAGGGTATCCATCATGAAGAGCTGAATGGTCCCTATTCTTCGAGTCAGTGTCAACTGCCAGTAAAAAGGAAGTCTTCATAGATAAACAGTGAAAGGAACAGGTTAAGAGTTCAAAAGGGTGTCCCATTAAGTCAGATAACCGTATACTGAAGTCTCAAGAAGGAGGGGGCTTCTTAGATTGGAGGAAACAAATGAAATGAGACCTCTGAAGAATCTAGAAACTGTAGGGTGGGGAACATATGGTCTCATCATGAACTGCAGGATGATTTGCATATATTGTAGCTAAGCGTTCTCCCTCTGGAGCTGACAGACCGTCCCAAAAGTTGTTGTTGATGTTAGTAGGTAGTCCAGAATAGCAGAAACAAAGGGAGACAGATGACACTGCGCTGCTCACATAGAAAATAAATAGTTTCTATTTTGTTAAATAGATCAGCCTGGGTATTTCTTGCACTACTGTCTGCTGGCGCTGACTGAAGATGACTCTCCTGAGTTAGACCTATGATGGGTTTTTTGGGGTGACGGGGAGATAGGGAATCTTAATCTGGAGGGCTACTTTATTTGCTGCTTATTGTAGGCATACTAGAAGACATTACCCTGACTAGTGATTGATTAGTGTAGTCTAAAGTTATATAACTAAAACTACCCAGAATGCTCATGCTATGTATATAGGACATGCGCCTAATCACACATCTGCAGCTTCTTTGGACACCGCACTGAATCCTACCACCGTGTTCAGCTTTGTTACGGATACAGCATGATGTGATGTTCAACATACAATTTTAAAACTGCTCCAAACGCCACTAATACTAGAAGCTGTTGCTTGAAACAATCGTCAAATGTTACAAACCTGCTATTAATAGCAAATGAATATGGACAGACTTCTTCTACCTTTTATTTCCTAAGACAGACATCCACTTTTATGAAGGGCAAATTTGCTGCTTAAAAGTATGAAATACATTTTAACACTGCTGTATGCATGCATTTCATGTTAGTAAAAACGAGAACCACCTTTCCTCTCAGAAAGACATTGAATTACTTTCATTGTGTGACAAATAGGCACTTTTGAAAATTCCACTTAGTCTAGATCTGCATCTTTAGGCTCCTAAATACCTTTATAAATCTAGCCCGAATTGTTTTTAGACTGTGAAGTGTCAGGAATTTCACTTACCAAGGACACACAAAGCTTCAGATACACAGAATGCAACCAGGAAATAGAATTAGTGACTGAGTATAAAATATGCCTTGAAATGGTTCAAGTTTTGTTCTGTTTCTTAAATGCATGATTACTTTTATCCTGAGGAGTTGTGCTTGTCAGAGAAAGGTTGCTGGTCTTAACTTCAGTGAGTAAGTTTAGGCTCAGGGAGACCTTGAAGGTTTCCATTTTGTAAAATATATGCCCGAGAAAAAGAAGATCCAATCTCTGCTGCAATGCTGTTGTAACCATGCCTAGATCTCTTTCATCTGTTGGTTTTGCATTACTACTTTCTTCAAAAGACTTCTGGGTAACACATGCTATCTAAAACCATAGGTGAGCTTACGTCAGGTTTAAAGGGCAGATCTCAAACAAAACCTGTAATATAATCTCCGGTCAAGCTTGAGATACCTTGGCGGCTGTTAACATTTCAATCAAATCATGAAATGCAGCCTCTTCATTATTTCTTAACACAGTGACATGTATACCTATACTGCCCCGGCAGACAAACTCAGATGGTTTAAAAAAAAACAAAATAAAATAAAAAACATTTAGAAATGGCAGAAATTCTACGTTTTCCCCCCTCAGTGTTTTAATAACCAAACAGCATTTAGACACAGACACTCTAAAGGACAGCAGGATAAGTAAAACATGACATAACGAAAGCCAGAAAGCCTCACCTCTTATGCTACTTTTACCCCAGCCTTTGTTATATTTTTATTGGAAAAAGATAGTGACCTGAGATGTAGCTCCCAAGGAAGCTGGCTACATTTAAGGCAACCTAAGAGCTGGTCTACACTACGGGGGAAAATCGATCTTAGATACGCAACTTCAGCTACGTGAATAGAAGTATCCAAGATCGAATTACTCACCGTCCTCACGGCGCGGGATCTATGTCCATGGCTCCCCCTGTCGATTCCGCAACTCCGTTCAGGTTGGTGGAGTTATGGAATCGATATAAGCGCGTTTGGGGATCAATATATCGCGTCTAGATGAGACGCGATATATCGATCCCCGAGCAATCGATTGCTTCCCGCTGATACGGCAGGTAGTGAAGATGTACCCTAAGCCTGGTTCTCCTAAAACAATCTACCCCCAAACTCTACAGCAGGACAATAGGCTAAAGGTGATTATGGTCACCGTCTGCATAGAACTTCTCTACAGTTAGCAGATCACTTTGAATTAGGATGAAGGAAGCTTTCTGTTTTGTTTTTTTTACTTTATTGTCCATGGAATTAGGTGTTGATTATTCAACCTAATGCTTTACTGCACCAGCCACTCTCTTGTGCCTGCTAGCACACAGAATGAAGTTGCTTTCATACAAATGGAAAACCTCATTTTAACAGCCTAGCTGGGATTCACACTAATACAGACTTTTGATCTGACAGAATCAGTTTGTATGGCTCTTAGAATTGTCAAATGTTAATAGGAACATTGTCAAGGCTTAACGATGTAAAGCTGAGGGTATGGCTACATTTGGAATTTCAAAGCGCTGCCCCGGCAGCGCTTTGAAGTGTGAGTGTAGTCAGAGTGGCAGCGCTGGGAGAGAGCTCTCCCAGCGCTGCATGTAAATCACATCCCTTACGGGTGTAGCGTGCAGCGCTGGGAGCCGTGCTCCCAGCGCTGCTGCCCTGATTACACTGACGCTTTACAGCGCTGTATCTTGCAGCGCTCAGGGGGGTGTTTTTTCACACCCCAGTTGCAGCGCTGTAAAGTGTGAGTGTAGCCAAGGCCTAACACTTACACACGCAGCCCTCCCTCCACTATATAGATGTTTCGAATACTTGAAATTCTTAGAAAATGCTTGAATACAACAAAGCAAAAAAACCCATCAGAAGCCCTGAACTCATGAGCAACAAAGACAATATGCAATGGATTTCAAAAAAGAAATCAGGCTGTGTTTCTGCTTTGTATCATCAACATACAATACTAATTTTTCAAGGGATACTAATCTTCGTAAATATATGAATATACTGTAAGAAAGCTGATTTAATTCATCCTTATACATCTTTCTTGCTCCATGCTTATATGGCACCCATCACCCCTCTTCCCCCCCCCCCCCCCCGCAATCCATCCCAAGCATTACAAGTACATTAACGCTGCAGTAGTGGGATTTTGCAATGAAATTCCTATCAACATATTGAAATTGACTGTCCTACTGCTGAAAAGCCAAGTATTGAAATGGATCTCCGCAAGTCAAATAAACCAATCATCTGGTGGAAACAAGCACTAGTACACTGGGAAAGAATTCATAACTTAGACAAATATTTCATGTGACATGTCACTATTTAATACACATAGGTACCATATTCATACCAATGCTTGCTACAATTGCATGATGATCTGAAGGCATAACTTCAAGAGGATATTTTTAAGACAGCTAATTTAAAGAAAAAAATTAGTAGAAATATAGACTGACTTAAATTTAAATAAACCGTAACTGTGTCAGTAATATCCTGCAGCCTTAAGAAGATCCTTACTCTGTGATAGTGCTACAAATGAGGATAGAAGTGACAGTGTACTGCCATCATGAGGATCTTTGGTAGTACTGCTTGTTCAAACCAGAATATATTGGTGTCTTTATTAAACAGACAATAATATGACCATATGTTCCAAAGACCCCATTATAAAACATCCAGCATTAACACCATATGTTCTCTCCCCATTTTTACATTGGGCTCATTGAGATTTATCTTCCAGCCTGTATGGATTTTTTTCGAAAAAGGAAACTCCCTTAATAGTAGGGTTAAAAAAAAAAAAAGATACTTAATGGCTCAAGTTCCATCAGAAGAGCAAGAGAGAAAACCCATTTCATTCTTACAAGGAAGCGGATGGTTATAATTTGATGAATAAAAACTTCCCTGGTTATTTTCAAATGAATGTTCAAGTACAGCCTGGGGCCAAAGATAATCTCAGTTTGGGAAGAAGTGTAATTAAAAAAGTTTATAATATCTCAATATACTACACATGTCATTACCACAGAATGAAGATGAATTTTCATGTGGTATATTTCTTAGAACAAATACTTATTTCAAATAAACACCTTTTCTACTGGATCACACCACTGTCTTGCTCTTTTTTTTTTTTTTTTTTTTTTTTTTAAGAAGGATCATGAGTGTATTCTCCACAAGAAAGCTCTCTCAGCATTGGTGCACATGGATAAAATTTACTAAACTTTCATATTGTCCTTACAGGAACCAACCTTTAAAAACTGCACTACAAAAACTAAAAAAATTGCATATTCTCTTTTTGGTACCAAAGGTAACAAATCAGAAATACCAAACACTTAACAAGTTCCGCATAATGCTGACGAAAGATTCTCAAAATAAATAAAATCCAGCTGGGAGAAGGCATAGTGGCAACATGCCACATGTATGTTTCTTCTTCACAGACAAAATATATCTTCATACATCTTACACACACCTGGGAAATTTCCACTTATAATATTTTAAATATCTTTTATCTGACTTTAATAAACAAACTAAGGACCTGTTTCAACTTTTACTCATAAGAAGAAAATCAATTACATAGATGGGACATTCACAAAAAAGATAAAAGGGTCAGGCCCACAAGTACATTTAAAATCGAACTGGCCTAAAAAGTAACAGCAATGAATATTGTTAAATGACAACATTGGATGAGCAATCCAAATTATTTAATCTGAATTTAAATATTGCTTTAAATTCTTATAGTCAAATAAACTTGACTATTTTAGTAAGGTGTCTAAAGTTCTTTAAGTGAATAAGAAAGGCTTCTTTAAAGTTACCTGCTTGGTTTGAAGGTTGCCAACCCGAGTATTTGACAGCACTCTGAGGTCCAGTTGGTTTAAAGGCTGTAGCAGATGTGATATTAGCTGCAGCTGGTCTGGTGTCAGTTTTGTCTGGACTTATGGGCATGCTCCTCACTGAGGCAGCAGCATAAGCAACAGGCTGTGAAGCCTCCAGGGAATCACTGTTCAGGAGACAAAAAGAGTATTTCTTACCCAAACAGGAACACACATATACCGTCACCTCAGTCAGACCCAGATGTGAGGGGTTTTTCATTCATACTGAAGCATGAGTTGCATGAGCAGTTTTATCATAATCATATCTGAAATTACTTTCTTATGCAAAAAGTCATAGATTAGTCCCAAATCCTACAAAACTTGCCCTCAAGACCCCGATTAAAATCAAAACTAATTTAAAAACTAAGCCCACCTATCTTTTTTCTTCTCCACTGTGTAAAATCTCTCTTACTGAGAGTTTTGGGTTTTTTTGGACTACTGCATATTTAGAAACAAATGTTCCTGCTAAGGCGTGTTAAATACTTCCTTAAAGCTATTTTCTTAAAATTTTTGCAAATAGTCAACATAAAAATCTCTTTTACAGCATCTTTTCTAAAGGGGTAGAATCCTCTACATTAAACTCAGCATGACATTAAGACTATTCCATTACTGACCTTTAAAATATATTAACATTTTCTTCTTGGATAGTGGGTAAGTGTCCATATGTCCATAAAAATGTCAGCACAAAAATGACTGACACATGTAAGTGATGGGCAACAACATTCCCATATCTGACTATTTTAGTATTTGAAAAGAGCTCTAGTGGTTTCATACCAGCATGCACGTAATATTTTATATTGCCTTTTTAAAGAAGTTTAAAGCTGTTTCTATGTCTTAAGGTATGTACAGTTCTGCTATTTAAAAAAATATATATATATTTTACCCTTTGACAACTGTCATTAATTGGAATTCACATGCATTTTAAGTGCCCACTAATTAAGCTACTGGAAGAAAATGCTTCATTTCTGATTTCCACAAACTGTTTGAAAGTACAAGCATCTCAAAGATTTGTGCAGGGTTACTTGTTTTAAAAAGCCTAGTATTTATCTTTGAAAAATATTTTCGTAAGAAACCTTTAAAATAATGCTGTACTTGCTAATGAAAATAATAGAATCACAGACTTTAAGGTCAGAAGGGACCATTATGATCATCTAGTCTGACCTCCTGCACAATGCAAGCCACCCACCCACTCCTCTAACAAACCTGTTTCTGAGCCATTCAAGTCCTCAAATCATGGTTTAAAGACTTCAAGGTGCAGAGAACCTTCCAGCAAGTGCCCGTGCCCCACGCTGAAGAGGAAGGCGAAACCCCCCCAGGGCTTCTGCCAATCTGCCCTGGAGGAAAATTCCTTCCCAACCCCAAATATGGCAATCAGCTAAACCCTAAGCACATGGGCAAGACTCACTAGCCAGACACCCAGGAAAGAATTCTCTGTAGTAACTCAGATCCCACCCCATCTAACATCCTATCACAAGCCATTGGGCATATTTACCGTTAGCAGTCAAAGACAAATTTATTGCCAAAAATTAGGCTATTCCATTATACCATCCCCTCCATAAACTTATCAAGCTCAGTCTTGAAGCCAGATATGTCTTCTGCCCCAATACTCCCCTTCGAAGACTGTTCCAGAACTTCACTCCTCTGATCGTTAGAAACCTTCATCTAATTTCAAGTCTAAACTTCCTAGTGTCCAGTTTATATCCATTTGTTCTTGTGTCCACATTGGTACTAAGCTTAAATAATTCCTCTCCCTCCCTAATATTTATCCCTCTGATATATTTATAAAGAGCAATCATATCCCCCCTTAACCTTCTTCTGGTTAGGCTAAACAAGCCAAGCTCTTTGAGTCTCCTTTCATAAGACAGGTTTTCCATTCCTCGGATCATCCTAGTAGCCCGTCTCTGTACCTGTTTCAGTTTGAATTCATCCTTCTTAAACATGGGAGACCAGAACTGCACACAGTATTCCAGATGAGGTCTCACCAGTGCCTTGTATAACGGTACTAACACCTCCTTATCTTTGCTGGAAATACCTTGTCTGATGCATCTTAAAACTGCATTAGCTTTTTTAACGGCCATATCACATTGGCAGCTCATAGTCATCCTGTGATCAACCAATACTCCAAGGTCCTTCTCCTTCTCTGTTACTTGCAACTGATGCCTCCCCAGCTTATAACAACAGTTCTTGTTATTAATCCCTAAATGCACTTTTCACTATTAAATTTCATCCTATTACTATTACTCCAGTTTACAAGGTCATCCAGATCTCCCTGTACAATATCCCGGTACTTCTCTGTATTGGCAATACCTCCCAGCTTCGTGTCAGCCGCAAACTTTATTAGCACATACCCATTTTTTCTGCCAAGGTCAGCAATAAAAAGATTAAATAAGATTGATCCCAAAACTGATCCCTGAGGAACTCCACTAGTAACCTCCCTCCAGTGTGACAATTCACCTTTCAGTATGATCCATTGTAGTCTCCTCTTTAACCAGTTCCTTATCCACCTTTCAATTTTCATATTGATCCCCATCTTTTCCAATTTAGCTAATAATGCCCCATGTGGAACCATATCAAATGCCTTACTGAAATCGAGGTAAATTAGATCCACTGCATTTCCTTTGTCTAAAAGATCTTTGTCTAAAAGAAGGAGATCAGATTGGTTTGGCATGATCTACCTTTTGTAAAACCATGTTGTATTTTGTCCCAATTACCATTGATCTCAATGTCCTTGACTACTTTTTTCTTCAAAATTTTTTCCAAGACCTTGCGTACTACTTATGTCAAACTGACAGGCCTGTAATTGCCCAGATCACATTTTTTCCCTTTCTTAAAGATAGGAACTATATTAGCAATTCTCCAGGTGTATGGTACAGTTTACAGATTCATTAAAAATTCTTGCTAATGGGCTTGCAATTTCATGTGCCAGTTCCTTTAATATTCTTGGATGAAGATTATCTGGGCCCTCTGATTTCGTCCCATTAAGCTGTTCGAGTTTGGCTTCTACCTCAGATGTGGTAATATCTACCTCCATATCTTCATTCCCATTTGTCATCCTTCCATTATCCCTAAGCTCCTCATTAGCCTCATTAAAGACTGAGGCAAAGTATTTGTTTAGATATTGGGCCATGCCTAGATTATCCTTAACCTCCACTCCGTCCTCAGTGTTTAGCGGTCCCACTTTGTAAATGAATAGAACTACAAAAAGCAAGAAACACTAACTATTTCTGTAACACAAAGACATGGTAGAACACATCAACTGAGCCAAAACTACATCCATATTTCGTCCCTCCTTGAAATCAGAAATGCTAACACCTTTGAAATCCTATAAACTTTATCTCTATGGGAGTTTACAACTCCACAGCACATGTGGATGGACTGCCATGTACTGAAACAGAGCTATGGTATTAGCATATGATACCAAATTTGTGTAGTAAAAATCTCTGATACTTTTTAGTGAAAACTAGATAATACATGTGCAGAATGATGACTTGCCTATTAAAAAAAAGTGAATTTCAATACTCTCAAGAGCTATCCCTCATTATGAACTAGTGAGCTCGCCTTCTGTTTGCCAGTGAAGTGTCAATATTTCATGTGCCTAAGACCGTTCTTGTGGATTCATGACAAATCCACAAACAAGGAAATTCAGACTTCAGTTAAAACCAAATCCTCAATTCATCTCATTGTATTTACAGCCGCTATTGGAATTACACAAACCTTTAATTATAAGAATAGTTGTGATCAGCTGCCATAGTGACTGATTTATGATTGTAGTGTATGTGCAGTGACAGACTAAGCATAAAAAGTAAGCCCCCATGTTCTATAGCGTTAATATGTATGTCAAAAAAATTGTTGGAGGCACAAATCCATAGATTACTGATTCTTTAGAAGCTTAGAATACACATCCTTTCAACAACAGACTTTAAGGAGGTGTTAAGTATCTGTAGTATCAAAGTCTGTGAAGACCATTAAAAAGGACATGGTACAACAAGTAGCACATCTACTGATGAGGATCAGACACTCAGGCCTTGTTTTCACTATGAAAAAAGGTCTATTCCTAACTTGAGGTAAAATCCTAGTGAAGAAAGCCAATTTGTAGTTTTTACAAAAATGAGTTGGTTGAGTTAAACCCTGGGCTCCCCCCAGGCCTTAAAATTTGACCTGCTGACTTGCAAAAAAGTGACAAACTGCCTCGTCCTCAGTAGGCTTTTACCTCAGGTTATCCAAGTAAACTCAGAACACATATTTTGTCATAGCACAGATGAGGCCTAAGGAGAAGGCCTGCTCTGGCACCTTTAGGGTGGGTGAAAGGGCCAGAGTGGCATAAAGGAACAGCTGGGGGAGAATTTTCCTGGGACAAGCACTGTGGAAAACAGTTGTAAAGATGTCTTCCAATGACTCTCTCACAAGTCCTGGCATAGATGGAGCGTCAAGGGAATGGATAAAAAGGTGAGAGCTATGTCACAGTCTGGACCGCAGTATGCATCAATATGGAGATTTTGAGCAATGGTGCCATCCATAGTGTAGCCAGGATAGGCTGCTGTAAGTTAAATAGCCCCTCAGCGCTGTCCCAATTATGCCAAAGAGTATCTATAAGCCCTGGAACAATCCAGCATTGAGAGTACAAAGGAGGCTTAAAGCCACTCTAGCGTGCCCTTCTCCTCCTCCCCCTCCCCTCCTTAAAAGTACAGCACAGTCTCTCATCCCAAGAGCACACCACAACAATGACCTGGATTCTACAACTGACTTCTGATGGGTGTCCAACTCATTCAAGGTCCCCATTCTGATAGTTAAAACTTTTCAACATCTTGGACCAGACTAACAATTCTCCATTCACTACCCTCCCCAGACCACTGGGTTCTCGTGTTTACAGTGATTTAGGATAACTCAGGAACTGGAGACAAAGGCACTTTCACTGCTCAGTCCCATGCTGTGAAAATTCCCATCAGAGAAGGTAAGCATATTCTGCAGTTTAATCATTTTTAAAGGCCAGTGGGGTGGGGGAGGGGAGGAAATAACTCTTTATAATAGCCTGTCTTCACTTTCTGTGGCAGAGAATGACAGGAGAAATAGGGAGTCCAGTCATACACCAGGACAGCATGAGCATAGCTTGTATCTGCTTACATTCTTATACTGACTCTTAAATACTGCATTCCATGCATCCTAATACTATGATGAAGCACATTTATACTTCAGTGCTAACTTTTTTCTGTTATTTAATCTCAGTGATCATCTGACCTTAATGCCACAATTTGTCTTTCTTTAGAAAGATCCTGTAACAGCAAAAGCAAAATGACCTTCAAAACAGCAGATTATTTTTCCAGGCAGTGTCACGGTTAAAATGTTACTGATTTTGATTTTCTGTTTTCATTGTATGTTTATGAGAAATTTGAAGTCCAAACACTGATGACATGCTTGTTTATTTGGACGTTATTTGGTTTGCAATTCATTAACATGGTACATGCCTAAGGGCTGGTCTACACTGAAAACTTATCGGCACAGCTACGTCTCTCAGTATTGTGAAAAACCCACACCCTTGAGATGTGTAGCTATGGCTACCTAACCTCCAATGTAGACAGTGCTATGTCAACAGAAGAATTCTTCCTTTGACCTAGCTATCACCTCTCGGGGAGGTGGATTGACTACAGTGATGGAAGAACCCTTCCTGTTACTGTTGTGTTGTAAGTGTAGACATTGCCTATGTTTTTTGGGTTTTGTGAACGTAGCCTCCCTTTCTGTGTGTGTGATTACCTATTGGTGTAAATGTTATCTGAATGTCTAAGCACCTGATTGCATCAAGACATCAGGCAGATGCAATCAGGTGCTTAGACATTCAAGTAACATTGTCAAACGTCAAATGTCCAAACGTCAAATAACATCGTCAAACGTCAAATAACAAATGTCAAACGGTGCTGCAAAAGAACTGTGGTTTCACAAAGAAAAGGGAAGTGAGGTTACGGCCCTGTTTTAATAAATAAATAAATAAATAAATCAAGCACTAATATAGTAATAACTTAGGCTGTGATCCAAAACGCACTGAAATCAATGGCAGTCTTTTCATTGACTTTTATGGGTTTTGGCTCAGGCCCCTCAGATATAAGTAAACTTACTCCCACAAAGGCCTCAAAAATGCAAGTTATTCAGCAAAGCTGACAGTAATTTGTTTTTCTGCTCCCTTGGTTCTTCCAAGTTTTTCCCACAGCAGTAGTTTTACACCATGTTCATCTGGTCCTAAAAACTCAGTCAATATAGAAACTAGTCTTACAAGTGCTAATGTTCCCCACAAATCCCTTTCTGAATTGAGTCCATGATTCAGTCAGAGATTGATTAATGGGGTTGTGTATTTAGGGAAGACTGAGGACTTCCCAAATGAGTGTGCTCAAAAACACATCTCCTAGACTTCCAAGTTGATTTGATATACCCACCATCACAGCCACTCAGGCAAGAGTCCCATTATATATTGAGGATTTTCTCAGGAGACTTATTTTCTTCTTCCATTAACAAAAATTGAAGCAGTTTCCTTTCCCTCCACTCCAAAAACCAATCACCAACTGACAAACCACCTTTAAGGTAAAATATGTTCCCTCATACAAGAGCACATGTAAGAAAATCTTACTGAATTAACAACTTCCTTTGCACAAAGTCAGCTTTGTTTTTAAAAAATTAGCAAGATGGAGCCAGATTCTGAGAGGCTATCAATACGGTCCATTGACTTGCATTCATTCTAGCCAACTTACACCATTGGAGAATCTGGCTCAAAAATGGAAAAAGCAACTTCCCAAAGTATAAGCACCAGATGTTGAAAACATGGCAGCTTGCTGTATTATAATATCCTATTTTTTTAAAAAAAATTGTATGGGATGACAGAGGTAAACCCAGTGGACAATTGCAGTCTTTAAGGCTGCTTTCAGCTGCAGCTTTATTTGGTTGGGCCAACAATTGATTTATTTTTGTTTATATAATGATACAAGTCATCTTTAACCATACTAAACTTGAAATATGTACAGAAGTGTAATTTGGAATGCCTAAAGCACTTCGCTATTTCCGTCCTAAGTTAAATATCTGCGATTGTAGTGATCTGAAGCTATAGATTATGCCTGTGACTAATTGATTCAGATTTTCAGATGTTTTTATTAAAGCTTCAGCTCCTGGAGTCATGGAATTAAGTGAGACTCCCAGATTTCATTTAAAACCAAAAAGCAAATAAAAAGAGCCCAATACTATTTTTTTTAAAGAAAATCTCTTGTTTTTAAGCCAGTGTTCTAATTTTTGAATGCTCAGAGTCCACAATACTCTGCTCCAGATGTAACCAAGGAAGAAACTTAACAAGAGAAAAGTTCCAAGCCAATGGTTTCAGCAGCCCTTGAGATGGAACTCTGCCACCTCTTCCTGCTTCTTCTGTCTGTTCCTAACAGATAGGAGTTGAATATATTCCTTTACATACTAAGGGCGTGTCTTCACTACCAGCGTAAGTCAACCTAAGTTATGCCACTCCAACTATGTGGATAATGTAGCTGGAGTCGATGTAGCTTAAGTCAACTTACCCCAGCGTCTTCACTTCGCTGCATCAACAGGAGACGCTCACTCGTCCACTTAACTTAATCTTCTCAGGGAGCTGGAGTACTGAGGTCGACCAGAGAGTGCTCTGCGGTTGACTTAGTGGGTCTTCACTAGACCCACTAAGTTGACCCCTGCTGCATTGATTATAGCAGCGTCCATCTTCCCATAGTGAAAACCAGCCCTAAGAACTTTCAAAAATTTAATTGACAGGCTGCTGCTATCTGAGAACCTCCATTAGAAGGTTCCCCACCTACAGGTAGTATCAGAGAGTGAAGGAGTTATAGCCTACCTTTCCCCATGAAGGACTTGGTGCTACTCACTGAGGGCCCCTAAAAAAGGAGATTTCAGGAAATGCTCTCTCTCTATATATATCAGAGGGGTAGCCGTGTCAGTCTGGTAAAAGCAGCAAAGAGTCCTGTGGCACCTTAAAGACTAACAGACATACTGGAGCATAAGCTTTCGTGGGTGAATCATTTCTGCCTCCCAAATGCAAGCAACAAAGCAGTGTTGGGGCATCCTCAGAGAAGTTTCTAGCAACATTTGATTTAGAAGTCTGATTTTTACACCACTCTCCTCTTTCTTGTTGTAACTTTAGTCCCTTTTGAAGATTTCAAATGGGACTAAAGTTACAAGGCGAAAGAGGAGAGAGGGAGAAAACTACTACAGTGCATGACATTGTCAAAAACTTGGCCATAATCGATACAAAGTTTCATTTCAGCAGTTAATACTAAGGTTACACTTGAGAATATTCTTCTAGCAATGTTAGATTTAGATGTCTGATTTGATTCCTTTAAGAATAAATTAGACTTACTATCTGTAAAAATGTTTGATCTGGAGAAAATAATACAATAGGCAGAAAAAAGTACTAATGAAATTCAAGAAAAATTAATAGTGGTGGAGGCTAACAAAAAAGAACACTAACCTGCTTATTCAGTGTACTAATTAAAAATACAAATGTATTGAGTATAGCAATGATGAAGTCCATTTTTTTTAAACCAAGATTTATAACACGAGTGCCTCTGAGTTCTCCCAACAATGTTCAGGGTGAAGAGCTGTATAATTCTATGCCAAAGCCTTAAAGTTTTGCCAATTTTAATCCTTTTTGATTTTTTGTTTAAATAGAGCTCCTGTTCCTTTTCAGAATAGAAAGCTTCACGTATTTCTAGAAATAACTAAAACCACATTGGCTGAAAGAAGATACTGCTTTTAAGAACTGATGTTTTTTATCTTGTTAAGTCTATGGGAGAGATTTTCAAAAGTGCCTAGCGGATTTAGAGCACAAGTCCTATTGACTTTCTGAGACTAGTGCTCCTAAAATCCTTTAGGTATTTAATTAATAGTTAAGGAAAATAAATTAATTTAAAAAAAAGACATTCCAGGTTGGATGGGTGAACAGGCTGGTGTTCAGGGGGAAAAAAAGGATGGTTATTATCAAGTTAAGTTCAAGATCTCTGTCCAATAGCCTGGGCACTTAAAACTAGAGATTAAGACAGAGGTTGACTCTCCGTTACTCTGGCACAATGAAACTTTCTTCCATAAGGATAAAGCTCTTCTGTGCTGAGACCGTGTAATTAACTCCCGCCAGGACGAAGAGTCATCACAAATCTTTCACTTGAAGTGCAAGATACACTTCTTAGACTTGTCTTCTCTATGCAAATCAGAATAGGATGTACACTGAAAACAAAACTAAATGAGCAACTAAACTCCTACCAAAACAAAACACTACCCTGCTGCACAGTTCTCATCTAGGGAAGAGAATGAGCAAGAGAACAAAACACATGACAGATGTTAGTCATGTTGCTTAAAATACTGCTAAAAGGCACCCAGGAAATTATGGTATCTGAGAGTGATCTAAAAACCTGAATGGAACAGAATAAAATGATGATAAGTGAAGTGTGAGATAAGTACTATTTCTCCCAAATTGCTTTTGGATCCTTACTGTAAATTAAGATTAGGAGAATGAAGACCAAACTGAACACGTGTCAGAAGTTGCTATCTAATTTAGGTGCTTAACTTAATGCTGAGAAGTATGAATAAAACTGAAATGTATAGTGGACAGACTGACAAGCTTAACTGAAAAATAAAGAGAAATAAGCTCACAATGCTTATGGAATCCACTGAAGAGTGCAGGCCTGGCAGTTGGAAGTTGCATGCGCATTAGAGATACATATTTTGAAGATGATTCTTAAGTCTGATTTCTTGTTGTAAAAAGCATGAGCTGTGCCCCTATATGAGGTATGAATGTGTCATGTGTTTGTATAACTTTTAATGCTAATAAGCTGGTAAATGTAAGGTAGAACTTCACATGCTTCCCTGCACAAGCTACCAAGGCTTGACTCAACTTCCAGAAATTATGTATTACAAGCCCGCAGGGAGAAGTGACCAAAAACCTACACAGTACAATGTTCCTTTCACTGGATGTCATTTAGTGGGGATTAACTGTTTTAATAATCTACTGCTGTTTCCCCTCAACTCTGATTACAGAAATAAGAAGCCAGTTGATTTACCTGTAAACACACTAACTCAAAGCACCCGTGACTTAGGCTTTCCTTATTACGTGTGTAACTAGGAATGCCTCAGTCTGGTACACACCAGTTTTCCGCAGGGGGCAGCCAATAAAATCATTCGGACTTCCACAGAACTGAAACAAAACTGTATTTAGACAGACATGTTATTGCTCCCTGGTGTTTCCAGCAGCTAGAGATATTTTCAGAGCCATGAAGAAATGGAAGTTTCTAATGCTTCAGAAGCTCTTTTGGAATGCATGGAACTGCCGTGTAACAGTCACAAATACTGAAAATGTCCTAAATTAAAATATCTTGTTAGCAGCTGATAAGGGTGCACATGGCTTTTTGTTTTTAACTAACAACAAAAATCAACTTTCTTGCTACTTCTTAGGAAAGGTGACAAGTTTCTTGATGAATGGGAGCTTTGAAGGAGATATTCTTCTAAAATATGAAAATTTCAGATAGATTTGTATCGTTCCCCCCCCCAATTTCCAGTACCATTTGTTCTCTCTTCCACTTGACATACATCCCATCCTCTCCTTTACTGTGCACCGTACAATTTTTTTAAAAAATTTATTACTTTGTGTGCAGTTAAACCAGCTTGCTAAGTGTTATTTTCTACAAGCAAAGTGTACTTCTAAGTGACTGCTTAGGTAGCCTTCTGGAAATCTCAGGTTTCTGCATTAAAACCATTACATTTTAATCAAGTGAGTTAGGAATCAAAGCATCCTTTTTGAGAAGATCAGAGTAGAAATATATAGCTACTTAATTTCAGTTCAAGAAATTGTTCTGTGCTAAGGTTCCTAATTTCTTTGATAAGCTAGGAATGACAGGGAATTGCATCACTTAGGGAGAACAGCGGTAGATTACAGAAAATTGATTTTAGTTTTCAGTGAAAATTAATTCCATGCTTATAGCAACCAACAGAGAAGTAATGTTATATAATATGCCTTGAACGAACATCCGGGATCGATACATTTGCTTGACCACGTTGTTTCAGACTTGGAGATTGGATGTGAACAGCCATCACCACCATCTTCATTGAAAAGACAACCACACTAAACTTCACCTTCAGAATAGAATATTTTGCTAGCACCATTCTGTATGAATGGTATTTTAACCCCATCTCCTAGCCTAGAAGCAGTGTCTTTTCAGAAACAGCTCCCAGCAGTCTTGAGCAAATTTGTACAAAGAAGGGGTTATGGAAAGTTTAAGCATCAGTCTGCAAATGTCTTCACCATATGACCTGGCAATCTGTGTAGTTAATTTCCCTGAAGAATACGAAAACCCTTATGACAAAGTGGGGGAAGTTATAGAAACATCAAAAAAATGGGGCACCTCATCTTTTCTGGAGCCTCACAAATCCAAATGGAACATGACAGCCTTGATTCAGTTTCATTACTTCTAAACCCAAATGGTTTAATAAAGACATAAATCTTCCATTGTATTAAATCTTACCACATAATAGTTCAATATGAATCTCAGGCAGAACAAGACTGTGCTGCATACAAACAGATGTTCGAATAAACTGCTCATACAATTTTACTAAAGATTTGTACTTATAGGAATGCTCATCTTACACTAGAGATGGAGAGCAAGAAAGAGGCTCTTTAATCTGACGTTTTCATGGTAAATTTGCAATGTCAATGTCGGGAGGCATTATTTTACCTTTTTATAAACTGAAGGGCAGATCATTGTAGTGACTCACCCAAAGCCACCTAGCAAGAAAACGGGATAGTTGAGAATATCCCCAAGAATCCTGACTCTCAATCACTTGTTGCAACTATGCACCTACAAGATCAATAGATCATTTGCAATATCATGGGAAACATGTATTTACTGAAAGTATATGCAACCATAAAGAAGGGACTTTCACTTCAATTGATTCAGCACTCTTGATTAAATGCCAGTATCCCAACTCTTGTCTTAGCTGTCCAAAGTTAGTCCTACTGTTTTCTCTACAGAACACCTATAACACATTGTGTCAAAGCTAGCAGATGGCCTACTAGACAGAAAATGGGAAACCTGCATTTACTGTTCATTGCACATCTCCATAAAAAACACATGCAATTAATTGTATAGATAGGCTGCATCACTGAGTTCAAACTGCTTTTCTTTGGCGAGCGAAGGGAATCTGGAGGATAAAGTCCATGTTCCAGAATATCTGGAAATGTCCATTACATCCTAACCTAGAGACATCAAATAGATAAGGGAATGAATTTATTTAGTACATTTTTAATTGCTGGACCAAATTCACTCGCACAACCTCCATATGTCCTAACTACATTTTCTATCTGCTTCTTGTTTAAACAACATGGCTGTTTTAGCCCAGGATGGATCTCTAATTTGGATAGCTAGTCACCTCCTTGAATTTTTTTCATCAAAGTAAGCTTTGTTGTCCTCTTCCACCAGCCCACCCTCTTCCCCCGCCCCGGAAATGTGATAATCTTCTATATAGTGACACCATTGCAACTTTAAAGGAAAAAATATGCAACAAGTTTTTTCAGCTAAAATTCTGGCTTAAATATGCAATTTTTGGGGGACCATACTGACTACCTGTGTGATCTGAAATGACTTGCCATGCTGTGGCTTCTCAAGAAAAAGAAACCAAGCATGAGGTGATGACAAAATAATGTACATTATTATAATCTGCATATGGTTTGAAAAAAGCAAAAGCCATTACATAATGTTTGTAGATAACTGTAATTTCCCTGCTGAATAGACTACCTGGTGCCAAGAATAGAGAGAGAAAAGTCAAGAGAAATTGTAACAAATTCCCAATCCCCTCGAACAATCCCATTCATCTTTATAAAAAGGCATTTACACTTCACATTAAAAATATAAATATTTATATGTTGCTAAAGATAACAATGTTCCCGTGATTTGTAAAGGAAAAAACATCCCAGGATTAAAAAAGAAATAGGGTGGGTGAGGCAATGTTATTCATGCTCTGTTTTTCAAATCAAGTTCTGTTAAGGAGGACATATAATCCCAACATCAGCAGCACTCTAAAATCAACTTCAAAGCTTCTTTCAGAATAAATAGAAGTGTATTACCTCAGAGTATGCACCAGTTTTAATCCTATGAGGACATGCTACATTCCTTTTAAGTAATTCTGCAGGCTGTAACCTACCAGGTACGTGAGGCAGAAAGGTACAGACAGTGCTGCAACGTGTTCCTATTATGCTCCCTCTAAAATGCTGCCATTCAGCAAGAGTAGTTGCCATAGGGATTATTTTTAGGAAAAAAATCTGATATTTTCAAATTAAAATAGAAAGCATGTCACTTCTTTGCTTCACATATAGTAGCGATAGGTCTCATGACTGGAATGTCGATATAGAGGGGTACTGCATGTTCAGAAAAAACAGGCAGGGTAAAGAGGGAAGTGGTGCTGCATTATGGAGCAAGAATATATACTCTTGTTCTGAGGTCCAGAAGGAGGTGGGAGGCAGACTAGTTGAGAGTCTCTGGGCAACGATAAAAGGGGTAATAAACAGAGGTGACATTATGGTAATGGAGTCTACCACAGATCACTAGATCAGGACGAAGAGGAGGAGGCAGCACATCTAGAACAAATTAGACATATCCAAAACACAAGACCTGATAATAACGGGTGACTAACAATATATTTGTAAAAGCAGCAAAGAATCCTCCCTGATTGAACTACCTTATTATCTCTAGCTTGCCTGCATATATATACCTGCCCCTGGAAATTTCCACCACATGCATCTGACGAAGTGGATATTCACCCACGAAAGCTCATGGCTCCAAAACGTCTGTTAGTCTATAAGGTGCCACAGGATTCTTTGCTGCTTTTACAGATCCAGACTAACATGGCTACCCCTCTGATACTTAACAATATATTGATTATTTTGCAAAATCAACTTACCTAACTTACCTAACATAAGAAAAACAAAACAACAAAGCTGTCCATGATCCATTACTCATATTATGTTCTAAATTGCACCAATCCCATTTTCAGAAGGGTTTTCCTATTGTATAATTCAGTGCCTTCTCCTCTTTGGCTAAGGATGCACAATTCCTATTACAGCTGATTACTTGCCATTAAGTTGGGCAATCATGTGGATTGCTGCTTAAAACAACAATCTTCAGTGTTACATCCTATGCATGTATTATTTCAAGACAATGCATGTTGCAAGTATTGTGTACGCATTCTAACTGCTAATTTCTCATTTCTACTGATTTATTTCCTTGAAATCTCATCAGGGCTGTTGTCCTTTGTCATAATTTACCATTTTTACTATAATACATGCTTATCTTAAATGGAAGATGGTTCTTATTTACCCTAATTGGGTTTGAACTTAGCCAGGTGACTCTCTTGTTTTATCAAATGATGAGACAAAGTTTTGTTTCCATCAACTGGTAAGCAGTCCTTTTATCCATATTTGCACTGGGGTTATAAGATATCAGGGAGACGTTTGAGCACTATCTTGTCCTGAAGTGTTAAACTTTTCTCTTTTTCTTTCTTTCTTTTTTTAAAATTTATGGTCTAATTTTCTCTTTCATTGTTCTGAGCTAACCCTCTCGGTTCATGTCCAATCTGTGAAATTAGTAAGAAGCTTTGTTGATTTAAATCAACTAAATAATATAAAAATACAGGTATGTGATATCACCATCCAGGACCCAACACCAATACCTGCCTGCAGAGTTCAGAATTGAGGTAGCCCAGAGAATGAAGAATCCTTAAAGGGGCATGATCAGGTTTTAATTTCTTTTTTAAATGATCTAATTTCAAATAATTCAATGCCTGAAAAAACAGTCTTTAAGAACAAAGTCTGTTGATACTACTTGAAGTGTTTTATTCAAGGTTTCCTGCTCTCTGGGTATTAATTTGAAGAGCTTTTTGGGAAGGCCAATTGCCAAAGTGACACAGGCTGGCCAAGAAATGTTTTCCCATCCTGCAAGAATTTTTGAGATATTAAAAAAAAAACAAAAAACCATTCCCATCCTCAACTGGAACAAGGTAGAAATCTGAAATTTTCATGAATCAACTAACCAAAAAAAAAATTCAATTTGGGTCAATCAAAATGTTTTATTTAAATAATTATGAAATGCTGTTTCAATTTCAACCTTTTCTTTTTAAAAATTTTAGTATAAATTAACTTAAATTTCAAAACAAGCCATACTGAACTGAAAAAACAAAATTTTTCACTTAGAAAATGTCAAAATGGGAGGTTTGGACTATTCTGAAATTTGTTGAAACTGACCGTTCCCCACAAACAGTTAAGGTTTGATGGAGTGCCGTTTTCAGTGAAAAAAAGCATTTGAAAAATTCTTGAGCAACTCTAAGAATGACTAATGCATCCCCAGGTTTACCCCTCATTCTCCCTCTCTGTATAAGTGCTGTCTCTGAATTTCACTTCCCTCTCATGCTGTTTGAGACAGTAGCACATTTAAAAACCTCTCCTCCTCCTCCTTCTGCTCTGCATAATTTAACCTTGAAAATTACACGATAACTTCACCCAGAAAAGGAGAAAGGGGAAGAAAATTCCTGAATTAACTGGAAAAAATGCTCTCTCTTCCAAACCAGAGACGCACCCAGAACATTCACCCAAGATGACATGGTCAGAATGGAGTCAGTTCAGGAATTTCAAATGTCTAACACAAAGTCATAATTTCTCTGTTAACAAAACCTAAAAAAAGCCTTTTAGAAATAAAAGTTAGACCAATAAATTTTCAGTGTCAGCAACGTGAATTTTCTCAAGTTTACATTCCTTGTTACTGCTGTTTAATTCATAAAAACTGCAGTTCAGTTGCTGTCAGGGGACAGTTGGGAGTGTCACAGCTAATCTCAGAGACTGGTTGTTTTTCTACTGTTAGAGCTGCTCTCTGCAACTTGATTCAATGCATCTCTTTGTGACATCACAAAAAAAAAATTTCCAACAAGAAACAGCAACAAGGAAAAAACACCAAGTGGGTTCTGTTTTATTGAAGTCAGTGAATTAAATTATAATCACCATAACTTTCCAACTCCGTTAATGATGTAGGGAATAAAGACATGGATGAAATCCTGGCTCTACTAAAGTCAATGACAATACAATTGATTTCAGAACTTCAACCAATGCATTCAAATGAGTCAAGAGTACTATAAAAGCTTTCAAAGCTTCTAAAGAGCTTTTCATTTTGCTGCACATAGAAGACTAACCTCTACAGGTGTCACAAAAGACAAAAAGACAGACAGTTCTTAATTTACTATATGAACTTAAGCCTGCCCTAACAAAAAATAATTTTTCTTCATTTCTGTTTAAAAGTTGATACAGCAAAATATGAAACTTTGAAAATCAATGGTTTGAGGATATTTTTCCTTGCATGCCTACAATTTATTTGGCAACTTCCCCCCCAAACAGGCTGATTTAACTTTTTCTGAGGTCCAAAGTGATGTCGGCAGCCCCAGAATACCAGAGAAAAATGTACCTTTGTCTTGCCCCTCATTTTTTGCTGCAAGTGGAGCTCAACTGCACCTATAAATTGGGCTCTGTCTCCTTAAAGTTCTCTATCCAAGAGAAACAGTGTTGGTAAGTGCAGTGTTACCCATCTGGAAGTTCCTCCATTAGGTGTTTTCTGAACACTATTAATGAGCCACTGCCATTAAAAAACACCAATACAGATTTGTGGCTTTGAGGATGAAGTCCATTAGATACCAGTAGCTTCCAAGGAAGCTGATTCTAACATAGTTGCAGCTGGGAAACAGGAATAAAAAGTCCTGGCACATCTAACGTCACCGGCACTTGAACAAAGGGTATAAATGGCAATTATGTTTACAAATATTTATTTGCTGTACAACATGCCAGTTTTTATATATATGAAAAGTCGACCTTTGAGAAATAAAAGTTCTTTGTTCCAATAGCTTAACATGTGGCTTTCTTGCTCATGAAACTTGCAAATATCTCACTCATACAAGAAGTCTCCAGTGATTGTTTTTTGTTTCTTCTCCAATAATTTAACCGGAGTGGTCATGCCTCCATAAAACTGACTGTGCATTACAAACTGTACTGTGTACCTCAAAGTCACACAACTGTAGGTAAGAAATTAATGAGGCATCAACTATGTTAGGACCACCAAAGTGCAGATTAGTTCTGCAAAGAGGTGGATTCAGTGGTATACTGGACCAGTGATATCATGCAGGAGAGCATATCAGACAGATCACTTAGAAGATGCAGTCAACAGAAAAAAGATACCAATACAGAAACTTGTGTCTTATTAGCCTTCAGTGACAAAAAAAGCATCACTCTCATACAATACCTCTCTTTCTTTTGCAACTCCAAAGCACTTGTTGATTTCCTTGAGGGCCTGACACTTTGTAGAGGAGGAGGTTTAGTGATAGGGGTGATGAGAAGGGCATCCAAGAGCGAACGATAGACATTAGGATCGGAGAGTCTAGCAAGCATTTAGAAGACCTGGTAAATACACTAGCTATCCACACAAAGATGAAAACTGACAGAAACTACTAAAAACATGTGAGATCTGAGCTTCCCAACAGTTTCCATAAGAGTGCGACAAGAATTATAACTGGAAAGTGATCACTCCCTCCCTTGAGAAACTTATTGAGAAACCACTTCAGTGTCTGCAAAATCATTTAATAACTGAAAACATAATAAATGTTTAGATAGTCAGAAAATGTCCCAGTATAGCCTGTGGCATCTAAGGATCTAAAAGCTATTGACAAATATCAATTTATCTTCAACCACCATGCAAGGCAAGGGGTTATTAATTTATCCAGGAAGAAAATGGGAATCATCAGACTCAGAAAAGTTAAAGTTATTGTCCCAGACTTAGCCAATAGCAGAGCTGGGAGTAGAACATAGGAGCCTTGGCTCTATTCTAACCCCATGTACATACTGCTAAGGTGAAAGTTAACCATTTCTGATTTTACATCTCTCCCAATTAACTCCTGTATGAGCATGAGCTTTTTGAAACAGATTGATAAAAATTAAAAAGGCTCCATTTTACAGCTGATTTCTACCTGGCCCGTACAGCAACAGCAGCAGACACGGCAGCGGCAGCACTGCTCATAACTTTTGAGCTCTGCCTGGAAGGAGAAGGAACAGGAATGGGAGAAAACTTTGGCAGATCTTCCAATGGATTTTCAGGCAGCACTTTTCTAGTGTAGAAGCTTTCATGGAAAAGAGGAGAAAACAGAGAAAGGAAAGATCTCAGCCAAGAAATAGTAGAAGCAGCTTGAAAAAAAATCACTGAAAACTGTGCCATCATTAAGGTGCCATTTCAACACATAAGTTGGTGGAAAGACTTCTCTGTTAACCCTTAAACATTAATATGGAAAAAATTATTTTTCTTATGAACAACACTCTTAAATGATCAATACAGCTTTCAGTAAAAAAAAAAAAAATCTAATTAGGTACAACAATTCACAACCTTGGGCCCTTAGCCTACAACTAACTCAGTGTGGGTGCAGGGGTCCACTCACACACAGCATGTTGTAGGATCAAGGTTTTCGATTCTCTGTTTAGTTCTTCATGAGAGCATCAAAATTAATTTGAAAGTTATTCTGCTGATCGCCTTAAAGTCAGAATCAGCATATTATTATACCAAAAACATAATTTAAAAAAGACATTAAGGTACAAGAAGCAACTAGTGCACATCAGAAATTTTTTTTTAAATCAACATTTTCCAGATTTTCCTTCTATTCACCTCCCTCCATACCTCTGTCTCCACTTTTTCTTACCCTTCTTCCCACCAAATCACTGTCCCCAGGAGGGAGGAGAATAAAAAGAAAAGGAGGAGAGACAAAGATAAATATACTGAAAAATATTTTGAACAAAATAAAGTCCATTTAGAACCCTGGAAAACAACAACTTAATTTCCACACCATTTTTCAATCAGCTTCAGAAATAACTAAACAAAACACGTGAATGACAACAGCATTTTGCAGTGCAGCTTTGATTTAAATAGAGATATTGCCATGCTTTCACCTAACAGTCTGCTGTGTGCAGAGCATACATTTTACCATGCATGACTTAATGATCTATACTGAGAGCCTGAGATTTTAACAAAAGGACTTGTTTCAAAAGAAGGCACAAATAGAGAATGCCTGCCCCCCAAAATATCGAGAGGGTAAAAGAACATTCTATTCACATCTAGCATATTTTAGGCAACAATAGCAAGGAGTATGAAATGCAAATGAATATGACAAAATAAAACACTTGCCTTCCAGAAAAAAGTCAAGTATAGGGTTACTGTTACTGACTAATAGCAGTAAGCCTTACAAAAAGTTTCCTTGCTATAAATCTATTTAAAAATTGAACTGAATCACGGCTATTTAAAAAAAAAATCAACTTCCCCCAATTTTCCCCTTCACTGCATTTTTCAGGAGAAAAGCATTTCACCACTAGGTCAACATATCGTTTTGGTAAGGGACTAATTCCTTTATGGCACTTCATCATACATCCAAAACAGCATTTTGCTCCTAGAACTCCATGGTAGTGAATAACATGGCAATGCACATTTTACAGCATCACACCCTAAAATGAGATGAAACCACATTTTATATTATTTGTATTCCAATTTTAACATGGCCAAGATTTGTGTACCTGTCAGGAATAGGAAGCACCGAAGGTATGGATTCCACGAACTGGACTGCACAAGGTGGCTCCACTGGTGCAACTGTGAGCAAGGGTGGCTCAGAGGTCTGTGTAGCTACTGTGTGTTTATCAGATAGAGAACTTTCTTTACCGGCTTCATTTGTCATTAAGGTTGTTGGACCTGGAGCACTCAACTCTGCAGATTGAGTTATTTTCCTGGTTGACATTAATTTAACAAGTAGTAGTTATTATGAGACCAGATATGCAGAAGCACTGCAACTGGAATTCTTTATTTAATAAAAAGATAAACAATAGTTGCTATCTATTTCTAACAGGGGTTTTATTTGTGACAAGATGCTACTGGCACAGCATAGGGACTCTGCTGTATTATCTTCCGGATTAACAAAAAATGCAGCAAGAAAAATAGGACTAGCCACAAACTGCTTCCTCATGGTAGTAGCTTTTTTTCAAGGTTTAACTCTGACAACTTACAAACAGCCTCATTTAACAATGAAAGCAAAGTATGTTGGTTTTTTTTTAAATCATGATTCCAGCAATTTCTGATATACTTGAAACAGAACGGGTGACGTAAGAAACACTACCTAGTGTAAGTAGATGCCACTTTAGACACTGTGGCTACTTGACTACTGACACTTAAAACCTGAACAGCAGCAGGTGGATGAGGTGCACACTTAGGTAAGGCTCCCAAAGGATTGTCAAACAAGAGTTTTCTAAGGCAAAAGAAAGCAGAGATATAAGTAGCACGTTAAGCAGAGAAAATAAATATAAAAAACCCCACAGTATCACAGTGTATAGCCTCCAAAGAAAATAATTACTTTCATTACATACTAAAGGAACTATGGTGAGTTAACAGTAAAATATATACACGGCTGCTAGTATTTTGTTTGGATTAAATCTTTGGCAATCAGAAGCCTCCCACTGCCCTCCACCCCATTTACACATACCTTCCCATTTACATGAAGTTCTGAAATTTGATCAACATTTCTAAATTCACAGATTTTGGCAGGTGGGTGGGCACTTCATTTAATTTTCCCCTCATTTTTCAACCCAGGAGATGGCTCAACTAAAAATATAGAAAATTATACTGGTGCAGTCCCCTTCCAGCCTTTTTTTTTTTTTTAGGGGGGGGGGGAGTTGGGGGGACCAGCCCTAATGACAAACACAGGGATTTTGCCCTTTCCAGTTATTTTCTGGAGCTGCCCTTGAATACAGTTCCTACAGTCTCACTGATTTCACTGGGCTCTGTATGAGACTCTGAATGCAGGGAAATAGTCTGACATCACATGAGCTTGTCCTCCTTTGGGGAATTTTTCAATCACATTTGGATTTACACCCTCATTTCTTGTAGAACAGTTACTTGATATTCTTTTTTCTTTGTTGTTGGCTAGAAAAGGGATTACTTTAACACTAGCTGACACTTTTCCAATAAAAACCTAAACATTACACTTATTTCAGAACATACTATTAGCTGCCTTTTAATCAGCAACAGCACGTCAAGATTTGACTATTCATATTTAGCACCATATAGTAAAGGATAATATATAAATCTGTGATATAGTAAGAATACCTAATTCAAAGTATTTCTTATACCGTCTGAAAAGTAAAGACTAACATTCCAAATCAACCACTTGGCATACATATTACTTTGGTGTTATGTATCTTCCCTCATTTTAATGGGAACATTCACACTGACAACACACCTTCCTTAAAGTTTTTTTTAGTCCACCCAAAACCACATTTGTGATACTATTAAGACATGACAACTTTTCACAGATGTAACTGAACAACCTAAAGACTCTTGTTGCCACTGACCTGCTTCATATTATGTCTGTCTATTTCAAGATATCTGGGACACTTTTTTTTTCTGGAGGCTAAGGTTGCCTGGGAAACTATTGAATGAGTGATCCTTGAAGGAGTGAATGGGTAAATCCATAAAAGTAATTTCTAAATTAGTTATAAACACAAACATTTGGAAGCGTAAGGAATGCCCACATTTTAATACAACAATTTTATATGGGGAAAATAAATGACAGACCAAACAAGCTATAGCAGTTGGGTATATTGCCTCATGACTAATTTGCACTTTAATTACAGGAATGAATAGACAATTATAATAATTTTACTTTACATTGTGAAATCTGCCAAACAGGCAGTAAGCCTGGCTTTCATTCAGTAATAAGTTCCAGCTTCTTCATGAGCTGTAATGGCAATCAAACTCTCTCTCCTCTTCTTGGGTTCAGAAGTGGATGACACAAGTGACTGATTTCAGCCAAGGAAAGAATCAGACCACCAGGAAAATGAAGATCTACACTAGCTCAGTAACAATAAATGCAGGACATAAATGATGAGATTAAGTCTACTGACCCTTGGATAGCCTTTTTCTGCATTGCTAAATATGACAGCTTTCATAGCAGTTACTCATTAATTTCAGATGGTCATGGTTCTGAAAATAGGGCTTTTTTGGAGATCAATTTAAGAAGTATACTACTTAAAGTGTGTTTGAGACAACAGCCTTTCACTGCTTAAAAACATAAGAACGGCCATACTGGGTCAGACCAAAGGTCCATCCAGCCCAGTATCCTGTCTGCCAACAGTGGCCAATGTCAGGTGCCCCAGAGAGACTGAACCTAACATGTAATGATCAAGTGATCTCTCTCTCCTGCCATCCATCTCCACCCTCTGATAAACAGAGGCTAGAGACACCATTCCTTACCCATCCTGGCTAATAGCCATTAATGGACTTAACCTCCATGAATTTATCCAGTTCTCTTTTAAACCCTATTATAGTCCCAGCCTTCACAACCTCCTCAGGCACAGGTTGACTATGAAAAGCTTAATGAAAACAATGAGCTCGGTTCATAGAACATCATTAGCAGCCAATTATTTTCAAATGTCTTTACTACTACAAACTACAACACATGCGCAAGCACACACCCTGCCCTCCACAAAACTGCTCAGGTTAGGAACTGTCTACGTGTTCTGGATTACTTTTCTTTGTATGTGTGAGGTAATACATGAATTTACCAACAAAGAGGTACTTTCTTTTGTGTAAGAGGGATTTTTTTCCAGACTTGAGTGAATTCAGTGCTAAGAGATTAAGATCAGATTTCAGCCTGACACACTCTAGTCTCCTCAGAATGCATGCCCATGACTCCCCCTATTAAGAACAGGAATCACACACGCATCAGCTAAATTACTTTCCCTTCCCTACATTCACAACACTTGCCCGCACTACAAGCTTACCCCGAGAGTGAGTATATACACCTCACCCCTCTACCTTTCTGGAGCAGATACTGCTATTCTTGCAATAGTGTACCAAACTGTCCGTTTTGCAATATGCACACACATTGGGGGCCCAGGTCCTAGTCCACCATTTCAGATGTTATCGATACGGGAATTTCTTCCAGATCAACCTAGTGCAGTAACAATTAGGTGGGGATGGATATTAGTTTCCCCTTATTTAAGTATGCACTTACTAAATATGTTATTTCAAATAAGTTAGCTGTGGCATCAGAAGGAAAAATTAATAAGTAAGAGCTCAAGTGAGCTACTGCATTGTTCATTATGATGTTCCAGATGTGCCTGTGGTGAGGGGCAGTGGCCATCTCTCTGCTTGTACAATATCTATCATAACAGGGTGACGATCCCCACCAGGTTCTCAGAGCACTACACTGACTGAAATATTGAATCAAAAATATAAGTTCTTCTAAGTGTCATTACTGTTAACACTTACCATAATCCTCCTCCTCCTCTGACCTCACTAAGGCAAAATACTGTTTTACTAACTTACGTCAGGGGAGACATTGAAACAAGGATTACTCTGCTTTACAAGAGAACTGCTAAAAACTTAACAAGAGGGAAGGACAGTTTTATCTACATTATCCTAAGATAAAGCCATCTTAGTATGTGCCAGAAATGAACATGAAAGCTACCCCGAAACTCATCTCGCTACATGTTTGGAGATGGTCCAACTTGTGAAAACAGTCTGATGGACCTTTTGGCTTGACTGGAGGGAAGAGAGACAGACACTAACAATTCTTTCACTACTTTGTCTAAATCTTTCAGAATAAAATAATCCATTTCAAAGGGTAGTCATACTATGATTTTAAAACTTGTGAGTGTGTCAGTATACCACAAATAATGGTAAAAGCAAAGTTTATTTATTTTGATCTTACAGAAGTGCTACGAGGGCAACCTGCCATATGCACTAAATCAGGGATGGGCAAACATTTTGGGCCAAGGGCCACAACTGGGTGGAGAAATTGTATGCAAGGCCTGGGCAGGGGGTTGGGGTGCAGGAGAGAGTGTGGGGTGTTGTAGGGGACTCAGGGCAGGGGGTTGGGGTGAAGGAGGGGTGTGGAATGCAGGAAGGGGCTCAGGGCAGGGGCTTGGGGTGCACAGACATGCAGGAGGCTCAGGAGCAGGATGTACGAGGGGGCTCAGGGCAGGAGTTGGGGTGCAGGCAGGGTGTGAGGTGCAGACAGGGGGCTTAGGGCAGGGAATTGGGGGGCGAGCTGCAGGCGGGGTTTGGGCTCTGGTGTGGCATCGCTTACCTAAAATGGCTCCGGGATGGTAGCGGTACGCACTGGGGCCAGGGCAGGCTCCCAGCATGCCTGCCCTGGCCCTACGCTGCGCTGCTCCAGGAAGCGCTGCGGCCCCTGAGGGAGTGGAGGGCTCCGCGTGCGCTGCCCTTGCTATGCCTCCAGGTACCTCCTCAGGCCGCTGCTGTTTAATGTATAGCTGGGAAGTTAATTTTGTTTCCTTGAGTCCTAGATGGGTGGGTCTTCCGATCCCAACATGGAATATGTATACCGAGGGAATGTGGTTCTGTTTTCTGCAATTGATCTCACATATATGATAGGGCCTATGCCAGGGAAGGGCTTGTTTTCAAGTGAGTCTATTAGTAGGCAGAACTGCAATATAGTAAACTTAGGCACGTTGATAGCATACAAGAAGGGACTCCAGTTTTCTTTTGGTGGACACTCATCCATGGATCGTACTTAGAAATAGTTCATTACAACTGAAATACAGTATTTGCAATAGCAATCTGCTGAAGTGTTTGTATCTCAACAGGTCTCAAGATACTATTAATTCAGTGGTGCGTAAGAATTTCTTAAAAATAATTATTTTTGCTGCTTTTTTCCTTATTTGGTATAAAACTCTCAACAGTGTCACAAAATGTACAGTTAGAGTTTTTATCTCTTGTGACTCCCTCTCTCTCACCATTCTGATAGACCGTTTTAGTCCTATGCTGCTGCACCTGTTCTAACCAGCACCCATTTCCACAGTGAAGAGGAACCTCAATAGCCCAACTAAGCTGAGATTACCACTCAGTGACCGAGTCCTCATGTCTGTGGCCTAAGGGGAATGCTGTCACCATCTGCTCTTGACAACTATTCACATACCAGCACCTAAAGAGCAACTTCCTTATGTGGTCCCCGTGGGTCACTATGGTTTACAGTCAGCCTAGACGATATCAAGGAAAGGGAGTTTATTTGATTGGTGGGCTGATCTTCTGGTCTTATCGCCTTAAACTTGGCTAGTACATGTGAATGGAGGGGAAACTGTCCAAAGCTCAACTCTTTGTGTTGGCTTCTTGGTAGGAGGAAAATTCTACAGGTGTGGGCTGAGGCAATACTATCTTTGTCTGTTATTCAGGGTATACGCTCACCTTTTGTCAGAATGGCTCTCAGCTTAAAGGTGTAATTAGATCAGTCATTGTTCCTGGATTCTCTGACAGCTGCTAGGGATGGCAACATCTATGTCAGCAGGCCTGGAAGCTACAAACCTGCTCCAATACAGTAACTCCTCACTTAAACTCGTCCCCATTAACGTTGTTCCGTTGCTGATCAATTAGAGAACATGCTCATTTAAAGTTGTGTAATGCTCCCTTCTAACATTGTTTGGCAGCCGCCTGCTTTGTCCACTGCTTGCAGAAACAGCAGCCCGTTGCAGCTAACTGGTGGGGGCTTGGAACCAGGGTGGACCTGCAGCCCCTTTATCAGCTCCCCCTAAATTCCCTGTGCAGCAGCTGCCCAGCAGACTAGCAACTGCAGCTGTCCCTCCCCTCATTGCCATGTGCTGCTCCTGCCCTCTGCCTTGGAGCTGCTCCAAGACTCCTGCTTGCTGTGTGGAGGACAAGGAAGGAAGAGGGGGGCTAATGTCAGGGTGTCCCTCTCCCGCCTGCTCCTGCACCCCGCTTACCCCATCTTCCATAGAGCAGGGGAGACAGACCAGGGCTCAGGACGGAGGGAGCTTGTAGCAGCTGTCGTCTCAGCAAGCTGATCTAATTAACAAGGCAATGTACTTAAAAGGGGAAATGCGCATATCTCCCTCCATTCCTGCTGCTTTGTAGAGTGAGAGATAACCCTTGAGAGATCAGTCAATTCCTAGTTCATCATTTAGCAGTAAGGGAAATATCCCACCCTCTGACTCCTCCACCTCAACCAAGCTTCACAATCATCATCACTGTGTACGAGTATTAAATTGTTTGTTTAAAACTTATACTGTGCGTGCGTGTGCATATAATATAGTCTTTTGTCTGGTCAAAAAAATTTCCTTGGAAACTAACCCCCTCATTTACATTAATTCTTACAGGGAAATTGGATTTGCTTAACATCACTTCGCTTACAGTCACATTTTTCAGGAACATAACTACAGCATTAAGTGAGGAGTTACTGTACTGACCTCAAGAGAGTAACACCCATAGCTTCCCCAGGTAAAAGTCACTGTAATGGACTCGACACAGCATACTTGAAGAAGACCAGCCAGAAGTTTCATTTGGTGCAGAATGGGGTGGGCTTTCAGAGCACAGGTCTACGCTCAAATCTGTCTTGGCTTCCTCATCACTTCTAGGTCAAATTCATAGTGTCAGTAATTATCTCTAAAGATCTGATTGATGCAGTAACTGGTTTTAGAGAGTCTGTTTTGGAACTGGTAGAAACTGGCAGTTACATGTGTTGTCAGCTCCTAGGGTAAGACCAGTGCCAGGCAGAGGCTTCTCATTTGAGAGAGTCCTACCATTGGAATTTGGTTCCCCTCAGCCATCTGCTAGAGCCTGAGGTGGTGAGTGTCAGGGAGTGAAACAAAGCCTGTTATTACCATATAACAACGGGCATGTTTTTCTGTTTATTGCCTTTATTTTTTAGTTAATTTTGATAAATTTGTATTCAAGCTATGTCCTCTATGAAAGCATAAAAAGATACATAGGGGATAATAGTGGAAGCTTAGGATTAATCATTTAGGAGAGGTTTATGTAATTTATGCATTTTAAAAAAATATGTAAATGCGCTGACACTAGGTAAATAAATAATATAAATAAAGGGCAGCAGCATCCTCCCTTCAAGAGCCTTGAGTCATAGCAGAGAACACAAAGAACCTATTTCTTTAAACAATGGCTGCCAAAAAATATTAAAACCACAAAAATGCTGCTCACGTGAACTGTTTGACAATGGTAGCTCTATGCTTGGATCAAGGTATTAATACAGAATGGTGCACTGTATTGATTTCAAAATAAAAATAGTGCTTCTATAGTGCTTTGCGTCAGTGAAGTCTCAGAGCTTCACTATCTTTTAAATATCATCATAGCACCCCCGTGAGACAGGTGCAAAAATCCCTATTTTAACAAATGAGGAACGGAGACAGCACTGGTATGTTTACACTGCATTTAAACACCTATTTCTGGCCTGAACCAGGTGGGGCTATAAAATGGCCATGTGGACATTTGGGCTTAGGCTGGATCAGGGACCCTACACAGATCTACACAGCCATTTTTAGCCCCACGAACCCGAGTCAGCTGACCTGGGCCAGCCACGGCTGTGCCACGGGCTTTCTATTCTAGTGTAAATGTACCTAGAGAGACTAAGTAACTCACTCAAGGTCACAGAGGAAATCTGTGGCAGAACAGAAAATTGAACCTAGGACTCCCAACTCCTACGTTACTATCCTAGCCACTGAATATTCCTTCCTCTCTAAAAGATGAAAAAGGGCAACAACAGATCAAAGTACACACCTTAATCATACTGCACCTACAATGACTGCTTCTGCCATTAGTACACTGGCCAGCTACTGGTTTGATCTAACTACAGTCTATACACTTAGGGGGATGAGTAATAACAAATTTCCATTCATGTCAGAAAAGCTGTCATGCCAAAGACGGTGTGGAGGAATCTCAGGATGTTTGCACTCAGTATCCTTCATATTTTAACGCAGGGCCAATATTATGGCAAAACAAAACAAGAATTAAAACAAATTGAGGATAATTTCCACAACGACCATAATATACTCTTTCACTCAAGAACACAGAAGCGGTTTATGAACCAATAAATCCCATGCATAGGTGTTGCACCTATTTTACACGTGGCTAAATTGAAGCCGATAACTTAAGTGACTTGCCCAGGTTACGTAGTGAACAACCAACAAAAGCCACTTATTTCAGTAAAACATTTGACAACAACATTATGGCATATATGGTACAGGAACAGCAGTTAAATGGACATATTAGAGACAGAAGCACAAGTAATAAAAGACATGTTTAATGGCTGCTAACTCTTGTAAACTGATTGTGAAAAGGATGGCATGAGCAAGTCAGTTAATGGGGTGTTTGGGTTTTTTGTTTTTTTTTTAAACTAAGGGAGGTGAAATCTGCTGTGTTAACGTGAGACCAACAGATTCCATGAGATGAGCTTCCTAAGACAGAAGTTATTACAATTCAAAAGTAAGTCTTATAAGACTCATCCAAAAATATTTCATATTAGTTTATTTTAGAGGTAAACGTAACCATCAACTCCCAGGCACATTGTAACAACCAACAACCAACGACAAAAGCCACGATTTTCAAAACAAGCTGAAGAACAGAGACCCCATTCCCTGTTGAAATCTAAAGCTGAAAGGCCTGTATGAGGTCATACTTGATGACCTAAAGTTTAGGCTTTGGAAGAAGACCACGAGAATAATCAGGCTCCAAAGGCAAGACCCCTCTATAATTAATTCCCTACCACTTGCAACAGAGTAGTCCAACTTCTAGAGAGGCTCTGGGTCAAGAGGAGTTATACTTAAGGCTGTGTCAACTGTAGAACTGTCCAAGAACAGGGTCCATTTTTATCCTTTTGATTAGCTTTTGCATCAATCTGTCCATACCGTACACATAACTAAAATAATCCAATTGACTAAATTTAGGATAATGTACAAAAAATGATAGGCTTTGTTTGGTGTTTGTTTTCTCTTCCAGACACAGAGGCCCCCCCCCCCGCCCCCCACTATTAGCTTATGAAATTCAGTACATCAGTGTAGCTTATTCACGTTAAATAACATTTTATAATTTTTTATTTTCTCTTTCTAAACCCACAGATGACCCCCAAAAAAGAGTCTACAGTCTGCCAAGAAAACATGGTCTAAATAGTGCCAATTAAGGTATCCAAGGTCAGTGACTGGAAGTTTGCCATCTCTCATTTCATCACCACATAGTATAACATTCCTTTAAGAACACACCATATTTTTTCAATATATTTAATATGGTTTTGCCTCAGTGGGAAATACATTAGAATTAACTCTCAACCTATACATTAACACTTCATTGTTATCAATTAGAGCAGGTCATGGGAAGGGTCACCCGCTGACAAAGTTGATTTTTCTGAACTGTTTTACTACATAGTAAGTTATTTCTTATTCTAACTAGTATCTGTCAAGTGTTCATGGGCCAGATCAATATTTTTCTGCTCCTCTTCCCTCTCCTCCTGCCATGCTCAGAAAACTGGTGATGTTCAATTTAAATGGGTGACAGTCAAATCCCCCCAAGATAGAGAAACATGGCTAGTATAGATTTTCCTGTTACAATTAGGAAGAGTACCACTGGAGAATCATTTACCTCCCATGGGGTGAACTTGAGACATGTCCGGGAAGTCTGGGAGAAGGAACACTGACAGCTGAAGACGTGACTAACGGTGAAATGTCTGAAGTAGATTCTGGTCTGGTGAACAGTTTGTATTTCATTCAAGGTAACAAAATCAAATCAACACAAACAAGATGTTTAATCTACATTTAAGTGGCATAATAAAAATATGTTAAAATGTGAACAAAAATATCAATATCTTGAATGGGAATCAGGGTTAAAGTGAAAATCAGAGCTGAGATGAGGCACAATTTGTGTGCGACTTTTCTTGACTTTGGTGAAGACTGAAATGTGTATTGTTGCTTGTAAAATCAGTAGATGGCCAATTATATTTACAGAGATGAGACATACGTATTTAATGTCACTCTGCACAGTCTGATGGGAAAAAAACCAGTAAATACTAAAAAGGAGATTCTCAGAAGTTCTAATTTGGGCTTCCTCTTCATGTTTTATACCCTTTCATTGTGATTTCTTCATTTTAGAAAACAAGCAGGGTAAGACATTTGCTTTGTGCTGCCACTCTGTCACTTACTTTGGGTGCTACAGGAATTGAGCAGAGTGGGGTTGGACCTTGAAGTATAATTCTTAGCATTTTCTCCATATTATGCCACCTGCCCAGACATGACTGAAGTAACTGCAAATGTGACATTTAATGCAACCAAGGTCTTTTGAAGAGAAATGCACATCACATTTCTAACTACAATGTCATTTTGTGACAAACAGTAAGTAGGAGTTAAAAGGTGAGCGTGTTAACATACATCACCACATTTGTCTTCCACAAATTTTGAGCAAGTAAAGCTACCTACGTGAGGATGTATTCTTTACTTTTAGTATCATGCAGTTTTAAATATCTTAACAGGTTTCCAGTCTTAAGTGATATCAGTGTATCTAATGGACCTAGCAATGACTGAGAAGCAGACCTCATAGCTGGTAATGGTGTTGATGGAGGTTCTGATGCAGGTGTCATATCGACGGTCTGAGTAGCTACTGAATGTTTATTTAGATCGAAAGAGGAATTCTGGGCTTCTATTCCATTAGGTGGATCTGCAGACATGCTTTACAGAGAATGATAAAAAAAAAAAAAAATCACATGGACAGTGTTGGAATAAATGTGTGAAAATTTAGAACTGACCAAAAGGGAGATCACTATTTCACTATGCCTAGGGATTTACTAATCTAAAAAACTAGAAAAATCTCTACACAAACCTGCTCAATATCACTAACAAGTCAAACAGTAGCCAACTCAAAATATTTAATGGATTTGTGAGTAGCATGATAATAAAGTTCTATTTTAACTTTAGATTTCAGGCAAATAGACCAACCAAAAACAGTGGTACAAGGAGCGATTGATGGTTTGAATATATTACATTTATAAAAATAACACTGAAAAAACATGCACCAGTGTTCACTCAGTATTTCATTAATGTCCAAAATTGTGTTCCTCAGCACTCAAGACATCCAGAATATACTTGAAAATGGGAAAATTACTTTATTACTAAATGACAAGATGTAACCCAACAAAATCATTGAATGCTTCCATGGAAATAAAATTTAAGTGTTATTTGTGTATTCTACTGTAGGTAAAACTTTCCATGATCACTGTTACTCCTTCCAAAAGAAAACGCATTTTTATCTACCTAGCTACATACAGGGATGGATGAAACTCAAAATATTTGGAAGTTTGCTTTAGAGAAAGTTTCAAAAGCTTGGACATTTATCTGGAGTTTATTCACAACTCTTGAAATTCTTCACCCTTCTTTGATTACATCCCCTTTGCCCAGGCCTGTTAATTTTAGGCCTACCCCCACAATAGATGCAGTCAGTTCTTTTATTAAAAAAATAAATAAATCAGGACACTAAGTATTTTCCCATATCACAGGAACAAAATGCATTCTGAGGCCTGATTTGAATGAAGCAGTTAGCTAAATACAGATCATCATATGGACATATGACTGAAAGCTAGTCTGTCTTTTTGAAGGTTAAATGTACACTTGGAATCAGAGTGGGCATTAAGGTGCGTTACTCACATTTTAAAATAAAAGAAGTCTAATGTTTCGCCCAACAGTTTTTACTTATTTCAAATTTTTTTTTGATTAAGAAATGATGAAACTACGATGTCATAAGTGTGGTTGGGGGGAAGAGACATCTGGTTATGGAACATGTATCATGACATTCAAGTCTGTAAGCAAAATATCTTTAGATACATTTGATGAGAGAATGATCTTTGGTTTGTCAGAGAAGGTGTTGTCCCTTTAAGGACTAGAAAGCCAGAGAGTAACTACATGGAGGCAGCTCCAAACCTGGACAGCATGTGGATACTGACCCATTCTCAACCAACCCCTCAGTTGACCTGAGGAGAAGCGGACTATTTATGTCCACATCTGTACAGTAGAGGCCCTCTTTTCCACCTGGACTAGGCTGAACACTCTTCCACCTGTTGAAACTGGAGGGGGAGGGAGGGAGAAGAGGCACAGCTGGTGAGGAATTTTCCTCTCACCCCCAGGATTGGCCAAGGTGAAGTCATTTTTTTCACCTTCCCCAAGGCAAGCTGGAGGCTTTGGGGGGGAGGAAGGGGAGAGTAAAGGGGGTGAGGCTATGGTGTTGCAACTCATTATATAGGTGGGGCGGATTCCCAGTGAAGGTACTCCATAGGGAACAAATATGGTGATCAGGTAAAATGGATTGGGAAAGGATTTAATAAGGTATTCTGTATAGGAGTGGAAACAGGGGTGGTTAGGGGCTCCTATGACTGTTATGGCAAGGAATCAAGCACCTCTCCCATGACCCCCTGTTAAACCTCATCTGAGATGGGATGGACGTGGTGAGGTCCCAGCAGCGTGGTGACTCACAGGAAACTTCTGGGTATATGTAAAGGACTATGGAACTATATGCACTGTACAGTTTTACCTACCAGGCATTCCCAGACATTTAGGAATAAAGTTGCAGCCTATCCAGTGTCTCCTTTCCTTTTTCTGGCATAGCCACACAATGAGGTAGAGAGAAGAGTAAATACACTGAAAACATTGCTACAGAGCATTTAGATGAGTAGACTGTGGACTGTTGCTATTCAAGATCAATGGAAATCAAACTGATCACAGGGACAGCGCACAGGTTCTGACTAACCTGTTCATCCACTGAGCAATTGGGTGCTTACTTTTAATTAAGATGAGCTCTTCTGGCTCCCTTGTTCCTATTGCTGAGTAACTATGGCAACACTTTTGAACAGATAGTGGGAGAATGTGAAAATAGGAGTGAGACTTTGCTGGCTAGTGAAGGTGGAACAGACTAAATGGAGGCAAGAATGAAAACAGATGGTTTTAAGAAAAACATTAGAAGTATTTTTGAGAGATTGACTGGTAGTTTGCATAGTTGTAATTCTCATGTAGAAAGTCTGAAAAAAAGTGATGAAATACACCATTCACCTCTTTTTTCTAAGCCAACCAAGGTAAAATCAGTATTTTTTGTTTTTTGTTCCTGTATTGCCTCAATTTTTTTCAAATAAAAAGAAGAGAACAGAGACTTAAAACTACTAAGATAAAAACAGCCACCAGAGGGACATACAATATGGTTCTAATTTTGAAAAAATATGCAGCATTTTTGCTTATCTAGAAATTTGTTTAACAGCCCTGAACATATTTTTGCTACAGTAACTTGCTTTAATGAAGCGTCATCCAAATATTTATACAGTGGCATACCATAACATACTTCCAGGTGGCCAGTGATTTGTCAATCTAGTTTTCTGGGGAATTCTTATGCTTTGGGGAATTCTTCTTGAATCTGGATATACTTATCACTGGACACACCAAGAGGATATTTTTTAGACTCGTGCGCTTTGTATATTTATTTTCACTCACACTAAACAAATCTATGTTTTAGATTATTGCAAAATCCTTTTTTCCGTTTCTTATTGAAACAATTCATTCTATTAAGAGCTAAATGCTAGCAAGATACATAAAATGGCAAATTAAATATCAACAGGAAAATATTCTCATTTTATATGAACATTTCAAAATAATACATACTTTAAGGTCAAATAATATATTCACTCAAAGAATGCACTACAAAATTGGCCATAAGCAGTCATCTTATGACACTTATTTTTCACTGTGTTGAGTACAATCTGTAATAACTTTCCCTCCCTGCCATGCATAAAAAATTATTTAAACTGGCAAAACAACTTTAATACAATGTTTAAAATTCCTATATCTGAATACACATGTTCTAGTTCAAATCAATAATTATAGTGTGCTGTATGTGCATTTTACTAAAACTAAGCATATTATTCAAATTCACATGCAAACAGGTACTTGAAACAGAAGAGAAATTATAATTTGATAGAACTGCCAAGGCAGTTCATTTCCAATTGACAGATTTTTGTCTGCAGTGAAACTGTTATAGTGAAAGATTTTCTCTAAAGGTCATTATGTGGTTTTAATGTAAAACAAATCAAACCATTATTGGACATAACTATTTTTATGTTATCATCATGTACTGGATGAGAATGCTTCTGTAGTTCTATTTTTACTTTGATACAATTCCTTATATTGTGCACTCTTATGTTTCCACACAAGTGGCTGTTAGTGTTAAGACAACTTAGCAGTTACCTGGGGTCTCCATTTTCTGTTTGACTCTCCCTAAAGATAAGATGATAAACACAGTGAGCTATAGCATTGCTGAGCTGCAGGAATGTTTATTACGGCAAAGTAATGCTTCTGAAGAGGAAAGGCAAACTTCAGAATATTAGAATGTTTTTAGGATGTAACTTCTCTGCAATAATTGTTCAAAGGAAGGAATATTTTGATTAGAAAACCCTAGTTGATATACTCAAAATTTAAACGAAGTGCTATATAACTTATAATTCATTTCACTCCAAGATTAACCTTTTAGGTTTGGACTTTCCGTACTTCTATAGGTGTTGAAAGCTGACAATTTATTTAAATGAAAATGTTCTAGGCTCATGTCACATACTTCTATTTGGGGCAGCAAAAAAGATCAGTCACTTCATAGCTTGATGCAGGATCCCTTACAAATCAAAAAGATGTAATACAAAAATTATAAAAGGAGATTTGGGAAAAATCCCTTGCATTTATTGTACAAACATTGGTGGCTCTTGCACAGCTCGATTTGGTTTTATTGTCTCGTCTCTTGCTTCAGTAAAATTATAATACTAGAGATATAGCACTTCTGTGAGAGTTCTACATACAGAGTCAGAAGGCCTCAAAGAAAAACCAGACAAAACTAAGTTAAAAGCAGCTTTTATTAAAATACTCTTCAAACTTCAAAAAGTTTAAGTTAATGAGTGTGTCTACTATAATACATTATATTACAGGATAATAAGCATTACTATCATAAGGTACTGAAGCTTCTACAAAACACAAAAAACCCTAAGAGTTTCACCTTACAATAAATAATCATCACCGTCTATGACTTCATCTTATTTTCATTTGATGTTGCATGCTGAAGCTTACATGTACACAGCAACATTTCACTCCTTTTTTGTATAGTCTTTCCATGGTGTGGACAGGACACCTGTTTAACGGGCTCAGTATTTGTAATGCATTAAGATTTGCAATAGCAGCAAAACTCCTTTTGGCAGGGAAGCCATTTGACTTCTCCCTGTACCATTTTAAATCATTTACAACCCACTCTAAAATATTTCTGCTGAGCTTCTATTGAATTTAAATACAATTATCCTGGAAAGTACAAGAGTTTCAGTGTTTACAGGCCTCTTTTGTCAAGCATACTGTATACTAACCTTTTGCTCATCTTTCTAACAACCTACAAGAACTCAAACGCAGCAACACAAATGAATCCTCCTTGTCAAGAAAGAACCTCAATAGCCACCTCCTCTATCCACTTGAAGACAGTCACCTAAGTCACTTTGTGTTGATTATGTAAGTTTGTTAACTACTGATCAGCACAAAAACCACATTCATCTCATTCTTTACACATCAGTAGGAAATTGTTAGAAAAGTATTGAAAAAGCTAGAGTTTCTCTCAGAAGGCGGCTAATAAAATACTTCTTTTTTTGCGCAAAGCATTTGGAAAAGAGAAAAGGAAGAAAAGGTTTGTGTTTTGTTTTTGCAACTTGGGTAAATCACTGGACATTAAGGACACGTGCTGAGACGTCATGGTGCCAGTCACGTAATTTTGTATATTTTGGACCTAAGATCTGGATGGGAATCTTTTCCCTGTGGAAAGAAGTGATAGAAGAAACATAAGAAAGGAAAGAACTTTGCCTCACAATTCAATTCACACGAACTGAAAACATGCCATCTCCATGCACTACTTACAGGCCTATATACTTTTTCATCTGTCTTTTAAGGCCTGAATCAATGCCAAATGAAGTCAATACGAAGACCCCCACTGAATCAGGTACTGGACTGGGCCTTTAGCACCACTTTGAATAGCACAATATTGAATAGCATAATTCTTCAAGAGCAACAAAATAGCAGCTATCTGTTCAAATCTTAGAAAAAGTTAATCTAATCTATTACAAGCCAAAAATGCATGGCTAGATTCAAGACAAAACATTACATGCATCTGTTTACAAGCTACCACTAGACAGAGAACCAACTGTTACATTCACTGAAAAGTTCCAACTCCTGTACAAACCTTAATTTTCACAGTCTTATACTAAGCTCCTAAATAAAAGCCAATCACAGCACACAAAAATATTGATTTTACATGCTGATTCATTTACTAATACATTTATAACACACAATACTAACACAGAACGACATGTAAAAGTTTCTAGAACTTTACACCAATGCACCAAACTGCAATTTTACATTATCAGTTAAAAATAAGCCATGCAAAATATTGAATACTCAAAATATAGATCTCAGTTAAACAACAAATCAACTTACTTTGTTTTCTTTGTAGTCTCAGTTTCTGGTTCTTTCACTGCAATGAAATAAGAACTTTTATATTTCTAAATAATTACTTTGAAACAATTGAGTTCAGGTTGATCTTCCTCAAAAACAATGCCAATAAAATCTTTGCATCACACGATCATGTATTTCATACACGCCAAAGAAAAACTATTATATAATTTTTCAAGAGAGTTATTGCTACTATTTTTTCTATTTACCTCAACCTGTAAAGCCATAGGGCCAGATTTTTAAATGTATTCAGGTGTCTAAAGATGCAGACAGGTGTCTAGTGGGATTTCCAAAAGTGCCTAACTCCCATTAGAGTTCAATAAAAGGTAGGCACCTCCAGAAACCCCTACAGGTATCTGGCATCCTCTTTAGGCATCTTTACAAATCTGGCCCTTAGTAACATAAATCCAAACATACAGAAATTACAGGGAGATAATAATGCTCACTAATCATTTTAGAGTAACAAATTACAATTTCCCTATTATTCCACGTTAAGTTATGATTTTTAGATTTGGTATCTTTAGCTCTTGTAAGACAGAAGCAAATGCTATTCTACTAGAAATGCCGATTTTCAACAGAAAGAAAAACTCACTTCTAGCCCTGAAGCATCATAACGTACCAAAATTTAGACCCATTTGAGCTCTACGACAGACTACAGCTTCACTCCGGGCCTCACAAGCCAGTGTGATTTTGAGTGGAAATTTCTCCATTTGGTGGTGGTGGAGGACGGGCAGGAGGGACATTTTTCTGGCAAGCTGATTTAGAGGGAATATGTTAGTTGTTTTAAAAGGACTCTGTCAGCTTGGAATTTAGCCAGGTCAAAACAAGTTTCAGGCATTACACCTGCCCATAATCCCCTCTTTTGCTGTGTGGAGGGTTCACACAAAAAACAGGGTGACTGACTACTGAACTGATGATCCAGGGGAAGAAACATTACAAATTGGATTAGAGATCTTTGTTAGTTATTGTTTCAGCACCTTATAGCAAGTTCTACCAGGACAGAGGGTGCAAGTCCATTACAGCTACTTATCCTTATCTAATGCTGCAACACCAAACAATGACTCACTGTGTTCAGTGCCGGTGATTTGGGCAAGGATCCGAAAAGAACGCGATTGGGTAGTTCCTGTCCTTGGGTGCCAGTCTTCAGTATCTTCAATCAATCGTTTTTTGCTGGCATCACGATGAGTGGGTGTGTGGTAAAACTCTGTATAGGTATCCACAATGTGCTTCCTTGGTGGACTATTTCAACAAAGAATAGTTATAAGGGGAAAAATGTGAAATTTCACCAGGAAATTTTGTCACTGTCACAATGTCATTTAAGACTTCATCATGCACTACCAAGGTTTGTAAAAAGAGCTTCTGCATTTGGGTGCAGATGTGCTTTTGTAAACGTTACAACAACTACATACGAAGTGACATAAGCTCAGAGATAGAAACACAGATTCAAGTCTATTGCTTGCAAAACAATTCCATGAATTTAGTAATTTACGTCAGATTTACCATGAAACACTTACAATATTTTCTACAGTCACTATCAAAATATATCAAACAGCACAAATCGCTGTTAATACCATGTTACACACATTTTTAAACATTTACCGTTTAGGCGGGTTTTTCCTTATAATTGAAGGAATAAGCCAACAGAAGAACAGTGTTCCAGCGTGAACAGGAAGGAGAGAGGAAAAGAAAAATAAATAAAAGAAGTAAGAAAAGGGAAGTGAAAGATATGGGTAAGTCAAGTGATAAAGTGCAACAAGGACAACCACTAATGACATTGATATCCTGCTACAAAAAATGGGTTCTGTGCAATGTCCATGATTTTTTGTATGTGCATCTGCAACTAATTCCATATATATCCACAGGTAAGAAAAAAATAATCAAAATGTGGCTTCTTTTTTATAATGCCATCTCTGAAAAGTAGTATATGTAATGCTGGTGAAGTGTAATGGGCTAAACGGGCCTGGAGAATAAAGTCCTCTCTTTGTTCACAGAGCTAGAGCACACTGCCTGTTAGGTGTACCTTAGCTCTGCTCTGGAACATTTAGTGCTGCAGCTACAATGATGAAAAGATAAGAAATTCCATGCCTCCCAACTGAATTTATCAACCAGGCTGCCAATTGTGATGGTGGTTGTTGAGATGTGGATTGCTGTCCCACAGAAAGTATATTAGGGGTTTGTCTACACAGTGGAGTGTTGCACTCTATGGGGATATCACTTCTAAAGACTGATTTATTTTACATACATACATCCAGGGCCGGCCCTACCATTTAGGCAGCCTAGGCAATCGCCTAGGGTGCCAGAATAAATGGTGGGCGCCGTTTTACCGGAAGGGGCGGCAGGCGGCTCCGGTGGAGCTGCCGCAGTGGTGCCTGCAGAGGGTCCGTGCTCCGTGGCTCCAGTGGAGCTGCCGCAGTCGTGCCTGCGGGCGGATGGTCGGCTACTCGCGCGGCTCCAGTGAACATCCCGCAGGCACGACTGTGGCAGCTCCACCGGCCCCTCCGCAGGCACCACTGCGGTAGCTCCACCAGAGCCGCGGACCAGCGCGCGTGGCGGCGAAATTCCTGTCTGCCTAGGGCGCTCAAACCCCTAGCGCCGGTCCTGCATACATCAACAAACAGCTATCTGTTACAGAAATGCCTTGCATTATCAATCAGGGCTGGCATGGAAGTGGAACCCCTAAAGGTGTAGATGGAATTTTTCAAAGGCACAAAGGACAGTTAAGTGCCTGACTCCCATTAAAAGTCAATGGAATTACAATGTCAATCTCTTTTGTACCTTTGAAAGTTCCCCCATAATGTTCCATATGCTATTACCAGTCCCTGAGCTATCAGTCTCCCAGGGATATGGAGTTTTTAAAACTATACTTTCAGGAACTGTGGCAAATACATGGTGATGTTCATCATTTTGGAAAGTTCCAAAGGGGACTGATAACTATCCTTTTTAATAGTAACAGTTAATTTTTGTTTTTACATACTGTATAGGAGATGTATAATGCCAAATTAACTCCTTAGATATGGCATGGCAAAACTGCAAAAGTTGAAAAAACACTTCTGTTTGTATCAATGTACAGTAACTCCTCACTTAAAGTTGTCCCAGTTAACGTTGTTTCATTACTGATTAATTAGCGAACATACTCATTTAAAGTTGTGCAGTGCTCCACTCTTACATTGTTTGGCATCCTCCCTACGCCTCCACAGCACCTCCCACCCTCCAGCAGACCCTGTGGATCAGCACCTTCCCCTTCCTCCCCACAGCAATCAGCACTGTTCATGAGGCAGGGGGAGCCTGCGTGCCGAATTCTCATTTAGGAGGCAGGAGGGACATGGGAAGAGTGAGGATTCGGCACGCAGGCTCCCCACTCCCTCCCTCCCCAGTGCCGCAAGCCAGTTGATTGCCCCAGGCAGAAGGGAGGAGCAATGACCCCCTCCCCTGCCTCCTGCCCAGAGCAATCAGCTGGCTTGATGCATTTTGGAGGCAGGAGGGAGAAGCGAGGATCTGGCACACAGACTCCCCCTCCCTCTGCCTCCTGAACAATGCAAACCAGATGACTGCTGCAGGCAGGAGGTGGGGGGGAGCCTGCCTGCCAAGTCCTTGCTCCTCCCTCCTTCCTCCTAAACACTGCAAGCCAGCTGATTGCCCAGAGCAGGAGGGAGGAGCGAGGACTCAGAGTGCCTCCCCCCTCCCTACAGCAATCAGCAGGGGGGCAGGGGAGAAGTGAGGACACAGCGTGCAAAGTGAAGGAGTAGAAGATGGGGGGAGAAGAGGCAGGTCAAGGGTGAGGGCTTGGAAGAAAGGCTGGAGTGGATGGGCTGAGGGTTGAGTCCCCTACCCCCAGCACAGTCAGTGCCTGTGTTTGCAAGAACAGCAAGAGGAGCAGCCGGACAATCCATTCTCTTCCACTCTGATTGCACCACCTCAACCGAGCTTCATAATCAGCAGTGACAACTGTAGTATTAAATTGCTTGTTTAATATTGTTTAAAATGTACACAATGCCTTTTGTCTGGCCAAAAAAAAGTTCCCTGGAATCTAAATTCCCCTCCCACCCCACCCCCCCAAATTACATTAATTCTTACGGGAAAATTGGATTTGCTTAACATTGTTTCACTCACAGTTGCATTTTTCAGAAACATAACTACAACATTAAGTGAGGAGTTACTGTACTAAATTTGTTTCACATTAAAAAAAGCTGCAAAATATTGGATAAGAAGGCTATTTGTCACTAATTTGTCAAAAAAAATAAGAGGCCTATTAAATTCATTAGTCAGCAGCTAAGTTACAGCAGCAAGTATAGAATGATGTGAGAGGCATTAATATAAGACAAACGTTTAATAAAAAAGACAAATTAAATTAGTGATGTATTTATGCCTCCTCAAGGTTACTGAAGGAGAGGGGGTATGGTAACAAAAGAGACAATGGAATTTCCAGGATGACGGAGTACGGGTAAGAAATGCAGACAAAATGAAGTGATGCAACAAGAGAAAGTTGTTAGAGAGAATTAAACTGGAAAATGAAAGCTTATATGTAAAGAGGAGTGAATTTAACTGCAAAATGGAAATACAGAGAAACCATAATACATGCTAGTGAAATGCACATTAAGAAAGAACACAGGCAGCTAAATAGCCTTACATGTTTATTAAAAGCTGAATCATGAAAAATTTTTCTGCTAGGTTTTCCCCTTCATTGTCTTTGCTACAGATGAGATGCCTTCCCTTTTTAGAGCTTGAAGATCTTTATGGTAATTACTCAGGGAGGCACAAGATGGTGCCAGAGCCAAAGACAAAGACATCAATACAGGCAATTCAGCGATTAGCTCAGGCTAGCGTTTTGTATTTATTTGAAGACAGGTGAATGGGAAGGAAGAAATGTCATTTTTAAAATCTGAATAAAATCATCAGTTAATTTAAACACATGGAATCAAATATATCAACAGATTTTATATGTATTATATTTGTGTGTAGTCTATATATCATGCTTATTTAACTGTGTGATGCCCTTCACCCCCTAAACCAATCACTTCTCTAAAATGGAGTTAACCCTCACTACAGTAGCAAGTTATATTACCAATATCATTAGGTATATAGTAATAGCATTAAAAAAAAAATCTCATCAGTACACGCATGAACACCACACAAATATTTTAGGATGAAGAAATACTGCAATATTTAATATGATGAAAAGCAAAATCACACCATTTTCAGTGTAAACCAAAACAATTTACTCCATTAAAATGTGGTTATTTGAAAACATTAAATTGCTTTACAAAATATTAATTTTGCACACAATAAATCACACATGCTGGTTATTTCAACAACATAAGCCACCGTAATTCAACTCCAGTGCTGTTGATACTAACTTTGTCACTGTTGTTACCTGCAAAGGAAAAAAGTATTTAAAAGCATTATCTCAGTGATTTCCTTTCCCAATACTTCAAAGAAGCTTCCAAATTCAAGTTTTGGCAAAGCCTTGTATCTTCTAGGGTCAAGCTGAAATTTGATAGGAACCTATAAGAGAAAGTTTCAGGCCAACCCACGTGGAATTGAGTAAGAAGCTGAAGTACTCTTTCCTGTTTTAAGCAGCAGGCACATTCTCATGCGCGAGTTGGCAAGAAGGTCTTGGTAAAAGCAAAATTACATACAGCCACATGAAGCAAAAGAGCTCTCCCTTTAAGCCATGGCTAAGGAACAGAAAATTGACCTCTCTTCCCCATCCTACAGTGAAAGCAAAGCAAATCAGGAAGCAGACTATTTGGCAAGGCTGCAGTTTTGATGTTTAGTAAGGTTTTCACCAGGGTCAAATGTCATATTTTGAATCACTACACCACACCAATATTTCCACAAAAAGGGAAAGAGAGAGATGCTAAGTGATTTTATTCAAGGCTGCTGCTGAATGCCTACATAATAAAATGATGATTCAGCAGCATCATCCAGAAGAAGTTAGTATTATGGAGAAGTTCCAGATCTTGAGTTGTGCGAGTAACTGATTATTTGGTTTGCTTTGGTTTGACCTAAATTTTTTTTGGCTAATAAAAAAGTTGGAAAAAAAATTTTGGTTCAGCAAAACGTTTCGTTCTACCTAAAACTTAATGTCCCATTTTGATTTTGAGCTTTCTAAAGAAAAACTTTTGTAAAAAGAAAGGAAATCTCCTAAATGAAAAGGTAACTAAAAAAATAAACATTTCTTGGTTTTTTGAAATTTAAAACCGCAACAATTTAGTGAAATAGACATATTTGCAAAACATTTTGGTTGATGTAAAGATTTTTCGCTGAAAAAATGGTTTCGGCCAAAAAATTTGCACAGCTCTACCAGTTGTGTTGTCAGGTTGGTTCAATGAACTACAACTGACAAGTTTTAAACTATAGTTTGTAATTGAGGCAGAGATTTACACACTCTTGAAATGGTGGTGGGGAGTGGGGAGAAGCAATCAGTCCCTCATCTCTAGGTCTATCAATTCACCCAACCACAACTGGAGTGTCAGAGTTAAAAATTTGAACGCTTCTCATTCCTCTTGCTTGCCTCCTCCTTTTGCTCCAATTTTAATATTCTGTATTCTGTTTTTATATACACCCAGAGTAATATATTGTTTCAAAAATCTGAATCTACTATACAATAAGAAAATACCTACAAGACTCCATGTAGCCAACTCTGTTTTTAATTTTAATAAGAAACTGACTTTTTAACAATGGGCTAACTTGACTCTGATTTAAACACAATGAGCAGATTCAGCTTTCATTTACACCCATGTAAAAATCAGACATTGACCCCTTCACTTCAGTGAAATAACACCTGATTTATATGGACTTAAGTGTGAGCAGAACATTTCTTAACTATATTCTGCTCTTCAGTTACAACAGCAAAAAATTATCACTTGCTCACAGTTATTCCTGAAGTACACTACATGTAAAGAGTGTGATGTGCTACTATATGGGTTCTCAAACTGGGGGTCAGGACCCCTCAGGGGGTCGTGAGCCGTCAACCTCCACCTCAAATCCCGCTTTGCCTCCAGCATTTACAATGGTGTTAAATATATTAAAAAGTGTTTTTAATTTATAAGGGGGGTGGTGGCACTCAGGGACCTGCTATGTGAAAGGGGGTCACCAGTACAAAAGCTTGAGACACACAGTGCTACTGGCTAGGAAAGCCTTTTGTAAACAGACTGAATTACTCTAGTCTAAATATATCTGTAAAAACGACAGTGTAATTTCTCCCAGCATTTCCTCACCATTACACCTCTTTCACGCGTAAACAAATTCTTATACTAATAAGGGTTTGCTCAACATTTGAAACAAAAATATTTTGAGTACAGCCAAGTCCAACAAGCCTAGAGCTTTTTACTTGCCCAACAATACTGTACATCTACCAGATGCACCACACCCTTTTTTATTATAAAACAGACCTGCTGAACATGTGTATCGGAAGGGGTTTCGTCTCAGAGGATCCCATTACTTCAAACTTGCATCCTTCTGTTATTTCAACAATTAGCCAATAATTCAGGTTAAGCAAGGAAGCACTTTGCCTGCTAATTAGCATGGTGACTAAGCAGATGCAGATGTACATGCTTTTGTCATTTTCGTTTTAAGGCTTTAAGATTTTTACAGTTGTGCTTAATCAAGTTGTAGTCCAAGTATTCTATACTGTCGCCCTTTATTATAACAAAATACACTTTCACAACCTCACTGAATCTTTTCCAAGTTTCCATACTAGAATTTTCTGCTAAGATTGGCAGGAAGACAGGAATTTCTTCACTAGTCAGTTGACATTTTCTTCACATAGTATTGTTTTTTCACTGAATTTATTATGATGCATTTATGCTGCTCAAGCAGCCATCCTGTCTTGACTGCTCAAGTGCTAATTCTAGGCCTGCAGCACTACTTCCCTGCAAGAGAGCTGATTTTGATATCAGTCTGTGGCTTTTTTCAGTCCTAGTTACTATAGCTGAAAGCCAGCTCCCCGTATTATTCTTCCAAAAGCACCCTTCCTAGAAGTATATGGATGGTTCACCAGAGCACATTTAAGTCTCCTAGTATGGAATGAGTCTTCAGGACTTGCTGTTTTTTCCCTTTTTTAAAGCTGTGTGGAATAAAGCCATCATCTGTTTGAAAGAGTCTTAAAATTGCCATGACAACAGTGTGATATAAAATGCATAAGGCCTGCACTATATGAATGAACATGTGGAAGAAATTTGTTCTGAAATAAAAAAAGGAATATATATATTACTCAATTATATATTAGCTCAATTATTTGTTCTTGAAGTGGAATAATTGAAACCACAGTGCTGTACTTTAGTTCAGATACAGATGTTTCTCTCTTTATATGTTACTGCAAGAGGTGAAAGTAAGCAGGTCCAGTCTGGTATGTTGTACCAGCATGAGTCAGTACGCCGTGCCAGATTGAACTGGCTTCCGTGACAGTGATTTCAAGGGCACAGGGCTCCTACCGCTGCGGGGAGCCCCAGGCCTTTTAAACCCCGACCAGAGCTCTGGCAGCTGGGCTCCTGCAGTGATTTAAAGGGCCTGGAACTCCACGGCAGCTGGAGCCCCGGGCCCTTTAATTTGGCCCTGAGCCCAGGGGCTCCCAGTCACCGCTGCAGCTGGTAGCTCCAGGGTGATTTAAAGGTCCTGGGGCTCTGGAGCCCCAGGACTTTAAATCTTGAAAGGCCCTGCCTCTTCTGGTTGAGGCCATGCCTCTTCCAGTTGAGGCCACACCCCGGCTCAGGACTCTGGCATACCGGTAAATCCTTCAAGTTATTTTCACCACTGGTTACTGCTCATGTTCAGCACCAAATTCAAAGTGTAACAGAAGAGATTTGCATCAGGACTACATTTTTGTTATTGCTCTTCTGATGACCTCTGAATAAAAGTGGAATAATACTTATACTAGCTAGCTTTAAAAGTCTCTGGAAATGATACAAAACACTTCTTGAACTTCACAAATTAAGTTAAGGTTGCAAGAAAGTAAAATAAGTAAAATACATTAAAACTGTTTCTTCAAAATGTAGCTTTATGGCCTTGATTTAAAGATTTGCTGAGCATCAGCAATGCCAAAAACTATCCCGTTAGTGTCTTTCAAATGTTAAATCTCAGTAGACATATTAGTGAGCGTTTTAATTTTCAAAACACTAGAGTTTGCCTTTTTGACAATTCTGAACTGCTGAAAATATTCTAACACTTGAATTTTAGTGCTGGTTTTTTAGATTAGATGGACACACTTCTGCGTAACTGAACTTTCTAGGAAAGTTACATAAGAACCAACGAAAAACTAGATTCAGTTCAAATTTGATCTTCTCCCCATACCAACATTCTAATTTCCTGTATGTAGGAAATATAACCAGTTCTATATTTTGCCTTCTTTCCCAACCTCTAGATGAAATGCTGTAACTTGCACTATGTGGCCAGCCACTGTCAAGGTTAGTCTTCCTTAGTGTCCTATTCCTGGTTTTCCTCAATTCTAGATGGCCCTTCTTGACAAACTGCCTCGCATTTTTTGGGTGCCTGCTGCTTTCTTTACCATGCCGGGACTGAAAAATACACTACTGAGCTTGCAATAAAGTTCAAAACGCATCCAATGAATGATTGCAACTGCCTTTTCAACAAATCTCATATGGTTCAACTCTATAACAAAGATGATACTGCAGACACAAGAGACTTTTAGAAGATCTTCTAACAAGCTCACTTTATACCTAAAACCAGACCATTCACATTTATCTTTTTCACAGAGATGTTCTGTGAAAAGAACCCAACTCTTACAAGATGCGTTTTGTCCCCTTAAACACAGCCCAGTAAATTGTCTGGAAGAAAAGTCCCTCATAGCAAACAAAGTGCCCTGAAGCCACCTACCCATTTTGCTGTTTATTGTCAACCTGGCTCTCTTTGAATCCTCTTCTTTGTCCTTCTGCCACATCCTGGGCATTGTTGTTGGAATACGTGTTCAGGGTTGTATTGTATGTGTTGGGCTGCCATGGGACATTAACTGCAGTTTTAGCAGCATTCAATGCAGGTGAACGCTGGTCAGTACTGGATTTGGCATTAACATGCAGTCCAGATGCAGTGAATGGGGGAGGCGTGACAGTGGCCAATGGTGGAGGGGAAGAAGCACATGATGGAACAGTTGCATGGGCTGGGGTGAAGGCAGATGACGGTGATGGAATGGAAGTGACTTTTGAGGAAGATACAGCTCCAAATGGCCTTGGTGTCTTATTGTAGGCCATGTTCACTGTGGAAGTGACTTTGGGTGCAACAGCAGATGCAATAGGCACAGGCTTAACTACTTCTTTAGGTTCTCCCTATATAAAATAAAAACAAAAACATACAAAGCACACCAACCACATGCAAAATCCTGAACAGACATTTTCAATGGAAACAGCGAAGGGAATTCCCTTTGCTTCAAACTAAGACAGATGATGTTTTACAGTAGCAAAACTTCACCTATACTGTATTGGCAAAAAATGTATACATGACATGCATTTTGGGGGTGGGAAAACAAACATAGAAACCCTAGATAGTAGCTTCTCTTATCTCATGCAAGATATCCATGCCTCAATAAAGTTTAAGGATTAACCAAAAGACTCACTCAGATGTAAAGGCCACCAGATTACTCATATGTGGCCTAAAAGTTTGCTTAATAAATCTGCTTAAGTTTTTTTTTTAAATTAAAATTCCATCTCAAACCAAATTCAATACACACACACAGAACATTAAATTTGATATCATATGTAGCAATTTGCTGCTGTGTAAAAGGATATGGGGTACATGAAGTGGTATTTCAAGGGGCACAGCAGCAACTGGCAAACAGCTGAAGAGGAACAAGCCAAACACCATTAAGGCTATTATTTACTTCCAGGGTTTGAAGTGTGTTTCAAAGATGGAACAGAATTCCTCAAACATTTTTAGGATCCGAGGGGTGCAGATCATCATCATGCATCTGTCCTGTAAAGACTTCCTACCTGCCTCCATCTGGTTAAAATATTGGAAAAATAATGTTTGCAAGGATTCTAAAAAATGTAGAATATAGTCTTGACTACAGTATTTTCCAACAGTGCGTGAACTCTGAAGGGCAATGTTCTCCACTACTGGGAAGAACTCTGATGAACTGTTCTATACACGTTATCAAGCTAGGCTCCTTTCAAGAGCACAGAAAGGTAATAGCTTCTATTTGGAAGAAACTATAGGATGGGGCAATGCTGCCATAAAGGCTATCATTAAGGTAAGAAAAAAATAGTTAGAACATAGGTGTTTGAGGAAGAAAAAGCTGGAAAGTAATATTTATATATGGCTTTTTGTTAAATCACTGTACTAATCCCCAATTTTTTTTTAAGACCAATATCACTAAGAAAAGCACTGTAATATCTTGGTACATGAGATCTTTACCCTAAATATGTTGTGCTAAAAGAACAGACTGACTACTAGTGTGTATCGAGAACTGAGTAAAGGAAGTGCAGAAACTAGTGTGACACACTACATCTCTGAGTAGACATTTAAAAAAAACAACATACCTTTTGTACAGGAACAGGATCAGGCTTTGGTGCAGAATGCGCTCTAAAATAGAAAAAAATATGCACAAATTTAAAAATACATGTACTTCATTGCTAGGTTACTGAAATAGTTTACCTGTTGAAGTATATTTATCTATCTCCTCCCTCATTTAATGTTGGTGAATTTTCACTAAGCTTCATTATTTTCTGCAAAGAAAATGAGATGACTTGATTTGAACCCACAGTATTGCAGCCAACATATGACAAAAAAAATGAACAAACTGGATTCTCTTACGCCAAAACAACAATTAGGACTCATCAAAACAGCCAACCCTACATAAGAGGTGCAAGAAACTACACAAGTTTCAATTAAGTTTCCTTCAGATTGAGCAGTAAATGGCAGCCATGACTATTGTATGGACAGAAACATCACAGGCTGCTGCAGAAACAACTTTACGTTACCTCAGTGAACATCTAATGAAGGGCTCATGTCTGCACTTAATGCTTCTGATTTTTCAACAAGAACAACATACAGAAGTCATTTTCATCTCTGTTTTAAACTACAATCTTTTCAATGGCCATGAGCCATAATCTCAACAGTTTGCTTATTGTTTTCCTTTCCCCTTTATATGATATTACTTCATTTAACTCAACTGCACCAGTCAGACTCTTGTTTTAATACAACACCATCCTTACAGCAGTGCTAAAACACAAAGCTTCTTTTCACTAAAAAAAAAGGCAGTTCTGCTTTTGAAGGATTATAGCCAAATGAAGTTATTATTGGTACCTCAGGTCTTCCAAGATAAATTTAATATAACTCCAAGTCCTCTGCAGGTAGCAACAAAAATTCTTCCAAACAGATGCAAATGGTGGGGGAGGAAGAGATGGAAGGGGAGGGATAGTAATGGGCATAAGGAACATCATCCACACTTTGTGATACTGAAGGCTGCCCTGGTAACATGCAGGAATCTAAGGGCCTCACCTAAGGTGTCTGTGTCATTAAAAATATAAAATAAAAATAAAACAACAGTACATAACCATAATAAAATATTTGAATATATATGTACTGCAGCTTCCTCTAAAGATCACTTATTGTTTGAGTTCACCAAATAGGCTAATATTGCTCAGCAACACTTTTTTTTTTCTGGCATGCAGTTGATATGAAAGAATGGCTAATCGCCATATTTTAAGACATTGTTGGTTGTATCTAGTACGTGAGCGGAAAATCTGGCATTTCAAAAAATTATCTAGAAAGCAGCAATTATACCTCATCTCAAATCATACAACCCTGATTTTCCAAAAATATTTGGAATAGGCTTTCGAATAAGGGAGGCTGAACATTACTTCTGGAATTCCACTGCCTGGTGAAGAGTTCCGTTAATTGGTGAGCAGACAACTGAGGCTGCAATTAAATTAAATCTCTGTTAGGCTCTCCAGATGAGCACTGTATCAGCAGCAGGGAAGTGTGGGGAGCCAGAAATGGAGTTAAATAGATATTTCAGATGAATCTATACAACTGATGCTTCCATTTAAGCCCTTTGACTTCAGGGCATATCACCCCCTTATAATAATAAAATTACTGTGTGCTAGTAAAGTCCTCAGTTAACAAGTGTGGCTTATTACTAACTGGGAAAAATGGAGATATAGGGATTATACAGATATGTTGGCTAAAGAAATATGGAGAGAGAGAGAGAGAGAGAGAGAGAGAACACATTTTTTGCCCTTTGTCTTCAGCATTTGTTCATCACTGATGATACATTATGCACACTTCAGCGATAATTCTGAACAGAGAGGTTTTTGTCCCGTTGGAGGAACAGGTCTGCTCTCTCAGTTTCCCACAGAATTTCCAGTCTAGGAGACTACTGACCTCAAGACCTAAAGAGCACTGGGGTGCATCATTAATCACTTCTAATTCAACAGTTGTCAATTTACAGCAACAAAAGCAAAGAGAGAACAAATGGCAACACACATGGAAAGATTTCTTTTTATTATGACCATGGCTGGCATGAAACATGTATGTCATTCCATAGTTCAATAACTTATTTACTGATGTGTTTGCTGAAAAATTACTATAATCTAAGCTGCCCCAGCAGTGTAAAATGAAAAATGTTCATTTTTGAAGTTTGAGTTTTGTACCTAAAGATTCAGCCAAAATTTTACACTTTACTATCTCCTATTGTTAGACCTGAAAGTATCACGATATTCTAAGGGTGAGGAGTAATTCACAACACCGTCCTGATCAGTCTCCTTCCTAAGACTCTCCTGGCAAAGAATACCAGAGTGGATGTTGGTGTTTAGGAAAATGGGAAAGTGAAGATTTATGAACTCTCCCAACATTAGTTATATTTGTATCATCCTTTCCTTGACATCCCTCTCCTAAAGTTCTCAGGAGATTATAACTTGCCAACTTTTAGACAGAGAAAAAAATTTAAATGACATTTCAGTTTGAGATACATTTATGCATACACTAGTCTGAAGTAGTACTTGCAAAGTGTTATTTCCTAATGAGCTGCAAACCTATTTTGTCTTCAAAATGAACATGTAAAAATGCTATTAAAAAAAAAACAAAACACAGAAGTGAATTCAGTTTCTGATCATTAAAAATGTTCGCAATGTTCTTTTAGCCTGTGGAGTCAGGGTAAAATTAAATAATGGTATGCTGTCTAAGTACATTTGAGACTAGGAAATAAAATTGTTGACTTCAGACCACAACCAGCTAAATCTGTGGTTTCTCCAAGATCACAAAGAAAAGGCTCACCAAGCAAACTGAGCCACCAAGATGTTAATGAGAAAAATGGTTATGCAAGTCAGTAAAAAAAAAAAAAAAAAAGAAAAATTCATAATTTAGGGTGAAACGCAAAACGTTTCCAACACTTCAACCAAATGGAATGCCTCCTTAAGTACTTTAATAAGCACAAATACTCTTAGTATTGTGACATATGCTAATGTATTAAAATAGTTTTAAAGCCTATCTGCCTGCAGTATCATACGTGTCCCTCCTAGCTACACTTGATTTTTCTCCTACTTTGCCATGTCAGGACTTAAATTCCAGTTTTGCAGATAACAATTCTAGTGGGTATAGTGTGCTGAGGAGAACAACAGACCATCAAGGCTTTCACAAACATTAAATACTTTTTTTAATGGTTAACAGCAAGAAAAGTTACTTAATTAGGGTTGATGGTACTAATTTGAAAGGAAGGTCTCTTGGTCTCCTTTGGCATAACTAAGGATGCCAACTGATCAGAAGATGAACCAATCTAATTTCCACAACAGTAGTAAATTTATGCCAGCTCTTGGTCAGAATATTCAATACAAAGACCACAAAACCCATTCATAAAACAGTTGCCGAAGTGTTTTTCTTGCAATAGTTTGTCACCATAACAATTACAAATTCAGAACACTTAGAGTGTTTTATTCCCCCGAAGTTTTGTTTCAGGAGATTTTCTGTACTTCCAGCATGATAGAAACCATATTCTACCTGTTTTGAAATTTACACATAAGCAATGGTCGAATGTACATATATCAACATTTAGGAATACTTCAGTTCATATTTCTGCTGATCATAGATGCATTTTGTATTTATGGTAAACCAAGAGGAATCTAATAAAATTTATATAGTGTAAAGGTACTATTATGAAATCTATTACCAGACTGGCAGAGAATCTGGGGGAATTTGCCACCATGAACTTGACTCTTATTCATCCTATGCTAACCTCAAAGTTAGGTTTACCTCACTCAAGATATTCATTAGCATGAGCCAGGACAAAGTCAAGTTAGACTTAGATTCCACTGATACACACCCCCATTTCCACTTACCATTTGGGAGATTAAAAATGCAACTACACAAGGTACAGCTAAAACCCTATATTATTCATAACAATTTACATGTGTAAATTGCGGACTAGGAGTTTACAGACATAAGAGGAGTTAAAGTGATCCTGGATTCCAAAATTAAACAATAAAATAATATTTTTAAAATAACTAGATACCACACAAGTAATCCTATGAATGTACTGCTGGTAAAGAAATTGTTATTTCCCCTGAGGAAAAAAAATAGGAGAAAAAATCCTGTGCTAAAGGCTGTTTCTACCATGGCTTCTAACTGCCTTGGTAGTCTCCCAGAATAAAGACATGCAGCCTTCGGCCCTAAGGCAAGGGAGCAGGATTATCCAAGATTAGGTCTAGTTATTCAGCCCTTGTGAGCCGCCACACCTATCTCTTCTTGAAGCAAGGTTTAACCTCAGTCTTAATAAACTAAGACAACACACCTCTACCAAATCAGATTTCCGTCATAATCTGACTTTGCTAGTTCCGAAACTAAGATAAGGAGAAAGTATTTGTTCTGCACCCTTGGTGAAGCCATGTAGTCACCACACATTTTTAAGACACCTGGCGGAATTAAACAGCGAGAAGTCATGTTGTAATTCTGGGTCTGACTTGTGGCAATTATTAAGTAATGAAATGTTTCTGAAACTGTAAGATTGCAAATCAACAAATTTGCCATTGCACTAAATATTCCTCTTGTATCTATTAAGTCACCTGCTTCTTCCAGGATAATATTTCTAGTTTATGCATTAGTAAGGATAGAAAACCTGGCTCAGACAAAAGAACCTAACATTCAACCAAAATATTAAAAAACAACATTGTTAAATTCATTTTGCATTTGTGAACAATCTCTTCTTCCAGCTATATTTGCAAATACTACATTGCAGTATTTCCCCAATTCCATTCAGAATTAGAAACAACAAAATGCAACGAGAAAGGCGTTGCCATATGGTACTTCCAGGCCTACAAGAATTCTCTATTGAGACTTCCAGCCTATTTTTGCAGATGCAAGAGATTTAAACAATTAACACAGGTTTTGGATAAGCATCCGAAATACTGCGTGTATACTAAAGACAGACAATGAACCTTTGGAAACTGGCTCATCACTATTCATCAACCAATCTGTCAGGGCTGTTTATGTTTTGCAATGAAGTATCATACAAACTGTGAAATCAAGAATTTCTGCAAATGCAGGGTAAGTTAATTGAATTTTCATATCTGCTTTATGAAGAGTATGTAGAAGGAAAAGAAAAGGTGTTTAAAATCGTACACTCAAATGTTCACTCAAAAGGGGAGAATGTCAAAGCTTTGAGAAGATCCAAAGCTGAACCCGTATTTTCCAGGTTTCCAGGAGGGCGGGGTGGCTCAATGGAACAGTAAGAGCATGTGATGTCTCCGTAAGGCACCTGTTCAAATTTGGCCAGGTTTTTATGACAAGACAGACCTTTCTGTCTCATTTCACTGGCCACAGTGAAGTGAGACAGTGATTTTAGCTTAGTTCTTTGTGGAGAGACATCCACACCACAAAATTTAGTAGACTTAGCACTGTCCCATCTCCATCAAGAAGTTGAGTTCTGCTTGTGATAGTGCAGTACTCCTTCATGGGATAAATTACTTCAGTGTTCTGGCAGCCTTTCTGCCTTTCATAAACAATACATGCAGTTTAAAAATAAGTTTCTCCTATTATTTAAAAAAAACCTATTTCAGTGCAAATTTGCACCCATATAATAAACCCACCATGCATACACAAACTTCTCCATCAAAGTTGTTTGTTCTTTTTCAGAAGAAACTATACTCCATCTGTGTAAAGTCCATTTAGACCAGACCAACAGATGAACTTTGTTCTATAAACATACAGCAAGTTGTTTTCATATGATTAATATTTTTATGACATTTAATGCAATTGAAAACTTTCCACCTTTCAGTCCAACCTTATTAGCTAAATCCATTAAGCTGTTCTTCCCTGTAGATGATATCTGGTTAATACTATTCTTTAAATTCTCATTTTATTCATTCCCTTTCCGTTTATTTCACTTATAAAAAAAGGACTAACACAATATTAAAAAGGTTCTGGCTATAGTTAACCATATGGCTTTTCTACATTACCCACTGGATCGACGGGCAGCAATCGATACAGCGGGTGTCCATTTATTGTGTCTATTCTAGACATTATAGACTGACCGCCAAGCGCTCTCGTTGACTCCGGTACTCCAGCAGGGCGAGAGGCACAGGTGGAGGCAACAGGAGAGCTTCAGCCGTCAACTTACCACAGTGAAGACTCCACAGTAAGTAGATCCAAGTAGATCGACTTCAGCTATGTTATTCACGTAGCTGAAGTTGCATAACTTGGATTGATCCCCCTGACCCCGCTAGTGTAGACCAGGCCTTAGACAGGAAATGAATAATTAAGGCTGAAACTGTATTATTGCATGCTATTGTCACTGCAGCATAGATAAACCACAGTATGAAGGGCAATGAAGATTGAGCAATTTTATTATGTCTCTAACCTCAATAATTAGGCATCTGTTTAAGGATTAAATTGGATTTACAATATAGTTTACAGGTTTTGGACAATATGAATCAGCCCTTAATAAATCCTTCTTGCTGAAAGGGCACAAAATGCATGCAGGGTTGGAATGAGAAGGTGCTTAACTGTCCTGTACAGATGCCATCAGAACAGAGCCAGATCTTCAGCAGATATAAACTTGCAAAGCCCTGTCTAGTCAAAGGAGCTATGCCAGTTTACACCAGCTTAGGATCTGGTCCATAACACTGCATATTTTTAAATCCAAAAGCCAGAGAAAGACTTCAGAGTTAGCATCACACTGAGCTCATTTAGACACCTCTTCTTTCAGTCTAGCTGCACATTCATGAGAAGGCCACTGTAACTTCATATTTGAATTTTTTTTCTTTTTTTTTTTTTTTAAAGCAAAAGCTTGAACTCTGCTGAAACAGAAGCAAATACTCCCCACCTCTCTGACAAAAAGTTTCCTACTTCCACTGCCAAGAGGTTAGTTTTATTTATCAGCCCCTGATTAAATGAGGTTCATACACACAAAATGTAAAAAATTAATTATTCAAAACTTTTTACACTTCCTTTTAGGCAGGACCAGCTCCAGGCACCAGTGCACCAAGCAGGTGCTTGGGGCAGCCAAGAGAAAGGGACGGCACATACGGTTATTTGGCAGCGGGTCCCTGTGTCCCCTCCTCTCCCCCCAGCCGCTTGGGGCAGCAAAAACGCTGGAGCCAGCCCTGCTTTAGGCAAATATTTTAAACCTCTGGAAAGCCTACTTTTAAATTACAACAATGTGAAAGTGGCAGAACTATTTTGTAACTGGTGGACAAAACCAAGGGAATGTGCTTGCAGTCAGAATCTGTCAAGTATAAGCCTGCTGAAAGATCTTAATGGCCAAATTATAAACGCTTAAAAAAAATGGAAATGCTGACATACTACTCCAAGTTGCTTGTGGGCCCTGTTCCAATAATGGCCTTTCCTACCACTACTTATAAAAGCCAAACCAGGCTGGAAAGCTCTCTGTATAATTCTAGCTTTTATTTCAATTCTGTTTTGCATGGTGTGGGGGTTGGGACACTTCCTAAATGTAATCCGGTATAAAACATTTTTTTTCTGTGTAAAAATAGTGAAGTATGGCATCCTCAAGATCAACCCATTTCCTGATCATCTAACAGCAATTCTTAGCATGATATATTATATCTGAGAAGCAACTGATGAGATCCTATAGGCAACTGCAATAAAACTACTATCTTAATGGCTTTGCCATTTCGGCTTGCGGTTTGAATTTTCTACTCAGCTTTATTTTAGGACAGTGGTCAGTTGATAGCCAATTTACAGTGCTGTAGCTTCAAAAAAAAAAGTGACAGGGTAAAAATGTTGAATGTGCACATGCCAAACTATGACTTTTGCTAAGGGTTATCTGAACAAAAACAAAATCAGATGCAATTTAAAGCTAAGAAAAATGAGAAATATTCCATATATTTGTTATTGACCAAAAATCTCTATGTTATAGTAATAAGTAACAAGTACTTTAATGATTTGTATAACAACTTAAATTATATCCCACATAAAAAGGAAAAACAAAACATGTTATGGTTTTGTTTTCTGCTTATAAAATAATAATAATAATAATAATACCTGGCTCTTATAATACTTTTCATCAGTAGATCTCAGAACTTTTACAGAGAAGGTCATGTCATTATCCTCATTATATAGATGAGGAACCTGAGGCAAAGAGTGGGGGACCTGACTTGCTCAAAGTCACTGAGCAAGCAAGGCAGGGGCAGAGTCAGGAATACATGTGTATTATCACATGGCCTGAGTTGTCTGCCATGTAATAATGAAATATAATGTTGGCCTTACCTGCTATTTTATATGCCTACTCCTGGAAGTAATTCACTGCTTTAGTTATCTTGTAAAGACAAGCACTGAAAGCCTGTAACTGCACATTCCAGGAGTTTCAGTGAAACAGACGTCTATGGATGTATACTTTAACATTTTTAAGGTCAGGGAATTTATCAGGTATCACAGATCCAAATTTATGTCTAAGAAGAAACCATCAATTTCAAACCCATTAATTATTAAGTGAATATAATGCAGTTCAGGTACTACACCTACCATTGTGTCATCTTGCTTATTTTTTAAAGGTTTTACAGTCATGTTTTCTATTTAAAAAAAAAGGTGTCTTGTTCTTGTTGTGCTGCAAAAGACCAACACAAATAGGGGAACTGACCTACTATACAAAGGTACAAGTGAAATCAACTATACACAAAGTGCTGCTCTAACGTGAAAAATAAAATTTAGAAAATATTTCTCTAGTCTTTCAGCTGTAGTAATCTTAGATGTTAATTGTAACAAGAGAAAGTAACCTGTACAGTCAAAAGTGTGATTTTTACATTAGTCTCTCTCAGCTTATTTTTTTCCTTTCTCCAGAAGAATTCCTCTCTCAGCATGTGCGTGTGGTACAGTGCAGTGGAAAATATATTCACACATTTCTTGGCTGGATAAAGTGTGCACAAAACTTAGTACCTTTGAACAATTACCTGCTTGTACTTGGCATATATTTTGTTCATGAGTCACAGTTTTAGAATTCATTAGCTATAAGTTTTCATAAGGTTAATTATTTTTAACATTTAACTTCAGTGTCTGACAATCTGAATATGTTACATACCATCTTCATATTCTCACTCCGTGAGATTCCTTAGGACATGAGACAGTTACTTCAGTAAAGCACTATGCCAGCTAGATGTAAGCAAAAAGACTGTTTTTTTTTTAGCTGGTGCTTCAGTATTCAGTCAAACCAAACCTAGCTCTCTTTTTATATTGAAGGCAGGCCCGGGTCTTCTCCATCATGTGTTAAAGCTGACGCTGTAAAGGAGGAAGCTGCGGCTGCCTTCTACTTTGGTATTCCCCCAAGCAAAGACTGGGCTGTTTTCACGTCCTCTCAAGCAAACCACTGCTCACAGTCCCATTCCTGTGGTCTTGTGGCAATCCTACTGAACACATTTTTAAAGACTAAGTGCGGCTAGACAATAAGGTCATCTTATTATAGGTTATTTAAAACAATGTTAAATGATCAAAGTAAAAACTATTATATATGTAGTAGAACGCTGAAATCTCCACAATTTATTTGCTCAAGGGGATAACATTTAAAGCTGTATCTGCTAAGGCTGAAGGTTCAGAAGTTGTTGGGATTCCCTCCAAGACCTTTTCCACTTGGAGACCCAGTTCTCTGGGATCCACAGAAATTCAGTTTGACTCCAGATTTCACCACTCGGGTTCCTTTATTTGGCATACAGCAAAGCTACACTGAGTTGATCAGATTCAAGTGGAGGGGGTGGGTACAGAGCGTACCACACATCCACAGTTACACAGCAAACCTCTTCCTTTTTATACATTTACACATTACATTACTTTTGCTACACACTGCATTACAGTTTGAGATTGGCTTGGTTACTTTGAAGGAACAAATGATTGTGCAGCATGCCCTGTCCATGCATTGTCCATTCCTATCTTACCTTGTCCATGGTTAGTAAAAGGTTTCCTGGGTATTCTCCCTTTTATCTTAGCTGGCTCAGACATTCTGTCTTAGCCTACTGACCTGTTTACTTATCTTATGGTACACCCACATCTTGAATACTGTGTGCCCAGTCTCAAAAAAAGATATATTGGAATTGGAAAAGGTTCAGAAAAGGGAACCAAAAATGATTAGGAGTATGAAACGGCTTCCATATGAGGAGAGATTAATAAGATCATAATTTTCAGCTTGGAAAAGAGACGACTAAGAGGGGATATGATAGAGGTCTATTAAATCATGACTCGGGTGGAGAAAGTAAATAAGGAAGTGTTATTTACTCCTCCTCCTAACACAAGAACTAGGAGTCATCAAATGAAATTAATAGGCAGCAGGTTTAAAACAAAAGGAAGTATTTTTTCACACAATGCACGGTCAACCTGTGGAATTCCTTGCCAGAGGATGTTGTGAAGGCCAAGACTGTAACAGGGTTCAAAAAAACTCGATAAATTCATGGAGGATAGGTCCATCAGTGGCTATTAGCCATGGTGTCCCTAGCCTCCATTTGCCAGAAGCTGGGAATGGGTGACAGAAGATGGATCACTTGATTACCTGTTCTGTTCATTCTCTCTCAGGTACTTTCCATTGGCCACTGTCAGAAGACAGGATACTGGGATAGATGCACCTTTGGTCTGACCCAGTATTGCTGCTCTTATCTTCTTATTTAGCACAAACTTTCTGTTTTCAGCCTAGTGATCCATTTACCTCCTTTATTCTATCCTCCAAGAAATGAAACCTCCCTTCATGTGTTAATTACTCATGTCAGGCCAAGCTTCAGCTATAGAAGCCTCCAGATTACATGCAAATGACATAACACCCTATTTTGCATATTCTGTGGGTCCATGAGAGACAACAAGTGTCCTAGTTACTATACCTTTACCCTGACCAGCCTGCAGCATGGAAGGGTTTTGAGAAAAACAAGGATTTCTACACTCCTGACACGGGCTGCTTCTTTCCTTAGCCTGGGTGAAGTGAAAGGCTGTGGCTAAGGAGCCTTGACCACAATGCTAGGCTGTCGCTTACCCTGGACTGGGAGAAGTGGGCATCGATGTAGCTCACAGATTGCTCTTTCAGGCCCCCATGGCCAGGGGAGATATGGCAAGATCCTTACCCAGAGCCACTGCACAGGCTGTTTGGTGGAAGGGACTATGGTTTAAGCTCTCTCTCTAGGTTAGTCCTCCCAGTCAGAGTCCCAGAGAGCTACCCACAGAACAGTTCAGACCATATCAGAGGAAGCCTAGCGTGTCTTCTGAACCTCTTCTGATCAGGTAAGCTAAAGCTGCTAGGCAGGATAGGTTCAAAAGGACCCATCAGGTCTATGCGTGTCACCATTACACCACTCACGAACGATGAAGCCTAGTCATTGATGTATTATATTTAGCAATTATAGTGATGTCAAATCAATTCCTGAACAAAGTATCTCTTATTGATTGATGCCTGTTTCTTTAGTTCACTCTAAATCATCACCAGTTCCTCAAATTACCTTTGTTAAATATCAACATCCACATAATGATTAGTGGCAAACAGCAAGAACGTATCACAAAAGCAAGCCCTCAAAAACCTTCGAAGGATTATATAGGACTAATATCTCTAAGGATCCATGCTCTGGGTGTCCCTAAACCTGGGACTGGACAACAGGGTATGGATTACTTGAGAGACTGCCTTGTTCTGTTCACTTCCTCTGAAACATCTGGCACCGGCCAGTGTCAGAAGACAGGATACCGGGCTAAATGAACTATTGGTCTGAGCCAATATGGCCGTGTCATAACCTTAGTCCCAGATTTGGACCTTAGCGTCCAAAATATGGGGGTTAGCATGAAAACCTCCAAGCTTATTTACCAGCTTGGACCTGGTACTTGCTGCCACCACCCAAAAAATTAGAGTGTTTTGGGGCACTCTGGTCCCCCTGAAAAACCTTCCTTGGGGACCCCAAGACCCAAATCCCTTGAGTCTCACAACAAAGGGAAATAATCCTTTTTCCCTTCCCCCCTCCAGGTGCTCCTGGAGAGATACACAGACACAAGCTCTGTGAAACTACACAGAGTGACTCTCCCTCTCTGTTCCCAGTCCTGGAAACAAAAAGTACTTTCCTCTTCACCCAGAGGGAATGCAAAATCAGGCTAGCAAATCCAACACACACAGATCTCCCCCCCTGATTTCTTCCTCCCACCAATTCCCTGGTGAGTACAGACTCAATTTCCCTGAAATTTCCCAGTAAAGAAAACTTCAACAGGTCTTAAAAGAAAGCTTTATATAAAAAAGAAAGGAAAAATACATACAAATGGTCTCTCTGTATTAAGGTGACGAAATACAGGGTCAATTGCTTAAAAGAATATTGAATAAACAGCCTTATTCAAAAAGAATACAAATCAAAGCACTCCAGCACTTATATTCATGCAAATACCAAAGAAAAGAAACCATATAACTTACTATCTGATCTCTTTGTCCTTACACTTAGAAACAGAAGATTAGAAAATAGAAACTACTTCTCCAAAGCTCAGAGAAAGCAGGCAGACAGAAAAAAAAAAAAGACTTAGACACAAACTTCCCTCCACCCAGAGTTGAAAAAAATCCGGTTTTCTGATTGGTCCTCTGGTCAGGTGCTTCAGGTGAAAGAGACATTAACCCTTAGCTTTCTGTTTATGACAGGCCGTTCTTATGTTCTTACAAATATTTTCACTCCAAAGACATTTATTAAACACTAATTTCAACAAATGCTATTTTTAAAAGAAAAGAAAAGAAATCTAAAGAAAGTCATAAGTCTAGTTATCCCTGCATCAAGCATTTCCTTAAGAACCTGTAAAAATGCTGACATCCATGTCCCATCAACCCTAGGCTATAATTCACAGGATTGGATATTACAATCTAAACTATTTTTTTTCCAGTGGCTGCACAATATGGGTGACTAATGTTCAAGTTACTTCATTTGTCTAAAACAGAGCCCAAATAAGTCCAAGAGAAGAGTCACATTTACAAGTATTTCAACTGGAAATCATCAAGATAAAACAGAAAAAAAGCTTTTTTCCCCAGTCACCATATCCTTACTTGGGAATGCTTGCTAGCCTGCATATTTGAGAACATGAGGTTTTACATTAAGTTCTTTTTCATAAATCAAGTAGTTTTGCCATTTTTATAGCCTTAACATTTTATATAAGGCTGTTTTGAGTAAAGCCCTGCAACCCAACCTGAACTCACCCACAGTGTTGGGTTCTGGTCAGGCTGGAAAACAACTGAACACTCTCAGCATCAGGGCAGGTCAGCTCAGCTCAGCTCTCCTTCTTCTGCCCATGGGGTTGGACTGGTGGAGGCTGCATGCCTCACTCCCGCCAGCCACCACTGCCTCACTGCTGTGTGTTTACTGCGTGTGGAGTGAGCGTGTTGAGGAGTTGCAACACCTCTGATTCTGCAGTGCACACACAGTAAGAAGCGGGCGGCAGGCAGCAGGAGCTAAGCATGCAGCCACAGCAGTGGAGACGTTGACACAGGTTAGGAAAGAAGGGTCAGGTTAGGTGAGAAAACAACTCAAGTCTCTTGGGCTTCGGTCCAGTTCTGGCTTAAAAATTAGGCCTAATCAGCCCTCTAATTTTGAGGCTAGAATAAATGTTCTGTGTATAAAGCACCTCAGCAATTGCGCAAACCCCCTTTAATCATTGTCTATGAAACTTGTTTGATGGTGAATCAAATGGAATTAATTTTCAACTTCCAAGACATCAGGCAGCTCACACTGAAAATGTGAGCAAGTTCTTCGGTCCAGTATTATTTCAGCCAAGAGCAGCAGCATTGCAGTAGCTAGCACCAAAAACTATCAGACACTTTTTGACTATCTGAGCCTTATTTATGTCAATGCAATGTAATGCCAAAAAGTTCTAGCAGTAAAATGTTCCATAACAGAAACTGATCAGCAGCACATTAAATTAAGGAGTGAGTTTATAAGAACTTTGCCCAAAGCAGCAAAATAAGGCTAGGCAAGCAGTAGCTGCATTTTTATTCCAATAAATTAATGATTCTTCCAGTCTGATAAGGAAGCAAGTTTAGTGAGAAATTTTAGTCACTGTGCCAAAGGAAACTAGCAAATAACAAACATGAATAAATCATGCTAAAATATAGGACAAGTAAAGATTTTTTTCCTTATAACTCAGTTTCTGCAGATAAATTTTTAGATGAACTGCTGTATAAAAGAAGTGAAGGACAATATTGGTATAAAGAAGATGCTGCTTTATTCGCCACAAAATGTCTGGAAGTGTAAATAAGGGTAAACATTTTATAATTTTTATGAAGAGTTATCACTGTATCCTGCCTCTCATGGCGTGCATAGAAAAATGTGCTTTTAATTCTTCCTAGATTAAATTTAACAAATTTATTATTGTACAATTTTCCCCATCCCCTATCATCCAATAGCATCCCTCATCAGGTAAAACAGAAGGGCCTTAAACCGTTCCTTCAAAGTAAACAACTTATAAGTGAATCCTCCAGCTGAGGGCCCTACACGAAGGTACCCTATTTCCAGCGCAATTTGTTGCTATGACAAGCAGTTGACCCAATCCTCATCTGACCTCAACGATATCAGTTTCATCTAAGGAGAGAGGTGGTCTCATTTACTAGGACCCAAATCATAGTCCCTTCTATTTCTGTCCACCCATAAGCCTTATATCAAAACATATGCTACCAAAACCAACTTCACTGGTAGCAGTGAAGAAAAGATCTTAAAAACTGTAGTACGTCTATTACAGAGTTTAAATAGCATTACTACCTAAAGATATATTAGCTTTAGCACTGCACTTCTTTGATTTTACTGGCCTTTATAACTGCAGTGCATTTTTTTTGAAATAAAATAAATAAAAGATGGTAAGATTAGTTGTCTTGCAGATCAGACATATGTATGACAAAGTTACTTCAGTCTGAGTATATTGGCCTACTATAGTTCCAGGCATATGAATAATTCTACTTGAGGATATCCTGCACTAATACCAAGTCTCTATTGTTTATTGCTGTGAATGGCCTCCCTTAAGCACAACTGACATGTCCAGCCACAAGTCTGAGCACAAATGATGTGGACGTGCTTGCCAGAGAAGTCTCCAGTGAGGATATTTTTTTGTTTATAGCAAATACTAAGCAAGAAAGAAGAATGCAAAGAAATAACCATCTCAAATGTTAAATTGAAGCCAGCAGTGACCCCTCCACGAGAACAAATAAATTCCTGTTGACAACAAACAATCGAGGAAGCATTTATAATGGAAAATATTCTAACAATGCTTGAATTACAGGAATATAAAGTGTGCTACTGTAATTAAGCCATCATTTGCAATGGTGAAAGGAGAAAAAAGTTAACCCGATTCAAACTAAGCCATTCATCTAATTTAAACTAGTTTAGGTAAAGAGTTTCCCCTTCCCATATTTACATAACAGAAATGAATGAGATTTTTTTCTTTTTTCTGCCTGAAATGCTATAGGAGTAACATTCATGACAAAAGCAGCATATGACACAAATAACTGCTTTTGCGTGTGACTAATCACTGAAGCAAAACAGACATTTGAAAACCACAAGACCTGTTGGGAGTTCTTCACAAAACCATGAGCATTATTCATATTGTACAGCAAGACAAAAAAAGATTAAGCATCCTCCAAAACAAAAGGTTTTTATTGCCATGTGAGGGTTTGTGGTTCTGTGCCACTGCCCTGACTTTTCACTGAAAGCATTTTGGACGTTGTGATTGCTTAAGGATCAGATGAAGTCACGAAAATCTTTTTGCGAGAATTAGTTGTGCTGGATAGAATTTTGTGAAAGACAAGCTGGCGAGCGTCTGAAAGAAATGTTTTTCCTAGACTGTGATTGGCTCAGAATCGCTAACAATGACAAAAATATGTAAAGATCCCCTATTAGCTTGGGTCTTTTATTCTAGCTTTCATTTACCAGTGCACTATAATTAATTACTGCAAATTCCATAGCAGAAGAAGTTGAATCACTCACCATAGTCAGGCAGTTACAGCCCGAGTGAGACACTATACTGAACTGCCGATTTCTGACTGGCAAGGAATGATCTTGCATGAGATCAGACAACTTTGAATAGGAGAGTTAACCATTTTAATGTGCTCATTTTTCCTGTATACCCAGATGGCACTGACACTTTTGAACAGCTTGTCTAACTGCTTGGGACATAGTCTTGTCCTCTTATTTTTTTCTTCAGCTCCCTAATCCACAGAAGTATTATCTGAAATGTAGAGTAAAAACTAGTGTTTATGTACCTGTACTTTAGATACTAGTTATTTTGATGACTATTTCTTCTAGTTAATGTGAACTATTTGCAGCAGTTGGAAGACAGAGCCCATTTTAAGCCACATAAACTGCTTGTAATCCATTTAGAGACAACTGTTCTTTGACAGTAGGTCACCTATTGTATCATAATTAAAGAATACTACAAGTTAGCAACATGAAACCTTGCGTGTTTCAAAGTATAGCAACAGGTGCGGGAAATGTTCTTTAATTGAGAACAAAGAAGTATAAATAGACAAAATGACATCACTTAAAGCACCTAAGCAGTGAGACAATGATGAATGGTAATTATAAAGGAAAAATGATACAAATTATACAAAAGACTGACACAGTGTAGGTTTTAGTGCAAGTCTATCATATAAATTAGAGTTGAATAGACTCAATCCCAGGCTTTGGGCTGGTGTACGCAGTGCATAATGAAGGAAATGCTATGAAGATTCCCCCTTTACTCTTAATATTAGGAATGCAGAACCAAGGCAAACCACATTTGGAAACAAACATTGAAAAAAACGTAGAAATCTTTGTAATGCACTATCACATTAAAGAACAGATGCATAAGTTCTGGAAAAGGTGTCAAATTTTCAACTTCCAATCTATTTATCTACAGTTCATGTGACAAGTAAGTACTGTCCTATTCCAAATACCATTTGGTCTATCTTAAAACTGAAGAATTTCCATTTATCTAGGCTTGTCCAAGCACGGGAAACACTATCAAGTCATGCAAGACTGCCACAGGATTGCCAAATCCCACAGATAGTTCTGTTTTGGGGAAGAAACCAACAGGCTTCAAAACATTTTTATACGAAATCTTTTAGACCTGGATAAATTAGATTATTCTTCAGGTTTAATATCCCACTTGAAAATTGATAAAGGTATAGTATTTAGTACACACATGACTAGCATTAGAGAATAAAGACAACCAACAAGGATGACTTGTTCAATATTCACAGTCATTTTCTATACATTGATGCTTACCCGGTAATACTTTTTATAGAATGATAAAAATATAGTGCTTACCATATCTCCAAGTGCTTCAAACATTACACAACTGAATGTCATGCAGTTTTTAACCAAATTTAAATCTATCTAGTCACATGGGGAAAAATCAGATTTGTACTTCCACCTTATTGAGTATGATATGGAGCACACTGGAGGACTTTAATGTATATTGGACAGCCAGTGTGAAAGCCCTCACAGAAGATAGTGAAAGAAAACAGCAGCAGAAGTGGCTAAGAGCTGGCTGACTCAACACTTGTGTTATGCTTTGGGAACTATTCTTATACAATAAATTCACATGTCCAGGAGGTGATACCAGACACTTTTGTGTTCTTGGGGAACCAGGGTGCAGTATCCAGCCTGACTCATGAAAGACTCCCCCTCCCACCTCCCAGCCTCAGCTTAAACCAAAACCCATCAGAGAAAAGAACTTGCAGAGAGGAGTGAAGGGCGTTGGGAGACACACCTAGATCCCTCCTGACAAGGGTGACAAGATTAAGACATCTCCATTAGCATACAGAATGGAGAGCAGAGACACTCCCCTAGCCTCATCTGCATGAAAGATGGGACAGGAAGATCTCAATTTGCATACAGAATGGAGAACCAAGAACCACACTGAATTCTGGGACTAGAAAAAGCAGGGAAGTACTGCATCATGGGAATCTCTGCTCCAGATGCTAATGAACCTAGGTCTGCACAGACCCAGCTCAGCAATTATCAGACCAATTCTAGTAATGAATCCTTAACCAATATCCAAATAGTAAAGCTGTCCAGTTGCATTGTGAGCTCCCTGGAAGAAAACACCACCCATAGCCAAGAGTGATCAGCTCCGTTTGTCTAGGCTAAAGAAAACCCTTGAGTTACCAGCTTTACCTATAAACAAATCTACTGTTCTCCCTTGAACAATTGTATTTTCTCTACAAAAATCCCTACTCACCCTCCAGTTAGGGTTCTGATGCTCAGATCCAAACTCTGCATCAGCTCCACTAGGACTCCATACTCTCCTGACTGATCGTGCTGGGGTCTCTGCCTGCCTCCTGCCCTCAGGACCCTCAGCTACCAGCATCATCTGGGAACCCCGACCAGTCCAAGCTTCAGGGAGTGGTGAGATCCCCTTCTAGCTCTCTTTTCATTTTTCCTTTAATAATGTATGTTACGTTGGTTTAGCCCTCCTTGTGTAATTATCACCAGTATTCAATAGCTGGTTGCTTCTCTCTCTATGGCTGAGCCTTACTCTTTTGTGTTTTTAGTTTCCCCCATTCACTCTGCAGCAACGCTTCTTTTACCTAAGCTAAAGATCCCTGCAGTGCCCAAATTACTGTGGAGTTTGCTCATCAAGTAGGTTACTGCCAGTACAACTGTTGTTAAGGTGGAGATAAGGATGTGCTGAATTTGGGACACATAAGGGTAACAGCTTGAAAGTGCTGCTTGACCCAGTCCATGGAGCTCAGGGGCATATAAGGAGAGTCAGCTTAAAAGTGCTGCTTCGTCCAGCCCAGTGAGTCCAGGGACATATAAGGGGTCAGCTTGACAGTGCTGATTGACCCGGTCCGCTCAGACTTGTTCTGTTAATGTAGGTGTGGGTGGGTGGGTGTTCATCTGGTTTTGGAGCTGGAGAAACCCAGCCCTAGGGAACCTAGATCCTGCAGGATAGCTCCACTGGGAGGGGACTTGCAGAAAGGGAGAAGTAGAGCTCCATATGAACACACAAGTGACACAAGCAGTACATTAATAGAATTACAGAATCCCCTTCCCCAGAAAAGTAATCTGAATAAATGAGCATATCCCAAAGTAATGGGCAAATCTGGTAACAGAGGACTTCAGCATATAAAAGATTCCCATGGGATAAAAAAAAACGGTGATGTTACCGAACAAAGCTACTAATTGCCCTCAGGTTAAAACAGGTCCTGCAGTTTAGCAATCTAGCCTTCACTCTGTCAGCTTTGAGAAATATATAAATAGAAGAGATCATACCTCAGGTGCTCCAATTACCCTTTATGGGTTTCTACAGCTTTAAGCACCGATGCCTAGAGCAAGGGACCGCAGATTGGAACACCTAGATTCTAGTCTCCAATCTGCTACCGACTTGTTATAAGACACTAAGCAGGTCACAGTTTCTTTACTTAAGTTTCCCAATTTATAGAATGGGGATAATACCTTTGTTTAAAGATTTGAAACTGTAAGAAGAAAGTTGTTCTAGTATTAGAATTTATTGTTCTATTTGTAAATGCAAAAAAAAATAGCATTAATACAATCGTGTAGTTGAAAAATAAAACACTCAGGAAGATCCAGAACTTAAGCTCTCTCTTTTAATACACTAAACACAGAGGATGGAATGAAGGTTAAGGATAACCCAGGCATGGCCCAATATCTAAATAAATACTTTTCCTCAGTCTTTAATAAGGCTAATGAGGAGCTTAGGGATAATGGTAGGATGACAAATGGGAATGAGGATATGGAGGTAGATATTACCACATCTGAGGCAGAAGCCAAACTTGAACAGCTTAGTGGGACAAAATCGGAGGGCCCAGACAATCTTCATCCAAGAATATTAAAGGAACTGGCACATGAAATTGCAAGCCCATTAGCAAGAATTTTTAATGAATCGGTAAACTCAGGGGTTGTACCGTACAACTGGAGAATTGCTAACATAGTTCCTATCTTTAAGAAAGGGAAAAAAAAGTGATCCGAGTAATTATAGGCCTGTTAGTTTGACATCTGTATGTATGGTCTTGGAAAAAATTTTGAAGGAGAAAGTAGTTAAGGACATTGAGATCAATGGTAACTGGGACAAATTACAACATGGTTTTACAAAAGGTAGATCGTGCCAAACCAACCTGATCTCCTTCTTTGAGAAGGTGACAGTTTATTTAGACAAAGGAAATGCAGTAGATCTAATTTACCTCAATTTCAGTAAGGCATTTGACATGGTTTCACATGGGGAATTATTAGTTAAATTGGAAAAGGTGGGGATCAATATGAAAATTGAAAGGTGGATGAAGAACTGGTTAAAGGAGAGACTACAACAGGCCATACTGAAGGGTGAACTGTCAGGCTGGAAGGAGGTTACTAGTGGAGTTCCTCAAGGATCAGTTTTGGGACCAATCTTATTTAACCTTTTTATTACTGACTTTGGCACAAAAAGCAGGAATGTGCTAATAAAGTTTGCGGATGACACAAAGCTGGGAGGTATTGCTAACACCAAGAAGGACCAGGATATCATACAGGAAGATCTAGATGACCTTGTAAACTGGAGTAATAGTAATAGGATGAAATTTAATAGTGAAAAGTGCAAGGTCATGCATTTAATAAGAATTTTAGTTATAAATTGGGGACACATCAGTTGGAAGCAACAGAGGAGGAGGAGTACTAGTTGATCACAGGATGACTATGAGCGGCCAATGTGATATGGCCGTTAAAAAAGCTAATGCAGTTTTAGGATGCATCAGGCGAGGTATTTCCAGCAAAGATAAGGAGGTGTTAGTACCATTATATAAGGCACTGGTGAGACCTCATCTGGAATACTGTCTGCAGTTCTGGTCTCCCATGTTTAAGAAGGATGAATTCAAACTGGAATAGGTTCAGAGACGGGCTACTAGGATGATCCAAGGAATGGAAAACCTGTCTTATGAAAGGAGACTCAAAGAGCTTGGCTTGTTTAGCCTAACCAAAAGAAGGTTGATGGGGGATATGCTTGCTCTTCATAAATATATCAGAGGGATTAATATTAGGGAGGGTGAGGAATTATTTAAGCTTAGTAATAATGTAGACACAAGAACAAATGGGTATAAACTGGACACTAGGAAGTTTAGACTTGAAATTAAGTGAAGGTTTCTAACCATTAGAGGAGTGAAGTTCTGGAACAGCCTTCCAAGGGGAGTAGTGGGGGCAAAAGACATATCTGGCTTTAAGACTAAGCTTGATAAGTTTATAGAAGGGATGGTATGATGGGATAGCTCAATTTTGGCAATTGATCTTTGATTATCAGCAGGTAAGTATGCCCAGTGGTCGGTGATAGGATGTTAGATGGGATGGGATCTGAGTTACTGCAGAGAATTCTTTCCTGAGTGCTGGCTGGTGAGTCTTGCCCACATGCTCAGGGTTTAGCTGATCGCCATATTTGGGGTCGGGAAGGAATTTTCCTCCGGGGCAGATTGGTAGAGGCCCTGGAGGTTTTTCGCCTTCCTCTGCAGTGTGGGGCATGGGTCACTTGCTGGTGGATTCTCTGCAGCTTGAGGTCTTCAAACCATAATTTGAAGACTTCAATAACTCAGACATAGGTTAGGGGTTTGTTATAGAAGTGGATGGGTAAGATTCTGTGGCCTGCTTTGTGCAGGAGGTCAGACTAGATGATCATATTGGTCCCTTCTGACCCTGAAGTCTATGACTCTATAATACTGACTTATGTACACTGCAAATACTGTATATTTTACTCACACTAACAAATATAAAAGGTTTACAATTAACAGATATACACAATCTTGAACACAGTTTTATAAGGCTTTAAACCAGCAAACTCCTGAGTGTTCTCAACTTCAACTGTAGTCATTAGGAGTTGAGGGTTTTCTATGACTTATGGGAGGTACTCAACACCTTGAAATTCCAGCCCATACAGTTCACCACTACAACACAGAGAAATGCATCACTTCTGAAGTGTATGAAACTTGGCAGCTGTTTCAACATGCACAGTAACATTATACAAAAGTTTAGGACAGGAAATGAAGAATACCATGTAAGTGAAAACATGAAAAAAGCAATACCAGGTCTAGCTTAATTCTACCACACACTGGAATGTGACAAGAAATCTTTAACAATCGCAAGCAGTTAGAAACATCAGTTTTAGGTCTTCTTTGAAAGGCTACGTCTTCACTACCCACCATATCGGCGGGTAGCAATCGATTTCTCGGGGATCGATATATCGCGTCTCATCTAGACGTGATATATCGATCCCCGAACGAGCTCCTGTCAACTCCGGAACTACACCAACGCGAACGGTGTCGACAGGGGGAGACGCGGACGTCGATCCCGCGCCATGAGGACAGTAGGTAACTCGATCTAAGATACTTCAACTTCAGCTACGCTATTCACGTAGCTGAAGTTGCATATCTTAGATCGATTCTCCCCCCTAGTGTAGACCAGCCTAAAGAAACCACATCCAGAAGCAACCTCCCCGCTTCCCCACCCTCCAAGCATTCTGAATCTCTTGGCTCAGTACTGAACTTAAAAAGGGAGGAGTGACACCTACAGAATGAGCTACACATCATCTGGATTTTTCGATGGAAGTCTCCCATCTACTAACTAACCAGGCCCAGCCCTGCTTAGTTGATCTGATAACATCACAGCCTTAGGTGGCACAAGCACATTGTGGACAGACATGAATTTGATAAGCCCGGATGACAGATAATAGAGTAGAATCTCAGAGTTACAAACTGACCAGTCAACCACACCTTATTTGGAACCAGAAGTACATAATCAGGCAGCAGTAGAGAGGAAAAAAGCAGCAAATACAATACAATACTGTTTTAAACGTAAACTACTAAGAAAAATAAAGGGAAAGCAGCATTTTTCTTCTGCACAGTAAAGCTTTAAAGCTGTATTAAGTCATTGTTCAGTTGTAAGCTTTTGAAAGAACGTTTTGTTCAGAGTTACAAACATTTCAGAGTTACTAACAACCTCCATTCCCTAGGATTCTTCTGTATTCTAAATCAGAGTTAAGGGAGCGGATAGTCTTTTGAAGCAAATGAACTCCCTTTCTAAACATATTACTAACCCAATTAACATGTCCCTTGTAGAGGTTAAGTTACTGAATTCATGGCAAGATCTTCTCATATATGGATGAGTATTACTTAACTGAATATATTTGACTGCCTTGCCCTTTTTTATTCCACCTACTCAAATGCTGTGCTTTCAGCTTAAGAGTTAGTCACTATACAACATATGTCTTTTTAAATAAATTACTAAGGATATTTTTCCTCTAAAATCTCAGAGTTTACACACTGGTAATATTTCTGTCTAATGCCACTGTCCAAGAAACAATAAGTATCAAAAAGTGTTATGTCTATCATATTCAGTCCCCGCCTTGATTTGAAGGAGTATCAGTTTGACAACAGCAAATGCAAAAACTACGCACAAAGTTTCTAAATTCAACCATGTCCTGACCTAAACCTTGTTTTAGCTCATCTTAATGCTAAAATGACAAGAAGTTACTTAGGACGAAAGAAGTATTTATGAACAGTTTCAAAATAAAATTAAATCCAATATAAAATAGATAGAAGATTTTCCGAACTCTCCAGTAATATTTGTATTACAGATATGTTTAGAAGCTCCAATAGAGATGACAATCCCATTGTGCTAGGGAAATAATCACCTTCAGCCCTCATATAGATTATGGCAATCACAACATGTCTTCTATTCTTCTCTTATCGTGGCTTTCCTTCTCCATGTGGGGCCATGCCTTTTCACAATAAAAAAATCTTCCCATCTCTTTGGAGATCGGCCGAGTGGTCGTTTCAGGTCCCATGGGTACCACTCAGTGATAGCTATAGTTCATGGATTGTCAATGAGCCTAGCTATATGCCTGGACCATCGCATTTTGCTTTACCTGCTTTCAACGACAATGTCCTGCGCTCTACTCTGCTCTCTGATCTCTTCACGGGGGACTCAGTCGCAGACTGAAATCCCCAGAATTCTTTCCATCGCCCTCTGTGACAGACAGTTCCTCTATCTTCATCAGCACCCATGTTTCACTGCTGTACAACTACCCAACAGTACCGCCGGCAATGAAGAGGTTGGCACATGTTGCTTGTTTATTTTTCCTTGGAGAACATCGTGGTAGAACTGAATGTGTGCCAATCAGCTTTCTTTACGAGAGAGTTCGCCTTCCTGATTGTGACGTTAATTTCTTGGCCCAAATAGACATATTGTTCAACTTCTACGATTGGTTATCCCTTGACTATTATTTGGGCTTTTGGCAAGGCATCAGACCACATAAATTTTGTTTTAGAGTGGTTCATTTTCAGTCCTACTTGGCTGCTTTTTGTGTCGAGTTATTACAGCATTCTCTGTAATTTGATAGTGTTTTTGACAAACAACATAATATCGTCTGCAAATTTGAGTTGGTTTAACTGCTCTCCGTTGACTCTGATTCCACCCTTACAGTTCATCCGCCTCATTACCATTTCGAGGAAGGCTGTGAAGAGTTTCGGTGAAACCCTGTCTCCTTGATTCACACCTTTTTGACTGGGATGCGAAAGAGAGTGTGAAACAGAATTATATCCGGAATGCAGTCAGTGATGATGTCTGACAGTGATGATAGACTGTATTCTCCTACCATGCTATTAAGGTGTCAGACTGCCAGTTCAGGGAGCGGACAGTTATCCTTCTTCTTGAGGTTGGGTGCTAGCTAAATTGAGAAAGTAAATGTACCACTGATAGCACAGCTAGCAGGTGGCCGAAGAAATGGCTAAAACAACACGAATGAATGGGCCCCAGTTCCTTGTGTGTCCCTCCATTCATTCTGTGGTAGTGGTGCGGTAGCAACTAACAACATGGACAATTACAAATAAGTAATAACAAGGACTTTATCATCAGGAATTTGTGTGTTTACAGCGAAGACTCCACAACTGCACAAACCAATCTTTAAAAACCAAAAGAGCAGTTGGGATTTTGTTTTGCTTGTTTTATATTTATACTTTTTAAAAAAAAAACATTTCCATGGCTCTGCATATCTCTCCTATTGCCTTTATTTAATACTATCAAGCACACTGTTTCCTGTAGTATATGTCCCTGATACCTTTGAGAAGCCTCATGAAAACCACAGGGATAAATTTTACTCTAGACAAGCACACGCTATGAAATAAAAGCTCAACGTCCTTGGGTGTGGAACAGTTTTTAACAACAGCTGTATTGTTCTCATGTGGCTGTTGACAATTGCTGTCAAGCTTTACAAGAGGTAATTTTGATTGAAGAGGTAATGTTTTATTAATACATAACTTATTTTGCAGTTTAAAAATTAGGTATGAGACAGTAATTTCAAAGCTGAAGCCTATCTATGGTGTCCCAGTTGGCTATTTTACAGTGTGCCAACAGAGCTAAAATGTCACTACACATCATGCCATTCTGTGAGGTATCTGTGTTATTTTAAGATGTGAAGATAAACTCCAGCCAACTTCACATTGTTTCCTTGCATCCTTCACTCCATGGCCACTGACACAGCTTAAAATAAACGTACAAGAACAATGGCAGCACCTTTTAAGTGCTTGCTAACAAGTCTCTTAAATTCCAAATCTTTATTGACCTACGCAATCAGTCAAGGTTAGAAAGGGTCGGAAAGATTTCCACTAACAACTACACACAGAAATCTGAACTCTCTCTTTCAGATGTTTAATATCTTGAGAGTGAGGTGCTTGTGGGAGACAATGTTTTGTTTCACATTTTAAAGTTCTTACATTTAATATGAAGGCACAGCCAAGTTTGCTAGATCATAAGTTGAAAAAAGTATATATTATATTAGCTGTACACGTTTTGATACAACCATGTAAATGTGTACTACAGGGGTAGGCAACCTATGGCACGGGTGCCGAAGGTGGCACGCGAGCTGATTTTCAGAGGCATTCACACTGCCCAGGTCCTGGCCACCAGTCCGGGGGGCTCTGCATTTTAATTTAATTTTAAATGAAGCTTCTTAAACATTTTAAAAGCCTTGTTTACTTTATATACAACAATAGTTTAGTTATATATTATAGACTTAGAGAAAGAGACCTTCTAAAAATGTTAAAATGTATTACTGGCACACAAAACCTTAAATCAGAGTGAATAAATGAAGACTCGGCACACCACTTGTGAAAGGTTGCCGACCCCTGGTGTACTAAGTCTCAAACTGCTGGAAATAATTCAATAACGAAACATTTGCTATAACATTATGTTCATACAAGTCAGGAATTTTCATTAACATTGTTTGCCACACCACATTTTTTGTTGCTCCGTCTTCAAGACCTTTCCTTCCAAGTATTCAGATTTATTTTAAATGATTCTTTTTAAAAATGACGCATAACAAAGAAGTTTGTGTAACAAACATTTCATATGATGTAATTGGTGAGGCATCTCAGTTTTTCATTACTGACGAACACTTGATTCAAATTGATTGGAAACAGTCTGGGTTAATCAGGCAGCTTAAAATCTTGAACAGTTCCACTTGATGGGACTTCACAGAGGCTATGATGGAGGAGAAAGATCACAGCTTCCACCACAGCTGTGGCAGAGGAACATCATGCTTTAGGTCACAGACACACTAACTGCTGAAAATCTGCCAGCAGAAATTCCATTCTCTCCCCTTCCTTCTGCTGCCTGTCCGCCCTTCCTCCAACTCCCATTGTCAGCAAACCATGGCAAGTTGTGAGGCTAGAACAGAGGGAAGTGGCATCTGGGCACAGGAGATGGCACCAATGGGAGTTTCTGGCTTTCCATTTCCACATTCTTAGCCTGCTGCCACTCCAGATAGTGGCACGCTGAGTGGCAAAAGCCTGAAAGACTACAGAAGGAATATTGGAAATATCAAAATAAAGTTAAGCATAGATTTCCCTGTATGGTACTTCTGTTGTGTCGGTCTTATTTTTTTTAGTAGCATTCAAATACATTGAAGGAGAGACAAGTAGTAAGTTAAATGCCTGGTAAGTCATTATGAAAAGAATGGGTAAAAATGAAAGGAACAGGTCTGCCCTAGGATTATCAGTTGAATTCTTAGATTTTGTTTAAGTAAAATCATTTCGGTGACTCATACAATGAACAGGATTAATAAAAGGTATATTGCTGAAGTCTGTGGCTACCTTTGCTCACCCTTGTAATTCGTCTTACAAACTATGTAAATATTTTGGTCCCAAACTATGTAAATATTATCCATTCTATTTCTCTTACTAACAAACAGAGAGACAGTCTCAAACATTAAATGTACACAAAGTCTGCCGAAACTTCAGAGATCACATACACATTTAAAAAAAATTAGTTTTGATAGTAAGTATAAACTGATTGGTAACATGTAGCTCCGTGCAAAAGGGCATTGCAAACTGCTACTTTCACACACTTGCTATAATTTTTTTTTAAAAGAAAAAAAAGCCAATGGTTCCTTCATGTCCTTTATTCTGACCTTGAGCAAATGTGTTTTGTGTCTGCAAAATAACAGCTAAGGTCAGAAATAGCTAAAAAGCTCAACCCTGCAAATGCGTCTTGGGAGATGCTGAACATCCTGAAGTTTAACATGTCAATGGTACTTGAAGGCCATCTGTACTTCCACAGGAGAAGCTCTGCACCTTCCAGGAGTCCCACATTTTGTAAACTATTGCTCCATCTCTCTATAGGCCAGACTAATGAGAACTACCGTGTTCTACAGGCAGCAGTTCTAAACAGCAGAGCCACAAGGAGCTTACACTGCATTATGAAAAAATGTAGTCAAACATTCATTTCAGCTGAAATTCTTTCTATGTCAGTATTAAAGATTAATTAACATGCCCAGCTAGACACTGTGTGAATATATTACACAGGTTGCACGCAATGAACAAAGCATTTTAAAATTTTATCTTTTGCAATTTGTTTTATTGCCAGCACCCTTGGTGATGAGCCAAACAAAAACTTGGACTTTTTTTAAAAAGTGCATTTTATTTTGTACCTGAAGACATGTGTAAGTTAGAGACATAGGAGTCCATCCTTCTGTTAAGGCAAAAACCTGCTAGTTTAAATACAGTCTGATGATTATAGGAAACAATTTCATAATTTCCCTCCAAATTCTCCAACACAACATTGCATTAACATTATCAGTGAGTTTGCTTAAACTAACTTTATAATACGATTGCATGTGGTACCTGTGTATATAGTCTATACTGTATGTATAGCAATACATTTCACATGTCCATCATTATAGGTAGGGCCCTACCAAATTCACAATCCATTTTGGTTAATTTCATGGTCAAACGATTTAAAAAAAAATCATAATTTCACATTTCAGATATTTAAATCTGAAATGTCACAGTACTGTAAACATGGGATCCTGACCTCAAACAGGGTCATGGGGGGAGGGAGGATGATCACAAGCCTACTGCAGCAGGAGGTCATGGTATTATCACCATTATGTGCTCCCGCTTTCAGAGCTGGACAGCTGCTGGCTGAGCACCGAGCTCTCAAGCTGAGCTCTGCCTTGAGTGCTGAGCTCCTGGCGAGCAGTTGCTGCTTTCCGGCTGCCCAACTCTGTGAAATCTGGTCTCTCCTACAATAGCCAGATTTCACGGGGGAGATCAGATTTCATGGTCCATGACTCGTTTTTCACGACCATGAATTTGGTAGAACCCTAATTATAGGCCACAATCTGCAATCAACTTATCTGCAAGCTCACCTATTGACCTCAGTGAGAGTTACATGAATATATCTGTGGGCAATATCTGTCCCCTAGTATCCATACCTGAGTATCTTATTCAGTCTTAAGAAGTTATGAAGCTTTACAAGGTAATGCACAAAATCTGCTCACCCATCCCTTACCATGAGGGTTGGTGGTAACAAATTAAGCTGTGTTTATATTCAGTGGTTCACTAGTTTCATTCTAATGGAGGTGCAATTTAACAAGTCACTGAAACACAACTTCGCTGTACATCACACACTTGTGAGGAAACTAATGTATTGCTCATAAGCACCAAACTGTTTTTACTTAATTAAAGCTACTTGAATTCTCCACAATTTTTTCCAAACTTGGCAATGCACGTTTTCTCCAGTGCAGGCTACCTACTGAACATGCTGAGAATGAAGTTCTAAAGATGAACAATATGAATTACCAAATGCAAAGAGAGCATATGAATAACTTTTTTGGACCAAATTGATGCTTATCAAAGCAGCTGTACCTGTCTGAGGACAGGAAGCGGTCCTTCAAGTGTGATTTTTTTTTTATTTTCAGGTAACTCAACTGAGCTACATTTTACAGAACTAGATAAAAAAATCCTCATTTGAGTTCAATAAAACCCCCAATCATTTTAATCCAAGGAGGGTACTATTGACAAAGTCAAAAGGAACAAAATAAAAGGTTAAGCGTGAAGAAGCATTTCTGTGCTAAACTAACATAGTTACTTTGATGCTTAGGGTGCCCATATTTTCAAGAGAGATATGTCACTATTGTTTCATCTTCCCTTCTTTAGTATACCATGTGTATTTTTGTTTTCTCCTGCCGCAACCCCATCACTCTAGGCCCTTCTCCTTTGCTTTTATCTCCACCTCACACCTTTGCCTTAATTCTACTTAATTTTTCCTCCTCCTCCCATTTATTGTGTCTTGTGTTTTCTCATTTCTTTTCACTTGATTTTTTCCCTTTGCTCTGCAGGCTCTCTCCCTGATCTAACCCGATATGGAAGATTTTTGACGGACAGGCCTGTGGTGCCTTCCCATCCAGACCGTCTTTCCTCCAGGCTTTTCTATCAAGTAACAGTCCCACATATAATGTGGGGTACCAGAGTCAGTGTTGTTGAAGCCATGTTGGTCCCAGGATATTAGAGACACAAAGTGTGTAAACTCGAAAACTTGTCTCTCTCACCAACAGAAGTTGGGCCAATTAAAAAAAAATTACTTTTCCCACTTCCTCTCTCTAATACAAGAGCCAAGACAGACCCAAGTGTCTTTCCCTCTGGCTGGCTGCTGTCACAGCCCAACAATGCTACTAAGGCTAACTAGTGCAACAACAGGAACAAATGTTTTAGGTTTATATTAGAAAAAAAATACCTGAGATGATAAAACTGGGAATACAATATAACAGTTCCTCAAAATCATGAAAAATCCAGTAACTATGAGGCTTAGTTACCCTATACAAAATGCAAAGACCTGCCCAAGCATTCATTTAACTGTCAAATTCACTTACTGGTCTTTTATGGGTTAATGAGATCTTGTGGAAAATGATTGAATTGTAAAGCTGTTATCTTCCTCCCAACACTCGGAAAGAGAATACCCGATCTCTTAGTACGCCATGGCTGGGAAAAGTTAACTATCAGTTGGAGGCCCATCTATGAATTCAAATGGCTCAAAGACAAGTGAAAATACTATACATTAAGTATACTATACATTGCAGATATAGAACATGTAAGTTATATATTGTGTGTAATATTCATTTCACTAAATTCACAAAGCTGTTTCACATGAGAAATATAAATTTCATTTCAGATTTCATGTAAGAAAAAATACGATGGTAATCAAATCTTGAGTTATATCTGCTCTCAGTTATGCTCACAAAAACATTCTTGAGCTTTCTAAACATCAGTAGTGCGTCTCTAACAGGCTCTTGCACACACTTAATTTCTAGTCTCTCGCTGTGCAAGCTTATTAGTTGTAAAAATCCTAGATAAAATGTAAGTAATGTTTGAGCTCTGTTTGATCAGAAGTTGAAACCTACTGTACTTTCCCCCAAAGCATGTTAATGTGAAATAAAGTGAGACTGAGAATCTTGTGTAAAAGTTTATCAAAGTTCCAGGATTCTGTTCATGTTACAGTGTGTACTGCTGTGGACACATGCTGCTTTGTAAGGCAGAGGTCAGTCATAATTCCACAGCAGCATGCAGGCAGAAAAAACACAACCGCTTCTTAGAAAGACATTTAATTGTCCTACTAGAGTTAATAATTCAAATCACAAACAAACATTTGCTTGCAAAGCACAACACCTAAAGACATAACATAAAGAAGATTGCAAGTTTGTATGCATACATGTGACACACACATAGAAACACACAGACTAAGGGTCTTATTCCTTTCCATTTTCCTTAGATTTCTATTTTCGTAGACTCGCCCTCTCTTCCACATTTCACACATGCACCACCACCTAGTTCTTCCAATGTTCTGGTTAAACATTTTAATGTAATTTTAAACATTTCATGGGAAGAATGTTATGTTAGCCAAATTGACAGCATGTCAAAACTGAATGGAAAAAACGCTGAAAAGTCACTGCAAGTTTAAGGTTCACAGGGCCCTAAAAGGAATATTAAGATCCAGAAATGTTAAAGCATGTAAATCTGTTGTGAATTTAAATGTAGTGAAGAGACATTTAAACCATTTGCAAGTTCACATTTAGTAGAGACTAAACTCAGCTGAGTTACTCATTCTGCAAGAATGCTGAAAAAACCATCAAGACCTAAATTTACTCTAAAACTTTACGAAGCACAGAAAATAAAAAGTTTTGCTGCCATCAACTTAAATTATCTCAATTCTAAAACACACACACATAAAAGACGTGATTCTACTTCTAACAGAGTAAGATTATGTGACATACACAGGAATCCAAATTCAGCTCTGGTCAAATATGCAAAACTTTCATGACCTTCAATACGAGATATGCCGGTTTACACGAAGATTGAATTTGGTCACAACTAAGGACAATTACCTCTTCAATTATATGGCACCATCTTCCACTCTAAAATGATCTTGCAATACTTTACATCACGCTTTTTGAAAACTTTCAGAAAGAGCAACTTTTAAAGATCTGTGGGTCTATATACTAAAAACAGTTTACACCAGCAAACTTCATCAACATGCTATTCATATACTAATTCAGTGAACCAATACGTTAAACCTATTTGAAGTCTGTCACACTGCTAAGGTCAAAGGGGTGTACGTTTTCAGTTAATAATAACCATGGAAAAGGACTGCAAGGACACTGGATTGATTTCAACACAAGGGGAAGGGTAAGAGGAGTTCAGATGGCTTATATGCCATGGGGAAAGGACCATCCTTTTCTAACCATGTGAGGTATAGGGTTCCCAAAATGAATCAACTTCTGAAGGTGCTTAGCTTTGTGCAAGTGCAAACCTAGAGCCTAGATGATGACAGAGGTTCAAATAAAAAAAAATGAATATGGCTCTAAGAAAGAAAGGAATTGCACATAACAAGCTACTGCAACAGCTTGGTGAAAGAGTAGTCAGATGACTAAATTGAGGTTAGTATAAATCCATGCCCATGGAGTCCAGATTTGAATCCAACTTCCCCTTCTTTCAATAGTGTGTGGATCTAGGACAAATCCATCACAAAATATAAAAAGGTATTTACATTATATAAAAATGAATAATGCAAACTGGTCATTCCTGGTTTACATTACTACAAGAGGAAAAGGAAATAGTAGTTAATTCTCAACTTCAGCTTCACCAAGTAGTAATATTTGTTCTTCAGATAGCATAGTCAACCTGTAGAATTTGCCGTTTGCTCCGAGATAATGAGCAGTGTTAAATACATTAAAAAATACTGGTAACACCTAGATTTAATTAATAGCTACAGAGATTTAGGGTAATTCAACAGTAGCTTCCTGTTTCAGCACATCATATTTTTTTCCCCATTCAGAATTAGGAAGGAATCTTTTCCTCAGCAACTCTGCATCTCTTCTGTCACACACTTTTTCTTCTTCTTTCCTCTGAATCATCAGGTATTGGCTGTAAGCAGCCTGGGTACAAGACTAGTTAGAACAGTGATCCGATATGTTCTTAAATCAACAGAATCTACTCTACCATTTTCAGATTCTAATATTGCTTTCGGACTAAAACTCTAAATCTTCTTGTAAATGATTAAAAAGTAAAGAAAGATACAGGCAATAATTAATCTGAGAAGGAAGACAGCAAACTGAGAAACTGTTAAATACAAAACTGTCTCTTTTATTCAGATTAACTGATTATTGGGGGGGGGGAGAGGGGGCGGTGAGAACAAAAACTGAAAAAAAAACCTCAAGTAAATTTTAATCCAGGAAGATTTTAGGAACAATTACGCACAACAGTCAACTCTGGTTAGCTTATTATGAATATTAGAATATTTTCACTTATATAACATCTTCCTTCTAAGAACCTCAAGGTATTTTACAAACCCTGAATCAAATTAGCCATGATTTCTTGAGAAGTAGTAAAGTATAATGACCATTTAATAAATGAGCACGTGCACACACACACACCCCAACCTACACGACTGCTGACAAGTAGGTCTACCTTAGGTGGCCACTACATAATCAATATAGAAAATAAAAAACAAGAAGTCCATGAAAGCAATCTTAAAATAACCATCCCTGAAGAAGGGGGCATATTTCCTTAATCAAATGAAAAAAATTCAACAAAGTGATGTGTGTGTTTAAATGGCTTGATAAACCATTGAACACATATCCATCTACAAGATTCTTTACGAAAGGAAAAGATCCAACATAAATTACTCAATGAGGCTATAAGTGTTCCTAAAAAAGAAAAACAAACAAACAAATACCACACAAACACATCCACATATCAAAAGCAGAAAAAAAGGTTAACCTAAAATAACTTGTACCTGGAAAACTGCACTGACAAGAAGAGCAAACAGTACAAGAAGCTAAAATGCTGAGTATCCTATGGCTTCGACTTGAGTAACATTCATTTCTTTACATTTTGGATGCCAGGTAGCCTTATGGCTTCAAGGCACAAGGCCTCTCTCTACATCTCCCTGCTTAACTATCCTGCTCTCCCCCCCCCCACTCCCCCCGAGGGTGGGGGTGCAGAGAGAAGGAAGGTAGTCACATAGCAAGAGACAACAATAGCCCCCACGACTTTTTAACAAAATTGTATTGCAGCTGACTGAATGTCAGCCAGCTGGGAAATAAAGGCTGTCTCTGTGTTAGGATGTCAGGTGAATAAGTCCTTGGGTCACTGCAATGAGTGTCATGGCTATATATGGGAACAGCCCAGCTATGGAATGGCTCATCTGGCATTCCACAGCTACCAGAGAGGAGATAGTTTCTCCTCAGAATAGGAAGTTGCCTCTTCTAATTATGAAGCAGAGGCTGGGAAGCATTGCTGTGTACATGTAGTTTTCAAGAGACTTCTTAGATTTGCATAAAGGAGAATTTTAAAAAGTATTTTAGAAATAGACTCTGCAACAATAATGTTAGAGGTACTTTAAAGAGAACTTAGAAACCAGCAACTAAGAGAGACAGTCACTGTGAACCTCAAACATCTAAACAATACCAGTATTAGTACATTTTTGTTTGTATCCAACAAAACCAATGAAAAACTGTTCCAAATAAAAGGAATGTAAAAACCACCTCAAAAAACCAACAAAACCGACTACAGTGGTATGTAACCTGGAGAGTTACTGAGTAGTGGTCACAATACTACTAACACTAGTTACTATCACAATTAAGTTAGATATTTTTATATTACATTTCAACTTGCAAGTTGGCTCTTTCCAGAAATATATCCATGTGGAGTACATCAGATGATTCCTCACAGTCCACAATGATATTATTCCAACTCAGCTTTTTTCTGAAACACAGCTGAAAGCTATTTGAATATGCAGATAGTTACTTCAGCTAAAAAGAAGCTTATCATTAACATGCCTTTATACAGTTCTCACTCTGCACTTAGAATACAGTCAGGCCTGATCCTCAAGTGAGGTAAGTCAGTGGAACTCCACTGAAGTTGGTGGAGTATGCCAATTCAGATCAGCTGAGGATCTATTCCAATTTCACGGAGGTTCCCTATTAGGCATAAAATATTAGAAATTAGTTATCACATGGTTTATTTCTGTCTACAGAGCAAACAAACATTTTAAAAGAAAGTTGGAGGACAGCTATGTTAACTTGGTGCTTCACCACGCTTTCAGCGTAGACAGACTTTTAAGTGAACAATTAAAATAATTATCCTAAAATTAGTATTCAAGGTTACCACTCATTTTCTCACAAGCTCTCAATCGTTTTCAACTAGCAATACTACTGTTCAATTCTCATCAAGCTGCTTACATGACACAGTGATGCTCTGTACCTCGGCAGCTTGACAGTGGAGTAATATATTCACACAGGCGGCTAGATTCTTAAACTGTTACTTTAACATGGCTTGTTTGTTTTCACTTGTAGTGTCAAGTTTGAAACTACACATAGTGAGAACCATTTAGTCATCAAAACAAAATACGCTAAATAGTTAACAGCTGCAGTATCAAATGAATAGGACTAAAACCATACACTCTATTGGACAGAAACATACTACTCCAGGCAACTTCTGCATCCCATTTAAAAAGGAACTTACTTCCTCCTCGGGTTCTGTGTACTGAACTCGAGGGGGACAAGTTCATTAAACTACTGAAATGAAAGCACTGCTCCTATGGCATGCCATGCACTAACTGGTACTATGGTTTATCCTATCAAAATAGTGTATGTGTGAGGAACCCTGAGAAGCAAATCCATTTATCTGTCTAAATTACTGTGACTCGGGTTTTTCTAAAATCACTCTTTAGATTTCCTTTTTAAATCTCCAGAGATGTATCAAAAAGATGAATGATTCAAGACTGGTTCCTTTCATTCACTCATTCTTTCTTTTACCCCATACAACCAGTCTGGTATTTTCACAGCCCCACTACCATCAGTCACTGAAACAGCTAGATGAAAATATAATATATTCCTAAGTACAGTAAAGTTAAGCGTGTACATTAATTTAGAAGGTGGATGAAAAGTTTGACGGTTCTGTTATCGTTCTTCTCACAGTTTGTGGTACTCCGTGTTTTCCATATACTCCCATTCTATTTCTCCTTTTTCTTCAGTTTAACTCACCCTTCAGCACAGTATCTTCTACACACTTCTACACTCTAAACTTTAGAAAAAGTCGTGAAGCCAACTGATGGAACATCAAGCTCCCAGGCAACAGTTTGGGTATCCCTACTCTCCATCTTTTGCGTCTTTAACGATTAACCCAGTACATTTCATAACACAATGTGGCAATTCATGAGCTGGTACCACTTTCCTCATTCCCACTCCCTCATATTGTTTGGCAGACATGCAGAAATATCCCATCAAACTACTGACCTTTGGTTTCAACTCCTCCGACATCCCACCACTTTAATTTCTATCCTATCAAGTCTTCTTTTGAACCGAACTGCAAGCCTTTGGTTTGTCAAGTTCACTTAGCTGCAGCACGTCTTGTGGTTTTTCAAATTGCTAGTTAGTACGAAGCAAACACTGTTCACCACAAAAAATATTTTAAATCCCAGCTGGAAGCAAGAACTGTGCCCTTCCATTAATTTAGTTTGCTTATCAGACTTTGTAAGTCACAGCATTGTCAGCAAAACTCGTTTGGCTGTTGAACTAAATGGCATAAACATCAGATCGCGCCTCAAGGGAAACATGCATAAACTCATGCACTAGGACACTTCAGCATGCAAAAAACCACACACACACACACACACACACACACACACACACACTTCAGCTTTTTCATTAGCCTTGTACCCTTGTAACTGGTGTTTTATCCCAGATCACTTAACTTTATAACTAGGCAGAATATGATAGATAAAAGATAAGAAAATTCAAGTAGGAGGGTTATACTGAATAAAGAAAAAACAAAAGCCTGTGGACTTTAGAAAATCCACTGGGACAGAAAAAGTCTGGTTCATATAAGAAATGTACAGGCAAGATCCTGAGGTTCATCAAATCAGCTATTGATCTGTGCAATAGTACATCGATAAAAAAACTATTCTTCAGTCACATGAGTGTCAAGGATTTTGCTTGTCTTTTTAAACCATTGCAATCTATGCTCGGAGAAGGAAAGATGTTTCTGTGGCTGAGGTCTGCTCTATGCTGCAGACTTATACAAATATGTCGCAGGGATGTGAAAAACCCACACCTGAGTGACAGTAGTTATACCAGCTTAACCCCGTGTAGACAATGCTAAGTCAGTAGGAGAGTCTCTCCCAACAACATACCTACAGTCTCTCATGGAGTAGGATTAACTAAACTGATGGGAGAGATCTCATCAGCTTAGAGCATCTTCATTCCAGTGCAGCATTTTACGTCCAGACTTGCCCTTAGATTCTTCTGCAATATGCAGAAGGCAGACTAAAAGCTATTTTGCAACCAACATACAAATTAAAAAATTTGATTAAAAGCTTAAAAAAATTATAATACATAGGCTGAGAAAAGCCTGTCTGTACATCTGGCTATAGTGCTTAGATTATCCACAAATACAAAGTTTGTTTTTAAAAGTCATACGATACATAGAGTACATAATCAGCAATAACCCAAAGTCAGGTGAATAAATTTAACAATTCAGTTTAGATATTAGAAAATGAATACTCGAGAACATCACTCATGAAAAGTTGTACAGAGATTTGGTTGTGGAAAGCAAAATATATCAATGAGATTGTCCTTCAGTAATTGAGAATTAGATAGGTTGTCCATTTAGAAAATACAATCCATGAAGAAAGTATTTCAGTTACTTTCCTGACTGCACTTCTCATCAGCACTCCAGCTCATCCCTCCTGGTATTGCTGACATTCGGTGATGGGTTCTATGTAGATGTCCCTCGACCAATACCCCAGACTGGCCTACCCCAAACTGATCTTGTCCCCATGTCCCCCAATACATCGCCAGCCTGTCCGACTCCGTTCCTATACCCATCCCCCACTAATGCCCCTAACCTCTCAGCAACCAAGTGAGGTAGCTTCACCTTTGTTATGGACTCTGGCAGACAGAACATCGAGCATACAAAAAAAAAAGAAGATGCCTCTCTGCTCCAATTTCTTGTGCCTACCACCATAGCATCACCCAGAAACCAGCAGAAGTAATTTCAGGAAGAGTCCAGCTCAGCACCTAAGCCCTGGACTCTGGAGCATACTCTGCATGGACAGTCTTTGAAGAATTTTGGTGACAAACTCCTAACAAACATATGCAAATGGTGATTTTCAGAGGGACAGCAAAAGGCACTCTTTAATTTCAGGTTCCTGCTCCAAAATATAGAAGAACTAAAGCTTCCCAATTAAACACAAGAATTTAACATTCGCAATACTTTTTCTCCTAAACCTTATTTTCAGAAATGGCTGAACTGTTTTTGTTGAAACATTCCATAAAAGCCTGCGGCAGACAAACAGCATGGAAAATTTCAGCCTTACAGATTAAAGTAAGACAGGCAGTGCTGCCCGTTCCAGTTATAATGAAGTTATCCTCAAAGCACAATGGCAATGTTTAAATTTTATAAGACTTTGGCAATTCTATTCTTCAGTTGATTTATTTTGCAGAATTAGCCTTGACACTCGGTGCTTAATCCAACACCCAACATCCTTTCACTTAAGTCAAAGGAATGATGTTGGACACTGGATTTAGATCAGGATACTAGTGACTGAGGGAGAGATTCACAAGACTGCCAGATGGAACCTCTAGATACTTTCCTGGGAGTGCCAGTAACTTGCTGTGTGACCTACAACAAATCCTTTAATATCACTGTTCTTCTGCTTAACCTTCACTGTAAAGAAAAATCTCCTTTGACGTAAGAAGTATTATCTAATTAATGTTTATGAAGAGCTTTTAAGTCTTTGGACAAATATGGCTACAAGTGCAAAGTATTAAGTATTATAATGAAAGGTGGTTTCCAGGAAAGGCTGGCAGAGAAGATATTAGCCATGCACTGTCAAACTAAAACAAACCCCCCCACAAATTTGCTGATGATGCTCACAGCTGAATTGTCATCTCAAACCAGGTAGACGGTCTCTTATTTTCCATAGGTAAGTACATGCACAAGCACAATTTTTTATAAACTTAAACAATAATTAAAACTAAAGAAAGAATTCCTATGTATGGAAAAGGAAGATGACTAGTAAACCAAAGTACCTCTCATTGTAAGTTTCTTAAAAGATTACCCTTATGCAGTTCATGGGGAAAAAAATCTCTACACAGTAGCCTAAAACTCAAACCTGAAAGTAGATGATGGTTAAACCTCCTACAGTGAAATGCACATTGTTAATAGTTTCAATCTGTTCCATAGCTTGTTTTCCTTCATATTTTCTTTTATGTTGCTTATTAAATTTGCTCACCCTGTCAGTATTACTCAGCTGTTAAGGGTCTTTTCACACCACTCTATGGCAGGGTAGCTTTTGAATACTTTAGAAACTTAAGGCTTCAATTTCCCAAGGCACGGCTGTATTTAAAAACAAAAACAAAAAAACCCCAGAGACTACCAGGAAGCAAATGGGGAAAAAGAGCAGATTATCTCACGCAGCCTTAGACAAGTCACTTAGTCTCACTGGGCCTTAGTTCCCCATCTTTAAATTGGGGATACCACTTCCTCTCCCCGAGCCTGTGTCCTATCGTTCAGATTGTGAACTTTTCTGGGCAAGAAATGTCTTCTTGTGCATTTGCCTAGCAGAATGGGACAAATAACAACAAAAAATTCAGAGTACTCACAAGGTCTTACTCAGCAGCAAAGGACCCTATCTGAAATGAGTTGGAATTGGAATTGTTTCCTTATAGATCATAGTTCAAATGATTGGACTGGCCAGATGGAGAAGACCCATTTTAGCTGTGACTGCTAGTGCCAAAGATGCTCTAACAATAGGCCTTCTTCTCTGGTGTGGCAGGATTAGGATAATGTTCTCTTGTTATGCCTTGGTTACAAAGAGAACCTGAAAATATCAAAGAAGAGAAGTCCACTAGGAAAAAGTCCCAGAACTGTCAGTTTCCAGTTTTATCGTGAGGCATGTGATAACTGGTGTTCTTCTTAAAACTCCAATTGCTCTTGAGAATATCAGCTTTTTTTTCTTTAAAACAGAAGAAAATTCTAGTTTTGCTGGGCTGTGGGGGGAAAGGCTTGAAATCATGAAGCAAGTGCATAATAAAGGCTCAGAGACCAAAAATGCATTAAAAAAAACCCCACACACACTCATGACCTTCTCAAGCCTTATTCATGATTTCTCAATACTTGAGACTGGCAACACTAGAGCCATATCTTCAAGGACAAATCCAGACTTATGCAACTATCAATCAGAGCTCATGTCTCAGAAGCATCCACTCAGAACAAGGTTCCAGCCTCATCATGAGAGCAGCACATAGTTAAAACTCAGTTTTGTCATTAAACGTTATTTTAATAGTTTAATTAACTCAAAAGTGAGGTAGGCACCTCACAGTACAGCTAGCGGACACCATGCCTGCCCTGAGGAGCTTACATTCTAAGTACAGACTTGACACAGTGGAGAATGCGTTAAAAAGACAATCAGGATCAATAATAATTTCACCTCATCAATGGGAGCTGTGGCTGCTCAGAATCTCTAAAATCAGACTGTTCTGGCATTCACTTTGTATGAACCAGTGAAGAAGCTGCTAACAGGAGCTTACAGACAAACTGTGCTCAAACAAAGGCAAACCACCACACAGCCTGATTTCGTTGCTTGTGGTTCTTCTAGTGAAACAAACAAGAAGCCATACAAAACTGAACTGATCTTGTTAGCTTGGATGACGAGTTGTTAAGCAGATTCTGGAAAAATCACACATACAAAGACACACTGGGAGGGGGGGACACCACTTCAAAATTCTGTATATTTTCTTGACTGGAAATTATTTTCAATAGGACTATTCAGATGCACAAGTGTTTATAAGATCAGGGACTCAGCGGGCAGGACTTATATAAAATAAGTTTGGTTTTAACTAATGGTACCTTATTCTTTGTGTATGGAATCAGTTTCTCTCCCCCAAAGAACCAGAACACACATCAAGATAACCGTTCTAGGGAGTTAATGTGGGATTTTCATAAGCGCTCATTGGTGGATTAACTGTACTCCCACTGAAGCCAAAGGGAGTACTTTGAAAACTCCATCCTTAAGCACTATTTTATAGTTAAAGGAAACTCATCCAAAAAGTCACTTCAGCATCTGATCAAGATAAAACTGTAAAACAGCAGAGACTTTTTTGGTGTGCAGCATTGGTGGATACTTGCTACTTCAGAACGCTAAATATTACTGGACCACAGAATACTAGACAGTCTCTTCTCAATGCCTGTGTACTTCTATTAATAGTAATGGAATAACAATTTTTCCAGAAATTTGACAGCTATGACCTCATGTAATGGTAAAATCCAAGTTCTTTACCCTTCTGATTTTTGAGAACTGTAAAAACATGGAGAAAGAATTTTGCAGAAATATTCCCACCCCCCAAACACATTTTAAATAGAAATTCTGACTAGCTATACACTTCAGTAGCTTACATAATTATTTACTCAAGCTGGAAATACATTAAAAAACCAACATCTGCTTTCCATCAGTCTTCATGGGAACCAAGAAAGTACTTTGACTGAAAACATATCGGGGAGCAAAAGAGCTACAATGTCCTTGAGAGGAGGATGAAGAAAGGACACACCCCATAAAAGCATATTTTCAGAACTCACAAAAGGCATTTCAGTTTAACAAAATAAAGGATGTGAGGAACAGCACTGCAAGTTCTACAAAAGTCAGTTATTTAAGTCAATTACTGCATGAGGAATCAGCAAAAACAAAATTATACCCCCTAATGAAGAACGTTGGAAATATGCCCTTATAGGATATGCATTTTAATACATGTTAAAAGATACATACCTGAAAATACTTTTAATAATATTAGAGACCTACTACTCTACACATCTGGCAAGTATGAATTTATACAGCTGCACTTAAAAAGATATCCTTTCCTGGAGGCTTCCTAACTGTGATACTTGTAATTCTGATTCCTTCCTGGATAGCAAACAATTATACATTTGACCAATATATGGTACTACTTTATTCTGAAAAATAAAGTAATTTATTTTCCCTACAGAGGTATACTCTTCTGCAAACATTTGAGTACAAATTGCCAATTAATTGAACTGGTTTTCCACAAAACATAATGAACACTAACCAGGCATTTAAAGTAAGTATTAAATAGTAAGTTGTTAAATATTTATCTCAAGACTTGAAGAAAGTCCAAATGAGAGAGACATATTAATAACCTTTTCCTAAGGCCTCCTTCCACCATCATGCACCCCAGTCCCACTGACTTTAGAGTCCATGCTAGCAGATCCCAATGCAGGACAACACTACACTACACTACATATTCTCTGGACATGAACTCTGTCTTCCTGTATGTACAGATAGTGTCTCATACATGGAGAGTGCTTCAGAATACACACATTACATTAAATTTCATTAGTTATGTGCATTATCAGGCTACAGTTCACTAGAAAAAAGGACCTGATTTTTCATTTAAGTATGTCTAACCTTAGAAACATGCACCACACAATTGCAATGACAACTCAAAGTTTTGTTATGGTAGTCAAACGGCAGCAGAAGTATTTCTGTAAACAGTAACAAACAGTATTTTCTAAAAAAGCATCAAGTTTCATAACTTTATTTACTAGAATATCTCCTTTGCCTGGCACCTCTTTCTGCATGTCATAAAGTCACCATGATTTCAACAGTGTTAAAAAGGAGCAATGAACCACCATCCATAAAATGCCTTTCCCTACCCGTTGGGCAAGCCACCTCCCTTGTATCATTCAATTCCTCCTAACCTCTCTCCCCGCAGTCAAACTCCACACACACAAAAAAAGAGAAAGATCTTCCATCTTGCCTATGAGGAATGAGGGTGTGGACAAACGTTAATAGCACAAGTGAGTTAATATTGTAATATTTTAGTCTCTTCCCCGCCCCCCACTCTGTTTATAAGCCTTACCTCATTTTACATAATACAGACCCCAATCCTGCACTAAGAACCACACCCCTGCATCCAAGTAGAGCCCCAATTACTTCAACAGGACTTACAGACTTTAGGGTCAGAGGGGACCAATATGATCATCTAGTCTGACCTCCTGCACTAAGCAGGCCATAGAATCTCACCCATCCACTTCTATAACAAACCCCTAACCTATGTCTGAGTTATTGTGGTTTGAAGACCTCAAGCTGCAGAGAATCCACCAGCAAGTGACCCATGCTCCATGTTGCAGAGGAAGGCGAAAAACCTCCAGGGCCTCTGCCAATCTGCCCCGGAAGAAAATTCCTTCTTGACCCCAAATATGGCAATCAGCTAAACCCTGAGCATGTGGGCAAGACTCACCAGCCAGCACTCAGGAAAGAATTCTCTGCAGTAACTCAGATCCCATCCCATCTAACATCCCATCACCGACCACTTACCTGCTGATAATCAAAGATCAATTGCCAAAATTAAGCTATCCCATCATACCATCCCTTCCATAAACTTATCAAGCTTAGTCTTAAAGCCAGATATGTCTTTTGCCCCCACTACTCCCCTTGGAAGGCTGTTCCAGAACTTCACTCCTCTAATAGTTAGAAACCTTCGTCTAATTTCAAGTCTAAACTTCCTAGTGTCCAGTTTATACCCATTTGTTCTTGTGTCTTCATTGGTACTAAGCTTAAATAATTCCTCTCCCTCCCTAATATTAATCCCTCTGATATATTTATAAAGAGCAAGCATATCCCCCCCTCCACACATGCTCAGGGAATCTATCAATTCTCCATGCAGATTTGGAAATTTAAAATTACACTTAGGAGCAGGAACTGAGTCTGGGTTTCTCAGAGTTACACAATATTTTGGCATTCAAATTAAAAACAGCAACACCAGGATCAAAATAACTTTTAAAAATTGCCAGTCCCAAGGAAGACATTCCACTTTGTTGGGTGGATTACACAGACAGTAAGTTAACTCCTCATGAAATATGTAGAGGGTACAAGCAGTTTCATCTTTGGAAGGTTTCCCAACTTCAATTATTTTAAAGATTTAGAAGGATTATATCAACCTGCATCAGCAGACAACCCAGCTATTCTTAATCTCAGAATAAGCAAACTATGTAAAATTGTTTCACGTTACAACCAGTACAATGAAATACAGGAACTAACAGAAGTTTATAGATCATTGTATATCATTTAGAATAAAGCTATATCAGGAGCCCATTGTCATTCAATGTTCCCACTAAACATAAAAAGATACTTTGTAATTCAAGAATATTTCAGTCTTTATTTCCCACTCTTTCACCTTACTGACTTCTTTCAACTCAGAATACAGCATATGGGTATTACATTCAGAGCACACAGCCATCAGTTTGAGACATGATGTCCCATTCTCCGCACCTACAAAAATAGCTTACCACTGATTCCTGTTAACTCTAAAGAAACCCTGTCCACAAAAACAAGTGTTTTCGTCCCCTCACCATTGGATTAAAAACAAAAGTGGTTTTGACCTTAACATTCCTCTGCAGTGTCTGAAGTCAAATATTGCAGCATTGTGCTAATCCAGAATACTAGGTCAAAGTGTCTATTTTCATGGCCCAAACTGAGTGAAGAGAAGAAACAACCGAATACATGACGCAAAGAGTATATTCATTTTGTTTAAAAAATAATTGTCACCTTTAATAAGCTCAGGCCTTAGTAACATAGATAGAAAAATCTTTTTTAAAGGCCCACATACAACACGACCATAGCTTTTTAACTCCTGTGTAACCATCACGCTAAAAAATCTCCCTCATTGATCCAATCTTTGGGGAAAAAAATATACCTATTAAGAGGTCCTTCTATTTTCATTTCAAGGGATTCTTAAAGAATGAAGTCCTTTAAATTTGCCAGAACAGGTAGTTAATGCTGAATAGACATTAAGAATCATGCTCCAAAGTTTCACCTGAGAAATACAAGGGTTGGATAGTTTGAACTCAGCATTGAGAAACGTGGAGTTGTTATTAATCAATGTTGTTCATGTTCTAATTAAGCAGGATTGTGCCATTTCAGTTTCTACATTGATAACACAGGGTAGCTCCCATGACGCGAAGGCTGCAGGGGCTGGGTTACTTCTTTAGCAAGCCAAAGCATCAGTGGCGTAGGCAAGAAACCTCCCTCGTGCTAAATATAGTTTGATTCCAATTAGTTGAGGGTTTCTCAAACAGGGGTCGCTGCTTGTGTAGGGAAAGCCCCTGGTGCGCCGGGCCGGTGTGTTTACCTGCCCCGTCCGCAGGTCTGGCCGACTGCGGCTCCCACTGGCCGCGGATCGCAGCTCCGGGCCAATGGGAGCTGCTGAAAGGGGCGCGGGCCAACGGATTTACTGGCTGCCGCTTCAGCAGCCTCCATTGGCCCAGAGCCACAATCAGCTGGACCTGTGGACGGGGCAGGTAAACACACTGGCCCAGCCCACCAGGGACTTTCCCTACACAAGCAGCAACCCGTTTGAGAAACCCTGAGCTAGCTGAAGATAGGATGACCCTGAGAGACAGAACAACGGTAGCTAGAGTTTTGGGAATTCCCTTAGGCTTCCTTATCTTAGGAGTGGAGAGGCTAGCCTGAGCTTTAGCTTCCAGAAAGGCCACTGAAATTAGTGAAGCCAGGCTGATTTATCAGTGATTGCAGGAATACCATAGACATTTAGGAACAGAGAAACATTTTGGGATTGCCACTAGTACTGCCTCGGATCTACTCCTTGGATAGATCATTGATAGCTGGCTTCTGATAACTTCACTTCACAGTTCGGAGTAGTGCCTTCTTTTCTTCCGTTTACTTGCTGATATGATTCGAAACACATCTTATTACAGGCATGACAGAGTAAGAATAGGTTTCTGTGACTGACTAGCACAGGGGTGGGCAAACTATGGCCCATGGTAGATCCAGCCCCTCAGGGCTTTGGATTCGGCACATGGCACCACGAGCACCATGTCCCTGTGGCCACCGGGGGAGGGGGGGCAGAGGGCTGTGCGCATTGCCCTTGCCTCCAGGCACTGCCCCCTGCAGCTCCCATTGGCCGGGAACGGGGAACAGCGGCCAATAGGAGCTTCAGGGGAGGAACCTGGAGATGAAGCAAGGGCAGCGCACGCAGAGCCCCCCCTGCAGGGCCGCAGCGCTGCCCTGGTCCCAGTGCATGCTTCTGCCACCATGGAGGCCAAACCCTGCCTGCACCTCACACCCCAACTTTGTGCCCTGAGCCCCCCCATACACCTCACACCCCTTCTGCACCCCAGCCCCAGCATCCAAGTCCCCTCCTGCAGTCCTCACTCGTCCTACATCCCCACCTGCAGCACCCTCCTGCACTCCGCACCCCTCCTGCACCCAACCTCCTTCCCTGAGCCCCTGCATATATCCTGTACCACTCCTCTGCCCCAATCCCTTGTCCTGGGCCCCTTCCTGCACACTGCACCCCCTCCCACGCTCCTTCCCACACCCCAACCCTCTCCCCAGCCCTGCATACTATTTCCTCACTCAGATGTGGCCCTCGGACCAAAAAAGTTTGCCCACCCCTGGACTAGCAGATACACAAAACAGGAACTATGGAAAAACAAGAGAGAAGCCATTGCTGTGTCCTAAGCACCAGAATCTTGGACACAATATGACTGCTGCTTCTACCTGACCCATGATGCGTCAGAATGACATAAGAGTTCAGGACTCCTAATGGATACCACCAAAGAAACAATATGTTGTAATAAAATCATAAAAACTTGGTGTGATATGACAATGCAAACATGCATATTTCAAACAGATATGTGCATGCTCACCTCCTCCCCCATTTTGCTACTCTTGCAAAATTTCCGGAAAGGGATCCAGACTCCGTTAGAGTCCTGAGCTTTCCCTCAAGAAAAACCTTCTCCTTCAACTGAAATTAAGTTTATAATCCAAAAAATACAAAATGGTGAGTATTAGTCCCCAAATCCACTTATATAGTTTCTGGTTATCTTTACTTTACCCCTTGTTCTTACTGTTTGCCCTGGCCATCAACTTCTCAAGCAAAACAGCTTCAGATCCCACATGAATAACACTGTTTTATCAGCTGTCACTTCTTCGTAGCCTGCCCTGAGTACTTGTTACAAAGAACAAGACTGGACTATTTCCTTTTAAAAGGTTTTATCTTTTTAAAAGATTACATTACTTCACAGGATTAACAGCCTTCCAACTGCAGCTTGTTCAGAAAGCTTTTTACTTGAATGCTCATTGGCATAGACTCACAATATAAACACAACATTGCAAACATCTGAGAAACCATCTGTAACGGGATGGCACGGTTTGCCTGAAACATCGTTTACAGATGCTGATCTAGCTGGGAAATGTTCTGTTGACTCAAAGGTGCGCTACACTTTTCTTCCCCCCAGTGAAGAATTTTAGTGCTAATAATTGTGGGTCCAATGGCGTCGGCTGCCCTCTAATGTTTTAACTACTGTTGCACCTAACCCCACTCACAGCAGGTCTTCTAGGAGACACATTTGTCTCATTATTGCTGCTAGCACCAGTGGAGTTTTAGGGGGAAAACTAAGTGTAAACAGAACTGCTGAAACAAGCAGCTTTTTCTCCCAGTCAGACATAAGGGAGGAAGAAGAGGCTCAAGAAGAAGAGAATCTAGAATGTGGGCTTATCAGTCAGGAGGGAGGAGCTACAAGAGCAGGCAAGCCTGGGAAAAAAAATTCAGCTCATATCCCATACAGTTAGATATTATTAACAAAACCAAAGCTCCAGGAAGGGGGAGAGTTTCAGCTTAACTCAGTGACAACTACAATAGAACGTCAGAGTTCTGACCATCCCAGGAATGGAGGTTGTTCGTAGCTCTGAAATATTTAGGTTGTGCTTTCAAAAGTTTACAGTTGAACACTGATTTAATACAGCTTTGAAACTTTACTATGCAGAAAAAAAAACTACTTTCAAGCATCTTAATTTAAATGAAACAAGCACAGAAACAATTTGCTTACCTTGTCTTTTTTTCAAACTTTCCCTTTTTTTTTTTTTAGTAGTTTACATTTAACACAGTATTGTACTGTACTGGGGTTTTTATTTCCTTTCTCGGGGGGAGGCAGGAAGAGGTCTCTGCTGCTGATTGTGTACTTCTAATTCCGAATGAGGCGTGTGGTTGAGCGATCAGTTCGTAACTCTAGTGTCATAACTGAGGTTCTACTGTATGTCCAACTGCACCTTAGGAAAGGCAGCCATCTGCTCACATTTGTATCTAACCATTTTCCAGATGCAATGAATACATCCAGGCCTACAATACCACTATCCTTCAATTACAGCCAGCAAATGCATGCATTTAGCTAAACGATTTAGAGATGTTCATTCTTAAAACAGCAGATATTAAAGAAAAAAAAACTCTTACCTTTGCAGATTCATGTTCAAGTTGCCTGTACAGGCCTTGATCTTGTTTTGTGCTTCCAGATGAGTCATCCCGTCTGTACTTGTCCCATCAATGGTGAGAACCACATCACCTATCCCCACCTGGGCTCTAGCTGCCTTGCCACCATCATTTAACTGCAATGTCACAAATGCAATGAGTAAGTAGCATTCTTTTAATATAAAGGACACACAAGGTTATATGCATATCTACCTATATTTCTTATTCATAAACATACATTACATAGCCGGTATAGGCACACTCCTCTTACATGAGAGCACCACCTCTCCATATAAGGTTATTTATTGTGTAACTGAAATATCGTCTTTCTGATCAAATAATTAAGGGGACTATTGTCATATTGCCACTGTCTGGCAAACCTAGAGGTATCTGTTTCACAGAGAAAGGAATTTAGGACTTCAGACACCCATTCTTAGAAATCAGAGAGCAACTTCTGTTTCCAAGGGGAGTGAAAGTGGGGTACACATCTGTGATTGAGAGAAGAGTTGCCTACCAAACAACCGCTATCAAGAAGTGGCCTATGTTCGAGAGTTCCCCTTTGTAGACCTTGGGTGATTTAAAAAGGAGGTAGTATACTGTACAAGATGACAATTACTTGCATTTAAAAAAAAAATTGACGACACTCCAGCCTCTGCTTTGTTCATAAAAACAATACACAGCTCTTTCAAAAAGGGAAATCCCTCATGAATTTAAATTTTTAAATATATGTGGAAATTGTAATGTTTGACACCTGCAATGGGTCAAGAAAGCCAGTATTTTAAATACCAACATGTCTGGGGCTAGAAGTACTGCAATACCAACAGCATTAAAATATACACTGGAAGCTTTTTTTTTTTAAATATTCACATGGTGTGTGCTGGTATCATGGTACCAAAACATTTTGTTAAGGGAGATGTTCCAACTAATCAGATTTGGAATCAACTATCCCCAAAAATTGCAGGCTAGCACAACTATTTTTTCCCTCCAGTTCAAACTAAAAGGAAACATTGAGATCGGAAAAAAGAATATTGAGTGGCAGTAGATGGGGGGAAGCAGACAAGGGATAAAGAAAACTTCCTTTTGATTTTGAAATTATTATATGCAGCTGAGTTGTACAGAAACAGAATTTTGCATCATTAGTCAAAAGGGGAGTTATAATTCATCAAGAAATTGCTGTGTAGACAAACTTTTGCTCATACTCCTCCACTAACTGCACAGTATAGTAAGTACCCAAGTTACAGTAAAATATTGGCTAAAGAACTCCTTATATGTGAAGAGAAGTATGAACACACCAGTTACACACTAATCAGGCAAAATTAAGCACAGCTTCCTGCCCATCCTAGCTAGCACTTACAAGCTGTAGCTCCTCACCCAAAACCTATTGAAAAGCATTACTAATCCCCAGCCTCAAACAGGTGGTGACAGAGAGGAGTCTTCCTTCCCCATATGTGCCCATTACAAATGATGACTCTTTGCAGGGAGAGGGAGATTGAGACACACCTATGAATGTTTGGCCAGGTCTGCTCTCATTAATAGCACTTTTTGTGTACATTTTGAAATGCTGCAGCTGTCTATGTACAGCTCTCAGCCCTAAATACAGGGTCAAACCAGCACTACCTATTTTATAGGTACATTACAGAAAACTAATTATCAGCTTGACAATAGAGCTGATGGGCAAGGGAAACAGAAAACAACTAAAAAACTGAAAGACCTTAGGAGGAAGGAAACCCTATCCCAAGCTGTGTAATGTTTTTAAAGGGTTGATTTTCTAAGTGCAATTGCACCCACACCATGTGTTAATGCATGGAAGAAAGAGGATATGGAATTGAAAGAACAGATCAAGCTAGGTACAAAGCCAGCTAACGTCCATAAATCTCTTTCTGAATCCTTGGGTTATTAGTTTCAGTGCTGTATTTACAATAGGGAGCATGTTTCCACCAAATCTGAATTGCAGCTGTAAAACCAAGTTATATTTCACATTACCTATTGTGCTTAATAAGAAGCATACTGTTCACAAACTGCAGAAAGGATCTGAAACAGAAAAGTGAAAATGTCCCACCACTTAGACTTGCAACACCACATATAGTGCGGATAGCTCATTTAATCTAGGAAGGGGAGGGGGAGAGAGAAGAGAGAGAGATATTGTAATCCATCACCTGCTGAGGCCAATCATTGCTGACACCCATCAGAAAATCAGCCCCCCCATCAGAAAATCTCTCTTTGGCCCCTCAACAGAGACTGACTTCATGGCTTGCAATAAAGATCTAGTCTTTGCCAAACAGGGGTGTTCAGAGAACTTTCTAGTATGCACAACAAAATGATGTATCAAATTTCAGATTTAGCCACTGTTTGATTCCTAAAAGACTAAAAACAAGTAATTAATAGGGAGGCCATATTTTTTAAAAAATCCAACATAATGCCAATTTTCCCAGAAGTGATAATATTGCTCTAAAATGTGTTCCGAGTCCAAATTTAATAAAAACTAGTTCTTGATTTGGGACCAGCTTCAAAAGTAACATAGAAAATGTCTTCAATGAGCTTTTTAAAAAAAAATTAAAAAGCATAACAAAAGCTAAATGTTTGTTTTGCATTCTTAAAATTTATATAGTCTACAGGGTACTCTATTCATTTTGCAACATGCAATACACCAAATTTGCAAGAGAAGAGTCTCTGCTCATCTCTATATTGTGTATTTTAAAAAATCATTTTCCTAGATATACACACTTCATCTAGAAAGCGTCATCTATCAGTGGCAGTAGATCAGATTTCCCCCAATGATTTTTACTGATTAAATCAGTAAAAAAAGGGGTTAATAATTTATTGCCCACCATGTGATCAGAATCAGGCCAATGTCTCCTCCTTCAAATAGATAAAAATAGACAGGCATCCTTCATGAAATAGCAAGTGAATTAGAGGCTGAAATATGTAATAGGAAGTTATTGAGAAGACAAAAAAGCAAAATAGAAAATAGAGATAGAAAATACCTGTTCTCATTTTCTTCCTCCCTCTCCATGTGGGATTGTACCCTATAGTATATTCTTGGATACTTTGCCCAGTTTAGTTTCAAACGACGTGTTTAATGAATTTTACTCCTTTTCCTAGGAAACTATTCCATAGTCTAACCTCCCTTCCCTCCCATACACGATATTCAGCCTAAAGTTTCCATTGCTCACTCTTTCTACCATTACTCCTACTTGTAAGGGTAGGTCTACACTACAAATTTACATCAGCGCAACTGTGCCACATCTGGTGAAGATGCCCTAAGCCTGGGGTAGGCAACCTACGGCACGCATGCCAAAGGCAGCCTGCAAGCTGATTTTCAGTAACACCCACACTACCCAGGTTCTGGCCACCAGTCTGGGGGACTCTGCATTTTAATTTTAAATGAAGCTTCTTAAACATTTTGAAAACCTTGCTTATTTTACAATACAATAGTTTTGTTATATAATATATAGACTTAGAGACCTTCCAAAAACATTAAAATATATTATCAGCACATGAAACCTTAAATTAAAGTGAATAAATGAAGACTTGGCACAGCACTTCTGAAAGGCTGCCGACCCCTGACTACACCAATGGGAGAAGTTCTAACTGTAAGTGTAGACAAGCCCACAAGCAGTGATTTCCCTACACCCCCCTGAATTTCCCTAACACCGCCGCCCCCCACAGTTTTGTGAACTAGTTACATGCCAATTTAGTGACTCTTTGGAAATTTGAATTGAAATTGAAACATTAATACACACTTTAAAAGCATATACAGTATATGATAAAATGTGTGTATCTGAAAAAGTATAATAGATTTGAAAAGTATGAGCATAGACTAGCTTCCTTAAGCAGCTATTTTTTATGACAAGGTCAATGCATTCATTTCTGTGATGTTGGCCAACCTAATAATTTCAAATGATGATTTGTTAGCAAAATGAGCTCTCCCTGACAGCTAGTGATGAGCTGAGGCTGGAGGGGGAAGGCTTCAGGACCAGACTGTATTTACATTCACACCTAATCTACCTAGGTATCCAGCAAACAGAGCTGTGTTACCCAAGTGATAGATTTTGGCTGGGGTTGGGTTACAAATCACTTGATGCAGGGGGGTAGGGGGGGAATGAAATGTTTTTCTTATTGTATGAGTAAAGGGCAGTAGAACTGTACGTAGCCTGTGCTGATTGAGGGCATTGAGAGGGTGGGGACCAGCTCTGTCTTTAAACAGTGGAGAGGGACAGATTAGGCTCCATAGATAGTTTTTTATTTTGTTAAGTGACCACTACAGCTGAAATCACTGATAATCAAGTCTAAGTGCTTAGTCCTGCTGTAGGGCTAGTGTTTGTGTGGAAGAGACGGCCCAGTCTGCACTGCACTGTTACTGATCCATGAGAGGACCTCCCTCTTATCCCATGACAGCTTACTTGTCATAAGTCAGTTTAGTGCAGATCAGCCTTGAGTTGTAAATCTCTGTACACCTACCAACAAACATTTTGCAGTTGTACCTTGCTTGTTTATTCTGTAGATGTAATAACCAGAAAAGAAACCAAATCACTCTCCTATAGCCCTGTCAGCTCTGCAGTGCTAGAACCAGCAGCAAAGTCTTATTTTTTTCCTCCTGAGCTAAGCAAACGTGACTATGAATGCCCCCACGATGAGACTGGCACCACCTTCCTACTACATTCCCCTTTCCGACTATTACCATACTTCAGTATCTGATACACCTAAGGATTTCAACTCACTTTACACTTGAATTTTAAACTAATATGTATTTATATCCAAGTATAATCAATTAGTATCAATCAAGCATCACTTGATGGGCCATCTGTAGGAGTGACGCATAAGGTGGTATAAGTTACACATCTGTAAGTGAATGCAAGGCATTTGAGCTAGCAGACACTATTCAAGCAGGGCCCAGAAGGCAGCACTAATGGAAGTGGGTGGGTTGAAGGGAATTTAACTTGTTCTTACAAGTTGCTTTTTCTGCTACTCTCTTTTCTTAGCTTCTCAGAGTGTAAACCTCAGATTCCCTCTGACCTACTCACCAATGGGTGCATTCTGAACTTCACCTCTGAATTTCTCCCAACAATTGTAACGGCCACTAGATTTCAGGACCTGCATTTAATGACTCATCTAAAAGAGAGGTACTATTGAGTCCCTGTCAATCCTATGCTATACAATACTAAAGCAACAGTCCAACAGCAAGTGACTTGCACAGCCACAAACTCAACCACTAGTACAAGTTCCTTCAGCACCTGGGTTTTCCTTGGCCAACTCTAGTCAAGCATTTGACCTGGATTCTGCTTTGTTTGAGAGCTCTAATGAGAACACAGCCTAAGTTTATGTGGCTGCTGGCAAACTAACAGGAATCCTTTTTTTATACTCCTGTCCCACTGCTAAAGAAAGCACTCACTGTGCACTTTTAGGAGGGGGTAGAGACACACGAATAAATCATTTGACAGGCAATTGCCCAGTTTAACTGCAAAGAACATGACACGTTCAATACAACACTTAAGGGAAACTAACCAATGTCCGCTGCCACCACAAGTCTACTCAAGCACATTTTAAAACACAACCCACATTAAGTGTATGATCTAATTAATACTGTGATGTTGCACTCAAGCTATTTATGTGACCTCTCATGAGAAACTCACTGCTGGAAACTAACTTCTGAGGGAAGTCCACCCTTGCAAAGCTTAGCTTTTATTGTACTGTAAATCTATTTTCTTCATGTGCACCCAGGCAATTGGCAAACACACATGAAAACAGTATTCCGAAATCCTTATTGCTGAAAGCTGACATAGCACAGCAAGGCATCTGCCGAATGACATTTACAGTACCTGCAAATGTCAGGCTCTTTTTCTCATTGGACTATGAGAAACAGGATTCACAGGGACTCTTTAAAAGTAAACACCCCCTAATATACCACGCTCACGCAAATGTCCAGCTGTCAATGCCAAAAATAGCCATCTGGCATTTACCTAATGCATTTCATCCAGCTGGATCCCAACGTGCTTTACCAACCCCACTGACCATAGGAATATCATATCCCTTTTGTTCACCAGTCACGTCTAGGCACCTCTGGGCTGAGACACAGCAACATTAACAATGCAGAATGGAGGAGGAAATAAAAAACTGTGTGTTAGAGCCCTGCAGTGGGACTGGGATCCAGGACCCACTGCCATCATAGCAGGATAAAAATTCAAACAAACAATGAGGGAACAGGATTTAAAAAATGGCCTCCTACACTGCAAACATGAACTTTTTTTTTAATCCTGCTCCTGTCCCACCTGACAATAACCCCTTCCATTCCCTCCTGCATTTTTCGTTGAATTTTTATCCCGCTGTCATTGTTATGGCAGCGGGTCCTGCAGGATCCTTGGGATCCCAGTCCCGCTATAGGGTAGAGCCCAGGATCCAATGCCATAATAGTGAGATAAAAGTTAAACAAACAATGAGAGAGCAGGTGAGAAGGGGAGTGGGAATTGCGAGGCGGGATGGGAGTAGGATTTTAAAAAATAGTCCCACACAGAGCTCTACTGTATATAACTGAAACTGAAGGAGAAAAATATTAGGCAGAATGTCATTGTCCAAGCTGTAATTTAGCCAGGAAGTGCAGATTAAAACTGCTGTTCTTACAAAAACGCAATGCGATTATTAGTGGCCATGTATGATGCCCAAAAGCAAGAGTGCTTCTTTTCATCAGATACTGTGTCAGTTTCATTTCCACAGAAAGCAAAATATGAACATAATTCTGCCTTCTATGAAGTCAAAAGTACAAAGACTGACCGCTGTGCTTCACTTCATACAGCACAAGGCTAGCAGGAGATCTCATTACGTAAACCAGGCACACAAGTCTTTTCACAATCAAGACCTAAGATAAGTCAAACTGAATGAAAACAGCCACCTGTTAACAGCCCAGAGTATACCTGACTTTACTAGTGTTCAGACTTGTCACATCAAAACTAATGCTTGGAAATGAAGATCAACTCTATAGCGACACAGAAGATCTTCCAGGTATGCTATAGCTTGGCCTTCCTTGTTACTTTACGATTCAACACCACCCCTATTTATCAGGTGCAAATCCAAGGAGGAGGAAGAGGAAAGCTGCACTGGACAGTCCTAGAATAGGTTGTTTGACAAATAGGCATTTGTACAGCGTGCTGGTCCTAGGAGGAGTTCTTGGGATAGCACTGTTCCCTGCTGAACAAGACCAATAACAGGCTGGATTGGCTCTCAGACAACATATCCGTGGCAATTATTTCACTGATTGTGCCACTGTGACAGGTTAGATCACAGAAACCCCCTTGGGAACAGCCAAGTGATGGGCCAGGACTACTTCTGCCTCTGCTTTCCCTACCAACTTGGGACCCCAGGACCCTGTCTTGCTGAGCCAGATACGCCCATCTGAATTACTTGCCCTAAAGCTGCAGACTTAACTGAAAGTAGTTTACAGAAGTGTTCTTGACTTGAATACTCAGATGCCCAACTCCCAATGGGGTCTAAAACCCAAATAAATCCATTTTACCCTATATAAAGCTTATACAGGGTAAACTCATGAATTGTTCGCCCTCCATAACACTGATAGAGAGATATGCACAGCTCTTCTCTCCCCCACCCCAGTACTAATACATACTCTGAGTTAATTAATAAGTAAAAAGTGATTTTATTAAATACAGAAAGTAGGATTTAAGTGGTTCCAAATAGTAACAGACACAACAAAGTGAATTACCAAGTAAAATAAAATATGCCAGTCTATGTCTAATCCAACTGAATACAGATAAAATCCTCACCAGTTCCAGAATGCTTCCTTTTACAGACTACTGTGTTCCACACTGACAGGCATCAACCAGCTTACCTGGCACCACTCAGTCTATGAGGCGGGAGGGAGCAAGCAGAGATGCATACAAGTTTTCCAAAGGGTTGATTTTAGGTTTGTTAGTGTCAAAATAAAGCCAAGATTCTTCTGTTATTCACATCTTCAGCATCACCGGTTTAGAAAATGGAGTAATCCTTTTTAAAAAGGACAGGAGTACTTGTGGAACCTTAGAGACTAACAAATTTATTTCAGCATAAGCTTTCGTGGGCTACAGCTCACTTCTTCATCATGATAAAGAAGTGAGCTGTAGCCCACGAAAGCTTATGCTTTTGCCAAAGAATTTTTTTTTTTATTGCAACTCTTTAGTATTAATCCGAGCTGAGATACTACATGCAAGTGGTAAAAGACGACTATCTAGTTTATTTCTGAGAACGATGCAGAGTGTGGAATGAAAACTGAGCTAACAATCAAACAAACCTAACCTTTCTACAGCAGCTCTCATTCGTGAGGTGCATGCAAACGAGCACACTCTCTCTCTCTCGCCCCCAGATTTTTTTGCACAGTCAGCATAAATTACTTCAACATCTAAGCATGCAACTACTTGGAATTGCTAAAGAGGCATCACTTTACAAAACAAACAATTTGCATGAAAAAAAGAGTTTCACGTCTGTCACTTTTATTGCAGAATGTCAGCAGCACTTGTTGCACTATCTAACATGCACTTGTCAGGCAGCATCCATTCAGCCATCATTTGGCTATCGCCAGAAGTAGCTGCATATCATCTGTGAGACCAAAATTTTTGTTGGTTTTAGGAAATTTGGAATGTTCCAACAAATAGCTTAAGTTACAAAAGCAAATTATTCCTTGGGGTTTATTTCCCTACCCTCCCTCCACCATCTACTTCCATTTGAGATGAAATATTTATGTGTAACCGAGAACATACACGTATGTCGACATAAACATTCCTAACAAAACTAAAGAAAAAATAGACATGCAATTAACCTAATTACTGTTCTCCAAGCATGAAAAGAGAGAGAGAGAGAGAGAGAGAGAGTATATATATATAGTCGCATTTTCTCTGAAACCAAACAGATCCACCTTGTGTTCTCCTCAGGCCAGTTTAAGATTGTGTAAGCAGGAAATACATAATTTTCCTGTCTTCTGCTGTAGGATCATTTCTTTGTTTTTTAGATGATTAAATCTATTTCAACTGAGCAAATGCACATGTGGATTCTTTGATGCTGTTTGTTAATTAGCCTAGTATGTTCCACCTTGTCTTGCCAGTTTTGAAGGGATATGACTTTAACATCTCTCAATCAATAGGGTAGGCTTTTCTTTCAATTTGACCTTCATATGCCTGACATGTTGCTATCTCACCACCCTGACATGTTGCTGTCCCCACCCTGAGTGATACCGTTGCTCTCTCATTTTGGAAAAAAAAAAAAAAGCTGCACATCTATTTCACACCTTTCCAGAACATAGCTTGAAAAAAAAAATACAACCTATTTTTAACAAATTCCCATTAATAGAACAGATGGCAAGAGGACAAAAGGAGATCCATAAAAGTGATGTCAGACTTTCAAAAGAAGGCCCATGAAGAAAAAAGTTAAACAACTGGGCATGTTCAATCTGGAGAAACAGTTGACTTTGGTGCAGAAATAGAGTTTACTAATATGTAAAAAGGTAAGCTAAAGGACAGAGATACATTACTCTCGTTTGACAACTAAGAGAACAAATAGTACTGGGATTAAGCTACAGCTGGTAAATTTTAACATCACATTGTCCCTAATATTTAACCTAATATTTAAGCTCGTTATTCAACGGTTGTGGGATTGACAGCACTAGAGAGGCACCAAATGTTTAGGTCAGTTACCAAGGATGATTTATGACAGTGTTTCTCCAACTCTTATTCATGAACCCCACTGGCTCTCAGCGCTCTTCTTCCTGCCCAGCCACATGCCTGCCTCCCTCTTCCCTCCCCAGAGTGGAGTAGAGAGAGCAGCTCTGGAGGATTTGGGGTGTACGACAAGGTACCCACCTGTCCATGGTAGCTGTGGGGGAAATGGTGTATGTTAGGGGGCTTATTCCTTCACCCTCTCACTTCCCTGGTCCTTCTCGCATGAGCAGAGAGCAACAATACCCGAAGTCCAAAAGTGCAAACAATTTGATGTTTATTGGGGTGAACTTCCAGCAAGCATGATTCCAATTTCCTTCCTTAGTGTCCCCCTTCCCAGCTCTGACACCACAGAGCCTTGCCTGTGTCCCTGTTCCAATTTTCCCCTTTAGCAAGACATGATTTTAATTTCCCCATCCCCAGGCCCTGTTCCCATTTTCCCCCATCCCACACTTCCTGACTGACTGCAGACTATATACTACAACTTGAATTCTGCTTAGCTACACCTTAACCAATCATTTTACTGAAATTTAACTAACAAATCCTAATATATTGTTACATGGTTATTTAACCAATTATATTCCACCACCTTCATTAGTTTACACCCAACAAAATTAATTATACAGCAGACAAACAATTACAGAACCAGACAGAGACCATGCAAAGAAACATACAAAACAATACAGAAGTAAGGATTTCACAACTACATCTATACACATAAGGGTTTTCCAGCTGTGTCTATTGATAAGCGAGTTCTTGCCAGACTAAGTTTCCTTTTACCTCTTCTCTTTCTCTGGAGGGGATAGAAATATCAGGGCAGGATTGTATTCCTAATAGCCCAATAGCACCTTATTTCAACGTGACTAGTTTGGAATGTGAGGATGTGACCATACACTTCCCAGTTTATGGCTGCCTAACTACATCTTACTGTGACAGGCTAAGGCCTTCAGCTAAGAAAAGCCATTGCACAGACAGTGATCTTTGATTCTTTCTTTTATACCTCTATAACTAGCTAAATGATAACAATACACCTAAATTCTTAAAGTATAGGCCTTTGCAGACAGGTCTGAATATCTATATACTAACAGTGTGTCTTATCGAACAATTTGACAAGAGAAGGCAAAGTGATCAAAGAGGGGGAAAAAAACAGGATATTATACATATAAAATGATGGGGTTTAAATTAGCTATTACAACTCAAGAAAGATCTTGGAGTCATTGTGGATAGTTCTCTGAAAACATCCACTCAATGTGCAGCAGCAGTCAAAAAAGCAAACAGAATGCTGGGAATAATTAAGAAAGAGATACAAAATAGAACAGAAAATATCATGTTGCTGCTATATAAATCCATGGTATGCCCACATCTTGAATCCTGTGTGTAGATGTTGTTGCCCCATCCCAAAAAAAGATATATTAGAATTGGAAAAGGTTCAGAAAAAGGCAACAAAAATTATCAGGGGTATGAAATGGCTTCCATATGAGGAGAGATTAATAAGACTTGGACTTTTCAGCTTGGAAAAGAGATGGCTAAGGGGAGATATGATTGAGGTCTATAAAATCATGACTGGTGTAGAGAAAGTAGATAAGGAAGTGTTGTTTACTACTTCTCATAACACAAGAACCAGGGGTCACGAAATGAAATTAATAGGCGGCAGGTTTAACACAAATAAAAGGAAGTATTTTTTCACACAACACACAGTCAACCTGTGGAACTCCTTGCCAGAGGAGGTTGTGAAGGCCAAGATTATAACAGCGTTCAAAAAGAATTAGATAAGTTCATGGAGGATCAATGGCTATTAGCCAGGATGGGTAGAAATGGTGTCACTAGCCTCTGTTTGCCAGAAGCTGGGAATGGGCGTGAGGGGATGGATCACTTGATTAACTGTACTGTTCATTCCCTCTGGGACACCTGGCACTGGTCACTGTCAGAAGACAGGACACTGGGCTAGATGGACCTTTGGTCTGACCCAGTAGGGCCGTTCTTACATTCTTAAAAACTCATCAGACAATTTCATAGTACATAAATTAGTAGCAAGGACATTTTAGAACTCATTACTGCTAGAAATGTCTTATTACATACTAGTGGCTATTTCACGTTTACATTCCAACAGAATACAACGTATAGCAAGGCTGCACTAGTCAAAGGCAGAGAGGAAGAAATTACAGTAGTTGATGAGCAATATAAGAAGGGACTGGTGAGAGCTTCTGGAAGATGGTTAGAGAATAAAGACCAGATCCTGCAGGGAAAGGCAACAAGACATGGACACAGCCTGAATACAAGGGACCATCAGGAAGATGGAGTTAAAAACAATGTCTACATTACAGGCCTGAGTGGCTGGGAGGACAATGCTGGCATCAATAGTGATCAAACATGCAGGAAGTTGAAAAAGAGGAGTTCAGTTTTCTCATATTTTATTTGAGCTGGCAGCAGGGTATCCACAAGGATGTGTCAAAGACAAGCCAAGAGGCAGGAACTTCTATTAAATTGCAATACATCTACTGTGGAGTTTACTCTCAAACTGCATTAAGCAGAAAAGCACTAATGACTAGCACATTCCTTCGTTCAGACGAACTACAGTTAAACATAAAGCAAGATAAAATAATGGAGATAAAACAGATAGGGAAGTGTTTCCAAACACATGTAAGGTAACAGATCCCATCATTCTGTATTCATTAACTATGTTAACAAGAATAGATATGTATGTTTTCCATTTAAATTCATGGCTACAGAATTCTTTATTACTAACCAAGTACAAGCTTTTGAGCAGAAAGGGGTTTGTTTGCTTTTTGAGAGCGAGAGTGAGTGTGAGTGTGTGTGAGAGAGAGAGTGAGTGTGAGTGGGAGTGTGAGAGAGAGAGAGAGATGCTAACTCTTGGTGGATCTCTCGCCTTTTGTGTGCCAAAGGGATATTAGCAGACATTTATTTTCAAAACGGACTTTGGGGTTTCTGTACTTCAGGTATTCAAGCCAATGACTATTAAATAATATGTCGCTCCTTTAAAATGTTAACTATAAATAGCTGGGATGAATTTAACACATGAAACACTTCAACCCAAGTTCAATGATATATGGGAACTGCCCACTGATTTTTGCATTTCTAAATTTACAGTATGATATAGTTTTGCTTTCATAATTCCATATTAAATGCTATTTTTATAAGCGTACAGTACTAGACACACAACCCAAATAAAACCCTTCTAAACAAACAGCACTCATAAATATAGTCTCAATGACAAGCACACTGAAGATTTTAAATATTTTTTAATTTAGGTAGAAACATGAAAAAAATCCACTTGCCCACAGCAAGTAGGAAGCTTTCTGAGAGTAATGACACCATGATCTACAGAACTGAAATCTTAGTAAAAATATTTTTTCATGCCCTTATGATTGCCAGGATGACCTTCAACAAGCATGACACAAATGGAAACTGATGTATTGCTTTATCTTACTGAGTCAGCAGATAGTGAACTCCAATGCCTCTGCTCATAGCCTTGTCAAATTACAGCACCAAGAAACCTAACCGTAGTCATCTTATTTTCACTGCCATAATTCAAAATCCTCCATGTAGCAATCAAACCGAAAAGAATCCACTCGATATTTTAAAAAGGAGGATCCCCATTATCTACTTCATATTACTGTTACTTGTACAAAACATCTCTAAATACTCTGAGGTAAGCTGACTGTCCAACATGGAATGACATATAGGTTCAAATTATAGCAGCTTCTGAAAAGGATCAAAAAAGGACTGAGTTCAAGGACTTAACGTGCCTATAATAGTCAAATTCTTCTTTATAATACACTGAGTATGCCCTTCTGAGAGATGGGCTGTCATGCCATATAAAGTCTGACCTCGTAGAAGAATCCTCTACATTGGAATATCAGTGGTCTGGTTAGGTTTGGTCTAAGCACCTCTCAGGTCAGCTTCTGGAGGATTCTCCTCCAATTATAAGCTAAGGTGAAAAAAGCATGAGAAGCTGAAATGCTATAAGAGAATACCTTTTTTGAGGCTCCTAATAGGTAGGAATTTGATGCCGCAATTCTCAGGCTGCTAGGAGGGAAGGAAAATGTCATAGGCCTGATCTACACTTGAAAAGTATTTCTGGTACAGTTGTGTCATTTAGGAGTGTGTGTTGGGGGGGAGAAATCAGACAGCATCCCTAACTGACAGCTATGCTGGCAAAAGCCTAATGCAGATGCAGTTACAGCAGCACAAAAAAAGAGACAGACATCCATTTGCTTGTATAGTATATTTCATTTAGGCTTTTGTAGCTACAACCTGCATCTTCACTAGGAGGATTTGCCAGTATAGTTATATTGGCAAACTTTTCTAGTGGAGACAAGCCCTTACAGTGGAGAAACAATTAGTCTGCATTTAACATCAGGGCAACTGTACCGATGCACAGCAGTCATCCATTTCACTTATACCGGCCCTTTTAAAGTTACAAATGATTCCCATTCCTATATTACCAAAAATGAGGGTTACTAATCAAAAAGTCTGCTAAGATTTCAAGGTGACATTCTGTTTTTTTTTTTGTTTGTTTGAAGTCATGGGCATTTTATTTTGAACATGTTATAAATCACGAAGCAAATTTAAAAAAAAAGAGTAGGAAAGAACTTTTTAGTTTTAAAAACATTCCTTATAACCTTATTTTCAAGTTTTGAACCAGAGGAAATCAAAAACAATTGCTGAGTTCCAAATTGTGTATACAATACTTGATTTTAGTCCTATAAGTAGGACAGAATAATAAGATGCACCCATGTCCAAAGACAAAACTGGGAAACATTCTATTAATTATTCATGTCTTTCAAATTAAATAGTGCATCATCACATCTAGAAGGAACCTGGTTATTTCCCAAACTGGATCTGGACCTAATATTTATACGGTTTCACATTTGCTTTTATACAGAGCAATAGTACAATATTCAACACTTTTACAGACAGAATACTGACCTTTACATAGTTTCTTTTCCTTGTACAACCTCTTGAGTCTGTATATAAACTCATATCTCTGAAGCTATTTAGCAACAAAGGTGACTAAAAGCACATACAGACGCATGAGCCACGGGACAGATACATTACAGGTTCATAATCAGCTTCATTCCCGCTACAACAGGGCACTTACATTTTTAATCAGCTGTTTTGGGAACCCTTGGAGTTTACATACATAATTACCTTGAGGCAGCACTTCAAGAATAGCTTAAGCTAGGACTTCAAATTATTCTTAATGTATTAAATTTACATATGCAAGTACTAAAGCACTAAAATAAATAGAAATAAGATGGGGGGGGCACTATGAAAACTCAGTGCCAAGTAAAGAATTTCTGCTTGTTTTACATTTCAATCCAGTATGTTACAATCACAGCAAATGAACAACAGCAAGTCAGAAGAGTCCTAACACTGTGCAATTGCCCTGTTTGATCACAATTATGGAAATATACTTAGGAACTATGCTTCTTTCCCAAGACAGCAGAACAGCATTTGACAGTTTTCCTACGCTCTGGTCTCATGTCTACCTAGTCTCCTCCTTAGGTAGCCATCTTATTTCCTTCTGTACCAAGGTGGTGATCTACCATACCTGCTGCTTACAGGGGAATGCCATTTCTCCAAAGCTCCCATACACTTGCAATTTCTGCAAGCCACTTCACTGAGTAATTACAGAGACAAGGTATTGTAGATAGATGCAGTCAAGTCAGTGGCTCATAATAGTTCAAAAAGCATGTCTCAGTCTGGAGCAGAAAAAAATTGGGGTATATAATAGCAACATGAAGATGTTAGGGATCAAGGCATATCAGAAACAATTGAGGGTTGAGGGCAAGAAAGGTTCAAATAGTTCAAGAAATGGGATAGAAGCACCAAAAATAAGGGAGGTATACAGAAGACATTTGTAATGATGTCCACCTGGAAAATCTAATCCTCAAGGAAAAAGTGCATTATCAGGCCAAACTCAAAGGGATATCAATACTACAGTATTCAGGCATTTGGATGCGGCAAAACATCTCATAAAAATGGACAAAGATAGTTAAAACTTAAAAGGTAGAACAGAAAAAAAGTGGCTCAGGACTTGTCTACATTTTACTCAAATATCTTTTGAGCAAATTTCCAAGATTAGACAAGCTCTTAGTTGTAATGCTCAGCACTGACATACAGGAAAACTATATACAATTTCTATTCCAACACAGCTGTTGGAATAGAAGTCCAACCACTGTGATCATCTAATCTGACTTCCTGCACAACGCAAACCATAGAACTGCCTCAAAATAATTCCTAAAGCATCTCTCTAAAAAAGAACATCCGATCTTGATTTAAAAATATGACGGAGAATCCATTACAACCCCTTCGTAAGTTGTTCCAGTGGTTAATTGCTCACCGTTAAAAATGTATGCCTTATTTCCAGTCTGACTTCATCTAGCTTCAACTTCCAGCCACTGGATTGTGTTAGATGCTAGATGAAGAGCTCATTATTAAATGTGTCTTCCCCAAGCAGGTACTTATAGACTGATCTAGTAACTCTTTAACCTTTTCTTTGTCATACTAAATAGATTGAGCTCCTCAAGTCCACCCCATAATGGATGTTTTCTAATTCTTTAATCATTTTTGTGGCTCTTCTCTGACCTCATCCAATTTATCAACATTCTTCTTGAATTGTGGGCACCAGAAATGGACAAAGTAGTGGTCAAATCAGTTCCAAATATAGAGGTAAAATAACTCCTATTTGAAATTCCTGTTCTTCCAGCCCAGGATTGCATTAGCACTGCTAGCCACAGCGCCACCCTGAGAGATCATGTTAAGCTGATTATCCATCATGACCTCCAAAAATCTTTTTCCGTCTCACTACTTCCCAGGATAGAATCCTCCCATTCTCTAGGTATGACCTAGATTCTTCATTCCTAGATGAACACATTTACTCATATTACATTTATTGTTTGCTTGTGCCCAGATTACCAAGCAATCCAGATCACTCTAAATCAGTGACCTGCTCTCTTCATTGTTTATCACTTCCCCAAATTTTTTGTCATCAGCGAACTTTTTCAGTGATGGATTTCTTTTCTTTTCTTTTCTTTTCTTCCTGGTCATTGATTTAAAAGAAGTTCAATAGCTTAGGGCTAAGAACTGATACCTGCTGGACCCCTCTGGAAACCAGGGCCGCCTGGGGGAGAGGGTGGCAAGTGGGGCAATTTGCCCCAGGCCCAGGCTCTGCAGGTGCCCCCAAGAGAACAGCTGAGGCTCCTGCCCCAGCCCGACCCAACCCTGACTCCGGCCCTCTCCTGGAGCCTCAGTGCATCCAGGGCTGTCCCTGAACAGCTGCAGCCTGACTCTGGCGGGGCCTGAGCTCCGCCCCACTCAGAACTGCATGGTAAGGCGGTGGGGCTGAGAGCTCCGGGCTGAGTGGAAGAAGCTTGCAGCCCTGCCCCCTTTACCCCGAGGCTCTGAGCGGGGAGGAGCTCAGGCACCGCCGGAGCCACGCTGCACCGCTGTTCAGGGATGGCCCTGGACGCAACGCGCTGAGGCTCCGGGTGAAGGGGGAGCCGGGGGCTGGGTTGGTTAAGGGGCAGGAACTCCCAGGGACAGTCAGGGCACAGGGAGGGGGCAGAGGTTGCGGGGGCGGTTGGATTTTAGGTGTTCTGAGGGTCTGTCAGGACTCGGGGGGGGGGGAGTGGATAGGGGTTGGGGCAGTCAGGGGACAGGGAGCAGGGGTGGGGTCCCGGGGTGGTGGTGTCGTCATCTCTGGGGGATGGTGAGGGGACAAGGATCAGAATGGGTCGGGGATTCCGAGGGGGCAGTCAGGGGGGCAGGAAGTGGGTTGGGATCAAAGGGGGGCAGGGCCAGGCTGTTTGGGAGGCACAGCCTTCCCTACTCTGAAGCTCATTCAGTAGTTTGAGGCTGGCAGAAGAGTCAAGCTGTTAGCTTTTCCATTAGGGCTACCATCCCTTTCACTTCTCAAATGCCAAGTTATAGTCTATATTTAATTTCAGTGCTATAGGGAGATTCATGTCAGGAGAGGGTAGCTTCATTTAAAATTAGCCACTGGGAGAGGGATCATATGAGAAGAGCAATATCCTTCCCAACCCTACGAAGGGAGACCCCCCTCCCCTATATTCCTGAAGCTTCAGAGGGTTAATTCAGTGGTTCTCAAACTTTCATCCTGGTGACCCCTTTCACATAGCAACCCCCCCCCTTATAAATTGAAAACACTTTTTTATATATTTAACACTATTATAAATGCTGGTGGCAAAGCAGGGTTTGAGGTGGAGGCTGACAGCTCGCAACCCCCTGTAATAACATCGTGACCCCATGAGGGGTCCTGACCCCCAGTGTGAGAACCCCTGGGTTAATTTAATTTTAGCACCCTGTGTCCATTCACATGCATGTGCTATTTTGAGCATTTCAGTTCTCACAACATAGGCTCATCCCAGATTTTGGACCAAGCTCAAATGCTCAGTTAGTTGAGTATGTACATAAGCTTTACAGTAACTGTCTCCAGTTTGTGAAGGACCCCATGGAGCCAGTCTCTAGGAAATAGATAAATTCATGGAGGTTAAGTCTATGAAGCCAGGATGGATAAGGAATGATGTCCCCAGCCTCTGTTTGTCAGAGGGTGGAGATGGATGGCAGGAGAGAGATCACTTGACCATTACCTGTTAGGTTCACTCCCTCTGGGGCACTTGGCATTGGCCATTGTCGGTAGACAGGATACTGGGCTGGATGGACCTTTGGTTTGACCCAGTATAACTGTTCTTATGTTCTAACCTAAATGTATGAGTCAAGGAAGCCAGCAGAGTATCAGAAATCTGGGAAAATCTCTGAGTGGATGGGCTCAGGCGTTTGGTCACAAGTTGAGGTGGTTCAAAAGTTTTGGATTTTTTTTAAGCAGAATTTTTTTATTGTTTCTTTAAACAATCAAACACAGCAAGCAGCAAATATTTGGCCACACTGCTGAAACCCCAAACCATATTCAGGTTTTGGCAGACTAATTTCAGCTTTTCAATTAAAAAAACCACAATAAATTTTGAAGGAACGCAGACATTGTCCGTGATTTTTTTCTGCTTTTTAAAAACCCCTAGTTTTCGAACCAAAAAAAAATTTTGATGGAAAATATTTGTCCAACCCTTTTAATGAGCTTTAGTGCCTTTTAGCCCTAGCTGATGCCGAGAACCAGTGATAATTTCTTTACAAGGTTTCTCAAAACTAAGTTTGTGCTGAGATGCTGAAGGTTTATTTTTCCCAGGGCTGCCTGTGAGGGGGAGCAAGTGGGGCAATTTGCCCTGGACCCCGCAGAGGCCCCCCACGAGAATATAGTATTGCAATTTTTTTTTATGGAAGGGGCCCCTGAAATTGCTTTGCCCCAGGACCCCTGAATCCTCTGGGCAGCCCTGCTGGAAACAGACCTGCTCAATGTCGATTCCCTGTGTACAGTTACATTTTGAGACCTATCAATTAGCCAACTTTTAACCTATTTAATGCGTCTCATGTTAATTTTATGTTGATTTAGTTTGGTTTTTTTAAATCAAAATGATGTGTGGTACCAAGTCAAATGCCTTTACAGATGTCTAACTATTCAAGAGATCGGCTCAGCTGAAATTACTGAACATGTCACAAGTGTCTTGGTGTTGGGCATGAGTAAGAGGGAATCTAATGTTTAAGAAGAGAGACTGAACTGGTTGAGCATTTTTTATTGGAGCTTGAGTAGTCTGTTTCTCCCCAAACCTATTCCATATTTTCTATACCACTGCAGTTAAATGCCAAACCTCTGCAAAAGGCATCATATCAAAATAAATATTTAAAGCCCCCTTTGGTATTTGGAAAGAAACATTTTTACATGCTAATAAAACCCTACACTGTCTAGAGGCTTTGGAAGGAATGCTTAAATATTGACTGAGTTATGAAAACAGTATTTAGAGTGAAGATTTGTTCTGTCTTGATCTTATTATAGAGATTATTTCAATATGTACAAGTTTTCATTACATTTACAAAAACCGATCTGAGCTTTCTTGGAACTACCATATGCAAATTAGAGATTCAATACTATTTTCATTGATATCTTTGGGAAGTTTGCAATTGATTTTAATGGGAGCTGGACCTACATTTGCATAATTCCAAACAAAATCCTGTCTTCTCCAATATTGTTTTTTCCTCCTTTCAGATACAGTTGTCCTCAAGTGTTCATAGACAGTGGATTGGAAGATGTTGCTGTATTTATTCATGCTGTGTACTATTTTGTTCTCTGCATACTACATGACAAGACAGCAGAACTGTACAACTATAATGAGATGCAGTGTAAATTAGAATTGATGGACCTAATGGCCTAATGCAGGCCCTTGAGGCTTCTCAAGAGTTCCACAGTCCTGTAGTGAATAGTACTCCTAGTCCTCTCCTTCCGCCAAAACAAACAATTCAAGGGTGAAATCCTGGCCCTACTGAAGTCACTGGCAAAATTTCCATTGACATTAACAAGGGCAGGATTTCATCGTGAATTCAAGTACTGCTTCTCTCAAAGACAACAAAGGCTACAACCGTTTATGTTACTCAAGTCTGGTTATTGGCAACAAAACTGTATTCAACATATCTGCTTTTGTACATAAAGGTGAAGACAGATGAACATTTAAGGTGCACTACTCATGCCCTGCTCCCTTGAATGAAGATGGCAAAAATGACAAATCTATGGGTCTTATTTAAGAGATTAGCAGCCAAGATGAATAAGGACTGGGAACTTTAGAAATACAGACACCTCTCAAAAAACCCCAGATCTTTATTCCCCACTCCTCCCCCCACCCCCCCGTCATACCACCTGGTTCTTTCCAAGGAACAGAGAAGGAAGGACAAGAGAAATCCTTCACATAATGCAAGACCTGGTGGTAGCACAGTGGGTCAGTACACTGACCCGTCACCTCAGAATATTTGGGTTCAAGTTCTACTAGGTCACAGGCATAAATGACACCGATAGTCTCATTCTAGCCTTTGCTTCTCCATGTCACAGAGATGACAACTGGCTACCTGAGCTCAAGAGTTCTGGGTTTAGAATAGCAGGTCAAAATGGAGATACCAATAGATCCGCACGGAAAACCTTGTACAGTCCCAGCTCATACAAAATCAAAAATATTTCTACTGATACTACAGAAATTACTTATTTTCATAATTTAAAGGGGAGGGGGAACTACTTGCACACAGAACAAACAGCACTATTATGCTAACAGTCAGTGTATTGGCTAGGAGACTTCACCACCATGATAAGCAACATAAGAGACCGGCGTAATTCCAAACATATTCATTCCAAAAACAGACAGAGAACAGCACCCTACCTTTAAGGTACCTGTTTGAGAAAAGCCTGCTGCTGGACTTACAGAATGGAAGAGACCAAGATCTAAACAAGAATTTTGGGGGGGAAAGGAAGGAAGAACATTGCAGGACTTTCAAGGACTCCAAAGTAATTACATTGTAACTGTAAACAGACGCAGGGTATGTATGCACTTCAGAAGTTTCCTAGTACAGCTATGAGAAAGTTCACTAACAATTAAAGAACTGCCTTTAAGCTTCCAAAGTCTCGGTACAGAAATGAACTTCATAGCAGATTATTAATTTGAACCAATTATATTTACTGAAAAATTCAGGGCACTGATTGACAAGTTTTACATCCGCTGGTCAAAACCCAACCTCATGGCAACAGTGAAAAAAAAAACATTTACTATTTAAACATCTGCTCAGTCACTTATGTGAAAAGAGTTGACAGTCTCAGTAGGTCACATCAGAAGACGAGCCTGCACCATAACCGGCACCTTTGTTCCTGATCTCAGGTGCAGGGCAAAATGATTTAACGGGCCTATGGACTGAACTATTTGCTGAGCCTCTGGCTAGGATGTCCACTCAGTGGACTAAGCATTTCAGTCTCCAATGATCACTACGACACCTTCCAACTAACATCACATTCAGTTTAGGCATTACAGTAAAATACTTGGTTTTGTATGTCAATTATAATGAATGACAACCAATCATTTTAACTATTAATCATATTTGAAGGTTAAACACTATGCTTAAGTCCTTTAGATTCTATGACAAATTTTCAAGGCATGTGAGGTTTAGCCTTTTGACCCATTGTGGTTAACTAAAGTCAAGAAGCTAAAACTCTCAAACACTGAAAACATACCAAGTCAACAAAAAGTGACAGCAGGATATGCATACAGTGATGTGTGGCAGCAGAGAGCATTTCCTGCACATTCCTCTTAATGTGAGAGAGCTACCCCCTTTTTCAAACAGAAGCTTAAAGCTGAACATGATCTTTCTTTCTTCAAGACTACCTAGCTGTGTATAGAAGTATAAAAAGATGCCTACAAACTGGACATACAAAAATAATGTGAATATAATGCCAATATTTAAAGAGGTTTATCTGCCCTTGGGCTATATTTGGCCTTTGTAGTGTTAACAAGCAAGTAGTATATATTAAACGCCTGACTCACTGAAAGCACAATGCTGTCAACTCCTCTTACAAATGACTTTTTTAAAAAAAAAGGGAGGGGAGGAAGGGACAGATGCTTCAATTTTGAAGATCACAAAATTTCAGTAGCAAATCAACTTCAGAAGCAGGCTGAATACAGCAGTTAGGTACAACTTAGTGAGGAACTAATTTCGTTTCTGGATACTAATGTGGGGGGATGGGGAAGGAGGAAGCATTCCTATACATTGCAAACGAATGTGGGTGAGGGCGTGAGCAGGAAGTGGGGAGGAAAAAGACCAGCTCTCACAGGAAGCCATTCTTTGTAAACAAATCTCAGCTAACCGGATTTGTCAGTGTATGTACATTGCGACAGGGGACACCCCTCTATGTTACAGAGCCTTTTACCAGTGAACCATTGATTTAAATCCAGCCCAGATCAGTGGGAAGTGAAAGTACCAGTAGTTTATCAGGCAGGCTGTTTTATGCCCAACATCAAGCATGTTGGAAGACTTTGTCCAGTTGTGAGATGCATCCACATCACAAAAGAATCAAAAAACACACTAGCTATTGGCACTGACTTCTAGTTTCTAAACTATTTATAGGAAATGTCTAACAAAAAATATAGCAACCAACTCAGGCTAATGTTATTCTAGACCTCATTCTAATGGATAAACATGAGCTAACCATTAAACTAAAAACTGATGGTTGCCTAGGTGCAACTGATCATGATCCTATTTTATCCTGTGTACAATCAGAATGTATTCCTGACTAACATATTATACCTGAAGCTTTAATAAGGACTAATTTTCCAAAGCTGGAAAACAACAATGAGGAAAACTGAGTGGGAATAGTATATAAACCTCAATGTGAACAACAGTTGGGAATTGTTTAAGAATGCTTTATTAGGTGCCACCCCCCAAACCTAATTCTGTCATAAATGAAGGCGTCTTGGTTAAATAACCTCCTGATTAAGAGGAGAGTGAAGATAGCAATAAAAGAAACCCAGTATATAACAAATGCAAAAAGTGGGGAAACTGATAGCAATGAACAGTCATCAGCAGTTAGAAAATGTAACATTTGGTAAGGAAAGCTAAAACATGTCAATGAAAAGATTTATGGCCAGTAGTATTAAAGAAAATAAGGAGGAATTTTTTAAATATTTCAGGGCCAAATTAACTCCTACGAAGATTATAGGTCTGAAACTTGATAAAAATGGTAGAAAGATTAGTCATGAGAGAGAAAAGGCAGACATACATAAACACTTCCCTTCTATATTTGGAAATAAATGGGATGGTATATTCATGTCTTAAAGTATTACATTAACACTGTATTCTGCCGCTAACTAGAGAGGATGTTAAAAATCAGCTACTAAAGTTCAACATTTTTAAATCTGCAGGACTGGGTAATGTACACCAAGAGTATTAAAAGAACTGGCTGAGGAGCTCTCTGCAATATTAATGCTGATTTTTAAACAGATCCTGGCACACTGAGGGGAAGTACTACAGGGACTGGAGAAAATATTAATGCCATACAAATGTTCTCAAAAGGGTAAACAGGATGTCACACGTAATCATAGGCTAGTTAGCCTGACATTGATCCTGGACAATGATCATAGAAAGGCTGATATGGGACACAATAAGTAAAGAATTAAAAGATAGGAACATAATTAATACCAATGTCTATCAACATTTTTCATAAAACAATGGCCTCATCAAAAAATGGTATCAGGTTTGACAAGATCACAAGTCTGATTGATTAAGGTAATTGTCTTGACTGTATATTTAGAATTCTGTACAGCATTTGATTTAGTCCTGCATGATGTTCCGATACCAAAAAAAATTAAGATCAATATATCCACTTTATTAAAAAATTGGTTTAAGATAGGTCACAAAAGTGGGCAATAGCCATTACGTGGTAGTTTTTCTAGCAGGTCCCACAGGGATCGGTTCTCAGACCAATGCTATATTTAAATATATTTATTTAAGATCTGGAAAAAAATACATAGTCATTGCCAAATCAAGACTGCAGATGACATAAAAAGAGGCAGAGTGGAAAAGTAACAGGCACAATTCTGTCAGTATAACTGAATAAGCCTACATTTGTTTCCCATGCAACGTGTTCTATAAAAAAATGAGACGCTTCAGTCTCCAGTGTCAGTTAAGTTATATTCAAGAACACACAATTCCAATGGGTGGGGGGGAGGAAAGGAATTAATGAAAAAGGAGACCCTGCAGGTTGACACACACCTATACACAGAAGTTCTGTGTTAAGCAGCGAGCTCTAATTTCAGTAATAAGTTATTCAACTTGGGAAGACTAAACAATTTCACATAATACTCTTGGGAGAGTGAACATATGCTATTTAAAACCTTGGCACACTAAGATAGCATGTTGCTTTAATACACAGCCTTGCATATTAAATTACAGTTCTGCTTTACAATGAACATTTAGATTCATCTCTACTCTCTGGCGAAACATGGTAGACAAAGTGCCACGGCTTATATTTTTAAGAGACATGGGATTTATGTAAAGCTGCCAAATCCAGATGTTCAAAAATGATTCCAAGGAAGTGAAAAATGGCAATAGTTGCTTGGCAGCTCAGGGTTTTACACTGAATGGATATAAAATTTACACTGTATATCATACAATAAAATGAACGGTGTTAGGTTCTCCCCAAATACTTGATTTGCAGCAGCTTTTTATTTAGATAGGAATTATTACATTTTTAAATGAAAATCTGCAAACTATCTAGCATTTTGTAAACTAGGTTAACTCTCCTTCTGGCTAGCAACTTAAGTTTTACATCTTTTCTGCTGTTAAGCAAGAGTCCAGTTTTAAATAAGAAACCAGGAAATGCCATCCACGTAATTAGCATAACTTTACTTAACAAATGGAAGTGCTTTTTGCTTAATTAAATGGAGACAAGACACAAAATAGTAACATATAAAACTAAACAGAAGCGAAGAGCTTGCACAACATGTTGACTGCAACGTTCTTTGCAGACCCTGGAACCTAGATACCAAAACGGTGTACACAGAGTTGGGTACATAATCCAAACACCAGTCATGGACAATCCCAGAACTAGGAACAGAATATTTCACACTGACATTACCAGTATGCTAACTTCACAAGAGCAAAGCAAAACCAAATCCGGCCTTTTCTGCGGCATTATAGTCTTATAAAAGTCATTCCATGCTTCTCTGCTTGTTTTTGTACATCTGAAGTAACAAATAGTCTCCTTTAGGACAGGAAGGTGGAACTACACAGCTCAGATCGCACTTTGTAGTTCAGCACTATCTCCTCCAGCTAAGAAAGGGGAAGTGAAGACCTGTGAACCTAACCAACAAATGAAGGATTTTAATACTGCATCTTAAAAAAGCACTAAAGAATCAGTTTATTTGGGGGTAGGGGGAAGAGAGAAGAGTAAGCAAAAGACGGAGGAGCTTTGCAGTTCATCTTTAAGAGTATAGTATGACAAAACATCTTGGTGTCTCTTGGTCCCTCGAAGCCTCCATGTGCATACTCGAAGGCCACCTTAAGCCCAAAAACTGGTTCTATTTGCCAAAAATAAAGTATAGTCACTTACATGTTAATTGCCAATGTGCAAAATTTTTGTAATATTGTTTGTCCAAGAGCATTATGGCAGAAGTTTCTAGATGGTGCTTTCTTTTTTGTAGTATGAGAGCAAGATTTTAGTCTTGAAAGAAATAGGAGGTTGGATTTCTGAGGCAAGATCTTCGGGAAACGGTAGCAGGCAGAAAGGGAGTTTGTCTCAAAAACTGATGCTAAAGTGAGAGAGATTAAAGCAAAGTTGCTCCTTGGGAACTGGTGTCTGGCTGGGGTTATGGCTACACTTGAAATTTTGGCAGCGCTTTGAAGTGTGAGTGTGGTCCCAGCACTGCAAGTAAACCACATCCTCTACGGGTGTAGCTTGTAGCACTGATTACACTGAGGCTTTACAGCGCTGTATCTTGCAGCGCTTAGGGGGGTGTTTTTTCACACCCCTAAGCGCGAAAGTTGCAGTGCTGTAAAGCGCCAGGGTAGCCAAGCCCTGAGAGTTCAGAAAGAAGGGATTGCCTGCACACTGTTAATGACCACCTCTGTTCCTAGACTGGTGTATAAATATGTAAACAGATCAGTTACACTACACATATGCCCATACTCTGACATCAGTTTCACCATTCACTGGAAGTCTATGAGCAAAGGCCTCACCCTCCACAACTGTTACCACTCAGAGTGCTAAACATCAAACTGGAAACTTGTTTGTAACTGGGGCATCTCTTTCCAGGTCACCTTCAAAGACAGAAAATGAGGTATACAATTTTTCTATTGGAACATTAGTCTACTCACTTACTCTTCTGATAATCTTTGTTTATAGTAAACTTGTAGAACAATCTGTCTTTTTTTAAATTCACACTGTGTATTTTGAAAAGCAGTAACAACTACCTTAATAGAAGAGGAAGGACATTTGCCTACACAGTCTTTCAACATCCTTTAATATCTTAAATTCTTTACAACTGAAATGTTTGATCTGCTTGTGCGGAAGAGCTCTGTTAAAACATGTAACATTTAATCTTCTCTATGGGATATGGGTGTTATTATTTTGGTCCTTAGATTTATTTTTTTAAGTTTGGCTCAATAGCTAAGATTTTTTTTCCCCCAATAAGATATTTGAAGCCTGAGAAGGATTCCAAGGAGTAGGAGAATAAGAGGAAATATACAGGGAGAGAAGCAATTTAATATTTAACATTTGCAGTTTAAGCAGTGTTCCAAAACAATGAGAAAAATGTCTTTGAGAACTTAAAACGACTGGATTTCAGATTTGTGTTTTGTTTTGTTTGTTTTAAGAAGCTCTTTAGGGAAGGGAGAAGTGAAAAAAAGCAAAAAGGGAGGCAAAACAGTTGGAAACAAAGGCAGAGTCAGGGTGGCGCAGATGTGCCTGACTGAATGGGAGAGGCCTGGGGTCAGTCAGAGTCTGCATGGGGGAGGCTCCCCAACTCCCTAGCAATCCATGCCCTCCAAAAAAAAGTTGTTCCATACTTCTCCTAGGTTCCTTCCCTCTTCTTCAGCTCCTCTGTTACCTCTGACTCTCCCAACCCTTTGCACTGATTCTGAGGGGTGTATTAATTTGCATGGTAATCTATTTGTGAAAAAAATTCCCGAACTTTTTTGTCTGTATTATTACAGACTTGCTTGCTGACCGGTATTTTGAAATAAGTTACTAAATAACTCAATCTGGAGTGATTATATTGTGTTCTTTTGACAAATAAAATAAGCTGAATTTTGCAGGATTTGAAATATTGTGTGCAGAGTTTTTAAATTTTTTTGGCCCAGAATTCCTCCAGGCATAGGCACTAGACTACTATTGCCAGAGTTGAACTGATACGGATCTTTGTGCACAAAGAAGTGTTACTCGTTTAGCCTCAAGAGCTACAGAACTTCTCATTCAGGAGCCAAGGCAATTCTATTCCATTGTTTTCATTCATCTATAAGCCTTTGAAGCCAAAAAGACACTAATCAAGCTGAATTTAAAAAATCCTGAAAAATATATTAACACAATACATTTTAGGTGTATATTTTGATATATGGAACATATGAGGTCAGTCTTCAGGATGCTCTGAAATTCATTTTATTTACCTACTATAGTCCCCCAAAACATTGGCTAGACAGACGTTTAGAGAGACTTTAGGTAATTCAGTTTGGTTGGGAAAGTTGTGATGCAGTCATGGAGCTCTCAATAGATGTGTCTTTTGGTGTATAAAAATGTCATCGTTGTTGTTATATGTTAAATGAGCAACAAATACATAGAAGTTTTCAGTCCCCCTTATCAAGTAAACTAGAGAAAACACTTTTTTTTTAAAAAAAGAGGCCAGATAGTATAAGATTCTTATACTCAAAACATTTTAAAGAATTAAATTTATATTATTTTAATACTGGAATAGTATTTAGAATAACTTTTCAATACAAGGGCCTAATTTTGGACAACTTAAGGTAAAAATCCCCTGTCTAAAGGCCAATTAAATGTTTGAACTATATTTTATTGACAAAAAATGAACGATGCATCCCAGAGGGAAGAAAACCCAACAATACAATCAAAAAACCTAGTTTGAAATTTCATCAGAAATGCCTTAAAGAGCATTAGAGTCAATATAGTACCTGAATGGACCACTGCAACATATGAAAATGTAGAAAAATATAAATTCGACATATGGAGGAGAAAATTAACACAAAGTGCTACAGTAAATTATGGTGTGGTTAAGCCAGAGCAGGAGAAGAAATGCAGTGGGTGCTAGTTTTCTGATGAAACACAGACCACAAAAAAGTATGAAAAACATTCGTGTCATTTTACAGTCTTCCATACATAAAGAGCCAAAAGAACTGCTAAATTACACAATTCAGAAAAAAATAATTTGGCATCCTGCCAGCTGTCATAGCCTCATTTACAGAACGCTAACCACGTTAAACTGAGGAATGGGGAAGTTATTAAGTTCAGTGCTTCAGCTTACGGAAAATGTATTAATTTACCGTAATTACTTTATCACAGTCACACTAAAACGTTTATGCATATCATACAGATAAATCTGTATATAAGCAAACACGATTGTAGCATAATTAGCCGTTATGATATATTGCGCTTGTATTGCTTTATGCCTGCACTGACTCATGTACATTCCTCCTCATTTTTAGAAAAGGTTGAAGTGTAAGGTATCGCATTCACTGTTCTCGTCTGAGTGATAAAACACCAATCGTTTACCTATACCATAATCCCAAAAAACTTGGCATAGCCAGCCGAACCCACAAACTATTTTCTGTAAATTGTCCCTCAGATTGTCAGGAAAGGTATATTGTAATTGGGTTTCTCTACAGAAGTAGGTTTAAATTTTACTGCCTTTTAAATGTTACAGTCGTTTTATTAATCTTCAGTAAATAATATGGTAAGAGCTCTGCTTCTGTGTAAGTCTTAATAGCCTCTCTGCTCACTACCAGCGGTTTATTTAAAGGAATTTCAGTGTATGTTCAGGGATTTCCCACCAGGCTCATTTCCTAATCCCCTGGACTCCCCAAATCTGAGGAACTGGCTTGTTAAGGCAAACAAAAGAAAAACCCTGGCCGGACGCTCAGCTAGCACCAGTCAAGACAAGAAAGCCACACTGATCTACAGTAGCTAAGGATCTGTCCCCCTAGAATTAGAATAGGGTGACCAGACAGCAAATGCGAAAAAAATCGAGACAGGGAAGGGGAAGTGTAGTAGGAGCTTATATAAGAACAAGATCCAAAAACTGGGACTGCCCTATAAAATCGGGACACCTGGTCACCCTACATTAGAAACATCAGGAAACAAATCCTGCCAAGATTTCTTGGAGCACAGAGAAAGCATCAGGGCATGAATCTATCTTTCCCTTAACTATTTAAAGGCATTAACCCTAGTTTAGTAAATATATGTCTTGTTTTACTGTAATCAGGACTGTTTCACAGGCGAATACCCTGATGCTAAAATTAGTTCTAGAAACACAATACAGGTATGTGCATTTTTCTATTTGCAATATCTTATGAAAATAGTAGTATTTTATTTATACAGTGTCCAGTAACCTCTTCAGAGCCATCCACTCTGTTCTCTTATTCTTACGTATACTAGAATTCTATTCAACATGTTCAGATAAAGAGATTTTGTTTGAAGGGGAGGGAGTGGGACTATTAGGAATTAAGTTTCTAACCTTAATACAGAGATTAAGGCTATGCCTCCACAACCTCTTACGTTGGGAAAATGTGTGTCATTCAGGGGTACAAAAAAGAGCCCACAACCCTGAGCAACATAAGTTATGCTGGCATAGTGTGCACAGCGCTATGTCAGCACAAGAGCTTCTCCCATCCACATGGCTATTGCCACTTGTTTGGAGTGGTTTAATTATGTTGACAAGACAGTACTCTCCCATTGGCATAGAATGGCTACACAAGAGTGGTGCAGCTGCATGGATACTGCTACCCCGCTGTAAGCTCTCTAGTGTAGACATAGCCTTAGAAATCCCTATACATTAGATACGAAGTATGATTCAGAACTAAGGTTTAGCGTGACATGCAAACAAATAGCAAAAGAGCTCCTCCGAAATTTAATTTATGATTCGACTGGAACAAGTTTCAGGGCAACGTAGTTCTGTTTTTCTAACAGCAAACCAAATCCTAACAGACAGGAAGAGCATTCAAGTACTGCCCCTTGCCCCCACTTATTTTATTTATTTATTTATTTTGTTAAATGCTTCCTCTTCTGCTGTGTTCATGGGAAGCTAAACACAGAGTCAACAACCAGACACTTTGCCCTGTTTGTTTTTCTGACAAGGTCAAATTCTACTACATAATGACTGTCTTAAAAAACCAGTTGCTGCATAATGTATTTTACTCTAAGCAATATACAATAAATCACATGTATCACAGTTGACCAATTTCTGTTTTATGAAGTATGTTCTGATCATTTAAAAAAAGTAAATTGATGTATTTTAATCCAACACACATTGAAATGAATTTAACTCTGATAGGTGTGTCTTCAGAGCTTTCCTATGTTAGCAATTTGCCCATTTACATCTAAATGTATGTGTACCTAAAACATCACCAGCTGTTCATTAAGGAATACTGCCTCCTCCCATGTATAACAAGCCTAGTCATGGCTGTATCTTAAAGCCTGGCAATATTTATAACGCTATCCAACTATGGTACTTTCAATGCATGGTCATAGCAATATAAAGAAAAATCACAAGACAGCCTCAAAAGTCATGAGATTTTTTTAAAAATCTCATTATTTTACAGCCAAATATATTTTGACTTTTCACTTGCTTTCTGGTTTTTGAGCTTTTGGGGCTCATGTTTTCAAGCTTTTCTCTCCAATTATGACAGCTTATTTATTTTAAATTGAGAAACTGTTTTCATGTGAACTGCACAAGTCCCAGGAGTTGGTACTTCTATTTTTTTTTTTTGATGTGTTTTAAAAGCCTCATCAAATGCTGTGTAACTGGTAATAAAGTCACAAGAGTTAACATTGATTCTTTTGTATTCATGAACTGAGTATGTCACTGCATTGACTTTCCTTTCAAGGACCCACACTTTAGGCACCTCTCACCTATTCAAGGAGGCTGGGAAAGGATTTTGTCTTCCCTCTGACCTCCCCATTCCTCTCCCTTCCCCCGCCCCCTCCCAAGTCAGTCAAAGGAGATTTTTAAACCCAGAAAGTTGAGTAACTTGAACTATGCCCTTTTTAGGGGCTGCTTCGCTTCCATCACATTCCAAGAGTCAGCTAGCCTGTAAAATGAACCCAGCCCTGCTAGACTGCAATGCAGACTCTTGACTGCCCCTGGCATTTCTATATTTTAATCTTGCTTAGATCAAAACTATCAAAAAACGTTCCGATCCCCCCTCCAAAACTGAAACTGAGTGGACTGGAAATTGACATGCTCAACTGGTAACTTTGAGACTATTACTTCCAACTCAGTTAATACCATCTAAGAGTTCTTTTTAAAAGTACAGATTGCCACAGAAGACCTTATCTTTCGGAAAAGGCAACATATCCATACTTTGGCAGAATAGTATCGTTTCATAAAGGGTGAATGAAATTCAAAAACAAAGTTTAATATTCTATTCAATTAAGAATTAAGTAAATCTATGCCCAAGCAGAAAACTGGTATGGTTTTACAAAATGAGCTTTGAAGTGTTGCTGCAATCTTGCCACAGTCTATAGGTTACTTCTATTTGCAAACTGTTAGAGAACAAATGCAACACAACACCATCAAAAGAATGTCTGTCAAACTATTTTAACAGATTTTAAAGCCAGAAGGGATTATTAGGCTCATCTAAACTTACCTCCTGCATAACTCAGGCCACAACATTTCACTCAAAACGGAAGTATGAGAAAGCCTGAAATCCTAGTTTTGTTAACTGATGTTTTGAATTAGTATAAAAATCAAGGCAACAAGTTCCCATTGGTAGACCAACAATTAGTTTCCCAAAGCAGAATTTTTGGTCTATTTGCAAGAAATGCAACACGCGGATTATGGCTCTACTGCAATCGCAGGATGTCACTGCAGCTCAAGCAGATACACATACCTAACCTAGCTTTTCTCAAGATACGCAGGTTCCAGAACTATGAAACCACTGCAACGCCTGATTCTGCACAGGATGCACGAGCCCACCCATAACCTGGAGTAATTACTTGCAGGCTAATCCACACTGAACACACAAGCTGCCGTGGTTTCACTATCTGAGCAGGTTAGATTAAAGCTAGCTCAGGTGCACCTACATGAGCTTTAATAACATCTCATGACTACAGTGTAAACATATCCTCAGTACTACCGCCCACCTCTACTGACCAAACAAAAAACCCAACAGGCTTCATGTTTCATCTAGTAGATAGTTGGGATAGAAGGATTAAAAAAAAGGAAAGAGGACACAAGCTGAAGCTTCTTCAGTATGACAGTCACCTAATGATGACAACATAGGCCAGATCCCCAGATCATCTAAGTCAGTGGTTCTTCACCTGCGGCCCAATTAGCACACAGCTGCGGCCCATGTGACATCCTCAGGGCCATACAGGTAGTATTGCTTGTGGCCCACAATGGTAAATTGGTTGCTAACCACTGGTCTAAGTCAATGGAGCTATGTTGATTTTATTCCAGTTGAGGATCTGTCCTATATGTGCAATGCTTTTGCAAAGACTAGAAGAGAAACGGGAGCCATTTAGGAAGTGGAAGAGGATGTCTAAAGGAGAATGGAATACTTCGATACCTACTTGGAGCAGGGCCGCCAGGGGACGGGGGGAGGAAGTGGGGCAATTTGCCTCAGGCCCCAGGCTCTGCAGGGGCCCCCACGAGAGTTTTTTGGGGGGCCCTGGAGCAAGGTCCTTCACTCACTCCTGGGCCCCTGGAAAAACTCTCGCGGGGCCGGGGCCCCTGGAGCTTCTTCCGCTCTGGGTCTTTGGTGGCAATTCGGTGCCGGGGGGACCCCACCATGGGTCTTTGGGGCACTTCGGTGGTGGGTCTCGGAGCGGAAGGACCTCCCTGCCACCAAATTACTGCCAAAGCAGGGGCCCCCCCCCCGAAGACCCCAGGCCCCCTCAATCCTCTGGATGGCCCTGACTTGGAGACAAGAGTTTATTAAGCTAGAGTGGCAAGTGCTTTTAACAAATCAGCCCTATAAAGATAGTTATCTGCATACCAGGTGTGATGAAAGTGTAAGTTTTCATTAGTTGCCACCTGAAGCTTTTTGCCAATTATCTTTGATGTTGTTAAAAGCTTGATTTGATAGTGGGCTCTCACAATCTCCCTTATGCTTGTCCTGTCATATACTCTCCCTGTTCCTCCACTCTTCTAAGGCAGAGAGAAATCATGGCTTCTGAAGTGAGCTAGCAACAAACAAACCAACCGAACAAACACCTGGTGGATTTCATTTTGACAGCAAGACATTTTCAGCCAGAGGGCTAACTAAATTAAGGCAATACAAATTGTGTCCCTCTCAGACTAGCCTCTTCTCCCTGCAAAACCAGAAGCAAGTCCCCAAGTTGAAAGCAATGGACTGTACTGCACACACACATACAGAAATTTTATATGGAGTAGTTAAAACCAAAACTGATTTCACTTGACTGGATTACATGGACCACTTTAAATGCAAAATTAAGCATTTGCCTGTTAAAGTTTTCCCCCTCCCCTGCTTTCCATTTTAAGATTTCCCTTGTTCTGCATTCTCACCCAGATAGGCTGCTCATATTATACAAAGTTGATCATAAGATCATTTCATTTGCCAATGGGAATATCTCCTGCAACTCCACCTCAATCATTATTGTAAATACAATATACTCAACAGTAGCTACTTCAATTTGATAAGGAATTTAAAAAAAAACCACAAACATTTTAGAAGATATTTTTGCTTTTGAAAATTAAAAACTACTAACTTTTTTTCCATCTTACCTCTCTTCCCCAATTTGAGCCTTTAATAGAATGGAAATGTATTATAAGGGCTTGAATCAGCTGTGCAGTAAATAGACACTTACTAAAAGTGGACTTGTAATTTAATTAATTATTATTTTGGGTTAATTGTGTTTGTAATTTAATTAATTATTATTTTGGGTTAATTGTGTTTCTACATGTAGTTGGCTTAGTGCACTGGGAGTAACAATAACCGTTTAACAATACTTAAGGAACTACTTAAGTATAAAGGAATGTAAAATATTTTTAAAAAAGTTAAGTAGCCATTATTTACCAAAATATCATTATACTTATTACTGCAGCACCTAGAGACAAGTTAGGAAGGGCCCCATTGTTCTAGGCACTGTGAAAACACATAGTAAGAGCTTGGTTCTGTCCCCAAAGTGAAAAAAAATATTCAGTGAAAGTAGGAGGGTATGTCTACACAGCATTCTGAAGCAAGCCTCCCAGCCCAGGCCAACAGACGTGAATTAGGGGGCTCACGCTAACACTCTAAACATAACTGGACAAACAAACAGTGCTTTGAAGTGGCAGCTCAGACTAGGGCTTGGGCTCTGAAGCCAACTCTCACTTTAAGCTTCAGAGCCCAGGTTCCAACCCAAACTGCAACTTCAAAGCGCCATCTATACAGTTATTTTTAGGGTGCAAGGGCTTGGCTACACTTGCAAGTGTGCAGCGCTGGGAGTTACAGTTGTCTTCGTACAGCTGTGTAGGGAAAGCGCTGGAGTGTGACCACACTGACAGCTACCAGCGCTGCATTGTGACCACATTTGCAGCGGTGTTGGGAGTGGTGCATTATGGGCAGCTATCTCACAGAGCACCTCGTCCCATTTTGGCGCCGTGGGTTGTGGGAAGGGGGCGAAGGGTGTGGGTCATTCTGCTTCCTGTCCCAACGCCCCGTGACACATTGCTTCACATCCCGGCAATCCCTGTTTTTCCGTCCACGTTCGGCGTCATCTTGACTCTATGGTTTCTGTGCAGTGTGATTTCTGTGGGAACTGGAGCCCGAACTGCTGAGGAGTATGCTGACGAGTCTCGCCAGCACGTCACATTTGGCAGTTGAACTATTCCTTAAGATCCAAAGCGATGAGGAGTCCGATGATGATGGCGAGTCGCCTGACGCGTACGACACGAAATTGCTTCTGGCATTCATGGAAATGCTTAGCACCGTGGAATGCCGCTTTTGGGCTCGGGAAACAAGCACTGAGTGGTGGGATCACATCATCATGGAAGTCTAGGATGACGAGCAGTGGCTGCAGAACTTTTGGATGAGAAAAGCCACTTTCACGGGACTGTGTGCTGAGCTCGCCCCCACCCCACAGCGCAAGGACACGAGATTGAGAGCTGCCCTGCTGGAGGAGAAGCGGGTGGCTATTGCAATCTGGAAGCTGGCAACTAAAGACAGCTACCGATCAGTCGAGAACCAGTTTGGAGTGGGAAAGTCATCTGTTGGGATCGTTTTGATGCAAGTTTGCAGGGCCATTAATTGCATCCTGCTAAGAAAAACCGTGACTCTGGGGAACGTGCAGGACATTGTGGATGGCTTTGCACAAATGGGTTTCCCTAACTGTGGAGGGGCGATAGATGGGATGCATATTCCTATTCTGGCACCACGCCACCTAGCATCCGAGCACGTTAATTGGAAGGGGTATTTCTCTATAGTCTCCAGGCGCTTCTGGATCACCGTGGTTGTTTAATTGACATTAACACAGGCTGGCCTGGAAAGGTGCATGATACACGCATCTTTCAGAACACTGGCCTGTTCAGGAAGCTGCAGGCAGGGACTTTTTTCCCAGACCAGATCACAGTCGGGGACGTTGAAATACCCATTGTGATCCCTGGAGACCCTGCTTACCCATTAATGCCTTGGCTCATGAAACCATATACAGGAAAGCTTGACAGGAGCAAGGACTGGTTCAATTACAGGCTGAGCCGGTGCTGAATGACTGTGGAGTGTGCTTTTGGCCGTTTAAAGGGGCGCTGGCGATCTCTGTATGGGAAGCTAGACTTGGAGGAAAGCAGCATCCCTGCGGTTATATCCGCGTGCTGTACCCTCCATAATATTTGTGAAGGGAAGGGTGAAACATTCAGTCAGGCGTGGACCTCTGAGGTTCAACGCCTGGAGGCTGAATTTGCACAGCCAGAGAGCAGGGCTACTAGAGAGGCCCAGCACAGGGCTTCAAGGATTAGGAATGCCTTAAGGAAAGAATCTGAGGCTGAAAACCAACAGTAATGTTTGGTGCCTTGCACGGGAGTGAAGTGCAGTGGTAACAATGTTAGTAGGAATCTGTTTTTCCTAAGCTGATTTGCAGTGCCTGTTTCTTTCCTGGACTAAGGTATCTTTGACTTTCTGCAATAATAAAGACTGTTTTCAAAGCCAAGAATTCATTTATTGAAAAGAAAATAAATTTATTGACACACAACATTTTGGGAATCTAAAAGGGTAGGGGGTGTGGTGTGGAACTGTACAGTCACAGGTTTGAATATGTCCTGTCTAGAGTGCTGTGCAATGACTGCTGCACTTCAGGATGCCTATACTGCATGGTGATGGGGGCTGAGTGCAAAGGGTAAGGGTCATATTTCTCAGGGCTGGCTGGTGAATGTACAGGTGTTGGAGGCAGCTGGTGGAGGTAAGAACTTGGATGCTGGGGAAGGGGGTTTTGAGCTGACATTGGGGCACAAGGGAAAGATGTTTGGGATGGGGCGGGGGCGGCGCGGTAGTGCTCTGCCTACATGGCTACGAGCACCTGGACAGAGTCCACTTGGTGTGACAGGATGCTTATCAGCCGCTTTGTGCTTTTCTTCCTGGCCGCTGAGTTTCTCTGGCAGATCCTGCTTTCCCCATCCCTCCAGTCCTGCACTTTGATTCTCTCTGACAGAGTGATCCATAACTGTTTGCAGCAGGCCGTCTTTGCTTTTTCGCGCCTTCTTCCGGAGATTTTGGAGTCTTTGAGCTGTTGATAACACAGGCAGCTGAGAACTCAAGGTTGCTTGTGGAAAGGCAAAAAAGGCAACAGTTAACAGAGGCAGCATTGTTTATATCTCAGACAATTATTCCCACACAGTGAAGGAGCATACAGTCTTCACAACAGCATAATTTTCCCACACCAAAGAGAGCGCACATAACCCACAGAGCCCCAAAATGGTGAGTAAGGGGGACTGATTGCTTCAGGGCTGTACTGGGGTTTCTGTGCGTTGGGGAAAGCAAACAGCTGCAGGGGGCACCTACACTGAACACTCTCCCAACATTTGCCACAGGAGTTGATCCTGGAAGATCTCTCGCTGCTGTGGGTCACCTGGGAAGAGCGGGAGGGCCTTCTACAGCAATGTGGATTCCGCCCTGGCCCCTATGCAGCTTGCCTGTGTGCAGCAATGGTCCCCCCACCCCTCACGGCACAGTGTCACGGACACGTTAGCCTGACTGGGACAAGGACCACAGTGGCTCTCCCAATAAACTTGCAGAAGCGCATAGCCCACGCTCTGGCTGAATCTTTTGAAGAGATTACCGAGGCCAATTACCGTGACGTGATAGACCACATCAATGTGCTATTCCACATCTAGGCATGCATGCATGCAGCCCTAACCCTCCCTCCTCTCCCGAAACATTTCCATCCTGAAAATAAAAGCCGCTTACTGGGAACCCGCTCCTCTGCTTGTCCTTCACCAAGTACCGGCTGCTGTGACTGGCTACCTTCCTCCTGGCTTGAGAAGAGCTCCTGGCTGCATGCCCCCTGGGACTCCGGGGTGTCTCCCCCTCCCCTAGTTCCCACACTCTCGGTTTCCTCCTCCCCCCTCCCACTCTGAAGTGCCCATTGTGGTCCTCGGATTGGCTGTGGGGTCACCCCCAAGTATCGTGTCCAGCTCTTTGTAAAAACGGCAGGTCGTGTGAGCAGCGCCGGAGCGGTGGTTTCCCTCGCGGTTGCAATAGGCACTCCGCAGCTCCTTCACTTTAATCCTGCACTGCAGCGCGTCCCGGTCACGGCCCCTTTCCAGCATGGTCCTTGATATCTGCCCACAGGTATCATAATTCCCACGGCTGAAGCACAGCTGGGACTGCACAGCTTCCTCCCCACAAACACTGATGAGGTCCAGCAACTTGCCATTGCTCCATGTTGGGGCTCGTTTGGCGCGTGGAGGCATGGTCACCTGGAAAGATTCACTGATTGCACTGCATACCTGGCTGAGCAAACAGGAAGGGGATTTTTTAAATTCCCGGGGCATTTAAAGGGCAGGTCACCTGAGGCCAGGGCAGTAGAGCTCGAACTGATGAGCAGAGTGGCTGAACAGGCATTCTGAGATACCTCCGAAAACCTCTGGAGGCCAATAACAGTGCTTTCGGTGGCCACACTGGCGGAGCAGCACTGCATCACCAGCGCTGCAGTCGTTATTCCCCAGGCAGAGATGGAGTACAGCCAGCGCTGTAGCCAGGGAGATACAGCGCTGGATGTGCCTTGCAAGTGTGGACGGTGAGTGAGTTGCAGCGCTGTAAAGCCACCACCAGCTCTGCAACTCTCCAGTGTAGCCAAGCCCTTATTGTGAGCCAAGCTAGCCCAAGCTGGGACGCTCACTCCAAAAAACAGCGTAGACACACAAACAAAAGTAGGAGGGCAATGTTGTGTTTACTTGGCTGTTGAAACTAGCTGTATACAGTTTGCAAGGTTGTTTGTTTATTAATCTGTTATACATATTTTAAGTAATGTCAGAAAACTTAAGATAAGGGTAATGCAGGAGTCAAGATAGGAAATAAGGGCCTGTGGTAAAGTTTCAGATTTGGACTAAGAGTAAAGGTTGGCTCTTGGAAACAGAGAGGAAGCAGCAGCAGATTTTAGATATGCCTGGGACATGTGTGGCAGAAAACACTGGTTATGGGCCTGAATGACTGAGAGGGTGGTGGTCTTGTGAACATCAGCAGAAAAGGGTGAAGAGGAATAGTGGAGTGTAAGATCAAGAGCTCAGTTACGACATCAAGTTTGAGTTGCTGGCAAGGCATTCCAAGAAGATGTCAGAAGACAAGCAAGGTTGTGGGACTATACTGAGGAAGTTACATTGGGAGTAGAGGTAAATATGCAAGTTATCAGTATAATACGGTAGCTGAAGGCATGCAACTGCGACGCAAACTGAGTAGGCTGAGAACAAGTTACAGAACAAATGTTTTAAAAACCGCAGAGTTAGTTACATAGTGGGGAGCCAATAAGAACGCTGAATGCACAGATGATATGCAGAGTTGGGACTTGGCAACAACAGCAGCCAAGTAATCTAAAATTGTACATTTCTGCACTGTTGCATCTACCGCTGTGGTGAGAGTGTGGCACTTTCTCACTGCAAAGAGGAGCAGGGAGAAGACGGCAGCTGTTCCCATCCAACAGATGAATCTGTCAAAGCAAGAAATCAATACTCTCCATGCTTCCTTAATCTTTTATTTTAGCAGACTATTGCAGTCATTACAGTGATGTCAATGAGACCTTATTTAATCCAAAACCATCCAGCACAGAGTTATGGAGCTGACCAAGGCTGTTCTCCTAATACTGTGACAGCAGCACTTTCCACTCATGATGCTAAAATTTGTAATAATCAGCAGTTTTCTAAGTTTTAAAGTTCAAATGTACACGAACTGACAAAGGGAACACTCCCAGAGCAGGTGAACAGTTCAACAGGTCGGAGACAGAATAAAGTCTCTTCTGATTATCTAGTGAAAAGGGGTTTAAGGTTTCTGGAAAGCTCAGATCTATAACAAAATTCAAAAGCATTTAAGATCCTCAGCAACGAGTCAAAGAAACTATTGTTAACTCTAGAGATTGAATGTGATTTCTGTTTCCAGACATCAGATTTCTCATCCAAACAGCAAATTCCACAACTCTTCAAAAATATGCCAGCTTTAACCAAAAATGTCAGCTATCACTGTTTGGTTCTGAAGTTCAACTATTTGGTCTGTAGCCCCAGATAGGAGAGACTTTCACACAATACCAAAAAAGGAAATGTCTTCTTGATAGATACCAGGCTGCCACTTGAGAGCACATACTACAAAAAATAAGTGTAGGTAAATGAGAGCATTTCAACTTTTCAACTGCATTTACAGAACTGTAGCTGGGTAAAAACAAGTCAGTAACTGTTTACTACATTTCTTTAAACATGCCACTCTTCTCACCCAGAAGGCTCCCCAAACCATTTCATTTACTGCATTTTCCTGTACTGTATTTTCAGTGATGCAGAAGAATTAGCTGGTCATGCAGTACATATAGTCAAAAGGTCATCCAAGTTGAGTTGAAGACAACATAGCTAGGAACATGGGTCGTGTCCCCCTGCAAAAATCCCACTCTCTTCTTGCAAACCTGAATAACCAAATGAGTAAGAATATAGGGTATGGTTACACTTGAAATTTCAAAGCGCTTTGTGCAGTTGGAGCACCAGCGCTGGGAGAGAGCTCTCCCAGCGCTGCACATAAAACACACCCTCTACGGGTGTAGCTTGCAGCGCTGGAAGCCGCGCTCCCAGCGCTGCGGCACTGATTACACTGAGGCTTTAGAGCGCTGTATCTTGCAGCGCTCAGAGGGGTGTTTTTTCACACCCCTGAGCGCGAAAGTTGCAGCGCTGTAAAGCGCCAGTGTAGCCAAGCTCATAGACTTGATCCTGCAAGAGGCTGAGCAGTGAAGAACTTAAGGAGATGCTTAATATTAAGTATCTTTAGTCTCAGGGTGATGGCTCTTACGCTTAAAATTGAAGAGAGAAGGTAGGTGAGGTAATACTTTTTTATTGGACCAATTTCTTTTGCTGAAAGAGAAGCTTTTGAGAAACACAGCAGCTTTTCAGTTCTCAAAATTAACCACATGCTTAAGTGCTTTGCAGGATGATGGTCAGAGCACTTAGCAACTTGCAGAATCACACCTTGTGTACACACACAGACACACGTATAATATTTTAACTTACAGGCTGAATGTGTTCTTGAGTCTGCCTAAAACAAACCGCTACTACTGCTTATGACTTTTTCCTCACATTTGAAAATAGCTGCCAAGAAGTCCGATAGCTAGAAAGGGAAATAGAGAATCCCCTTATCTATAGCTGACAGAGAACAGAGTTTGTATAAACTGACTAGTGGTATGTTCAAAAGACTCAGTTGGTTTCTAATATTAACATATTTGGCTGGTGCCTTCAAAAAGCATCCTACCGAAGAAAATTAGCTCATGGTAAAAGCTTGCACCCACATGGGCAGATATTATACAAAAGAACCGATCTGTATTAGAACCAGTCAGGTTACCATTTGTGATAAGTGTTAAGTACTCAGTGTAATGCTTACTGTTTTCTTTGCTAAATGTCTGAGAGCAAATAAATATTTCCGTATCCCTATCACTCTTTTCCAATACAATTTAAGACCCCTCCCAAAAAATCAAAAATCAAAACTCCATCCCAAAGTGCTATTACACTATCAACTACAAACACATTACTTGCAGTTTAAATTTGGACTGAGATGCCAGTAGATGTCTGTTCATTCCTGAATAATTGCTAGTAAAAATGCCTTCAGGCATTGTAAGAAAACAAAATCCTTATTTGGTATGAATACATAACATTGAGATATGCTAAGTAGTTGAGAAAACCAGAAGGAAACCATATGATTTATCACGCACAACATTGATGGTGAAATGTTTACAAGCCTAGACTTCCCAATTAGTCTAATAAAAGTCAGCCGATTCTTCCACAAGGCCTCTTTTCCTTCAGTGAAGAGGGTGGAGAATCCTCATACAGATGATAGAGGCCTGAAGTAAAAAAGAATTTAGATATAGTTTTAATACAATAAGAAAAGTCTGGTCAAGTAATTTTGTCATAATTACACTGCCACTTTCAAGAAGAAATAGACCCAGAAATACATTTAAAAGTGAGTAGCAATGTGTAAAGTTCATTTCTCCAAGAAATTACTACAATTCAGCCATTGCATATGAATGTTTTTAAACAGGTCACATTTTATCATTATAAGCTTATTATGATTGAATACTTTAAACAGATCACTAGCCTCTGAAAGCTTGCTTTTTAGGCTACTCCCAAATGACAGAAATCCTCAGAGAGAAAAATAAATTTCAGGTTGAAAGTTACAATTTTACAAGCTTTTCTGAACTCCATCTATGCTTCCACTTAGATTAAAAAAAATTAAATATCGAGGCCTTTTGGTTGGAAAGAGCCTCCTCAGCTCTTGGCAATCAGCATTTTTACCACTCCCCAACTACGGACATTGACAGAATCTTCACATACACCATGTGTTCCCCTTAGTTAACATTGAGAGCAGAATTCCATGTCCCAACACAGAGAAAAACAGCATTACCTCAACCACCACATATAGGCAGGAGTCCCTATGGCCAGGATAAAGAGGAGGAGAGAGAATCTCCTACAAGCATCCCGCACAAAGGTCTTAAAGATGCAGCTCTTCCCCAGCTTCATGTCCTTGACCTCAGAACCACCCTTCGGTAGACTCCTCATTTTGACAGGATCCTCTTAGTGCCAGCAGAGTACAGATGCTCTCCTGCAGCGATGGAAGCTGTACCACAATATAGGTGACGATAGGAAGCAGCCTCTGCAGTCAACACAGTGATACCACGGCCCCAGTGATGTGTAAATAAGGAGAGCTTAAGAGGGGTGGGGGAGGAACATCATTGAATTGTTTAAATATACCAGCACTGTGACTTCCCAGCAACCACACAAGACCATCTCTGTACATCTTTATTTTTAATGAGTGACGAAGCCCACATCTCAAATGAAGATGAGGCACGCGCTGAGAGCAGAGCATAGACTGCTAAGCTCCAACTTGCTTCAAGAGAGAGGAAGGATCTCATCAGATATATTGGCCCAGTTATTAGCCCCACTTTTAACATGTAGACATGCACAAAATGATCAAAAGATAAACATGATTAAGAAAGAACCTCACTCTTTTTTTGAAAGCATCACCTGTGCTAACTATCCTTTCAGACGAGCTATCCTACCTCAACAAGGATATGTCAAAAGAGCTCCACTCCCTGCTAGAGCCTCCAAACAAGAACACCATGTAACTCAACTGTCCACTAAACCAAAAGGATAATGAAGGAGTGCTTAAGCCAAAATAAATAAGGTACATGACTGGAAGATTCTGCATTTGCTCTGAAAAATGTTATTGAAGAAGCCCAAATGAATCATACCACATTCAGCAATTGGAGCTTCTGCTGAGCATAGACATTTCAATTTTTTCCAGCCTCACTGCATTTCTTTGGGGTTATGGTATCTCTTTATCCAGCTCCAGCATCAGCTTGCCATGAAACGCAGTTTGGATGTAGAATTTTGCGGTAGGGATATAAATACCATTTAAAAAGTTAACTGTTTAAACAATTTAAAAATGTGTCATTTAAACGTTTAAATCATTTAAGCAACTGGGCCCCGCTCCAGCCGGGCGGTGCGGCTGGGCCCCGCTCCAGGTGGGCGTGGGGGTAACCAGTTAAAAAGCTTAACCGGTTTACCACCTACATCCCTATCTGGTGGCATGTTCTTCTCCTTTCCCCGCTGTGGTGAAACCGCAAGTGGGGAAAGGAACACAACATGAAGCTCCTCCAGCATGGCTGCTGTACCACCCCCAGCCCTTCCATGCAGCTGCATCTCTGGAGTCCTCCTGTCTGGGGTCTGCATAGCAGCCCCACCAGAGGAGCTGCACGTTCTGCTCCTTTTCCCTCTTCAGTTCCCAGGATCTGCAACAAGGAAAGGGGCAGAATGTGGGGCCGCCGGGCATCAATGCACATCCGTTACTTTCTGCTCTATGTTCCCCTCTGCCATTTAATGGAAGTGCAAAGTTTCCTTTCTAGTGGTTCAGTCCCAGTCCTTTCTTTGCCCAAAAAACTGACTGGTACAGCTTCTTGCAGTCCAGAGAATGCAATATGCCTTATCTTTTCTAATCCTAGCTGAAACTCGATCACACAAGATAAAGGACTGTGACGAAGGAGACTTCCATTCTCCCGCCAGTTTAGGAGATTGTGGAGCAGGAGGTGTTCGAGAGTGAGAACATGTTTCATCCACCTTTATTTCTCATAAAAATGGTACTGGTTTGACAGTGCTGCAGACTTAAGTCCATTTCACACAAGCAACATCTGCACAATCCCGTCTCGGTATCAAGACATGTTTTAGTTTTCAGGGCCATTCAACCATTCACCTCTCTTCAGAGACTGCCAACCAGAGAGCCAATTTGTAGAATCTGTGATTATTTGTGGCATGCATATCTCCTTATAGAGGTGGAGGTTGAGAGCATGTTTCCTTGCCTACAAAATTAGCTTACTTTGACGTAAAATATAAGCTATAACATTATACAGTTTTTGTCTAATGTCACCTTTTCAATACTCACATTGCCTGAAACATGAGGGACAGTTTTCTGTCATGCTTTCCCTTAAATGGATTGCCTGATACTATGAGATCTGTTCTTAAAATCGCCTAACAAGACCAGTGTTATCTCCTGGCTCTGTACCAAAACAAACCAACCTTTGAAGGCTATGTCTCTTCTCACAATGCCCTCAAAGATAACCATCAGGAATGAATAGTGAGAAAAAGCAGTTCCACTAAAAATAGCTTCTTGAAATGGCAGGAAGTTTACAGAGGTTGTCAGGCCTCCAAGCTCAAATACAGAGAAAGCAAATAAGTCTAATTCTTTCCTATTAATATTCAAAAGAAAGTCCCACTTTACAACCTTTGCAAGGAAATTTCATTTTTTTTTTTAAATCCCCTGTAAATGTCTACCCTGTGCTACTTTTTGTGCCCAGTGGCACAAATTGACCATTCAGCCATTGGCCAGAAGAAGCCCAATGGCCTGCTACTCCCCCGCCTTTGCATGTTTCCAAAGGAAGTTAACAGCCCTGTCCCCCTGCCTCTAGGGACTTCACAGGACATCTATAAAAACAAATGTATATAAAATATTTGCAAGCACAGTGGCATTAGGACACTCAAATGCAAGCCACCGTCCAATGAAAGTGTTTTTCAGAATGCTATTCTTGGGGGAGGAAGGGAAGGTGTCTCCTAACTCACTGGCCAAATCAGCCCAGTTCTGCAATGCCAGAAGCTGCCAGTAAGAGCCCTGTCCCAAGTTGATAACTCTCAACATCTTGCAGAATAGTGCACAGTTAGCAGCACTACTATTGATGTATTTGCCAGGCGAGATCAAACGTTCTAGGTTTACTTGTATGAGTGAAATTCCACTTTATTTGCTTTTTTTTTTTTTTAAACCAGACAGAAATAAATAAGTAAATAAATCCAACAGGTTCAACCCAGTGGAAACTAACTGACTGACTATCTCAAGACCCAAGCGTCAACTCAGTCAACATTTAAAGTGTCTTGCTGCTTTATTCCTTCTTTTACAATTATTTTCACAGAGGCTAGCATTTTTTTTTAAAATAGATAGTTTCCAAGAAATCCTAATGCAACACCTTGGAATACAAGTGGCACAACCTATGCAGATCCCTAGTCAAAGTTGAATTAACAATATGAAGGTGGAGAGAGGAGTTTGTTTTTAAAAAGCTAAGACGCTGTAGAAACAAGCTTTGTGTAGAAAAAAAGTCACATGGATCCAATCATACATACAGTTTAAGGAATAAGATGTCTTCATATATTTCAGCAGAGGGAAAAAGAGCACGGGATTAAAGGGAGGCGTGAATTTCCTAACAATGACCCTCTGACACTGACTGTACAGGCGTGGGGGAATGGGTTCTTTGCTCCATATATAAAATATATGAATTATTATACCAGTAGCACTTACAGGCCCCAACAAGGTTGTATAGGGTGAAGCACACTGTAGCCTCAAACACAGAGTCCCTACCTTGAAGAGCTTACAATGTAAATGTACACAACAGACAAAGGGAAGTATTACCACCATCATTTTACAGATGGATGACTCAATTATTCTGTCTTAGTTCTCCCAAACTCACACAGGAAGTTGGAGGCACAGCTGGGAATTGAATCCAAATCTCCCAAGTCTCTCATCATTACCTACACCACCACTGAAAACAAGTATTCTTGGGTACATCGTTAGAGCCGTTAAAATCAACATATGCTATCTAAGTATATACTGTGCTGATCATTTCTTTGGAATCTTTATTCTGATTTAGCAACATCATGAACATTTTTCAGAGGGGTAGCCATGTTAGTCTGTATCAGCAGAAAGCATGAAGAGTACTTGTAGCACCTTAGAGACTAACAAATTTATTTGGGCATAAGCTTTCGTGCACTAAAACCGGTTTTGGTCCACGAAAACTTATGCCCAAATAAATTTGATAGTCTAAGGTTCCACAAGTACTCCTCATTCTTTTGATCATGAACATTGTCTCATAAGTAGGGATGGGGTGTTTTTTTCCTTTTTGAATGGGTAGGATGGAGGAGGAACAGTGTGTGGGGGGAAGGGAGAGAGTAAGAGACTGACTTCTTTCATATGCTTTGCCAGAATCAGGCAACTGAGGCACTGAGAGAAGCTGGGATGCTGCCAGCAGGAAGATGTACACAGAACCTATCAGTGTAAGTAAAATGTATAAAGAAAGAACAAATGTTACCTACAGCTAAAGGGAATCAAGCCAGACAGAAAAATTTCTTTTGAAACAACTCCTTTCAACAGTATTTGCTAACGAACAGTTAATTGTCTATTTTTCCCATAAAGGGGATGCTTTGTCACAAAACAAATATTAAAAAGCTATAAAATCCTTTTCTAACTTTTCTTGTTTAGTGTTGCTACAGAACAACATTAAGCAATGCCTGAAAAATCTTGTCACCTTCAGAAGCTTACAGTACCTATTTTGGCACATTACAAACATATCACGCTTACGTTTAGCATAGAGGGTTAAAGCTCTCTCAGGTTACCATCAATCAACAAATGCAACATTGACACCAAACACTACTATTCATTACATCCTGCAGAGGACAGCAATTTTGACAACTCTGACGTTACAGTTGTATTTACTGAGTCTTATCCTGGTTTTGTTTGTCAAGTATAGAGCTCTAGCCAACTATCAGAATTTTCATGCAAATAAATTAATGCAACACCTAAAGGAGTCAGAATATAGAGAAGTTGCCAATTCTACAGCAATATTAACTCAAGCACGTTGCACATATGCAGCATATTCTGTTTTCTTTGTTATAAGTATTGCTTATACATAACGTTTACCTTGTTAAGCATGTTATGCATGATGTGGAAGGTGTTTGAGTTAGTGCTACTATGGAAACCTTACCTAACCTCTTTAGATTCAACTGTACATCCTTAAAATTGCATCAGTTTCTTACTTTTCTTTTAAATTCTAAATGGGGGTTGTCATAAACAGATAGCTGAGGGTTAATGTCTCTTTCACCTGGAAAGGAGTAACCTGAAACACCTGACCAGAGGACCAATCAGGAAACAAGACTTTTTCAAATCTGGGTGGAGGGAAGTTTTGGATGTGAGTTCTTTGTCTTGTGTCTGACCCTATTGGCTATGAGAGTAATTTTTCTGTTTCCAAGTTGTAAGTACAAGATAGTAAGACAATAAGGTTTATATTGTTTTTTTTTTGTATTTACATGTGTGTAGCTGCTGGAATGTTTTGAATTTGTATTCTTTTTGGATAAGGCTGTTTATTTACTTTTTTCTCTTAAGCAATTGACCCTGTATTTGTCACCTTAATACAGAGAGACCATTTTTATGTATTTTTTCTTTCTTTTTATATAAAGCTTTCTTTTTAAGAGCTGTTGGAGCTCTTCTTTAGTGGGGACTCCAGGGAATTGAGTCTGCAGCTCACCAGGGAATTGGTGGGAGGAAGAAGTCAGGGGGAAAATCTCTGTGTGTTAGATTTACTAAGCCTGACTTTGCATACCCTCTGGGTGAGGGGGGGGGAAGTACTTGTGTTTTCCAGGACTGGAAAAAGGGAGGGTGGAGTCCCTCCGTTTAGATTCACGGAGCTTGCTTCCGTATATCTCTCCAGGAACCCAGGGAGGGAACACCTGGAGGGGGGAAGGGAAATGGTTTATTCCCCTTTGTTGTGAGACTCAAGGTATCTGAGTCTGGGGGTCCCTCAGGGAAGGTTTTAGGAAGACTACAGTGCGCCAGGCACTGTATAGATTCCTGGCTGGTGGCAGCTTTACCAGGTCCCAGCTGGCAACTAAGCTTGGAAGTTTTCATGCTAACACCCATATTTTGGACGCTAAGGTCCAGATCTGGGAAAAATGTTATGACAGGGGTGCTGGTGAGAGAAACCTGCCCTTAAGTCCACAACCGAAAGGAATGCTCCAGCTGGCAAAGGCTAAATGGTATCTATCAATGTCATTCCCAGGCAGTTTGCTCAATAGTCATCAGTCAACCAGACTGCTTGAGAGCATGGGCTTAACTAAGCATCAGTGATGGCTAATTTGTCCTGCAGATACTTTACTACTGGTGATTATGTTCCTGATTAAAAAGAACCAGCTTGATCATCATAGTTCAAGTTGAATTTGCTGGGTTGGTACTTAACAAAAATATCTATCTTTTTACTCATAAAGAGAGCAAGTTTTACATAAAAATAGTTGAGACAATTATCAAAATCCATAATGCTACTTTTACAGTCATGTTATCAAGCATAAACTCATCTAGAGCACTGGGCCATATCCTGAATCTGGCAGCTGCCAGTTCTTATAGGGTACATCCAGACTACCCGCTAGATCGGCGGATAGCCATCGATTTATCATGGAACGATTTATCGTATCACATCTAAATGCCATCTATCGAGCCCTGAATGTGCTCCCGTCCACTCTAGAACTGCACCAGAGCGAGCGGCGGTAGCAGAGTCGATGGGGGGAGCCACAGCTGTTGATCCCGCGCTGTGAGGACGGGAGGCAAGTCGAAATAAGAGACATCGACTTCAGCTTCCGTTGCTGAAGTTGCGTATCTTACATTGACCCTCCCGCCCTAGTGTAGTTCCGGCCTAAGTTTCAGAAAATAGTACACATTAACATGTACACTGCTGTACATTAATTCATAGGCAGTTTATAAGCTTTAAGCAGATTTCATTATGGCTATAGTCAGTCTGCCTAACTACCAATGTTGTTGATGAACATGGAGTCAACTATCCTTTTTATTTTAAATACAACAAAAATAGGAGTCTTGGTTTCCTCTGGAAGCTACTACCATAGGTGGATACCTTGCATCTAATGTTATTTGCTTTTATTTGCTCTAACTTTACTGCTCTTAAGTTATAACATGTGTTTTTCAATTATGCAACAAAGGTAAAAGGCAATTTACATTCTCCTCATTGTCTCAGTTTTGTTTATTTTATTTTGCTGTTGTTTATTTTCCCATATGGAATTAGGTAGGTTATACTGAGATGTGTCCAATCTTTGAATATCCCCAATCAAGTATTCTCCATTTTCATTTATTTCAGGCCAAATCATTTTTGCACTCTCTCCATATGAAACCAGTGCCACAGCATGTGTGTGACTCACTGTTAGACTTTCCTTCTTATCTAATCAGCACAGTTGCCTGCTGCCAATGAGGTCTAAAAGAAGTGGGATCAGGCCCAGATATCAATCTTTATTAGAACAACAAATCAGAGCACCTGTACCTGTCTTCTTCCACATATCGGGTTTGATCCTTAACTTCAGTATTGGGAGCAGTCCCATCAGATTAGTCATATGCTTAAATGTTAAACACATGCTTAAGTGCATTGCTGGATGGGAGCCAGAGTGCTCAACATCTTGAAGCATCAAAGCTGTAGTTCAACCTTCGCACTTTGAAAGTATCCCAAAACCTCACATTCCGCAAATGTCTCTGCTATCTCCTCCCCAAACCCTCAAAACTTCCTATACCCCACCCAAGTCTCTCTGTCAACTACTCCCTGGATCTTTTCCACCCATCCCTGTAATTTGCGTGGTTCTGTGTCACCCATTAAATTCAGAGCAGACTCTTCATTAACATTTTATATATAAACTCACTTTTGAATAGTAACATTTCTATATGACTTTAACAGTGTCACTCAGATTGGCAAGCACTACTAATGCTTTATAGGATTCAACTATAAATACACAGTGTACAAGTGTCTGAGTGCAAATGTTTGTGACCTATTTGATACTATAACTTAAATTAAAAACCCTTAATTCACATTTGCCACTGCAACAATGTCAATGGAAGAACTCAGTCAATTATTTTTCTAGTAATAGCACCACTAATTAATGCCATTAAAATAGCAATAGCAATATGAATCAACTTTCTTGAGACAGTCACAGGAGAGGCATGTTTTTAAGTAAAAGGCTTTAATTTAAGAACTTAACAGGTTATTTCAATATTTTTAGGAGACCAACTTACTATTTGTCAACTACAGAAAATATTGTTGTGTTAAGTATTGTTTAAACTTAATGCAAAGAGTTAAAACAAAAAAGCTACAGCAAGATATTACTTGTCAACACAATGACCAAGATTCACCATCATAACCCAGAATGAATTCCAGGCATGACTGCACAAAACCCAAGAAGGTCATGAGAGACAGCAGGACCTTTGTAAGGGAACAGAAATAACTCTGCTGCTTTGTTACCTTTTTTATTAAATCAGTATGTTCAAAACTCTTTAATTAGCAGTCTAACTACACAGGAAAGGCATTTATGCTTCACTGGGAAGAGAAGGATGGCGTGTTGTACATGCTGTGCTAGTGTATAAGGGACACTAGACAGAACTCTTCAAATTATCAGAGGAGGAGGAGGATTTGCATACCAAAATTAAGTACTTTTTAACTCCAGACCAAAAACACAGAGAGTGTCCAACTTACAGTGAAAAGAAACAACCCAGAAGGGGTGGAGCTCATGTAGAGGTACCAGATTTTACCTTTTCTTTTTTTTTAAATTTGTCTCAGAGATAATTATGGCCCCAATCGTGCAATAAGAGCTACTCAGATGGAGTCTTAGGCCAGTTAGCATGGGGTCAGAGGACTGGGGATTACAGATTCATTTGTGTATTTCTTTAGTGCATCCCAACACAACAGCACATGTCAGTATGTACCATATGGATTAAGCAATGCTAGTCAAGGACAGGTGCAGTACATACTCTTAAAATATGGTTCCATCTCTCTGTAAAGCTTTGGTTTAATCTACTCACTCATAATGTAGCTTTGCTCTGGTTCTCAAACACACTAGGAGTAATGGTAGAAGAAGTGTTTTCTATCATTTACCACCATTTGATAGGTATTGGGATGTGTCCCAAATAAGAGTTCCTGACCAAAAAATTTATAGGACCTATGTGTCAACAGCTTTTCAATCATTCCTTGCAACGTGAGCAGTTCATATCTGCAGCTCAAAGGGTTAAATCTCTAGATGCAATCAGCTGCACCCATGGTTCAACCACAGTCATAGTTCTTGCTCATGTAAACCGACAGCCATCATATTAGAAGCCCAACTGAGACCTAGTCTGAAAAAATCCAAAGCCTCAAGTGACAACAAGAAGTTTGATACATTCAAAAGCAAGCCGACAACGATGAAGGATCTAGAGGCACTTGAATATAACCTAGACTTTAAGAAATGCGGTGGTTCTTTGAAAAATGACTGTGAAAATGGCTGTGTTAGATTCAATGTTTTCTCTGCATCAGTAACTCAAAATCATTTGTTGAGATTCTCCTGCCAGTCATGCAAACCTCAGCCTAAGTTTAAAGAAGTATGCAGTATACTCTCCAGTTCAGGCTCAACTGTCCTAAGTTTGTATTTGTGTGAGGTCATTTCTCTAGCACTCAATTGGGTATTATTTAAATAAAATAGGCTGCAGGGCCAAAATTTCACCTTGATCTCAACAGCGTAACCCACAGCTGAATAAGGTTACCTAGCCTAAATGAACCAGCAGTATTTGAACCTGCAATTGAAAAAGCAAAGTTTGATGATGCAACAGAAACCAAATCCCTCTTCCAGGGCAGTAGTGACACTGCACTCAACAGGTGTAAGAAGTAACTTATCTTTGTCACTGAAGTAAATAGGGTGGTGTAGGGAGAGGGGGCATGAGACAATCTTAAATAAAATGCCATTTTTACATAAATATTTGTATAGTAGAATTGCTCTTCAAAAGAATTGGTTTACACAGAGGAAACACATATTAGGTAAGTAAAATGAAGTCTTCTCTAACTAGGATTCCTAATATTCCAGAAGCCTCAATATTGCAAAAGTTGGTATAAATATGTTACATATGCCAAATACAGCCGCCTCAGACATTTGAGGAAGGTTTTGAAACTCAGCCCAGATTCAAAGAAAAATATCCCTTAAACGCTATTTGAGGGTAGTGAGCTCTAGCTAGACACTGCATTGTTATTCGTACAAAGATTTTATCTGTTTTGACTTAGCTCCTCAAACCCTTTGAATAGCAGCAGTCAAGAGCAAAACACTGTACAACACCTCTGAGAAACTGGCATGTTCATTCAGGCACATTTTAATGAAACACCATTCCCAACTACAGCACCTAAGCTGCGTGGCCACCCAGCAAGCTATCAAGGTCTGCATAGGTAGGGAGAGGCACCTCTTCCCCGGCCCCAGCCCCGGAGTTGCTGTGGTGAGGCACCTCTCTCCCAGGCTGCTGCAGTGAGAGAGGGCTGGAGGGAGTCTTCTCTCTCCAGCCCCACCCCCAAGGCAGTCTGCACCCCAAACCATGGTCCCACACCAAACCCCTCATCCTCAGTCTGAGCCCTGATCCCCCAACACACATCCCTCTGCCCCATCCCAGAGCCCCCTCCTGTACTCCAAACCCCTCATCCCTAGTCCCACCCCAGAGCCTGCACCCCCAGCTATCACCACCACCCCTGTACCCTATCCTTCTGCCCCAGCCCTGAGCTCAGAGCCCCCTCCCACACTCCAAACTCTTCAGCCACACCCTCACTACACATCAGCTCCATATTGGTGCACATAACAAAATTCATTCTGCACATGGACGTAAAAAGTTAGAGGGAACATTGTACTGTACATAGTTTAACCCCCCTCCACCTTTATTAATTGTAAATAGGAAGATTTTGCAAGAATAGATACTTCAAGACCATAAACTCAGTTAATATATGCTGGATACACAAACGTAATATGAGCTATTTTCTCATCCAAGATCCATGCCTCCTCCCGCTTGACAGATTATGCATCCTCTTCTGTCCTCCATTGCTGGGGGCAGGAGGAGATGGTCAAGCATCCTGCTGCTCAAAAACTAACTTTAGCTTAAGACATGATAGACCTTGTGTCAGCAGCTTTCCACCTCTGCTTCTTACACACATCTACGGAAGCAAGGATGAAAGGAAATAAATACTTCTATCTGCCGTACAAGTCATCAGTCCTCACATTCAGCAAGATATCTTATTACAGAAATACTCATCTTTGCAGATTTCAGGTACTACATGATGTAGCAGACATTTTTGTAAAGTCTATACAGGCAAATATGGCTCACCCTAGAGATGGTCAAAGGCATGTTGAAGTCTTTTCCACCTTGAAGCCTAAAGCCCCAAGGAGCAGGGCCGACCAAAGACACACTGTAGTTGCTCATGGTGTTGGATGCTCAAGGTCTAATTCCAGATAATAAGTGTCTGTGGAAGAGGATTAAAGTTTTAATGTAAATCTTAACAGGATATATGTAAACAGTGAAATGGAAATGCACACGTTAAAAGGGGCCCTGTCAATTTAAATATATATTGCAAACCATGTTTTTCTGTTCTGTAACACCTTAGTAAATTATTAATAAAAGTGAACGGACTTCAAAAAGTCTAGTTTGCCACTACTTGTGTTTTTTGTTGACCTTTAGGCTTGTCAGTTTAGAAAAAGAAAAATAATCAATTTAGTTTTACTTTCTGATTCTTAGCACTGCAATATCTGGGTTTCACATGCTGCATGCAATGATTTTTTTAACAATTGTTTTCTTCAGGAAAAAATGTGGAAATATTTCCTCTAGGCTTTTGTTTGGAGGTTATTTAAGTTTTTTTTTGTTTTTTGTTTTTTTTTTTTTTGCAAAATGTAAGCATTGGACCAAATTTAAGTTTATGTAAGAGATGTTGGCACATTAATTTCATGTGATATTATGTATTTAGTCACAGCTAAACAGGTACATTTACCACATAAAAATTCATTTCCAAAGAGGGTGCATATTTTCGTAACAATTCAAATATCAAAAACTACAAATTTTAAAGTCAAAGTTATTCAGAGGGAAAAATGTTCGAGCCTTGGCAGTCTTACCATTTTTACAGTTTAATATACATCCAACCCCAATTTCCTATTAGGCACATACAAGGTGTTGCAGAAGAAATCAAAAAGAAATGCAAAAATTTATAACCACAGAAAGTTGTGTACCAAATACCAAAGCAACTTCTTTAAACTAAGAAAAAGTATTTTAAGAGAATCTCAAGATTATTTCCCCTCCTCCCCAAACCAGGATGAAGGATTACCTTTAAAAGGCACGCAGTGCACTTAATTTTGTTGCTCAGTGTCAAAGATAACAGCTTCAGCTGCACCACATATAGGTAATATTACAATGACGTCTTAGGTAGTAGCTGCCTTCTATTTTTATATATTTGAAGTGGGGAGGGAGAGAGAGAGCACACACTGAGGGGTGGATTACTGTAAGACTACACCCAATCACTGTAAGATTCCATAGTTACTTAATACAGGAGATTTAAGGTGGAACTTCAGTCAAGTAGAAGAAAGTGTGTTTCAAATATCATTAAGTACGGCAAGAACTTTTCACTATACTTACACTACGGGTGACTTATTTTTAAAGTAACAGATGTACTAATAAAACAATTTCATTTCTATGGGAAGACGAATACCTGGGAAGTTCTACAAAATCTCTCACTAGAAGTTAAACAATGCACTGAAGTCATTTCTTGAGGGAAAATAATGTAATTATATAGATTTCCAGATACACCTCACCAAAAAACAAAACAAAAAACAAAAAGGGCTAGCTGTTCAGCCTTGCTTCCCTTTAAGAGCCAAAACGTAAGGGCCTTATTCACACCAGTAGGTCCATTGAACGAAATAAAAAGAAAAGAAGAGTATTTGGCTAAGGCAGGCTAAAAAGAATCTTTAGGAACTACTCCTCCAAGCCAATAACAGAGATTGCTTCAGAACTGAGGCAGTTCCTGAACTACTTACACCCTCATGCCAGAAACCATGAAAGGACCACGGCTCCCACTGAATTCTAGGACCATAGAACCTGGCTCACTTACATCTCCATCTCGTGTGTCCCCCTCTGCACACCACATGTGACTAAATACAGGCACAGAATGCCAATGTCTCCCTAGTTTAAAGAGTCTTCTTCCTTCCTTCCTTCTCTCCTCCCTCTCACCCACCCACCCGAAAGGGTATGTCCAGAGTTTGAGATATGATCCTTATAGGACTTGCACACTGGTTCAGTCAAGAATTATTTTATGTACTAAACACTGAATCCCATATAAATATACACCTGGTTTACTAATGATTTTACTACCATATGAAAAATGTTTTGTTCCCCCTAAAGTAATCACACTAAAATTATAAACTATCACAAATTAAGGAATGTAGGGAAAGGAGCCTTATCTAATGCGTTAGGACACATTAACACCAGATTGACTCTGATCACCTGTTAATAGTTGACAAGATTTTTTTTTCCTAACTCAAAGCAAAAATTAAGCATGTGAATAATTTTTCCTGCACGCATTAAAAAATAGGGGAAGGGGGCAACTAACAAATCTAGGAAAAGACACTGTAATTTGGGAGGTTTTTTGTAACTAACTGCAAAGGAAGGCATTTGGCATGGTAAGGTATAACGTGCGCTCTCTCCTCCTCTGGCACCCTCCAGCTTCGCACTTGCAGTGAAACATCTGCATCTCAAACTAGAGAACTTATTTGGGATGTTTGGAAAGAGAACTAAAGAAAACACCCTAAGAAACTAGATTTACTAATCTATTTATGTCACCGTTAAAGATTCTATACCTGGTACGAAGGAGAGGTATCACCACATGAATCGACAGATCCACGTGCAAATCCACGGATGCCCAATTTATACATGTCTGCAGATAAGCAGATGGATGCGGATCCAAATGTTTTATTTAGAGCCCAAATCTACGGTCCATGTCTGCATATTGCATGTGGATATAAATTTTGTATCCATGCACCAGTCCATGAATTGACGCTGTCTCAGTGAAAACATTGCACAATGAACTAGCTAAGGGCTAAATGGTGAAATTCTCACTCATGTTGATGAGTGTTCAGTGAGCCTTCTTGGGTAAGTGCTCAACAAAGGTTTCACCATCTAATCATAAAGAAGTATGTATACCATTACCCTCTATTGAACAGAATCTGAATTGCTCAACCGTAGGTCAGACCTCCAATAGTGCTAGTAGATAACATTATAGAGATGATATTTCAGCGTAAGTGGTGCGGCCTGTGCTTTGGGGAAAATCTGGTGTTCTGCTGCAGTGAAGATCCCAGTGTCCCAAAAAGTGACATCTTAGACATATTTGTTATAGTATGAAACCATCAAAAAAAAAAAAAAGGTTTGGTTTTATATGTGCAGTCTCAAGTCATCCAGAGAATGCAGAAGACACAGCATTAAACTCCACACAACTTTTTTTTAAAAAGTATGTCTTGGCATACAAGTGAAACTGCTGGCTTTACTGTTCCTGTAGCTATCTAGTTACAAAAGTCCCCACAGGGAGGAGGAAATACATGGCCATGATGATCAAACAATTACACGCCCTAAACCTGCCCAACCCAGCTCAGCTATGAATTTTCCTTTTCAAATCCTTTTTCTCCCTCTTGACCATTTTTGGTGCTACTCTGTGCAACATTCTTGCATTTAAACACCAAAAGAGAGAGCCTGGGGCGGGTGCAAGCCAGCACGGGCACATGCACACACAGGCTTGCAGCGTTGGCACCTACAAAACAAGACTGACTCTGGTGTCCATTCTGTTTGGTTCTTTGAGCAAAGTTCTCGAAAGACAAAAAAAACAAATCGGTTACACGGTAACTAGTATTAAGAGCTCGGTGTTTCCCTTAAAAAACAAACACCACGGCATAGATGGCAAAACAAATCTAAGTCAGTCGCAAAGTCAAAAGCAATTCGGATCAACTCAACGGGACCCTCGTTTAGACACCGTTGCTTTTCCCCTCCCGCTTGACTTCGGAGTGACTCTCTCCTCCCCACATCTCAGGAGGGGGTCCTGACCTGCCCACCCTCCTGGGGGCTGCAAAGGGCAAGACACTGCAGCCCACGCGCCTTCTCCCCCCCGGCCGGGCACTGGAGATGGGATGTCTCGCTCAGCAATGGATGGTGCTGCTCTCTGCCCCCGAGCTCGGGAGCCCGGCGCTGCACCGCGCAGTGCCGGGGCGGCTCTGTCAGAAGCCCCGGACCCCCCCTGCCCCATGCACTGAGCTCCGGGAGGAGGGGGACACGCTCCAGCAAGGAGCTGCCCCCGGCTCCTCTCACAGGTGCCCCTCCCGCCAGCGCGGCTAGTTCTCAGCACCTGAGCGCCCAGCACCTTCGCCGCGCCCGGGACTCCGCGGCAAACGCCTGGCCCGCCCAGGCGGCCCCTTCCCCGGCCGCGGCGCTCGGCACCTGCTCACCTGGGATGGGAGGCTACAGCCGCCGCGCGGTGCGGGACGCCTGGCCGAGAAGCACGGAGCTCGCAGCGCGTGTGGGAGGCTGGGGCTGCGTCCCGCGGGGCTTGTTTTCACTTCCGCCTCTCCCTGCTCCTCCCCCGCGGCCCAGGAGGGATGGGGAAGCTCTCCGCGCTGCAGCCGAGCTGGAAGGAAGCCCTGGCAGAGTGGACGGGGGAGGGCGGCAGGGGGCAGTTGGGTTAAAGGCCGGGACAGCTGAGCCAGAAGATTGCACATGCACAAAGACCCAGGCCTACAAGCAAGGGCAGCCAGAGCTTCATTAACGAGGCGCATGGGGTGCAGAGTATTGTTAACAGCCCAGTACAAGGGCCCCTGCTTGGCACTTCTCTGCTGCAGAGATCCTGGACACGTACCAGTACCTTGAAGGATTAAATACAGCGTTCAGCTTGGTATAAAATCATGTAAACGATTACAATAGCTACCCCGGCGAAAGCCAGGGGTAATAAGGCCAATAACAGTCAATATCCAGATGTGTACTGTTAGTAGCAGCTGTAAGACTTGGGCTGGAATCCTCAAGTGTGTGACGGAGTTGTGCTGGGCACTGCAGGGTAGAGGCACACAAGTGACTGTGCCAGTTGTGCCCCACCCTCTTCCAATACTGCAGCTAGCTTGGAGGGGGGCAGTTCTGCCAGCAGCCAAAAATGACCAGAAATTGTCCCAGACCTGCTTTCCTTCCTGTGTCATGCCCTCTACAGTGGGGCCATCACTAGTTCCAGACACTCACCCTGAAATTCTCCTATGCCAGGCAGAAGAAAGGGCTAAGATCTGGTCCAATAAGGGTGCATTAAATAGTCAGATTGGTAATAGAGCTCTTTTAATCTTTAAAGCACTGTACACACTAGCTAATTAACACAGTATTTCTGAGTAAGGATTCTCCCTTTTATAGCAGAATAAACTGAGTCAGACAAGTTAAGTGACTAAGTCCTAGATGCAATAGAAGTGGTTGACAATGTCAAGTAAGAGCTGGAAAGTTTGTGGCTGCCAGACATATTTCAACCACTGAAGATATGCCTGTTGAGTATGTTATGTAAATACAAGAGCTGATGGTCTGTACACACAATGTACAATATTCTCCCCCCTCTTTGAAAGTAAACCTTGAACCTTACAGCCTGTGCTGTAGTTAACAGTGACGCCAAAGTCCCCTCATGATAAGAATATTTATGCTCCATGGGGGCTGTCAGCATTAAAACTCCCTGTCTGTCTGAAACAGGACAGAACTGCTTCTCCTCCACCCCACAAAGCACATTGTATTACTCAACCATTTACCAAAAAACTTTAGAGAAGGAAAAATCCCATAAAGGCTATGATTTTTAGGGTAGGGTGGATTGAGCTAAGTTCGTTAGTTACGTCTTACAGTGGAGGTGAGGAAAAGCTGCTGGAAGGGTCGTAATGTCTTGTTTTTATTTGCTTTGATTTTTTAAAAAACATCTGGAGCAAAAGCACCTAGACACGGGGGTAGGCATTTTTAAAATGTATGTTAAAAATGAGAAGTATCATGAAAAAGATCTTTTCTTTTGCAAGTCAATCTAAACAAACAAACAAACAAACAGTTATGTAAATATACAATTAGAGGTAACTTGGCCCTGATGCTTCAAGGTGATCTACATTCACATGGAGCCTTAACTTTACTGGGGGCCTGCATGGACACAGGGGCCACCTGCACCCACTAGCTTGCAAGATTGCAACCTTTTTCTTCCACTCCTCACCTTCAGAGCTTTTTACTTTGGGCCTAGGATCCAATTCCATAAGCTCCAGTAAAGTCACTTACTTGTGAGCAAGAGCTGTAGCACTGAGGCTTAAGGCTGCTGTGTGTCTTGTTTAAGTTGACTATTGATAATCTTGATTGTTTTCCCACTCCACTGTGACTGTTTATATATGGCTGGACTGGACTGCTCTTTCAGTAATGGTTCCTCTACTCCCTCACTCTACCCTGCAATTAAGCATCTCTATTAAAGCTAAAGAGAAAATCCCTCTTGCATGCAGAGACAAGCTCCATCACATGATTGTTAGTTCAGGGAAGTAACAGTTCCTCATAACAATGATTTTTCATTCTGTCACAAGGGTTTTAGGTCAATTTTGTGCTGTTTTATTTAGAAGCTTGAAAAGAACCTGGCACTAGGCCTCCTGCAAATATCACTCATTATATCCCCAGGCACATGAGGTCCCATCCAGATCTGAAATATATCAAGGTAGTGCAAAGCCTGAGGGTCCTGTTCGACTTTGCACTTAGCCTAAAATATCATGTAGCCTCATTAATGAGAAATACCCTTGTCCTTTTGCACTTTCCTAGGAAACTTCAGCCTTTCCTCCCAGAGGAGACTATGGCCCTAATGATCCATGCATTCATCACTTCCACCCTGAATTACTAGAACAGTGTAGCTGGGGCCTGCAGGGGGAAGTTATGCAAGGCTGTTGCAGATATAGAACAGTGAAAGTCTGCCTCCTCAGAGATGCTGCTATAACCACATGATCCTTGTATAGATAATGGGTTAGACAAACACCTCTTAGCCTCCTGTCATAGGAGGCCATAACCTCTCATGGAAGCCTTGTCTAGAGCTTAACTACCCTCGTGCGATCTTTTTCCTTAATATTTAACTGAAATCGCTCTTGCTGCAGATCTCTTGCAACTCAGCCCAGCTTGGTGTCATTTTTATATTGTATAAGTATTCTCTCCACTCCATTATCCAAATCATTAATGAAAATATTTAATAGTATCAGACTGAGGACTGGCCCCTGCGGAACCCCATTCCATAAAGCAGGAGGATGTGACAGCAAGCCATCGGTAACTACTCTTAGAGTAGTCTTTCAAGCAGTTGTGCCCTTGCACCTCATAGTATAGTAATTTCACTTAGACCACCACATTTCCCTAGTGTGCATATGAGAACGTCATGTGAGACTATCAAAAAGCCTTACTTAAAAAAAATAAAAATAAAAATCAAGGTATAGCACTTCTGCTTCCCCACATCCACTAGAACAGTAACCCTGTCAATGAAGGAAGTTAGTTTGGTCTGGTATGAAGTGTTCTTGACAAATCCATGCTGACTATTTCTTATAACCCTCTTATTCTCCAGCTGCTTACAAATGGATTATTTAAATCATCTGTTGCAATACCTTTCCAGGTATCAACGTTACGAACTGTTCTGTAGTTCTCTGGGTTCTGTTGCCCTTTCAGTGCAAGTACTATTTTTGCCCTTCTCCAGTCTTTTAGGACCCCACTCATCATCCAAGAGTTCTCAAACATGCTGAGGGGATCTTTACTCCCTACACCCCTCCCCACAGGCTTTGGGCACAACCTCCCTCTCCCCTGCAGAGACCTGAGGATCCCTGCCCCATGGAGGCCTGGAGCCAGCTCCTCCCCCCCAAAGGCAGAGCTGTGTAGGGCACCACAATGTCTAGGGACAGCCCTGGTTGGTAGTGTTTGACAGCCCCCCAGATAGATTGATCGGATGTCCCAATTTTATAGGGGCAGTCCTGATTTTTGGAGCTTTTTCTTATACAGGCACCTATTTACCGCCCCCCCCCCCCACACTCCCTGCCCCAATTTTTCATACTTGCTGTCTGGTCACCCTATTCCCAAACTCCTGGTTGGGAACTGCAATAGAAAACTATGACAATATGAGCTCTAGTTGTGAAATGATCTAGCAGCATACATACATGATGCACTGCAGAATATGTACTAGCAAATCATTGTTTCAGCCATGCAGGCTGAATCAGCACTTAGTTTTAGTTTTTATTTCTGAAACTGTTTGATGCAATTTTTTAAAATCATGGGCTACATTTGACTTCTAGTCCAGAAAGAACCTCTTTAAAGAATCTATGAGATAACAGCACTCTTGCCAATACCAAGCATTCAAAAAAATCACATCAGGCCCTCAAAAATCATGAGATTTGTTTAAAAATCAGAGCTTTGAAAATTTAGTTCTTGTTGCTCAATTTGCCTTCTGGTTTTTGAGCTTTTAGATTTTTCAAGCTTTTCTCAACAACCTTGAAGGCTAGAAACTTACTTTTACTTGGAAAATAAAAGCGGAGGTCCTCGTAATCACATGACACTAGGAAGTGGGTCTTGAAGAGAAAATCTAATATCACAAGTCTAGTAATAAAATTGCTAGTTGGCAACATTGTTAGAGTGAGTTTTGCAGGTCTGTGTTCCCGTAAGTTAAATAGGAAAATTCAATACAACAAAATACATTGTGTATAGAGCTTTTCATACCAACTGTATCCTGGAATACTTCACTGAATTAAAAGACAGACCACCACAAAATGGCCAATATATGGTTTTATAGATAGGAGAAATCTCTGTATTTAAAGTTGTAAGCATATTTCCATTATAAGGCTAGTTTTGCCCAATCCACCTAAAATCCTACCAAACGTGTCCTTTCTGCTTCAGATCTAGCACGTATGTGGCTGGAGCAAAATTGAATGGCCAAACCTGGAGTCAACTGGACAAATTGAAGGTGTTTGAGATATGGATGTTAATTTGACTGCAGTTGTGTTTTGGAAATTCTGACACTTGTGCCATGGCAAATTGTAAACTTGTTTGACTTTGAATCACTTGATATTTTCTTTCATTTTTTAAAGAAATGCAGCTCACTGTTTTTGAAGGTATTCACTGCTGAATTAAGAACATTTTTACACACCATCAAACTACAATAGTCCTTGGCAAAGCAGGATTTCCTGATGCCTGAAGAAATTTAGGGCAGCTGATTATGTGGTCTCATACAAAACAGTTACAGAAAATGCCAGGATCTGGCCCTTAAGTTTAGTTTGGCCCAAAATCCACTTATGAAGGGGTAGACATGTTATTCCTGTTTCATATTCTAGGTTGAACACAGTCAGAGTCAGAACTGTTCTACTTGCCCTTATGCTCTGTCTCATATCTACCTTTTCTGTGTGCTGTTCCCCTCTCCATGAGAACATCCCCCCATTCAGGTTCTTGCTCATGGCACCCCACCCCCAAAATAAAAAGAGAGAAAAAAGTTAATACCTCTAAAAGAAAAGTTGTCCTTCAATTGCCAGTGTAGACATAACCTTAGTGCCTGCACCTTTTTTAAAAATAGGTTTTTCCATTTTAAACTTTCCCTCAAAATTCATTTTCTCCCATCCACTAGTCAGTCACTGGTATCCAGTAAGCAGTAGTGAAGTCTGCAAATGGATAGAGAAAGACAGTTGCCATAAACAAAATAAATGAATAAGTTTGACCTGTCTCTTCTCTCTGCTTCTAAGCTATCACTCACCTGTAATCCATCAGTGGCCATACTTCAAAAGCAATGCTCACCCACAGCATTAGATGCTATTTTGTAGCTGCTCTTTTCCCTCAGGAAACTATAGGGCACCAATTACTGTAATACTTCTGTGGGCCTAGGATTTCACTAATCCTAGATTGCTGCTTAAGTCACTGGGAGTTTTGCCATTAAGTTCAATGAGGTCAGGATTTCAACCTATGTTTTTACTATTTATATGGTACATAAGCCTAGGGCAAAAGGATGGATATTTTTCCTCATCGAAGTGAGTAAAATAATTGGAACTTGTAATCTTTGGGAATCCAGCAGGCATGCTGTGAGGAAGTGCTTCAAACTAGATTTTTGTCTGTCAAGTTATATAACCTGCTGTCAGATTTATGTGGCCCCCATCACTCAAGTACCTGAACACCTCAATCCTCCCCCACTGGAGGTATTATTCTCATTTTACAGGTGGGGAACTGAGTAAGTAACTTGTCCAAGGCCACACAGGGAGTCTGGCAGAAGAGGCAACTGACCCTAGGTCTCCCAAGTCCCGGCCTAGCACCCCAAACACTGAACCATCCAGTGTCTCACTGAGGCAGAGTTCTAGTCTATTTGTTTTATAGTATGCTGAGGCAAGGAATAATATTCCAGAGTTAATCATAGCATCATCATCAGGGCCCTATATGTAAGAGAGTGAGTACCTCTGTCCTCTCTTCCTAATCATAATGCCAGCTGGTTTGTTTAAACTTCCTTTCCCTTGGCAACAGGGAGTGGTTTATACATGTGTTTTAATTATAATCTCCACTGAGGATGGGTTTGTTACAACTTGTACTTGGATGTTAATCCTGCCATATGCTAAGAATACTGATCATGAAGGGTCTTGTAGATCAGAATTTTTCCTATTGACTTTTTAAAGAAGCTAGTGCTATGACATGAGAGGTGAAACTTTGCCTGTAGTCCTTTACATAATACACTACTCTGGCAAGAGAAAATGTACAAGCTGTAGCATGAAAACCACTTTACTTGCAAATAGACACTAACTTAATGTGGTTTAGACTAGAGTTGATACAAGCGGAGATGAATTTCTCAGAGAATGGATGAACATGGAAGAATGACAGTCATTTGAAAAGGGTTATTTACAATTAAGCACCAGCAGCATACACAGCTCTGTACAAGCATGATGAAAGTACAGGGACAGAAAAGCAAAGAAAGGAACAGAAGCCAAAACAGGGAAAAATGCTAAAAATATTTATATAAAGGTAGATGTATTAGAGGCAGTAGGGTATGATGGTACGGTGGTTAAGGAACTACCTGAAGCAATCTCAGAACCATTAACAATTATCTGTGAGAAGTTCTGGAGAATGGGTGAGATCCCAGCCAACAGGTGGCATTTTTGCTGTTCTCCAATCTTTTTTTTAAAGAGAGAAATAAGATGACTTGGGGAATTCTAGACCCATCAGTCTAATTTTAGTATCTGGAAAAATACTAGAACAAATTAAACAATCAGTTTTTAAATACTTGGAGGATAAGATAAGGAGTAGCCAAGAACAAATCATGCCAAACCAACCTAATTTCCTTCTTTGGCAGGGTTATGGCATAGTGGATAGGGGAAGCAGTAAATCTGATATGCTTTGATTTTATTAATGTTTCTGACAGTCTCAGATGCTCTCATAAGCAAACTAGGGAAATGTGGTCTAGACTAAATTGCCATAAAGGTAAGTGCATAAATGGTTGAAAGACAATACCTGAGAGTAGTTATGGTTCACTCTCAAATTGGGAGGATGTATCTAGTGAGATCCTGAGGGGTCAGTCCCGGTTCTAGTACCATTCAATATTTTCCTTAATGACTTGGATAATGGAGTGGAGAGTATAGTTCTAAAATTTGCCAGTGACACCAAGTTGGGAGGGGTTGCAAGTACTTGGAGGACAGGATTAGAATTGAAAGTGACCTTGATGAACTAGAGAAATTTGTCTCAAAGTCAAGTGCAAAGTACTTCACTTTGAAGGGAAAAAAAGTCTAATGCACAGCTAAAATAGAGAATAAATGGTTAGGTGGTAGTACTGCAGAAAAAGAATGGGGGTTATAGCGGATCACAAAATGAATACGAGTCAAGCTGATGCAGCTGCAAAACAGGCTAATATTCTGGGGGTGTATTAACAGAAGCGTGGTATATAAAAATACATGAAAGGCAGTTGTCCTGCTGTACTTGGCCCTGGTGAGGTCTCACCTGGAGCACTGTGTCCAATTCTGGATGCCACACTTTAGGAAAGATGGACAAATTGGAAAGTGTGCAAAGGAGAGCAACAAAATGATAAAGGTTTAGAAAACCAGACCTAGGAAGAAACGTTTAAAAACTAGGCATATTTAATATTGAGAAAAAAAGACAACTGAGGTGGGATTTGAGTCTTCAAATAGGTTAAGGGCTGTTGGAAATTTCCAATATGTAAGCTAAACGTCCTTTTCTGCAATCTAAGCCCATTACTACTTGTGCCATCTTCAAAGAGCATGGAAAATAATTGATCATCATTCTCTAACTATAAAGGCAGGCTTCCAAGAGGCTGTGGAATCCCCATCACTGTAAGTTGAAGAACAGGTTGGACAAACATCAGACCGTCTAGGTTAATTGGTCCTTCCTCAGTGGAGGGGCTGGATTGAGGACTTCAGGGTCCCTTGCAGCCCTACATTTCTACGACTACTGTCCTAGCCTTGGAGAGCTTACCATCTTAGACCCAGAAAGACAAGATGTACTTGTTTATTCCAAGGAAGAAATTACTGTGGACAATTTTAAAAACCTCCTTCATCTGTTGTTTTTGGGGTATGTGCAAAGGCCTTCTGGAAGAAATGTCCTTTAGAAGGGATTTGAATTAGTCTATCATATCCTATCTCTTGTGACCTGAAAGTTCTTGCATACCTCAGGACCAGCTTAGAAAAAAGCTACAAAGATGAAAGTGATAGGAGACAAAGGGGCGGTGTAAATTGGAATTACTGGCTGAGATATTGGCAGTGCTGATAAGTCAAACATGCACTTAAAAGGCAAGCTTTTAGGCTCAACTCAAAGCATTTGAATTTACTCATGTGCACCTTCATTTGATTGGACTGGAGCTGTAACAATGACTAGGATACTGGACCTATTTCTGAGCAAGCTAAATAAGAAGCTGGCAAAGAGTTACATTGAAAGCCATGTGGCTTTATGCTCAATATCCTAGATCCCTCTAAAAAGCACTTCTAGCACTTACGTTCTGGCAGAGTTGTCACTTGTTGCATTGATAGATATTCTTGTCATGTGAGAAGGTACATACTTTCACACTCATCTTGGTGGATCTCTGTTATACTGGATACTGTTCAACCCTGATACATGGAATGCTGCTCTCCCACCTTAGAGACATAGCAGAAGTTGGTAAGAATTGGGTTGTCCACTGACAAGAAGATTCAGAGGTAATGCCGATCTTTCTTCTCATAGGTAATGCAGAGGATCAGTGCACAACCCCTTTTCCACCTCAAGACAGATTTCCCATCCTGTTAAGCAATTATGTGGTGCTACTAATTGAGATTATTCGACAGACTCAAATGCCAAGACTATACACACACACACACCCCGCCCAGCTCTACCCTTACTTCACAAATACACAAGACACCCTCTCCCAGTTCTGCCAATGTCAAGGAGGCATTTGCACCTGGAGAAAGCAACTACCTTAAGCAATCCCAGCCATGGCAGAGGTAATGCTTTGGGGAAAGGGAAGCACTTCAATGAACTTGCCAGCACCACATGATCATCTTTTCTGTCTTAAGATTCTTCACTATTCTGACACCCCTAACATAACTATGACTGAAAAGATATCCTATTCCAACTGTAGCTGGCCAGAAGACTGCACCGCATCCTGGTAGACTCAAACTTGGCCATGGTGTTCCTCTCATTTGTGAGATGCAGAGATCACTGAAGTGCACTCTGATGTTGGTGTTTCCATTCCTAGCTAAGGCTCCTTTAGGTCTGGAGAGCAGCCACTGACCTTACCAACACCAGCTATGCCTGTGCTTCCAAAGACTTTGGTGTTGTCTGAAGTTACAACTGCACAGCCACAATATATTGCAGAAACACTACATATGGTCAATCCTCCAGTATGAGTGAAACTCCTGGACACTTAAATGCCCTGAGTAATGTGTTCTAAGTTTTGATGTTGCGGAAGAAGGTTAAAGTTAGCCAGATATCACCTCATTGTTTGTAATGTTAGTTGAAAAGGGCGATACTGAAAAAAGAGCACAACCATCTGAGACCATGGGTAAGAACAGCAGTTTTCTGTGGACACAGTGGTGGGTGATTGCAACAGTTACAAAACTTCCACTCCAATAGATCAGTCCATCTGGTGATATTCCCGAAAAGCTGGCTTTTTTCCCTCCTTTCTGGTTTGCCTAAGATCTTAACTAATAGTATGAATGCTAGAACAGAGTTGCTCAGCAAATGTGAAAGATGGAAGGTGGACGATTCATAACCTCTATATCCGAGCTGTCACTTGAAGCTACTGCCACCTGTGCTGCACTCTGTCATCAAATACCAGGTTAAATTTGAGGTCTCCGTCTTTCAAAGCATGCCAAGGTACTCCCTCTCACTCTTCACAGCCATGGCAATTGTGTCTGTCTGGAAAATGGAACCATCAATCAGAACAGTGAGACTTGTGAGCTCACATAAAGAGATACTTATTCCACAGCTCTGAGCAGCCACTGGAAAGAAACTAAACCCCAGTCTTACTATAAAGAGACAAATCCTACTGGACAGGGGGGAAAATGGACAGACAGAAGCTTGTCTTTATCATTTTCAAATTTGTACAATGCTTACAAACACCAGTGATGAACATATTACAAGTGCCAAGATTAGATTTATATCTAGCTAGACTAATGTCAAAAACACTGATTGTACAGTTATTTGATAACTCAATAAATCTAAATCTGCAAATCAGCAGAAAAACAAAAACCTAGTATTGTGCCAATATTTCTGGCCCAAAGACAATGTACATAAATAATGAGTAATAGCAGGGCCTGAAATTCAACCTGTAACACCAAGAACATCCAGCTCTTCTAACAGTGGAGCAGAAAGGGCACATAGAACCATGCTGTTCCATACTGGATGCTATCATAACCTTAGTCCCAGATTTGGATCTTAGCGTCCAAAATATGGGGGTTAGCATGAAAACCTCCAAGCTTAGTTACCAGCTTGGACCTGGTACCTGCTGCCACCACCCAAAAAATTAGAGTGTTTTGGGGCACTCTGGTCCCTCTGAAAAACCTTCCCTGGGACCCCAAGACCCAAATTCCTTGAGTCTCACAACAAAGGGAAATAATCCTTTTTCTCTTCCCCCCTCCAGGTGCTCCTGAAGAGATACACAGACACAAGCTCTGTGAAACTACACAGAGGGACTCCCCCTCTCTGTTTCCAATCCTGGAAACAAATAGTACTTTCCTATTCCCCCAGAGGGAATGCAAAATCAGGCTAGCAAATCCAAAATCAGGCTAGCAAATCCAACACACAGATCTCCCCGATTTCTTCCTCCCACCAATTCCCTGGTGAGTACAGACTCAATTTCCCTGAAGTAAAGAAAAACTCCAACAGGTCTTAAAAGAAAGCTTTATATAAAAAGAAAGAAAAATACAAATGTTCTCTCTGTATTAAGATGATACAACACAGGGTCAATTGCTTAAAAGAATATTGAATAAACAGCCTTATTCAAAAAGAATACAAATCAAAGCACTCCAGCACTTATATTCATGCAAATACCAAAGAAAAGAAAACCATAGAACTTACTATCTGATTTCTTTGTCCTTACACTTAGAAACAGAAGACTAGAAAGTAGAAAGTACTTCTCCAAAGCTCTGAGAAAGCAGGCAGGCAGACAAAAGACTCAGACACAAACTTCCCTCCACCCAGAGTTGAAAAAATCCGGTTTTCTGATTGGTCCTCTGGTCAGGTGCTTCAGGTGAAAGAGACATTAACCCTTAGCTATCTGTTTATGACAGATGCGCAGACCATTCAAACCCATTTAAGAAGTGCCAGAAAAATAAAAATAGCTGCAAGCACTGACTAGTGGGGTCTAGCCCAAGACACACCATGTCAAATGCCACATAGAGCTCCATGTAAAATGAGAATTGACAGAACTAGCATCAGTATTTAGAGGTAGTTGTAAGAGCTTGACCCGACCAGCCTATGAGGAATTTCGTGTGTGTGTGTGTGTGTGTATACACATAGGTGATGAGTCCCCTAAAACTCAGGCTAACTAAGGGAAAATTTCAGCACAAAAGAGGATTTCGAGGCTGCATTTGGTTCTTCGGATATATATGTCTACCCTGATAGAACGCGGTCCTTGGGAGCCAGAAAAAGACTTACTGTGTTATAGGTGAAACCATGTTATAATCAAACTTGCTTTGATCTGCCGGAGTGTGCAGCCTCCCCTGCTCCCCCCCCCCGGAGCACTGCTTTACTGTGTTATATCTGAATTCATGTTATATCAGGTCACGTTATAAACTACACCTCTACCCTGATATAAAGGAAGCAAGCCCCACTCAAAACACATCCTTCCTCCAACATATCTTAGTTGGGGGTTAGCTCATGGCTCTCAGTTCTGCTTTTGGCTAGAAGAATTTGTTGAACCAGATGCTGTTCTCCATCTTTTGGGTGATCTCTCAGAGCTTGGGAAAAAACAGCCACTCCTTGCCTGCCAGCAGTGCTCGGAGAATGGGCTTTCAGATCACAACACTTCTGGGCCAGCAGTGTGACCCACTAATGATGGCACTATTTTGTCAATATACTGTACCTGCCAAACCAAACTCATGGTTGAGCTGGGTTTGGCAGACAGACACACACGTAGCTGACCTAGGCCAGCTAAAATTACTACCCAAACCACTCGCCTGACAGGTGTGTAGGGGTGTGTGTGCGCACGCACATTTGTCCCCATAAGCATGGCTTGTCCTTTTGTACTTGCTTCATTTAAAGTCATCTTTGCTGAGGGTCCTGCTGCTATTGGTCACATGCTCACTTAATATCAGCTTTTCCTTTCTTACCTCCAATGTGAAAATGGGAAATAAAGACCTATATAAAATGAAAATGTTAAGATATGCATGCCATTACACGTTGCCACAGTTTAGAGGACAGTCTTATGTTTTTGACCACATTTGCACAGCTTTTCCAATTAAAAAGGTGGGAAATACAGAGTTCTGCATCAATCTACTTCACAAAATCTGAACAGACCTTTATACTGCCATTTTGGCAGCTGGAACCACCTCAGTGCACAATATGGAATTGCCATGTCTGCAGTGTTTATCTGAAGATCCAAATGCAGAAATTGGATGTCCTGTCCAGGTGCCCATATTTGAAGTCAAGTCTCCCATTGTGTCTTCTACAAGTAACATTAAGATTGGTTGAGTGATTTGCCAAATGTCTTCCTGATCAATGTTCTAGCATCTGTTCATTTTGTAACCAAGGCACTGAGTCTTTGACTTTTTACCTAAAGCTTTGTCCAGCCTCAATATTGAAGACTTCATTAAAATGTGTCAGTTCGTTTGCTTACTGAAGTCAACTGTTCAACAGAAATACCTTATAGAGCAGATCTGTGTTGGATCAGAAGGGAAGGCAATCTCTGCTCCAAAACCAGGCCTCTGTATTGAGTAGAAGGACATTCTCATTCTATTCAGCAGAGGGAAGGGTGTACATATACACCAGCCCGTTTGTTACAATATTATAACAAGAGATGGTCGCAAGCTGCAGAATTTATATCTCACTATCAGCACCTCAGAACCTGCTGTTTAGTTCAACCCATTATAAAGAACAGCATCCACTTGGAAAAATTTAGATCCAAATTCTTTGAGATTGTAAACTCCTCCCATAGTGTGAGGGGAGGGTGTTTGGCTCAGGCACATCTCTAATTGTATAGAGCTCTCAACTAATGTAAAAAAATTCTGGTAATTTGGGGGTGTAATTTCACACCTTAATTTAGGAGATCTGCTGTGCCGTACTAACCAGGCCTCCAGAACCGGGGAAGATGCTGTGGCAATGAACAGTCAAGGCCAGCTCCTTGCCTGGGATACATTGATGTAGCTCTACTGACTCCAGTGGAGCTACTCCAGTTTACTAGCTAAGAATTTGTCAATAGATTTCCAGCATAGGCAATGAGTGCACATTTGTGAGGATAAAAATTACTGATGGGAAGAACAAAGGAAGTGGGAAAGTCAGGGAGCAGCAGAGAGGAGAGGGGAATGCAATGTAAAGTTAGTCATACAGGTAAGTGGTTACAGGATTGAACCCTAGGAGATGGGAGAAAGGAAGACAGTAAAAAGAGTAGAGGAAAGTGTGCTATGCTGTGCAGGGTGTGGATTGGGGAGTTGAATTCACACCATTTTATTAACACAGGAGACCTATTTCAGGGTCTGATGGTCTATATAGATCACACAGTTACTTTTGTGGTATATATTCTTCTAAAAACCCCCATTGTGAGCTTGGAACCTCCCCATTCATTATGCCATTTATTCTGACACATTATAACTAGGATTTCCAATGATGGAGTGCTTTTTCTTTTGAGATTTTCAGAAGTTATATTTAAGCAAGTTCTGGTTTTGAATGAGTTATTTGCACCCTCCCCCCCAAGCAGCATTTAAAAATTAGCTTTCTATGATCTGTATCATTAACTGGCCCCCACTGCTACCCTATGCTCTGGGGAAAAAGCAATTAAACTTGGGAAAAGTTTAGTGACTCCCAAGTGTTAAACATTGTCTTTGGTTAAGGAACCTAAGTCTAGTCTTTATCAGGATCCATAGCGATCAGCAATTGATCTTACAAAGGGAATGCAATGAGATGGAAGGATGATGGAATATGGGTGGTTTTAATACAATTCTAGAACAGGGCAAAGCTTTCCACTTTTTAAAAAAAGATTATCTCTGCCATAGCCCTAGATACTTTGCAGTGGCATAAACAGGCTGGAGCATAAGAAATTGGGCCTGTCTCCAGGCTGCCTGCTCTTCTCTACCCCCTCCGTGCCCTGCTCAAGAATAAGCAGCAAAGAATCCTGTGGCACCTTATAGACTAACAGACGTTCTGGAGCATGAGCTTTCGTGGGTGAATACCCACTTCCTCAGATGCATGTAAGATTTACATGCATCTGAAGAAGTGGGTATTCACCCACGAAAGCTCATGCTCCAGAACGTCTGTTAGTCTATAAGGTGCCACAGGATTCTTTGCTGCTTTTACAGATCCGGACTAACACGGCTTTTACAGATCCAGACTAACACGGCTACCCTCTGATACTGCTCAAGAATGTTTTCATACATAGTGATACAAACTGTTGAACAACACTTTTTAAGATTGTAATTTAAAGGAAATGTAACAGTGGCAGAAGGTGACATTAATCTGCTCTTTGGCTCTGTATACAGGTCATATAATTAACTCAAGTTACACAACATCAGGCAACTGTCTGTTTTAAGACATGTACAGAGGTATTGAGCAGTGAGAATTAAAAGCTGGAAAAGAAAGCATGAGGGGGGGGACTGAATTCTAACAAAAGGGAAATAGACAGACCAGCATCCCCTACTGGCAAAGTCTGAACAACATATATTCTTCCTAGGACTTAGATTCAGAGTGCGAAAGAGAAGGTTGGAAACAACCAGTGCTGAGCATATAAAGGAGGTGCTCACTGGCAATCTACATAGCAACTGCATGTTGGGGTTGAATATTATGTAGTATTGCCTAACATGCCCAAATGGGCCATTAGCCTGGCTGAAGCTCTGAAGCCTTTTAGAACCAGGCAGCTCCTTCTACAGTTCCAGCATCTAAATTTAAAATTGGCATTCACGTCTATCTTGCATTTAGTATCTTCCAACCCTGTAGCTTGATATCCCCTGTCACAGTAGCCAAGATGGTTTCTATGCCTCTCAAGAACATGTGTCATCTGTGTCTATTCCAGTGAATGTTTTTTGTATAGAAAATTTTTTGGCATTGATTCACTGAATCAGGTATGTGGGCCTTTCAGCCTGTTTACCCTTTGAAACTAGTTAGTGACTTGAAGGACAGCAGGAGTTGTAGTGTTACCTGTTTCCTGTATGAAGTCAGTCAGCCTGGTAGCAGTAACTATGTCACTCATTCTGCTTGGATAAAAGAGTAGCCAAAGAGCTCTGGAATGAGAAGCATTCCAGAGTCATATGGAGGCCGTGTGTTCTAATAATACACATGCTACGTGAGTTCCATGGAACACAGTGGCTCTTCTGCTGGGGCTTTATTTTCCTCTTTCCTGAAACTAAAAAGTAATGGGATTAATTTCTGTCGTCTTCTGGGGTATGTGAAGGCAACCAGCTTTCCTCTCCCCACCCTTTAGTGACAACTTAGAAGTTTTAGATTTAAAGCTATACTGAGGACTTACACACAACTGGAATATTGTTTCAACTGTATAACAAGAGTAAGGATATCTGTGTGCTTCTCTGCTAAAGAGCTTAAATCCAGAACTGGTTATATGGAATTTGAGTGGCGGAGTGTGAGGGAGGAGCATGCAAGAAGGGAAGGGCAGATCTAGAGAAACCCAAGATGCTCAAAGGATTGATTTTGTGAAGTAGCTCTAGACTAATGTTTTGTAAATTCAAAAATCATACTTGTTTTCTCCTGATCTATATTTTTAACAGAGAAGTAATCAGAAGGACCATTTAGCTGAGCTCCCTCCCCATGCTGAGTTGTAGGGTTCAGCTATACAAGACCCAGATGCCAATCAACCCAAAGTTAGGGGTTTACAAAACCAGTACGAAAGCCACATCTCATGTGTACTCTTCTATAGCTAGAATCTGGAAAGCTGTAGTGGCTGCCCTCCAGGCAGAAAAGATAACAGTAAAACTTCACTTAATTAAAAAAGAAGTTAGTGACTCCTTCCACTTGGCACAGATATAACATTCATGTGCTCTGAAGAGAGTCCTATCCAGTCCTCCTGCACTGGAATGGACCTTTACGGAAGAAACCCTGGGGGAAAGGGGGAAAATTGCAGCAAACACAAGCCTTATATTTCCTCCCCCCCCCCAAAATGCTTATTCTGAAGTTTAACAATCTTAGAACATTTGTATGTTTCTCTGAAGTGTCTGTTTTGGCAGCTTGGGGTTGGTGGGGCATGGGGGATGCCTTGATAGGGCAAATCCTTAGCGAAGTGCATACACCAGCATTTATAGCTGATTTATGCTGCTGGAGAAGGGCTCAGGATGTGTCCATGGAATAGTGGAGTGGATATTTCTGTCTACTTCTATACCTCCTCTCACCATAGAGTCTGAGCACCTCAAACACATTGTATTTTATCATCACCACAACAATTGATTCAGGTTAGAATAAACTAGAGATTATATCTGATCTCATGGATACCTCTAGATCTCTTTAGGGCAGGGACTACCTCTGCCCATGTGCTAGGTGCTATACAAACAAACTAGAAGCCCGATACTGAAAAACTCAGGTTGGGTTCAGCCCAAGCCTGGGTATGGAGCCTAACCTTCTCCAAGTCCTTATCCCTTTTCTTTTCTCCCACGAGGCCACAATGGAGACCTTCACTGAAAGTAATTGCAGCACATCTAGCTAACTTGGATACCAACAGCAGTGAAGCTGCAGCTGCATGGACTTGAGCATGGGCTAGCCAAGCCACTATGTACCCAGGGTCCTGGGCAAACTCCTACAGCCTTTGCTGACAGCATCACTCCTGTTGGTAACCAAGCTACCTAGCTTAAAACTAGCTCAGAGGACTTATACAGGGCAAGGGGAGAGCTGAAATGAAATTAATTCCTTGTTCCTGGACCCTGGTTGAGAATTAACTGTCCTCTAAAAAGGTATTTTCACAGGGATGTGCCCAGAGTTATTTTCCATTGTTCTTTGTTTTCCATTTGTCTTAAAAATGGAAGCATATTAAGCATCAGCTTTATCTCAGTGTGCAAACATTTCAGATATTGTAAAAAACCCAGATGACTTCATGTAGGTCTTTGGGGTAGATTAATTTCACTAATTAAGGATGAGGCATAAGATATTCCAGTACTGACCTTTCTTAGCATTAAACTTGATTACATGGTTGTAGAAATCCAGATTATCTCTGGCTAAATTAAAGACTGAATGAAGCAATGAGTGTTAAAAAAGTAACATTGCGTCGGGCACACAAACTTTCTGGAACAAAGTCGACAAATAGAGTAGTGGCTTTGGGCAGAGTCTTTTTGCAGATGCTTTTATTGAGGTCAGGAATAAAATGGCCACAAGTTATGTTATCTGATTATCTCTGAGGTTTATGGAAGATGGGTTAACTTGGAAAGAATATTTTACAAGGACGGCAAACAAGTCGCATAAGCTAAGGTTTGATGCACTTTTATTCATATAGGAATTGGAGTCAGGATTGAGATTCTTGGTCGGAGGGGGTGTCTAGGACAAAGACTCAATTTTCCATTAGCTTGCATGTTATGGAGTCATTTACACCAGTGCAAATTAAAAGGTAAAATGATACTACACCAGAAGGGTAGCATTTTATACTCTGCACTGCTGCAAAGCCATTTTCTGTGAAAGGGTTGTATTTACTGTTCAGATAATAAGTCATGATCAAGAAGGTGACAGGCACCTTGCTAAAGGATGTTTGTGCTTCGGGAACAAAAAGCTCTTGTGCTGAAATTCAAACATGCTTGAAAGATGCTGGCATGCTAAAGTTTAAGACTGCTACCCAGAGCAACGGGCTGCTGGAGTGGGCAGGGTGAAGATGAAAATCAGAACAAAGTTCATTTTTCTGTGGCCATTTTATATGAAACAGTTACAATGCTCCACAGGCAATTTCATTCTCTATATGTACATTCATAGAAAGTGACAATGGTTACATTATTATACCAACACAGCAGCAGTAGTGGGAGTGTACAAAGGTTAGATTGCAGGAAGAATGGCTAACCATGCAAGGGTGGGGGCTCAGAAAGCAAAAGTGGACTACTTTTACTAGACAGCACACCAGAAGAGATGGGCCTTCAGAAAGATTTGTTAGGTAACGCAAGGCTACTTCAGATGATGAAAATAAGAAGCAGACTGGAGAGAAAGGAAAGAGTTACAGAGAAGTATAGGGCAGGGGTAGGCAGCCTATGGCATGTGTGTTGAAGGCAGCACGTGAGCTGATTTTCAGTGGTACTCACACTGCCTGGGTCCTGGCCACCAGTCCTGGAGGCTCTGCATTTTAATTTAAATCAAACTTCTTAAAATGTTTTAAAAATCTTATTTACTGTACATACAATAGTTTTATTATATATTACAGACTTATAGAAAGAGACCTTCTAAAAACATTAAAATGTATTACCGGCATGCAAAACCTTAAATTAGAGTGAATAAATGAAGACTCGGCACACCACTTCTGAAAGGTTGCTGACCCCTGGTATAAGGGTTAGAGTACAGAAATGGAAAGGAGATAAATGAGACTGAATGATCTCCTTAGCCAATACTGTATTTTTAGAAAAGCTTGCTATCCCTCCCTCGCACCCTTATTCCAACTATAATGCCAACTACCAGTCTGCTTGGCACTCACACCAAGCTTACAGTAAACTATACATCACCTTTGCTTCTAAAAAATTCTGCATACAATGCCAGATATAAATGTTGGCTTTCAAGAAATAATTGGAATATATTCAATACACATGTCCTTGAGTAGATAAAAATTGAAGAAGTACTTGGTGCAGGGCTTAGAAACAACTGGAATATATACTGCATACTTTGAAAAGGCAAACATGAAAGCTAGATAAGGGAAAGGATGAAAGTTGTGTTAATGAGGTAGAATTTAGAAACTTTCTGTCATAGATAAGTGAAGTATAGAAAGGCAAGACTGAGATCATACTTCGAAAACAGAAGATGAGCAGCAAACCTGTTCCCCAGATTGGTATGTCTCTGTGCCAATCTATCTATACTTAAACACTGGTTGAGCAATCATCTGAAATCAGACCCTGCTCCCCTCTCAAGTCAATAGGAGTTTTGCTATGAATTTCTGTGGGAGGAACTAACAGCTTTTGAAATGGATGAGAAACTAATGACCATTTCGGAGGATATGGTTGAAGCATTATTTTCAGGAATGGGTGGAGATATGAGTCATCCTCTTTTGGACAAATTGAAGTTTGGAAAATTAGAGCCACAATGGGAGGCAATTACATTAGTCAAGATTAGAGGAGATAAAAATTTGCAGCTGAGCTAGTGTCTACGTGTGCAATGTTTCTTAGAGGACAATCTGCATTTTTACAGGTGTGCAGCAGGAGAGCTTTCAGGGTCAAGCCCACCATATTGGTTCATGACAGTACTGAGGACTGAATCAATTTAGAAGATGAGCAAAAGATTCAAGGAACAAAAAAAGCAAAAGCTACTTCGGTATTACTTCTCTGGGGTAACTAGAAAATTGAGTTATGCCTACTTCTGAAAGCCAAGGGTAGAAAACATGGATTTAGTTCCTGAAGAAGATTGCAGCAAGAAATCTGAAGTTAATTCAGGAGATTAGTTTCTGGGGAAAGGAACTGAGTTACTGGAAAAAAGTAGGCTAGTGCGATTAAAATAAAGGACATATTGGACTGGGTAGCCTTTCCTTAGGCCTGGGCTAAGAGCTTTTCTGGCATTTTGAAGGTTCTTCTGATAGAAACTTCTAAGAATCAACCATTGATACAAGCATTGGAGAATTATGTGCTATTCATTAATGCTAGGGAAATGAAACAGAATACAGGAAAGTAACTGGGGTGAAGTGAAACTGCACTTTAAAACAGTTTAAGTTATGAAACAGCCACAGAACCCAATAGCCCATCTCTTGGCTAGGAGTAGCCAGGGCCGGTGCTACCATTTAGGAGAACTAGGTGGTTGCCTAGGGCGCCAAGATTTGAGGTGCCAAAAAGCAGTGATCCCCCCCAAATTTTTAAAGCCATTTCAGTGCCCGCTGCGCTGGGAGGGAGAGGGAATCTGAGCCACTGCCGGCAGCTCAGGTTCCCCTGGGTCTGTGCGCTGCCGGCAGCCTGGGGGTTCCACCACGCAATCGCTGCTTCACTTCTCCTGCCTCCTAGGTTTGCTGCGCCAATCAGCTGTTTTCCGCCGCAAGCCTGGGAGGAGATTTAGAGTGGGGGCTGCATGCTCGGGGAGGATGCAGAGCAGAGGTGAGCTGGGGTGGGGAGGTACCGCACAGCTCCTCGGGCCGGGGGAGGGAGCATCTCAGGGCAGGGGGGAGCTGCTGCGGAGGAGGGGGTGCGGGAAGCTGCTGCAGGGCTGGGGGAGTGCAAGGTGGAAGTTTTGCCTAGGGCATGAAACTTCCTTGCACCAGCCCTGGAAGTAGTGGCACAGCGCATACCATGCTAGCTCTCCTCCATGCCTCTCTTTTGCTCCCTGGACCAATTAGAAGTCCAGTACTAATCTTTAGAGCCTTAATAGTGGAACTGTGCTATCATAGAAACCCTGGAGTCCAAAGCATTGACTAGCAACACAACTGAAGCAAGAAGTTAAATTTTGTTCTTTGCCCATTATCATCTTCTGTAAATAAAGTAGTCTTAACCTACCTTGCAGGTGCTGCCGTTTTCTTTATGGACACTATGCCTTAGCTACTGTAATTTCCTGGCCAATTTTCAGCTCATTTTTACTGTTGCTTTTCTTACTTTTAAATTTACTTTGTAATCTTTGAAGACAAAAATTGAAGGTGAGTGAAATGCTATGTCTCCTTGGTGGCAGTCACATTACTATTTGGTATAGGGCTGCAATCCCGATGTCCTCTCTCCAATAATGATTGGAATAAGATCTCCAAAGATCAGTTTTTTCTTCCTTGGATTTAAAATTCCTCAAGTCTTTCCTAATCAAGGTGACTGGATCATGACTTTGATCAGAGTTATCTTTTGGAGATTTCTTGGCCTAATTTCTTCTGAAAGGCTTTCCCAGACTTGGATTAGTCTGACCAAAGAGTGGTGCTGGCCAGCGACAAAAAAACCTTCCCTCTCCCCAGCATGGTTCCTATGAAACTCCACGAATATACTCCATTTTACTTCTACTGATGCATCACTCAAAGAAATTTCTTGTATAAGCATAGCCCGAGATTCTAGGCCAGTCAGAAGGTTGGGGGCTCTGTTGTAGCCTAGAGTCTAAATGTCCAAGGCACTTGGACTTTGTGAACCTGTATTAGGACTGGATACTATGAGTACCAAGTCCCAGCAATCCCTGATGCCTTTCCAGCCAACACCCACAAAAACTTAATTTAAGATGAAAAAAAGCCTTTGGTGATTGCAATCCACTAATATAAGTGAATGATACTCATCCATTCTTAACACGTCCAATTATGACTACTTAAAGTCACTGACTGCAGAGATGTTTCATTTACTGGAGTACTGAACAAAGACTATTTGCTGCCATAACAAGGGGATATGAAGAGCAGGCTGGGAATGAAAAGAGAAAAAGAGACATTGGTACTTCTGTATTGGGTCTAGCCCTGGGCAGGTGCCTCCATCACCCTTGTACTTCTAGCCTAATTGATTAGCAGTCTAGTCTTGCCCCATCTCAAGAAAAAGGACTTCACTGGACTAGAACCAATAGAGCACCCCTTCTGCTAAACACTGTCTCTCCTGGACTTGGAGGAGTTCTGCAGGAACCACTGATGTGGGAGTAGCAGCAAAAGAAACTCTTGGCTAGCTGAATGGATGGGGGCTTATTAAAAACTGGGGAATATCTTTCCCATCAGGTAGCGCTGGGGAAAAGCACATCCAGGTTGGGAGTCCTTTACAGGAATGTCTGTCCTGCTGGTTCCCCTCCCTTCTGAAATGCAGAGGTTGAAAGTCTGATGCTTCCAGATCTCCCTTGTGCCTTTATGGCATACCAAAAGGTTAGAGGTGCTGAGCCAGTGACAATCACAGTAGATGTCTTGATATTAGCCCAGTGGGCTTGTAATCACCCACTTGTTGTGGGATGTCTGACGTGCAGTGGTACTCCCATCTCCTCTGTGCACCATGTATTTAGAGTCAAGTGCCCGAGACCCTTCAAGCACTGGGTCCCTTGGACTGTAATAGTTGGTTGAGTACACATTCTATCAACTGGCTTCGAACACTAGACTTCTCTCAGGACCGCTGGACACCCTGTCTCTGTGTCCGGTCTTGGTCAGCCTCCCCGCACTGCCAGATCACCTTCCTGATCATCTTCCTCTAGTCAGGAGACAGAAGAGCAGCCTGCCCTCTCTGCTGCTTCATCTCATGCTAAACCTGCGAGCTTATTTCACAGAAGCCCAAAGTCTGACATCAGCCCAGTAAGTTAAACTTGCTGAGCCAGTGTCAGGTTACAGAGGCCTGTGCCTTGACATCAGGCCAACAAGTCAGTGATACTCAGGTGGCTGTCACAGCAGCCTGGCCCTATACACCAGGCAGAAAAGCTGCAGGTACATGCCTGTGCTTTGGTATCAGCTCACCAAAGAAGTGTTGAGCTAAGAACTTGACATTAGTCAAGCAAGGTGAAGGCATGTAGCTGGTTAAGGCACAGATGTTTGAAGTAAGACTAGATAGCAAGCCAGTGACTTCAGAGAGGCCTTGGACTGGACATCAGCTCAGCAATCTAGAGTTGCTGAACAGGTATTCAAGAACAGGGAGAAGGCGCTTCCTCCTCTAAGGCTGGGTGAAATAAGGAAGAGCCCAGTCACTAGCATCAGCATTTCTACTTCCACTTTACAGTAGTGCTGCCTTGATATGTCATGAAGCCATTGGGAGCTTTACCAGTGATGCTGCCGCAGGGCACATGGGCTGGTGTGTTCTCCAGTCCCCTCCCGCTAACCAACTCACCCCCTTGCCACACATCCCTGTTCACTCCCTTTCACCTTCACCCCAAAGCTAAAAAACCAACAGGGACAGGCCCTGAAAAGGATATTCCTGATTTTGAGGGCACACATTCCGTTCCATTAGGGAGACAGGGCTGGTACAGAGGGGTGGACTAGAAATAGGAAGTTGGACAAAGATATGAAGGATAAAGAAAATTAATCTACAACAAGAAATTTGTGCCTCGGTATTTGAAAAATGTTTTTATGAATTGGACTGCAAGTACATAGCAAGTATGTGCCTGCACGAGAAGCATTTTACACAGTCTGGTCTGGACATGATTTTTACTGGATAACTTGAATCCTTACTAGACTGTCTGGGACAGGGATTTCAGAAAGTTTTCCTGGCTCTCAAGAATGCACAGTAAACTAGTTTAACAGGAAAGTTTGTGCAGTGCATTCTAAAATCAGATGTTACTGCTAAAATGAAGCCTCATTGAGGACACCTAGTGTTTCACCAAATTACAATAATGTTTAACTTTCACAGTAGTCACGTGGGGTTGGAACTGTACCCAGTGCGTCCGAAGGATTATTTCCTTTCGTGGTTTTCCCCTCACCCTCCCCCATTCTTGGAAGGGGGCAAGTTTGAGCAGCCTTAGAACTTTAACTTTTACCATAGAAATTGTTCCCAAGAGGCTATTTCTGCTTAGGGTGACCAGATGTCCTGATTTTATAGGGACAGTCCTGATTTTGGGTCAGTCTCTTATATAGGCTCCTATTACCCCCCACTCCCATCTCAATTTTTCACATTTGCTGTGTGGTCACCCTATTTCTGATGGCCCTGGACTGTTAAAATGCAGTAAGCTTTGGCCGTTCACCCTCCTGCCTCAAAACACTCCTTATACAAGGGGTGGTCCAGAGCAGGTGCCATAGGGCCAGCTGTGCACTACAGAATGATTCCCTACACAGAAGAGGCCCTAACTGGCTGTTTAAGTGAACTTCCACAGTGGCACAGAGAATTTGGAGCAGGGGCTGAGGACCTGGTCCATGGTTTCCAGTGCCAAAGCCTGCAAGTTTTCATGGCAAGTTGGTCTCTTTGGAGCAACAAGAAGCTGCTTGTTGAAAAATCCTGCACTGGTTCTGTCAGAGGTCTTTTTAGTCTTTGAACTGTACAGCACATGTCAAATGTGGGGCACTACTGAAACAAAGAAATGCCCCTCTTAACATGAAAGAACTGGAAAGAAAACTCAAAGTAATTGGAGTAGAGCAGAGATAGCAATGAAAGTGGAACTAAAGGCCAGTATGGGCCCTCTTATAGTTCCTTGGCACAGTCCCTCCGTACCACCAACGCAGGGCTGTGTCTGTAAAGCACAATCTGTCCCTAAGCCTCCGGGAGATAAGTATTATCTCTGTTTTACAGCTGAGGAAATTGATTCAGAGAAGTGCACTGACTTGCCCATGATCACTCAGTGAGTCAGTAGCAGACATGGGACCGGCCCTAACTTACAGCTCCCTGGTTGGGACATGACAGCATGCTTCCTCTCAGAGTTTTTTGGGGCTCACAGATCTTCTAAGCTCTGTCTGAAAGCTGGTGGGCTTTATAATCACTCTGCATTCTTAATTTCAGGGTTTTCTAAGTGTATGTGCTCTAAAGGGAAGCCAACAGAGATAACAGCTCAGATGAGTAAGTCATGAAGACTCTTCACTCTTACCATTGTGAAACTCAGGAATAACTATTGACATCAATGGACACACACACGTATAACCACTGGGAAAGGAAAACAAGGGTCAGAGAGTTAAGAACCGCTGGCATCAAACAAAATGAGCACATTACAAGCTTTGCCTGTTTCCCCCACAGACAGCTGGTCAAATCTATGAACCCTGAAAGATTATGAATCATGTACATTTTAAGTCTTATGGGAATTATGAGGGATACAGAATATGCTGGAGATGACATGTAGCTTGTTTCAAAATTGATTCATACGTGATAGGGCAGCCCCATCCCAAGACCAAAAGGTTGCTCAAAATATTCTCTTCAGACTCTTAACTGAAGGTTATCATGGTAGTTACCAATGCCTCAGGCCAGCTAGCATGGCTGGTAAATATTTTGATAGAACTACTACTTCTCCTCCATAGAGCTACATTGCAATTGAGGGGTGTGTCTGCAGTACATGCAGGCATACCAAAACTAGCCTTAAATCTAGTTGTTTTGGTTACCAATAGCAGTAGAGCTCTACAATTTATGCTGCTGCAAGCCCTCCTGGGACTGGGGGGGTGGGGGGGGTAGATGTACTTGAGTGGCTAGTCTATCCTGAAGTCTCTCACTGCCATTGATACTCATGATGTCTAGATCAAGCTAGCTCAGATATATGATCAGGGGGCTGGGGCACATGACTTATGAGGAGAGGCTGAGGGAACTGGGCTTGTTTAGTCTGCAGAAGAGAAGAGTGAGTGGGGATTTGATAGCAGCCTTCCACTACCTGAAAGGGGGATTCCAAAGAGGATGTTAACTTGGCTGTTCAGCGGTGGCTGATGACAGAACAAGGAGCAATGGTCTCAAGTTGCAGTGGAGGTCTAGGTTGGATATTAGGAAAAACAATTTCACTAGGAGGGTGGTGAAGCACTGGAATGCGTTACTTAGGGAGGTGGTGGAATCTCCTCTCTGAGGTTTTTTAAGGCCTGCCTTGACAAAGCCTTGGCTGGGATGATTTAGTTGGTGTTGGCTCTGCTTTGAGCAGGGGGTTGGACTAGATGACCTCCTGAGGTCTCTTCCAACCCTTATCTTCTGTGATCTAGATGTGCTGCAATCACACCACCAGCAGCAGTGTAGACATACCCTAAGCATACAAGAGTTTCCCTGTGTAGAGAGCAAATGTTGTTGCACAAAGTGTAGCATTTCACAGAATTTACAAGCCCATTACTTCATAAAAGTTTTGTATAGAGTGTATGTATCAAAGAGAAGCATGTAAAAATAGACAAAAGTTTACTATTCGTCGCAGCACTAGTGTGACACTGGTAGAACAGTCCGGGAATCAAGACACCTGGTTTGTATTCCGGGGTCAGTCACTGAATGACTGTTTGATCACTGGCAAATAATGCTTAGATAAAAATTTTCTAAGCTGGGTGTCCAGGGTTGGCCTCTTAAATCCATTTTTAGGCACTTCTTAAAATGGGGCTGCACTTCAAGTGCTGAACACTCAAGTCCCTCTGAGGCAGGCAGGCATTCAGTCTTCAGGCACCCAGCTTTGAAAATGTTGGCCCTTGTGCCTCAGTTTCTTCATCTGTGAAATGGCAATGAAACAGCACTGTTGTACTGGAAGCTCTGAGATTACATTAATGCTAGTAAATGCACTGTGATGCAAAGCACTACAGAATTGCAGAGACCACAACCACTAAAGATCAGAAAGGAAACAGGCTGTGATTGTGGCTACATGAGCATAACAGAACTCTTCCCAGTTTGCTATTTTGAAAAATCAGCTAAAATTAATGTACATTGAATGTCTCTAGCAACAGGCATAAGGCAGCATCCTTTAGCAGAAGCTGACTACCAGCGAGAAAATAATGTAATACAAATGTGGCCAGCTTTGTGCAGAAATAAAGAGCCATGAACTATTTGTTAGAGCCTCTATTATGAGAGAATAACTAGAAAATCAATGCACAACCCATAGCATTAGAATCCCAGTGATTCCTGCCGGGAATTACAGAGCAGAGTCTATTGGTTCTCTGATAAAGAGGATTAAAAACCCCCACCAATGTGCTTCCACCACTGTTTATGCTTTCAGATGTTTGGCTCAAGTCAGATCATGGGGAGAAGCAGGAAGACAGTGAAATAACATATAAAGCCTTTAGCTTTATCCCCAGACACTGGCCTTCTCACACAGGTAAAAAGACAATAGGAGTGGAATATGTATTTAAAGTGCAAAATATCCAGGCCAAACAGGATATCCTACAAAGTTATAAGTATCAAGTGAGGTCCACAAAATTGGTTTTAACACAGTCAGCTGAAAACGCTTGTAGAGTGCAGTAGGAGAAGATGAAACTAACCCAAGAGGAGGAAGAGTAGGCAAGTCAGGGTGTGTCTACATTACAAATGCTTTGCTGACATAGCTATACCTGTACTGCTATGGTGCCCAATTGGCATAGCTGAGATCTGGTGTAAGCTGACAGGAATTCAGCTGGCATATCTAAACCATCTCTCCAAACATTTGCTCTGCTGACAAAAGCACTCTTTTGTGGGTGTAGTTCCATTAACACCAGAGGTTTTGATGGGATAATTATGTCAGCGATTGGTGTGTGGCTTTTCACGCTCCTGCCAAATGTAACTATGCCAGCAAAACTATTGCTTAGGCTAAGCCTTGGGACTTGGTCCTCTTCTGAATACCTACTGAAAGTTTGTCTTCTGGCCCTATTTAGCATTTCCTATTAAGCCTATGGGGTTGTCAGAGGCATGCAGACTAAGGCCCTATTTTCGGTTCATGTCAGATTCTTCAGCTTCCCATGGTGCAGCTACATGGCTGTCCCCTCTAACGTAACTGAAGGCCATGTACCGACATGTACCAGGGGAATATTAGAAGACAGAATGCATACGCAGGTGGTCACATGGCCTATGGAGACATTTCAATAAAAGCACAAAAGTCTGGCCCAGCCTATGCTTGATGGATGAATCCTTCTGGCTGCATATTTCTTTCACCAGCACTCCATACCTGTAAGTAAAGAGAGGACTGAGTATTTACAGCCTAGCCCTGACATCGGGTTAACAATTGAACTGATTTAAAATGCGGTTCTCTTAGCAAAGGAGACTATAAAAATGATACTGTAGGGTTTGACGTTTGACTTCCACATCAAATGTGCAACATGAACGGAGGCCTGGTCTAGACTACAAAGTTTTACCAGTATAGCTTCATCTGGCAGGAATGTGTGGGGGATATTTAACACCCCCCACCCCCTCTTAGCCAACACAACTATGCCAGAAACCACTACCACCAACCACCCAATTTAGATGCCACTATGCCAACAGAAGAACAATGTTGACATGACTAACATTGTTCCAGGAGGTGGTGCAGCTATGAGTCCTTTTATCAAACTCCTTGACAAAAAAGGAAACTGGGAAAACAATTGAGACTTCCAACTTTTCTGCTTTGCTTGCTACAATGTCAATATTTATTGACAATTTTGATGTTTTCCTCCCTCTCCAGCTCTACAGAGAGACACTGAATTTAAACACTGAGCTAAGTCCTCCATCTCTCGCCCCTGGGTAACACTGGCTGCTCAGATGCTCTCAGGGCAGTGGTTTCCTTCTTCACATACCATCATGTAGCTAAATAAGAGGCTTATAGTGACTATGGCAGGGGCTGCTGGTTCTTTTCTGAACCAGTGAGTGTGAAACACACTGAAATACACCCTCCCCCCCATTTCTCTTCTGTTCACACATTACTTTTCTTTTAACATTCTGGTCCTTCTCTTTCAGCCAGATGATGGATGAATTACAGCCTGTGCCAGACAAAAGAGGTGCTGAAAAAGATTAACTGAAACATATGACTATTAGTCATGTTTCACACCTTTTGTTTCAAAAGCCATTCCTAGCTACTTTTGTCCACTATTGTCTGGTTAGACCTCAGTGTCCTTGAGCCCCAAGGAGACTAGAAGAATGTGCTGTCGATATGCTAAAGAAACTGGTCTGGTAATGAAAATTGGATGGCCATTTAAAAACAAAATCAACCCCCCCCCACACAACTGCCCACCCTGCCCAAGCATATCCACTCTCCTTCCCCTCCCCACCCCTCACTCTCCTTACCACTCTGCCCCCACCGCCTTCACTGACTCTCAGAATCACTTTCACCTCAGACCCGTATAAGGCTCTGACCAGAAATCAGCAGCAAGATAGTAGTGGTAGTGGTGCAGCGAGGTGGCAATGCATCAGATTACCTTGGTGGGTGTTAAGAAGAGTATGACAGGAAGGTGGAAGTTAACACATCCTTGCCCCTGCTGCACACCTGTAACAGGTAGCCTTTTGTTGATTTCTTGGGGTGGGATCACATGCTCAAATATGTGCTCCCGAAATGAGCTTTGAAGCCACCACAAGAAATGCAGCAGTGTATTGTTTTCCTTTAAATTACAGGATTTTAACTGTGATTGTCTCCTGACCCATCACAGCAACTGTCTGCCAGAACAGTCAAGCCATTTCTATCCTCCTTGTCACTTCCTTCAGCTGACAAGTGCCATCATAGGCTGAGGCCCTACTTGCAGACCCTCATCTTAGCCTCTGATATGGAGGCCAATAATTATTGCAAATGAAGTGCACCGCCCCTTCTCTAAGGCCTCAATCTATTTCCTGCAGCCTCCCTCCCCTACGCAGTCACTCACTTCCCTCACACTCATTTCACTGGGCTGGCTCAGGAGGTGGGGGTGCGGGAGAGGGTGGGGGCTCCAGCTGGGGGTGTAGGCTCTGGGGTGGAGCCAGAGATGAGAGGTTTGGGGTGCAGGAAGGGGCTCTGAGCTAGAGGGTGGAACTGAGGGGTTTGGCATATGGGAGGGGGCTCCAGGCTGAGACAGGGAGTTGGGGTGTAGGAGGAGGTATGGGCTCTGGGCTGGGGGTGTGGGTTCTGGGGTGGGGCCAGAAATGAGGGGTTGGGGGATCAGTGCTGGGGTGCAGAGGATGAGAGCTCTGGCTAGGGGTGTGGTTTTAGGGTGGGGCTGCAGGCTTTGGGCAACCCTTACTTTGAGCAGCTCCCAGAAGCAGCAGCAGCATGTCCCAGGCTCCTACATGGAAGCACAGCCCTATCCACAGGCACCGGCTCTGCAGCTCCCATTGGCCACAGTTCCTGGCCAATGGGAGCTGCAGGGGTAGCGCTTGGTGGGGGCAGTGCAGAGAGCCCCCAGCTGCCCCTATATGTAGGAGCCAGAGTAGAGACATGCTGGTTGCTTCCTGGAAGCTGCCCAGCACAGCAGCTAGTAGGGAGCCTGCCAGCCCTGATGCGCAGTACCACCAACCGGCCAGTCAATGGCTTGGTCCGCGGTATCCACCGGAGCTGCCAGGATCCCTTTTCAACCAAGTGTTGCACTGAAAAACTAGACACCTGGTCACCCTAGGCAGAGCCCAGGACAAGCCACCTGCTGCATAATCACATCTTGCTGGCCTCAGAGACTCCCATGAAGCATCAACCCCCTCCAGGTCCCGTTCATTACTGCTACTGGGCAGCAGCAGCAAGAGGAGTCAGCCAATAGCAGTACTGCTCCTAAGCAGTGCTGCTAAGGGGCAAGTGGATCCAGCAGAGCAGTGTGGAGAAGCCAGCCCTCCATATGGACACTCATGATTTCATGGGTCTAGATTGTCTCTGCTCTAAGGTTCCCCAGAATACACAGAGCTAGGATCCTCCTCCCCCATGCACTCCCCAAAACTGCTCCCATCTGAAGGGGCAGCTGCTAAGTTTCCTGGCCCTTCTATTTCTCTCCTGTGGGTTTCTCTGTAAGAGGAGAATCTAGCTGTTCTGCCATGGAGTTCTTACTTTTCCTCCAAGCAGAAGAGTAACACTCAAGACTTATCACCTTCCAGGGGTGTAGTTGTTTGGTAACTCAAATATATAACCTCTGCCTAAGGCTCTCTCCCCAAGCATGGGTATTTGTAAGGTTCATGCAGAACCTTCCTTGCCCCAGCCTCAGCAACCCATCCTGTTTTCTAACTGATGTTTAGAACTCAGATCAATAGCAGATAAATTCTATTACATGGCACCTGTAATAAGAGAGTTCAAACATTTGAAAGTGAGGCTATTTCACCCAGGGAACCTGCATTTCTATGAACAGCTTTGGGGTACGTCTACACTGCAATTAAACACCCATTGCTGGCCTGTATCACTGGCTCAGGCTACAAGACCGTAAAATTGTGATGTAGACATTTGGGCTGGAGCCAGAGCCCAGGCTTGGGGGGGGGGGCAGGGAAGAGGAGAAGAGAAGGTGAGAGCCTAGGCTCCAGCCCAAGCCCCATGAGCCTGAGCCTGCTGACCAGATCAGCTGCAGGTGTTTTATTGCAGTGTAGACGAACCCTTGCTATCTGGACCCTTGTTTTCTAGCTCCGGGTACCATGAAGGAGAAGCACTTCAATTCTTTGGCACTTAATGCTCTCCCATGTGTTCTGGTTACAACTGTGCATATTGCATTTTGAATGGTCAGCTCATGCTATTGAAGCTCTCTCTGCCTTCTTGGTGCCTCAACTTCACATTTTAGACTTTAAAGTTGCAAATGGCACAATCAAACCTCTAAATTCAAAGCCATTATCGTCCCTTATTTGTATATAGGATCTTGTGTAAAAAAAGTTGCTGCAAACCTTGTTGGAATGCACTGTGCCTCAGACACTCATGTCAGCCTGATTCAAGTTTCACCTTCCTTCAAACTGAAAATTGTTGCAGATATCTAATACTTTCCCTGTTGCATGTAAAAATAGAAAGACCTTTGCCTCATCTGTTTTTTCCACTACTGCAACTGAAACCTTTACTGAAAGTGTTTCTAGTTTTCCATCAGACTACCTGCCAATTGCTTGCAACTGGAAGGCTGGTTAATTCATCCATTAGAGACTAGAAGCTCATGCACCCATTCCCTTCAGTACTGAGGCATTACATATAGGCCATATGTCATCTGACATGACCAAGAGCTTCTGTTGTATGTGGTGCAGTGTACCAGCATCATGCTCATTATTAACATGCTTTTCTCCTTTGAGTGCTTCAGAACAGTCACCACTTCAGACTACATTAACATACATTGCCTTCCAGCTCCCACAAGCCGGTATTTTAGCCTATAAATCAGGTAGTTACCTTACACTGCTCATCTCCTTTTGTTGTTCCAACAACAAAACAGCAAGTATTTATAAGTATTCTCACCAGGTCCTGCTACAGATGATCAACAAGGTGGTTGTGACTAGGTTTGTGTTTTTATTTTTAAATTTACACACAGAAAAAAATTATGAAAAATGCTGTGAGCACAAGAGAGAACCAGTGGGTCAGAGTCTCAAGCACGCTAAGGATGTTGAACCAGTCATAAAGGCTATTAAAAACGTAGCTACATTAAGAGATTCACCACAGAAACAAAGAATTAAGCAGAATCCTGCTCTCACTCCTCAAGTTACATTTTGACTTTGCAGCTGCAAGGATCAATAGATTAGTTTTGCACCTGAGCAGGTCTCCTGATCATCACCTCAGTCACTTCTCTTTCCCCTTAGCATCCCTGCTGTCATCTAGAGGCAGACTCCCTAATTGTAGATTAAAGACACCCAAAAAAGGACAGAGAATCCTCAACCTGTGGCATAACACATTTAATCAGAAACCAGAACACAGACATAGTCCTAAGAGACACTGTCTGGTTTTCTCAGTTCACCATCCTTATCAACTGTTGTCAGTAGCTTATGATTAAGGCAACCCACCTATTAGCAAAACAATGGAGATGCCTTTAAGGACAAGAAAAGCATGGGTTGCCAGCTTGAAGTGCGGCATATGATGCAGTGGGGCATTATCAGCTTGTTTGCAAGCCAAATTGTTCAGAATACTATTCTGCTATGGAGAGATTAATGAGGATTATGGGTGTGCATTCTGAAGAAATCAAACATCACCAGCATTTGATGACTGATTCCTCTCTGCCCACACAGTCATCGTGTCTGTCAGGTTTCACATAAACAAAACAAACAAACAACCTACATGCAGAACAGCAGGACCCTACAGCAAAGGTTCTATGAGAGAAGACAACATATGGATGAGACATTACATAGATTAATATTACATGTAATCAATTCCAGGAAAATACGCCTGTTTTGATAGCTGCTATTCACACTGGGAACTGTTACTATAATCCTTGAGATAAGAAAGAGAACAGATGTACTTAATATGTAATTTTCTATATCTAGGTATTTGTCTGGTCTCCATCACTATGGCATCTAAATATTTAAAAATAGAACGACCACCCCCTCCATTTCTTCATTTCCAGGCTGGAGAAGAAATGGCTTGATTCATTTGCTTAAGTTTATGAGTGTGAAGTAGTTATTATTGAAAGAAAAGAATGTTTACTGATGTAAAAGGAATAGTATAGCCTCTAGGCTAGTCTACATGGTGCTGTAGTCTGCACTAGTAGGGTTTCAAACAGTGCCATGTTTACATACAGTAGGGAACCTTTAGTGCAAGCCAGCAGAATAATTCAAAGGTCAGTTACAGCACGACACACTAATGTGCATGAGAATTTATATCCTTTAGGGTACACTAATGCACCATGTAAATAAGCCCTTATGCTGCAAGGGTAGTTATCCAACTTAATTTTTGACCCTATTATTGCAGAAGGTGCCAGGGGAATTTAAATGGCCACAAGTGGTCAGGCCCCAAATCTCATCAAACAGCAACTAAAACAGTACAGTTCCCTCTGTCACAGTGCTCGGGTACTGGTCTTAATAGTGGGTTAGAAGAGAAGTTCCACCTACTGAATCACCCACATCTTTCTGCAGGCCCCACGTGTTATACAGGACACCCCAATCTTGCCTTCTTGCAAGACCCACCCACTGGAATTGTGACCCAGCTTGCCAAGAAGGAAGAAAAATTTTTACACCAAGGAGACACATTGCAATACTTTTGTGACTTTTCTATTTGCTTGTGACAGAAAGGGGAGAGGATGCCTCTACTCACCAAAAGCGGGGAGGTTTCCTGGTCTTGCTAGGGAGTAGCTCTGCCTGATCAGTGCCATTTCCTGCAGTTGTGCTCCATCACTCTCTCCATCTTTGCCTTCAATCCCCTTCTTACTCCAGGAACTGCTGCATACTCTTCATGACTTAGCCCTCTGCCCAACTCACTAAATGAGTTCCCCTTCTGAGATAGTTTTTCCAGCATTTCTCCAGGTGGTCTTCCTGTCCACTATGCCCAGATAGTACCACTCTGCAGTGGTCATTAAGAGAATCCTTTACTCTGGGTTCCAGTTCAGGGCCTTATAGGCAACAATTAAGATCTACATCATCAGCACTTTACTGTTTCTGGCCCTAGACACCTTCTTACTAGGCTTCTTCTCCCTTATCTCACAAAGAAGAACTGAAGGCTTCTTCTCTGTGACCTGCCTCCTTGCTTTATAGAAACCCCACCTGTTCCCTCATAGGTGAGCCTGCTCCTAATTAGCTCCCTGCAGCTTAATTATCTCCCATTTGCAGCCTAATTGGCCCAATTACCCACTTGGCCTAATTCAGCCCTCTTGGAGCTAGTGTGTGGAGTACACCCCATCACTTTGTAATTCAAAAAGTGTTAGACTCTGGATAGAACAGGACTTTTCTTAGGTAACTGAAACTGGATGTAATGCCAAATGGAGGAGGTTTCTTTCCTAGTCTGATTACATTTTAGCACTTTTTATCCTACACCTGTTCTTAGAGTGTCAGGGTGAGCTAGTATTGCTCTGTTTGACATAAAATTAAAGGCTAGTAAGCAGCGTCTGATAATTCTTATGCTTTCCCCAGGTCAGTCAGAGGACATCAGCGCAGGCACAGTAATCATTATCATTATCCTGATGCCATGGTTGGTGGTGGAAACATTGTTATACTGTTATTTATTGATAACCAGTGAATTCCAGGCATGTGAACAACAGATCGCGTGGTTTTGAATACTTTGCTCTCTAGGTACAAGTACAAGCCAACTCTGTAAGAGCAGGGACAGAAAGTTTTGAAGATATTCCAAGCACCATGTACAGCAAATGTGCAGCATGAAAGTCAAAATGTCAGCATGAAGCACTGAACAAGTTTTAACTGTGTGGTGACTTTCAAAATTGCCAATATATTCTGGTGGAGGGTGCAAGATATGCCTGTTGGAGGATCAGGAATTTTTGCTGCGCTCTTATGGACTCAGCCACCTTATTGAGAGGGCAGATTTCCCTACGTTTAGTATGGCACTGTTTATGATTTCCAAAAATGACCGCTTACATTTGCTTACACTTGCTGCTAAGGGGCGTGGGACTAGTTCAGTACAATACTGTCATTTTAAAACAGGGGCTGCAGAATACTTATTAAAATGTGGCTATTAACAAAAAACTAAGAAAATGGGACAAAATCAGGGAAAGTTTAAAAATGTACATTAATTAGATCTGAACATAAGTATTAACAATTCCCTCCCTTTAAAATTAATTATAAAAAGTGTCAGTAGTTTTATGGCAGACATCCCTGATTTTAAAATACAATTTTTTTATGACAACCCTTATAAATCACACAGGATTAAAGGCATGAAAGTAAATAGTAATCCTGTGTTGGCTGCTCTGTACATATGGGTCACTGCTTCCCAGGGAACCCTCTTTTTAGTGTCTAAAAGGGACCCCGGCACAGATTTCAGCGCTAGCTGTGGGTACGTGCAGCTGGAGCCATGATTTAGGTTTGGCATGCTATGAAGATAATGATCAGCAGCAGAGTTTAGGTTCAAATTGATATTAAATGTCACTGAAAATGTTTGGGGTGTGTGAGTTCATGGCTCTGGTTTGAGCCTGCTGCTGGTTTTGTTATGCCTATATTTAGAATCCAGGCACTTCAGCTGCTCCTGAGGGACTTCTGCACCAAAACATAAAAAACTTGGAGCCAAAAAAAATAAAACTTCTGCACCTATTTTAAAATTCTGCAAATTTCTGCATGTTTTATTTGTCAATAAATAAACTAGGAGGCTCCAGCATGGCAGTGGGGAGCATAGGACACTGGCTGCACAGAGGTGGACTCAGCAGTGAGGTTGCACCCAAATCTGACACAGTGCAACGGCCAGGCCTGCCTCAGAAACACCCAAGGGCTCTGTCCCTTTTGTGCCACGTGCACCAAGATATCAAGGAAGCGGGAGGGAGTCTTGCATGCACACCCAGCCCTGACCCCCGATCCAAATGAGGGGCAAGCAGGCTCAGTCCAGCAAGATCCAGCTGTGGAGGGCTTAGTGTGGGGGATCCAGGTGTGGGGTGAGAGAGTTCTGTGCAGGGCAATCTGGATGCAGGTGGCTTGGTGGAGGTGAGGATGTGTGGGGAATCTGAATGCACAGAAGCTCAGTGGGGGGCTCCGAGCATAGGGAAAATGGGACTCTGCAGGGAGATCCATGTAAAGGTGGTTGGGGCTCACTGGGGAGAGTGTGGGGCTTAATGGGAGGGTCTGGGCATCGGGAGCTCAGCATGGTATCTGAGTGCTGGAGAAGTGGGGTCGGGTGTTCAAGTGCAGGAGGCTTAGTGGGGAATGGTCTGGGGGCATGCATGGGGGGCTCCTGATACAGGGGTGGGGTGGTCCAGGTGCAGGAGGGTCAGGCTTAGCAGTGGGCTCTGGATGCAGGGGGTGAGGCTTGATGTGGCAGGGGAAGCCTGGGTGTGGGGGTGGGGGTCCCAACACACAGGGTATGGGCCAATGAGGGAGCAACTTCCTGTACAGTTACCCCTTCCCTCGTGGCTGAGGAGAAATGGGGGCGGGGAGAATTCTGGGGGTAGGTCTGACCCAGCCCTGGGCCGACACCCCTAGAAGAGGAAGAGGATCTGAGCCCGGCACAGGGTAAACGCCACCGGCTGGAGCACCCTAAGCACCATGGTGATATACCTTTCAGCCAGCTGCTCCAGGCACCTGAAAGGAGTGCCCACACTGCTGTGCAGGGGCTCCTTGCAGATTCCCTTTGCTCCCCTGTCAGAAGTCGTTTTTCTGTGGGAAAGCAAAGAAACCTGTGGGGGACATGATTTCTGTTTGGAGTAATCAGCAACTTAGTGTGTACATTGTAGTTAGGGAGGAAGGATGAGCTTGTGACTAAGACATGGACTGAGACTCAGAAGAAGTGGATTCTGTCCCTATACTGCCATAGATTTCCTGCATAATAGTGAACAGTCACATAATGATGCCATGCCTCAGTTTCTCCATAGGGATAACAGCATGTTCCTATCTAACAAGACAGTTGTGAGGCTGAATCTCTTAATGAGATGCTCATAGGCTATGATAATGAGCAACCTTATGAAATACTATAAATAAATCTCAGGTACTGTGGACTCTTGGTAAGTATTCACCTTTTAATGGCAACTTTTGTATATCTAATAAATACTTATTCACTGTAACTAGCTGAACAATTATTATATATGATTAGAGCAGCTTTCCTTTAGAAGAGATCTGAGTTTATTTTATGTGAGTATGTTCTGCAAGCCACAACAATCTAATATACTGCTACTTTGACTTATCCTCTTTATAGCATTAAAATATTGAGTAGACGTGACTAATTCCAGTCAGGAACATCTGCAATACAGACAGGTTTACTACTGACTACTCTTTGTAGGATCATTGGTAATGCCTAGATATATGGAGCATAAGACAGCTCTTCTAGGGTCTGTCGTTGACATCAGTAGGCTTTGATACAATCTTACCCTCGGCAAATATATATTTCCTCATAATTATCTAGCTAAGCTATGGAACAAATAGGTCTTTCCTTTGCAATTTAATTAAACTGCTAGAGGAAGAAAATAATAGAATTTTTGGTATTAATTCTACCTTGGTTTAAAATCTGATAACGTAAATGTTTTCTGCCCAAGCTGGACATGCACTAGTCCATGGGGCTGGCTCTAATGTATCCGAGTGTGCTGAGGGAGTTGGCTGATGTGATTGCAGAGCCATTGGCCATTATCTTTCAAAACTCGTGGTGAGCAGAGGAGGTCCCGGCTGATTGGAAAAAGGCAAATATAGTGCCCATCTTTAAAAAAGGGAAGAAGGAGAATCTGGGGAACTACAGACCGGTCAGCTTCACCTCAGTCCCTGGAAAAATCATGGAGCAGGTCCTCAAGGAATCCCTTTTGAAGCACTTGGAGGTGAGGAAGGTGATCAGAAACAGTCAACATGGATTCACCAAGGGCAAGTCATGCCTCACCAACCTGATTGCCTTCTATGATGAGATAACTGGCTCTGTGGATATGGGGAAAGCAGTGGACGCGATATATCTTGAGTTTAGCAAAGCTTTTGATACAGTCTCCCATAGTATTCTTCCCAGCAAGTTAAAAAAGTATGACTTGGCTGAATGGACTATAAGGTGGGTAGAAAGTTGGCTAAATCATTGAGCTCAATGGCTCATGATCAATGGCTTGATGTCTAGTTGGCAGCTGGTATCAAGCAGAGTTCCCCAGGGGGTCTGTCTTGGGGCCGATTTTGTTCAAGATCTTCATTAATAATCTGGATGATGGGATGGATTGCACCCTCAGCAAGTTTGCAGATAACACTAAGCTGGGGGGAGAGGTGCATATGCTGAAGGGTAGGGATAGGGTTCAGAGTGACCTAGACAAAGTGGAGGATTGGGCCAAAAGTGGCTTTTGAGAGCCACCCATGGTAAGCGCTGCACCCCACACTCCAACTCCCTGCCCCAGCGCAGACCCCACCCGAACCTCCCTCTCAGAACCTAGTGCCCATACCCCCTTCTGTACCCCAACCCAGACCCCACACCGAAATTCCCTCCCAGAGCCTGCCCCCCAGCCCCAACCTCCTGCCCCAGCCCAGACCCCACACTCAAACTCCCTCCCAGAGCCTACTGCCTGCACCCCCTCCTGCTCCCCAACCCCTGCCCCAACCCAGACCCCACACCATGGGTGGGCAAACTTTTTGGCCCGATGGCCACATCGGGGTTGTGAATTGTATGGTGAGCTGGGTAGGGAAGGCTATTCCTCCCCAAACAGCCTGGCCCCTGCCCCCTGACTGCCCCCCTCAGAACCCCCAACCCATCCCAACTCCTTGTCCCCGACTGCTCCTCCCACCATCCCAACCCCCCCGCTCCGTCTCCTGACTGCCCCAACTTCTATCCACACCCCCGTCCTTTGACAGACACCCCCCTTGAAATCTCATGTCTATCCAACCACCGCCTGCTCCCTGTCCCCTGACTGCCCACAGGACCCCCCTGCCCCTTATCCAACATCCCCCCCACTCCCTGCCCCCCACCCCCTTATCATGCCGCTCAGAGCGGCAGGAGCTCACAGCCACGCGGCCCGGCCAGATCCAGGCCTGCTGCCCAGAGCGCTGGTGTCACGTCACACTGAGGCTGCAGGGGAGAAGGGACAGCAGGGGAGGTGCTGGGGACTAGCCTTCCCAGCCTGGAGATCAAGGGCTGGGCAGGACTGTCCCGTGGGCTGGATGTGGCCCGTGGGCCATAGTTTGCCCATCTCTGCCCCACACATCCAAACTCCCTCCCAGAGCCTGACCTCCCCCCAAACTCCCTCCCAGAGCCTTAGGCAGGTGTGGGGAGATGGGGGTGGGGTGGGGCAGGACTTGGAGCCGTTCTGGATACTACCAAAAGTTATACAAATCTGCTGTCCCCGTACCCAGGAACTCTGCGTGGTTAAATTCACAAAGTTTCCCAAGTAACCTACAATGTTACCAATTCTTGCAACTTTATCATGTGTCTGTTGGATGGTTTTCTTAAAGCCTCAGCTCATAGAGTTGGGTGATAATGTGAAAATTTCAGCTCTCATTTCAATAACAGGATGGTTCTAGGCCTCTTGGGTGCAGAGAACAGCATGAAAACATGATCCCTAATGGCTCTAAAACAGAAGGCAAATAAAAGCGTCTTTTTTTTAAACTCTCCTTTTTTAATCTCATTAGATTCAATCTATGTGCCCCTTTCTCCCCGCCCCCCACTCAACTACAAGGTGTTCAAAATCTGGTTTCAAATTTTGTGGCCTAAACCCTTCTCTTTCAGTACAGTTTGGAAATACCACTACCACCAAAAGGGAGGGAGGGGGAGGGGGAGGGGGAGGAGGCCTACGGGAGTTTCTTATCTGGATATCCTACTAGCTCAATTGCCATCCTGGCCTGACATGAACAACGTGGCCTGTAAACTTCATCCAATAAGAAATACATCATTGTATCAACAGCACCAGAATGTGTTATTACTACCTAAGTGTGAAAGACTGTCTGCGAAACACCTTCAAAACAGTGCTTAGAAGCTGTGCCAGGAAACAATAATCATGCAAGAAACTTAAACCAGCCCAGCACAAACACAATGGCTTCCTGAGGAAGCAGCCTGTGCCAAAAGGGACATATGCCAGAGCATCTTAAAGAACCACCCTAGCCACTCCCAGAGCTGGCAGCATAATCAAACAATGCAGTACCACCCTCTGCTTGCCTAACTGCCTTGGACTAATAGATCATCACTCAAAGCCAGTGAGGACTCAGGAGAAAGACAATTAATAGACAATGCAGTTATTTTATTTTGCAGCCTTGAGGGAGCCTTTGAGGGAGGCGTGAAAAATATTTGTCCTACCTAGCAATGTGTATGTGGTTTACAGATAGTGCCAGGGGGCAAGAGGCAGGCACACAGAAAAGTAGATGAGCTGAGGCTTCAAAATCAGCTGCAGCAGAACCCTCTCCACCTTACAAAATACATTGCATTAGGGGAATTCTCTTCATGGAGAGAACTCTGGTTTAAGGATGATGTTCAAACTCATTTCCATAAAATTACCATGTGGAAAGAATGACAGAGCTTCTGTCCATTCCTCAACTGTCTCTGGACGTTAGGCTTCAGATCCCCAGAGGTACTTAGATAACAAACTCCCATTGAAATCAGTGGGAATTAGGCATCCAAATACTTTTGTGTATCTGGGCCTTAGTAACTGGATGTGTTTGATGTGTGCTTCTTGTTAAGAAAGAAATTCACTACATCCTGTTAGATCAGATGGTAGAACATCTGCATATTGTTTTACTCAAACACTAATTTAGGCTCAACTTCGCCCCCCTAAAAAGTATTTAAAACTCCCAGTAACTCACTCAGCTCAAAACTTTGAGTCTACAGCAGGATTACTTTGGGATTTTTTTTTGTTTTATTATTGTGACAAACTAATCAACTGTCCAAGATTATCCACTGATTGATGTCCCTTTCATTAATCCTTCTCTCAGTCTAATTTATATGGGAAGTTGCAGCCTCTGTGGAGAATTTAGAAAGGATTTCAGTGTCAGAATTTAAAGGGAAAATTAGTTGGTAATCAGCACATTCTACTGGCTGTGGTAGGGATCTTCACCACTTCGAAAATTAAACTATAATAGGCATCAAACAGAACCAAGAAGATTCCTTTATACATTCAGAGTCAACTGATATAAATTAATTCAGAAACCATAAGACGTTTTATCACACTTGAATCTTCAAACAGAATGCCTAGTGTTCAATTCTCTCAGAGGTGGAGTCACCCCCGACACCTACAGTTAAGGTTGCCTAACACTTTCCATTATAGTCTCCTGTTTTTGGTTGCTTAGAGATTTATCAAACTTTAACCATTCCATCTGACATTTTCCACACTGCTGTCTGCCCAAGGTGATTTTTTTTTATTTGTAAGTTTCAGAAAATAGGGTTTGGCTGTTTCTTAAAACACTGCTATAGAAAAATTGTTGCACTGTTAAATATTTCCAGCTGTTTCTTGGAAGAGCTTCAGCACTTCCATGCTTTAGAGCAGGAACTTGAAATTTGGAAGGGGGATACTTCAGGGAAGTGTATTTTGCTGTTCCCATTAAAATCCACCCAAGTAGGCTGAGCTATAAACCTCTGAAAACCACCATTTTCATATGTGTAGTAGAGCTTATTAGCAGCTTCCTGCTCATACCTTAGAACAATTTTAATCTACTGAACATGCTCACAGGCACAGAGGTAAAGGACTAACACTATTATTTATAATTTTGGTAATTAATTTTTCCAAATATAACAAATATACCAAAATATCAGATTCATCATAATACACAAAGGCAATAAAGAAGGTTAGGCCTACAGAAGGGGAAGGGAAGCGACATTTTTCTTTTCAGGGTCTATGTTAATTACAGACCTCTAAAAAGTCAGCCTAAATTGCTTTGAATTCCCTTTCTGCAGAATGCCAGCCATTTGTTGGTTGTGAGGCATCAATATTTGGTGGGGACAGACTTTTCCATTTTTGCAGGATTAATTTTGTAGGGACCAAAACTGCACATTAGAACCATGCCGCCTTGTTACTAGCTAATCTCCAGGTATCAGGAATATATCCAAGAATTAAATGTAAGGAAAAGGGCTCCAATTTAGGATCTAATATCAAATTGGTCCTTTAACACACTTTATACCAGAAGACTTGATGAAGGGTCATTCCCAGAACATATGAGCTAATACAGCACCAAAGGAGTTACATTTTCGACAGTGGTCTGATAGCCCATGTGGGGACCAGAGTATTGGAAGCAGGGGTGGCTCCAGGCACCAGTGCAGGAAGCAGGTGCTTGGGGCAGCCAATGGAAAGGGGCAGCACATCTGGGTCTTTGGCAGAGAGTCCCTCGGTCCCTCTCGGAGTGAAGGTTCCGCCACTGAAGAATGAAGCGGCGTGGTAGAGCTCTTGCTGAAGTGCCGCCGATCGTGGATTTCTTTTCTTTTTTTTCTTTTTCCACTTCGCCCCTTGGGGCAGCAAAAAAGCTGGAACTGGCCATGATTGGAAAAAGCTTTCGGTGAAGAAGTTGTAGGCTCAGGTCCATAGTTGCTTTTTAAAGATTAGATACAATTGTTTTCCAGTGGGTTGCAGATAGTTGTGTATCCAAATTTCTATACTAAGCAACTTCCAAATTATCAATCTTCGGCCGAGTTTTTTGGCCAAAAAATTGTAAAAGGATACCATTGGCTGAGAAAATCCAGGAAGTTTCCTCCAAAATAATAAAAGTTCTGGAGGTCCCAATGCATCTGGTCCAAACACATTCCTAAATAAATGCTTAAACTGGAGATATTCCCATGCTCTGCAGCAGGGCAAGCCAAATTGTGGCTGAAGATCAACAATGTTTTAAAATTATCATTGTCAATTAGCTGCGACAGTGTCATAATTCCTCCATGTCAAGGTTTTGTCACCAATTTTTAGGACAGGATTGCTCCCATAGGACCAAGAATGGATAGAAGTAGAACCTTTTAGCCATATTTGACCAAACTTGCCTCACCACCGTTATTGTGAAGTGCTAACACCGTTGATGGGGAGGATGATGCAGCAGCTGCCATTTTGTCCTTATTTTGACTTTTATATTTGGTGCACTCTTGCCAGTGCAGGGACTAGGAGTGATGAGTTTCATCCGAAGGCTAGTTTTGGACAAAGGGAGACCCAGCAGCAGGAAGAACACAACTGACTTGAAATTATTAAAAAAAAAAATGCAAACGTGAGCAATAAACAGCAAACATTTTTGGAACAAAATTTCTGTTTTTGTATCAGATTAGATGATTAAAATTTTTCTCTCTGTGAAATATTTTACAATCTCCGTGAGATTGTTTTTCCTTAAATAGTAAAGGCTTATGTCCCCATCCTTGTACTGTTTATTTACTGTTAGCAAGAATTAGTGGTATGTGTATGCAGAAATGGATTTGCATGTAGCATAGAGTTTGTAGCACTAACAAGAAAATAACATAAGGGTAACATAGAAACTTTATAAAATGAGTGACAGAAATGCAGCAGGACCCTTGCATGATTGAGATTTGTGAAAATGTGTGACAGATTCAGGAAGGATGAGCATCCCAGCAGAAAAACACTCCACTCATATAATTTTTCAGCGCATACTGGACTATTTATGTATAGTACCATGCTATGAATTATCAGCAAAATATGAATCACTGCCAGCGTCTGTTTGACCACATATGTGGGACATCTGCAGATTCAGCTGCTGCTCCCATGTCTGACTTTGCCCTGTAGTTTAACTGTCACATGCATGTGAAGTATTAAAGGGACACTATCAACTTGAAGCATGATTAATTAACATCCCCTGCCACCTGACATGCTCCACAGTTAAAAGAAATTTTATATTCTACACCTGTATACTCCTGCCAGATTTTAGGGTGTTACAATCAATTTTCTTGTTTTTTAAAAAATGGTTCTCTCTCCCCTGTGTGAAAGCATACCACAAACAGAGGAACTAATTATTTATACAGGAGAAACTATGAAACTGGTTGTACAAAAAGTGATGGCAAATGCATAAAGAAGCAGAAAAAGAGAGAAAAAAGTGTGTATTTTTCACTTGCAGTTACATGTCACTTGTAGCAACATTATATAAACAGTTTTTTGGCAGTGGTCTATGAGGACTTTTTTTTATGTTGGTATCGCCTTAAATAGCGGGATGTAGTATGTTTGGGAACACCTGCCCCAGATTTTCCGAGTCTTTCCAGGATAGGGAACCAGTGATATAATCCCTGCCCATTGTCCCATCTGAACCAGTGGGAAAAATACTTCAGCATTCAAAGAATTTAAATAAGGACCCCTTATTTCTTATTCCAAACCTTTATTTTACCATTGTTTTAAACTAGAACAGATTGAAGTCTACCTTCTGCAGCCTATTGATTCATGGGAAAAGGAAAGGTTTAACAGACCTGCAGTCTAAACCTTACATTACATATGGATAGGGTGACCAGATGTTCCAATTTTATAGGGATGGTCCCAATTTTTGGGTCTTTTTCTTATGTAGGCTCCTATTACCCCCCACACCTTGTCCCGATTTTTCACACGATGTCTGGTCACCCTACACATGGATCTACTGGCAAAAATGCACGCAGGGTACATTTGTTTTAAACAGAGAAGTTACAGAAACAAACAATTGCTAATTAATTACTAGTAAGATTCAGGACTAAGATCAAAGTGTTTTGCCAAAGTTATTAATTGGTTTTGGTCAAACTTGGGTGTCTGTAGTTGAAGATCTCCATAGAAGTGGCCTAATTTTCAGACATTCCAAGAAACCAGTTTTCACAGAAACCAATGGGAACACTGGGTGTTCAGCACCACTGAAAATCAGGCTACACCTATTGAAATGTCTAACTTTAGATGCCAAGGCCTTAGCTTCTCACAAACTTCAGCATGTACCTAATGAGTGTGAGGGGTCCCGTCAACTTCAAAGCTATTTCCCACATGAGTACAATTACTAAATGTTCATGTGTGTGAAGGATTAGAACCCAAGTTTGCAAAGTTTGTTCCTTTTATTTTAATGTGCTCTCTCTTCAGCCATTCCTTTAAAAACAAACAAACCAACCCAAACCTAACATGGTTAGAACTTCTCTCCTTAATCCATTTGCATGAACTAATACACACCTTTTCTAAAAATGGGAGACTGAGTCAATACTGTACATTGCTCTTAATCCAAAAGTGCAAACAGAGTGGTACACAAAAATCTTCTTGTGAATTATTTTAAGCAACCTAAGACACAGTTACTCTGACTGATACTCCTGAAATATTACATAGTGATGTCAAAAGATCTGATACTTCATGCTAATTTTATAGCTATGTTTTATGACTTCATTAATATTCACTCATTTTAGGCCCTATCTGGGTTCCACTGAAGTCAGTAGTAATCTTGGCACTGATTTCAGTAGTCACAGGATTAGGCCTTCTTAAAGGAATTGAAAAATTGTTCTCTTAGAGTAAGAGGTGCTTGTTAAAAATATGCACATAGATGTTTACTTTTGTATTATCGGAGATCAGCGGTATCTAAAAATCCACTTTACAGTTCATAATGCTGCATGCCTATTAGGTTCTAAGAATACTACTCTTAGTGTTTTCTGAGACACATTACTATTGCTGCCATTTATACAAGAAAGTATTGTGAAATCACTTTGTAAGCTAGTAGCAGAAGGCAATATGAGTGAATGTTTAAGAATCATTTTATTATTGCTTTACATCTCAATTTCTTTATCTTGATGAAAACAATAGGCCACATTCTGCTCTCAGTCATATTAGTTCAAATCCGGCACAACATCATTGAATCCTGAGAGCAGAATCTGGCCCCACTCATGTTTTTATACTCTGTAACACTGAATGCATTGGTTATTGTTATGGTCAGTAATCAAGACAATAAGGGGTGGGAGGTATGGGGCATGTAAAATCCAAGGAGGAATGTGAGAGTCGGTGAAGATACTTCCAAAATCTGTTGAATGGAGACAGTGATAGAAATAATGAAGGCTATTATATACTGAAGGAGATTAAGTTATTGATTGCATACATGATGCTAATAAAATCAACAGGCGTAGTCAAATCATTTCAGGAAACAAACTAGAGAGGATACAAGGGCAAAACCAGAACAGGATTACAACTGTTCCCCACTTCCACATACACTGCATTTCACTGGTATTTATATTACACATTTATACCCCAAACCTCAGCCCCTCCATCCAAGTACTAGGTGCACAGAGTTCCCAATGAAAGAATGCTTTTCTTCAGTCCCAGAGATTGTTTTCTAGCTGCTTCTGACTGCCCTGGTTTCTGGAAGGAGAAATGGCCTGCTGGATCTGTGTAATTGTGGATCCATAAGTCCTAGCTCCTCTCTCCCATATTTCCCCCTCCTCATATAGAGCTCTGCTCTTTGGTATGCAGAGAATGTGGACACTCTACACAGGCTTCAGCAGCCTGCCTCCTCATGCAGTAGAACTGCACTGGTTGTGCTGTGTTTAGGTCCCTCCTGCCACCAAATGTTATCACCAGGAATTGCACATGTGTAACCGAATGCAGAATTTGGCTCTAACATGCCTGAAGGAAAAAGAATGAACTGGGTGGAGAACAAAGTTGCTGACAGGCACTGGATAGATAGGAGACAAGACAATCATGATGGACAACATGAAGTCGTAAGGGCTAAAGAGGCTTGGAGGGCTAAAGAGAGAAGGTGAAAAGTGTGGATACTATAGATTGGTGTCCCCAAACCTTAAATGGTTGGACCTTTTTGGCCTTACCCTCTTCCCCCTCACTCATTTTAGCAAACTACCAGGTTCCTTATTTGTCCCAGTATCAGTTCCAAGAAAACTTCCTAGTTTTCAGCTCAACTGGATGGAAATCTTCAATTCCTGGGGTGAACCATGGAATCTTCTGTAGCAGTGATGCACCCGCCAGTTCAGTGGATGTGTTTGAACTGCAGCTACAATGGAACGAATACAGTCTTTTCAGGGATGGAATTGCAGAGAAGGTTATTGTAAGTAATGGATCATCTCCAGAGCTGGAGAGCACCCACAAGAGCGTATATCTCTATGCACTCTTCTGGTTGAAGGGAGACTCTAGAAAGTGCTGGCTCCAGGCGCGTGGAAGTTGAGAAAGAGTCATGGACTGGTCATGGGCACTTCAAATGTACTTCCTAACAAATTATCATGAACTTCAAAATTAATTATTGTTATGTTATTTTAAAGCATCCTTCTGAGGTTATTTTCTAATGATAACTTGTTAAAACAGTTTCTAAATTGGTTTAGATTGTAACGTGTGCAGGGCGAGGACTGTCTTTTAATGTGTGTTTGTACAGAGCCTAGAACTATAAGGCCCTGATCCTGACTGAGGCATCCTGACACTACTGTAATACAAGTAATAATTAATACTAATAAGGTATCCTGAGAGTTCATAATAGCATTTTATAGCATTCAGTGTTATTGTAGCACCACGTGTCCAGTGGTAGCACCACATGCACCAAAGAAGCTAGAAGGACCTCTCTAGTTCCCTCAGCTATCCCATCAAGTCTCTCAACATTTCTTACTGACACCTAGCATCATTCTACATGATGCCATTGTGGATGCCTTCCAGCCCCCACCTTGATTTGTCAATTGTGGTTTATACTTTAGTTAACTTACTGTTAACACAGTTGCAAACTAGATTTGGCTTGTTTTTTGATTTAAAAAGATAAGCCTCCAAGGTTTCCACATCAGGAGGAAAAAAAAAAAGGAAAAAAAAAAGAAGCAAGAGAAAGCTATTAGTGTGTGCACAGAACAGGGAAATGCTCTCAGTATAATATACAACACAGTCACTGGAATAAAACAGGACATTCTTATGAAGACTATGAAAACAAATTCTGCAGGTCAGCTGCTTGCTTGACCTGAAGTTTGTTAAACAAATTATGTTCTGTTACACCAGTAACTATTTTCTTCAGTGGAATTAAACCCACATAACAGAGAGCAGAATTTAGTTCATTGTGTGTCCCACCTGTGGATGTGACAGAGGGAATGAGAAAGAGTTGGAGGATATGTTTAAAAAAGGAAAAATGGGGAAAGACACAAAACCACAAGGAACAAAATGCTAAGCTAGGAAGGGATTTTGAACACAAGGAACTAATATGAATCAAAGATGAAAGAAACAAAAGACCATTATCCACAAGTAAATATGTGAACTGGCATCCTGCAGTAAATCCCACATTTACAGTGGTAGAGCCCTATGCTACTATACTCAATCCCCACAGGGACAGCTGAGAAATGACAGTTGGGATAGGAAGACAAGGTGAGTGAGGTAATATCTTTTATTGGACCAACTTCTGTTGGTGAGAGAGACAAGCTCCCAAGCTACACAGAGCTCTTTTTCAGGTTTGGGTAGGAAGTCCCTCTGAGGTACTTTGGAAGGTTGGTCCCTCACAGTAAAGTTTATGCATCCCTGTTCTTTTTCTCATGGGCAGCTGAGAGGGGAAAAAAGCTCTGAATACCTGCCCCCTCCCTTTGCGTCCCACCAACAAGAAAACTGAACTATAGCAGTTGGTGTTTTATTTTCATCAATGAGTCTTTAAGCCAATTGTGAGAATCCACTCTTTGAACAGGAGTCATTACAATTCACACATGCTTAAACAATACCGTGCACCCCAAGATACTCTAAAATGTCTTTAAAATTTGTTTTTGGGGCAGTATAACTCCTCTAATCCTGTCAGTAATCTGTTGAATGGGCATGGTGGCTGTCCTAACATTCAGCTGAAATCCAAGCCTCTCTTTCTTACCCTTATTATCTTCTAAACAAATAATCACTTTTGTATTGAATGATCCATTCATCTAGCTAGTACAGAAAACTTTCTACTAGAAAAAAAAAAGACCTGACAAAAAGACATAGGTGCTTCTGATTGTGAGGTTGCATGGAGACTTGCAAGAGAGACTAGTACAAGGTGTCCACATTACTAATCAACTCAGTGGGTGCTGCTATACTGTTTGCCATAATTTTGGGCAGTACTACTTCTGAAGTCCATACCGTCAACAAATTTTGGTGTATGCAGTCACTACATAGCTTATCCTGTGGTGAAATTCCAGGAACTATTGCCTTCTAGAGATAATAGTACTTGGAATGATGTTGAATCATGAAATTGCATCCTGGGCACCCAGGTAGGAGGAGAAGTATTCATTGGGTGCTAGATAGTTCTTTGCTGGCATCCGCCCATCTATATTAAAAACCATGAAGCAGCAGGTTGACTTGAAATACGCCATTCTAGTTTGCTGCCAGATATTCCACTGCTCATTTTAGCAGCACCATCTAAAAGGCTGTTTCAGTGTCTGAAGAGGTCTGAACAAAGATGGATTCAAAGACTGCCTAGTGACTATAATACAAATATACAAAAAGTCTGAAGATTTAATCTAGAAGACTTTAGTTATTTGGTATAATAATGTGGAGAAGCAGCCAAGAAAACAATGACCAGAAAGTTTTCTTTTTTACACTTATGACAGAAACTTCTCAAATGCTTCAAGGAAATCTGTGGAAGAGCCAAGCCCATCTATGTCCAATAAATTATTCTTGCCATGAAAGTGGAATAAATCAGTCTCTTCTTCCTCTCCATTTTCATGTTCTTCTTGTCCTTCAACAAGGTTGGTCTCGGAAGTAGGAATGACAATGATACGTGGGACTACAGTACTAATGATAGGGTCCAGGCCTCTGTTTATTTGAGTTTCCCTTTGTGAGGTATCTGAGCCTCTTCCTTTGCTGATGCTGTTCAAGCCAATGGGAAGAGAAGCTGCTTTTAAGGAACTGGTCACAAGTGCTTTAGGGGAATTCTGTAGGACCGACCTCCCAAGCAGCTTCTGCAAGTAGCTGGAGGAGAGCAAAACCTAGGGTAAAAACAACATTAAATCTTTAGAACCATCATTTGACATATAACAATTGTACGTTATCTCACCACACTGAAACAAGTGTTTGAAATCTCTTATACCAGTCTATTAACATTTTAGGTGTTAGTTCTCTTGAGCTGTTTCCCCATTAATATTTGAGCCACTGCCCCAAAATAAAATCAGTATCATGTGATCTATGTATTAAAATTTACCAAACTGTCACTTTTAGAAATGCACAACATATACAACAAAATACTAAATGATGTAAAGAAATGCGTATTTGGTTAAACGTTTTCAAAAATGTGTAGGTAATGGACATTAACCCATTTTATGCTATGATCAATGGAGAAGCACATTCTGAAACACATTATTTATCCATTACTAATTTGGAACTGTATTGTACCCATTCTGCCATAAGTTTTTATGATTACTGGGCTAAATCTTCAGCTGCTCCAAATCAGTACAACTCCACTGGAGTTATGACAATTTACATCATCTAAGGACCTGACTGACTTCCTGGGTTTTTTTTTAAAAAAAAATCTTCCAAGAAAAAAATTATTTATAAAAGGAGAATTTTTTTCAGGCATCCCAGTAGTGACGCAGCATTATGCTGCTGCATCATAACTCTTTGGGGATCAAAGTAGAAACTTCCATGTGCTCACTTTTCAGAATAAAACTGAGTTTATTTCACAACACTTTCTATTCATTCTGTTCTACACAGAGTCTAATACCGCTCTTATCACTGTAGTAGTATCTGAGGATACATCTACACTGCAATAAAAGAACAGGTGCACAGGCTCAGCAGGCCCAAGTCAATTGAGTTTGGAGCACGTGGCTTGAAGTGCGGGGCTAAAAAATTGCAGTGTAGATGTTCAGACTCAGGCTGGATCCTAGGCTCTGAGACCCTGTGGGTGGGGAGGATTTCAGAGCCTGAGCCTAAATGCACACACAGCTATTTTTAGATCTGCAGCCTCAGTCAGCTGACACAGGCTCTGGGACTTGGTGCTGCAGGATTTTTATTGCAGTGTAGACATACCCTCAGGGTTTTAGAATAGCCTCTGCCCCCACCCTTAAGAAAGTTCCAATCCTGCATCAGATGCTTCATACATGTTTAAAATGTTATTTCTCAAACATTTTAACACATGAAATCTGTCACATCCTGGAACCTTTTTTCTGTATAATGAACAAAGTATCATCTCAGATTAAATATTAATATAGAACAGTTTGATTCTTCATATCTTTATTTTCTTAAAATTCCATTTTCCCTGCCACAACCACACTAACAATTTCAATAGTTGTGTCCTGAGATGTTTCCTATGTATCTTGTTTGCCCAGAAGGTGGCGCTGTAACCATAAGAAATATAGATAGTACCATAGTTAACAAAAAAGAAGAAAAATAATTCCACTTCTTTGGCTTCAGAAGCTCTTCACTTTCTATTCACTCTGATTGATCTATAATTTCATGACCACCATTTTAGTTTACCTAGGACTCTCAAAAGATCAATCCAATCATCATCAGGAGTATAAAAATCAACCACCACAAACACTAATGCTTTAAAAAAATGTAAATAATAATAAAGGAAGTTTTTGTAATCAGACTAATATTTTTTAAGTATAAGTAAACAGGTCTGTGTTCTTTTGGGAGAACATGTAAATTCTTTAATTAGCTCATCTGAAGAAACAGGAGGGAGAGAAAAAGACAGTGTCTCCTTTTGAAAACCTATTTTATTTCCTTTTTCCCTCCTCATAATTAGGAGCTAGAAACTCCTGAGTTCTAAACCTGGCTCTGACAATGACTCCCTCAGTGACCTTAGACATGTTGCATAACCCCTCTCCCTCAGTTTTCCCATGTCCAAAATTATAGCAATCCTTCACAGGAATGCTGTGAAGATTAGTTAGTAAATGTTTTCACAACATTCTGAACATGGAAGGCGTGAAATATTAATATTGGCTTTCCTACAATAACTGAAATGATGATTATAAAAATACTTAGTGAGAGATAGAAAGGAAGTGGTTAAAGAAAAATAGAAACCCCTCTCTGGCAAGGAGAAGCAACATTAAAAAGAAAAATATAATGAATACTTCACTCCTTTGGATATTTCTGCGAAAACTGATATAGCTCAGGGCAGAGAACAAGTCTTGCTCTTTGTTTTATAAAGCATCACGTAAATTTATGGTAATATACAGATCTACATATTATTAGCCTTGAGTGTCTTCTTAGGTCTCCTCTTCTCAAAATACATCAACTGTCTTTCTTCTTCTATCGGAAGTATTTCTCTAACACTGATAAAACATAGTACTTAAGCTCATACCATTAGTACACTGCAACATGATGGCCAAGTACATCTTTATCTCTTTCTAGTGGCTGTACTCTGTACAAAGAGGTTTCCTGAATCTGTTAAAGCCTTGGAGCTGATGAACTAGGTTCTTGATCTCAAACTGTTGATGCTTATGCTTTTAGATCATGACAGTCTGATTGTAAGATAGCTCACCTTTGAGCAAAAGATTTTGCATTTGTGGGAATGGGATAGGACAGGTTTGATGCTATTGTCCATCTCTCCCTCTCTTTGGGTATCACATTGGATGCCTATAGCTTATGCTATAACATAACAATATATTCCAATTCCATAGCCAGGAATTAATAATTTTAATTTAATTACAATGATTTCTGCAGCTACAGTCATGGTCATTTTAAAGGGATGCACTCAAAGTGGACAAAACCAGAGTATGACATTCCCTAAATGAACATTTTCAGGATCCCTGACACAGAAGAAAAGTCCAGTCCTCCAAACAGGGCCAGCTAGAGAATTAAAACTGCAGCTCCCCAGCTGCATAAGACATTCACCCCACATCAGAGATCTGTGTTTGTAGTGAATATGGTTGTGTGCACACATGGCACCATCTTCCAGCTTGGTGGGCCTGGCTTGCTCCTGTGAGCAGGCTGCTTGTTATAAATAACAGCAATCCTGCTCTTTAAAGTGCTAGGAGAGCAGAATTCTTGTTAATTTCAACCCCCTGCAGACTCACAAGAATGTAAAGAGCAGGGAGAACAGAAGAACAGTTTAATGGGGTGACAACAAAGACATTAGAGCCAGCAAGCTACCTTGCTGAACGATAGTACTGTGTCAGTCCTTGTCTTTGAAGGCTCATGGCTTTCCAAGACTAGGGGGAATTGCTAAAAAAAAGTACCATTTGGACTTTCGGGAGGGATAGCTCAGTGGTTTGAGCATTGGCCTACTAAATCCAGGGTTTGTGAGTTTAATCCTTCAGGGAGCCACTTAGGAATCTGGGGCAAAAATCAGTACTTGGTCCTGCTAGTGAAGGCAGGGGGCTGGACTCAATGACCTTTCGAGGTCCCTTCCAGTTCTAGGAGATAGGTATATCTCTAATTATTAGACTAGTGTTAAAATATGGACCTTCAGTATGCCTATAGGTCTTCTACACCCAGTATACATTATTGTTTCTCTGCCACAGGGATTTCTGTAGTGCCCATCCCCATTGTATCTCAGCTAACAATATTTGCCTTTTCATCTACAGATACACAGGTACAGTAGATATGGCTATCTTTCGGGAGTGTAGGTGTGCAAAGCAGGTATGGGGACTGCCCTGTGAGATCATCGTAACTGTCTGATTAGAGTCTCATTTCACACTACCAACATTGCCTAGTCACTGTCACATGACGCATCACGTTCCTGAGGAAAAGCTCTGTGTGGCTAGAAAGCTTGTCTCTATCACCAACAGAAGTCAGTCCGACAGAAGTTACCACCTCACCCCCCCGTCTTTCACATGTTTTAGTGTCATTCTAGATTTGATGTGTAATCATGTCATTGTAGTCCATTGTCATAGGCCATTAGTCTCATCACTCCTAGGTGCTAACACAGAAAGCACACTCTCCCAACATGCTGCGAGCTCTGGGAGCCATTGCCCCTGGGGTGGTAATTAGCTGCCACACTCTGGCCTTGGGTATATGTCAGCAGCCCACCAGTAATTTTGCATTAAGCAATCCTCATCTGAATCAACTTACGAAGAAGATATCATAGGATACAATAAGTTCCCAATCTTGACAGGATGAGCAGTTGTTTGTTTATTTTTTTAAAATGTGGAGCAGAAGAAAAGTGAGATTATTCTCTGCCTCACAAACTTTACTATATTGATAAACACATGGACTAAATGATCCTTGACCTGACTCCAACTCACAGCAAGATCAATAGTAGGTTTAAAGTGTTACAACCAAAATCTGTTGTAGACAATCTGGTCATGCTGTCTAGAAGTCTAAAGTAAATCCCTAAAAGGTCAACTTTGTGTTTTTAGGGCAACCAGAAGACCTGATGATGAAGTGCTCCCGTTGATCTTGACAAGAGGATACGTGCTGGAAGCTACTGAGATATGCTTGTGCATGAAAGCAGCACAAAGAAGAGCTTCACACCCTGCACCTAGGACACTCAACATGAATATTGTGAAAGTGCCTATCTGTAGCATTATAAACCACTTGCCAGTGAATAGTCCTGAGATCAGTAGAGTGCAGGAACCCAATCGAGGGCTACTTATCAAAACTATCTGACAGCCATCCTTCGAGGACAAAAATCAGCATAGCCTCTGTGATTCTTCTTGCGGAGAACAGTGTGGCCAAGTTACAGCCATTAAAATAATGAATTACTATGGGTCAAAATGTCTATGAAGAAAACCTCAGATTTCCTCCCCTCCACTTCTCTCTCAGAAAAAAAAAAGAGAAGAGATTGAATTTGGAGTTGGGGTGTCTGGAGGGAATCCCCTAACTCTTCTTTCTCTCCACTGTCTTGGGTGCGTGACAAGATGGGCAATGTAGTATGGTAGGTCCTGCGCTTTTCTTGGTGGGGGCTAAGATCCCACCTCTTGCCCCTGCTCTTGGGGCACTGAGGGCCCCACTAGTGGCCCGGGAAGGTGGTAAAGGGGGGGTATGGGAGGGGTCTGGGTTTGCTCCTCACTCTGAGTCCCGGCCCCTCTCAACACCTGCGGGTCCTTACCCTTTTCCCCATTGGGTGGGGTACCTTCAGTCCTTTGACTGCTGGGGCTGGGTCTCCCTTACTCTGGTTTTCTGATCTTCCAAGTCTCACAGCACACCTCCAAGCTCCAGTCTTCCCTCCTTCCTCCTCCTCCCCTGACTGCCTGAAGCAGGGGGTTTTATTAGGTTGCTAACAGGGCCTTAATTGACTACAGGTGCTACAATTAACCTGTAGCAACCCTCCCTAGTCTTCAGGGAACCACACCTTAATTAGCCCAGGGCTTATATACTTCCCCTCGACCACTCTTCCACTGCTCTCTGGCCCTCCTGTATCGGAGGCGTTATGTCCAGACATGGATTTAGCAAGGGAGCTCTGAAGCAAGGTGAGGTCACCCAGTTTGGGTCCATTCCTGCCAGCAGGAACTGGACATTTCACTCACTCAGCCTGTGACTGAGGGTTAGATGGACACTTCACACTCAGGGCCCTTTCCCCACTTTCTTCTATACAGAGAGTATGAGCTTCTACTGTTTCCATAGCTTCCAAAGCCAAATATAGCACCTCCACATAAAACACTAGCTGCCTTCCTCAGCAAGAGACAGGAACAAACTGGAGGTCTGGGCACAAAGGGCCAAATCCTCAGCTGTTGTATATCAAAGTAGCTCCATTGATTTAAGTAGAAATATGCCAGTTCATACCAGGTGAGGGTGTGGCCCAGGGTGCATGAGAGAGGTGGGATTTGGCACCAAATCTCTTGCTCCCAATAGGTACTTCACTGACACCTGAGGAGCAGACCTACTCATTGTCCATACTGGCTAACCAAGCTACAGAACGCTGGCTTAAGTGGTGGCACTTGATCTCTACCATCATTGTCTTTTGGGGGGTGTTTAAAGTGATGAAACTGATTGATGTGACTTTTGCAGTGGCACCACCTGGAATGAAAGGATTATTCTGTCAACAGAAGAAGGTATCACACCACACCAAATTATTTTATCTTGCCCAAGATTCCATAAAGCGGTAATGTTACTCTGCAGCCAGCAGCAATGTTTTATTGGGCCAGATTCCCATTTACATTAAGGTCCCTTTACATTATCCTATCAGTGTAAAAGGGCCTTAAAGTAGAAACAAATTGCATTTACACTCACTTTAAGTCTGTTTTACATTGCTTGAGCAGCATACATGGGCCACAAATGTAAATGAGGTTCAGGCCCATTATTTATATAGCAGCAACGGTGTGGTGCATGCTTTCATGGATGAGAGTGGAGGTCCAGACCTCAGAGAACATGCAACCTAAACAGATAGCACACAGATGAAGTGCAGAGATGGGATCCAAAAGCACGAGCTGACAATGCCGTACAACTTGTCAGTGATGCAATCAATCATTCTTATGCTGTTTTATTTTTTTTTCCAAAAATTATTTTCTACTGCCTGCTTTGTCAACACTTTATAAAGGGGAGGACTAAGGTTTTCCAGCCTTGTGGACGAAACAATATGAAAGAGACACCTGGAGGAAGAGTGAGCAGATGCATTCAGTCAGGTATCAGAGGGTAGCCGTGTTAATCTGGATCTGTAAAAGCAGCAAAGAATCCTGTGGCACCTTATAGACTAACAGACGTTTTGGAGCATGAGCTTTCATGGGTGAATACCCACTTCTTCAGATGCATGTAGTGGAAATTTCCAGGGGCAGGTATATATATGCAGGTAGTTGAACTACCTCATTATCTCTAGCTTGTCTGCATATATATACCTGCCCCTGGAAATTTCCACTACATGCATCTGATGAAGTGGGTATTCACCCACGAAAGATCATGCTCCAAAACGTCTGTTAGTCTATAAGGTGCTACAGGATTCTTTGCTGCTAGATGCATTCAGGAATAAGGAGATCAGTTTGCTTAAACTATGCTGTCTCTAGAAAAAGAACCGGAGATCCAAAAGGAAAGAAAGGTGACTGAATCAGGTTACCTTCTTATGGTGTATTGTTAGTTCAGTTAGACATATCATAGGAGCTGGATACCTACAGACCTGGGAGTACTAGCCAACCTATTAGTAGGTTGGGTATTGAAAGTCTTACGCCTTTGTCTACTGAAGGTGTGGCACTGGCATATTTTCCCATGTGATTCACAGCAATACTATATCTGGAAGTCCAGTGATACTGAAGTATTGGCAAAAGCTGATTCAGGGGTGATCTGAGGTCATCTTCCGAAGTTCCACCTCTAGAAAAGTGACACTTCTGAGCAAATGACACCAAACTGCAGCAGTTTGGTTTGTAGTTTTGTTGCATCCACAAGAGATGCGTTCAGTACTCACCATCTCCAGTTTCAGTGAGAGAAGGGGGGTAAGCTGCCAGACTTCCCCACTCTCAGGGAGAAATGGGAGTTTCTCTCTCCTCTTCCCCCTCAACAAAGATAAAACATTGTTTAATGTATACTAAAATGAGGGTGCAAAAAAGAGTGGCTTCACTACTTCTGAATCTGACCTGAAACCCTTATTTTGTAGCAAATGGAGTCTGCCACAACATGGAAGTGAATTCCTTAGATTTGGGAGTGGGATGAGATCAACCATGCTGAGATGAAGCAGTCAGGTTCTTCAATTCATCTCCGCTAATTGTGCTACAAGTCAGCATTTGATCTGGCTTTGGAACGGTAGGTTGCTTTTCCAGCAAAGGCAAAGCAGCTGGGAAAAGAGTTAAAGCATTCATAGGGCCTGTAATGGTGGGGTGGGAGAAACCTTCAAAACCACAAATACAGGTGAGGTCTTCAAGATGTATCCACCTGAGCATCAAGGTTGAATGGGTAAACCGGAGAACACTTGCCAAAGAAAAATTATACAATAAAAACAAGAAGCAATTAAGTCCTTCTTTTACCTTTTCTTCAGTTATTGCATTGCAGCTGTGGGCCTTCAGAAGCAGTTCCCCCTTCTCCTCCTGTCTTGGACATGATGAAAAAGAGTTACTTCTGGAAGGCTGCAGTTTCTTATGAACTGGCTCCACTGGCTCAAGTTCTACGTCACTCCAAGCCTAAACACCAGGTGAGAATTATTTCCAGTGGTTATATTCTTTCTAACTTTTTAAATTTTCTTTTTCATCTGCTGGTAAGCAGGCTGCTTTTGCATGTAGACAAAATGAGAGTGTTCTAAAATGGGCCATATACCCAGCCCTGATGAATCCCCCGTTAGACAAGAATTATTCCGCATACTCTTGATTTTCTCTCTTACTGCTCTCCTCACATTTATCTCTTTGGAAGCACAAAGCTTGTAAAACACAGTGCATCCATTTTTACCCAGACTTTTTACTCACCTTTGATCTCTGTAGTATAGTGATGCTTGTGGCACCTAAGAATTAGATGTCCAGTTGCAGAGAGAGAGAGAGAGAACAGTCTGGAATGTGGGCAGTTACTTCACTTATTTTTCTTGTGCCTCACTAGGGATGGAGCTCAATCCTGATTTGCTACAATTCAGATATTCCATTTCTGGACCTATCTTGTGCAAAGACTGTGAATCACGACAAATTATATCTTGATTTTGTGATTCGGACAAAAGGTGGAGATCAAACTGTTTTCCACATGCACTTAAGTGAAGATTTGACATGAGGTCCATGAAGGTGTGAAACTAATGCATGAACATCACTGGATTACTCAGTTCCCTCAGCTACGAATAGTCTTTTCATTTTTCCTTCCTTGTATAATTAAAACTAGAGATGCCATTTTATTTACATTAGAAACGGGCACACACTCCAACAAGAGAATTTGTTTGGTGGAAACAGCTACAATTCCTGTTTGGTGCTGCCAACTTGTGCATTAGCAAGTGTGTTACAAAACTTCACCATGAACTGCTACCATGCAATATGAAAAAGCCACTGGGGTAAGCTTTTATTTCAAAGGGCATCTACACAGCTGCACTGAACTGGCATTTTAAATCCATGTTTCCTGTCAGTCACTGAAAGAGTAATTGCCTCTGGCAATGTCAAATCAACAGAGCACTGCATTACAACAGCAGCAGCGGTTTTGTTTGAGACCTATACGCAAAGGTTAGGCCAAGGCTGACACCTTTAGAGAACATTATCCCAGGCCTAGAAAGGAGAATACTTTCAAAACAAAACAAAGCAAAACAAAATGACTCAACTGAGTTTACAGAAAATTAATGGTGACAAACAGAACAAAAGAAATGGCTCACTCAGGTCAGGACATGTAAGGTGCGATAGAATGACTACAGTGAACTTCATTTAGCATCCACTGATCTATTCATCCATAAAAAAAATTTGTTGAGAGGGAAATAAAGGAGAAAATGAGAGTCAAGGGAAATGGAAAGGTGAAAGGAACAGGAGGATACGTAGGAGAGGGGAAAATAAATGAGTTAGAAGACTTCCTTTTTCTATTAAACTCTTATTTTATCATCTCCAGAAACAACATATTTCCAGTGCCACCCTTGCATAAGCACTATGTACAACTAGTGAGTTAGGCCTTGATCTAGCAAAGCACTTAAGTATGTGCTTAACTCTAAGCATGTGAGTAGTTCCAGTAACTTTGCTGGATATGTATCTTACAGCAGAAAATGTGCCTGCTTTTCCTGTCAGAATGCTTCATATATTTTATACAATAGCCTAGGTTTCTGAGAATAATCTTAATGCTTCCATAGAACCTCCAGGGCAATTACATTACCGTCCATCCTCATGAGCAATACCTTAATGTATCAACCCCATAGTAAGAAACTTCGTGGCCTGTGAGTGTAAATTAGCTCAATGGGCAAAAGTTTCCACATTTTCTTTACATTATAACAGAATTACTTATACTTTTTTTTAAACAGCTTTTGTTGCTATGGCATCTATAGCACTGCACAATAAATACAAAAATGAGTGATTCATAGAGATGGTTCAATAAACAATTGCTGCGATGTTTCTACCATGTTAAGATCCTTCATCCTAACATAGTGACAATCAGTTAAATGCCTGGTTGAACAGGGAAGTCTTAAAATTTGCCCTGAAGGTTGAAAAACTCTGGATCACATAGACTTACAGAATTTAAGATCAGGGCCATATGAAGGAGCAAGTTCCCAAGAGACTGGTGTTCTGCAGACAATACTACTCCTGGAAAATTCTGTTCCATTCAGCAATCTTAAAAGCATTGGAAGTAATTGTAATTGTTGCAATGAGGCATTCAGGGAGAGGCATTCTCTCAGCTAGCCCTGACCCACACCAGCTAGTGCAGGGGTAGGCAACCTATGCACGTGTACCAAAGGTGGCATGCGAGCTGATTTTCAGCAGCACTCAGACTGCCTGGGTCCTGGCCACCAGTCCAGGGGGCTCTGCATTTTTATTTAATTTTAAATTAAGCTTCTTAAGCATTTTGAAAACCTTATTTACTTTACATACAACAATAGTTCAGTTATATATTATAGACTTATAGAAAGAGACCTTCTAAAAATGTTAAAATGTATTACTGGCACGTGAAACCTTAAATTAGAGTGAAAGGTTGCTGACTCCTGAGCTAGTGCTTTTACATGATAAAATGTTTGTATGCCTGCTAAAAGTTTTCATTTCCTTAGCTCTGAAGCAGGAAGATTTTTTGACCACACACAAGAATCACAAAGGATACAGATATTCTCAGTTCAATGTATATAGATTTAGGTGTGTAGTTTCCTGCAGCTATGTCTGCGCTAGCGTTTTTCAGACAGCTGGTGCAACTCCATTGGAATCAGCTATATATGACAGACTGCTAATGTAAGGAGGGGACAGGTTTTTACTATTTTATTGTCCTGATTTTTCAGAAGACTGAAATGTTCCCAGCGCACACTCCTAAGTTAGTTTGGCTCAGAGCAGATCTAAATGACAGAGTGATAAAATGACTATACCCTGTTTACAAAAGCAGGCACCCCATGACCTGCTACCTGTAATGGTGGGAGGTTCCACCCAAAATACTAGCGTAGGCAAAGCTTTGGTGTCAAAGACAAACTGGTGTAGAATACTATCAAATACAACTCTTAGCCTGCAAAATAACAACAGGAGAAACACTGCAGGTCGGTGATGCTATGTAACTTAACTTTTAAAATATAATAACTTAGCATCTGTTGCAGGAAGTGGCGGCCAGTATGTCCCTCGGCTCACGCTGCTTCCAGTTGCTCCCATTGGCCTGGAGCAGCGAACTACGGCCACTGGGAGCCACGATCGGCCGAACTTGTGGACGCGGCAGGTAAATAAACCATCTCGGTCTGCCAGGGGCTTTCCCTACACAAGCAGCGTCCCAAGTTTGGGAAACACTGCTCTATGCAGATCACTGATGTGCTGAGTAATGCCCTAATAGTCACAGTGTCAATGCACAAAAGGCTGACTTTTCAGAAGTTGGGGGGAATGGTAAGAAGTCAGTCTGGGGAATAGCAGCAAAGAGTCCTGTGGCACCTTATAGACTAACAGATGTATTGGAGCATGAGCTTTCGTGGGTAAATGCCCACTTCGTCGGATGCATGTAGTGGAAATTTCCAGAAGCAGGTATATATATGCAAGCAAGAATCAGGCTGGAGATAACAAGGTTTGTAGTTGGCTAGCCATTCACAGTCTTTGTTTAATAGCAGAGGGGCATTGCTGGCATATGATGGCCCACAGACAACCCACCAACCTGAAGCATATTGTCACCATTAACTGCACACCGCACCACAGTACCTCTAACTCAGGAACCAATCCATGCAACAAACCTTGATGCCAACTCTGCCCACATATCTACACCATCACAGGACCTAACCAGGTCAGCCACACCATCGCCAATGTAATATATGCCATCATATGCCAGCTATGGCCCCCTACATTGGCCAAACTGGACAGTCCCTGCGTAAAAGGATAAATGGACACAAATCAGATATTAGGAATGGCAATATACAAAAACCTGTAGGAGAACACTTCAATCTTCCTGGACACACAATAGCAGATTTAAAGATAGCCATTCTGCAGCAAAAAAATTCAGGACCAGACTTCAAAGAGAAACTGCTGAGCTTCAGTTCATCTGCAAATTTGACACCATCAGCTCAGGATTAAACGAAGACTGTGAATGGCTAGCCAACTACAAAAGCAGTTTCTCCTCCTTTGGTGTTCACACCTCCACTGCTAGAAGAGGGCCTCATCCTCCCTGATTGAACTAACCTTATCTCCAGCCTGATTCTTTCTTGCATATATATACCTGCCTCTGGAAATTTCCACTACAAGCACCCAACAAAGTGGGTATTCACCCACAAAAGCTCATACTCCAATATGTCTGTTAGTCTATAAGGTGCCACAGGACTCCTTGCTGCTTTTACAGATCCAGACTAACATGGCTACCCCTCTGAGTCTGGGGGATGAGAGTCCCCAAGGGAACTTTTTATTTTTAGTACTATTCTGTCTGGTCCTATGGATATGAAGCCTAAAAGGCCTGGGCTCTGTTGAATTTTACCTGACAGATAAAGCGTTAAAAGGCTGAGAGCATTAATTTTCATAATTTAACTAAAAAAATACATTTTTGTAATTAATGTGAATTTAATATGTGTGATTTTTCCACATAAAATCCTTCTGCACTGTCACAGCTATACCCCAGGCAGAGCACCAGCTGCTACGACGCCCAAGATTCCACTTCTACGAAACAACCATATTGGAATGCATGGTAAAAGTTGGATAAATAAATCAAACAATAATATTCCTGAACCACAGACAGTGATTACTCTCATACAGAAACTTTATCCTTCCAAGGCTTTCAGAAACAGATGCCAAAGTATGACTTTGGATACGTTTATAGAGAATTAACTGGGGACCTGACTTGTTTCAGACAGGCAAGTTTTATACCCAATTTCCTCCATGGAAATAAGACAGACTTACTGCTTCTCCAGTGGAAACTGATGAAACACAACTACTCTTGTTCCTGGAGGCAAAAGAGCGATGGCTGGAGACAGAGGCCCTGAATGATGATTCATTTATAGAACCTGATGAGAGATCGCTCTTTGATATCCGTATGAAAAATCGCAAGCAGGGAACAGCACTGCAAATGGTTTTCCTGAAGGGGAACAGAAGAGTAAAAGTTACAAGCTGCATAACTCCACAAATACTAGCAGCACTATTTGGAAAATGATCTTACAGAAATTCTCTCTCTTTCAGTAATCTCAGTATAGCTTTTGTTTTGTTGTATAAAGATTAAAGATTACTTGGAAGTAGCTTGTTAGGGCTCACGTGAACTGTTAACAAGACAAAAGGAAAGACATCACATGGATTCAGTGGCTTTAAACCAAAAGGATTTAAAGGATGCATGGATGAGTAGTGAGAATTGAAAATACAATCAATTTTTAGTAAGATGTTCAACTTAAAAATGATTAGTTGTTCATTTAATTGCAAATAAAGGATTAATATGCAAACATACAAAGCTATTTAACCATAAGGGGTCAGATTCTGTCCTGTGATGACATGTGTTCTGTGCACAGGAGAAGGGGAGCAGCACTGAGGAGCCAGTTATTTATTTGTATCATGGTAGTATCTAGAAGCCTCAGTCACAGACCAGGACCTTAATGTGCTAGGCAACGTACAAACATAGAACAAAAAGATGCTTACAATCGACAAGCATTTACAATCTGCACAATGTTTAGTAGCAATCTAAGGGCCTGTCTACACAGCATAGCAATGCACACTAGACAGAGTCGAATTATGGATGTTTGGGGCCCTGGGCCAAGTGCCTCCCCTTCCCTGGTGCTCATGCAGGGGAAATAGGGTTGGGGTACAAGGGTTTCCCCCGTCCTCCCAGCACTCCTGTTGGGGAGTGGAACTGGCAGGAGTGCCAGGTGGATGGGTGGAGTGGGGCAAGCCCCCGTGCCCCGAATGGAGTGCCAGGCAGGCGGGAAGAGTGGGGAAAGCCCACATGCCCCAACAGGAGCATCTGGTGGACGGGCAGGCAGAGGAGTCAGGGCGTGGGGGAGCCCATTTTTCTGGAGACCCCCTAATTGGCCAGGGTGCCTGGGCATGGGCCCCATGGGCCCAGGGGCTAATCTGCCACGGACACTAGAAGGGCATGAATCTAAAGTGCACCGATGTGTTGTGCACAAACAAGCCTGTACAGACCTGCTGGCATGAACTAAAAGTTCCCCAGCATGCTAGCATAGCATGGGGCCAGTTAGGGTACATATACACTGCAAAAAAAAAGTCTGTAGCCCTGAGTGTCAGGGACCATGTCCATTTACCTGGGCTTGCAGGACTAAAACTTGCAGTATGACATTTGAGATCAGACTGGTGCCTGGGTTCTGAAACCCACTGTCCTCATGGAGATATTTAAGAGTAGGTTAGATAAATATCTATTAGAGATGGTCTAGACAGTATTTGGTCCTGCCATGAGGGCAGGGGACTGGACTCGATAACCTCTCGAGGTCCCTTCCAGTCCTAGAGTCTATGAGTCTATGAGGTTTCAGAGCCCCGGATGTAGCCCGAACCTGAACATCTACGCTGCAATTTTGTAGCCCATCAGCATGAGCCCCATGAAAAGACGGTTACTCACCTTTGTAACTGTTGTTCTTTGAGATATGTTGCTCATATCCATTCCAGTTAGGTGTGCGCGCCGCGCGTGCACGTTCGTCGGAAACTTTTTACCCTAGCAACTCCAGTGGGCTGGCAGGTCGCCCCCTAGAGTGGTGCCGCCATGGCGCCTGATATATACCCCTGCCGGCCCACCCGCTCCTCAGTTCCTTCTTGCCGGCTACTCCGACAGTGGGGAAGGAGGGCGGGTGTGGAATGGATATGAGCAACACATCTCAAAGAACAACAGTTACAAAGGTGAGTAACCGTCTTTTCTTCTTCGAGTGATTGCTCATATCCATTCCAGTTAGGTGAATCCCAAGCCATACTAGGCGGTGGGGACGGAGTGAGAAGTCGCGGCATGGAGCACTGCAGATCCGAAGGCCGCGTCCTCTCTGGACTGCTGGACCAGGGCGTAGTGGGAAGCAAAGGTGTGGACCGATGACCAGGTCGCCGCCCAACAGATCTCCTGGATGGGCACACGGGCGAGGAAAGCCAATGACGACGCCTGCGCCCTGGTAGAGTGCGCAGTCACACGGCCCGTAGGAACGTGAGCTAAGTCATAGCAGGTCCTGATACAGGACGTTACCCACGAGGATAACATCTGCGAGGAAATGGGAAGCCCCTTAACGCGGTCCGCTACTGCCAAGAAAAGCTGGGGGGATTTGCGGAACGGTTTGGTCCTCTCCACATAAAACGCGAGAGCCTGACGGACATCAAGCGAGTGGAGTTGTTGCTCCCTGCGTGAGGAATGAGGCTTCGGGAAAAAAACTGGGAGGAAGATCTCCTGGTTGACGTGAAAGGCTGAGACCACCTTGGGGAGAAAGGCAGGGTGCGGTCTCAGCTGCACCTTATCTTTATGGAAGACCGTATACGGGGGATCTACCGTGAGCGCCTGGAGTTCCGACACCCGTCTAGCTGAGGTAATGGCTACTAGAAAGGCAGTCTTCCAAGAAAGATAGAGCAGGGAGCAAGTAGCTAACGGCTCAAAGGGGGGCTCCATGAGCAGAGTCAGAACCAGGTTAAGATCCCAGGTAGGGGCAGGGGGTCGGACGTTGGGGTATAGACGTTCCAGCCCCTTAAGGAATCTAGTCACCGTCGGGTGAGAGAAAACGGAGCGGCCATCCCCACCCAGGTGAAAGGTGGAGATAGCCGCCAGGTGAACCCGAAGGGACGATATCGCCAGGCCCTGTTGCTTGAGGGACCAAATATAGTCCAAAATATTGGCGACCGAAACTTCCATAGGGAGGAAACCCTTCTCTGTGCACCAACAGGAGAAACGCTTCCACTTGGCCGAGTACGTCGCTCTGGTGGAAGGCTTCCTGTTGCCCAAAAGTACCTCATGTACTGGGGTAGAGCAGCGTAACTCGGATCTGGTCAGCCACGCAGGAGCCACGCTGCTAGCTGCAGCGACTGGAGGTCTGGGTGACAGAGAGTACCGTGGTCCTGGGTGATCAGGTCCGGGTGAGGGGGCAGGGGGACTGGGTTGGCTATAGCCAGGTCCAGCAACATGGGGTACCAATGTTGCCTGGGCCACGCTGGGGCTACCATAATCACACGGGCCCTGTCCCTGCGCACCTTCAGAAGGACCTTGTGGACCAGTGGGAATGGAGGGAACGCATAGAACAAGTGGGTCATCCACGGAATAAGGAAGGCGTCCGCTATAGACCCAGGTTCCCGGCCCTGAAAGGAGCAGAACGCCTGGCATTTCCTGTTCCCCCTGGACGCGAAGAGGTCCACACGGGGACAACCCCAACTCTGGAAGATCGAGAGGGCGACGTCCAGGCGGAGGGACCACTCGTGCGAGAGGAAGGATCTGCTCAGGCGGTCCGCCAGCGTGTTCCGTACTCCGGGGAGGAAGGAAGCCGTGAGGTGAATGGAGTGGGCTATACAAAAGTCCCAGAGTCGCATCGCCTCGTGACATAAGGGAGAGGATCTGGTGCCGCCCTGCTTGTTGATATAGTACATGGTCGTCGTGTTGTCGGTGAATACCGCGACACAACGACCTCGAAGCTGGTGACAGAAAGTTTGACAAGCAAGGCGGACCGCTCTCAACTCCCGCATGTTGATGTGTAGACCCACCTCCTGCGGGGACCACAGGCCCTGTGTCCTCAGGGTTCCCAGGTGGGCCCCCCAGCCGAGATCTGAGGCATCCGTTGTTAGGGACACCGAGGGCTGGGGTGGGTGAAATGGGAGCCCCGCACACACGATGGACTGGTCTAGCCACCAGCCGAGGGAATCCAACACCCCCTGGGGGATTGTGACAAGTGTGTCTAGCGACTGTCTAGCCGGCTGGTATTGTGCGATGAGCCAAGATTGGAGGGGCCTCATGCGGAGCCGTGCATACCCTGTCACAAACGTGCAGGCCGCCATGTGGCCTAACAGGGTTAGGCATGTCCTTATAGAGGTCAGGGGTGCCGCCAGCAAGTGCTGAACGATGGTCGACAGCGACTGGAACCTGGGCAACGGTAGAAGGGCCCTGGCCAAGGTGGAGTCCAGGATGGCCCCAATGAACTCTACCCTCTGCGAGGGGAGCAGAGTGGACTTGTCCACGTTGATCATGAGGCCCAAGGTAGTAAACAGGCCAGTGATCCTGCGGACGTGGCTGCGGACCTGCAGCTCTGACGTGCCCCGAATTAGCCAATCGTCGAGGTAAGAGAACACGTGAATGCGACTGCATCGAAGATGTGCGACAACGACAACCATGCATTTGGTGAATACCTTCGGGGCCATAGAGAGGCCAAACGGGAGGACTGCGAATTGGTAGTGATGGCGGTCGACCACGAACCGAAGGAAACGTCTGTGGTGTGGCCATATGGCGATATGAAAATAAGCGTCCTGCATGTCGAGGGTGGCATACCAGGATCCAGAGATGGGATAATGGTCCCCAGGGATACCATGCGGAACTTCAACTTCACCAGATATTTGTTGAGTTCCTGCAGGTCGAGGATGGGTCTGAGGCCTCCCTTGGCCTTGGGGATCAGAAAGTAGCGGGAATAAAACCCCTTGCCCTTCTCGTTCTCCGGAACCGCCTCTATGGCTCCTTTGTCAAGGAGCGTCTGCACCTCCTGGCGGAGGAATTGCTCGTGAGAGGGGTCCCTGAAGAGGGACGAGGGTGGGGGGCAGGAGGGAGGAAAAGACATAAACTGCAGACGGTATCCCGTCTGCACCGTGTGTAAGACCCAGCGGTCGGATGTTATTTGGGTCCACGCCTGGAGGAAAAACGAAAAGCGGTTGGAAAACTGGGGGGAAGGATCCGTGGGGGAAACTGGTACTACGCCCTCAGGTGCACCTTCAAAACGAAGGTTTGGGTCCAGGTGGGGCTTTAGACGAGCTTTGGTTCTGCCCCCCTTGATTCCCCGACTGTCTGCGCCTGCCATTTCTGCCACGGCGCCTATTGAGGTCCTGCCGCTGGTGGAACTAGGGGTACGGCCGGCGCTGCTGCTGTTGTTGCGTCCGGAAGGGTCTGCGTTGTGTCCCGGGAGTGTGCATCCCAAGGGAGCGCATAATGACCCGATTGTCCTTCAGACTTTTTAGTCTGGGGTCTGACTTCTCCGAGAACAGGCCCTGGCCTTCGAACGGGAGGTCCTGGATGGTGTACTGGAGCTCCAGTGGAAGGCCAGAAACCTGAAGCCAGGAGATGCGGCGCATTGTCACCCCCAAGGTGAGGGTGCGAGCAGCCGAGTCCGCAGCGTCCAAGGAGGCCTGCAACGAGGTTCTTGCAACCTTCTTGCCCTTGTCAAGAATTGCCGCAAATTCTTGACGCACCTCCTGTGGCAACAGCTCTTTAAACTTATCCGCTGCCACCCAAGAGTTAAAGGCATAGCGGCTAAGAAGGGCTTGCTGGTTGGAAACCCTGAGCTGAAGGGCCCCCACTGAATAGACCTTGCGGCCGAGGAGGTCCATACACCTGGCCTCCTTGGATTTGGGAGCTGGGGCTTCTTGTCCATGACGCTCCCTCTCATCCACCGACTGCACCACGAGGGAGCACGGTGTCGGGTGAACATGGAGGTACTCAGAGCCCTTGGAGGGGGCCATGTACTTCCGCTCGACGCCCCGTGCAGTAGGGGGGATGGAGGCCGGCGATTGCCAGATCTTATTGGCGTTGGCCTGGATCATTCGAATAAAGGGCAAGGCGACCCTGGTGGGAGCATCAGAGGAGAGGATGCTGACGACGGGATCCTCGATCTCAGAGACCTCCTCAGCTTGCAGGCTCAAGTTCTGCGCTACGCGCCTGAGGAGGTCCTGATGTGCCCTGAGATCTAGTGGAGGAGGGCTAGTGGAAGAGGTGCCTGCCACAGCCTCATCGGGAGAAGACGATGAGGAGACCCCTGGCAAGAGAGTGTCCAGCGGGGGGTCTGTCTCAGCCCTCGCCTCTGACTCCGGAGGGAGCTCAGGGTCTTGCTGTTTTGACCCGTCCTCCCCGTCCGGGGAGGGGGGGGGGGCGAGACAGCGACGCCTCCGGAGCCCTGTGCTCCATCGTCGCAGGCCTAGGAGGGGGCTGTTGGGGGCCCTGGGCTTGATGATACGCCCAGGGTGTCCAGAACCCCCACTGCTGCGGTCCCTGGTCCTGTTGCGGAGGGTCTTGAAAAAGGGCCGCGTGCCTGTCTGTGCCCAGCGCATAAACACTGTCCGCCTGCGACGACACAGACGGCTGTCTGGAAGGCCATGGAGGGGCCGACCGCGGCTGGTACGAATCTCCTTGTCCCTGCGCCGAAGATGTTCTCGGTGCTGGGGACCGGTACCGGGAGTCATACCGGTGCCGGGATCGGGACCGAGGTCTGTCTTGGACTCGGTGCCGGGATCGGGACCGGTACCGGCTGCTGACTCGGTGCCGGGATCGGGACCGGGACCTGCCACCGACGCGGTGCCGGGAGGTCGACCAGGACCGGGACCTGCCACCAGCTCGGTGCCGGGAGGTCGACCGGGGAGCTGATCGACGGCGGAAACGGCTCCTAGAGTCCCGGTGCCGGTATCGGTGACTGGAACCAGACCGGGACTGCCTGGAGGACGACTGGTGCCGCGAATGCGACCGGTACCGCCGAGGGGAGCGGTGCCGGGACTGCGAGCGGCGCTGGGATCTGGAGCGACCACGGTGACAGGACCTTGACAGCGAGCGTGAGTCCCGAGACGGCGCTCTCATCATCGGTTTGCCTCTGGACACAACCCGCACCGGAGGTACCGGGGGTGGAGGCTGAGTTGGCTCAGTCAGGGCAATTAGGTCCCATGCCAAGGTGAAGGTCTCCGGCGTCGATGGGACCAATAGCTCAACCCCAGATCTTATGGGCGAGCTAGGCGGGACCGGACTCGACGGGATCTCTGTCGGTAGTGCCACGGCAGAGGCAGGTGCCGGGCACTCCACTCGAGTCTGCCTGGATGGAGTTGCAGACTTCGAGGGCCTTGCTTCGGGACCCGGTGCCGGGGAAGGTCGGTGCCGGGGAGTCTTTCCGCTGCCGGTGCGGTCCGGTGCCGGTGTAGAGGTGACGGTCTGTGAAGCTGCCGGGTCGAGTGCCGCTTCCATAAGGAGAGTCCTCAGTCTCTGGTCTCTCTCCTTCTTTGTCCTAGGCTTAAAAGCCTTACAAATGCGGCACTTGTCCGAGATGTCCGATTCCCCCAGGCACTTTAGGCACGCATTGTGGAGATTGCTGGTCGGCATCGGCTTCTTACAGGCCGCGCATTGCCTGAAGCCCGGCGAACCAGGCATGGGCCCGGTGCCGGGAAGGGCTACGGCCCAAACCGGCTAACAAATATTTACAACTATTATTTACAACTATTTACTATATTACTACTTAACTAACTACACTTAACTACTAACTACAACTATAAACAGTACAACGAAGGAGAGCTAGGGACGTGGAAGACAGCAAAGCCGTGCTCCACAGTTCCAACGACCGACACGGCGGTAAGAAGAAACTGAGGAGCGGGTGGGCCGGCAGGGGTATATATCAGGCGCCATGGCGGCGTCACTCTAGGGGGCGACCTGCCGGCCCACTGGAGTTGCTAGAGTAAAAAGTTTCCGACGAACGTGCACGCACGGCGCGCACACCTAACTGGAATGGATATGAGCAATCACTCGAAGAAGAACCTGAGTTAGCTGCAGAGGTGTAGCAAGCGTACCCTCTGACCTGAGGGGGCCCCGCAAGGAAGGGAGCCCCTAAAAGTGGCAAAAAAAAATGTAAGGTATAACTAGGTAAGTGACATTTATTGACGCTATTGCACAATGCATGTCGGTTTTACTGACAAAACCGTGAAGTCATTATGATACATCATAATGCTATTGGCTACATCAGTTGTCTGTCGGTCAGTTTCGAATTTTAGTTGGACCCATTCAAAGAATGTGTATTTGCATTCATAATGGCGGTCAGCGGATAAATGTTATTAATTTAGTTTAGTTTTTTATCGTTTCCAACACAGAAGCGTGCTTTGTGATGTCTAAGAGAATGTATAAGAGCGGAGCTAGTAAACGAAAGGCAGCAAAAGAAGCCGAGAAGGAACTTGAGAAAATTCCAAAGTCGTCAACGTATTTTGCGCTGCAATCCAACGTACAGGTACAGGCACATGAAACGGACAGCGCTAGCAGCGACGAATCGTATCCAGAATTATCCAGAAGTGCTTCAAGTGAGGTCGAAGGTGAAGCCAGTTGTTCTACCAAACAAACTGTGACAGATATTCCAGCTGCTGCCGGGAAAGAAGTATCTGAATCTGAACCACTGACTGATGATCCAGGAGATTGGCCATCTATAATATCGGAAAGGCAAGTGTGTGACATTGTTGCACGTGGCCCACCGCAGCAGAATGAAAGTTATGAATTTCCATTTAACGAGGAAAGACGGAGGTTCACAAGTACTCATTTCTATCGAACCATGGCAAATGGCGAGAAAATAAGACGTTCATGGTTAAGGTACTCAGTTCCGAGAGATGCCATTTTTTGTTTTTGTTGTAAATTATTTGGCACTGGCGACATACCGCTACGTCGTGGAACATCTGCTTGGAAAGCACTGTCAAAAAGACTTCAGCAGCATGAAACAGGCAAAGGTCATCAAGACTGTATGGTGAAATGGTTTGACCTTCGGTCAGGCATAGTAAACCGTACATCGATTGACCAACTCGAACTGCAGGCTTTTCTGAAAGAAAGAGATTTCTGGAGAAATGTTGTCAAACGCATGGTTGATGTCGTTATTTTCTTGTCCGAAAGAAACTTGGCATTTCGAGGAAGTAATGAAAAGCTCGGCGATCCTTCGAATGGCAACTTTATGGGACTGTTTGAATTGCTTGCAAAGTATGATACTGTCCTCAGCGAACTTTTACAGAGGATTAAGAAGGCAGAGACACATGTTCAGTACCTCAGTCCACAGATCCAAAATGAGCTGATTCAACTTGTTGCCAGTAACATTCAAGAGGCCAACATAGCGCAGCTTAAAAAAGCAAAATATTATTCAGTTATTTTGGACTGTACTCCCGACGTGTCACATGAAGAACAGATGTCTGTGGTGTTACGCTTTGTTGAATGCAACGGTGAAGACGGTGTCAATATTCGTGAAGCATTTGTTGGTTTCCTTAATGTTCATGATACAACTGGCAAGGGCTTATTGGAAGCATTTCTTGAAAAGGCAAACCACTTAGGAATAGACATTGCTGACATGAGAGGCCAAGCATATGTTAACGGCGCAAATATGAGAGGAAAGAATAAAGGAGTTCAAGCCCGCATGCTAGAAATAAATGACTGTGCCTTGTATGTACCATGTGGAGCTCACACTTTGAATCTTGTGATCTCAGACGCGGCAAAGTCATCGAAATATGCCGTTGACTTTTTCGGTCTGATTAACAGAATATACGTTATCTTTTCTTTTTCACCTTCACGTTAGGATATACTTCAAGAACATATGCCAATATCTGTTAAAGGGTTATTGGACACTCGTTGGGAGTCGAGAATTGATGCTGTGAAGCCATTGCGTTATCACCTTGAAAAATTGTGCAACGCTTTGTCATCTTTGCGAGAATATGCGCTCGAAAATAAAGATGGCAATACAGCAACAGAAGCTGGTGTGCTTTTAGACCATGTTACTATGTGGCCTTTTGTTCTGACTGTGTACACGTGGTACGATATACTATTTCAAGTCAATAAAACCAGCAAATTAATTCAGTCACCAGATGTATCAATTGACATACTGCAGGCAGAAGTCGGTGCTACAATGAAGTTTTTGGAAGACTATCGAAATACAGGATATAACTCTGTCGTCACAAATGCACGTGAAATAGCAGAGCATATGGGTATTGAGCAGGTGTTTCCAGAAACCAGGGTGCGACGTAAGAAGAGAGTGTTTGATTACGAATGTGCTGATGATTCGAGTCATCTTTCTGCCGAAGAAAAATTCAAATCGCAGTTCTTTCTTGTTCTCACTGATCAGGCCATATCTTCTGTTTCGTCGCGATTTGACCAACTCGTGGAGTGGTATAAGTTGTTTGGATTTCTGTACAACGCTATCAGCCTGAAGCAGTGTCACAGAGAAAATGAACTGGAGAATCACAGCAAAAATTTTGAAAGAAAAATGGGAGACATTGATGCCAACGAACTCATAATGGAATTGAATCGTTTTATTTATGTCATCGAGAAAGAGTGAGGACTTGTCACGGCAAACAATTTTTTAACATACATATACAAGAACAGCCTTCAGGAGATATATCCAAATCTTTGCATTTGCATCAGAATTCTTCTGACCACACCAGTTACTGTCGCTGGTGCTGAAAGGAGCTTCAGCAGAATGAAACTGATCAAGAATATCCTGCGCTCAACCATGACAGATGACAGGCTTTCTGCGCTTGCAGTTATCTCAGTCGAAAACAAGATTGCCAGATCTCTGGACTATGATGCATTGATTAACCAATTTGCGGAGAACAAGGCTTGAAAGAAGCGCTTTGCGTAAATACGGAATACATGTACACTGTAGGCCTATGTATACATAATATGAACCCTGTATATTGTATAAAATAAATACCGCATTTTAGTTTCTGCATTGTAAGGGGCCCCGGACATATGTTCGGAGGGGGCCACGTTCTTTGTTGCTACGGCCCTGGTTAGCTGACCCAGGCCAACTGCAGCCCTGCCGCATGTCTTTGTTGCAGTGTAGCCATACTCTTTGTGTGCAACGCACTGGAATACTTCAGAATTCACAACCCTCTCATGCACATTGCTGCACCATGCAGACAGGCCTTAAGTAACAGTTATGGGTCCCTGAGTTTTTGGGCTGATCTGTGCTGGCCCAGCCCCAGCATAAATTAGAGCAGCCTAGGGGGTTCCACTAATCCACGCCAGTTGGCTACACTCCACAAGGGACCATATGCCAATTGAAAACTGGCAGATGAGAATAGGCAGAGCCCTCTGGTCCTTCGCCCAACCACCCCCACTCCCCTGTGATGTGGTGGTCAGTTGGCACAGGAGCCAGGCATGTTGACTTGAAGCCAACTCACGGTTCTTCCTTGCTGAGGGAATTCTCAGCTGCTTAGCGATGACTAGATTCCAGCTCCTTGAGGCTCCCTGTGTTGTGCAAAGCAGATGGTTCAAGGGCAGAGAATCTGGCCCAATGCCTTTGTACTTGGTATAATAAATCTACAACCTCATATTACTCCAGATTAATTCTAGTGCAATCAACACAATACCAGCAAATATTGCTACAGACGGAAACGCACAAAGACAATGAATAAGATAGGACAAGCCACACATACAGTGGACAACCACTACTGCTCTGTGCACTTGTGAATCACATATCACCGAAGGAAGCAAAAACATATATTAAACTCCAGAAGCACATGTTAGAGCTGGATGACTATTACAAAAACAAAAAAAAAATTGCTTCAACATTAATTCAACATTTTAAACAAATTTCTGAACAACTTTGCATGCAGGAATGTGTGAGGAAATAGTGACTTTTCAGCAAATACTCCAATATTCAAGAAAATATTACATTTGTAAAAGTGCACAGAGGCCTCAGAAATCTGATTCTGAAAGATACTCTCACATGAATAAGGAACAAAAATGTATCATATGATCTGGGAATCCAAGACAGACTGCATCATATTCGGTAGTCTTAGGACCCCCCAGCTCTTTGTCTACAGACCCTGCTGGGACAATGGAATGGATGCCTTAATGTCTACAGGAGATTTGGGCCCAAATGAGTGGTAGCTGGCTTAGTCTTAGATTCTGTTCTTGCAAAGAGTCCCGCCTATGCAATTGCAGAGCCCCTCCCTGACTTCAGTAGTGCTGAGTGAAGGCAGGGATCTGCCCCTTTGGAGCTCACTGCAGGATTGAGGCCTTAATCTAGGTGAGACAGAAGTAACGCTCATTGGGTGGAAGAAATAACTGGAAGAATTAGCAATGGTTTTATTGGTAGCTGAGGGAATGCAACCAGTGACTGTGACACAGGTTCATGACTGAGACATTTTCTTAGACCCCAGGCTGCTGCTGAATTGTCTGATAGGACCTGCGGCCAAGACTACCGTTTTCTGCCTGCAGCTAGGAAGAGAAGTGCAACCACTTCTTTGCTACCATAATTCATGCTGCTGTCACACTGGGACTAGATAGTTGTAATGCACTCTCCCATCACTATTCAGTAACTAAAGATGGTGGCAACCTGCTTATTAAACATTGGAGCTACATGAACTGCACTAGCTGCCTGTGAATTTCCAGGAAGAATTTAAGGTCTATTCTAACCTTCAAAAGACCTGAATGGGTTTAGGACCAGATTACCTGGGAGACCACCTCTGCCATTCTTCTCTCTTCGACTGCCATCAGGACACACTGCAAAACCAAGCTTTTTCTTGGGGCATGTGAGGAACAGGTGTATTGAGGAACAGGATTTATAATAATGTTAGTCTTCTGGAGGTGATTAGAATGGGACATTGAAGCTAACATGGATTTTGAAGTGTGCTTTCATAATTTACATTTTAAAATTTAAAATGGATGCAGCTTGTGAAGGGTACTTACTGGATGATGATTTTACAGTAAATTGAAATAAAAGAAAGTAATCAAATTTCATATATTGAGTACTCGCAGAGAACTACCTGAGAATAAGCTATAGACCAAAACTTCTTCATGGAAGTTATTTGGTGAATAATTTTGAACAAATCCATTTGAGAACATTGTGATCTGCTTGACAATGATTCACAAACACAGAAAGGAAAAAAAATTAATTTGTTTTGAATGAACCAATCATTTAAATAAATCCCTTCAAATCACAGTGAAAGTAACAGCAATAATTCTAAAATGAAATGAATGCTAAACTTTTTATCAAGTAATTTTTTTTAGTTTTATGTACAGTTTTTCTCCATATTTAGTGGTTTTCAAAAAATTTGTTATTTCCAGTGATCTTTATCATGGAGAGATGGTTTATTCCAGGCCATTAGAATGAACATGCGAATTTCAAGTCAAGTCATACTATAGCTTATTGTACTGGCATAGAGAAAAATGATGAGGTGTATTAGGAAATGTAGCTGTTCACGTCTCAAGTGAAGCTGGTTGAAAAATGAAAAATGTTTTGCAAACAAAAAAAAATTTTTTCATTGACACTTCAGACAAAAATATCCGACAAAAATTTTAAAATTTGAAAAATTTTAACCAGATGTAATATTGAGATCCTGCTTTAACAGCAAGATAATTCTGGATATAAAATCATCATTTCAAATTGAATGAACTCCTAGTAATCCAATAACGACTAAGTCAGTGTTTGGATAGTGCTTTTTCAGCAGGTATCTAGGAATAAACACCTGATCAGTCCAACTAATGAACTTCCACAGGATTTACTGGACCTTAGCAAGGCTAAAAAGAGCACACATGCCATGATTATTAAAGAAATTCCTGATGTTGCTACGACTGTAACTGGAATCAGCACTATTTTCTCTATTATATGCAGTCATTTTTTTGGCTTACCTATTTACAACATATTTTTACAGTATGTTTCCTTACATTGATTACTTTTTAAATTCATCCCACTACCAACAGCAATTCTCAGCACAAGGAAACGTCCTGCACTGTGTGTGAACTCTTTAGTTCACTATTCCTGAACTCTGTGACTCATGTGTACCATCCAAACCTATCAAAGTCAAAAAGGGAAAAGTTGGTTTCACTCAAGTCAGAAGATCAAAGACAAAATTGTTTTGTTTTGTTCATAGTCAAAAACTGAACAAAATGTCTCATCTTTGTGATATTTAGAGTTGGATGGATGATTTGATTAATCCAGACCATTTCACTGTTTGTGAATTATCCATAAACAGACTTTGATCTTGGAATATTTGCTCATTAGTCAGACTTATTGGGGAATGATATATGCATATATATTTCCATCAATGGACTGCTTGCAAACTATTCATCGTGTCGACTTATTCGCTATTTGTAACTTTCTATGTGGTCTGCATGATTCATTCTCCTAAGTGACATAATATTGCTTCTACTCTCTGACTGGATGATTCTCAGATCCATAAAGTGCTTTCACAAGGATTTCATGAACACTTCTGGTGTCTGTAGTCATGGAAATACAGATGGGAAAGAAGGGATGGGATTTTTCAAAGTGCTCAGTGGTAACCTAACTTTGTTCCTATTTAAATAAATGGAACATTTCCACTAACTTCAAAGAGAATAAAATTAAGCCAATGCTGAGCACATTTGAAAAGTCCCTGCTGCATAATATTTTGGTTCAGGAACTCTGCTCAATATACAAAGACTCTCAGAAGCAGTTCCTACAGCATAGTGCTTATTTAGGGAACAGTAATTTATTTCTTTACAAACATAAAATATAAACATGAAATCGTGGGAAAAAGTAACTTTGGCTCAGAAATTCCAGCCTCATACTATACTTTCCTCTATTTCTGCAAACCACTGGAGGCTGCTGACTTCTGAAAGTAGACAGGGAGATCTGACATTGCCCCTCTAAGCAGTCTGGGCAGATGCCAACTACAAAAAAGATACTGGCAATTTTTGATTCTTCAGTAGCTCTTGATTTTTAAGAGTTATGTTTCTGATAGGGGATAGACTCTCTCTCTTCTCCAGGCTTTCAATAGTTTGGTCCCCATAGGCAGAGAAATGAGCGAAGAAAAGCTAGTCAACTCTAGTGAAAACCAATTAAGATGTAAAGTGGTACAAAAATTTTTACTGTACACTCAAGACATCTGACAGTCTTCTGAAATTAAGCAGGAAATCAAAATGTTGGAGTGCAAAATTGTCTAATTTGGAGTTTAATTTTCAGAAAAATATGTTCTCATTTTTATATGAATCTTTTTTCTCCAATATCTTAATTAATTACATATCAGATATTCAAAGTAATTAACTATCCGGGTTTTCCCAGCATCCAACTGTGGGAAAAAATTAGAGCTCCAAATGAGACAATGTTGCAATTTCCCCCTCTACTGATAATAAAATCTTATAGACAATTTACACTGCCATCTAGTGGTACAATTCTTTATATATTTACCATCACCTCACACATTTACTTTGTTCAAAGGCTTGCTATTATATATACAGTCGCTTTGCAAGAGATACTCCTTGAAAGAATTGTTGGCGAATCATGTGAAATAATGAAAAACAGTTATGGTTAGAAGAAATTCTCCTTCTAAAAAGTCACATATTTTCTGTTGAAAATATGTATTTGGACAGAAAGTTGTGTGAAAAAGAAGTGTTTTCACAGGATTCTTAGAAATCAAACATTTTAGAACTCTTACGGGTGTAAACCACCCCTGAACTCTTTCCTACCAAGTTAGAAAACAAACCAGAAAAGAATGGTGAGCAGAAAAATATACAATGGAATCTTCTGCTTTCCACATCCCAATTTGATAGAAAAAAATATGATTGCAATCCCATTCCAATTTAGGGTTTGTTTTCAGTTTTCATGGTCCTCTTCTTTTAGCCATGGAGATGACTCTTAGCCCACGTCCAGACTAACCCGCGGCATCGGCGGGTTAAAATCGATTGCTTGGGGATCGATATATCGCGTCTAGTCTGGACGCGATGCATCGATCCCCGAGCGCGCTTACATTGATTCCGGAACTCCATCAACCCGGAGTTCCGGAATCGACACGGAGAGCCGCGGACATCGATGCCGCGCCGTCTGGACGGGTGAGTACCTCAATTTTAGAAATTCGACTTCAGCTACATTATTCATGTAGCTGAAGTTGCGTATCTAAAATCGATTTTAATACCCTAGTCTGGACGTGGCCCTAGGTTGATGGATATAGCACAAGCTAAATATCTTTGAAATTGCTACATTTGAGCTAGTGCTTGATCTTGGTTATATCTCTTTGTAATAGGCAAAATCTAAGTGGCCATCAGCCAGCGAGCTTTCCCACTGTTAGCTGGAACAATTATACAATATCCAACATAATTATTGATGACAATCAGCCACATTGGGTGTCCTTGGACCCACGCCATCATTAAGGCCAGTGGTCTATCTGGAATGAAATTTCACAGCAACTCCCAGAAAAGCCTCTGGCTTAAAGGAAGTCCAAGGCTTAAGCTGCTGCTGGGAAATGCAGTGTAAGTATGTGCTAGTTTGACACCATTCAGTCGGACACCTCACTAGACCTGAGGTTTAGTGCTTTTTAATATCTTTTGGGACTGTGCCACTGAAAGACCCCAGCCCTTTGATATATTTTGTCTTGTATAAGATGAGGCAGTGCTTTTGTGGAACAGACTCCTTTCAGACTGCTAAAGGATTTTCAGTATTTTTAAAAAATCACCTATTATGGAACAGCAGTGCTTCAGCCATTTACAAATCAAAGACTAGATTAATGACCTTTACGAAAAGCACGATGTGTGCTTCCCCAGGCTTCTCCTATGGTAGCAGAGGAAGAACAAGTTGGATCTTGTGGGAACATTGTCGAGGCCATGAAGGAGTCACTAATGGAGATTGCAAAAGGGCCTGTGCTGAGAATCGAAGAATGTCTGGTCTTTTGGAAGTCTGCCTAAGATGTATCACATTATCCCTCCACCCACTCTTAAGTACTATCCTAACCCATATGCGCCTCTCCCCAGTTAGTCTCACCCTAATTTTTTGGGTGTCCTCATCCATGTGATTGGGTAGAATCCTTCCCTTTGCCCCGCCCCACCCCCAATATCACCTACATAATGTTCTCATCTATATGGGAATGGATGGTCATTATACCCCCTCAACCTCTGGTTCATTGAGGTGGTGGGTAAAACAGAATTCAAATACTTCAGCACAGAAACCCATAAACCAGTTGTGAAGGAACCAGCAAGGAAATAAACAGGAGAAAAAGAAATAAATCAGGAAACAATTCACAACAATCACACAGCAGATTTGCTGCACTTAGGTATACTGGGATTTCAAAAAGCAAGATGGCATAGTGCAAATAGTCCATCCTCATTCAGAAAATTCATGGGTGCAGGAAGGAGATGCAGGGGTTATGGGTGATGGGAGCACAGTGCAGGGGTTAGGGGCGCAGGAGGGGTTATGGGTAAAGGGGAAAAAGTGCAGGGGTTCAAGGCACAGCAGGGGAATGTAGTGGTTAGAGTGAAGGGAACATAGTGTAGAGGTTAGGAGTGCAAGAGGGGGGCAGGGTTTGGGGCTCAGAAGGGCACCAGGGCCATCTGCACATTACCTTGATATTGGTGCACATAACAAAATTCATTCTGCACATGGATGAAAAATATTAGGGAACACTGTGCAATTGCAATAACTTTTTTATCCTGCAACCCACATTTTACAGCTATTGGGCCATATACACCACTGACAAAAGGGGGCACAGCTCTATTGATTTCAATGGCACTGTGCCCACTTGCTCCTGCAGTGAAGTGCCCTCCACAGAAGGGATTATTGTTAATGTACACCTCTGTATGTGTACTGACAGACAGTTGTACTGTGTTCACTGTACCTGTATCTCGGGTGAATTATTGCATAGATGATAGGGTTGTAGATTGCAGAAGCTTTGGCAATAACAGCTGGCACAGACTTAGAATATGGAGTTAGAGTGTTGCCATGGCTAAAATTAAACAAAAACAAAAACACAAATGTATTTAATGGATGTGTGTTAACTAAATTACCAAAACAAACTACTCTTTCTTGAGTGACTATGTCCTGTGATGGTCTGACAACAAATAGCTTTGAAAAGTTAATTTGTTTCAGTGCATTCCTTGCGGAGACTAAGACCACCATGATTTGGTGCCATACTGGTTACATTTACTTGGAGAAGCTGAATGGCCACCAACCAATGACTTTTCTGTTTCTAAGAACGACAAGCACCCAGAACACACACAATCACTTCTTTCTCTGTTGTTCTGCTAGTCAGAAGCAGGCGAAGAGATTGTTAATGTGGAGAACAAGATAGGCATGGAATGGTAATAAAAACCAGTTCAGAATGGAAATCTCATATTGCCACCCCATAGTATCAATTTCATTCTGCACACCAAAGGGCATCAAGGAGACTGAAATTCCAGTGTCTGAAAAGAAAGGAGCGTGAAAAAGGGGAAGTGGGCTGAGATCAGCTTTAGCTGTTTTTGCCTCAAACTCTTCCAGCTGCTAAGAGGAGTCTAAATTTCCATTAATCATGTAACTCCTACAATATCAGTGAAGTTGAATGTGCATCAACAGGGGAAGAGGTCCCCCTACAGGGGAGAGCTGGGAAAGGGAGGAGGACATGAGCTCTGAATTAAAAAAGATGGGTAAAAAAGCCTCTTGACTCTCTCTCTCTCTACTGGTCACTGTCTTGAGGAGGGGGATTCTTGAGAGATCAGATGTGAGGAGAGTGATCATCTGCTGAGATGCCTAGGATTACTCTGCATAAAATCAGAATACACACACACACAAAGCAGCATGAAGGAAGTGAAAACAAAAATCTGTGCTCAGGAAAAAAAAGCACATGAAGTTTCATGTAAGAACTAGCTAATCTTGTACTCTTTTATTCAAAGGGCTATCCTGAGGAATGATATATCACCTCTAATCTGGTGTCTATTTTAACTCCTTTTAAAAGGAAGATGAACTCCTTATGGGTGACAACACTGATTATAGTTGAATCTCATTTACAATCCATGGAGGAGTCAGATTTCTGTGAAATATCTCAGGGCAGCTTCAGGCTAGATCACTTGCTCCTCATTACTAACTTATCTTGACTAAGGGCCACCAGATTTCTACTTACCCTGCCCATGCAATCATGGTGACACAAGCATATGGAGACCAAGACAAGACAAACACAACGATGACCACAAAAGCAATTTTTGCCAGCTTCCATTCATTCTTCATGGAATGCGAGAGGTAGGATTTATGACCATAGGACCCTAGCTTCTGAACATCCCTGTGAGAAGAACAACAAGGGAAGTCACCCAGTGTAAGAAAACGTTTGGTACAAGACGCACAATGCATTATTAACAATAAATAAAATGGAGCGCACACTTTATCTTTCCCTGCCCAAATATACTCAGTTATTTAATATCTTAAGGATAAAGATCTTACTCTGCTACACCCTGCAAAGGGGAGTAAACATGTAAAATGGCCTCAAAACAGCCAAAAGGAGAAAGCAGGAAGAGAGACACTGCCTCCGTGACATGCTCACTCTTTGTCCTCAAGAACAGCCCAGATGGGGCTGTGCAGTTCTGAGGGATGAGGCTAACACAGCTGGGGAGTAGCATAGTCCTTTTGGACCAGACAGATCTCCAGTAGCGAATGAGCAGAAAATCCCACTCCTTGCCCTCTGCGACAGTGCCAGAGGCACAAGGAGGTTACTCATTTCCTTGAGGAGCCATGCTGGCAGGGTTGGGTGGGAGGCCAGACAACAGAGCTGTCATCAGGGCTGATCTCATCTCTGGGGATTTCATGTATTATGCATGGATTCACTCCTCACAAGGGCAGCGCTCCTTGCTGCCTACACACTTCCACTGACTCCTTCCTGTCTCTTGAGGAGATGATGTCAAATGAACTCCACAGATTCCAACTCACTGAGCCAGGTATATTGGTGTTGTATGCTGGCACGTAATGTTTAAGGGGGCTATTTCACACTCCTGCAGGTTTATCCATCGGACAGTGGTATTTGAGCCAATGAGAGATGACATAATTTTTGCTTAGGGATATTTTTTGGAGATCATGGTTTAGCTGCAGATATTCTGAAGGAATCATTAATACAAGCCTGGAGAAATTCTCACAGCTATTGTGTGGGGATTCTTCAGATATCATCATCACTTTTTTATGGCAGTAAAATCAACTAATATCCTGCAATTTATAGTAAACTGGTCTGACAGGATTTAGCATAAAAACAAACAATTTTAGTGAAGATTTACTTAAAAAGGAAGGCCACTATGCAAATTAGCGCTGTGATGAGCTGTTTCCATAAAATGATAATACACAAATAGATGCACTATGGAAGAAGCCTGCAGAAGACACTGTGTTGGCAAGAAGAATACATATTCAATTCTTGCAGCAGCCATGCTGAATGCTCATATGTAGTGATATTGCTTAAAGGACCAAGTTACCATTCCTTGTTATCAAATTTGCAATTGCAGAGAGCATTCACAACCCCCTAATCAGAAAAGCACACAAGCAAGTGTGTAACTGTAAGCACCTATGCAAGTCCATCCCTATTCAGCAAAGCTTCTTAACCATGTGCTCAAGTCTCATTGTAGTCGTTGGGGGTTAAACATGTTTAAAGTTAGGCATGGAATTAGTTACTTTGCTGAAACAGGGCAACAGGGCTTGATCCCATTCAGGTCAGTAGAAAGACTGACAGACTTCAACTGGATTTGGATTAGGCCCCGAATGAGTAATATGTACATATTGAGAGGCAAAACAATAGAGAGAGTTCCCTTTTTGATCTCTGATCAGGCCAAATTTTTAGTTCAAATATTTACAAGAGAAGGCTGAGAGTCATGTGCAAAACAATTTGTACCTGCCTGTATATTTGCATGAAATTTGGTCAAATGCATGCACGAACAGATGTGTATGCACCATGGCCCATCTCATCTCCCTGAATTCAGCTGTAAAAGCTGTGATTTCTGGAATGTCTACAATACATGAAACTCTTGAGGTCAAGGACTTTAAAGTCTGTGGAGTGCGCTAAAATCAGGTGATGCCCATTTTGCTGTATAACAGATGTATTCATTGTCATAACCTCCAGGAGGCTTAAATGATGAACCCAAACACTGAAGAAAATGAAAAATAGCTGAATATGAGAAAATAGATAAATAGAAGCAGAAATGCTAACTCGACTGTCTATCTGGAGCATGTGAGCAAGGAGTTCTCTGTATTGTAATTCTGTGGGACATCAAAGGAGAATACATATTCAGTGTAAGCAGCATCATTAATAAATCTACTGCCCAGCTTGATTTTCAGCCAAGAGCTTTAAAGTATGCTTTACAGCAAGAAGACAAGAGATTTAACTACCCCTGCTACCCTGCTTACCTGCCAGTACTTCTTACGGCCAGAAACATGAATAAATAGCAATGGAATATTATAACCAGGGGAATGAAAAACACACAGCAACATAACATCATGGTGTAACTTCTGTTTGCTGGGGAATAGGTTACATAGTCCCATGTACAAGATATCATCAACCCTTCTGGCACATAGGAACCTAAGAAACATGAAAAGTAAATATATATATACATATGTATACACACACAGTTTGTAAAATTACTGGTCAAGGTTTAAGAACTGGACAGTTAACAAGCAAATGGTAATACTATACATGTGACCCTCACTGGCCATCCTGTACTACATAATTACTTAACTGCTGTATTGTACAAGCCAGTTCCAGAATTTGGAGAGCACAGATACAGTGTTGGCATACATCTTGTCTCCCACCTAGTCTGAACTCATTAAAAAAACTGCATCATGCACAGACAATAAGAAAACGGCTAGAAATCTTTGAGGGGGTCAACAAGCATATAGACTAAGCGGATCCAGTGGATATACTGTACTTAGATTTTCAGAAAGCCTTTGACAAGGTCCTTCACCAAAGGCTCTTAAGCAAATTAAGCTGTCATGGGATAAGAGGGAAGGTGCTCTCATAGATTGGTAACTGGTTAAAAGATAGGAAACAAAGGGTAGGAATAAATGGTCAGTTTTCAGAATGGAGAGAGGTAAAGATTGGTATTCCCCAGGGGACCAGTCCTATTCAACATATTCATAAATGATCTGGAAAATGGGGTAGATAGTGAGGTGGCAAAATTTGCAAATGATACAAAACTACTCAAGACAGTTAAGTCCCAGTCGGACTGCAAAGAGCTAAACAAGGATCTCACAAAACTGGGTGACTGGGCATCAAAATGGCAGATGAAATTCAGTGTTGATAAATGCAAAGTAATTCATACTGGAAAACATAATCCCCAACTATACATGTAAAATAATAGGGTCTAAATTAGCTGTTAGCACTCAAGAAAGATCTTGGAGTCATTGTGGATTATTCTCTGAAAAATCTACTCAATGTACAGCAGCAGTCAAAAAATGAACAGAACATTGGGAAACATTAAGAAAGGGATAGATAATGAGACAGAAAATATAATACTGCCTCTATATAAATCCATGGTACGCCCACATCTTGAATACTGCGTAGAGATGTCATCACCCCATCTCAAAAAAAAATAAAAAGATATATTGGAATTGGAAAAGCTTCAGAAAAGGGGAACAAAATGGATTAGGGATATGGAACGGCTTCCATATGAGGAGAGATTAATAAAATGGGGACTTTGGAAAAGAGATGACTAATGGGAGGGATATGACAGAGGTCTATAAAATCATGACTAGTGTGGAGAAAGTAAAAAAGGAAGTGTTATTTACTCCTTCTCATAACACAAAAATTAGGGGTCACCAAATGAAATTAATAGGCAGTAGGTTTAAAACAAACAAAAGAAAGTATTTCTTCACACAATGTACAGTCAACCTGTGGAACTCATTGCCAGAGGATGTTGCGAAGGCCAAGACTGTAACAGGGTTCAAAAAAGAACTAGATAAATTCATGGACAATAGATCCATCAATGGCTATTAGCCAGGACAGGCAGGAATGGTGTCCTTCGCCTCTGTTTGCCAGAAGCTGGGAATGAGAGACAGGGGATGAATCACTTGATTACATGTTCATTCCTTCTGGGGAACCTGTCATTAGCCACTGTTGAAGACAGGATACTGGGCTAAGTGGACCTTTGGTCTGACCCAGTATGGCCGTTCTTATGTTCTTAACTGTCAGTCTTCCATGAGCAACATTTTAAAGTACTCTAAGTGGTACATGATGGCATTTTGAATACTGTCTAGTGGAGAGACAATCTATCCAACTGCTCCCCACCTCTCAGTTACTTGCAAGGAGGTCATTTTCAGAAGACATGTTTAAGAATCTTCAGTAATAGACATGTTTTAAAGGCGAATCTGCTGACACCACTGTAATTGAGGGTCTTTTGAGATTACTTTGGAGACGGTCTCTCATTTAAAAGGATTCATAACGTTACCTGTGCAAATTTGATACAGGATGAATCTTTGCAAAGTCTCATCCTAGAAGCTACTTTCCCTACCCATATTTTATAAATCGATATGTCCTAAAAAGATGTGGGTTGGATGTGGAGGGACAGCAGAACCACCAGAGATTCTCAGCAACTGCCCTTAGGGAAAGGCAGGGGCAAGGGGCTGTGTGGGGGATAGGTGTGTGGTGGTTAAAACTAGACTCATTTTACACAAGACAGATGTCAAAACTAGTCCCAATAAAATGTTCAAAACCTCTCTGAAGCATTTCTAAACTGCTTTCTTGCAACATCTGCATATAAAATGCCTGATGGTGTGGTGCACTAGAAGGCTTTTACTGGCACTAATTTAAGATTTTGGGCAACCTAAATTGCTCAGTGTGCGCGCTCCACTCCTGCTCCCTGCATCTGACACATGCCTACGCTGAGAGTGAAGTGGGAGAGAATAGCACAAAGCTGGCTACAGCAGCTTTCTGCCAGCTGAGGATTTCCTTGTGCTGTGGGAATCCTCTGAAGCTGGCTTGAAATGGCTGCAATTGTAGTTTGCACCAGTGAAATGGTAAATATCTGCTCCATGATATTGTATTAATACTGGGTTTATGTACATGTGTATTAGAGCAGGAGAAGCAGTGAATGCTGTAGAAGCATTTCTTAACCATTCCCTTCCAGTCACTCAGAACTTTCACCTTAGTTCAGTGGAAGGCCTGAGCTCTGCATAGGCAGACTCTTACACCCACATGGAGTTCTGCTGAGGTCTATGGGACTCTGTACAGGTGCAGGCATGTGCCCAGATTCCTTGGCACAGTCAGGGGCTTAGGCCTTGATCTTGCCAGCTGACTAGTGGAGTCAGAACTTTATGCTTCAGCTGAGCCTCACTGAAGGTATGTCTATACTGCAAATGTATGTGTGCTTGTAGTATGGTAACACTTGTGTGCTATCTTTGATCTAGCTGGCGAAGGTAACAGTAGTAATGTAGATGTGGCAGCAGGAGGTTCAGCGCACCTAGCAACCAAGGGAGGCTGGGTATGTACTCTAGTCAGGATCATCGAGAACAGGTCGGGCCCTGGTGAAATATTTTTTTTGGGCACCCCAGCAAGGGCGGACCAGCTAAACAGGGCCGATGAAGCCGGGGAAGCCAAGCCTCAGGCCCCCTTCCGGACCGCCCCCCTCGTTGGCCCCAGTAATTTGTACCAGCTTCCCCCCGCGCCCCTGACTCTAGTTCTTAGCTCCTTGTCACAATGTCAACACTGCTCTTTTTACCTATGCTAGCTAGATTGAAGCTAGTGTGTGCACCTGAGCTGCCATCACACCATCACCCGCTGTGAATACATACCCTGAACAGGGTAACTTGCAGGCTCATGGATCAGCCTGAAGGATTGGGCCTTAGATTTTAAACACTTTAGGATACAGCCTAAGCAGGGACCGCTGTGTCTTATAAACTGTGACACACACTGTCATTGCTTAACAAATGAGAAATAATCCTAATGGGCTATGCAGTAAAACCCAGTACTCCACCTAACTCCTTTTCTTGATTATGAGCTGTAAATATAAGACACACAGTGCTGAATATCAAAAGCAGAGCTGTGGTGGTTAGAGAGCGAGTGCAAGCTTTGGAATGGATATAAGCAGAGATGCTAATTAGAAGAAAAAATCAGTGAAGGCAAAGGAAAACAGCTTGAAGATGCTTAATATAATTTTTCTTTGTTGTCTGACCCTTTTAGCATCAGAAAATCCTCTTCACTGGATGAAAGTAATTCTATTAGTATTTGCATGCTAGCTATCTTATTATGCTAACAGAATTCAGAGTATTCTCACTATCAGGGTAAAGTTGTACTGTTTTTGCTTTTCATAGGCAAGTCAAGGGAAACAACATTAAGCAAGTGCCTGGCTTTCACTACCAATAACAAAAAAGAAAAATATCACTCATTACCCACTTCCATTTCTTCACTCAGGAAAGCTGAACAACATTGGATGATGTTAAACTCTTTTAAAAAGTTTTTAGAGAAAGATCACTAGCATATCAGTATCAGAGGGGTAGTTGTGTTAGTCTGGATCTGTAAAAGCAGCAAAGAATCCTGTGGCACTTTATAGACTATAGACTGTGGGGAGCTCCGAGCCCTTTAAATCCCGGCTCCAGCCCGGCCGCCGGAGCTGCGGGTGGGATTTAAAGGGCTTGGAACTCCCCACTGTTGCGGGGACTGTGTTCCCTCTGTGTGCTGCCTAACAACTCCCACCTAGTGGGCCACATAAACCAGTTTAAACAGGGTCAAGAGACACAGGGAGACAAGGGGCAAGTCTACACTACAAAATTAAGTCAACCTAAATTACGTTGACGTACAGCCACGGCAGTAATTGAATCAGTTTTACACATTCACACTACGTCCTTGTGTTCGCGGTGCACATCCTCACCAGGAATGTTTGCACTGATTTAACTACCAGGGTGGGGCACTGGAGATGGTTTCCGAAAGGCAACTGCAGTAAACATAAGCAATGCAGCATCTATACTGACACTGCAGCAACCTATCTACGTTGACTAAGCGCTACACCTCTCAGCGAGACTGAATTATTAAATCGCTATAATGGGTAAGTTACATCAGTGGGAGCTACTTTTTAGTGTAGAAACTTACAGAGATGGGTTGACATAAGGCAGCTCGTGTCAGTCTAACTCTGTAGTGTAGACCAAGCCAAAGGATGTTGGGGTAGATAAAGGAATGCAGTCCCTAAAGGAGGGAGGAAGGGACAGATGGACACACAAACACACACGCCCCGCCCGGGAGCAGACTGAACCCCAGTACCAAATCTTGGAAAGTCAAGACAAGTTAGGCCTACCTAAGCACTATGACCCAATAGCAACTATGTGAGCGAAACCAGACAATCACTATACTCTTGGATGAACTCTCAAAGACAAAACACACATCACCTGTGGGTGAACTCGTCTCACAAAACGATCACTCTGTATCTGACCTATCAGTCCTCATCCTCAAAGAAAACCTGCACAACACTTTCAAAAGACGAACCTGGGAGCTTAACTTCATGATTTTGCTAGATACTAAAAATCACAGATTGAATAGACACATTGGATGTATGGCTTATTACAACAATCTAAAACTTATCAGTAATCACCCCCAGATGCTTCCCCCTCTTTCTTTTCTGTCTATTACCAGCAAGGGGTTAACGGGTCACTTTATCTTGAACGGTCCCATGAAATATGTGTTAACTACTTATGCTGAACCATCTGTTCCATCTTATATTTAGCTGTGACTTTCTGATTAAGTTTCCCAGACCTGACGAAGAACTCCCTCTAAATTTGAAAGCTTGTCTCTCTCACCAACAAAAGTTGGTTAATAAAAGATATTACTTCATTCACCTTGTCTTCCTCATATCCTTTGACAAACACAACAACACTGCATACATAAGCTTTAGGTAAGGCAATTATGCACGTAGACAGGTTTTTAAATTTAAAAAGGCTTCACTCTTGTTATGCTTTGTTCTTACTGTTGGGTTAAACTATGCTTTGTTTAAACTGTTTTATGTTGTCATGGGGTCCCCTCACTAGTAGGGTGTCTCCTCCTGGCTACTCGGGGGATTAGCTCCTTCCAGGTCCAACAGCTCCTTCTGTCACTCGTGCATGCACCCTGCTGCCCCATGCAACTCAGGGTGATCTCTCTTCATGGCTTGGGGCTCCCAGCCATTTCACTACAATGCATCACTTCTGGGGTTTTAAACTATGATCACATGACTATCCGAGAGAGTCTTCTGCTCCCCTGCCCAGTCTTTGCCAGTTCCCCCACTGGCTGGTAGGGAACCCAAGCCCACCCACTAACCCAGGTTCCAGATCGGGGATTATGTTTAGCCAACCGTGTTCCGCTTTCTCCCAGACCCTGTTGCTCTTTCCCTAGACTCCTTCCTACATCTTCTAACTCTCCTCTCTCTAAGTCAGCCAGCCCACACTCCCTCCTCCAATGGATTAACTGCAGACTACATAGCTCTGTAACTCCCAGACACACACCTGTTCTCTCAGAGGGAAACTGCAGACAACTTCCCCTGCAGCTCTTTTCTGCTGCCAGCTTCCTGGCTTTATAGCAGCCCTGCAGGTTCCTTCTCAGCTGGGTTCCATCATCAAACAGCTTCTCAAACCATATTTCTCCCTCAGGTGCAGCCTCTCAGGTTAATTCACCTAATTTACCCTGCTCTGCCTTGTGTGGGGGTGAATATCCCATCCCATATGTTACTGTGTTCACACACTGGTCACAGCTCCTGAAGGGAAGATTTGTACAGCTCAAACCATTCATGCCTGCTAAGGAATCACTGTTGGTGCACAAGGTGCACCAGTCTGAGAGGTGGGAAATTGTGCGACTCCACCCTGAGAAGTGAAGACACAGGCATGTAACACAAAGGGGGTGGGTGCAGAAAAACTAAGCAGCTTCAAAGGTGCAGATAGCCCTGAACTATGACAACTGTGTTTTGGGAAATCAGCAGATGTGGCAACTGCAAGGCTGATCTGGTTTATTTTCTTCTACTGATGCCACAATATTGTTCTAACTCATATATTAGGAATTAAGAGATGGAAAAGAACTATCAGGTCACTGTGCAATTACCCTGTCAGTGCAGGATTGTTCTACTTGCTTTGCCCAGTTTAATTTTACAGGACTCAGGTGATGGAGCTTTCACTGCAAGACTATTCCACATCTTAACAGACCACATTGGCAAGGATTTACTTCCTGACAATTGGGCACCAGTGTAAATTTCAATGCAAAACCTCTTAGTGTAAATGGGACTCAGATCCAATTTTTTTTATTGTTGTTGGGATGGCACTTATGATTGAAGACTTCACAAAATTTTACCGCAGGCAAATGAGTGAGTAAAATTTGCAAGCCTGATTAAAGGCAATAACTTTGTGTGTTATTTTATTGACATATCCAAGGCTTTCAATTAAGCAGATCATTACTTACTATTACAAGAATTAATTGTCCCAGATATCAATGCTAAAGCCTTATTCAGAGTTAAATCCTACATAGTATACACAGCTGTTAAGCTATTGATTACAGGCAGATGTCTTTTGCAGTGTAGCTGAATTCAAAGCCCAGTTGCAGGAAAAATGCCATATTCTATGTTCACAATAATTCAGTTTTAGATACTGGTAACAGAAGAGCTGTAAGATAGCAGCGATGACACAAAAGTGTAGTTATTGGGATATCTAATGATAACGTAATCTGTTATCTTTTAAAAGAAAGCTAGCTAATAAATCAATACAGAAAACTAGAGCAGCAAAACAAGGCATGGAATTATGTTATCTTAATATTAAAACAAAAAGGCTATTGTCAGTTGTTAAATTGCACCTTCACTTGCAGTGAAAGGAACAACATGAGATTAAATCAGGCTTCATAAGATTCTGATGAAGGGGACAAGAAGGCTGAAATGTTTCTGGCTTTGCAGTAAATTAATAGTTATGATAATATTAGGTCTGTTCCAAAAATGGAAAGCATTTTTAGTGAAAAATTAAGAATAAATAAATAAAATATGGGTTGGTTGGTTTGTTTGAAAATGTGGCAGGTTTTAATTTTTCATTGAAATCAAACAAAAAATTCATTTTCATTCAAAATCAAACATCTGAATTTGATTGAAACAGGAATGATCCACCCCTCTTCCCATTTTTGGTTCAATACTAGAAAAGGGGACAAAAGGGAGAAAACCCACAAAATCCAGATTACTTTTTGTTTTGACCAATTCTAAAAACACAAAAACATTTTCAAGCAGAAAGTGGCATGCTTGCCTCAGTTCCTGGAGGAAAAACATGAGTAAATAGATTTCATTACTATTTGTGAAGAGATTATATGCTCTGTTAAGTATGAAGAGGTTTTTCTGCTTATTCAAACACTAAATGCACTAATTCAAAATATTCAAGTGTTGTTCTACTCTGAAAAATGTCTCTAAACACAGTGTCATGGTCTCTCAATAATTTCCATAACAAAGCTGCTCTACCTATAAGTAAAAATCCATTCCCTCCACACCCCTGCCCCCAACTACCAGCCCTGCAAACTCAACCTCATTTTTTCCTTTTTTGTGCAACAACACCATCAATACATGTCCTGCTGGCTAAATTATACCCTTTGTTACATCTGTGCATCCCCATTGCACAGGTTTAACCAAATGGGATTTAACTAAACATGTCTGTGAATGATGCACAATAATAAGCAGAAATCCAGCTCATCCATCTGTTTTAACACTACCTGGGCTAACCAGGCTCAAAAGCAGTAAGATGCTTTTTCTATCACAAAAGTCAGTAGATATGACTGAATAAACACAAGTGTATATCACATTAGCCCCACTAGTTTATGTCAACTGAAGATCTGACCCAAGGAATATTTCTGTTGAGTAAGAAGGCATAATTTTTACTAGGTCATTTATCTCAATGAAACCTCACTTTAAGGTCATGAGGTAAAATCACAGAAGTAGAGAAATTTACAGGCAAAGGGACAATATCATCAAAGTTTAAGACCAAAAATCTGACTTGTGCTAAATATCTAGATTTAGACCAAGATTTTCAAGAGGGGGTAATGACACCTTCAAATCTGTAAAGCACTTCTTGATCCTCAGATAAAATATGCTACAGAAGACCAAACTAATATTATTGTTACTTAAGGCTGACATTCTCAGAGGCGAGCAATAATTCTGAGTGTCTTGATTTTTTGGATGCTTTAAAGAGGTCCAATTTTCAGAAGTGCTGAGTATCCACCTGCTAAAAATCCTTTAAGATGTCTCAAATTGGGCACACACAAAAAAATCCAGCACCCAAAAGTGAGAGTCATTTTTGAAAATGTTGCCCTTCAGAAATATTATTTTCCTCCACTGTAGCACATTTAAGCTGAGGGTCTTCGAGTGCTTAACAAATATTAATAAATGATAGCCCTGTGAGATAGGTAAGCATTGCTATCCCATTTTTACAGACAAGAAAATTAAGAGACTGAGGCCAAGTGATTGGACAAGATCAGACAGGCGTGGAGACTCTAGGAATAGAATTCTTATCAGCTGTGGCTCTCAGGCTCAAAGGTTTGTGCCTTAACCAGAAAACTATTCTTCCCCCACTTTTGTCACATCCCTGTCATACTTAGCCAGGCTGTCTGAGAAGGGGTAAGGAGATGCCAAGCAGCGGACAGAAGGAGAGATAGATACTCAATGTCCCAGCATAAGACGCTGAGGGTGGAGAGAAACCCAACAGATGGAGGAAGTAATGACTAGTGGGAGATTGGATGGATCTGTGGTGGGGAGGATGTTTGGTAAGTGATGGATCTGTGGGTGGGTGTGGAGACAGGTAGGTATGCGATGTGAATGTGTGCGTGCATGTGTCTGGAGAAGTTTAGTAGCAGACAGTAAGAGAAGGTTGTGGCAAGTAGTGGAGAAAGGGAAGGAAGGGACAGTGGAAAGAGAAAGGAGGGAGAGATCATTTGGAAAAGAGAATAAAGGAAAAGTTGGGGATAGGAAGAAAGCAGGGCTTTAAAAAAGGAAAGAGAAAGGAAACTAAAAGCACAGGAAGCTAAAATTATTTATGATCAAAGTTTAATTCCAAATTAAATAAGCGGAAGCAAGCAAACAGTGATGGATTTTAGATGCAAATCTAAATTTTCAGCTTGGAAAAGAGGGAACTAAAGGGAGGATATGGTATAGGTCTATAAAATGATGAATGGCATGGAGAAATAAATAAGGAAGTGTTATTTACTCCTTCATTCCACAAGAATCAGGGATCATCCACTGAAATTAATAGGCAGCAAGTTTAAAACTAACAGAAGGAAATAAATTCTTCACACAATGCACAGTCAACCTGTGGAACTTGTTGCCAGGAGATGTTGTGAAGGGCAAAACTATAAAGGGGATCAAAAAAGAATTTGATAAGTTCACGGAGGATAGGTGATCAGTGGCTATTAGCCAAGATGCTTTGGGTGTCCCTAGCCTCTGCAGCCAGAAGCTGGGAGTGGACAGTAGGGGTCAATATTTGCCAGTTTGGTCATTCCCTCTGAAGCAAAAGACATTAGCCCCTGTCAGAAGACAGATAGTGGGTCAGATAGGCCATTGGTCTGACTCAGTACAGCCATTATTATGTTCTTATCTACAAAATGTGACCGTAATTCCTCTCTCATATATCAGTATGCTTGTGTATAACACTGGATACAATACTCAGTTCTAGTACAATTTAAAGGAACTATGAATAAATTTTGCAGGCTGCACAAAAGACATTGACTTGGCTATTTGCACCTGCTAGACGAGCCCTACACTTTTGCATGCGTTAGGTGTCACACGAGCTGGACTGAACCCAGGGATTTCCTTCTTCAGGAGATTCTCTGTTCTGATCACAGTGCAGGATGGAACTGCAACTTCTCAGTTGTGCTGCTTTGCTTCTTCTTAGGAGCACGACACTTGCTAAACAAAATTAGAATTGTCAAACACTTCCAAGGAAAAGTTTATGAGCCAGACTGAGATACTCAGGGACTGGATTCACTAACAAAGACAAGAAGGTAGGAGGAATTTAAGGTCCTGATCCAAACACCATTAAAGCCAATAGACAGAGTCCTCCTATCTTCAATGGACTTTGAAGTAGAACTTAAAAATACTTTAAATATTGTATTATTATTTTTTATGTAATCTCTGTTCAGGCTGAAATGGAGATGACAATTTTTTCTCACTGACTAGGGAGACATACTATTTTTCAGTGTTATCTTTCAAAGCTACTTGTTTTAAAAGTGGTAACACTAATATTTTACTCCTCCTGAGATAGTCACTTCAATGTATTTATATAAGGCCTATACAGAAGGAAAAAAAATATTAGGGGAAATTCTCAGCCTTGGCTCAACGTGCCCTCCCTTTTTGTGCATACAATTTTGCATGTGCAAATAACCGAGGTTGCTATTGATTTAATGTAGATAACTGACTACCAGGTTGCATATTCACCTCAGGTATCTACATGACATTCATCACTCCTGCTTTTATTGTCAAGCTCAGAAGGGAAGGCAGGCTTTTGATAACCTGTCCCTTTATATCTTGACATAAAAGATGACTGAGAAAGTAAGAGTGTGCTGACAACTACTGCTGAAGAGAGAAGGTACCTACCCTTCCTGACTTGAGAAGTACTGATACACGCCTATTATGCCATTGGGGGATTTGTTTTGCTTGAGCATACTTGGAAAAAAAAAACCCACCTGCACTGCTGTAGGTACAGATATACTATATTATAGCAAACCCCCAGGCATTAGCCATATATACACTCAACAATAATGCCTATGGGCCGTTTTACACATCTGCAACAAAGCAAAAGCTCCATAATGTACACACACACAAAAGAGTAAACAACGTACTCCACCCAAGAAGTGGAGCCACGCTCCATCCCAGCGAGTAGAGCCAGACAATAACAATGATCTGCGATGTGTGTTTCTTGGAAGTCCACCGCATGGATTGCAGAGGCTGAGTGATCACAAGGTATCGATCAATGGAAATAGCTAATAAAGTCATCATTGAGGTTATTCCAAAGAGCGCCCCGCAAAACGCATACAGGTCACAACCTAAACAAAAAAGTGGAACGCAAGATTTTTAGTTTTCTAAACAAATGTAGAACTGTCTCTTACAGCCTGATGCAATCAACTTCCTATTTGTGATCATGCTGTTCTTGACTCAAGACACTTCTCTTGTCATAGGAATTTATACAGCCTTCCTGCATCAGTAGTTTATTTTTGTTTAATGGGGCAAATATAAAATTAATATAAAAGTAAGCAGGAAAAATGTCCGACCCTCTACTGTAGGCTATGACTGAGAATCATTTGTCAGTGGAAAACTGCCTCAACAAAAATCCAATACAATTAAAGTTACATTTTCCTGGAATGCTGCCCAATATAATGACCTTAACTATACTGAAACAGACATTTGTGTCCTAGAGACAAAAGGATATATCAAAAAATGAACATTGTTTTATGCAGTGTTGTTGTAGCCGTGTTGATCCCAGGATATTAGAGAGACAAGATGGGTGAGGTTCTCTCTTTTATTGGACAAACTTCTATTGGTGAGAGAGAGAAGCTTTTGAGCTACACAGAGCTCTTCTTCAGGTCTGGGAAACTTTACTCAGAGGCTAAATCTACACTGCAATTAAAAACCCATGGCTGGCCCAAGCCAGTTGATTCAGGCTCACAGTTGAGGAGCAGGGCTGTTTAACTGTGGTGTAGATTTTTGGATTCGGGCTACACCCCAAGCTTTGGCACCCTCCCACCTTGCATGGTTGTACAGACTGGGCTCCAGTCTGAGCTTCCACATTGCAGTTCAACAGCCCTTCAGCCTGAGACTCGTGAGCCCCAGTCAGCTGGCACAGGCCAGCTGTGGGTTTTTAACTGCACTGTAGACATACCCAGAGTGTCACTGTTAAATACTAAATACCAGGTGGAACAGATTGTTTAGCATAAGTAGTTAATGCCTATTTCAAGGGACCATTTAAGGTGAAGTGGCCAGTTAACACCTCTCCAGTCCAGGGGGAAAGGGCCACCCAAATACCCTGAGAGAACCTACTTCAATACAGAAATAAAACCCCTCCGACTGCCACCCCACATTGGAATCCATGGGGGATATCAGCAACAATTAAAACCCATACTCAATGAGGACCACATTGTGAAAGAAAGGAAATCAGGATGAACCCCCTCTTCAAACAACCCTCCAACCTCTCCAAGCTCATCATCAGAAGCAAGCTCCCCATACACCAGGACCACACCAACTTATAGTGGCACCAGACCTTGCCAGAACAAAAAATGCAAAACTTATAGACCAGTGGTGGGCAACCTCCAGCCCATCAGAGTAATCTGATTGCGGGCCACGAGACATTTTGTTGACATTGACCTTCTGCGGGCATGGCCCCGCACAGCTCCCATTAGCAGCGGTTCACTGTTCCCAGTGAGTAGGAGCGGCGGGAAGCGGTGGCCAGCACTTCCCTGTGACCCACAGCACCCATTGGCCGGGAACGGCAAACCACACTGGGAGCTGTGAGGTCCATGCCTGTGGATGGTCAACATCAGCAAAATGTCTCGCGGCCCGCAATCAGATTACTTTGATGGGCCGCATGCAGGCCGCAGGCTGCCCACCACTGCTATAGACTTATCTTCACTGCTATGATGATCAACACTCCTCACAACACACCTTTCAAGATCCATGGGTCCAACACATGCCTATCACAACATATGGTTGGCCTCATCCAATGTATTAAATGCCCCAGTAACAACTAGGTGGGTGAAATGAGAATCACTATGCTTGTCAATGAATTCACATAGGAAAATGATAAAAGACAAAAAATGCCATATCACCTTTCACTTTTTACAAAATGATTGCTCTGTATCTGACTTCACAGCCCTCATCCTCAAAGGAAAAAGAGACACCTTCAGAAGGAGAGCCTGGGAGCTTAAATTCATAACTCTGCTAGACACTAACAGTCATGGACTGAACACAGACACTGGATTTATGCTCATTTCAACAATCTGTAAACCACTTAATCCTACGCAGTGGTGCTGGAATTCTTTTAGTAGTGGGCCCTGTCCTCCCCCGACCTCCAGGCTGGGGCTGGGAGCAGGGACGTGTCTCCAGGAGAGGGGGACCCAGACAGGGGTCAGGGGGCTGAAGATGGGGCCACAGCTGGGGGAAGGATGGGAGCAGGGTCAGGAGCGGAGCCCCAGACCAGCAACCAGGACCTGCGTGGGGGCAGCAACTGGGAGCTCCAAGAAGGAGCCTGCGTAAAACCTTGGGTGCTGCAGCACCCTCTGCACCTCTAAGTTCCCATGCCCTCCAACCCAGACTCTTTCCCCAATTCCTTCCCCATATGACTGGAGAGGGATTAATGGGCATGTCACCTTTAATGTTCCCTTGAAATATGTCTTAACTACTCATGCTAACAATTCATTCCATCTTGCATTTCACCGTGACAAGCTAGTACCTTTCCCAGACCCGAAGAAGAGCTCTGTGTAACTTGAAAGCTTGTCTCTCTCACCAGCAACAGTGGTCTAATAAAACTTCACCCACATTGTGTATCTAACTTTGTTTTATATGAATGAAAAATGCAGAGGTGCTTTTGACTCCATGCCATTTTAAAAGCCTATATGGAAAACACAGCCACTTTTCCTATGAAATATGGTACACAATGTTATTTTAAGTTACAATTTTCACTTTGAGTCAGAATGATTTTTCTTTTGTATATTCTCTAAAAGACAAAGACAGAGTTGCAATTTGAATAATTTGACCTGGAAATCAGTGTCAAATAGTTGTTTCTTAGGATTGTCTGTGACATCGTGTCATCACACATGATGGTACACTAGAGAAACATGATGGTATGCTAGAGACAGCACATAATTCAAAATGACACAGTTGACACCAAAAGTAATCAAGTCAATGTCAGGAGCATGGAGTTAATGGACGAAATCCTTCTTGCCTCACTCATGCAAACTGTCCCATTTATGATCATGGGATGACCTGCGTAAGCATGGCAGGCAGGATTTGTCTAGCGAAGTGGGAGAGACAAACAATACTGTGAGCCCAATGAATACATCTCCTCTGCTGGTACTAAATAGGTTGTTTCAGGACCTGATTCACCACTGTGCTGCTACAGTTTTATGCTGATTTAATTCTACTGCTATCAATGGAGTTATGCCAGCCTAAAAGCAAAACTAACACAATTGTGAATCAGGCCTTTAATCGGAGCTTGCAATATTTTCAAAAGAACTACAATTTAGATGTCACATGTTCCTTGTTTTGGGGAAGAGAGAAACAGCTAAGACCATCATTTGGCTCTCTTATTCAGTGATTCTTTTTACTGATTGAATGCTCCCAGAGGCCTCGCACTGGGTACCGGGTATACATTTCTAAACAAATAAATACATAATTCACTGACAATCAAGAAAAAGAAAAAACTCTATATATGCCTTAACAAAACTATCCTACCTATTATTCTACCCATCATCAAGCATGGTAACTGGCCTCATATGCTAAGTGGTCATGTGATCACTATGGTGTTGTTCTTGAATCCAAAGGTTTGATTCCTTTCATTCAAAGAACTGGAAGGGGAAGGAACCAAACCTATAAAAGACAAGAGGGTCGGAATTCAGTGACTTTGCGCCAGTCCTGTTGGTTGATGATGTCAAGACTCTGGCTTGTGCCTCAAGAGTCTTGATGCTGCTGCCTCCATGCCACACACTGGTGGCTAAGATAGGTTCCCATGCAGAGGGATATATGAAGTAGTATTGAAAAGTACCTATTTCTCCAAGTATCCACTCTTTGCGCAAACTGTTGATAAAGCAAATGGGGGCCTGAGAAGCAGACATCAGGAAGTCACTCACAGCCAAATTCATTATAAAGTAGTTTGGCGGTGTCCTCAGCTTCTTGTTGCTTAAATATAATAAAACAAATAAAATGAATAAATAAATGCAAGCCAGACAGTTAAGTTTGTTTTTACTGTTTCCTTACTCAAAGAATCTGACACTTTCTAGGTTACAGTTTTATGCTTCATTCATCAATCCATTACCACAGCTATGGATGTCAGGATTTTGGAATAATGACTACGGGAAGAGGAAAGGATCTATTTTTCAACATTTTATCAATAAATGTAGAAATATATTGAACATACTCATACTTACCAAACTCCCTTTTAACAGAGTAGGAGAGAACTCTAAATTTCCTGAGAAACATGTTATTGCTCAATAGAGACAGATCTTGACGTGCTGAGCACGCTCAGCTGCCATTGACACCAGTAAGTGTTGAGAGTGCTCACCATTTCACAGAGTCAGACCCTAACAGAGAGTACAGTGTCAAAGGCTGCACGCAGGTGATCACTGAATTTTTAACAGCTGCTGTGCTGGTTCAGTCAGTCTCTGTATTAGCAGGACCGAACTCACTTTTTTTCCAAGTGATTTTTGATAACCTGAGCTTCAAAGGAGACATACAAGACCAAACGACATTTTATTCACTTGGAGTCTCACATTAAAGAGCTCTTTATAAGAAGTAAAACTATAGACTACATATTTATAATTAAAACAGTAACTGGTGTGTAAAGAGACAAAGTACCACAAGGTACAATTACATATTTTCATTTCTTCCAACTAGCACTGTAGTATTTATAACATTTGCCTTACTTGTATGCCAAATTTCTGCCTGGGAGAATTGTTACATCTCAGTTATAAATCCTTGAAGATATACACACAAAATGGAAATGCTGAGACATTTTAACTGCTTCAATGCCACCAAATATAACGGGTACATGTGGCAAAATACATTCTCAGCACTGCTCTGTGTACCTACCGTAATGATCACAGACGGGTTAATATTGCAATAGAATATCTTTATGATTGTCTTCAACAAAGAAGCTGAAGCAATTTATAACTACAGCAGCTCCTTGTATTTGACCCCTCCATTATAAAGAAGTTCGTATTCAATGCTGATTCTACTCTCCCTTGGCTTCTAAAATCATTTAACTGGAAAGTGACTGTAAAAGTGGCACTGTGGAGCTTTCATCTCAATGATTTTCTGTGTAGTTTTGCATTTGAAAATTCATTCAAATTTAAGGCACATGCCAGAAGTGGCACTCAGCTTCCCTAAAGCAGTGACTTGTATAGAAAAGCCTGACCAAGGTGTGACCTGCATTTTCTGCCTACTGTAAATACTGCAGTCTCCTCTCTCTCTCTCTCTCCACTCAATCTTTGTCGAAAATGTTAGCTGTGTCAAATGGATCCACCCTTCAGCTATCAGAAGGTGCTTCAAAGAAGCCATATATACTAACTGGATACAAGCATCAAGTCTGCAATAATCGGCTGTGCTGTTTTCACACACTGTCATGCTCTGGCCCAGAGACTGACTTCTGAGACAGACCTTAAGCTATGATCTCCCAAGGGTGGCATGTGATTCTGTACTATAAAGCCTACAAATGCCATTCTATATTAAAGTTGGAGTCTGACTGGCTCAAGGGTCTGGTAAAGAGATATGGAACCTTTCACTTCTGCATTAGGTCACTGGGTTGAATTTATTCCTCTTGGTAAGACCAAAAGTCGTCATCCACTGATCAAGAGTCAGTGGGCTACATAAAAATTAGTGGTTTCAGCTCATGTAGAAAACAGCACTATTACTGGGACCCTGGATGGCAAAGACATGGAGACTAACTACCACATCCTCTCAATTCTGTGGGTGATCCACTCAGAACAGGATTGAAGTCACTGTGGAGAGATGCTCTCAGTACTGTGATTTCTATTGTATCAGTCATGTGGACAAATAGAAGGCTTCTCTTTCTAGAATTTGAATTCAGCCCCTTTCATAGGATTAAGAATATAAAAAGAGGTGACATCACATGTCTATCAGATATAAGGAGTACGCAGTATTTTTTTTATTTTTGGTCTCAGAATCCATCTGCAATAATTCTTAGTATTTCAGGATTACATCCAAAGGATGCACATATATATATAAAAACAGCCAATCCTGACTGTGCATACTATTAGAAGGGATGTAACAAGATACACTTAAAGAAAAAGTCACAGCTGAATCACAGACTACATGTTAATTTTTCGGTCTTGAACAAGTTTAAAAAGCAACCCGTAAAACTCCATTGATATTTTTCCAATAGGATGTCATCCTTGGTATGTCTTTAGTAAAGCAAGAGAACCTATTTCAGCCAGTCCATCAGCAGCCTTGTATGTCTCCAGTAAAGCTCAAGAATGTTCACTGATTGGAATTAGTAGCTGGAAAGTCCTTTTCTGACACTAGAAAGCTAAAACATGAAAGCAGAATATGCTGATGCCAAGTACGCTGTTACCAATGGTACGAAATCAAAGATGATGGCACCTGAAGGTTTCAGAATGGAAGAATTTACAGACACTTTCATTTTTTCATGACCAGGAGGAATCATTGCCCAGACTGATAATAAAAAGTTCTTAGCTGTAAGAAAAAACACTGACCTAACATGGGATTAAACAAAAATAGAAAACAAATTTAATGTTGAAAGTCTCTCAAGTGGTCTGTGAAAAACTTTACATTATTTATTTTAGCTATGCACCCTTTAGTGCTCGGATCTCATGGTGATGGGTTCAGTATAAGTAATTAATTAATATAGGTTTCCCCCAAAAACCTTTAGATGGTAAACCCTTCAAATCAGAGCTGGCCTGTTTTCTGTTTGTACAGTACCTGGCTTTTGATGACTACCAAAGGATAGTATCAGAGAGGTAGCTGTGTTAGTCTGGATCTGTAAAAGCAGCAAAGAATCCTGTGGCACCTTATAGACTAACAGATGTTTTGGAGCATGAGCTTTCGTAGGTGAATACCCACTTGCATGCATACATCCGATGAAGTGGGTATTCATCCACAAAAGCTCATGCTTCAAAACATCTGTTAGTCTATAAGATGCCACAGGACTCTTTGCTGCTTTTACCAAAGGATAAATACTTACTGTCAATCTAATTTAATTTTCTTTTTAAAAAAAAGGAAGTAAAAACTGAGACATAAATCACTCCTGAGTAATAATGTTAACTTTTGTATGGTTCCAATTAGGTTTGGAAACTCACAACCTGCTGCAGTGAATCGATTGTAGGGGGGGGCAGAGTTCGGACCTTTGCTGTTGCTATTGTTTCCTGGAGACAGTTTTCTCCATGTCTGATTGAACAGGGCAACAGAACTATGCCTGATGACGCACAGCAGGTTTTATTATGGAAACTGGGAAAAAAAAACATTTTAAATGAAAGCAGAACACTGCAGAATGCAGCAAAAAGTGTGAAATTGCTAGAACTGCAGTTTTCACAAAACCAAAACTTTCTTCTGTTCCTAATGTTAAGCACTGCCATGTTAAAAAAGCTATTTTTAAAAGAAAAACTTGCATTTTCTAGTTTACTTATAATATATCTAATGAGCATGCTCAGAAGTGACTTTCCAAGAGCATATAGTAATATTATCTAACCAATTTTTTTTCAAACTCACTGGCTGATGGAGCAGTATTAACACGCCAAGTCTCAAAGTTGAGCCATTTTTATACGAAGGGCAAAATAGTAAGTGTTGCAATAATAGTTTGCTGTGGGAAAAGTGTAGCCACATCAGTCTGGCTGGCATAATTTAGACAGCCAGGGCCGGATTTACACCTTACGTGCCCCTAGGAACACCATCTTCAGTGCCCCCCTCACCTACAGCTGACCCTGCACCAATATGAACGCGAAACGTATTGCGTATTCATGCCGGCCACAATATACTGGCCCATTTCCTTCCTGCAGCAGCCTCTCAAAGCAGTGCTGCCCGCTCCTAGCCCCCCGTCTGCTGGCGGAGCAGTCCCAGGGAAGCAGGAGCAGCCAGGGCACAGCCTTCCTGGGAAGGCATGAGAACCTCTGCTACACATGGCATTCCCATCCTGAGCCAGGGCACAGCCCGCCCACCCTAGGCAAGGTGCGAAGGGGGGGACTGTACCTCTTCCAATGGTGAGCAGTTCCTGAGCGTCTTCTGTCCCTCCCACAGCCCAGCATGGCAGCCATGCTCTGGCTCTGCCCATGCAAGTGAATGGGGTGCCAGCCACACCCCTCCCTGTCCTTCCCAGACACAGGGCAGAGGCAGCTGAGATTGGGAAGTGGCTGGGATGCTCCAAGCACTTGCAGCAGCCACCCCTCCTGGCCATGGCTCATAGTGCCCCCATGTGGGCTGACTCAGATGCTCACCCTGCTCCAGCCCCACATGCTAGGCAGCCACCAACCTGTGCCAGGAGATCACTTTTAACTTTTAGGCATCCCTACTGAGCCTAATTGGAAATTCGGCCCTGCAGACAGCTCACTGTGAGCAAAAGAGATGATGAAGCCCTCAGATCTTAGATGGGAAGGTATAAAAGCAGCAAGTGCTGGCTCCACACCGCGCTCTGCTTGTCTCTCCTGATGAAAACTTTCTCATAGGTGTGAGGCTCTTGGCATGGGATGGGATGACCACTTCCCTGTGCCATTCTTCTCCACTAAACCAGCCCTCCCAGATGGGTGTGAAAACACACACCCGAGTGACATACATTTTGCTGGCCTAAACGCTGATGTACACATCGCTATGTCAGTGGGAGATGCTCTCCTGCTGACATAGTTACCGCTGCTTGTTGAGCTGGTTATTATGTCGACGGGAGAGCTCACCCTGCTTCACATTGTCATGAGCCATCAATGTATAAATACTGTCTGCCTGCAGGCATGGAGAGCATTGATGGCATAGCCTTATTTCATGTACCTGGGCGCTTCCTGGATCCAATTTCCCTTCCCCTCCCCCAGCACCTTCGGGTGACTGTCTGAGGCAGTCTTGACAGTATCTTTTACATATTCTTGGGTGGTAGAGGGTGAAGGGAGTCAGGGAGAGCGAGAGAGAGAATATAATGGTGCAATTAAGCATTTCTTCAAATCTGTAAGTTTAGTCCATCACGAAACAAGTCCCATGTGTTTATTTTCTCATAGTTTTGAATTACTCAAAGAAAAAAGTACTTACAGTGATGCTCCTAGTGATGTACATGGCCTTTTCTGCATTTTACATCAATAAATATGTGCAGAGAAGAAACTGATTCAGACTGTTCTCCCTCACACATAACACACACACTCTTCTGTACAAGCTCAAGTCATTGGGCTTGCTGAATCAACCATGTCTGGAACTGAATTTCTATACCTGTAAAATGCATAGAGAACTAAAAGGTTTCCTATAACTCCAATAGATCCAATTATAAGAATACAGGTTCCAATAATGTAAAGGATATGATCAGGAACTTCTGCTTTTGTCACAGTATGGTGATGAATTCCCATATCCAGGATCTGGAAAGAAAAGCAAAGGAAAAATGAAAAAGTTACCAAAATCAGTGCTTTTAATCAAGGGGACAATTTGTCTATACACTATGTATTCCTAAACACATGCTACAAATTAAAGCCAGATTCTTACATACCTTACTTTTGTAGGGCCGTGTAGAAAATTTGGCCTTGCCAGTGATAACACTATATTCGTACTATGTAAACAGAGCACTTCATTCTCCAAGCCTCTCTATCTAGCACCTTTCACAACAGCATACACAAGTGTAAGGAAAAAATGAACTACTGGATTATGTGAGAGATTGCAAGAACAGTCTCACATTTAAGATAAGAAGCAGGTGCTAAATATATCTAGATACTTACTTTTTTGCTGGGGGACATGTGGATAAAGTGAAAGAATATGGAATTTAAAGGAGAATTCCTAATAAAATCCTCTTATTTACATTATTTAATATTTATGTCAAGTGCCACGATGCTTGCAAATCACTACCTATCTGGATGGCAAGCTGAGGCCTCTACTTGTCTGTGAAGCTTTGTAACCTCATCCTCTCAACATCTCCTTCCCCATCCCCTTTATCTGTTTTGTCTCCTGTTTGACTGCAGATTGCAAGTGTTTTGAGGGAGGAACTGTCTTTTTTGTATGTGCCTGTACAGTGGGGTCATGGTCTTTAACTAGTATTCCTAGATGCTACCATGATACAAATAATAGATTTATACATGTGCATGTTGCTTTAAAGAGGGAATTGAACGTACTGTACCTGCCCAAAAGGAACTACCAAAAATAAATGCATACAATCTTTTTTAAAATTCTTCAGGTCACCTGTTAACGGAGTTAAATTTCCATCATAATCCTGAATGACCTTTTTTGGGTTAAATAATACAGATTTCAATAAGAGGAAAACATTTTAAAAAATGTTAGAGGCACAACATACATGTTAGGAATTATGAGATTAATCTGATGATATGAAAAAGGCAAAGATGTGTTGGCATATAAATAGGCATCATATTTTCTGAAACAACCACCCAATATAAATTAGTGTGCATTGTATAAATGCAACATAAACCTCAATAAAACAAACAAACAAAAGCTCATTATGCCTCTGCTTTTATTAGTAGCATTGCCAACTGTCAACATTATTCCAAACCATATCCCTTCAGTTGATCTTGGGAAGTACAAAGACTAAAGTTTCCTATGTTTCTGTTCACCCTAATCCTCTTGACAGATGGTACTGAGAACTCTACATGGAAAAACTAAAAGAAAAGAGGAAAAACAGCAGCTGTAGCAATGCTTTTGTCAGTACAAGCTCATTAAATAATTCTGACATTCCCATTACTGTAGCCCGTAAGATCCAAACCAGGTGATAATACACGCTCAAAAGGGTCGAGAAGGTTTGGAGTCTTCACCCAAAGGTATCACAGACCTACTGGATTTGAAGAAGGTGAGTGAAGCTCCTCTTTTCAATTTGCCTGCCCCTAGTTCCACAGACCTCTTTCATCTCTTTCTGACCTTTTCTATTATGTATGTTTTTCACCTTTTACTGCCTCAGTTCTCCACACAACCACCACCCTCCTCCCTGAAATGAATGGAACCTCCAAGGCCTGTACGTAACAAACACGGATAATTGTGTGATCTTGTTAGTGTCACCCTTATCTGTGCCACCCACTGCTATCCTATTATTTGCTATGGTATCACTCATTGCATCTTACCTGTAATGAGACAGTAAGCTCTTTGACACAGGAATTTTTATTTGTTCTATGAGGTGTCCAGTACAGTTTGGGATGCTGTGAAAAATATAATTATAATAGGGCAGGTATGGGATGTGTGGGAAAGAAAAGGGCATTTGAATAAAGGGTCTCCAAAGGACAGCAGAGAGCATTAGGAGAGAGATCTTACAGTCTAAATCTAAAGTCAAAGAGGAGAAGCCCTTTGCTGGAAAGCATTTGTTTTCTCTTTAAATAAATTGGCAAGAACTTGGACAGGCTGGGAGGAGGGTTTACACATGGGAGATTACTGTATGGAACATCTTGAGGGTAGAGAAGCCTCACTAGAAGTTGTAAGCACACTGTTGACTCATATTTAGCTTGTGATCCACTATGACCCCCAGATCCTTTTCTGCAGTACTCCTTCCTAGTCATTTCCCATATTGTATGTGTGTGACTGATTGTTCCTTCCTAAAGAACTTTGAGTACTTTGGAGTACTTTGCATTTGTCCTTACTGAATTTCATCTAATTTTCTTCAGACCATTTCTCCAGATCATTTTGAATTTTAATCCTATCCTCCAAAGCACTTGCAACCCCTTCCTGCTTGGTACCATCTGCAAACTTTAAGAGTGTACTCTCTACGCCATTATCTAAACCATTGATGAAAATCTTGAACAAAATTGGACCCAGAGCTGATCCCAGTGGGAACCCACTCAATATGCCCTTCCGGCTTGACTGTGAACCCCTGATAACTACTCTCTGGGAATGGTTTTCCAACCAGTTATGCACCTACCTTAGAGTAGCACCATCTAGGCTGTATTTCCTTAGTTTGTTTATTAGAACAGCCTCTCTCCTAGAAGCTTTCTCCACCTTCTGAACTAAAAAATGAGAGCTTTTAAGTTATTATACAGCCAATGAGCAGGTACTGTATTGTACAGCTAACCCATTAGCAAGGATGAGCAGAAATGCCATGCCCGACACATATGGTCCAGACCCAGGCTGATAATGATCCATGTTGCAGACATAAATTGGGTGATGGCCCTCTTATGGATCTATAAGAAGATTTAGTCCAATCCCGCAAGGTGTAGGTTCCTGCCGTTAGTTCCTGGGCAACCTCAGTGCTCCCTGGTCACGACAGAACACTAGTTTGCTCAGAAACTTTCAAGACACACTAAGAACCTTGCAGGATTGGACAGAAAACGAAGACCTGGGAGACAGTGGGTACTGGAGAATTTTTCTAAAAGACAGAAGTGGTGAGTGGATTTGTGACTTCTCTTTTGGATTTAATTGGGTTTCTGAGCAGAAATCTTAAACAGTTAAGAAATCCAGTTAACTGCCCATATGGATTGTGGAAAAAAACACAGAATTTGAGAAGCTTTCAAAATCATCTCAGGCTTTTTTTTCTTGTTATTCAACATAGACTTTTTATACCAGAGTACATGGTCTTGGGCTGTAACTGAACCTCCACAGCAATGGAAAAAGGTTTGGCTTTGGGATTCACAACTTAAATAGGGACAGATTCTGTTTTGTGACTCCTGAGAGGCACAGCACAGAAGACTCATCCCAAGGTCTGGGGGGACAAAGGCAGCCTTAAACCATTTTTGTGCCTCCCAGATTCTGAGCTGCTGCAAGGACTGAAATAACATGCTCCACTCTCCCCTATCCACCACTACCTTAATAGCACAGGTTAGAGCAGCCTCAGGGGCACAGTTAATTTGGTCACTCGTTATGATTTTATGCTTATCATTGTCATAAACAGATAGCTAAGGGTTAATGTCTCTTTCACCTGAAGCACCTGACCAGAGGACCAATCAGGAAACCGGATTTTTTCAACTTTGGGTGGAGGGAATTTTGTGTCTGAGGTCTTTTGTCTTTTGGTCTGCCTGCCTGCTTTCTCTGAGCTTTGGAGAAGTAGTTCTACTTTCTAATTTTCTGTTTCTAAGTGTAAGGACAAAGAGATCAAATAGTAAGTTCTATGGTTTCATTTCTTTGGTATTTGCATGAATATAAGTGCTGGAGTGCTTTGATTTGTATTCTTTTTGAATAAGGCTGTTTATTCAATATTCTTTTAAGCAATCGACCCTGTATTGTATCATCTTAATACAGAGAGATTATTTGTACTTATTTTTCTTTCTTTTTATATAAAGCTTTCTTTTAAGACCTGTTGGAGTTTTTCTTTACTTCAGGGAAATTGAGTCTGTACTCACCAGGGAATTGGTGGGAGGAAGAAAAGGGGAGATCTGTGTGTTGGATTGCTAGCCTGACTTTGCATTCCCTCTGGGGGAATAGGAAAGTACTTTTTGTTTTCAGGATTGGGAACAGAGAGGGGGAGTCTCTCTGTGTAGTTTCACAGAGCTTGTGTCTCTGTATCTCTCCAGGAGCACCTGGAGGGGGGAAGGAAAAATGAATTATTTCCCTTGGTTGTGAGACTCAAGGGATTTGGGTCTTGGGGTCCCCAGGGAAGGTTTTTCAGAGGGACCAGAGTGCCCCAAAACACTCTAATTTTTTGGGTGGTGGCAGCAGGTACCAGGTCCAGGCTGGTGGCTAAGCTTGGAGGTTTTCATGCTAACCCCCATATTTTGGACGCTAAGGTCCAAAACTGGGACTAAGGTTATTACATGAGTGGCAGCTGGTGGGATATAGACAGAATCCAGAAGCCAGTAGGAATATTATATTTTTCTTTTCTCTGCTAAGGGCTTTTTAGCAGAGAGAAACAGTTGGTTTTAAAAGGGAACCAGAGAGAATTTTTTTTTTCTGCTCTCTCTGGCAGTTTGTGGCTTGCATGTTAAGCGAGAAGCCATTAAGAAACTGTTGAGGGTCTTTTGTCATGCAATAGCCCTCCCATTAGGAGGCAAGTACCAGCACTTATATGCATGCAAATAAAGTGGTTTTTCTGGTTTCCCTTCATTGAACATTAGCTAGAGAGAGAAAGGGAAAAAAGCACTGTTGCTAGGCAGACTTCAGGAGGCAACAGAGAACCTGCAGTTCAGAAGATAAACACCGGAGGGCAGCCCAACACAAGAAAACAGGAACCATGACTTCTAAGGCAAAAATTGACGCCGAAGAACAAAATCAAGAAGCTGAACACAGGCGACAGATGGAGATGAAAGAAAAGGAAGAAAGCATGAAACTGGCAGCCTTCCAAAGAGAACAGGCAGCCCAAGAGGCAGCACACAAAAGAAAACTAGAAGAAGAAGAGGTGGCCTACCGAAGGAAACAAGCAGAAGAAGAGTTGGCCCACCGCCGAGAAATGGAAAAACAACAAAAAGAAATGGAAAAACAACAAAAAGAGAATGAAGAGAAGGAAAAACAGAGAAAACATGAACTGGAGTTGGCAAAAGCTGGGCTGCCTGTGCCAGCCAACCCTAACAACCCGGCGCCAAATATTGCTCCACAGCACAGGAAATTTCCCACCTACAAGGCAGGTGATGACACCGAGGCCTTCTTGGAAAATTTTGAAAGAGCCTGTCTTGGGTACAGCATTCCCGAAGACCAGTACATGGTAGAATTGAGGTCACAGCTCAGTGGACCTTTAGCAGAGGTGGCAGCTGAAATGCCTAAGCACCAAATGAATGACTATAAACTTTTTCAAACCAAGGCCAGATACAGGATGGGGATAACCCCAGATCATGCCCGTCGGCGCTTCAGAACCCAAAAGTGGAAACCCGAGGTGTCATTTCCCAAACACGCCTACTACATTGCAAAAAACTATGAGGCCTGGATAACAGGAAACAACATTCAAACCTTGGAAGAACTGAACCTCCTCATACAAATGGAGCAGTTCTTGGATGGTGTTCCTGAAGACATCACACGGTACATACAAGATGGAAATCCCAAAGATATCGCTGAGGCGGGGGAGATTGGAGCCAAATGGATGGAACTGGCAAAAAGCAAGAAAGCTACTGTCAAGGGGAACGATTACCCCAGGGGGCACACAGACCATAAACCCTACAACCGAGGACAGCCAAAGACCCCACATACCACCCAAGTAAAGCCACAGATACCCTACCCTTCAACCTCACCAGTCTCCAGTAACTCACCTCGGCCCAGTGACCCATCAGATGGAAGATGCTTTAAGTGTAATGAACTGGGACATATCAAGGCCAACTGTCCAAAGAACACCATGCGAGTGCAATTCATTACACCACCATCACACCAAAGATCCCCAGGCCCGGATGCCTCTCAAATACCCTTGGAGCGAAGGGAAAATTTGAGAGTGGGCGGAAAGAAGGTTACTGCGTGGAGAGACACGGGGGCACAAGTGTCAGCTATCCACCAATCCTTCGTTGACCCCAAATTCATCAACCCAAAGGCCAAAGTTACAATTTACCCCTTCATGTCACAAGCTGTAGACTTGCCTACAGCTCAACTGCCAGTCCAGTACAAAGGCTGGTCAGGAATGTGGACTTTTGCAGTCTATGACAATTATCCTATCCCCATGCTACTGGGGGAAGACTTGGCCAACCAGGTGAGGCGGGCCAAGAGAGTGGGAATGGTTACACGTAGCCAAACCAGGCAAGCTTCCAGACCCATTCCTGTTCCTGAGCCGTCCACAGAGGCCCCGTCTGTGTTACCAGAGACCCAGACAGAGGTAGTGGGCCCAGATTCCATGCCAACCACTGAAACAGCCACAGCACCTCCAGTCCCAGGCCCGGAACTGGAACAGCAACCAGCACCAGCCATTGCAACCCCATCTTCAAACTCAACGCCAGTGGGCGCCAGCGAGCCACAACTGGCAGAAGCAACAGACAGCCATACCCAAAAGGCTCAGCCAGAGCCTGAAATACCCTCAGGTGCACCAGCGGAGAGCGGTTCACCAGCAACGAAAACAACCCCATCACCTACATCGCTTCCAGAGGGACCAAGCCCAAGTCCACAGTCTGAGGAAGAACTGGTGACCCCAGCCTCAAGGGAACAGTTCCAGACTGAGCAGGAAGCAGATGACAGCCTTCAGAAAGCTTGGGCGGCGGCACGGAGCACCCCACCGCCTCTCAGCTCTTCTAATCGATCCCGGTTTGTTATGGACCAAGGACTTTTATACAAGGAAATTCTTTCTGGTGGACACCGGGAAGAATGGCAGCCGCAAAAACAGTTGGTGGTTCCAACTAAGTACCGGGGGAAGCTCTTAAGCTTAGCCCATGATCATCCCAGTGGCCATGCTGGGGTGAACAGAACCAAGGACCGGTTGGGGAAGTCCTTCCACTGGGAGGGGATGGGCAAGGATGTTGCCAAGTATGTCCGGTCTTGTGAGGTATGCCAAAGAGTGGGAAAGCCTCAAGACCAGGTCAAGGCCCCTCTCCAGCCACTCCCCATAATTGAGGTCCCATTTCAGCGAGTAGCTGTGGATATTCTGGGCCCTTTCCCAAAAAAGACGCCCAGAGGAAAGCAGTACGTACTGACTTTAGTGGACTTTGCTACCCGATGGCCAGAAGCAGTAGCTCTAGGCAACACCAGGGCTAACACTGTGTGCCTGGCCTTAACAGACATCTTTGCCAGGGTAGGTTGGCCCTGCGACATCCTTACAGATTCAGGGTCTAATTTCCTGGCAGGGACCATGGAAAAACTGTGGGAAACTCATGGGGTTAATCACTTGGTTGCCACCCCATACCACCATCAAACCAATGGCCTGGTGGAAAGGTTCAATGGAACTTTGGGGGCCATGATACGAAAATTCATCAACGAATTCTCCAATAATTGGGACCTAGTGTTGCAGCAGTTGCTGTTTGCCTACAGGGCTGTACCACATCCCAGTTTAGGGTTTTCACCATTTGAACTTGTGTATGGTCACGAGGTTAAGGGGCCATTACAGTTGGTGAAGCAGCAATGGGAGGGGTTTACGCCTTCTCCAGGAACTAACATTCTGGACTTTGTAAGCAACCTACAAAGCACCCTCCGACACTCTTTAGCCCTTGCTAAAGAGAACCTAAAGGATGCTCAAGAAGAGCAAAAGGCCTGGTATGACAGACATGCCAGAGATCGGTCCTTCAAGGTAGGAGACCAGGTTATGGTCTTGAAGGCGCAACAGGCCCATAACATGGAAGCATCATGGGAAGGGCCATTCACGGTCCAAGAGCGCCTGGGAGCTGTAAACTACCTCATAGCATTTCCCAATTCCTCACTAAAGCCTAAAGTGTACCATGTTAATTCTCTCAAGCCTTTCTATTCCAGAGATTTACAGGTTTGTCAGTTTACAGTCCAGGGAGATGATGCTGAGTGGCCTGACGGTGTCTACTACGACGGGAAAAAAGACGGTGGCGTGGAAGAGGTGAACCTCTCAACCACCCTGGAACGTCTGCAGCGGCAACAAATCAAGGAGCTGTGCACTAGCTTCGCCCCATTGTTCTCAGCCACCCCAGGACGGACTGAACGGGCATACCACTCCATTGATACAGGTAATGCTCACCCAATCAGAACCCCACCCTACCGAGTGTCTCCTCATGCCCAAGCTGCTATAGAACGGGAGATCCAGAACATGCTACAGATGGGTATAATCCGCTCATCTACCAGTGCATGGGCATCTCCAGTGGTTCTGGTACCCAAACCCGATGGGGAAATACGCTTTTGCGTGGACTACCGTAAGCTAAATGCTGTAACTCGTCCGGACAACTATCCAATGCCATGTACCGATGAGCTATTGCAAAAGTTGGGACGTGCCCAGTTCATCTCTACAATAGACTTAACCAAGGGATACTGGCAAGTACCGCTAGATGAACCTGCCAAGGAGAGGTCAGCATTCGTCACCCATGCGGGGGTGTATGAATTCAATGTCCTTCCTTTCGGCCTTCGAAATGCACCCGCCACCTTCCAGAGGCTGGTAGATGGTCTACTAGCTGGACTGGGAGAATTTGCAGTTGCCTACCTCGATGATGTGGCCATTTTTTCAGACTCCTGGCCCGAACACCTACTACACCTGGAAAAGGTCTTTGAGCGCATCAGGCAGGCAGGACTAACTGTTAAGGCCAAAAAGTGTCAAATAGGCCAAAACAGAGTGACTTACCTGGGGCACCAGGTGGGTCGAGGAACCATAAACCCCCTACAGGCCAAGGTGGATGCTATCCAAAAGTGGCCTGTCCCAAAGTCAAAGAAGCAGGTCCAATCCTTCTTAGGCTTGGCCGGATACTACAGGCGATTTGTACCCCACTACAGCCAAATCGCTGCCCCACTGACCGACCTGACCAAAAAGACCCAGCCAAATGCAGTTAAGTGGACTGATGAGTGTCAAAAGGCCTTTACCCAGCTTAAGGCGATGCTCATGTCTGACCCTGTGCTCAGGGCCCCGGATTTTGACAAGCCATTCCTAGTAACCACCGATGCATCTGAGCGTGGTATAGGAGCAGTGCTCATGCAGGAAGCAACAGATCACAACTTCCATCCTGTCGTGTTTCTCAGCAAGAAACTGTCTGAGAGGGAAAGTCACTGGTCAGTCAGTGAAAAGGAATGCTATGCCATTGTGTACGCCCTGGAAAAGCTACGCCCATATGTTTGGGGACGGCGGTTCCAACTACAAACTGACCATGCTGCACTAAAGTGGCTTCATACTGCCAAGGGGAACAACAAGAAACTTCTTCGTTGGAGTTTAGCTCTCCAAGATTTTGATTTTGAAATTCAACACATCACAGGAGCTTCTAATAAAGTTGCTCATGCACTCTCCCGTGAGAGTTTCCCAGAATTCAGTAGTTAAAAAGTGTTCTTAAAATGTAGAAGTCTGTTAGTTATATACTTAGTAGTATAGGTAAAGGTGTATGTGTTGTATTAATCTGTTTATTTTCAAGTTCAAGAAGGAAATCGCCGCCAGTGAGCTTCCCCACTGTCTGCAATTTGGGGGGTGTGTCATAAACAGATAGCTAAGGGTTAATGTCTCTTTCACCTGAAGCACCTGACCAGAGGACCAATCAGGAAACCGGATTTTTTCAACTTTGGGTGGAGGGAATTTTGTGTCTGAGGTCTTTTGTCTTTTGGTCTGCCTGCCTGCTTTCTCTGAGCTTTGGAGAAGTAGTTCTACTTTCTAATTTTCTGTTTCTAAGTGTAAGGACAAAGAGATCAAATAGTAAGTTCTATGGTTTCTTTTCTTTGGTATTTGCATGAATATAAGTGCTGGAGTGCTTTGATTTGTATTCTTTTTGAATAAGGCTGTTTATTCAATATTCTTTTAAGCAATCGACCCTGTATTGTATCATCTTAATACAGAGAGATTATTTGTACTTATTTTTCTTTCTTTTTATATAAAGCTTTCTTTTAAGACCTGTTGGAGTTTTTCTTTACTTCAGGGAAATTGAGTCTGTACTCACCAGGGAATTGGTGGGAGGAAGAAAAGGGGAGATCTGTGTGTTGGATTGCTAGCCTGACTTTGCATTCCCTCTGGGGGAATAGGAAAGTACTTTTTGTTTTCAGGATTGGGAACAGAGAGGGGGAGTCTCTCTGTGTAGTTTCACAGAGCTTGTGTCTCTGTATCTCTCCAGGAGCACCTGGAGGGGGGAAGGAAAAATGAATTATTTCCCTTGGTTGTGAGACTCAAGGGATTTGGGTCTTGGGGTCCCCAGGGAAGGTTTTTCAGAGGGACCAGAGTGCCCCAAAACACTCTAATTTTTTGGGTGGTGGCAGCAGGTACCAGGTCCAGGCTGGTGGCTAAGCTTGGAGGTTTTCATGCTAACCCCCATATTTTGGACGCTAAGGTCCAAAACTGGGACTAAGGTTATTACAATCATGGCAATTGCTTCTCTATGAAAAAGTGGCTGTAACCTCACTTTAATTAACATTTTCTTCCAGTTCCTCTGTATCTGTGTTATGATATATAAGGGAGTTTGAACTCCTTTATATATTGACAAGTAGATGCATGCAGGTCTAAGAGAATCTAACAAAGTGCGACAGTGGATTAACTATTCCCCAAAACAAACATACAATCTAAAATTGACAATGCCATAGGAATAAATCAGTTATATCCTCAACATCAGCTATCAGTAACCCAAAGTTCCCTGCACACCCAGCCTCATGACTCAGTGTGGGGAGGGAAAATTACTAAATTCAGTTGTTTTGCAATTAATAGGACGTGACAGCTTTAAAAGTGATTCACATGAAGGCTTCACAGTGCACAGAACTAACCAATAAAAATGAAAATGTAATGATTGGTGAAGTTTATCATTTTGTTTTGTCTGTTATAAAACTGTCTATTTTTTCCACATGCGTCTGAAGTTTGTCTAACAGAGCCTTAACGTGCAAATTCTACTCTGAAAACTATATAAAAATGGCATCAGATCTGCTTTTTGTGTGCATTCAGAATTATATCTGCTGACATTGATAAGACTATGTTTTACTTCTATTATTCCTATTAAAGTCAGCACAGATAGGAGAATGATTTGGATTCTCCTCCTTCTTGCACATCACCTGCAGTGTTACGACAGGGATGTCCAGATGGTGCTGTGACATGGTCTTATAAGTTATTTTTCTTAGCATGAGCAAATTTTTAGTCCCGGAAGAAATGCTGTGTTGTTTGTTCTGTTGTGGTTCCTACAGGGGAACTCTGGCAAACAGCTATGGCGTTTGCTCTCTGCTTTAATCTCTGTAACTATAGTCAGTTCTTGAGGCAGAATTGCTCCCTGAGAACTGAGCATTGGTGTTTGTCTGAGAGTTCTGAAAGAGAGGATTGTTTGCATGCTGTTTGCGACCTCTTCTCTTTCAAGACTTGTGTATATGTGTAAAAAAACTAAGTTACACTAAGAATATGCTCTGTCTGCACCACTGATTTCTCCTCCAGCCAGAAACTGGCTTGTAAGGCCCCAACATTTGCTACTACTCGGTAGAGGCATGACGATAGTATTCTTTATTAAGTTCCAATTATAAACCCAATACACCTGTAGTAACCAACTGAAAGCAATATGGTGCCACAGATGCTACTTGAGAGCCTAATCTGACCTGCAGAGCCTTTATCATTGGTGATGGTATGTGAGAAAGAATTACTGTAACTCAGATTTATCTGCAAATCCCAAGTGGACTTTCTGATGCTGGCAATTAGGGAAAAAATATTTTCCATGTAAGCATATTTTATCTGGAAATCATTGACACAAACACAATTCTATACTGCGGTTTTTTTTAGTGACCAATACTAAGACTCAGAACAGTCCACAGAAGATATTTTCTGTTGAGCAGGATAACAAAGAGGACTTTTTACACTGTACATGTATTTTTCTATCTTCCCATATTTGATAAAAAAGTTTATGTCTATTCAGTAAATGAAATTGGTAACAAAATGTGCATTTCCCTAAATCCCTCCTGCACTATTTAAGAATATGCACACAGGTTATTGTTGGGCAGAGTTTCAAACATTATTATAAGCCATAGTGTGGACAGGGTCAAACTGATTAGGAACATATGCTTTCCTTTGCAGCTGGTTTTCAATGCAAAGTACTACTGAATCCTTGCTTTGACTGCTCTGGTTAACTGGATGTTCCATTTCTCAAAGTGGATATACACAGATGACAAGCATGTAAGTAATGTGGTAGAGGGAATTTATGGATGGTGGGCTGTAACATCGGTGACAGACTTGCAGTACAGATTTTGTGGGAAAATGGAATTAGCACATTTCCTAGACAATTTTCAAGAATACAACCCCATTGAAGTGTTATTTTATATTACAAATAAAAACAATTTAAATGATCAAACATTTACTATTCAGCATCCAGCTCAAAGAAATTGTACATAAAGCATCCAAATTGTACCAAAGAATCCAAATAGACATAATCTAAGATGCACTTTGCGGTCAGCACAAACTTATAGAAAGTCTTCCTTCATCTTGAAGCAACTTTGCATATATTTTTTTAATCCACTCAAAACCTAACCCAACACACAACAAAAATTATAAGCATAGGAACAGAGTCTGAAAGTAACAACTCAAGCCAAATTAGAAATACAATACTATCCATTGCTATCTACACTTGACTGAATTGGGGGCCCAATCCAGCTCCCATTATCAAAACTCTCATTGACTTCAATGGCAACAGGACCAGGTCCTTGAGGTGGAAACTAGGGCATTTTCCTCATAATACACAACATTGGATTTCTAGTCTTTTTGTATCTGATATTACTTTCAGATGCATCCCTGCAACTGCTATTAAGCTAGTAAGGGTTATGCATGCATATACGAGAGCAGAGTTGTGTACTCTGACGGACCTGATCAACTCTAACATCATATAAACAACAATGCTAACTATTATTATTATTGCTTCTCTCTATCCTCCATGTTTTCTTTTACACAAGTGTTCTTACCCCAGGAAAAGAGATGCTGCATCCTGCTGCAGCATAAAATCTTTGGGATTTTCTCTTAGAATTTCTGCATAGATTGTTTTCATGTTAAATGAATACATGCTTTAGCAAACACTCTTTAGCAACACTTGCGGAAAGTGAGACATGCTAATATACCAACAGACCTTTTCAAGTTGAAGCACCAAAGTTGAGAGAGAAGGTTCACTTTTTCTATGACTTTTCCAGGCATAATGGAGAGGAGCATTAATAAGTGCCAAGTTAATGGAAGAAAGAGCTGGCTTCCCACTGAAAATCTCAACTACAGGTAAAGTCTGCCATTAAACTTGAGACATTAATAGGAACTTCAAACTAAGGGCAAAATGTTAAAAGTGCTTAATTGACTTAGGAACCTACATTTCATTGAAAGTCAGTGGGGCCTGTGCTACTAAATGCCTAGGGTGCTCCCATTGGTACTGCAAACCTTTGGTGTAACATATTTCCTTCACCCAACCTGCCCTCCAGTCCCATACTCCCATTACGGCCTTCCCAGATTCTGTAGCCCATTCTTTCAACTTCTACAGCTGCCTGGCCTGCCAGCTCATCACGGATCCTTTCCACCTGACCTCCAGTCAGCCTCTCCCTTTCACAATTCCAAACCAGTCTATCCACCCCACTCTCAACCAGGTTCACAGGACGTGCTCCCTTCCAATATTTAACCTGATCCCTCACATCCCACCAGTCCAATCCACTGCTACTACATCCAGCTGCACGCCTTGTGATTGCCACTAACTGACATCTCTCTCACTCCAGCAAATCCTCAAGATTTTTCTATTCTACCTGACAAGGCAGCTACAAATTCAGGCAAGATTGCTTTCTCCCCAGCCCTCCTCCACTTTCCTGTTATTGTTTTCAGAATGTGCACACAAAGAGCAGGAATTCTGTCAGTAAGCATGGCACAGAATATATAGAAAAATCCAAGAAATCCTCAAAATAAAAAACAGATGCAATAAAATGTATTTAATAATGGGGAAAAATGACTATCGCCTTGTCTCAGAATATACTAAAAAGACTTTCCAGCTGAGCCTTGTAGGCCTGTCCTGCAGCAGAAGCCAGGAGTCAGCCAGGGAAGTGAAGGACCCACTCCAGCCAAAAAGGAAAGCTATTGGCTTCCCAGTGAAGGACAATAGTCCTTCCGATTGACCTACATCTCCACCAGACAGCTACGGCTTGTAGGAAGACGTGGGGGGGGGCATTTTTTGTTATTTTACTTAGTTTATGGGCATTTCGTATCTGATTATTGCTGTAGGACTGGTTACTTATTCATTTGTTCGCTACATCATTAATTCCTTTGCCTGTCCTCTTTCCTTTCTTTTAATTTACCCCTCTAATTTCTGGGAATAAAATGTTGTTTATCTTTATCTATTGGGCCTTGATTTCCTCTCATCATGAACAGTAATGTCCTAGAGGCCACAGGGGCTGTTTGTTTATGTCTGCAGCCAGTAGACAGAGGCACTGGGCCCCAAGAACCCAGGGCCCATTGGTCATAAGGTGGACCACAGAGGCACTTGGAGGAACAACTCTACTATGCTTGGGGATCAAGGCTGCCCCAGAGGTGGAGTACATACTTACATCATAAACAAAATATATTTTCCAAGGTCCTTGATGTTCCCTTCCAGAACTATCACTATAACAATGAACTTCAAATGCAGGAGATATACTGTCAAATCCAAGTGCCATGTTCAATTACTTAAGAACTTTTGAGGAAGACAACACTGTTGGGTTAATATAGAGTGATGAGAATAAATGTAGAGTGGTCATTTTGTGAAATAAGACATTGCAGGTTATACATGGAAAATCTCTGGTATCAGAAGAAAAAAAATCTTCTAAAACCCTGCCAATATTAAAAGAATATCCCATTATTTTAAACTTGTACCTTTATAATATTATTTGATAATTATAGTGCCCCATTGAGCTAGGCATTGTATCTGTATAACCTGAGCTGAATCATGGCTCCTTCAAGTGGCAAACTTGGAGATTTTCCTATGCTATGTGACTTCAAATACTACTTATATATTCAATGTACCAAGTAAATGCAGAAGTTTATAATATTTTAGTGCTAGAGGATGTTAATATACGTGTCACAAGGAGCCTCTGTTGCTCCCCAGTGTACTTCATTGCCTGGCCAGTTTGCATAGTCACAAACACACATTAAGTTGTCACCCTTTCACAAGCATGTATTTACTCTTTCGTTACAAAGCAACATAGTATAATGCAAGCTTGCAGCAAAAGGACTCTTCCACGCAGCCTTCACTCCTCAGCTGAGGCTCACCCTCTGAGCTTTCCTTCTCAGTCTCCTACTTCCTGTTCCTTTCACTTATATCTCCCCAATTAAATCATTAGCCCAGGTATAATCCACCAACAGAAAGTATTTAATTGCTCATAGCTAAGCCTGCATCTTCTGCAGCAACATCAATGACCAAGGTGCTACTAATAGTGCCCCATCACAATAAGTCAAAAGAAACCAGACTGTATGCCAATATAAAAACAAATCCAAGCAAGACATAATATGGACTGACATATATTTGTCCAAAGCCATTTGATTCTTCTGTTTCCTTGGCTTGTTCACTAGACTCCAGCTTTTTTGGCACCAAGAAAAGCCCTAGCCTTAGCTGGTGCTTCATAAAAATGTTACCATAAGTTCTAATGACTGATGGAATTTATTTTATGATATCTTTAGGTTACATGATGGATAAGATAAAAGGCATTCTAATCTGGTCATTATTAACAACAGCTGTAACAACTAAAAATTTTGAATGAGTTAAAAACATCTTTCAATAAGTAATTATTTCATCCATTACAGAACCCATGGGCAATAACACATATTCCTTATCAATCCCCTTGTTATGTTTATAGCATACTTTTGTAGACACTTTGAGGGTTTTTTCCCCTGGACACCTAGACTATATTAATAAAGTAAGGGTAAAAACAGCGGTTAAAAGATTTCACATATTCCATTATTGAGTTCATTTTCCCTTCACCCATTAGGCTCAATTGAAGGACAAAACTTTTTAGTTTAAATATATATAGGACAATAAATATATAGATACACAAAATAAAAAGCTTTTGGGTTAGCACATAGAAAATTATGAGAGTTTAACATAGAAAAATAAAAAAAGTGAATATTTACTAACATACTGAACTTCTTACCAATTTTGGATAACCCAGAAAGCCGCGGCTGCAAAGAATGTTCTTTTCTACCTATCACTCTCCAGGAAACGGTGGCATATTCTGGCGGATTTGAACTTGGTCATGGTGTTTATGCATTTATGACTTCAAGACTTCACTATTGTAATACAAATCTAGGGATGACACCACTGACCTGAACAAAGCTCCAACTGGTTCAGAACACAGCAGCCCATTTGTATAACAGATGACCCCCAAGGGCATTTCCACCTCTGCACTGGCTCCATACGAATAACACATCAGACTCAAAGTTTCAATCTTTATCTTCATAGTTCTCCAGGTGACTGGCCCAAGTTACCTGAGGATCTGCCTCACAAAGCATGATGATCGTGACCACCCATGACAACTCCATTCCACTGGAACCAAGGAACTGTTCCCTTCAAGAATGAAACTTGTGTGACCAGGAAACAGAATTCCCTAGGCAGCCGGCTCAGGACTGTGGAACTCACTTTCAGGTGAGATCAGAATGATAACCAACCTCAGAGCCTTCAGACCAAAATGATCTTTCTCTGGCCTATCACAATAAACAAACAAAAAAAAAGCCCTGTGTATTGTCTGGATAATGGAGGGGAAAACCAACGAATTGTGTATGTTCACTTTAATGCATTTGTAAAGATTTCATGCACTACATTGACTGAAGGTGCTGTATAGATAGATTGATGTGTTAATGTTACCAAAACCCAGAGATGGAATTACAGTTTTATAGGAAGAATTATAGCGTATTCATCACCATCATTTTGTCTTACTCCATTTAACCTATGTAAGCCAGTGGTCTCAATGAGCTTTCCCCTGCCATCTACTGATGAATTGGAGGAAAAGGGCTCTGGGCAGACCACATTTGAATAGACACCTATTTTGCCTAGATACAGGAGTGGTGTTTAGTTTCCCCAGGTTTCTGGGTAGAGGCTCGAGCTGACTCTGTTCTGTAATGTTCAGATGAAACTCTACACATTTAACCCACCCCTTGTTGCTGCTGACACCACCTCGCAGAAGGGTTATTCTTGTAGCAGTTTTTCTCACTGTGGCTTTAATTCCATAGGCATTAAGGGCCAGATTTTCAAAGGTATTTAGGTGCCTAAAGGTGGGATTTTTCTAAATGCCTAAGCAGGTTAAGTACCTAATTCTTTTTGAGTTCAGTGGGGTTAGGTTCCTAACCCGCCTAGGCACCTATCTGCATATTGAGATACTTAAATGCCTTTGAAAATCTGTCCCTAAGTGATTTTTATATATTTAAAACTTTGTATGGTCTTAGGCTAAATAGCATACTATCCAAGTAACCTTCGGTTTAAGGTCAATGGAACCTTCAGCAGCAGTGCATAATGTTATCAGTCTAGAAGGCTGAATCAGCAAGTTGTCAGGAGATGAATCATGCTTATTTATATGCAAATTTATATAGGATTTTAATATGAGAAGAGCACAAACAGTTACTTGTTTTTAGTTTATATATTTAAATTTCAAAACTATTCTCCTCCAGAAGACAAAAGGACCTCTAGGGTGAATTTGTAATTAACATGTTGAAGGTCTAGGTCATCCCTTGGTGCAAGCAGATTATGTTGCATTGCTATGAGGAGAAAGAGTTTTTTGGAGAATAAACAAGTGTTTCAGGCAAATTTATTTGAAATTAAAAAAGCTAACAGTATAGAAAGTATAAAAGTAAAATGTAGCACCAAAGATACTTTATATAGGAAGTTTCAAACAATGCAGGTAAACAGATAAGGAAATAAAATTTGTGTGTATTTGGGGAATAATTAAAAACGCAAGATAGATTTGTGAGGATGTACTTTGACACCTCTTGTAAGAGTGTCTATGTACATTAATTAAAACTGACTTCTGTATAACTACGAAAGCTTTATTAATACACAAACAAACACATTCCTTTTGGAGGGACATGTGACACTTTGCATTGATGAAAGAGAAAGAACGGCATAGCTTTGAGCTGGAGGAGCATCCAGATAGCCCTAAAGCAACTGTGTAGGGGACATGGTAGAGTCTTTACTCCTGCTATTATCTGGTGCTGTGTTAGGGCTAGGGACAATCTATCCTATAGTAGCAGAATTCTAAATGGGTGTCTGTTTAACTTCAGTAAATCAGGACATTTCTACTGCTCCATCATAATAGGAATTTGGAATCTATATCCCTGAAACAACTCTTGCATTTGTTTTCCATCATCAGCCCAGAACTTACAACAAAATGGTAGAGGGAACACCATGATAGAAGCCATCGTCTTCTTTTTTTTTTTTAATTTAAAAGATAAACCCAAGAGCTTTACAAAAATAGAAGCCCACAAATCAATTCAGATAGAGCCTGTTTTTATTAAGGGACACATCACAAAACGCAGCAGCCAGCAATTTCTGAGATTCCAAAACTATTTTATAGAAACAAGGTGCATCAAGTTATATCCTTTATTGGATCAACTTCTGTTGAGACAAGCTTTCAAGTTTATACAGAGCTCGTCTTCGGGTCTTGGAAAGACATTCAGGGTGCCACTGCTAAATACAAAGTGGAACAATAAACCCAGTATAATAAATCCATTGTTGTAATAAACCCGGTGTCTTTATTAAACTCATGATTTTTAATGTCTAGCAAAGTTAAGAATTTAAGCGCTTAGGGTCATCTTTTAAAGGTGTGCAGGTTTCCTTGGAGAATGGGGACTGAGAGGTCAGATATGGAGATAAAAATTTTTTTTTTGCAAAAACTGTTTCTGAAAAGTGTATACCCATGGATGATATGCTGTTTTTGTCTTTTATCATTCTTCTGTATGAATTCATTTGAGAGTGTAGTGATAGTCTCATTTTACCCTTCCCCCCAAGGATTCTCAAAGCCTGAGCTCCAGTTCAAACTCGAATATCTACACTGCAATTTTATAGCCCTGCAGCCTGAGTACAACAATCCCAAGTCTGCTGACCCACATCAGCTATAGCCATGCTGCTGATCTTTTATTGTGGTGTGTACATGTAACCTCTGAGTACCTTTCTCAGACCTAAGAAGAGCTCTGTGTAAGCTCAAAAGCTTGTCTTTCACCAACAGAAATTGGTCCAATAAAAGATATTACCCCCCATCTTGTCTCTCTAATATCATGGGACCACCAGGGCTACAACATTGCAAAAACCTATTTTATATTAGGCAGAAACTTACTTTCCTTCCAACCTATTATTAACAAATGGTCAGGCAAATAAACAAAAGAACACATCATAACAACCACTAGAATGTGAGGAGAGACAAATCCAAAAGGTTACACTAAGGTTAAAATATTAGGGCCAAGGAATCAGTTCAGTCATACCAGTGAGAGACAGGTATAAGTAAGAGGAAAAACAGGCCCTAACTGCTAGCACAAGGATCCTCTGTATATTATTAAAACAGAGTCCATGGAAGATTACTCTACTCTTCAAAGCAGTCCTTCCAAAATTTCCTGGTAGCACTCCTAACTCAAACTATCTTAGCTCAAAAGCTAAAGGAGCTGAAGAAGACTGACTAAAACTTATCAATGAATGTTCAGTTCTCAGAAGAAAGCTCAGTCAAGATTCCAGCATGCACTGGGCTTGCCTTACCATAACTTTCTCCAAAGTTCCTGGGGATTAATTCACGGACACGCATTACATTTATTGCTTCCTCTCTCTTGGATGCAGACCATGTCCCTAGGTTCCATTGCCATGACACCCCTCACCCCATCTCCTTCCTCCACCTGGCTGCCCAGCCCACACATCCTTCCTGCACAGTCATCCATTGCACTCAATGTGGGAGGAGAGAGTTATAGATGGAATGAGACTACATCTAAGGATTACGAGGGCAGAATTTGGCCCCATTTATTTAACGGAGTACTGTATAGGAGCACATAAGAAAGGATCCTATTAAAATTTCAAATGTCCACCAAGTTACGCTAGAAGCTTGCACATTAACAGTAATTTTTTGTCACCATTGCCCCGTGGTAATATTAATAGTGAACAAATGATGAAGTAAACTTTGTTTGCTAGAGGTTACAGTATGATTATAGTTCTTGAGGCCAATTGCTTAGTGATTGTCTACGGGTCTAGAGAGTTACCCTTAAAAGCCTCCAAAGTAAAACTTGACACACCATCAAGAAGAGAACTGCAAATATTTATCCCTGTCACTTGCTTAAACCATTCAGTGCTCCTCACTTCTTGCTTTAGTAGCATTTTTAACAGAGAATACGATTGGCCTCCCCCTGTAGAGAGACTGCATGCTGTACATCTTTCTCAAGTGATGCTCTAGACAAATTCTGTGGTGCAATGGTTTTGAACTTAATCAATAATAGACTTTTCCTCTCCAATATTCCATCTTCTATGTGTTCATCTTTTGATGACAATGGTGGGATTTATGTTGACTTTAATGGGAGCACGGTTAGGTCAATCCTGGGCATTTTTTAAAATCCCACTGTATGCTCTTCAGGGTGAGGATTATCTTTTGTTTTCATGTACTGTACTGTCACAAGAGCATTGCCATTACTACTACTAATTCTTAGAATGAATATTTCATCAACAGTGTACATCTAATGTAGGTAGAAAAATTAAACAAACCATGGCACATGATATTTAATATATAAAAAACTATGTCAAAATACTACTCCCAAAGGGTAAATAATCAAAAATAGATTTATCTTCATTGGATGATGTAATTTTTGCAATTTGTTTCATACAGCTGCTTTTTTCTCTAATTTTGTAATATAAAATAAAAATGATGTACATCCGTGAAACTCTCTTCAGTCACTGTTGATTAGCAGAGTCCAAGAAAGAACACTTTAAAGTGATACTTTCTCTTCCATTCTAATAGTTCTATAGTACCTTTATTTATTTAAAACTAAAATGTTCATGCTATTAGTCCATCATATGGAGTAACTACTTTGGCTAGCTGGACGTTTTTTTTTAATGTTATTTCATTTTAAATAGGAAGCACTACGGATACACAATATATTTCATAAAGCATTATTGCAGACACACACAGGCTCCAATTCAGCACATATGTACAGGGCCAGCTCTAGGCACTTTTCAAGGGGCGGCATTCCGCCCCCACCCTTTTCTTTTCTTTTTTTGATGCTTCGGCGGTGTCAAAAACCCTGGAACCAGCCCTGCATATGTAACTTGAAGCATACGCTTAGCTGAACTGGAGCCTTATTGTACTTACACAGCACTTACTAAGCCATAGAGTTATGCTGATTTTACACCAGCTGAAGATCTGGCTCACTGTACATTTACCCAATAGACCACAAAAGCTTTTATCAGGTCAATGAGCTGCAAATTAGAAGGTCTCTAAGTAGTACCATCCATAAGATGGAATACCATAATTTCTCTTTTGGAGCTGCACCTGCCATGTTGGGATTCAAAAGTAAAGCTTTTCGGTTCACATATTTATTTATTATGGTTATTATTAGGTATCTCAAAGCTATATAATTATGTATCTATTCCTGCAATACGCTACACTTACATTTACAGTTGCCTATTTTGTGTGTTTGTGGCAGTTACAGAGACAATTAGGTCAATTCACAAATAGGGGCTGGATTCTCCAGTCCATTGAAGCTGCTGTGTGATGCTATGATGACTCAAGGTTGCCATAAGATCACCTTAACTAGCCAGCAGAGTAGTCCATCAGCTCAGGGGAAGCCTCTGGTGGCATAGGGCCACTGCCTAGGGTCCTGTGCCATCCCCTTCTTGGCCTCTGTCCACTGAGAAGGGGACATAGCATATCTCTATGCCCTCTCCTCAGCTGCATCTGGGCCACTGACAGCTGGTGCAAATACTTTTAGTTTGTTCTATCTTAAATACTGTACAAATTTGAAAGAATTTAAACACCAATAAACAAACAAACACATGCTGTGTCAATATTATTAACAATCTGATTTAATCACACAAAATCAAGACAAAATATAAATTGCTGATCTGGGCTCAATACTGCAGTTCCAGTTAAGTTTGGTTAGAATTCTGATTGACTGAAAACTGCTGGATCAGGCACAGCATTTTAAAGAAATCCCCTTTGTGGCTAGGTATTTCAGCACACAGAAAAACATAATGCAATCACCTGAGACAATTGCAATCCTAAATGTAAAAGGCAATAAAACATGGGCAAAGACTTTTTAAAGCTTTAACTCTGATTTTGTCTTTTGGGTTTGAATTCTACCCTGAAGTATTCAAACGGATTCTTATACAGTTAAATTTATAGAGGGTGCCAAGAGATGATGATAATCAATGTGACCTGTTCAAATCATAATGAAGAATATAATGGCCTGGAACAAAATGCAGAGATACATTTTATATGAAATATCCTAGCAAAATTATTAACAAATACACACCATATTATAATAAAGGTCTGATACAAACTGACAAAACCAATTAAATAAGAAGTGAAGATCCCTAATCAGTTTCTAGTGGTGCCATTGTGATTACAGGTGTTCTTGGGATCGGGGCACTTGGTGCATTTAAGCACTTAAGTATGTGGTCTGGTTTTCAAAAGTTCTGATGTCAGTATGAGCTGCTGAGGGCTCAGCACTTTTGAAAATCATGCCACTTTAGGTGTCTACAAATCAACCTGGCATAATTTTAAAAGCCCATTTTAAAAAAGTCTCAGCCAAAAAGTACTCATCCAGGTATGATATGAGAACAAAATATTTAGATTAAATGACACGTGCCTTAATTTGTGCCTCATTTTTTAATTTCTTTCACTTTAGTAGCTGTCATAACCCCTTCTGTTACTAAAATCTTGGCTTTTATAATAGTAGTTTACAGAAAAAAAAGAAAATATTTATTCTAGTGGACACAGTGATGGTCATAAGAACGGCCATACTGGGTCAGATCAAAGGTCCATCAAGCCCAGTATCCTGTCCTCTGACAGTGGCCTATAGTAGGTGCCCCAAAGGGAATGAACAGACAGGTAATCAATTATCAAGTGATCCATAACATGTCACCCAATCCCAGCTTCTGGCAAACAGAGGTTAGGGACACCACTCCTGCCTATCCTGGCTAATAGCCCTTGATGGACCTATCTTCCATGAATCTATCTAGCTCCTTTTTGAACCTTGTTATAGTATTGACCTTCACAACACCCTCTGGCAAGGAGTTACAGTGGTTCACAGTGCGTTGCGTGAAACAACACTTTCTTGTGTTTGTTTTAAACCTGCCACCTATTAATTTCATTTGGTGGTCTCTTCTTCCTGTATTATGAGAAGGAATAAATAACACTTCCTTATTTACTTTATACCTCTCATGATTTTATAGACCTCTATCATATCCCCCCCATAGTTGCCTCTTTTCCAAGGTGAAAAGTCCCAGTCTTATTAATCTCTCCTCATACAGAAATTGTTCCATAGCCCTAATCATTTTTGTTGCCCTTTTCTGAACCTTTTCCAATTCCAATATATCTTTTTTGAGATGGGGCGACCACATCTACACGTGGTATTCAAGGTGTGGGCGTACCATGGATTTATATAGAGGCAATATGATTTTTTCTCTCTTATTATCTATCCCTTTCTTGATGATACCCAACATTCTGTTCACTTTTTTGACTGTGGCTACACATTGAGTGGATGATTTCAAAGAACTATCCACAATGACTCCAACATCTCTTTCACGTCATTTTGGCTAATGAAATTAGTTTTGTGGGAACTTTTAAAGATCACTGCATTTTAGGAAACATTTTATTCTAAAATATTTATAAAGCAACATAAATTTATTTAGATGGGAAAAGCATACATAAATTTATAGAAAGAATCATATAAGTAGTTTGACAAAGCTACCCCATTTCCCTCCAATGGATTAAAAAGCAATTCGCAATGCACTAACAAATTCCCCTTTCATTATAAGTTTACTAAGGGTTATTTGAAATTTTTTTTAAACAATGTACAAACCTTCACCCAGGTTGCTTAGCATTACACTACATTACATCAGCTTCACACACAGATTACAACTCTGAAATCTGCTTTGGGGCTTCTAATATATATTCTTTTCTCCATCAACACTTTCTGGCCCAGATCCTGCAGAAGCAACAGGTACCTGAGTGAGACATCACTTGGTGCATCAGTCCCATGGAGAGAGTTTAACTCAGAGAATCTTTCAGAGAGCCTATAGCCCTAGTCCCGTAATAAAATCATTGTTCCTTATGATAAAGAGGGCATGTTTTCCTAGGGGAAGATTCAGATTACCACCTCCTACAAGCAGCAGTCAAAATGTATTGAACCAAAGCAACACTGATCAGATTAATAATAAATAAATAAACATAAATACATGTTAGCATTAAGAAAGCAAAACAGAACAGAGGAATCTGTTTACACAACACGCACTTCCCTTCCCAAATCCCACTCCTATGGAAGAAGACTCCCTCTCCTTTCCGATGACTTTAAAATGCTGGTTTTTGTGTCTCTCTCTCTCACACACAGAGGATGGCGGATTTCTGCCCTGTGTTTCAAAGAGGCGTTTCACAATAAGAAAGCAAGAACCAACTGACCCCACCGCCGGGCAGCCCCGTGTGTACGTGGGGCCATCAGCTCAGCGGCACTCACCCCCCCAAACAACGAGCCTGATATTATTCCGTCTCCCCACTAAACATTTGAGGCGCAACAGACTCCCCGGGGGGAGGCACTAAAGGCAGGACAGAGGGAATTTTTCCCAAATCCTCCCCGCTCAGCCCCGGCCACCAGAGCCGCTGCCTGTCCCACGCGCCCTCTCTCACCGGCTCCTGCGCCTCCGCCATCCTGGGCTCCGCGCCCCGCAGCATCCAAGCCGGCCGCGGGCGCAGGGGGACTCAGCCCAGCCGGGCAGGCGGCGGGGGATCCGGCCCTACTGGGCTCCCGGCTCCATCCCGCGCGGACGCGGCCGCTGCTGCCCAGGAATTCGGGCCCCTCGGCGGCGCCTGCTCGTCCGGCCGCGCCACGGCTGCGGGAGGCGTGGGAAGAGCTCGCCCGGCGGCTTCTGGCTGCCTGTGCCGGGCGGGCGAGAGGGGGAGACGGGACTGGCCCGGCGCGCTCGCCGCTATTTAAGAGCAGAGCGGTGGGGGCTTCCCCGCCCCCCACTCCCCCAGGTGACCTCTGCAGGCAGGAGAAAGCGGGCTCCGCCACCCCCCGCAGCCGCAGCTCTAGGGCACAGGGACCCGTGCGCCCCCCTCCAGGAGTGAGGCACCTGCACCCCTTGAGCCCGGCTGTCTGCATTGCTCCTCTTCCTCCTCTCCCAGGCCCCTGCTTTCGGTTTTCCCTTCCCCCTTTCTCATTTCCCATCCTTCTTCCTCTCCCTTTTCTCCCACTTTTCTTCTCTAGGTATTTCATTCTGCCTCCTCCACCTTCTCTTTTTCTCATCCCATTTCTGTCACGCTCTTTTCTTTCTTCTCTCAGCCTTGCCTCCCTCTCGCTTTCCCTTCCAAGTAACGCTCCCGCTCCCCCTCTCATCATCTACTGTGCCTGTTAACAAAAATGCAAATAGTTGCTGCTGTCTGTCAATGTCCCACATAGCAAAATCAGAAGGGATTTGACATTGTGGTTTGAACTAATTCTCTCCCTTCCCTTCTCTCAAAACATAGTCATGAGAAAGAAAAACACAAAATGCTTTATGATGTACTTGTACTCCGGTAGCACCTAGGTGCTCCAGTCATGAATCCTATAGTGCTAGGTGCTGTACAAATGCACAAGATGATAGTCCCTGACCCAAAGAACTTGCTGTGGTGCTGGCAGACCAGGTGCCAGCTCTTGCCAGAGTTTTAGGCCTCAGCCAAGAACCAACCAATTAATTGCTGGAAACCAGCCCACCTCACCTGTGGGTTAGTATAGTTAAGATGGTTATTGGACTTACAACACTGTGTTTAGAGTTTATTAAATGCTTGTAAGATGCTGCATGCATTAATCTCACTTATGTCTTTAGCAGATGCGCTCAGGTAACATTTAAGTTTTTGCTTTGTAATGGCAATAAATGTTTGCTCTTAAACTGTGAACCCAGTCAGAAGGGATCCTTTTCTGCCCATGAAGGAGGCCTATCAAACCTAAATGTGCCATTGTGGGACATCATAATACAAAGACTTTGTTAGCTGCTCCCTCACACCCATGAAGAGGCTGCCCGCAAAAGGGCTCATCCCAACAACTTGAATTCTGGAAGAAGGAAATAAAAATAGCTGACAATTTTTTTCATCTTTTGCTGTTTGGACTCTCATAGGGCTAGAGCTACAAAATAGAAGCAGAGATCTTCAGGGTCAAGCTGGGTTAGCTTTCCTAATTCTCTAATTTCTTTTCCTAGTTAATAAATCCTTAGTTTACTATAGGATTGGCTACAAGACTTGTCTTTGCTGTGAGGTACAAATTGACCTATGTTAAGTGACTGATCTCTTGGGACTGGGAGCAACCTGAATATTTTGTGAGCTTTGGTGTATAGCAAGTATCTAATACCTAAGGCAATATCTCCACTACCGCCTATGTCGGCAAAAGTTATGGCCCTCAGGGGTGTGAATATTCCATTCCCCGAGCGATGGAAGTTACACTGACATAAGCGCTAGTGGGCACAGCGCTATGTTGGCAGGAGAGCTTCATCGGGGTGGGTTTTTTATGCCAATGGGAGAGCTCTCTCTTTTTTTGGTATAATGTATTGCTGTTTCAAAGCACTTCTGATGTGCTAGGACCCAAGAAAAGTGACAAGGGATGTCTCAAAGTCAACCTTCAGTACATCTCTATTCTAACATATGCAATCCTCTACAAATGCATGCACGTTCCTAAGGGGTTGAATAGTCAAAACAAAAAAACAAACAAACAAAAACAAAACAAAAAAAGCACACATCCAATGGAGTAGAGTTGAAAGTACTGGTGTTGAACAATATAGGTTAGGACTGTCTCACCTGACAGCGTCTTCCATAACTCAGATCTGCAGAGGTCTCTGAGCTGGATGTCTATGGGCATGGGGGAGGAGGTGAGGAGCTGGTAGCAGGGCATTCTTTGTGAAGTCCTTTTCCTTTGGAACCTGCTCCCTCCAGCCCTGTTTTGTCTATAGTAACCCAAATCCGTTGGCTTTCAGAGCATAACTGCAAAACACATCCTTGGGGAGGGAGTGTGGGGGAAGCTGTGAAGAAGCAAATGTCATTGGAGATGTTGTTTAGGGAAAGTGGAAAATTCAGTGTATTTTTGTGCCACCAGGTTATTGTACATTATGCAGATGCTAGGATTTTGCTTTTTGTTTGTCTGATTAAGTATTTGTCACACAGGCACCTCTTGTTATTTTGTATATCCAAATGAAGTAATAAATAAATTTGGTGCATGATAGGTATATTTACTTCATTTGTGGTTATCCAGATATATTCATGCTCATTTAGTTGGTAACTGCAACAACATGTGGTCAGAGTGCATTGAAATCAGTGAGGAAGATGTATTGAGTGTGTGCTGTAATATCTTCACTCTTTTATAACTTTATCTCGCAACCAATTTAAGGGACACTGTCAACCTGAAAGTAACATTTGCTTGAAAATCTAGTATTGAGAATAGTTAGAAGTAACCTCTAAAATTATAGATGACAAGGAAATTAGTAAAAAAAAAAAAAAAAGCTTCAATTTTTTCCCTTTGTGTATTTGACACTTTTGGATATAACGAGGTTCAATGCTCCCCTGTTAAATAAGGTATGTGCAAACATGTTTGCAGCGCTGGGACCTTAGTTAAGTTCTTTTCACCAGGGGAGAAATTAACAGGGGAGCTGAAAAATCCAAGTAAATATTTTTGTAACTGTATTTAAAGAAAAGATTCAGATATACTATTTAAAAGGAGCGCTATCAGAAATTGGGATTTTTCTTAAAAGTTAGTCATTTAATAAAATATTGAAGTTAACAGTATTCCTATAAGCATAGCAAAGCACTTATTCTTTGCTGTTTACTTTTTTTTTTTTTTGGCATACAGAATTCCTGCAATGAGACCTGATCCTGCAGTCAGAATCTGGGCAAAACTCCTATTGACCTCAGTGTCAGTTCCAATGAGAGTGGCATATGTAAGAACTGCCCATTTCTCTCCTTTTCTACTACTCACATCCTCATCCAGCCTGCCACCTCCTTTCTCCCTGGTTTCACTGATTGTCACATTATCCCCCTTCAATCAACCCAGAATTCGAATGGCCCCAAATCATTTTCTTCCCCTGCCACTCATTCTCCACTTGAGTCAATTGCAAACCTCCCTGTGACTTCAATAGGGCCAGAGTTTCATCCAATCTGTCAAAATTAAGTACCTTCACTAACTATGCAGCATCTTCTGTTTCAGGAGTTTAAATTCTTGATTCTTGCCTTTGAAACACTGCATAACTTAGTTCCCGTCTACATTTCAACACTTATTTCTTCCTATTTCCCCTTGTCCTAAGAATGGCCATACTGGGTGAGACCAAAGGTCCATCTAGCCCAATGTCTTGTCTTCGGACAGTGGCCAATGCCAGGTGCGCCAGAAGGAATGAACAGAACAGGTAATCCTCAAATGATACAGTCCCTGTCCCTCACTCCCAGCTTCTGGCAAACAGAGGCTAAGGACACCATCCTTGCCCATCCTGGTTAATAGCCATTGATGCACCTATCCTCCATGAATGTATCTAGTTCTTTTTTGAACTTTCTCGCTTAATTCCACTCAAGCTTTCTGATTAACCAGATCTTTCACTTCCTTCTCCCACTCTAATCTTCATGCCTTCCCTATGCTGCTGTATAATCCTGGCATGTTCTCCTCTCTCTTGTGCACTATATGATTAGTCCCTCCTGCAAATCTCAATTTAAAATTCACAAGGCCCATCAACTCAACTTTTCTATTGTAGCATAATTCATTACTTTGAGGAAAAGTTGAAAGATTGCGTATGTTTAGTCTAGAGAAGAAAAAGCTGAGAGAGAATAACAGTCTTCAAATAAGTAAAAGGTTGTTATAAGGAGGACAGTGATCAATTGTTTTTCATGTGCACTAAGGGTAGGACAAGAAATAATTGGCTTTATTTGCAGCAAGAGAGAGTTAGGTTAGATATTAGGAAAAACTTTTGAATTGCAAGGATAGTTAAGCACTGGCACAGATTACCTAGGAGGTTGTAGAAACCCAGTCAGATTAAAGAACAGATTAAACAAACACCTGGCAGGGATGGTCTAGATATACTTTATCCAGGGGGAATGGGTTAAATAACCTCTATAACCAGAAATCCGTGATGTAGCCCATCTTACCTCTCACTCACTGTGCCCTCTCTGGCTGTATCCAGCTCATTTTATGCACTGTTATCTCCACATCCTCCATGTCTGTTGTATCTCTGTGTAACTTTAGAACGTGAACTCCTTTGGCTTGGGCCCTCATTTTTTAATTTTGCCTGCAAAACACCAAGTATAGCATAAACAATGAAATGAAAACACTGAGCTAGTCAAGTGCACAAATGCTTCTAAACAAGTTGTTAAATGGCTGAAACCCCCTTCTATCACAGTCACCATCATCTTTTTCATGCTGACATGACTCAAACATGGCTTAAGGAATTTTGGTCTGAAGAATGAGAAATTCTAGCCCAAAACAATACTTTGTGGTGAAATTTTTCTCTTAATGGTGCAGCAGTCATACTGAATAACAAACAGGGAGAAGGCGTTTTGATTACACTACAAATGTGTGTGTGGTACAGGAACTTGTATAGTTGAATAGCTCACAGAGGTAGAAAACCATCATTGAAAAGATGGCTCTCTCTTGCTAGAGATTCATTTTCAATTGTCTTCCTTTGAAGTCAGTGGGCTAATGTGATCAATAATGAATTCCATCAAAACAATGATTAGTTGAAGTAGCAACAACTATTTAAAATTTTACTTGTCCTCATCATGCCAACACATTTCAAGAGACCTTTTCTAGAATTAAAGATTTAAAAACTGATCTATCTTGCAGAATCTAATGATTTAAATTGCTTTAAGAACAAGTAATAGCATATATTTAGTTACTAAGGAGAAGCTAGACATATTCATGATGTCAACAGAAAATGAGTTATACTAAGTAAATACTCAAGGACTAACAGAATGCACCCATACTGATGCCATTTGAGTTAACATTTTGTTGATTAGCTTTTCATAACTTCCATCTATCAACTTCTGCAGAACACTCTTAAAATTAACCTACTGAGTTCTATCAGACTTTAATATGGTAAGGAAAGAGATAAGCGTTACCCTTAAAAAAAAATAAAGGAGGAGAGAGAGCGCAAGAGAGAGGAAACTAACTTTATCAGTCCCTGCAGTAAAGAAGATATAGCTAATGATATTTACATATTGTGACGCATGACCAGAAAGGATGAAGCATCCTGTGGGATGAATAACTCAAATTCCACCCTTAGAGACATACAGGGAGATAATGTTTGTTTTTGTATATTTACATACATATTGGTAGTGATCAACAGTGTAATCAACAGTCCCTGTCTATGCTGTATTCTATTAATTCAGAGTTCAAAAGAACATCTTAGCATTTAAATGAACTGTAAAGACAGCTATCAAGGGGTAGCCATGTTAGTCTGTATCTGTAAAAGCAGCAAAGAGTCCTATATAAGGTGCCACAGGACTCTTCACTGCTTTTGTAAACACAGGATATCGCTGTATTCGTCTCTCTTTGAAATGTATAGCCAATCATCTGTCAATGGTGGAAAAACAGGTAATTGCCTTATGTTAATTTGTGTAGCTAATTACCGGTTGGATCTACTTCCAAGTGCCCATTGTAAGTGTAGGCACTCTGGCCCGTCAAAGGAGGCTTGAAATTGTATAAAAGAGCCTTGGGTCCTGATCCTGTCACCTCAGATCTTCTTCAGCTTCATCCAGGGAAGCTGAAGTCTCAGGATGAGATCTCACTAATGCTGGTATATCCTGAATATGATATTGGACATACGATTATAACCTATGGACTAAATTCTAAAAGAACTCTTCGTAACTACAAAGCTCACCATCTCTGCTATAAAGAATTGAACTCATGTCTGTATGTATTATTGATCTTTTTACCATAGTCTCTCTCTTTTTTCTAATAAATGCTAGTTTTGTTAATAAGAATTGGCTGTAAGCGTGTATTTGGGTAAGATCTGGAATATTTATTAACCTGGGAGGCAATGTGTCTGATCTTTTGGGATGAGTAGAAGTTTTTTATATGATGAAATAAGATTTTCATTAATCCTTAACATATCTGACTTATCTGACATATCTAACTTACAGCACTGATTTATCTTTGCTTTTAATATAGTTCTTCAATTGAGATAATAGCTATCATATGCTTGCAGAGCGTTTTTTCTACTCAGAGTTAAACGATATGAATCACATGTTCAGATTCACTTGTTCAGCCCTCCAAGTGGTATGAGGCCTTCTTCAAGGCCCAAGATGGTGTTAATCCACTGATGACATGCCCAAGGACTTACTGATTTCCAAATTCCGCAGTGCTGACGGAGCATGTAAAAACCTAGACAGACAGACACTCTGTTATGAAGCATTTGACTACTCATAGATATAGTTAAAAATTTGAGACTAGCTCAAGTATAAGTCTGTTCATTGTCACTTTTAAGAAGGGACCACTCAGGATGGCATGAAGTAAAACTTTATTAATATTAAGTTACCAGTAAGATTTTTCTTCCAAAAGACAAACTTGAAATATTGACAAAAAATATGGAGGAAAATACTCTTCTGAACTTTCCAGTGGACAAGTTCTGAGTCCTTAATGTAGCTACTTTAAGGTGTAATGAGAGTGACCTTCTGAGGTGTTTTAGGGCATATAGCATTAAGAATGGACATCTTAAAATTGTAGCAATGGACACATTATGAATCTGGGGATGGGATGATAGTTAACACAACTGAAATTTACAGAATGGTTTTCATCACTTCTGTCCACTATAATCTTAATTTAAATCACGAGCTAAACAATCTAAAGTTTTAAAGTTATCTTTTGTGGGAAGGCCAGTTAGTAAACTGAATATACTAAAGCGAGAACAAGGTATATTCTGGACACTCCAACAAATATTTTTTCTCAGGGAATATAAATATTGACTTCTTTTTAAGCCACTGTGACATTCAATTAGAAAATGTACAACTGCAGGGGCTGGATAACAAATGCCTCTGGATACTCTAGTCAAGATGACTGCTTTAGAATTTTAAAATATCATCTGACTACAGACCTGGTAATAACAGTGATCCCGTGCGTGTGTGGCGGGAATTTCATCTAATTAATCCACAGATGGGTTAATCACTTTTAGGTGCTTATTCACCAGCAAATATGAAGAATTCATTCAGCCAGATAGCCTAAAATCTTCCACCAAACCTCTCATACTGCTAGTGACCATCTGGCCACATCTCAGGAACTTGTTCAGTGACGTGTTAAGTAGTTCCCCTCAGCAGAATATGACCCTCAGCCTTTTGTTCTAAATACATCACAGTCAGGTGGCTCTCATCCTGGAGCTAGGAAAAAATCAAGTGCAGCTCTGATGCAAGGTGCAGCAGCATAAGGAGCCTTTGCTGTGCTCTAATTGTATCAGGAACTGTCAGAAACAGATAGCTAAGGGTTAATGTCTCTTTCACCTGAAGCACCTGACCAGAGGACCAATCAGGAAACCGGATTTTTTCAACTTTGGGTGAAGGGAATTGAGTGTCTGAGTCTTTTGTCTGTCTGCCTGCTTTCTCTGAGCTTTGGAGAAGTAGTTTCTACTTTCTAGTCTTCTGTTTCTAAGTGTAAGGACAAAGAGATCAGAGAGTAAGTTATATGGTTTCTTTTCTTTGGTATTTGCATGAATATAAGTGCTGGAGTGCTTTGATTTGTATTCTTTTTGAATAAGGCTGTTTATTCAATATTCTTTTAAGCAATTGACCCTGTATTGTATCATCTTAATACAGAGAGACCATTTGTATGTATTTTTCTTTCTTTTTATATAAAGCTTTCTTTTAAGACCTGTTGAAGTTTTTCTTTACTTCAGGGAAATTGAGTATGTACTCACCAGGGAATTGGTGGGAGGAAGAAATCAGGGGAGATCTGTGTGTTGGATTTGCTAGCCTGATTTTGCATTCCCTCTGGGGGAATAGGAAAGTACTATTTGTTTCCAGGATTGGAAACAGAGAGGGGGAGTCCCTCTGTGTAGTTTCACAGAGCTTGTGTCTGTGTATCTCTTCAGGAGCACCTGGAGGGGGGAAGGGAAAAAGGATTATTTCCCTTTGTTGTGAGACTCAAGGGATTTGGGTCTTGGGGTCCCAGGGAAGGTTTTTCAGGGGGACCAGAGTGCCCCAAAACACTCTAATTTTTTGGGTGGTGGCAGCAGGTACCAGGTCCAAGCTGGTAACTAAGCTTGGAGGTTTTTCATGCTAACCCCTATATTTTGGACGCTAAGGTCCAAATCTGGGACTAAGGTTATGATATGGTGTAGCAGCGGGTGGGATATAGACAGAATCCAGAAGCCAGTAGGAATATTATATTTTTCTTTTCTCTGCTAAGGGCTTTTTAGCAGAGAGAAACAGTTGGTTTTAAAAGGGAACCAGAGAGAATTTTTTTTCTGCTCTCTCTGGCAGTTTGTGGCTTGCATGTTAAGCAAGAAGCCATTACCAGACTGTTAAGGGTCTTTTGTCATGCAATAGCCCTCCCATTAGGAGGCAAGTTCCAGCACTATATGCATGCAAATAAAGTGGTTTTTCAGGTTTACTTAACATTGAAGATTAGCTAAAGGCACTGTTGCTAGGCAGACTTCAGGAGGCAACAGAGCCTGCAGTGCAGAAGATAAACACCGGAGGGCACCCCAACACAAGAAAACAGGAATCATGACTTCTAAGGCAAAAATTGAGGCCGAAGAGCAAATCAAAGAAGCTGAACACAGGCGACAACTGGAAATAAAACAAAAAGAGATGGAGATGAAAGAAAGAGAAGAACAAATCAAACAGGCAGCACACAAAAGAAAACTAGAAGAAGAAGAGTTCGCCCACCGAAGGAAACAAGAAGAAGAAGAGTTGGCCCACCGCCGAGAAATGGAAAAACAACAAAAAGAGAATGAAGAGAAGGAAAAACAGAGAAAACATGAACTGGACTTGGCAAAAGCTGGGCTGCATGTGCCAGCCAACCCTAACAACCCGGCGCCAATTATTGCTCCACAGCACAGGAAATTTCCCACCTACAAGGCAGGTGATGACACCGAGGCCTTCTTGGAAAATTTTGAAAGAGCCTGTCTTGGGTACAACATCCCCGAAGACCAGTACATGGTAGAATTGAGGTCACAGCTCAGTGGACCTTTAGCAGAGGTGGCAGCTGAAATGCCTAAGCAGCAAATGAATGACTATAAACTTTTTCAAACCAAGGCCAGATACAGGATGGGGATAACCCCAGATCATGCCCGTCGGCGCTTCAGAACCCAAAAGTGGAAACCAGAGGTGTCATTTCCCAAACACGCCTACTACATTGCAAAAAACTATGAGGCCTGGATAACAGGAAACAACATTCAAACCTTGGAAGAACTGCACCTCCTCATACAAATGGAGCAGTTCTTGGATGGTGTTCCTGAAGACATCACACGGTACATACAAGATGGAAATCCCAAAGATATCGCTAAGGCGGGGGAGATTGGAGCCAAATGGATGGAACTGGCAGAAAGCAAGAAAGCTACTGTCAAGGGGAACGATTACCCCAGGGGGCACACAGACCATAAACCCTACAACCGAGGACAGCCAAAGACCCCACATACCACCCAAGTAAAGCCACAGATACCCTACCCTTCCACCTCACCAGTCTCCAGTAACTCACCTCGGCCCAGTGACCCATCAGATGGAAGATGCTTTAAGTGTAATGAACTGGGACATATCAAGGCCAACTGTCCAAAGAACACCATGCGAGTGCAATTCATTACACCACCATCACACCAAAGATCCCCAGGCCCGGATGCCTCTCAAATACCCTTGGAGCGAAGGGAAAATTTGAGAGTGGGCGGAAAGAAGGTTACTGCGTGGAGAGACACGGGGGCACAAGTGTCAGCTATCCACCAATCCTTCGTTGACCCCAAATTCATCAACCCAAAGGCCAAAGTTACAATTTACCCCTTCATGTCACAAGCTGTAGACTTGCCTACAGCTCAACTGCCTGTCCAGTACAAAGGCTGGTCAGGAATGTGGACTTTTGCAGTCTATGACAATTATCCTATCCCCATGCTACTGGGGGAAGACTTGGCCAACCAGGTGAGGCGGGCCAAGAGAGTGGGAATGGTTACACGTAGCCAAACCAGGCAAGCTTCCAGACCCATTCCTGTTCCTGAGCAGTCCACAGAGGCCCCGTCTGTGTTACCAGAGACCCAGACAGAGGTAGTGGACCCGGATTCCATGCCTACCACTGAAACAGCCACAGCATCTCCAGGCCCAGGCCCGGAACTGGAACAGCAACCAGCACCAGCAAGTGCAACCACATCTTCAAACTCAACGCCAGAGGGCGCCAGCGAGCCAGAACTGGCAGAAGCAAAAGACAGCCATATCCAAAAGGCTCAGCCAGAGCCTGAAATACCCTCAGGTGCACCAGCGGAGAGCGGTTCACCAGCAACGGAAACAACCCCATCACCTACATCGCTTCCAGAGGGACCAAGCCCAAGTCCACAGTCTGAGGAAGAACTGGTGACCCCAGCCTCAAGGGAACAGTTCCAGACTGAGCAGGAAGCAGATGACAGCCTTCAGAAAGCTTGGGCGGCGGCACGGAGCACCCCACCGCCTCTCAGCTCTTCTAATCGATCCCGGTTTGTTATAGACCAAGGACTTTTATACAAGGAAATTCTTTCTGGTGGACACCGGGAAAAATGGCAGCCGCAAAAACAGTTGGTGGTTCCAACTAAGTACCGGGGGAAGCTCTTAAGCTTAGCCCATGATCATCCCAGTGGCCATGCTGGGGTGAACAGAACCAAGGACCGGTTGGGGACGTCCTTCCACTGGGAGGGGATGGGCAAGGACGTTGCCAAGTATGTCCGGTCTTGTGAGGTATGCCAAAGAGTGGGAAAGCCTCAAGACCAGGTCAAGGCCCCTCTCCAGCCACTCCCCATAATTGAGGTCCCATTTCAGCGAGTAGCTGTGGATATTCTGGGCCCTTTCCCAAAAAAGACGCCCAGAGGAAAGCAGTACGTACTGACTTTAGTGGACTTTGCTACCCGATGGCCAGAAGCAGTAGCTCTAGGCAACACCAGGGCTAACACTGTGTGCCTGGCCCTAACAGACATCTTTGCCAGGGTAGGTTGGCCCTCCGACATCCTTACAGATTCAGGGTCTAATTTCCTGTCAGGGACCATGGAAAAACTGTGGGAAACTCATGGGGTGAATCACTTGGTTGCCACCCCGTACCACCATCAAACCAATGGCCTGGTGGAAAGGTTCAATGGAACTTTGGGGGCCATGATACGAAAATTCATCAACGAATTCTCCAATAATTGGGACCTAGTGTTGCAGCAGTTGCTGTTTGCCTACAGGGCTGTACCACATCCCAGTTTAGGGTTTTCACCATTTGAACTTGTGTATGGTCACGAGGTTAAGGGACCATTACAGTTGGTGAAGCAGCAATGGGAGGGGTTTACGCCTTCTCCAGGAACTAACATTCTGGACTTTGTAAGCAACCTACAAAGCACCCTCCGACACTCTTTAGCCCTTGCTAGAGAGAACCTAAAGGATGCTCAAGAAGAGCAAAAGGCCTGGTATGACAGACATGCCAGAGAACGTTCCTTCATGGTAGGAGACCAGGTTATGGTCTTGAAGGCGCAACAGGCCCATAAGATGGAAGCATCATGGGAAGGGCCATTCACGGTCCAAGAGCGCCTGGGAGCTGTAAACTACCTCATAGCATTTCCCAATTCCTCACTAAAGCCTAAAGTGTACCATGTTAATTCTCTCAAGCCTTTCTATTCCAGAGACTTACAGGTTTGTCAGTTTACAGTCCAGGGAGATGATGCTGAGTGGCCTGACGGTGTCTACTACGACGGGAAAAAAGACGGTGGCGTGGAAGAGGTGAACCTCTCAACCACCCTGGAACGTCTGCAGCGGCAACAAATCAAGGAGCTGTGCACTAGCTTCGCCCCATTGTTCTCAGCCACCCCAGGACGGACTGAACGGGCATACCACTCCATTGATACAGGTAATGCTCACCCAATCAGAACCCCACCCTACCGAGTGTCTCCTCATGCCCAAGCTGCTATAGAACGGGAGATCCAGAACATGCTACAGATGGGTATAATCCGCTCATCTACCAGTGCATGGGCATCTCCAGTGGTTCTGGTACCCAAACCAGATGGGGAAATACGCTTTTGCGTGGACTACCGTAAGCTAAATGCTGTAACTCGTCCGGACAACTATCCAATGCCACGTACCGATGAGCTATTGGAGAAGTTGGGACGTGCCCAGTTCATCTCTACAATAGACTTAACCAAGGGGTACTGGCAAGTACCGCTAGATGAACCTGCCAAGGAGAGGTCAGCATTCGTCACCCATGCGGGGGTGTATGAATTCAATGTCCTTCCTTTCGGCCTTCGAAATGCACCCGCCACCTTCCAGAGGCTGGTAGATGGTCTACTAGCTGGACTGGGAGAATTTGCAGTTGCCTACCTCGATGATGTGGCCATTTTTTCAGACTCCTGGCCCGAACACCTACTACACCTGGAAAAGGTCTTTGAGCGCATCAGGCAGGCCGGACTAACTGTTAAGGCCAAAAAGTGTCAAATAGGCCAAAACAGAGTGACTTACCTGGGGCACCAGGTGGGTCGAGGAACCATAAACCCCCTATAGGCCAAGGTGGATGCTATCCAAAAGTGGCCTGTCCCAAAGTCAAAGAAGCAGGTCCAATCCTTCTTAGGCTTGGCCGGATACTACAGGCGATTTGTACCACACTACAGCCAAATCGCTGCCCCATTGACCGACCTGACCAAAAAGACCCAGCCAAATGCCGTTAAGTGGACTGATGAGTGTCAAAAGGCCTTTACCCAACTTAAGGCAACGCTCATGTCTGACCCTGTGCTCAGGGCCCCGGACTTTGACAAGCCATTCCTAGTAACCACAGATGCATCTGAGCGTGGTATAGGAGCAGTGCTCATGCAGGAAGCAACAGATCACAACTTCCATCCTGTCGTATTTCTCAGCAAGAAACTGTCTGAGAGGGAAAGTCACTGGTCAGTCAGTGAAAAGGAATGCTATGCCATTGTGTACGCCCTGGAAAAGCTACGCCCATATGTTTGGGGACGGCGGTTCCAACTACAAACTGACCATGCTGCACTAAAGTGGCTTCATACTGCCAAGGGGAACAACAAGAAACTTCTTTGTTGGAGTTTAGCTCTCCAAGATTTTGATTTTGAAATTCAGCACATCACAGGAGCTTCTAACAAAGTAGCTGATGCACTCTCCCGTGAGAGTTTCCCAGAATTCAGTAGTTAAAAAGTTTTCTTAAAATGTAGAAGTCTGTTAGTTATATACTTAGGGGTATATGTAACAGTGCATGTGTTGTATTAATCTGTTTATTTTAAAGTTCTAGAAGGAAATCCCTGCCAGTGAGCTTCCCCACTGTCTGCAATTTGGGGGGCGTGTCATAAACAAATAGCTAAGGGTTAATGTCTCTTTCACCTGAAGCACCTGACCAGAGGACCAATCAGGAAACCGGATTTTTTCAACTTTGGGTGAAGGGAATTGAGAGTCTGAGTCTTTTGTCTGTCTGCCTGCTTTCTCTGAGCTTTGGAGAAGTAGTTTCTACTTTCTAGTCTTCTGTTTCTAAGTGTAAGGACAAAGAGATCAGAGAGTAAGTTATATGGTTTCTTTTCTTTGGTATTTGCATGAATATAAGTGCTGGAGTGCTTTGATTTGTATTCTTTTTGAATAAGGCTGTTTATTCAATATTCTTTTAAGCAATCGACCCTGTATTGTATCATCTTAATACAGAGAGACCATTTGTATGTATTTTTCTTTCTTTTTATATAAAGCTTTCTTTTAAGACCTGTTGAAGTTTTTCTTTACTTCAGGGAAATTGAGTCTGTACTCACCAGGGAATTGGTGGGAGGAAGAAATCAGGGGAGATCTGTGTGTTGGATTTGCTAGCCTGATTTTGCATTCCCTCTGGGGGAATAGGAAAGTACTATTTGTTTCCAGGATTGGAAACAGAGAGGGGGAGTCCCTCTGTGTAGTTTCACAGAGCTTGTGTCTGTGTATCTCTTCAGGAGCACCTGGAGGGGGGAAGGGAAAAAGGATTATTTCCCTTTGTTGTGAGACTCAAGGGATTTGGGTCTTGGGGTCCCAGGGAAGGTTTTTCAGGGGGACCAGAGTGCCCCAAAACACTCTAATTTTTTGGGTGGTGGCAGCAGGTACCAGGTCCAAGCTGGTAACTAAGCTTGGAGGTTTTTCATGCTAACCCCCATATTTTGGACGCTAAGGTCCAAATCTGGGACTAAGGTTATGATAGGAACCTCCCCAAAACATGCCACAGAGACCTGGAAAGCACTTAAGACTAATACTCTACGTGATACTTCCTTGGCCCAAAGAAAAGAATAGATGTCAAATTCCAAAATTAGTTTCATTGTGTGTGTGTGGTGTTTTTTTTTTTTTTTAAATTGATAGGAAGCTGGGGGGATTTCACTCTCACCAACAACATAAGGCTTGTCCACCCTTAAAGATCAGCTACTACTGATGTAAGTAGATGATGATGTGGAGATATATCATGAAAAGCGAGCTCGTAAAAGGGTTATTGGGTGGGTTCCATGTTTGTCCCTTAAGGCCTGAGCTAAATCCCATTCAAGTTAATAGGAGTTTTTCTACTGCTTGAGTGGGAATTTTCTTGGGTCCTTAATGACAAGCACATCAAGTTAGCTCAGCTGACAAGTGGAAAAGCTAAGCTTTTAACTGCCAGCTCTACAAATTCAACATGGGATATGAAAGTCAAAACTCTGTTCCTTTTGAGTTAAGCATCCCCAGGAATAATAAAGATTCCAACGCTGGAATCTATTTAACACATCTGTTGAGGATACATATGGCCAGAAAAAATAATCCAGCTCACTCTTTTTCAGCTATATTGCATCGGCATTGCTAGCAGGAGTAAAGAATAGCAAAATGTACTTTTCACATTGGTCAGTAGATAACTACTGGAATACAATTAAGGGCGAAGTTTACCCGTGTGCAGTGGGCCACCACAAAGCCTATATATTACTTAACTTCCACTAAGTGAGCTTAAGTGCTTTCTAAGCCTGGTGCTGGCCCTTAAGAGGCAGAATTATCGCTGTTTTATATAACCAATTTTCCAACCACAATCACATTTTAAGGTCATAACTCTTCATCATGGTAAGGCACAATTGTTCCAGATACTTCAAATTGTATGAAACATTGAATGCCAAGAGAAATTTCTTTTAAATATCTCTGTTTCATCTATCTTATATCAAGGATCAATTTCTCATCTCAGATGCCTGTGGTGAACCTGGCATTCAATATTCTACTTTCCCTCTGGGGTTAATGACACACAGAGATCCTCCATGTGTAGTTGAAAGAATTTAGACCATCATGATTTCATGACCAGAAAATTGACAAAATCTTTCAGCAACTTTCATAAACTTGGGCACAGTGTTTCCAGGAGTTGGATGAAATGATCACATTGGTGTAGTTTTAGGTGCTTAACAACAAAGTGTACACCAGAGTGTCATCAAGTTATTTTTTTCACCCAAGTTTAGATTATCCAGTCTCTAAGATAAACATAAATTTATATTACACACAAAAACTCTACATTAAAAGAACATTAACAAGCACTCAGAAATTAGGAAATGCCAGAATTAAGGTTCCTGTGCCTACTTTATTTGTGCATATTGTAATAACCTTAGTCCCAGATTTGGACCTTAGCGTCCAAGATATGGGGGTTAGCATGAAAACCTCCAAGCTTAGTTACCAGCTTGGACCTGGTACTTGCTGCCACCACCCAAAAAATTAGAGTGTTTTGGGGCACTCTGGTCCCTCTGAAAAACCTTCCCTGGGGACCCCAAGACCCAAATCCCTTGAGTCTCACAACAAAGGGAAATAATCCTTTTTCCCTTCCCCCCTCCAGGTGCTCCTGGAGAGATACACAGACACAAGCTCTGTGAAACTACACAGAGAGACTCCCCCTCTCTGTTCCCAATCCTGAAAACAAAAAGTACTTTCCTATTCCCCCAGAGGGAATGCAAAAATCAGGCTAGCAATCCAACACACAGATCTCCCCGATTCCTTCCTCCCACCAATTCCCTGGTGAGTACAGACTCAATTTCCCTGCAGTAAAGAAAAACTCCAACAGGTCTTAAAAGAAAGCTTTATATAAAAAGAAAGAAAAATAAGTACAAATGTTCTCTCTGTATTAAGATGATACAACACAGGGTCAATTGCTTAAAAGAATATTGAATAAACAGCCTTATTCCAAAAGAATACAAATCAAAGCACTCCAGCACTTATATTCATGCAAATACCAAAGAAAAGAAACCATATAACTTACTATCTGATCTCTTTGTCCTTACACTTGGAAACAGAAGACTAGAAAAAAGAAACTACTTCTCCAAAGCTCAGAGAAAGCAGGCAGCCAGAAAACAAAGACACAGACACTCAATTCCCTCCACCCAAAGTTGAAAAAATCCGGTTTCCTGATTGGTCCTCTGGTCAGGTGCTTCAGGTGAAAGAGACATTAACCCTTAGCTATCTGTTTATGACACATATACACTATGATATAGTTTTTAATTCAGTGGGAAGCATAGTTTCAGCAATCTTTCATTGATACCCACCGGAAGGTCTGGGAGTTGATGCATCAATGAGGTTTTATTGCCAGACCAACTCCATGTATTCTGTCCTCTGTCTCAGTCTTACCCTTCCAGAAGGTGGTGTAACAACTTCCTGGTTCGCTCCAGAAACCTTCCCCAGGCAATCTTGTTTCACTTAATGCTGCTATATCAATGTTGTAGAGGGCTAGTTCTCGAGCAATGAGAGCTGTCCTTCTCTCAGGTCTTGCAACAGCTTCTCGATCCATGAGGGTACGAACATTTCATACACCAATGGTGAGTTTTCTCAAATTTTTCTTTTGGTTTTGGCTGCAGATTGAGTTAAACTGCCAGCCGCGGCTTGCTGGCCAGCTGTTGTAGGGCAGGCAATTTTTAGGCCACCTTTTCTAGGCCCCTCCCTTACTAGGGTGAGCAGTGCTGTCCTAAAGAGGGCTGCTCAGACGCCTGGGATGCTGCCGGGCAATACTGCTGCCCCAAGTACAGAACTGGACGACCACCTATCCACAGGCTGCCTGCATGCAGGATTGGGACTACGACTCCCAGTGGTAACCTCCACCTGTCGCTTTGCCTCTCCCTCATCGCCGCAGGACTTGGGTGGTATGATGATGATGTTTGATTATTTGCACAGGACCTGTGCGTGAAAGCTTTTTAAGTGGTAGAGCCGTTGCACGGGAGCAATCCCACTCTCTCAACCTTAGAAGCAAGACATCAATGGTACGAAAAATCGTCACGACTGGTAACTTCTTTGGTTGCAGTGAATGGCCTTGACGTCTTTCATGCCTCATCAAGCCCTTTGCTTTCCACAAAGCATTGCAGAACCACCTTCTTGGCCGTTGGATCTTAGTGATCTCTTTCGCCCAGTCTGCCGGAGCTGAGGTCGCATGTGAGCAGGCATGTCCCTAATTCACTGAGGGTTCGAGTCCCATCAGTTACACTCACCTGGTTTGGCTGGCCTGTTGAGGTCTTTGCTCAGGGTGTGGCTACTGCGCATGCTGCAGCTACTTGGAGCCACAGGTGAGAGCTGAGTGACAGTTGGGGACCAAAGTGGACGGACTACCCCAAAGGGGTATGACAAATCCCCCCATCAGAGGTACTACCCCTCTCTGGGCACCCCATACACCCCAACGTCATGCCACCATCATTAGTGTATATGCACCCACTCTAACATGCTCTGGCAACTCAAAGGAACAATTCTATGAAAATCTCGACAGACTGATCAAGGCCACACCTGTAACAAACTACTCCTACTTGAAGATTTCAGTGCCTGAGTCGGGGCTGACCACGAGAACTGGAAAGGAGTAACCGGGCCACATGATGTAGGCAAAATGAACAGCAATGGACTTTTGAGCCTTTGTTCTGAAAATGACCTGACCATTACCAACACTCTGTTCTGACAAGTGGACAAATACAAAATGACATGGATGCACCCTAGTTCCAAACAGTGGCATCTGATTGATTATGCCATTGTCAGAAGGCGTGACATCCGAGACATACTGATCACCAGAGTAATGCGAGGTGCAGAATGCTGGACAGACCACAGATTAGTCAGGAATCTCTTCAACTTTACATCGCTCCCTCTCGGCACAAACGCCCTAAAGCATGTGCGACCTGCTTTCAACATAGCCAAACTGAAGGATGCTCAGTGTTTCAACAATTTCCAGAAGAGTCTTGATGACAAACTGACATCCCACGGACAATTGATTGGTACTGTAACCAAAAAGTGGGACCAATTCAAGCAGATAGTGACTGACACAGCAATAACATCTCTTGGACCACAGAAAAGAACACATCAGGATTGGTTTGATGAGAACCAAGAAGAAATACGCTCAGCACTGGAAGTAAGAAAAGCCTTTATCGAATGGCAGAATGACCCCTCCTCAGTCTCCAAATGAGAACATTTCAAGTACCTTCAGAGCAGAACACAGAAAGACCTTCGTCAGATACAAGTCAACTGGTGGGAGAGCAAAGCCAAAGGAATTGAGCACTATCCTGAGACTCACAACTCAAAGATGTTCTTCAGTGCTATTAAGACTGTCTATGGACCTTGTAAACCAAGGACCACCCCACTGCTCTCATCAGACAACACAGCGCTGATTAAAGATAAAGAAGGCATCAACGAAAGATGGCGAGAACACTTTGGCAACCTTCTCAATAGACCATCAACCATGAATAATAATGTTCTCAATGAAATTCCACAGCTACCTGCTCTGACAGATCTTGACTCTCCGCCCACTGTAGATGAGATTAAGAAAGCTGTTAGCCAGATGAGTTCAGGAAAAGCTCCTGGAAAAGATGGGATACCAGCAGAGAGATACAAAGCAGCGGGTCCAGCAGCACTAGCAGCGTTCCACAGCGTGATCATCAGCATCTGGGAGGATGAAAACATACCACAGAACCTCCGCAACACTACTATTGTCTCTCTTTTCAAGAACAAAGGCAGCAAAGCAGAATGTGGAACTTATAGAGGCATATCCCTCCTCTCCGTTGGAGGGAAGATCATCACCACATCATCTTGAACCTCCTAATAGCCAGTATTTCCGAGGCAAATCTACCTGAAAGTCAATGTGGTTTCCGACCTGGCCGGAGCACAGTCGACATGGTGTTTGCTGTCAGACAAATACAAGAGAAGTGCATTGAACAGAACATGCACCTGTATGCTGTCTTCACAGAGCTGACAAAGGTGTTTGATACCGTCAACAGGGAAGCCCTTTGGACTGTTCTAACATGACTTGGCTGTCCAAGAAAATTTGTCCAGATTATAAGCCTTTTTCATGACAGCATGACAGGCGAAGTATTGTCTGATGGAGCCACATCTGCCCCCTTCAACATCACCAATGGCATGAAACAAGGATGTGTTCTCGCTCCTGTCTTATTTAACCTGTTCTTTGCATGCATCCTCAACCATGCAATGAAAGATCTGGGTCAAGGTATATATTTGAAATACTGGCAGGATGGTTCACGTTTTGACCTCCGTCGCCTGAATGCAAAGACTAAGACAGTGCAGAAACTCCTTCTTGAGGCACTCTTTGCCGACGACTGTGCTCTCATGGCTCACACTGAAAATGATCTTCAGCTCATTGTCAACAAGTTTGCCGAGGCTTCGCATCTTTTTGGACTATCAGCCTCGGAAAGACAGAAGTTCTCCATCAACCTGCGCCTGGGTCAAATGCTTCTGTCTCAAGCACCTCCATTGACAGAACTCAGCTTAAAGTAGTGGAGAACTTTAAATACCTGGGTGGCGTCATATCCAGTGATGGATCACTGGATAGTGAGATCAACGCATGAATATCCAAAGCAAGCCAGGCACTTGGCTGTCTGCGTGTCAAAGTTTTAAACCACCACAACATCCGAATGTCAACAAAACTACTTGTGTACAGAGCTGTTGTTCTTTCAGCCCTTTTGTACGAGTGCGAAACACGGACACTACATAGGTGTCACATCAAGCAGCTCAAAGCATTCCACATGCGCTGTCTCCGCAACATCATGAAGATCCGCTGTCAAGACAAAGTGCCCAATCTTGAGGTCCTCAAGAGAGCCCAGATGACAAGCATCAAAATGATCACGAAGTCACAGCATGGATGCCAACAGAATCCTCCGCCAGCTTCTGTATGGTGAGCTCTTCCAGGGCATCCGGCACATAGGTCATCCACGAAAATGTTACAAGGACACCATCAAAGCCAATCTGCAGTACAGCAGTATCAAACTTAGGGACCTTGAGGACACCGCCAGCGACAGAACACAGTGGCGTGCAACAGTTAGAAACACCTGCATCGCCTTTGAGGAAGACTGCTGCCGGCGTTTACAAGAGGCACACGAACGATGTCACAGAGCACCAGCAGCGCACAACCCACTGACCGCGAACTTCCCATGCACCATCTGCAGCAAAATGTGCACCTCTAGAATTGGCTTGTATAGTCATCAGAGGGCACACCATGAGACCAACAACAGATGATCTGCACAGATTTGTCATCATCAGATCGATGGACTACCAAGATAGTTTTTAATTACATGATCACATACTATATTCTGCAGAAGAGCCCTACCTCATTCAGTGCACAGGATGGATGGTGCTCAGTTAAAGAGAAGCTATTCAATATTTTGCTTTATTCTCATTCTTCAGGGTGTAGCCCCAGGCTTTATTTATCGCATTCTACTCAAACCCTGCCCTGAAGACAAAATAAATAATGTCTTCATGGGTTTTTCTATGCTGATCATGATAGCATTTGAGTACTTCACAAATATTAATGAACTTATTTCCACAATACCCTTGCGAGGTGAGGGGGTATTAATACTCTCAAGATAAAGATAGGAATGAAGGCATAGAGAACAGAAGGTCAAAAGTATCTACTAATTTTGTGTACCCAATTGGAGAAACCTAGGACCTGATTTTTCAGAGTACTTAGCATTATATAGTATTCTGTATGTTCAAAGCACGTCTCATTGACTTCAGTTGCAACTATGATTCTTCAGCACTTCTGCAAAACTGTCCTTAGGGTCTCACGTAAGGCACCCAGAAAATAAGGAACACACTATTACTGACCACCTGAGAAAAGCTTGGTTTAAGTGACTTGGCCCAGTCTTTTTTCCACTAGCCAGTCCCAGTTCTTCCAGCACACTCTGGCTCCTCATCAGATGTCTCTCTCTCTCTCTCCCTCTCTCTCCTTTCCCCTTCCTCACTTGTTCTCAGTTCCAGGCTTTTCCAGCCAGTCCATTTCCACTCAGCTCCTCATCCAATCTTAATTCCTCCCTTCAGCTTACTGGCTCCCAGTCCTTCCGAGCCTCCACTGCCTAGTTTCCTGTCTCCTCTCACACCCCACCTCCTTGTTCCAGTTTCCTTCTCCCCCTTTCAGTCCAAGTTTCTAACTCACCCATCCCATGCTCCTTTTACCCCAATTTACTCACCTTCCCTCACATCCAGCTCTTATCCCATCAGCATTAGAATCAGGCAACTCCATGTTGCCTGGGCATCTGCAGGGAGTCCATTGGGAAAGAATCTTCTTGCTCTTAGTTCCAGTGCCTGGACCTCGCATGCCACATAGCAGCCCAGAGGAAAGTACAGGCTAGAGCATATTTAGAGTGATTGGAATCTTCAGAGATTTTAGCTGTGACGTTCTAACAACTCTTTACTGAACATATGCAAACTGCAATTTTTCAAAGGCTTATAATTTGGGCAGATTTTCATGGTGATGGAAAAGGCAGAACCCTGACGTTAAAGACACTACTGTCAAATTTCAAATCCTTGCTCCAAAGCACGGAAGTCCTAGAGCTTCTCAAAGCTTCTCTGTATTTTAGTAACACGGGCAAAGCAATGTATTTTTCTCTAACTTCATTCTCAGAAGTGGCTGAAATATTTTGGCTGCATTTAAAAAAAAGAAAAGAACTAGTCAAGCTGACAACTAGAATGAAAAAATTTAGCCTCAATGGGCTAGGGACACCATTCATTACCCATCCTGGCTAATATCCATTAATGGACTTAACCTCCATGAATTTATCTAGTTCTCTTTTAAAACTTGTTATAGACCTAGCCTTCACAACCTCCTCAGGCAAGGAGTTCCACAGGTTGACTGCGCGGTGTGAAGAAGAACTTCCTTTTATTTGTTTTAAACATGCTGCCCACTTTCTCACCTGAAAGCGAGAAAAAGCATTTACATGGCACTGTTGTAGCTGTCATTGCAAAGTATTTACGTGCCAGATGAGCTAAACATTCATACACCCCTTCATGCTTTGACTTGTAGGCTCCAACGTTTCAGATTGTTTTGGTTTTGAGTACAGTTATGTTAAAAGAAATTCTACATTTGTAAGTTGCACTTTCATGATAAAGGTTACTACAGTACTTGTATGAGATGAATTGAAAAATACTATTTATCTTTTTTACAGTGTAAATATTTGTAATAATATAAAGTGAGCACTATACACTGTGCTCTGTGTTGTAATTGAAATAGATATATTTGAAAATGTAAAAAAAATTATAAGTTTAAATTGGCGTTCTACCATTGTTTAAGTGCAATTAAAACTGCAATTAAATGAAACTTTTTAAAATCTTGTGATTAAAAGTGATTTTTAAAATAGTTTGACAGCCCTAACTACTATCAACACACAGTTACAGCATTTAATAATCTGACCCTATCATCTTCATGCACTATTGAACCATCTTGTTTCGACTCATTTATTTGGCTTGGCAGCTTCTGCTTCTCTATCCTGAAGATGGCACATAAAATGGAGGTTTTGTATTTGTAGCTATTTCGTACAGCCAGCACTGCCTCCTCATCTTCCTGATGCTTTATTTCTTCACTCTAGTTGTCTATTTGATCTCCATGATCTGCCTCTTGTAATTTACTTTCATACTCATTCACAGTTCCCCCTATTATTTTGTTTTGTTTTCGCAAAGCTTTTATCTACTGAATGACATGTACTTAGAATGTACTGACATTTTGTTTGACATTGTCTCCCTCTTCTAAAGGCCTTCCCTGACTGATGACATCATGTTGGTGTCTCTATCATCTCCCTAAATATAAACCCTCACCTGATGGCTAGGCTTTCCAGAGAGACAAAGCTCTTGCTTTCTGCTATGAATGTTTGCAAATGAACATTGGTTTTGGGCTGAAGTTTGACATACTGGGTCAAATTCACTTCTTGGGTAAAGTCATTGTAATCAATGCAGTTGGCACCTGATACAGATGTGACCCACTTAGTGTCAGCCTCTGAGGACATTTTCTTTGCAGCACATTTAAAAAGCTAATTTGAAATAGGAGTGAAGACTGCAGTGCAGAAGTACATCTGAAGACAAACCAGTTCAGAAATATTCAGAAGTGCATCCCCTTTTCTCAACTCCACAACTTCTGCATCTGAGCAACAACTTATTTTGTTCTGTAAAATGACAGCCAAACCTCAGCCATGTTCAAAGATTCTCTTTGGATAACCTCGGATGCTCAAGTGTCCCTCAGATGGTTATCCAAACCTCTTTGTTTTGCAGATTAGGAGTGGAAAATCTAATGATCACAGCATATTTCCTGGTTTGGGCTGGGTTTGGAATCCTAGGAGAAAACGGTTTTATTGCGTGGTAGTCCAACAGAAACCAGGAAAGAAAGAGCCAGCTGAAAGTTCAACAAAGAAAAAGTATGAATTTTTGGAAAATAGAACACACTGATTTAAGATGTATAATGGAATTTTATATTTATATAGCACCTTTCATCCCAAAGGTTCCTAAAGTGCTTGGTAAATCTAACAAATTGACATACACTATATACTATACATAGGAATCATTTTATCTGCCACTGAAAGGTATCCCCATTGGGGTCAAGAGTGGCAGCTGTTTAACAGCTTAGGCTAAGTTGTGAAGACTACTGTATCTAATTAAAGCTACAGGGAACTTCACCTTTATGTAGGCATAAAATAATTAACAGTTGGAATTTGGTCAGAACCCAGGGTCAAACGCCTAAGTCTTGCAAAAAGCATTGCAGGATTTTTAAATGATCGCCAACGGTCAAGACCTTAGTTTTATACTGACTGCTTATACAGCCCCCATCACTACAGCATTTGAATATTATCCTCATTTTATGGACAGGGAGCAGAGGCACAGACAGTAAGTGTCAAGGGACAGATTAAGGCAGAGGAATAAACTCAAGGTCACCTGAAGTCTGGCAGAGCTGCAAACTGAACTCAGATCTCCTGTGTGACAGTCCAGTGTCTTAAGCACAAGGTCATCCTATCCCCATCTCATCTGAAGGATGGCAACTCCAGGAAATGTTATCCCTCCCCAGCATCATAATTGGATATTAGTTCACTGGAGTTTCAGACAAAAGAACAACAACTGAAATAGCAGCACTGCTTCCTGTGGAAGCAAAGATTGGAAGCACAGTGCCTGACCAACACATCAAGAAACCCAGAATGCTGTTAATCTAGGGAGCAAAGGCAGATAGGATGGAGTGCATAGCTATGGAATGTCAAACAGATTGGACATCAAAGGAGCAGTGCAGAAACCACAGAAAAGACCCTACTGTGTATAGATTCAGCAGGATGAAGAGTTTTCCTTTCAGATATTAATGTCAGGAGTCTCAATCATTTTAAGAAAAGTGGTGTTTGCCCATTGTCAATGATGCTATTTTCACCGGAGGATGCAAGACAATGTGCACAAGCAGAGCCTGGTTATTAATTTACAAAAAGCAGCAGTAGAATAGTATTAGGTATGTGAAGTGCATAGTCACAGAATAGGTGCATTATGTTACAGAAGGAAAAGAAATGGTGTCTCCAGACATCGCAGGGTGTTTAGTAGTCAGAGCCAGAAAGGAGCTAGAGAGAGCCAGAGAAATGTTACATTGTCAGAGATCACAAGATAATCTGTGATCCTTTTGTTTTCTATGTGCTGTACCACACGGGATTATAAAGCAGCATATTTGGAAATTCATCTGTTGATTTGTAGCCTAGAGCAGAAGAGAAACGTAAAACAGGAGTACCACCATGCGTCAATGAGCAAAGTGGATTGACCCGGTGGTTGGATTTGCTACAGATGAAATTTGTCAGTGCTTTAGGAAAGCTACAGGTTGACCTGCCAATTAGCGTGAGCATTATTTCTAAGTCACATGGCAAATGCTCCCAAGTGACAAGGCTCACAGAGTCAAGATTACTAACCAAAATACTTCTACATATTTTAATAAGTTTCTACCACATTTTCACTTCAAAGAAGTACAATTGAGAGCTGACAAGAGCCAGCATGCCTTGCTTGATGTATGAAAGAACTAGGGAACTGGAATATGTTAAAGTCACATTCATTTTTTGCCTTACAGAGAGCTAATTCCTTAGATGCATTCCAAGACACTGCTGCTTTAGAAAGCCAGCTGGATGTCCACTATGTGACAAGGGAATATATTCATGTGGGCAGTACTTTATAATCAAGTAGCCCTTATTGAGTCATTTAGCTAGATTTAGCTGACTTCTGGATATCCATCAGGCTACACCCTACGTTCACAAAAAAGTATTTCAAAGTGTATTGATAAGCACATGCACCTTTATTTTTACTGACACAGATTGGACAACTCCCATACCTAATATGTTGTCAGTTAAGAAGGCAAAGTTTAAATAAGTTTGCATTATTTGATAGTTGACAAGTTGATATTGCTATGTTTAAAAAAGTGGATTTCTGTCTCCTCATGGCATTTTGGCCATCATGACCCATAGCTTTTGATACTCCTACTGCAGTGAGGGCACTGAGCCTACAATCCACTGATACATATTTTTTAAAAATTCACTTCAGTGTACAAAATTTATCGGATAATGTTCCCCATTTAGCAACTTTTCTCTCACCCCCATCTACTGAACTCTCTCTCTCATCTATACTTCTGACAAATCTGAAAACTAAAGTATTTCTTTGAGTTTTGATGCAAGAGGTAAAATGATTTGTTGCTTTTTAGTGTATATTGATTGCAAGCTAAAGCCCACGTGTGCCCTTTGCAGACAGCATTCCATGAATAGCACTTAATTGGTAAGGAATTAATTTTCAAATATGGATGCCTAAAGTTAAGCAGCCAAATCCATCTTTAGATGTTAAATACTCATTTCGGCACTCAAATTAGCTATTGGTGCTTAGCTATGGACATAGATGCCTAACTTGAGGACCCACTTTTGAAGAATAATCTGATAAGATGCAATTCAACTAAGTATGAAGACCCTTGCAGTACCCTGAGCATTATGAAAAAAGCCCTAAAAGTCACAATCTCTGCCAGAGCAGTTTTGACTGTGACGAAGACTTGTGACTGTCATACTTTCAACTTCCTTACTGAAGCTTTTCAAGCCTAGGCAAATGTTCTAATACAGCAACATTTTCATTTGAATTGTTTTATTTATTTTTTTAAAATACCCCTTGGGTAGAGACTAGGCTAGGAAAGTTTCACCTGAAAGGTGAATGTTTCAGAATGCTATAAGCATTGAAAAGGGGCATTAGGAATAGAAACACTTAGGATATATATATCCTTATTCCAACTACACTGTGACCCTACAGATTTAATTACAAGCAGTGGAGGGGGGGGGGGGAAGAGACCTACCTAGAAAGGCTTCAACTTCCATAGAATAAAGCAGGTGGAAGTATACTTGGATATGAAATAAGAACCTCCAGTGTGTCCTTGAACAGACAGATTGGCAACAGTTAAAATCCCAAAGGAATATATCTTTAGCAGCAATGATGTACCACTTCTTGAATGTCTTAGCTCAGAACACTCAGCAGAAAAGCTTCTATTCCTGTTAAGTGTGAACTCTAGGGAACTTGAAATATCACCCAAGAGATCCCCAATGGAACAAACATCCCAAATGTTATGGCAAACCATTAGTTTCATGTGCAGTTCTTTCACTGTATATCTGCCAATAACAATCCAGCATCTCCTAAATGTGCTACTTTCCAGAGAAAGGTTATAAAAGTGCAAGTACATCTTAGACCTTTTTCTTGAGCCTTGTCCTGATGCGTATCTCAGTGTTCAGACCACAACTCTGTTTCCATAGACCCTTCACTATGGCAATTCAGTAGGAGATGGGCCATTTGCTATAATGGGCTATAGTATGGGGAACTAATTTTCTCCTTGACATTCATCTCAATGAGATTTTCAAATCTACCTAAGGGATTTGGACACGCATTTCCCATTAAAATTAATGGCATGAAATGGCTACAAACTTCCAAGTCACTACCAACCGTGATATTTGGTAAATGGGATGTAGAAGTGAAGAGTCTCATAGATAACATTGAGTTCCCTGAGCCATATGGGACCCGTAAAGGCTGTGTTAGAGTTGATCTGCATATTATCCTTAAACCAAAAGCTGAATGAAAACAAGATGACCTTGGAAGGCCAACATGTCTATGAATCCCAAGTTTTTGCCTGTATTTTTCACTACTACAAGGAGATCTGCCCCCTGTTGGCTCTCACATCTCTCCAGGAGACCAGAGGGGGAAAAAGGGATATTTTGGTGATAACATGCCCTTCCGTCCACAGGAAACAGGAGAGCCTACCACCAGATTTCCTTCCCAAATCCAGAACCTGTGAGCAACAGTAGAATGGCCTTTTCAGTTGCTGCTCCTTTCTTGGCACCTCATAGAAGGGTGTGTGGGAGCCCAAGGAAGCATCTCATACATCAGGTCTTTCCAAACTTATAAAAGCTGAGGCTTCATCAGAGAAATGAACCCAGTCATGGATCTCTTCAGGCCTTGTTAAAGGCCTATGCATCTAAATTTATACATTCTCCATGCCCCCTCAGCTAGTCCTTCGTCTTCTCCAAGGGGACCATGCCCTACCCAATTCCACATTCTATATGTATGAACACATGCGTGCAAACACACACACACACACACACGTTTGGCTAGATATAGGCCTGACCAATGGCATGGAGTCCTTTCAGGTATGTTTATTTCCTTTTGCCCATTCTTTTCCATGTGCTATATATAGCCACAGATTATTTACACTGCCACTTCAGCACATGATTTCAATACCCATGACATCATAGTACCACCAGAACTGGAGTGTTCCCCCTTCCTTTTTGAGCTACTATACTCACCGTGCCTGTGGTAAGTAGAACCATTTTAGCTCTTTGTACTTTGTATGAGTCCTTTGGGGAAAAAATAGGATCATGTGGGAAATGTTTGTGTTATCTGATGGACAGCTGTAAGTACAGTACAATGGCATTGGTAATATACTACATATATGGATTAGGTAGGAATGCTCTGGTGTTTTCTTCTCTCTCCTGGTAGGTAAATGTAACAGCATGTAAACACACATTAAACTGTGTCCCTAGTAACAGTAATGTGGTTTAATACATGTACTTACATCTATCCAGCAAGAACAAATGAAGGCTTCTCTGATAATCCACTTCTCTTCTTCACCAAGCAGACAAGCTCCAGTATATAAACTGTCCTCTGTCAAGAGTGAGCAAAAGCCCAGAAACTAAAACTACAATCTAATTTTAATGACTTTATGTAATCCTTATTCCATCTGGCTCAGCACTCACCAGTACAAGTTTAACTTGTCCAACAGAATAGCTGAAAACACCCCACTTCCCCAAAATGAAACACATAGTAACAAACCTGTTTCAAGGAAGCAAAGAATGAACCCAGTGGTGTACACAGGTGTTGTAATGTGTGGGGATCATATCCCTTTAAATAATTTGTGAACCCTCTAGAAGTGTTCACTATGTTCTATGTTTTAAAAGCCACCAGAATCCTGCCAGAGTAGTAGTATGCCTCTATAGCCAGGCCCTGCAAATTGTGTGTATTCGGTAAACAAAGTTATTTGGACCCCTGTCATAAACAGATAGTTAAGGGTTAATGTCTCTTTTACCAGTGAAGGGTTAAGAAGCTCAGTAAACCTGGCTGACATCTGACCAGAGGACCAATCGAGGGACAAGATACTTTCAAATCTTAGTGGAGGGAAGTCTTTGTGCTGTTTGTTTTGTTCGTTGTTCACTCTTGGGGCTAAGAGGGACCAGACGTGCACCCCAGGTTTCTCCAATCTTTCTGAAACAGTCTCTCATGTCTCAGAATAGTATGTACTAGCTAGAAAGGCAGATTAGTCTTATGTTTGTTTTCTTAACTTGTAAATGTGTATTTTGCTGGAAGGATATTTACCTCTGTTTGCTGTAACTTGAATCTCAGGCGGGGGGGGGGGGGAACTCTCTAGTCTATATGAGCTGAATACCCTGTAAACATTTTCCATCCTGATTTTACAGAGATTTTTTTACTTTTTCTTTCTTTAATTAAAAGCTTTCTTTTTTAAGAACCTGATTGATTTTTTTCCTTGTTTAAGACCCAAGGGGATTGGGTCTGAACTCACCAGGGATTGGTGGGGGGAAAGGAGGCAGGAGAAGGTTAATTCCTCTCTGTTTTAAGATCCAAGGAGTTTGGATCAGTGTAGCCTCTCAGGGTAGCCCAGGGAGGGGAAAGTCTGGGAGGGGGAAAGGAGGGGGGATGGTTTATTTCTCCTGGTTTTAAGACCCAAGGGGTTTGGGTCTTGGGTTCCCCAGGGAAGGTTTTGGGGGAACAGAGTGTGCCAAACACTATATTTTGGCTGGTGGCGGCGCTATCAGGTCTAAGCTAGGAATTAAGCTTAGAAGTGTCCATGCAGGTCCCCACTTTTGGATGCTAACGTTCAAACTGGGGGAGAAATACCTTGACAACCCAACCCCCACCTGTGTGGTTCCTTCAGCTTATGTTTGTCACGTAAAGAGCAAAAGATGCAACAGGTATATACGTACAACTTCCACAGTCCCCAGTAAAAATTACACAGATTGACTTGATAGCCTAAAGAGCCAAGTATGGCAGAAATAGTAAAAGTAAAGAGAGAGAGAAACTGACACACAAAATCCTTCAAAAGAATGATACAAATTCCCCAGAAGAGGGAGAATGTAGAGTCCTAGAATCTTTGGTTAGATAGCACTTTCCTGCTTCAATGAATTCTCTCTAATCCATTCCTCCTTCACTGTGGGGAGGGTGATTCAAGCATCAAATCAAAGCACCCCTGGCAGGTGGGAGTCAGCTCTGACTGTCTTAGTGATGGCTACTCCACAGACTCACACAATTCAAAAGCAGAAAGCAGGTGACGCCATGATAAAATAACAGAAGCAAGAGAATAAAAGGATTTTTTGAGGGCCTGTAGGGAGAGGCTGAAGCAAGCAGAGACACTTTCAGCACTGAGTAAGGTATTTTTTGTATCCTGCTTTCCAAGTGAATTGTTCCTTCTCTGCTTAATACTGCTGGTGTGAATCTATATTTTTAGCATATTTAAAATAGATTTTAAAGACCCTAATTATGGTCCCAGATGCTATTGAAAATTTTGGATTAAAGCTCTAAAAACACATAAGGCACCCTGGGCAGCGAGCCCAATCTGCATGTGTATGTATGTTGGAAAGGAAATAATTAAAATACAGTCTATTTCAATGTAAACTGAAACAGAACCTTAGCAGATAATAGTCCTCACACATACAATAGGAAATCCATAGATAAAATCAGTTTGATGCCACTCAGTTCAGACTTCTCCTTTTCATTTTGGCAAGAAAAATCATTTCCTATTGTAGTGCATTTTCCATACTGTTGTTTGTTGAAATCAGAAGTACTTATGCCTCTATTCAAAAGAAAATTACCCCATGTCTTCCAGTGACTGCTATTTTGGCTCTTAAATTGACTGATCCTATTCAACTGAAAGCTGGTTGGCCTTCAGAAACCATATTGTTTACTATTTTAATTTCCCATCCAGAGCCCCAGGCCACTGAAGAGTTGGAAAACTCAAGCCTTCAATCTCCCTATATGAAATTTAACCGGAATCAGTATAACCCCTTAAAAGCATTTCTATACCAGAGAAGGGCTTTAGTCCTATCTCAAGCACAAGCAATAATGCTGTATGACTATTCTTAAAGGAACCTTAGCCTGAGTCTCAAAGCCAGAGGTTCTTGTAAGACCCCCAAGAATTCCTTTTGCTCTTCCACCTTAATTTTACCTTGCTTCCCCTATCCTCAAATGAACCACATCATAGTGATGCTTCCCACCACCTGAACACAGCTCCCATCATCATGCCCTCTTGCACTACTTCACATGTCCATTATATGGTTCATTCTTTGGAGCAACAGCTCCCCTTTGATCTTCCAGAGCTGGGATTGGCATCTCAACACACAGCATCTTCTGGAGGAAAAGAAAGTAGCAGAAGAATAATGAGAAACAACAGACGTTAGAGATGGAAAAGACCTATTAGATCGTCTAGTCCAGCCTTCCCACTGCATCCACTGTCAGTCAATGCAAGGCATATCCTCCAGGTGAAGAATATAAATATATGTTGGTTCTTAATTCTCCGAGTCCCAGATACATTGCCATTTTCCCAAATAAACTTAAATAAGGCAAGCAGCTTGTATTTTGTATTCTGCATATGACTAACACATGTTCATAAACTGCCAGGAATGTAGTACCATACTGGTCCATCAAGTTACATATCCCAACTCTGTCAGCAGCCAATAGCTAATGTAGCAGGAAAAGGTGAAGTCATTCTTTTGTCTTATCCTTACCAGTTGGTTTCCTTTTGATTTTAAGGTGTTGGTTTGATCAACTTATCTAAGAGATCATGTCTCTCCCTGTGAGATCTACTCAGTGGTGATCATGGCAGCTGACCTTGAATTTGACTGATAAAAGAGAAAGGGGTCTGCTGGCAGGACATTCACCATTACAGTGCCATGGAATTTACTTTCCCCCTTGGCTTCTAATGTTCCAAGCATGTTATTCCAATTCCATGTTCATATTCCAATTTTCAGGGAATGCTGCAAAGACCATCTGGTAAGGAGAAAGGTGAAGCTGGGTAGCGAAGTCAGGGGAACTCTGGTAAGGATTCTGTTGCAGGGTTGTTACATTTATGTTATTGGCAGTGGTACTACAATCTGTGGGTAATTGACAGTCTGTTTATTTTGAGGGTTCATTTTTAAAGACAATGTCAAGGGTGTGCAGAGTTTGGGATGGGTGATCAGTTGTGGCTGAGTAGTACAAATTGCAACAAATAAATAAGTGGTTGGATCTACCAGTTCTACAGCTAATCAGCATCACTACAACATTAGCTCCTGACAACTGAAGCAATCCTGTAGTGCAATTAAAAAAAAAAGTTAGCGCGCCCACATTCTGCACTATTCATAAGATGAACAGCAGGGTAGATTTAAAAAGAACTTCGACATCAAACATGGCATACTTCAGATGGCCATTCCCCACTGCCTCAGGAGCCTGGGGAAGGCTGCTTCTAATAAATTGCCAATAAATAGCATTTTTGCACAGAAAATTCACTGATGGATTTCCTGAATATTTTTTTGATCTATGATGTGTTTGGATCATACTTATGAAACCTTTTATGTTGGGCAAAATTTGTAAGTGGGATGGATTCCATTTGAACCAGTTATTAATTGTCTAGATAATCCAAATTAAAGTGAGTTTCCAAAATAAAAATCCCAGTTTCTGAACAACTTTTATCATCACTGACACTGCTTCTGTCCTATGCATTTTATTGTTCCATCTTTTTCTGCTTCTTTCCTTTTCTTGCCAGAGCTTCCACATTCTCTTACATGATCCCCAGCTCCTGATTTTTTCAGATGACGCCTTCTTTGTCTGTTAAACTCCCTGAAGGTTTCCTACTCTCAACATCTGCCCTACGTCCCAATCTGAAACTCAGACATCAAACCACTGAGCATAGGCAATAAGAGTATGCCAAATAAATCAGGCTTTATCTGTTCTCATTTTCTTTACCATCAGTGAGACCATATTGATTTGGAATCATTCTATGTCATGACAAAACAGAGAGTTATTCTGAGTACAATAAACGGTAGTCCTGTTCCTCCATTTTAACTAATTTTGCTAGCAATCATAACCTAGCCATGTCGTGGCATTATGATTTTAAGCTGAATTTCCCACTGAATTTAATGGTGAGCATAGCTTGAAAAACAATAGTGCAATACTTTGATCCAATTTCTGCAACACATTTGCATTAATTAACAGCACAAATGAATAATACTACAGCACTGACTTTCTACATACATGAAAATTAGGTCATCACCAACTATTTTTCAGATTAAAAATCAGTCATGAAATAAAATTCAAGTAGTAAGGTCATGACATCACCTCTGTATCCAGAGAGGCTCTGCTCCTTCCTCCCACCCCCAAGCCTCTGTGAGGTCACTGCCTTAACTCCCTGTACCCAGAAGGTATGTCCCACGGCAGCAAGCCTCCCAGCCTGAGTTGCCAAACTTGGGCTAGAAAGGCTCATGCCAGTTCTCTAAAAATAGGTGTACACACAGTGATTTGAAGTTGTGGTTCAGACTGGAGTTTGTACTCTGAAGCCCAAGCAGGGGAAATGTCAATCCTTGAGCCACACCAAAGCTGCTTTACACTGTTACTGCTCAGATGGCTGTCATCCTTGAATAGGTGCTTCATCAGAGCAAGGCCCTCAGCTAGTCACCGGCAGAATCAATTCTGGAGAGGGGGTTAACAATGTGAAAGAATTGTTAGAGGTGGAATTTCAGGGAAAGGGGAGGGGATACCCTGTGGACACGACAGAGAGCTGGGAGGGGACTTTCAACTGGCAAACTAAGGAGGTTCGCTGCCTGAAAGAACTGTCAGTTCCAATAGCTATTAAGCATGACAACAATACTGAAAATCAATCAACTGTGCCATACTGACACATAATGGATTGAGTGTCAATTAATTGAACACCAGAGCTTAACTACAAATTTCAAGGGTATCTTGCACCCTGTTATTTGCAGGGGTAAGCTGTGGGGCTCATATGATTAAGGCTGAGTTGAGTGCGCACCATGGTATGCAACATATTTGCATGGTGGTTGCAGTGTTGAAACTTTAATGCAGGTAAGCATTGCAGGAGTTTACTTGAAATCAGCAGCCAAATTTGAGTCATGCAGGAACGAATCACAGATGTCAGAGATGGAATGGATTGCTTAGGCCTTCCAGATCATCTCCCTGTCAGTGCAGGACATTAATGTTTTGATCAGTCTAGCTTTAAACATTACAGGTAATGGAGTTTCTACCATTTTCTTTGGGAAAACATTCCAGAGCCTGGAATCACATTTCACTCCCAGGAAGTTTTTCCTGATATGCAGCCTACAAATTTCTATTCTTGATTTCATCATATTACTCTTACCTGCACCACTGCTTTTAAAAACAGTTAGTGCAGAAATTATTCTTTTATCAGGAATTTGTTTCACAGAAACAGATGACAGAAGTAAACAGAAAGGGGTTTGGTATTTTGAAAGACTGGATCAGATAAGCACCTGCTTCCTTTACCTGGTCTGCATTTCAGTGGGCTCAACAGAGTAGGGCTTGGAGTGGATCATGAATCCCCAATATGAACTGCTAAAAATCTCTGTCTCTAGCAAGAATATTAACAACAGCTTCAGCAAAACACAACACCAGAAATGACACTGCATGAAATAATCCTGCATTGATAATGAGAGAGACTGAAAGATCTATTTTCGTATGTCTTTTTCACCTCACTTCTGAGGTTTGGATGAATGGTGAGAAAGATTATTTTCATTATATTCCTTTGATTCTCAACAATCTTAAAATATCCAACACCAGTTAATAATGTCAGGAGCTAAATAAATGAGAAAAACAAATTAATAGAGAGAAGATTTATATTTAAGAAAAGCAGTTTTTTCCTTTGACCAGTGTGTAGATGTATCTCCTCACCGGGACCTTGCTTTGAGGGGAGTGAATTAAAGTTGGTCCCTTAAACATAGTCCCTTGTCTTCAAGGGAATGAATTAGTCAACTGCTTGCAATGGTTCATGACAATATCAATTAGTTGGTCCCTTACTTCAGAGCCTCTCAGGGAAATGAAAACAAGATCAATCTTGACCTCATGGGGAAAAAAAAAGTCCCAAACTTGCTCTTTTCCCAATACCAGCTTCAGTCCCAGAAAAACCCAGTCTCTCTGGGTCAATGAGGAGACAGAGAACCTGATATTTCACTGTCTTGCCCATTGTAGGGTCAGATACAATCAGATAAAGCAGCAAAGAATCCTGTGGCACCTTATAGACTAACAGACGTTTTGAAGCATGAGCTTTCGTGGGTGAATACCCACTTCTTCAGATGCATCTGACAGGCATCTGAAGAAGTGGGTATTCACTCATGAAAGCTCATGCTCCAAAACGTCTGTTAGTCTATAAGGTGCCACAGGATTCTTTGCTGCTTTTACAGATCCAGACTAACACGGCTACCCCTCTGATACTTGAAATCAGATAAGTAGTGTTTTTCTCAAACGCCACACAGGTGTAAACAGTTACCAGAGGCAAGTTATTGGAGAATCAAACCAAGTGTCTCTGTATATAAGCCAGTTTGGCCCTTGACTCTAAGGCTTCCTAAATTTAGTCTTCTGACAAAAAGGGAGAAGAGAGGTTCTGCTTTTCTACATGAAAGTAAACAGGTTAAGACTTCCTAACAGGCCTCATCTGAAAGGTTCTCCTTCTATTAACTGCAGATTATACAGTTTCCCTAGTCTTAGGTAAATTCCTTTCCTTTCTCTAAGATTTTAGCCCCTAATTTGCTTTGCTGGCTCACACTGACAGAGCTATATTCAATGCATATTTGGGGCCCATAAAATGTTAACACAATTTAGATTTTATTCTGGAACATGGCCAGTATTTAACAAATCCTGACAGTGCCACATGCCCTCTGGGAGGAAGTAGATCAAAATCTATGAAGATTGTGACACGCAGAGTAATTATCTCCAATATATATATATAATGTATATGGAAAGTAACTGCTGGCCAGCACAAGTAATCACACTACCAAAACCAGGACAAGTCTATTCGAATATGAAGTGATTATAAAGGTCAAAGTAAAGCAGTGCAGTCACAATAAGAGCTCTCTTCGACAGGTCAGGGAATATAGCCCAGCACAGAGATGCAGTACTACTCTGTTAACTCATCCTTGCAGCCAGACCAGGCAGGTCTTCATAATGCCAGCCTAAGAGTATAAAATGTGCTGGAGAGTTTCTCTACAGCAAAGAGAACTTAGGGGCAAGGACAGAGAGAGCAGTTCTGCAGGGAGACAATCTTAGAAACTGTCAAGCTCAGGCTGCTGCAATGTATATTGTTCGTTAATTAAGGTAGGAGCAAAGGAGATCCCAATAAGAGGATACATTTGGACAATATTTCAAGTGTGTATATGTACCGTGGTAGGAGCAGGGTGAGAATGATATCTGATTACTCTATTCTTTGTCCACTATGGGAGATTTATTTGCAATGCTAGCAGGGATTTCTTATGTAAGTAACCCAATTTGTCAGAATGCTTACGCAATGTAAACTAGATCTGGACTTGGAGGTGTAGCTGACAGTAAATATTTACTGGAGATTGTACGATACCCTAGACTGCTTGTAAATGAGCAGACTCACCCCTGAGGCGCCTCCTGCTGGTCGCTTTAGGAATTAGCTCTGGTTCCAGCCTGGAGCGCCCTCTGCAGGCCGGTGATCCGCCTTGTTTCCTGCCACAGACCCCGTGTCCCTCCCTGGACCCCAGTGCCCCTTTTACGTGGGGTTCTCTGGCAGCAACCCCTTTTCCTTAATGGTTTCCCCCTGGGAACCCCCACCCTCTATCCCCACTTTGCCTCAGTGAAGGCTACTGCCAGTCATTGTCTAGCCCCCATTCACTGGGGCAGACTGCAGTATCAGCCACTTATCATCAGCAAAGGGGTTTGGACCTGCTGCCTTGGCCTACCCCTGGGTTGCACCCTACAACCCCAGTACCTCCTGGCCTAATTCTAGGCCACAGCCTGGGGCTTTCCAGGCAGGAGCTCCCCAGCTCCTCTGCCTTTCCCCAGCACTGCTTTACCCTAGGTACCTGCTCTGGTTCTCAGCAGCCAGGCCCTTCTCCCTCTACAGGCAGAGGAAGACTGTCTGCACTTGGCTTCCCTAGCCTTTTATAAGGGCCTGTTGCTCAGTTTGGGGCGTGGCCCCAGCTGCTGCCACTTCCCCAATCAGCCTAGCCTAAAAGGCTGCTTTCTCCAGCCCCAGCCCCTTATCCAGGGCTGTTTTAACCCCTTCAGGGCAGGAGCAGAGATCCACTCTGCTACACTGCTGTATCACTTTACAAGTGTGCCTGGCATATTTCAATTGGTTACATACAAGAACTTACAAGGACTTGATTTTGCTGCATGGTAATGGTAAATAATTACAGATTGTCACTTTCTACTAACAATGAAAAAGGAGCTATATCAGAATAAGGAAAATAGCAGTATCCCTAAACCAATTCACTTACTGTCTGCTTCACTACCTAGAGCTTTACCAAAACCCTACTTCCTGGAGGCCTGACACAGATATAAAGAAACAGCACATACTTGTTTAGTTTTCTTGATGATAAATTAGCTGAAAGGATGTCTGTAGAGAAACACCTACAGATTCCAGAGAAGTGCTTACTTTCTTTCCTGCCAAGTATGTAATATCAGGAGCAGACCATGAATGCTGAAACGTTTGCAGTCATATTCCAGGCATTTAAGGCAAAAACATTTCTGAACTCCATTTATTTCCTGGTGTTTTAATTAAATGCATTTTGGTGCTTTTAAAGTCTTTCATCTATAATATAAGACAAGACCTTTATATCCATTGGTACAAAGTGGCAAGCAGTGGTTATGGCCGAAGGGGTGCAAGAGTGCTTTTAATAAATGCAAATAACAGTTATTAAGACTAGCATTCACCAGTGCATTGTGACAATCACAAACCATTCTGTCAAGCTTTTGACAAGTTGCATTGTGCAGTGGGAGCTGTGGTGCAAGGCAATACAAAGAGAGACTAACTGGCTTGGTTTCTGTAACTTTAATCGTTAGTGAAAAGAACTGTAATTTGGAAAAGAGGTGCAAAACTTAGGTCCAAACCTGGATTTGGAACCAAAATTCTGGTTCCAAGGTTTTGTTTCAGGTCTGTCTTTAGTTATAAGGATGGATCTGGGCAATCTCCTATTTGAATATTGTACCTCAGTAATCGCTACGTATGGATGCAGAAAGCAATGGCCTTTTCAAATCAGCGATGTGCATAGAAACAAAGACTTCATCTTGCCAAGACACAGAGTTCTAACAGGAATTTTAATTCAAATCAGGTTACTCATTTTGGCTTTGAATAGAACTTCCACCGTTTGTTTTTTTTAAATTGCAGCCAAATGACAATCAAAAAGGTATGAAATTATTTCTGCCTTTGCAAACAATTTAAAAAACCTGATCTCTCCCACTTTGAGTTACACTTTGCCGATCAGTGTACTGATAAAAATGCTAACCACAATGGAAACTCACTTTCAGAATGTAGTATTTGCTCCAAACAGTAGAATGATCACTAAAAGCAGTGGTCAGTATAATCATATTACACTCTAAATACCAATAAAGTGCCATGAACCCAGGAGCAGCTTTGTAAAGGATTACTGAATGTTATTATTATGTAACCATGAATGAACCAAATCTTAAGTTAATTAATTTAAACTCATTGAGCAAATTCTAGCAGAGGACGTAACTGTCAAATGTAGCCCATGCAGAGAATAGCAGAAAAAATTCAATGTTACATTGCCATTTTCTTACCTATCACCTTTCTGCAAATGCATCCATTTGAAGCAATGCAGTTGGCTCCTCCCACGGCTACCTTCACCATTGGAGGGGGCGTAGATGGTGACCCCACATTTCCGTTTCCTTTTCTGCCTCTGCTTGAGATGTCAGATATTTACAATGGTAACTAACTCTGCAGCAAGTGACATATAAAGACCAGCTAATTTCTGTGGAGAGATTCCTAACTGATCGTTTCCACTGCTTCCAGCCACAGATTTTTCTTCTCAACTTCTCTAGAAAGTCAATGGCTCTTCTTTTCTACTTGGTGCTGTCAATGGTTATGACACTAGACCATCACAATGTTCTTTCTTCATTTTCTCTTTATCATGAAGCCTCTTTTAAAAATAAAGGAACACATTGAGTGCTGCCAAACCTTTACATTGTACAAAACATTAAAATATGGTTTCTGTCTCAAGAGACAGACATTTTAATGTCCCAATCTGTTGTCAGTTACCCCAAAGTAAATTTCTCATGGGGTTACACTGCATTTACCTTGACATGACTAACAGCAGAATACTGATCTCTGTTTTTATGTATTTAGCTGAATGTTTCTTTTATGTCACTGAATTTGGATTTTTAAATCTACTTCTTCCTTCCCTTTGAAATTTATCATAAAAATAGAGAGATATACGCACATAAGGAGGGGGAGCAAGAGAGTGCAGTACAGACAAGAGGAAGACATGGTCTGGACCTGAAACAATAATGGTGAGACAAAAATAACTCATCCACTCACATACAAACCCAAACATAGGGAAAAAGATCTGGGCAGCCCAATGTTGTTCCCATTAAAATTAGTGAGATCAAGGCTAGGACCTATGTCTAAACACTTTATAGTCGATAAAGAAGAGGTAAATAGGAGTGCACAAGAACGGACTATGAATTTTCAGGGAGCTAATAAATGTCTGTATGCAAGTGTGTTTGATCCTTCTAAAAGGGAAGGATTTGCAATGGATTCATAGAATGCAAAGCTGCTTATCTTTAAACTTCAGTTTAACAGGAAATGAACACATTTAGCTGAGACATGGTTTCTCACTAGTCTCTAAATGCTTCAGTGGAAGCTCAGCAGAAAGCAAAACATATGGGTCACATCTAATGCATTCTAGCTAAAGAAATGAGGGAGAGGCTTGTAAAAAAGTACGAGTTTGTGTCAGCACTGGAGTAAAATCTGGGTCCTCTTGATTCTCGCTCTCTCTCTTGTTCTATAGGATCAGAGGCCCTCTAACTGGGGCTACTATTTTTAAAATAGAGTTGAACCTGGAAATCGTTTATTGAGACATGATTACTGTAAATACAGGCTAAATATTGGAACACAGGTGTATGTTGTTATACAGAGAAGTGCAGTGTAATAGTTACTAAACGGATTCACGTGAAAGATGAGCTCTTTCTGGGTGGTGTGCTGAAGTTCAGTTTGAACAAGGTCTTCTTCATCCAGGTGCCGAGCTCATGCAAGCATTATAATGTCTTTGTGACGCCATTAGACACATCTGTTCAGAACAGAATTGATCTATCAATGTATTGTTGGCAATGGAGTCTCTCAGATTTCCCAAGCACTCTCACAGTTATTGAAGAGTAGGGGGGACAACATGGGTCTTCGCCAGAGATGGAAAGTGCGAGCTCATAGGGAAGAGGAGGAGTTCCCCAACACTTTCTTGGTCCTAGTTTGGAGAAATGATTGGAGCCATCAAAAGCCTTTTAGAAGAACACCTGGTACTGGATCATAATTAGTTTATTACAAGAATAAAACAGTGCAATGTTTTAAGGAAATTTGTGATTCGGACTTTGGGAAAACATGAAAAGGTTGCCCCCAAATAATCCTACTGGTTTAACAACAAGCTCAGTGCATATGTTCCATAGACCTAACTGTAACTTTCTTTAATGCCGAGTTTTAGTGTATTGATTCAAGAAGTTCCCAGTGAACTGGTAACAAGAGCGTCAACATGCAGAATCCACAGAATCGAAATTCTAAGAGAATTAAAAAGAAAACTGAAGAACTGGTGTCAGAGCTATTTAGTGATAAAACCTTTACAAGTGTCATCAGGAAAATGTTATTAGCTGGAGCACAGATTCTGGAAAGCCATAAAGCAGTTAACACCCCTAGACTTTTCTAAGCTATCCAGAGACAGGATATTTTTATTGATTTTTCACTTTCTATGAGTTTGCTCCTCCCCTTGGGTTATCTTTGGCGTAGGCTGACTAATACATCTCTTCAGCGATCTATTTTAGTAGTGCTTTCTTTATTTACTTAATTGTTTTGTATTTTTGAACAGCTAGAGGAATGGATTATGCAGCAAATTTGGGGAATGGGGGTGCAGGAATTTTTACATATCCAAATATGATAGTACACATCACTCACAACTTCTGAAAAGCCACAGGTTCACAGAAAAAAAGTATGAGGCCTCAAATCTGAGTTTACTGCAGAGGCTTATTCTTTGTTTGTTTTTTGGAGTTGATAAAACTTCCTATCTCATTAAAACGCAAAAAAATATTGAGTTTACTGTGACGATACAAAAACATTGTTAAATTCTCATCACATCACAGGCATCTTGACTTTTCTAAGTAGCTCTTTAAAACATCTATGTTAGTACATGTTAGCTAACATGGGTTAGCACCACATCTTAAATCCTAGTCAAGACAAGGCAGGAAACCAGGCTCCACATCAGAAGAAAGTAGAGCTAATTACCAATGCTACAATTTGTTCTATTTCTGAAGCTGAGTCAAATAATATTTTACATTTACATAATGCCTTTCATTCCCCAGATATCCCTAACTATAAAAGATACAGCACTGCCAGGCTAAAATCAATGGCGCTTTAATGATGTTCACCCAGCTGAGGATCTGTATTACCTACAAGTTAATAGAAGCAGCTGGAAGGTTATCCTGGCGAAAGGTCTGGACCTGAAATGAAGTCTCTCTCAGAACGGTCAATCCTTAAATAAAGCTTAAATTTAATTAAAATGAAAAGAAACATTCTTCACACTCTTAATGAAATCCAAGAAACTCCAGGGCAGTTATCTAAGGAAAACTAAATCTTCTTTAAAGAAGTCCACTTTTTAAAAATTTGCCCAAAACTTCTTTTTGATGTATGTGGCTAACTAAAGAAATACATCGCTAATTAACCTGGAATCCTCTGGTATCTGAGATTCATGAATCAGAGGTCATATAAAAAGTATACTGGAAGTTAAATACTTGAATCTGGAAACAATCTGCAAACCGGCTCTAAAGCTTATTGTACTGAGATCAAGAGGCTGATGTACAACTACATCAGATCTGTTATGGGAGAAAAATTCTTATTTGAAAGAAAAGCTTGCCCAGCTTCTAGGCCTACCAGTGGAATACAAAATAAATAGTGTAGCAGCCCAGAATGTATTTGGTCAGAGCCAGATTTTGTTATTTTTATAGCATCATCGGTATGTAAGATGCTTTACAAACAAGAAAGAAAACAAGGTCCCTACCCTGGGAGCTCACTATTTAGATACAGTGGATACCAATGAAAACATGACGGACTGAGAAGAGGGAGGAAAGGTGGCAGGAAGAAGGAAAAGAAATAATCCAGTTATCACATTATGACTCAGCACTGCATGATCAGTGTTCTAGTCTAAGTCTACAGTAGGGTTTCTCCATTTGTTCTGGATTGCAACCCCCCACATGATCATGACTTCACCTTGTGACCCACCCTACCCACATTTCTTTGCCATAAAGAACTGTGGGATTTGTGTCAGTAAAAACTATGTTTTATAAAAATCCAGTTTTTCTATCTTCAGTCTCCAAGGATGAGCTGATAACTTGAGTGAATTGCCCTCCAGTCTAGGTAGTACAAAAGAAACAACAGTTATTAGTGATCTTGTTAAGAAAAATTTTGAAGATGGGAAATACAGTGTCTCTTGCCAGGCCGCCCTCACCATCACAAGAGAAAACAAATATTTGAGTGTGACAAAGGATCATCTGACAATAGGTTGACTGATATATAACAGAACCTGCTCTCCTTGGGCCAGAATGATGGGCTCAGACTTAACTTGTGGCCCACCTCCTTAGCTAATCAGCTATCCAGATCATGGCATTTTCATATGCAAATTGATGAGCATGGTTCCAAGTAAAAAGAGAAAGCTGAGAAAAAGCCATTGGTTTCTTTACAAGGAAAGAGATTGCCACAAGGTGCCACTATGACAGCACTGTCACTGAGAAGGCACTTCTCACAGAGGAGACAACACTTGACGTATTATGCAGACTGCCCTTCAAAACCCATCACTGTCTGACAATTATACCCTTGGATAAAGACTCAGCTATACTATCCAAGCAGTTAGACATATGCAGCCAAGAGACTATGTATAAATATGAGAGTTAAGGGCATGATTCCCAGCTGTGAAGTTCAAAACACTTATCTGTCCTGACTTTAAAAGCCTCTGGTTAAGTGGATGATGAATCACTACAAAGCTGGTTCTAAGTTGCAAATCAAATTTATATATCTAGAAACTGGTTAAATGAATAACCCCATTGCACCATTGTTTTACTATATAAACACATTTCCTTCTTTGCTAGGTGTCACTTAAGAAGTCTCTGCTGTTTTCTGAAATGTACTTCACATCATTAGTTTCATCAGGCTAAATCTCTAATACATTTAACATTTCATCTTGTTTATACTTTCAAGAAGTTAATAATTTTAAAAAAGAGTTAGTACAAAATAAAAATATTTCTCAAAACATCTCAGGAATTTGTAAGCACAAGAGATCAATGAAATGAGTCAATTTTCAGAAATAGGAAAAAGAAAATCTCAATAGCACTTTCTGATATAATAGTGAGAGCTGGTCAAGAGTTTTCTGTGGAAATGTATTTCTGATGGAAAACACAGTTTCCACAAAATCAAAATTTGCCAACAGAAAATTCAGACCATTGGGCAGGATGGAGGCATCAGGCTCCAAAACTACAACTTCCATAAGGCAATGTTTTTTTAAACAACTAACAAGATCACCCAAAGCATAGGAGTTGCTGGTCATGGGGGACTTAACTACTCAGATATCTATTGGGAAAACAACATAGCAGGGCACAGATTATCCAAAAAATTCTTGGAATGTATTGGAGACAAAAAAATTTTAATTCAGAAGGTGGAGAGAGCTACTAGGGGAGAGGCTGTTCTAGATTTGATTTTGTCAAACAGGGAGGAACTGGTTGAGAATTTGAAAGTGGAAGGCAGCTTGGATTAAAGTGATAGTGAAATGATAAAGTTCATGATTCTAAGGAATGGTAGGAGGGAGAACAACAAAATAAAGATAATGGATTTCAAGAAGGCAGATTTTAGCAAACTCGGGGAGTTGGTAGGTAAGAACCCATGGGAAGCAAGTCCAAGGGGGAAAAAAGAATAGACAGTTGGCAGTTTTTCAAAAAGACATTATTAAGGGCACAAGAGCAAACTATCCCACTGTGTAGGAAAGATCGGAAGTATGGCAAGAGATGACTCTGGATTAACCAGATCTTCAATTATCTAAAAATCAAAAAAGAGTCCTACAAAAAGTGTAAAATAGGTCAAATTACAAAAATTGAATATAAACAAATACAAGTATGTAGGGACAAAATTAGAAAGGCCAAGGCACAAAACAAGATCAAACTAGCTAGAGACAAAAGGTGACAAGAAAACATTCTACAAATACATTAGAAGCAAGAGGAAGACCAAGGACAGGGTAGACCCATTACTCAATGAGGGGGAAAAACACCACCACAATATGTGGAAATGGCAGAAGTGCTTAATGACTTCTTCATTTCGGTTTTCACCAAGAAGGTTTGTGGTGATTGGACCTCTAACATAGTGAATACTAGTGAAAATGAAGTAGGATCAGAAGAGGCTAAAATAAGGAAAGAACAAATTAAAAATTACTTAGACAAATTAGATGTTTTCAAGTCACCAGGGCCTGATGAAATGCATCTTAGAATACTCAAGGAGCTGACTGAGGAGATATCTGAGCCATTAGCAATTGTCTTTGAAAAGTCATGGAAGACGGGAGAGATTCCAGAAGACTGGAAAAGGGCAAATATAGTGCCCATCTATAAAAAGGGAAATAAGGACAACTCAGGGAATTACAGAGCAGTCAGCCTTGTGGATGAGAGGAAGTGGTAGATATAGTATATCTTGACTTTAGTAAAGCTTTTGATACTGTCTCCCATGACCATCTCATAAACAAACTAGGGAAATGCAACCTAGATGGAGCTACAATAAGGTGGGTGCAAAAATGGTTAGAAAACCTTTCCCAGAGATAATGGCATAGAGAGTACACTTATAAAGTTTGCGGATGATACCAAACTGGGAAGAGTTGCAAGTGCGTTGGAGGATAGGATTAAAATTCAAAATGATCTGGACAAACTGGAGAAATCGTCTGAAGTAAATAAGATGAAATTCAATAAGGACAAATGCAAACTACTCCATTTAGGAACGAACAATCAGTTGCACACACATGAAACTGGAAATACTAGGAAGGAGTATTGTGGAAAGGGATCTGAGAGTCATAGTGGACCACAAGCTAAATATGAGTTAACAGTGTAATACTGTTGCAAAAAAAGCAAAGCTAATTCTGGGATGTATTAAGCAGGAATGTTGTAAGCAAGACACAGGAAGTAGTAATTCTGCTCTACTCTGCACTGATTAGGCCTCAGCTGGAGTATTGTGTCCAGTTCTGGACATCACATTTCAGGAAGGATGTGGACAAATTGGAGAGAGTCTAGAGATGAGCATCAAAAATGATTAAAGGTCTAGAAAACATGACCTATGAGCATAGGCTCTGACTCTGTGGGTGCTCTGGGACTGGAGCACCCACCGGGAAAAATTGGTGGGTGCAGAGCACCCACTGGCAGCTCCCCAACCTGCCCCCCACCCCAGCTCAACTCTGCCTTTGCTCTGCCTCCACCTCCTCTCCTGAGCAGGTCGCCGCATCCTGCTTCTCCCCCACCCCAGCACTTGCACCGTGAAACAGCTATTTTGCACGGCAAGCCTGGGAGGGAGGGGGGAGGAGGAGGAACTCAGCATGCTTAGGGAAGAGGTGGGGCCAGGGTGGGGATTTGGGGAGGGATCCAATGGGGCAGCACGGGGGTGGAGTCTGGGCGGGGCCAGAAGCAGGGGGCACAAGCACCCACTGGCACCAACAAAAGTTATCACCTGTGATTATGAGGAAAGATTGAAAAATGTGGGTTTGTTTAGTCTGGAAAAGAGAAGACTGGTGGAGGGCAGGAAGACGACATGGTAACAGTTTTAAAGTACGTAAAAGTTTGTTACAAGGAAGAGGGAGAAAAATTGTTTTTCTTAACCTCTGAGGACATGACAAGAAGCAATGGGCTTAAATTGCAGCAAGGGTGGTTTAGGTTGGACATTAGGAAAAAACTTCCTAACTGTCTGGGTGGTTAAGCACTGGAATAAATTGCCTAGGGAGGTTGTGGAATCTCCATCATTGGAGATTTTTAAGAACAGGTCAGACAAACACCTGTTAGGAATAGTCTGGATAATACTTAATCCTGCCATGAGTGCAGGGGACTGGACTAGATGACCTCTCAAGGTCCCTTCCAGTCCGATTATTCTATAAATGTGCCACAATGGGAAAACGCAATTTAACATTGAACTGGCATGAAACAAAGCATTCTGGGTTATTTCAGCAAATTGTTTAGAGCAAAAATGTCAAAGCAAAGGGTTTACACATTTCTGAATGGAAATTTTTCAGAATTTCCATTCCATGAAAAATTTCAACTTTTGGACACAATTTGGGACAAAAAACAATATTGAAATGTTGGAGTTTCCCAGGACAGAACTTCTTAATTTTGCTTAGCTCTAACAATAATATAAAAGACATGTGAGGAGAAATAAATATTGAAATCAAAATCTGATTGACTTAGTAAATTCAAAGAATTAATTTTCCTCGGGAACATTCAAACAAAGATTCTTAATCTAGTATAGTTAACTTGACCAGTTTAGCATTCATTGAAGGCAGTGTGCCTTGTCTACACTGCACTGTTGAAATGTGTTAGCACATTAGCTAATGTGCTAACATGACACCTTCAATCCCAGTCTAGACAAGATCTTGAGACCAGACATGGCAAGGGCTCAGGCCACATCAGGTAACAGTAAAAAGGGATCTAGGATGATTTATATCTCAAACTTTATATATTTCTGGAATATAACTGGAAGTCATTTGTTCATAATTAATTCATCTTGCTCATTTCCTCATCAAATAAATCACTGGTTAATCAGAATATGTATTTACACAAAAGTTACCTGGTACAGGAACTCTTGAATATAAAGGGAAAACACTAATGTGGTAGATGATAATTCCTTGGCTTGCAGGGGTGGAACAGGAATGACTGTTTTTGCACATTGTATCTCATATTAATAGGGAATGTAGAACAGAATAAAAGAAGAAAAAGACAAATGGTAAGGATAGATGCTAAATATTTTACCATCACAAATATCTTCAATTATTATTTTGAAGCGCTCCTTACACAGTTCTTATTTCTGCAAAGAGTATAGCAGCAAATCATTTAGATTAATAAAATCCCTTGAAGGCATTTTACAATTTAAGGCTAAATAAATTACAGTTTTGCAGAACATGAAATAAAAACTTAACCATCCAAGACAGAACCAAGTCTTTCTTCATGGTCTACCTTGTCGTCTTTGATTCTTTCTCCTCAGCCTTAGAGTCAGACTCTGACCTCCTTAACTGCCAACAATGAGCAGCTACTAACATGAGTAGCCCCACTGAGATCAATAATCAGGATTTTTAAATGCTATCAGGCTGTTCTGCTTAAATTGATTCCACCTATTAGAATTCCGGGCCTTTTCTGTGCTGGGTATGTACGGCCCAATCCTGCTCCCAGCAAGTCACTTTTATAGATTTTAGTAGGTGCAGGATCAGGCCCTTATGAGAAACATAAGGGATTTTACTGCTAGGGGTGTCTCTGTACCCTTTCTCCACTTTTGCTTTGCACTAAACTACACTTTCAAAGAAGTTGCATCAGATAATTTGGGTTTGCTTAAAACTCTGGCTGGACCTGACGAATGGTTTATGAAACCTTGTGAACCTGGCCCAAGTTTTGGGTTTTGTTATGAAAATTTCACAATTTCTCAAAACAACCCCCCCCCCCCGCCTCCACACACACAAATCAAAGAAATGAAACACCCCCTCTGCTCACATTTGATGCGAGCAGGGTCATTGTCAATAACAAACTTTCTTATTAGTTATTCAGTAAGAAAGAGGTATTATGGCCCAACTTCTCTGTTGCCATAATTCCATTGAAGTGAATGGATTTCCACTACCAGATACACTGGCCAAAGTAATTTGATCAATAGCTATTTCTCCTGGTCTAATACCATTGTTTATGTGAAATGGACTCAAGTACAGCTGTCTCATGTGCTCATCGAAGAGTTTTTTTCTTTCTCCCTTCTAAGCAATGTGGCATAATTGCTCAATTTAAGGAAAAGGCTGTTGAGAGAGTAAATTTTACCTTAAACATCAGGTTTCCATTAGCTATTTAAGTTTATTTGTTAGGTACTTTTCCATTTTGAGGACCAGACTTTTTCCATTATGAGGCTTTTCAGAAAAGAACAACTTTGCAGTTAGTGTTAATTTGTAGCTAAGAAATGTATCCTTAATCACTGGGCTAAGGACAGAAGGACCCTCTGATGATTGATGAGCTTCTCTTTCCACACCTGGTCCCCATGCATGGGATCACATATCAGCTCTGGTGAAGATGGGGACTTCTGGGTGAAAATAGAAGAGAGTGATTTCAACTTAATCCATTATATGGTTACTTGGCATTCAAGTTCTCTAAAGTCTAACTGTTCCTTCTCTTTGAGCTAGTCAGTCAGAGCTATAACCTGGATACATACTTTCCTCAAATAACCCTCCATCTGTGTTCTTTAGGGAGAAAGAGGATATTTTGCTAGTTCATCTGACTATGCTGCGTGGCTACTGGAAAGGACTTTTCTTACTAGTTTAGCTGTGAAAGAGATCCAAGAGAACTTCACAAAGCCTCCAGAGCCAGCTGCTAGTGTAATTGTTATTTGGCTGATAGATACACTTTGGTGAAGTCAGAAAGGAAACTTGATTTGACCAGTAGTCAAAATAACCATAACACTAGAAATAGTCTCTTACCAGCCGGGCCAATAATGAAGTTTCCAGTGAGTCCCCCATTCTGGGGACAAAAGAAAACCATGAAGGAATTGTTCAGGCCTCAGGTCAGGAAAGGTGGAAGTTTGATGGTGTGTTAAAACTTGCAGTGTGTCTCTCACAAAGAAGTTGTTCCAAACATAGGCAGATGGGACACAGTCAAAAACAGAAAGAGCCAGAAGAAGCAATCAGAGTAGGTAAAAAGGAGGATAATAGGCAAAAAACATAATAGAGGCTGAAAGGAGTGCACAGTCATGCAAAGAACTGAAGGTGAGAACTTGGGAAATTGAGAAGGAAAGAGCACATAGTCTAATAAATACTTTTGTCAATAAATCCTGAACAGACATGCTATAAATCCACCTGTTTCTCTTTCTCAGCATTCAAGATAATGGGCTAAACCCACCCTAGGATTTGTGTAAGTAACTCTGCCTTCCTATCCTTCAGGGTGAAAAACCTCTCTAACACTTGGGCTCAGGAGGCTAGAATGGTACCATTTAAACCTCCTTGTGCCAGGATCTCTGCATATGGCCCCATAAGTGCTAGAGGTCTTAAAAGGAAGCTGCTAAATTATGTCCTGATCCTGCAAGCAAGTCAGTGGGGTGGGGTGAGGTGGTGTAGAGCAGCTTTCAGAAAGAGGGCCCTGATGATCTCGGACTCCTCTCTCCCTTGTTTTTGTAGACCTGTTTGCTGAAGCCACTGAGGCACCAAGCAAAGAAACCTAAGCATAAAAGTTTAAGGAGCTGTGTTTTCCTTGACCCTATTTTACTTGAAAATTGTCTAATGCAAATGTAGCTCCAAGACTAAGAACTCAGGAGTCTACCACTATCTAAATTCCTTCTGCATTTTACTTTTCTACTTCTGTCCCTCACTATGGCTCTGTTTCTGCAAAGCACATAAGCAAGTGCCTAACATTATGCCTTGAGTAAATTCCCAGTCTTGTTCAGCAGAGCACTTCACCACGTCTACAGTTGTGCATGTGCTTAAGTGCTTTGTAGTCCCATTGTTTCCATCACTATGAGTCAAGTCACAACAAGACAACAATGAGGTTTCATACAGTATTTCAGCAAAGAACACTAAAGTAACTGACAAACTCCAGTGACAGGTGTTTCTAAGTAAAACTTTCTAGATTATTGGAGTGCAGCTAATAAAGCTAATGACTTTTTCGCTAAAAGCTGCTGGGCTCCAACAAACAGCTAAAGGCATTGATTCTAATGAGATCAGACATCAGTTCCTTTCAATCCTATCAAGTTCTATTTTATTTCATCGGTTTATTAGAAAATCAATTCATTGTTTAGTCATTTTATGAGTTATTTATAAAGCACGTGCTGGATATTCAAAAGATAGTAGTCAGCCAAAATATTTTGTCCAGCTAAATGTGTTTTGGACATGCAATTGTTTGTGTGCGAAAATGGCATTAGTTTCAAAGATGCAGTAGCCATGAAATGATGCCAAAAATCAGAGTTTATCTGGTCAATGCAAAGTCTCATGATCACTTGGACCAGCCATCGAGCATTTCCTGCATACCTGGTGTTTCACAGACGCTTCAAAGACAGAGATATATGCATATGTGAATGACATACCCTGCCATTCTAAAATAAATAAATATATGAATGGCAGGGTATGTCATTCACACACACATCATCATCATCCTAGCCAATCATCCTCTTCTTTCATCTCACAATCTTCTATAGAAGTCTTCTAAATCTGTTTTCTGTGGTGAACTACATCTGCTCGGCATATTAGATATTTTAGAAGCTAAGTAAACCTAAGCATGAAACAACAGTCAGCATGAATATGCATGAATAAGACATCCAGTCTTTTACAGGATACACCATCCCAAACAATGCCAAGAGCTTATCTTTCTTTGCATACTTCATAAGGAATTAAAAATACTTAAGCTATTTAATGTGTATGATTATGGGAAAATATGCCACACACAAAAGTAGGACATTCCACTTGTCTTCTCATTTCATTTTGAAGGAAATAGTAATGGTACTGTACTGTACACTGGCATGTTTGTCATTTAGGCCTGGATTCAACAAAGCACATAAGTATGGGCATTCTTGGCAATCTGAAGCATGGGTTTAAGTCCCATTCAAGGAAACAACATACTTATACATGAAACCAACATGTGAGTTTAAAATGCATTTTCCATGAATATTTACCAGGAAAAACTAATTTTAGTATTTTATGACAATAAGATTCTAGAACTCATATTAGCCATCAACATAGGGAATACATTAGCCCTTGATCCTGCAAACATCTATGCAAATGCTTAATTTGATTGAAGGGTATGTCTACACTGCATCCGGGAACAAGCCTCCCAGCCCAGGTTCACAGACTTGTGATAGTGCTAGTGCTCTAAAAATAGCTGTGAAGATATCGTGGCTCAGGATCAAAGCACAGTCTACGAGTTATTTTTAAAGCTCTAGCATGAGCCCAACTATCACAAGTCTGTGGACCTAGGCTGGGTGGCTTGCTCCCAAATGCAGTGCAGACATACCCACTGAGAGCTGACCTTGAAATCTAGAGCTGGCTGGAAAAAGAAATGTCCCTTTTGGGGGATAGTCCAGGTTGTTGAGGTTTTGTTCCATGTTGGAAAAAAATGCTGACATCCCATAATCAGGGCCAGCTCTAGGTACCAGCTAAAGAAGCAAGTGCCTGGGGCAGCAAATCTGAAGGAGCGGCACTCCATCCGTTCTTGGGGCAGCACTCCGACTTCCCCCCCCCTTCTTTGGTGGCAGTTCGGCAGCAGATTTTTTTTTTTACTTCATCGGCAGCTTTTTTTTTTCTTTGCTTCGCAGCTTGGGGCTGCAAAAAAAGTAGAGCCGGCCATGCCCATGATTGCTGGCAAAATAGAAAAATCCATTTCACTGACCAACCTGTCTGCTGCCTGCTGGGCAGTCAGTTAACAGGCCAGAGTGCCAGACAATACACCCACCCACCAGCTGGGGAGCCAGCTTGCCCAGCTAAGATGGCAGCTGGACAGCCTGTCTACCCACCACATGGATAGCTGGGGAACTGGCAAAGCAGGCAGCTGGAGCTGGTGAGCTGGGCAAAGCCCACTCTACCAGCCAGCCTGGTTTCTATCAAAAGTGTAGACAGAATCAACAGGTTCTTGGAACATTTTGATTCTGCCAAAGCAACTTTTCCCAATGGAAAATGGTTCTGTCAGAAAACTTTCACCATCCCTATCTGGGACTACTGAGAGTAGTAAAGTTAAGCGTGTGCTTTATTGTTTGCAGGAACAGAGCTTTTAGTGCATATCTAAAAACTCTAAAAATCACCTGAACCAGTACAGAATGAGAGAAAAAATATTTCCAATATCTGGATGGTCCAAATAAATCTTTGCAGCAGCAGTAACCTGATTCACATTACTTTCCAATTTTGCCTGTATTTCCTGCTTATGATACAATACCTCAAAGGTTCTAACTGCTCAAAAGATATGTTTAGCTACATCATAATCCAGAAATATAAAATTTTATCCTTGATAAATTACCATTAAAGTAAAAAAAAAAAAAGCTTCGGAATTCAGACAGACAGAAATCAGATCCTAATACTCCAGGCTGTTGCCTTTTACTCTGGTGGCATAAAAACCAATATTAAAGTATCTGAATCCTTCAGAAGCAGTTCTGTCTGGAGGATGTGATTTCAGTGGAATGGGAAACGCTTTCTCTGTAGCTGCCATTTATTGTCCCACCAAGTTTATCTACGTACTTATATGGCCACACTATGGCAGTTTCTCAAACATTAAATATATGCACTTACTATACCTCTGTGAGGTATAGTTCTCTCCAGTTTTAAAGTTGAGTTACAGATTCAGTTTCATTTACTATGCACAATCTAGAGTTTCATTACATTTGGTTTTCCTGAGTTAGCGTACTCATCCTAGACTCTTAACTTCATTGGAGGTATTCAATATAGTCTATCCACTACCCTTTAATTTTACTTGTGAATCATTTATCTTATTCTTTACTTCTGGAATTCTTAAAACACTAATCAAGGAGCAAATTTAATATACAGAGATTGTACAACATCTAATATTTATTTCCAGAAAATATTAGAATTTTGTTCATCTTCTCCTGAAAACTTATCTTGCATAAGGGTGGTGCAGAGAGATTGTCTATTTCAATGTCCCATTCCTTCAACCCTGCCCTTTTTTAAAAGGTAAAAATTATTTCTGCAACCCCTGTTCACAGAAGTTTTTAGATATCTCCCCATTAACATGGGAGTTGCTATACTGAATCAGCCCCAGAGTCCATCTATTTCAGTATTCTGTCTGTCATAGCGACCAGTATCACCTGTTTAAAATATACTGTGCTTTGTGAAAGCTAGTGGTCATTAGTAAAAACAGTCATTTTCCCTTGAGAGAAAGCACATCACAAGTGCTGGGCTAAGGTCAGATCTGCTGGGACAGTCAGAGTGAATTACAGTGGGACTGCAAGCCCAAACACAGGTCTGGGAGGGAGAGGGACATAGGTCCCTGCCCACAGAGAGATGACAGCTAGAGGCCTGAAACCTAAAGGGGCATCCCTGAGCAGACCACGAAGGGGAAGAGGGACAGTTAATTCTGGATCTATGACAGGGTACAGCCAGCTTTGTTCAACAGGCAGCACATTGTACAGCCAGCTATGCTGAGGCAGATCTAAATTTAGGTCTAGTGTTGAACAAGAAGTAGCCCATTTGCCATAATTCACTTAAAAATAAATCAGTGTATTGTTAGTAAATCGCCAAGAATTTGTTCATGGATCTTGTCTAGGTGACTAGAGAACATGACTGGTCAAATCAGATATTTTTTTTTAGAGGACAGCAATAACTACAGTGAGCTTGATGACAGAAAGATCATGCTACACTGTGCCAAAATCTTCCTGAAATTATTGTCATTTGCTTAACTAAACCCCAGGTGAATCAGGGTGCTTATCCACTTACAAAATAACATAATTCTATGCATTTCTTTGCAATTTCAGCAGCCATCAATGTTTCTATTATTAAAGATAGGAAGCACAAGTAATATGATGAAAGTGTGATACAATATACAGATTACATATCAGAAGAGTTCCAAGTTATTAATACTTTTATTTGGCTGTCTGGAAAGTTTCATACAAGAAAGCGTTCAGATGCACATCCAGTTGCAGAACTTTCCTCCTCAGCTGAGTGTCTGGACAGGATGTATGCAGTTGCATTTGTTTTCCTTGGAAAAAGAGAAGCTAAGCAGCAATGCATTGTGGTGAGAAGTATTTTGTAAATCCTGTGTTTCTAGATTACTCACTCAAGCAGACGTTGTTCTTTGCTTTTTGTCTGACTGAAACAGCACTGCATCTGTCTCTAGAATTAGATAAAGCTGCCCTTGACAACAATTTGTGAACTGCCCAATCTAATATGAATCCCACACTTCACTCATGTCATTGATAACTTCATACCAGCCTTAGTTCTAGGCCTCTGCCCTTACTGTTAACAACATCAATAAAGGATGGTTTAGTACTTACCGGATACAGTATTTCCCTCTGTTTGATCAGAGAGATTGCCAAGTCAATAAATTTAAATTCTGAGAAAAGATTTCTGAAGGGTATTGTTGCCTCCAGGGAAAGGCAGACACAAGAACGATATCCTTGTTCACCATTCAATTGTTTTTATGTAATTTATTGATTTTTGAAAGCGATTCAGTTTCTATAAAATGATAATGTTCCCTCCCTTATAGATTGGATTTTCATTACAGAGACATTAAATAAAACAAAGTGCTAATTCCTATGATACTAATAAACAGAACTCAAAAGCTTCAATTAGATCATAAACAAAATGGAGTTAAGTCATCCTAATGACTGCTCTTAAGATAGACCTCTGAACTGTTTCCATGTCCCAACATTAGAAGCAATGAAGCAAATCCATCTGTAATGTAAATCCACTGACTTTGGTGGAGTTACAACAGACATTTTCTCAGTGAGAATCACATTAGTTAGTTAACTACACATCTATATTAGGGCTGGCTAAAAAGCAACAGTTCAGGTACACAAAAACATTAAGTTTTCAATATTTCATTTTGTGCTGCACCAGAACAAAACCTAGAACTTTCACATTGTTGTAAAAAATAAAATAAAATGAGACTTCCCTTCTTCTCTCCTTTCCCCCCAATTAAAAAAGCTAACAGCTCAGTAGTTAGGGTGCTCACCTGCTCTGAATCAGGCCGAGTGCCTCCATGATCAGGTCAGAGTCAGTCTCTCCTGTTGGAGCTGTTCACTTCGTATAAATATTTACATATTTATTTTCAGACAGACAGACTCTACATCCCCATGGGTAGAGCATTCACCTGGAATGTGGGAGACCCACTCTAGTCCCTGTTGCAAATTTGGCAGAGCAGTGATTTGAACCACATCTCCGGTGAGTGCCCTAACCTCAGGGCTATTGGCTATTCTGATATGGGTTGAGATCTCTGTCTCTCTGCTTTTGTCTGTCCTTGACCTGAGGAACCTTCCCAACCAAAGTTTTGTTGAAACAGATATGTTTCCATGGAAACTTCTTGCTTCGATGAATCAAAGTGCTGTCAAATAATCTCTGACCAGCTTTTTTTTATGTATATTATGTTAAATATTTTCTTTTGACTGACAAAGGTCTTTTGCAGAAAAAAAACGTATCTGGTCAGCTTTCTGAACAGCTGAATGATGCCAATTTAGACAATATTACAGGGAATCTCCTTCAAGGAGGTGGTAAACCCCAAAGCAATAACCACAATATCCGGCAAACCTGTTGGTCTGTTACGACGATGGCACTTCAGAAAAAATATTTCCAGTTGTAAGCTCATTTGGGATGGTGGGTCTGGGTATTTACAAACAGGCTGACTATTTGTAGGTTACAGCTGAGTAGCGTAGCAAAATGAAAAACCCTTTCTAGGGCTCAATGCTACAAAGTACTGGGCACTCTCAATATGAATTGGCTTCTGTAAAAGTTGAGGGTGTGCGCCAACTTAGAGAGTCAGGTCCTAAATTTGGTCACTTCACTCAAACCGGTGGACACTAACTAACCTTTTGCCAGGAGCTGGGTACAGCATAAAACACAATTTCAAGAAAAAGCAGTTTCAAGTTTTCTTTTCTTTTTTGTTGTTGACTGTATTTGGTAGCACCACAATGAAACAAATATAATATCTGACCTACTACAGTTCATTTTCTTGCACATGCACACACACACGAACACATTGATTTTCACATCATGCGTAGCTTTCACTGTACTACGAGTAACTACAATTAGTTGTCATTGATTAGCTTTGAGTTGGTGGGTAATTTCCGGAATTTAGGTCAAAGATAGCTGCAGCAATGGAACAAACCTGTCATCTGCTGCACTGCTGTTCAGTTAAAACGTATGCAGGCAAAGTCATAAGAAGGTCAGTTTTTTTCTTTCAAAACAGCACACTGTGTTGGAAGGGGTTCCCTTGTGATGGCTGGTGATTACACTGGCTACAGAGCACATTAACCTCTATGCTAAGTAAACCTTGCCAAAGCTCTGAACTATACCAGTGTGTCCTATAGAGTGCTTAAATATTTGTCATGTTTTTTTTCTGAAGAAAGAATGTAGACGCATGTTAATTCCTGAGTTAGAGAGTAATTGGTCAACTCATGTACTTCTGAATGTTGAGATTAATGCTCTGTGTGACGAATTGTAATCAAGTACATCGTCACATTTAAGCTCTACCATACACACAGTCACTTACTGATAAAATCCCAGTGTGCTTGGGCTCCAGAACACTGCATTTAATCTGATTATTGTCTCACCCAACCCATTAACCTCTTTACAGCACCATCAAAATATTAAGATAGCGTAATAGCATTATCCTATATTGTTTAGGCCCAGACTGTGGCTGACTCCTGCAGGGAACCTCCCCTTCCTGCCTGTTGTATTAAGAATAAAATCTCTTAAAAGCAGCTCAAAAAAAAAAATCAGCACCATCAAATTCTGGCCTGAATGTAATCTGTGAACTGCTCCACCCGCTACTTTCCAGATCAGAGTAATCCAACTCATGGAAAGGAGCACTGGTGTAGAAAGTGCGCGAAACAGGACTGTACCCCCCCCCTTTTTTGTGTGTGTGCAATATCTTCCTTATAAATGACCAAGTGACTTGTATCCTCATTACTTTTACTCTCCAACTTTTGAAACCTTTAAACACATTATATTAACCTTCAAGAAAATGAAAATCTTTTCAATATTCATCATATTGGCATAAAAACTTAGAACAACTTTTGGCTGCTAATTGCTAGTTCTTTACGGGAAAAGAGAAATGTGTTACCAAAAGCATGCACAGTACAGTAGTTATATTAATCTCCTCCTCTGGCTGAGACAAAGAATCCTTCACATTTAGTAAGATTGCTGAGATTTTGGCAGGAGTAGCAGTTTCAGGACAAAAGAAAATTTACAGGAAATAGTGCCATCCCCAGAGTGTATGACGCATGTGCTTATTACCAACATTTTTTCTCAATTATTACTCATGTGTCACAGAGTGCTTCTTCAGCTACCAAGGCAGCTGCACTGCCCAGCCTGTGTTCATGGTCTCAGTCACATCCACAATTTCTTTTCCACCACATGTACTTTTAATCCTCTGTTTTCAAACAGGGCAGGATGTAGAGCAGGTATCCAGCAGGAGCTTCTCTCCTCCCAATTATATATCCTCTCAGTTACTGAAACAATTGTCTCATTAGCCCAGCAATTACTATCAAGTGTCAGCAATCCCCACCACAAACAGGTTGATTGGCTCCATCCATCTCTGTGCTGCAGCAACTTCAGCCACCAACCAGGCTGCTGCAACTAGCCCGGGATGGGCAAACTTTTTGGCCCAAGAGCCACATCTGGGTATGGAAATTGTATGGCGGGCCACTAATGCTCATGAAATTGGGGGTTGGGGGGTGAGAGCTCCAGCTGGGGGTGCGGGCTCTGGGGTGGGGCCAGAAATGAGGAGTTCAGGGTGCAGGAGGGGGCTCCAGGCTGAGGCAGAGGGGTCAGAGCTCCAGCTGGGGGTACAGGCTCTGAGGTGGGATGAGAGTGCCGGAGGGTGCTCCAGGCTGGGACCAAGGGGTCTAGAGGGCAGAAGGGGGATCAGGACTGGGACAGGAGGTTGGGGTGCAGGAGCAGGTTAAGGGTACAGGCTCCTGTGCTTACCTCAAGCAGGAGTACCTCAAGCTTACCCGGAAGCAGCAGCATGGCCCCCTCCACCTCCTACACGGAGGCACAGCCAGGCGGCTTGGTGTGCTGATCCGTCCACAGGTGCTGCCCCTGCAGCTCCCATTGGCCATGGTTCCAGGCCAATGTAGGCTGCGGAGGCGGTGCCTGGGGTGAGGGCAGCATGTGGAGCCCCCAACTGCCCCCTGTGGATAGGAACCAGAGCGGGGACACTCCACTGCTTCTGGGAGCCAGACCCCATTCCCCAGTGGGAGCTCAAGGGCCGGATTAAAAAGTCTGAAGGGCCGGACGTGGCCCCAGGGCCATAGTTTGCCCACCCCCTGAATTAGCCCTCTGTCACCCTATGCTATTTTGTGTGTCTGCAGACAGGACATGCATGTATATGCACACCGCATATGTAGTGGTTAAAGGAGGAGTTGTTCACCATTTCTAGTAGTGTTACATTGGGGGTGGCATTTGATCTTTTTTGGTGCAATATGGCCAAGAGAATGGGAAAGAGGGAATACGTTTATCAGAAAGGAGTCCACTTCCCCAAGCAAGACCAAAGAGCTCACACATAGAATGTGGGGCATGGAGGACAACGGTGTCCAACCCATATGCCCACAAATCTCTGTGTTTGCATTTGATTATGAATTGAAAGTGTGTTTCCTGATCCACATACTTCTTTTTAGATTCAAGTGTTTTTGAATTAGGTCCATTGCAATGCACAGGTGGCATGGGGATCCATCTCACCAGCTGTCTGCAACTGCTTCCCCTGCAAGTCCAGGAGGAGTTAGCAGCCAGATCTGAGCAGCTGCTGTCCCTTTCCTACAGCTATCTTCCACATCAACATGGAAGAGAAGTTGTTCTGGCTACACCAGTGCCTGCTTCCTTGCCAGGATAAGCGAGTTCCAGGGAGAGCAGGATGGGAGTTTTGGAGCTTAAGGGACTCTGTCTGAGGCTAGGGAGGCATCTGGCAAAGGACGGCTCCCTTCCAGGGCAGTATAGGAGAAAAGTAAAGAGAAGATACTGAGAAACAACAGCCCCATTTGGAAAGAAGCCTGCAGGCAAGCTATAGGACTCTCAATTTGAAAGTTAAGTTTGGGGAGATACATATTTTTTATTACATCTGCCAAGTACACATCCTTCCAGCACAACTACACATCCAATTTTCAGCACCACTCGAAAACTAATCAGCTCATCCAAAGATCCATGTTACAACCTGCTTTCTTTGGTTCCATACATCTGTCTGCAAGTCGCTGGAATCAGAAAGGTGCATTGTCTGAACTAGCAAACAGTAGTGATTAAGAATGACTCTCAAGAAACAAAATCACTAGCAAATGAAAATAAGATGACAATTTATTTAGCTGTAATTTCAGTCCTGTGTAGGAAGAGCAGTGTTTATTTATAAGCGCACAGGGCAAGAAGCCGGTAATCTCGTTTGTGGACTACATGTGTACACAGCACAGATGCTCAGTGTAGAACATGGTTATAAGCCAAACTATGCACTGTGTGATGATAAGAAGCCAACTGGGTCAGACTTCCACAAGGGACTAAATAGAAAAAAAAATTAAGGTGCCACAAGGACTTGTCGAGACTAAACACACAAGCCCATTAGCTTTCATGGGCTAGAACCCACTTCATCGGATGCATGAAGTGAAAAATACAGGAGCAGGTATAAATACATAAAAGAATGGGGGTTGCTTTACCAAATGTGAGGTCAGTCTAACAAGATAAATCAATTAACAGCAGGATACCAAGGGAGGAAAAATAACTTTTGAAGTGGTAAGAGTGATCCATTACAGACAGTTGACAAGAAGGTGTGAGTAACAGTAGGGAGAAATTAGTATTGGGGAAATTAAGTTTAGGTTTTGTAATGACCCAATCACTCCCAATCTTTATTCAGGCCTAATCTGATGGTATCCAGTTTGAAAATTTCTTCAAATTCACCATGCAATTTCTGTGAACAAAAGCTTCATAGGAAACTTCATTATTTTTGGCTAAGAAACAACATGGATTTATGGATGAAGAAGAGTTTGGGAAATAAAGCCTTGTGACTGCAGCAAATGAAGTAGGTACCACCTTAGTGCAGTTGCAGTTCAAGGAAATTGCTCTCTCTTGTAATACAGTCAGGATGTTGGATGAAATGGCCTGTGATGTGTTTGAGCAAATCAAATGATTTGAGTCAATATGTCATTTTTTTCATTGGGAGTCGACAATAGTATTGCCCGCAAAATGACACAGTTCAATGTTTTCATATGGTACAATGACAACATTTCTGATGTCATCCAAGCACCTCTTGACCTACAATTGCAACACAGAACAGCCAAAGAACTACGTGTTTCTAGTGAATGTGCTATACTGCATTGGTCTAATTTTGGAAGCATCTGTAACGATGGGGCCCCAACAATTACTGACTGACATTCTGAATGTGTTCTTGGAAAAATTCCTCAACGGTTTGCTGTTCCAATACCATTGCATTTTGCATCAAAAATCTCTCTGTAGCAAGTATTCAAGATTCACAGAAAATTGTTGTCATCAAATGTGGCAGAATATATGCAGAAGCCTAGAATCAATGAGTTGGCCAATGTCACTGAAGAAATGGAACTGTTAATACATTGTAAAGTGAGAAGGCTGCCAAAGGTGAAAGGCTCTCTCTTGATTTGGGTTTCTTAAAAATTAATCATGCAGCTTATGAAAGAAAAATGTGAATTAGGGGAACTGAAAGTATTAGAGGATGACGACTATTTGAATGATTTTGCATTCCTCACAGATACTATCTCGCACTTGAATCATAGGAAGGGGATATTTTCTTCGCCTCTCGAATGGTGATTCAGAATTAGACTAACCTTCTTTTTGAGTCATTTGCAAAACAAGAATATGCTCCATTTCAAGCATTTACTATTGCAATATGAAATGGACTTTGACCATAACAAGAAAATGTTGCAAAAAAGTTTAAATTCTGCTTTGAAGGCTTCTCTTTGGAAAGTGATGTTTGTTCAAACATATATTCTCTTGTATGCCGCAGAAGATAAAAAAGAAACAGTGTCTCCAGATTTTGTATGGAAATACTAGTGTTGAAGTGTAATTCTGCACTGAAGGAAAAGTTGGATGGATTGGCAGAAACAAAAAGTTGTCTTTGACAAACTTGTTTCATCTAGGAAATTTTTACCTAAAAGTGACTGTTTACCAGCTGTGTAAGTTCACTCAACGCTACATCAGTTGCTTTGGAAATTACTACTTCTGTGAACAAACATTTTCAGCTATCTAACAACAATAAAATATTGGTCATGACTCACCTAGGTGAACATAGCCAAGGTGCATTGGGCAACAATTCCAATTCAGCCAGAAATGAACAGGTGAGAGAAAAGCAAAGCATGGGGAGGATAAGATAGGACAATTGTTCTGTACAGAATTTACAAGAGACCATACTGATTGTGATCACTGACCTTTTGGAAACAATGTGTTCAGCCATCAGGCTGAGAAAGTTGGACCCCACTGGTGTTGGGGGACATCATTTTGCTCTGAATCACCTATCTTGGTGCCTGCAGTGAAGAACAAACTCAGAGAGCCATGCTGTTTCCTCTAGAATCCAACTGGTAGAAGGAAAAGACAAGCCTTCCCATTTCCCCTGGATGGGAGGAAGAGCTAGCGCAGAAGACTTCTTCCTTCTCAGTCCCCTGGAGAGGAGCGAGGACCAGAAGGCTGACAAATAATAATACAGTAAAAAAGATAGATAAGGTACTCCCATTGGAGAATTCAGCTTCTCCCAGCAAGTTCTGAGACTGTTCCATCTAGTAGGAAAGGCTCTGAAATGAATTCCTCAGCTAAGCACTAACTTGGATTCTCCTGCTCAATGAATCTTCATTTCACTAGACAGTGAAGACAACAGAGGCGGAAAATTCTGAGGCATCTGAGCTTCCCCAAAATCAAACAGAAGTAAAGAAAAGGAGTGGGAGTTGCACTTTCCCATGATTCCCCTTTGGTACCTACTTAGCAACTGTGGTTTGCTGGCTGATGTCAAGGCACAGGTCTCTGTGTGCTCACTGAGCTCAGTTAGTGATGCTAGAATGCTCGTTTGATGAGAAACCTCTGGTCTCTGTAAGGTTACTGGCTCAGCACATCTAGCATGCTGAGTGAATTGTCGAGGTAAAGGCTTCTGCAACACCACTGTCTCAGCAGTTACAGCCTGCTGGGCTGATGTCAAGGCTCAGGCCTCTTTGTGGACACAAGCTCAGCAGCTGTAGAACAGTGAGCTCATGTGAAGGCCCAGACTTCTGCGAGGTTTCAGGACCTCTAGTTTGACCACCTCCCCTATAATAGGAGTCAATCTGCAATTAAAAGTTTTACCATCATAACTATGTCAGTTAGGGGTGTCATTTGCTGGCTTAGTTATTCTGGTAAAAGCCCTCATGTATATGCAGCTATACCACCCTAAGGTGTTTTATGCTCTGCTGACCCAGAATGAGCTATACCAATAAAAGCACTTTTCTATCAGTATAACTGCATCTAATCTAGGTGTTTTTGTTGCTCTAGCTATGCCAGAATAGTTAAAGTGGCAAGTCTTAAGTGTAGACAAGGTTAAGGGTTTCTGATCCAATCCCTTGTAGATTGTGACATTCTGTTTGAATTAACTGCATAACTTAGCAATTGGTTTGTTGCTTCTGCGGAACAGAGTCACAAACACATTATTGATTCTGTGTTAACTGGCTTTAAATATCAGAAATACAAAATGGAGGAAATTCCAAGTCAAGGTTCATTCACAAAAGTTTAGCATCATTTCCATTCCCAAACATAATACCTCAATCAATACACTCCTGTGTAAGCATGAATAAAAACAATTCACATTGCAATCTTAACCCTGACTACAATATCCATAAATTAAACTTTTCAAAACATAGAATTCAATACACTTATGTGCTTATGTAACTCCTTTTCCTGGAACCCTGTTGCCACTGATAAAGAGCTATGATCTGTTTCCCACTTCCTGTTCCAGATAAGGTAGCAACCCCTCCTGGCATGTGACCTTCAGCTTCAATTTAATTGTCAGTGAATGAAGTGAGATGGAATATCAGTTTGTACTTGCCTGAGAAACTATAATACTTGCAATCAAATACTAACAGTAATGTAATGCAAAGAAATAGAAATATATATATATATTTCCTTCTGTACAAACTGAGGTGCCCTGCTGCAAACACAGCCATCAGCTCTGTGTGACAGTATCCCTCAACCTCAGTGTCTCCCTTACACTGGCTTTGTTTTGATTTAAAAAAAAAAGATGCATTTTTCACATTGATATAATTTTCTCACTGTCAAATCCTAATGGAGACAAGGCACAGGTAGACATAGCTACTTGAGGTAAACCCCAAGTGGAAGTTGCCAATTTGGGTTGGATGTATTCCTGGAGATTTTGTCACATGACATATTTAATTATAGATTAATCTTTAATTCCTGGAGACTCCAGGCCAATCCTGGAGGCTTGGCGACCATAGGTGGAGATCATAGGGCTGACTTCACTTACCAACCTCAAGGCAAAAACTGCTTTTGCTTTGTCTTGACTAGGTATTTAATCAAGGTAGGTAGCTCGTAAATACAATTTTTTCCAGCAAAGACATAGCCAGAGTCTGTCCTCTTCTGGACTTAGCCAAAATCTGATCCTTTCGGTCAAAGCTCATCTGGTCTCTGTTTCTCAGATCTGTACACTCACCCCACCGCACACACATCCATCAAAATGGCTGCTCTCCCTTCAGTCTTTTCCAGACCCTCGCCAAAACTAGGGTTAAATAGCAGCCACAAATATCAAAGAGAACCAAGCTGAGAGATGATGCTGAAAGAGTGAATCCTTTCAAGGGTTACACTTGTAACATGTTCAGGCCACTTGTGAAAAACCTCTATGCTCTTAACAATTGTACGTGTAACTACATTTTGAGACATATTGTACAAATACATCTACTAAACAGAGTAAAATGATTATGTAGGGAATATATTAGAGAGCACTATTGTCACAATATATGCATATTACCACCCAAAAGCATCACTACAAACCACAAGAAACATTTCAGAATGCCATATATAAACAAAAGATAGTAATGTCTGATTTACCCTTGTTTCATGGACTTTAAAAATAATTTTCTATTTCAGACATTATGAGGCAGAACCTGGGTGTGGCTAAACTGCTGAGAGTTCAGATCAGATAGTGGCAAAAACCTCACCTTTGCACTCCCTTGAACATGGAATTGCTCTGGGAAACCTATTCCCCTGCACCAAGTTAGAGGAGCCTCAGTCCTGCTCTAACTTACTCAGTGTAGCAATGGCCACAAGGGTTCAAAAACTTGTATGACTGCAGTGTATCACAGGGGTATCTCAGCCTCCCCCTCTTTCCTTCAGCCATGCTCCCCTTTTTCCTGTTACAACTGTATCCCCTTGCAAGTTGCATTAACCAAGGATTTGGCACCTAAACTTCAACTAGATCAAATTTCTACCGCAGTGATGCTTACATATTTCTAAAGGATCATAAAGAGCACAAAATTCTCTTCCGTGTTCTGAGTACTAGCTGCTTTAAGATGCCACTTTGACATTAAAATGATATTATGGATCTCTGAGGCACTCAAGGGCTTGAAACCTTATCAAGTTAATGGTTTGCAAGCTTCCTATAGAGTAGAATGAGCTTTAGAGCTTCATCTGCTGGTTTGTTTTCAGCCCCAAGCTTTTACCTTAAGGTGACCTGAAAATAAAATTCATAAATTTCATTTGCTTCAGAAGTCTATGCTGAATGCCCCCTGTTAATCAGGATTAGAGGGACATTCAGCACATCAACTAAAAACTAATCTTTTTTTTGTTTAGCTCTCTCAATGTTATGGTGCTTTTAGCTCTACCATGAGGCTCCAGAATGTGTTATTCTGAGGCATTACAGGCAACAAAGAAATCCTGCTGGAATGTGGAGTTGACCAGTCAGCTCAATGGGTATAAAAATATAACAAATGTGTGTTGAAAACCACAACAACCATATCTCTAGCCATGCCCCTGTTGCAGCTTTTTTGATTCACTTGACCAAGATTCTCAGTTTGCTATATTGAGTCCTGGGCCTGGAAAACTGCCAAGTAAGCACTGCTAGACAGAGACAGCAGCAAAAGTTTTAGGATCAATGTTTCAGATGCAGCCTCCAAGTTTGTGGCCCTAATTTTGTACACTTATGATTTGGAGTATGTCTTTTTTGACTCCTACATTTTGGAAGCTGAAAATGTGGATGTGCAACATATTTGCACGTGCAAATTGGGACTACTGCTATCTACCTGACACCCACACCTGAATTTTCTGCATCCAGAACTTTAGAGGCATCGAAAAGAAAGTTCCCAACAATTTAGGGGGATAAATTATGGCACACAATACTGGAGGCTGGACTGAGGCCCCTTTGAAAATCTGACCCTTCATGTCTAAAATCTTGTAAACCAAGAAGTTGAGGGGGGAAAAAAAGGCTTTACACCCCTAGAAAGCTGGGGATTGTATCTCTCTTTTACAACAGTATAACATAAAGTCATTATACCTGGTTATGTTTAGAAATAGGCCGAGGCGTTTGTTCCCAACCAGAAACGCCTTGTGCTAAAAATCAAAGCTCTGATTTTTACCTGAACCGTGACATCAGTTCAGATCCAGTTAGCACAAGAACATAGTGAAAATCTCATGAATAACAGGTTTGATTTTTGAAAGATTTGTCTCTCTCCTCTAACCCAACCCCCCAGGACTCTCTCTACAACATGCCAGTCACTCACCACTAGAATCCCGTCATAAGGGGGATCCCACCGCAGGTTGCTTAGGATTCCAGGAATTCCCACTAGCCATTCCCCTGCCATTGGCAACTTTGTGGAAGAATGCTCTCAGATTTGCAGTCTACTAGGGATGGCAGAGGCTGCAGCAAGGCACAGACTGTTCTGCTTCTTGTTTGTGTATGTTGAGGTGGGAAGGAGGCAGTGGCGGCTCCAGACCCCAGCATGCCAAGCGCGTGCTTGGGGCAACATGCCGCGGGGGGTGCTCTGCCGGTTGCCGGGAGGGCGGCAGGCGGCTCCAGTGGACCTCCCACAGGCGTGCCTCTGGAGGGTCTGCTGGTCCCACACGGCTTCGGTGGAGAATCCACAGGCACGCCTGCGGGAGGTCCACCGGAGCTGTGGGACCGGCGACCGGCAGAGCGCCTCTCGCAGCATGCTGCCTTGCTTGGGGCGGCAAAATGTCTAGAGCTGCCCCTGGAAGGAGGGGAAGGTTGGCCCACCTATGAGCTCAAGCAGAATATCCTAAATATTAAGAGAAGGTGACAGACTGACCTGATAGCCTGCAAATGGTGCTGGGGGAAAGTGGAAGCATGAAGAATACCTTAGCTGATGTCCCCTTCAAAACCATCTTCTTCCAAGGCTTCTAGTGATGATGCACCGATGGGGAGGAAAGTCTGAGAGAGCCAGGAAGGAAGAGCAGTACAGAGAAAGAGGAATCTGTGGAAGGCATGTCTTGGTCTCAGAACTCAGAAGACAGACAGCCCATTGTGAGTTTTAGATCTGGGTTGGCTCCAGAGTCAGATCATTTCTGATCTGGAAATTGAAGTCCTAGTGTTCCCCAAGTCAACATGGATTTGGAATATGGATTTAGGCTTCTTGATTTCCACTGTGCTTTGAACAGCTGCTGTGCGAAGAACTATTAGAATTAGAATTCTGTGCTTTGTTCTGTTTAAAAATTGAATCCCAACTTCCAAGCAATATAAAGTATTCACTTTAACTTGAGTGGTTTATGAGCTGACTGCTGCTAAAACACAATGGTAATAAGACTAATGGTTTGATCTCTTGCCTCCAGCCCATGCTACCTACATTTTGGTAGGCCACGTCAGATACTTTCAGGAATAGTGAACTTTTCCAAGCATGGCCCCGAACTGCAACCTGAAAGAAACAATTCCTTTACTTCCATGTGCCAGCAGGGTTTCCGTGGTAGCTGTCACATTCACAGGATGTGCATTTTGTTGAATCACAAAAAGAGTTGTTGCATCACAAAAAGAGCCTGGTGGGATGTGAGTGGAAATCTCAAGGGTTGATTTGTAATCATCGCTATAGCCCAGTTTTCAAATGCACATATTTGCAATGATCCAACTTGCCAAGTGTGCCACTGAGAAGCTGGGTCCATATCTGCTCACTGCTCTGCTGGATCTGACCCGTGATGGCAATCGGCACCTATTTCTGACATAGATGAAACACAGTTGTTTTTTTTTATGATGGACCCTCTTAAAAGCTTTTGATAATTGCTTATTATGCCCCACATTTTTGAAACTCTGTCCCTTTTGACACTGGTGGAAGCTAAGAATTTATGTAATCCATTAGCTCAAAGCTTAACGTTAACCTAATTGCACTGACCTACTTCTGCGAATCAGAGACTTCTCTTATTTGTAAAGCATATTTTACTTCTTAGTATAGTTTCCTGTGCAGTGTAACAAAATTACGTTAACTTGCAGAAGTTCAAGAAACCCAATGAATTAGCTGTGAAAACACAAAGAGCCTTAATGAGCTTCAGATTTAAAATGTTGATTGCACAACATGAGAAAAATAAAGAGCCACGTCAACTTATTGCCATCTATCCCTTTTATGAAAGGAAATTATTACATTTTTCCTTTTGCCTTCTTTGGTTTGTGGGTTACTGCAAATGTTGAAATCACAAATGTGTCTAGCAAAACCAGCTGATTTTTAAGCCTATCTCAGGATGTTATGAATACTTCAGGTTGGTAATACCGCACTCTCTCCTTCTGGGTGAGATGTACTCTACCTACAGAGTGCTCAGGTATTCAAACTCTGTGGGGGCAGAATAGGAGTGAAATCCTCCCCTTCATTCCTGTAATCTTTCTCCAGGCATTAATGATGACCTCAGCCCCGTCAGACTAACTTCATGGGGCAATGAGGCCACTGGATCTGTGGTCCACCCCAGGTTACCCATGCCAGCTTACGTACACACTTTTCATTGAGATGGGGGTGCACCTCCATTGCTAGTGGTACCCCTTAACAACCCTGTTGTGAGGCTTGTCCTGTGCACCAGGAGTAGACTTCACCATTTGTGGAATTGCTGTGGAAACTGCTGGCCTAAAGCTGAGAATAGAATTGTTTGCGCTGAGGCACAAAAAGATTGACGTGCTAGGCTCTCTTTTTATTGGCACTACTATATTTTAGGATTCAGCAACCAAATACAGATATCAAATGACAGCAAAACTCACCCTTAAGGGCGTGCAGCACAGAAGCATACAGCTGACAGGCTACAAAATTATTGCTACGTATGCTGCTGTGAATCTACAAGACAACTCATTTGCACAGATATTGTATACTGTGTAATGCATAAAGCAATAAAACCCCCAAAATATTAAACTTACAGGCCTCTTTTTCACTACCCATCAGGTTACCTCCCCAACCTGCCTAATTTTGAAAGTAAATGTCAAGACACAGAGATTCTATTATAAATGTTGCCTATTACTACAGCTGGGCAATTGCTACTCCCATTTGTTTGACTAAGAACTGCAGATTTGTTTCAGAGGTATTCAGACCCTTTTATTTGCTTCCCACAGACATAAGCACAAGCAAATTTTTGTCTGGGAGAATGTTTGTGGAGAGAGAGAGAATGTTGTGAATACTGGAACAAGTTTATATTCACACAGGCATTTATGCTGTAATTATTCAGCAGTCACCTTGACTTTTTTGTGAGGTTAGGAATTGTTCCATCAGCAAATAGAAACAATGCCATGTGATTTAGGTGACCAAGCACACAGAGAGAACAGTAAGTGATTAAACTGGGCCAATTTAATATTTTCTTACTGTTATTCAAATTTATGCCTAATTTTAACTAAGTTGAAAACCCAGTATTTTGAGTTTTGAAATTTTATTCCACCAAAGAGATATTGCCACACTGAAGCAAATTTTTAGAGTGTCTTTATTAATGTGAAGAGCACCAAATGTTTTCACAAATATTTCTCTCACACACACACACTCACACTTCAGTTGAGCCATGAAATAGCCTGGAATTAAATTGAAATTTAATGAAAAATATATTTTACTGTTTTCTTAATTAATATAATATATTGAGGAAAAACTCAAATCTCTGTGAGGAACATATTGACAGGAGCAACTGGTCAGATATTCTCTGTAATCTTCCAAGATCGCTTAGTTGAGATCTCTTTGTTGAGACCACGCTGTCGTTTTTACTCTATGCTAATTATAGTCCACTTTGTAGCCATGAAAAATAAGAAAACACCAACTGAATTAATTACACACTAAACTTAAACCACCCAAAGGGGAATGATCAATAACTAGCTACAAGGCTAAGAAGGCAGGAGTAATGGCAAATTAAAGTATGAAACAGATCCCAGCTAAAATCCGAGGAAAACAGCAGCAAAATGGGAAGGGGAAGTAGCTGATGGTAAATAAAGATAAAGGGTCAAATTTAGCCTTTGTAGCGTAAATGGCCTTTGAGTTCAGTAGCTTTACAACAAAGCTGTATTTGGCTCACAGCACTTAATAGGCACTAAAGGAAAAAATATTAAGAAAAAAATTTAACATTCTAAAATATTTGTGAGCTTCCTCCCTTCCCTGCCAACCAGTAATCTCTGCCTTGAAAAAAAAAAAGGTCATTCATCATTTACTCAGGATTATTCTCATATCCAGCACATACAGAATTTTGCAATTCTTGCAACGTCACCTTCCCCGTTATGCATGCCAAAGCATGCAAGAAAGGGAGAGAAAAACATTTTGCTTGCCTTAGAGGCACAAGAATTCAAGTGACAGAAAGAGAAAAGAGGTGACTAGCTCTCATCTATTCTGAGCACCCATTATAATAGACATACCCACAGTGAGGCTCCATTTTCAATTTATAGAGCTCAGCCTTAGCATAAATAACAAACATGAATAAAATTACTGATGGGTAAAATCTCAAATGTTTTTGTGCTTATCCAAACCTATAGGGGCCCTCTCTTTCTTAAGAAGCCAGTGTGATCATCCCACCTACTAATTGTCCCACCTACTGATCATCCAGTAGAGGCACATAAAGCACCTTGCCTTCTGGTCCTGTAAACTTCTCTCTTCTTCAGGCCCAGCTCCATACTGCCCAATTCTTTTACAGACCAGCACCATGTGTCCTGTCCTTCCCTTCTGGGTCCCAGAAACGTTCTTCTTTCTTCCTATCCAGGGTCCCAGAATCCCTCTCTTACATCAATCAAACCAGCATGCTCTTCTGACCCCACATATCTCAGAAAAGGCTCTCTCTCTTCAGCTTTGGAGTATTTCTTCCTTTAAGTATCATGTTGTTTCAGGGCTTCCCTGTTAGTTTCAGCTCTGAGGATGAAATTTTGAAGTGGCATGATATTTAAAATGTAAGATAGTCCTAGGCCCAGCAAAGATCCCACAGTACTTTGTTAATTGTAAGGTGGTTAAGGCTATAGGGAGATAGGTGTAACTTAACCCAACTGCAGTGAACACTGAAGGAGGTTCAGGAATAAAGCTCAAGTTCAAGACTTGTCATTTCCCCAATAAACACACAAATGAATGTGGTCTCTTGCTCTTTACACAACAAACATAAAATGCAGGAACCAGACGGGCCCGGTGATGTCCACATAACTGTGTTTATAAACTACATACAGTGTTCAGTGCCTAACTACATATATACACTGCTGCTTTGGCAGGTTTCTAAACATAGAAACTAAGCATGCGTCTACACCGCAAACAACAAAATGAAAATAAAAAAGCCCAGCATAACTCAGGCTCATGCTACCTAACTAAACATAGAGGTTCCGGAGCCCTGAAACCCAGTGAAGGAGGTGGCTCTAGCTGGAGCTAGAACATCTACATCCATATTTTAAGCCTGTGGAACATCTTCATTCGTATTTTAAGCCTGTGACATGAGGATGAGCACTGAGAGCCTGAGTCAGCTGACCCAGGCTCTGAGACTTGCAGCTGTGGTGTTTTGTGGTTTTGGTTTTTACAGTGTAGATATATCCTAAAGGGCTTACAAACTTTCTAAAAAGTAACTACTCAATTCTTATACTCTACAATGACCAACTTAAAAAACTAACCTACAGTATGAAACTATTATATTATTAAACAACAAGAATAGAGGACTATGTTTAGGGGGAAGGGGTGAACTGAACAAAATGGCTTCTCTTTTGAAATTGGATCTCAGATAATAAAAATGAAGAAAGAACCATGAGCCAGATTCTGATCTCAGTTATGTTGGTGTAAATCCACTCACTTGGAGTTACTCTGGTTCTACGCCAGCATAGCTAAGATCAGGCTATGGTCCAGACTATGTTTCTTTGAAGGAATCATCTTTATTGAACACCTGGAAGCCTTGTCCTCAGACAACATTACTAGAGCCAACATGGTAAATTTTATTAGCCAACTATTGGGGGTGGGGGGAGAAATTACACACTAACACCACCATCCCTGAACATTTAAGAAGGTTGGATCAGATTCTAGGCCTGACTCTAGAATAAATTTTTAGTTAAGTATCACCAGCTTAAAACACTGCATGCTTGTTTAATTCAAGTCTTTAAATGGCACTTGTGAAACACTGAAAAGTTGAAATGAATTCAATAGAGTATTGGATTGACTTCGGGAGAATATCCTAGTGGTAGAAATACATAGGTTTTAGGGAGTTCCCCACCCCTTCTCTCGGGTCTGTTTGTATCAGAAGTGAGGGAAGTCTGCTATAAGAAATAGTCTATTGTACTGCCCAGGGAGTCATCAGTTGATAGGAACTATACTGATGTACAGAGGGTAGAGTTTAAGGATAGTGATTTAAAAAATGGGCTGTTTTCATAACTGAATTCTTTTGTATTTCACTCTTGGGAAACCTGTGGAACAACCACAGGGAGAACTTAAAAAAGGACTGACAAATTGTTGTTGCCCAAAATAAACCTGGATGAATTAATATTAGAAACCTGATCTTACATACTCCAGCCCAAATCAACTAATTTTTTCCTCTCAGGTTACTCCTGGTTCTAAAGAAGATTGGTAGATGGCTGCAGCTAATTAAAGGTTTACAAAACTTGGCTTTTTACTCTCCCATGCATACAAATGTAGTCAGACATACTAGTTGGCAGCCTACCAGCATCATTTATATGGAAAGCGATGGCAACAATGTTTTAAGAATTTAAAGGCCTATTCTACCCCATGCTAAATGCCCTTTGTGACATCCTGGACAGCACAAAGGTGACTTACTTAACACTTCACTAAAGGGTCATCTGGGGATTCCCCTTCCACTGAACAAGCCTTGGGTATGTTGGCCCCTGGAGCCCCCACTGTAGAGGGTGGGACCGTCTGGGGCTGCAGCATTCTGAATTCTGGAGATCCTTGCCAACATAACTGCACCTAGAACTACTCTAACTTGCACTAAGGTCAGAATAGCACCTTAGAACCCCCAACTCAAGGGGGATGGTACTGGAGATGTGAATTAATCCCACCTTTGCACACCCCAGCTGTGTCAACTGGCGCTTTGAGAATTGAACCCTCTTGATAAACAAGCTGTTCGATAACAGAGACCACGTGTCCCAAGACAGACAGCTATGTTGTGTCATTGCTTAACTGCTAATATTGGAGCAAGGAGTAGAGCTGAGTGTGGGTGGAGTGGGACTGGGAAGGGGATCTGGATAGTGATTCAATAATATTTATGGAAACACAGAGAAAAAGGGATGTAGAACTGTAGCATGATTTAGTGACCCAATAATAGCCCATGAACCCTCTGAAACAGACATCTGCCAAACTAAATCTTGGATTTAATTTTAATCCATCTGACTTCCTCTGGATTTATCTAGGGCTTTCCAATAAAGAGAAGAGCCCCAGAATTCATCAGGAAAGAACGTCATTTAATTAATGTCCTCATCTCCCTTAATACATCCTTCACATGCAGTCTCAAATACGACATTTAGCTGACACTGTAACTGGAGCAACATCACGTCTCAGTAAGTTACCCTCTGACATTAACCCAGCAGCATGGGCAATTTGAGTTTCGGCCCACTTTGATTAGTTCTGCCCTCGCACCACAAGGAACCTGGGCCTCATTCTGTATCTGACAAGCTGCTGAGGTGAAAGAAGTACCATCACAATAGGTTAAAACTGGAAGCTGAGAAACAGTGGCATTTGAAGAGATGTCTCATAATTAAAGACCTATTATAGCTCTGCCATTAAGTTGACTGATTTGGATGAAGATTCTCTTTACTAGACTAAGTCCATTTATTATTATTATTATTTTATAGACTGCCACCTCTTGTTTTAGCAACTGTGATAAAGTTGTCTACTCTTCATAAATTTGGAGACTAGTAAAAGTTCCCTTACATGAAGCATCTCTTGCTCCAGACTGTAAAACAGTCTCTGCTTTACAGCTCTGTAGAAGAAGGCAGTTCAGTGCTCTTTTTCATGCTATAAACATCTGTTGTAAGCTGAAATGGAAAAATATATAAAGAGCTTAAACTGTAGGAAATGATTATCAAAGGAAGCTAAGTCTAAATCAGTTCATTGCATTACGAACTGCATCATTTTAAACTTAGTGGTATAAATCATTCCAGTTTCAGGAATCTAGCACAATTACTTCATTGTCCTCAAATAAATTAAGCAGATATTACTGGGGCTATGCATGATCAGAATCTAACAGAAAAAGGGATTATTTTATTCTTCAGAATGATAAATCTACTGTGTGATCCGGCAAAAACCCTTACTTACTTGTGCAATGTAGTCATGTCCAAATTGTGCCACTGAAGTTAATGGGAGTGTTAATGCACATGTAACACTTTGCATGGTCAAGATCTCCACTCATCCACTGGACTTTCAAAACTGTGGTGGGGGAAGACTCTACTTATGTAGGTTTCTTGTACAAGGGGCTGAAGGTGGGTTCCATTAAACATGAACACAGTTATACAGACTAAAGCATAGGTGAAATCCTGGCTTGATAGGTCAGCTGTAGAATGGGTGAACACTTCCGAAAATGATCACTCTGTATCTGACCTATCAAGGAAATCCTGAACAATACTTTCAAAAGACAAGCATGGGAGCTTAAATTCATTACTAGACACCAAAATCATGGACTGAATAGATACTCTGGATTTATGGTTTATTACAGTAATCTGTAACCCACTATCCCCTTCTTTTTGTCCTAACTCTGCAGAGGTGTTAATGGGCCACTTTAACTTGGAAATTTCCACTACATGCATCTGAGGAAGTGGGTATTCACCCACGAAAGCTCATGCTCCAAAACGTCTGTTAGTCTATAAGGTGCCACAGGATTCTTTGCTGTCCCTTACACAGTGTGCTAAATACTTATGCTAAACAATCTTGCTGTGATGCTGGGAGTACCTTCAGGTCTGGGAAAGGAGAGCTCTATGGGCTTGGCTACACTCGAAACTCCAAAGTGCTGCTGCGGGAGCGCTCCGGCGGGAGAGCTTTGAAGTGCGAGTGTGATCGCAGCACCAGTGCTGGGAGAGAGCTCTCCCAGCGCTGCAGGTACTCCACCTCCCTGTGGGGATTAGCTTATAGCGCTGGGAGCTGTTTACACTGGCACTGTTTACACTGGCACTTTATAGCACTGTAACTTGCTGCGCTCAAGGGGCTGTTTTTTCACACCCCTGAGTGAGAAAGTTACAGTGCTGTAAAGCACCAGTGTAGCCAAGACCTATGTGGCTCAAAAGCTCTTTGGTGCAACTAAAGGTATTACCTCACCCACCTTGTCTCAGCCATGGCTACACTGGCACTTTACAGCAGAGCAACTTTTGCATTCAGGTGTGTGAAAAAACACCCCCCTGAGCGCTGCAAGATACAGCGCTGTAAAGCGTCAGTGTAATCAGGGTGGCAGCGCTGGGAGCAGGGCTCCCAGCGCTGCACGCTACACCCGTAAAGGATGTGGTTTACATGCAGCGCTGGGAGAGCTCTCTCTCAGCGCTGCCGCTCTGACTACACTCACACTTCAAAGCGCTGCCGGGGCAGCGCTTTGAAATTCCAAATGTAGCCATACCCTCACTCTTTTCATTCTGCTGCCAGTTCTGGAAAAAAAATTGGAAATAAATTTTTGGTTCAACCCAAACTGAAACCAATTTTTTTAGCACTTTTGGCCAATCAAAAAAGTTAGGGAAAAAGTCTTTGAGACAAATTAAACATTTTGTTTTTGCATTTTAACAAAACTAAAGGAAATGAAAGGCTAGAGTCACAAAATTGAGGTGGCAGTGGTCCCCTTAAAGCATTTAGCCCAATGGTTTGGGTACTCACCGGGACGTGGAAGATCCATGTTCAAATCCTGCTCTGGAGCAGAGACATGAACCCATTCCTAGTCCCCCAGGCTGTAGGATATAGCCTGACTTCCAGGCTGTACCATATTCTGGAGAGCTCCCTCAACCTCTTTTGTTGAAGTTATTCCACTTTGTATAAATAATCCAATATTCCCTGCACATGGGACTGGAAACTATGTGTTCTCCTCACGCTCCAGTAACCAACCAACCACTAGGCTAGAGTCCAATGAATATTTGATTATTCATACAAAGTGGACAGCTTGAACAGGAGAGACCTGGCCCAAAATACTCTGTATGCTGAGGATCAGCACACACATCTGGGAGGGGGGCAAATCTAGGTTCAAAGTCCCTGCTCCAAAGTGGGGACTCACACCTGGATCTCCCACATTCTGGGTGAGTGCCCAAACCACTGGACCAGAGGTTACCAAGGGGCAGAGGGTGCTCTCTCTCCTCGGTTTTCTGAATGGAATCCAAAACTATCCCAAAAATATTTGAGTATTTTATTTTGAAAATGTCTAAAGGAACCAGTCTGACATTAATTTTCTTTATTTTCTTGTTTTGACCAAAACAAGTTGCTGAAATCAACACAAATTCACAAAACATTATGGTTGACCCGAATCTGCATTTTTTGACCAAAAAAGGAAAAGTTTTGGCTGAAAAATATCACCTAGCCTGAAGTTATAGCAGTATACAGTTGATTACCAAGCTATACTGATATCACACACACAAACTACATTTACAGCATAGGGAAGCTGTGAAGTTAAGCATTCAAAAAATAAATGCCAGAATTAAGGTTTATTATGCATCCAGCACAAAAACTGTGTGTAGACCAGCCCTTTGCAGTGAAGCTTGACTCCATGTATCAAGTTTCTCTTTGCTGTCAGAGTTTGGGATAGTGATGGTGGGGAGGGGAGGGAAGTAATGTGTGGTGCTAATACCACTGGAATGCATTTATACAACATTTAGCAACTACGCGGCAGATGATTAATGCTGCTAGTCCTAGGGATTAAGCACCTTCTCCATGAAGGAGAGCGGTGCCCTGGTTAGTCCTGCTCCCTGCATCTGTGAAGAATGCTGATCAACATTTACAAATATTAATTAGGCCTCACAACATCCCTGGGTGGGAGGTTTTATGCCCATTCTTATGCCAGATGTCACCAGGTGGCTCTGTTGCACCGTGTTCCAAACGAGTCCAGTTCATACAAATCTGTGTCTAATAGGCATGATGAGACAAGAGATTCTAACTCAATTAATGATATCTTCAAAGTTCTATAAAAATAGTTCAATTTCTTTAGTAAAACCAAAGAGATTTGCAATCATGTAAAAAATAGGGAAGCAGTTCACCAAACTGGTGGTACGGTGAAAAGGCTGGTCACAAAAAGAGATGTTATAAATTTAAGGCCAATCAGGACAGAGTATCACAAGTACAATAAAGATCATCCCATCCAGACTGATGCCAAATTGAAGAACCAAAGCTTGGTGGTACGGAGAGTAGTCCTCAAATTTTGTTTAGACCTGGGCAGCTAACAACAATAATGCGACTGTGGACACTGAATCTGTGATAGAAACTGTGATGTGCACAGGAATTGTAGATAGTGGTTCAAATGTAACAGTTTGTCGACTAAATGTAAGTTAAAATACTCAGGCCTGGAGCACTCAGAACTGAACAATCTAATTGGTCTCAGATTGGATTACTGTAATGCATACTTAACGGGGATATACCTAAAACAGTTTGACAACTTCAGCTAGTACAGAATGTGGCTTATTTTTGTTAAGTTGATCAGGAACAGGTTTCAGATAAACTAACATGAACTGGAGCAAGTGGGTTTGCATCAGTTTACCTAAACCACACCAAGTTAGTACCTTGACAAGGGTTTACCCGCTCTCTCGAGGCCAAACAAAGCTAGAGGAGTTTTCTTCCAAACACGCTGCTGCAATTCTGGCCAACGTCAGCACTGCCTTTCAACTTGAGAAATGTAAATATACGGTAAACAATACCAGACTGTCCCTTCCCCTTAATCTTTTGCTGAATAAGCTGTTTAAAGATCAAGTTGCCAGAGAAACAAGCAAGAACTTTCAGCACATACTGTTCATGGTATCAGAAGGCGAAGCAACCCTGATAACAGTCCAGTGCAATCCCTGCTGAATGCCAAATTATGCTGTAGGGGGACAATGGAGAAGATTCTGGCTATTTCTTACTTTATCATTGTTACAATAAATAGCAATAAATAATAATAATTAGTATTTAAAACTACTTGGCATTCCTGCAGTGCTTTTAATCCAAGGATGTGAAAGCAATTTTATAAACACTAAGCTGCATACCATCACCTCCCGCTCTGGTAAGGTATTGTTATCGCATCCAAGTTATAAAGAGATAAACTGAGGCACAGTGAAGCTGAAATGACTTGTCTAAGGTCACAGCACAAGCCTATGGCAAGTTTAGGTTAGTGGGTCGCCAGATCCTCAGCTGGTATAAATTAGTGTAGCTCCACTGACTCAAATGATTAATGCCAGTTAACACCAGCTGAGGATCTAGCCTTGAAACACAAGAGTCTGGTTTGGCTGAGTTCTCTGGTGCTGTTGACTTTTTTGTTATATTATCTGACCTAATTTTTAATACTTCCTAAGTTAACCTTTAGATGAAAAGGTAAGATAAGATACCAACAAATTGCATGTTTACGTGTGGTCTTTATCTGAGGAAATGATGCATCTCTGTTATTGTTAAAATGTGTTCATGAGAGTGTGTGTAAAGAATCTGATGACTGCATAGGTTGAGCTAGTGGGAGTGGTCTGCACATTCACAGAGTGATATACACATAACCCTACTCAACCAAGACTAGCATTCAGAGAAATTCCTGTTCGCTGAAGGAAGGATTACATTGACCAGACATTACTGCAATAGAAGTGAGTGATATCTCAGAACTGAATATGATAAAGAAACTGACTTCTCTCTTCTCTTTTCAATTTTCCTTTTCCAGTCTTATTCTGTCTCCTTTAAATACGTTACTGCTACTAAGTAGAAAGAACTATATTCTCCTGCCATATATGGCACTTGTACAGCAAGTACTTAAAATGTATCATTTTTGCAGTTTTGGAATTATTAAACACAGAACTGAGGGACTAATCATGCTAGCTACAGTCAAGTATAATAATCAGTTATGTGGAACAATTCCTGTATATATTAGCTTGTAAGCGTATCTCAAACATACCTGCAATATACCTGCTATTCTGCCTTTAGGCTTTTTTTTGACTGCTTGTTGTGCTGAACTGCCTGGAGGTTTTGTGATCTGTACAAACAACAAGTGCACTCCAAACTAAACTAAATTCACAAACTACAGTAGGTGTCCAGAAGCAAAGAGTCAGTGCAGAAGCCTACTGAGGGAGACAGCATCTGTTTTGATCCATTTTGATAGTCAGGATACTTGTCTAATATGAACTAAAGAGATACTGTAGAAGAGGCAAATACAGTTAAACAGTGAAACAACAGATTTGCATAGAGAGCTGCTCCCATTCAGGAATAAGTTGCTTCAAAGCCTTTTATTAAGTTAAAACAATATTCTATTATAAATAAAAGCTGACCATCTATGTAACCCGTGGTTCTGGAACAGTTTATATAGTGAGGGTGCTGAAAGCCATTTAACAAAACTATAAACCCTGTACATGATGGAAACCAGATCAAGCCAGGAGGTGCTGCCGCACCCCCAGCACTCTTAGTTCCAGCACCTATTCATGTAACCAGCTGAATGGCAGGGTAATGTCAGAGGAATTAGATGGCTATTAAACAGTACTGAGCAGTGCCTTTGGGCTTCCCGCTGGTCATTTTCTACACTATCCCATCTCTTTTCATTCATCTAGCCACACTCAAACTTTCAGACCCCTTGCAGCATTATTATGCAGAAAGACAAAAATAGCTAAAATAGTTTATTTTAGCTGAGTTTTTCTTCCTTTGCAATTCAGCCATTGTTATTTCAGTGTATGAATATGCTTTTCAAACTTTTGAAATCATATTGTAAATCTTGGCCAGGACTTTTACTATTCTTCTATATGGCTCCTGCCTTCGTCTACAAATACACCTGTGCAGAGAATCCACGTGAGCACATCCTCCGTTAAAAGCCACTTTCATTTAATAGCAATACCTTTACTGTGCAATTTAACACAAAAAACTTTGCATGATATCTTTAGCCAGAAATATTTTGCCATTGCTTTCTGCGCTCTTACATTTTGGACAACTCCACCTGCGTGCAGAGACAGCAGCCATTTTGTACTTACTTGCTGAAACTTTTGCAAAAGAGATGCACACGCTGAATTCTCATCTGGAGATTTTACTTTTGCTCATTCTTCTTGTTTTTCTTAATCTAAAGTAAAAGACATCTACATGCTGAAAATATGCAGTTGCTCTTTCCATACAGGAAAAACAACACTTAAAATATGTTTTCATCTCAAATATGCTATATGGAGACGAAGGAGTTTTTCAAACTATACAGAGTAGAAAACATTCAAAGTGGCTCTGTACAATTAGTTTAGTTTCATATTCCCAGGGAAAACATGACCTATTGTGGTTCATGCTATTCAGTTTATCATCAGATAGTAGTCATACATCTCAACAGAGCCATACCTTGTGATTTAGTTTCTTATATACATATATATTTACAAGAGGCTTCACTCACTGAGGTGATTCAGTGGAAGGAGACTTCAAGCTGAATTATCTTCTTTTCATTGCATGGATTTGCTAGATAGCCATCATTCTTACCTTTTGGTTGTGTTGTCCAATGAGGGGAAATTATTTCATACAATAGGTCTGAGCTATGTGGCAGTGGAATCTGAATAACCACATATATTGTCCATGAATCCATTTTCCTGAATGGTTTTAAAACTCAGTATTACCACGCTCTGCTTCGACTCTTTGCAACACCAACACTCTTTTGCTATTGCTAGTCCAATTCCTGCCATGTTTTTGCAGAAATCTCAATAAAGGAAAGGGAATTTTAAAGGAAAGGAGACATTAAGTATAATCTCATGTTCTTTATAGTTTACTATGTGAACGTTTTTTAATTTCACTGATGCGAAATCTCCTTAAAAATTTGCATTCTGTGGATTTTAGATTTTTTTGTGTCTCAAAACCCAAGTCAGTATATGATAGGGTGACATGAAATGGAACCGAGTGGTGTAATTTTTCTAGCTTGTACTGGGAGCAAAGACATCAGGAGCGTGTGGAGCAAGGTTCTTGGCTGCAGTTCGGTAGTCATATATCCCTACTGAGCAGGTAAGGTGGGGTGGGGTGGGAAGTATAGTGATTAGATGTAATACAAGCTATCCTTACTTTAAAAGTGCCCTGGAATTAAAGCATCACTAGGAAGTAATTTCATTTAATAGAAAAAATGGTTTCTATAAAGATGGACAAGATCTTCAGCTGGTATGCCTGCAGTAGAGCTATGTGATTTACACTAGCTAAGGATCTGGCCTCAAATGCATATATCATTTCAAACTGGCAAATATTCTGCATCCTATAAACATTGCACCAGCTAACCCAGGTGATTTTTTCTATATATATATAAAGATCCCACATAATCGTGACATACATTAGAATATTAATCAAAACATTCTAATTTATACAGAGCCAGTAGGTCCAGGCTCTCTAGGAACCGTACACAACCAACAGAAAATATTTGATCAAGGAGAAATGGTACCCTAAGCCCTAGAAAATGAAAAAAGCCTTTCATATTGCCACTAAAATCCATGACACTGCAGTGCCAAGGTCACACAGTAAGGCATTTTGAAATGGCTCAGTGAAAACAAATGAGCATTGGAAATACCTCTGTTACAACCCTCTGAAGTCCAAAGCACCAGCCCCTCTGACCTGAAAGGGGAAAACAAATGGCACACAGAAGCAATTGGTAACAATTAGAATAGCTTTGGACCTCTCTATGTTTAATAATTACTAATAGTAAAGAGAAAATCAATACTTGGATATTAACAGAATATCAGAGTATTCACATGTTATACAAAAACAGTAACCATTAGGCTCTGGGTGTGCTAAGGCCACTGCCTATCATACTGACCAATACCATTTCATTGTTACTTTGCACTCTCCTGTCTATTGTCTCTTGTCTTATCCTTAGACTATAAGCTCTTTGGGGCAGGGAAAGACGGTTACTTACCTTGTAACTGTTGTTCTTCGAGATGTGTTGCTCATATCCATTCCAGTTAGGTGTGTGCGCGCCGCGTGCACGTTCGTCGGAGAAACTTTTACCCTAGCAACCCAGGCGGGTCAGCTGGGCGCCCCCTGGAGTGGCGCCGCTATGGCGCCCAATATATATCCCAGCCGACCCGGCCACCGTTCAGTTCCTTCTTGCCGGCTACTCCAACAGTGGGGAAGGAGGGTGGGTTTGGAATGGATATGAGCAACACATCTCGAAGAACAACAGTTACAAGGTAAGTAACCGTCTTTTCTTCTTCGAGTGATTGCTCATATGCATTACAGTTAGATGATTCCCAAGCCTTACCTAGGCGGTGGGGTTGGAGTGAGATGTGGCGGTATTTAAAACTGCTACGCCGAAGGCCGCATCATCTCTTGATTGTCTGACTAGTGCATAGTGTGCGGTGAATATGTGGACCGATGACCAGGTCGCTGCACGGCATATCTCCTGGATAGGCACATGCGCCAGGAAGGCTGCCGACATCGCCTGAGCTCTCGTGGAATGTGCCGTGAAGTGGCTAGAGGGGGCACGAGCTAAGTCGTAGCATGCGCGAATGCATGCGGTTACCCAGGAGGAAATCCTCTGAGAGGAGATTGGTTGACCTCTCATCCGTTCTGCGATCGCCACAAACAGCTGAGGGGACTTCCGAAATGGCTTTGTTCGCTCGATGTAGAAAGCGAGCGCTCTACGTACATCTAAGGAGTGCAGTTGCTGTTCCCGCCGAGAAGAGTGTGGCTTCAGGAAGAAGACGGGGAGGAAGATGTCCTGGTTGGTATGGAAGGCAGAAACAACCTTAGGGAGGAACGCCGGGTGGGGTCGCAGGTGCACTTTGTCCTTATGGAAGACGGTGTAGGGTGGATCCACTGTGAGAGCTCTCAGCTCTGAGACCCATCTGGCCGATGTAATGGCCACCAAGAAGGCCGTCTTCCACGACAGGTACATGAGCGAGCAAGTCGCCAGTGGCTCGAATGGCGGGAGTGTGAGCCTGTTCAGGACCATGTTAAGGTTCCAGGTAGGAGCAGGGCGGCGTACGGGGGGGGGGGTAGAGACGCTCCAGGCCTTTAACAAACCTGGCGACTAAGGGGTGGGAGAATACGGAGTGGCCACCCTCTCCTGGCCGAAAAGCGGATATGGCCGCTAAGTGTACCTTTAAGGAGGATGTCGCCAGGCCCTGCTGCTTAAGGTACCAGAGGTAGTCTAGGACCGTGGAAATTGGGGCCTGCGTAGAGTTCACCCCTTGAGAAGCGCACCAGCAAGAGAAACGTTTCCACTTTGCCCTGTATGTTGAGCGAGTGGAAGGCTTCCTGGTGTTAAGGAGTATATGTTGGACCGGTGCGGAGCAGCTGAGCTCCGCCATGTTCAGCCATGCAGGAGCCACGCCGTGAGGTGCAGGGCTCGTAGGTCTGGGTGACGAAGCGTGCCGTGATCCTGCGTAATCAGGTCCGGTGGAGAGGAAGGGGAATTGGGGGGTCCACAGACAGGTCCAGCAAGGCGGTGAACCAGTGCTGTCTGGGCCACGCAGGTGCGATCAGGATTAGACGCGCTTTGTCCCTGCGCAGCTTTAACAGGACCTTGTGCACCAGAGGGAACGGAGGGAAGGCATACAGGAGGTGGCGGGTCCATGGCAGGAGAAATGCATCTGTGATCGACCAGGGAGAGAGACCCTGAAAGGAGCAAAACTCCTGGCACTTCCTGTTGGACTTGGTTGCGAAGAGGTCTATGTGGGGAAATCCCCACCTCTGGAAGATGGAATGGATGACATCCGGTCTGATCGACCATTCGTGGCAGAGGAAGGATCGGCTGAGTCTGTCCGCCAGCGTGTTCTTGACCCCTGGGAGGAAGGATGCCACCAGGTCTATCGACTGGGCTATGCAGAAGTCCCAGAGTCGAATGGCTTCCTGACATAGGGGAGACGAACAGGTTCCCCCCTGTTTGTTGATATAATACATGGCTGTTGTGTTGTCCGTGAGTACGGAAACACAACGGCCGTGTAGGTGTCGTTGAAACTCCTGGCAGGCGAGGCGGACTGCCCTCAGCTCCCGGACATTTATGTGGAGGAACAGCTTTTGGGACGACCAGAGACCCTGGGTGCGCAGGTCCCCTAAGTGGGCCCCCCACCCCAGTGATGATGCATCGGTTGTTAGAGTCACCAATGGTTGTTGAGAATGGAAGGGCATCCCCGCACATACTAGGGATGGGGTCAGCCACCAGTCGAGGGAGCGGAGAGGGTCAGGGGGGGACTGTCACCAATACATCTAGGTGGTCCCTGTTCGGGCGGAATACGGAATGAAGCCACATCTGGAAGGGCCTCATTCGGAGTCTGGCATGCTTTGTCACGTAAGTGCATGCGGCCATATGCCCTAGAAGTGTGAGGCAGGTGCGAGCCAAGGTGATTGGGGATGCCTGCAAGCTCCGAATGATCACACCGATCGTCTGGAAGCGAGGTTGAGGTAAGTAGGCCCTGGCCTGAGTAGAGTCCAGGGTAGTGCCTATGAAGTCTAACCTCTGTGTGGGGACCAGGCTGGATTTCTCAGCATTGATAAGCAGGCCTAGCCGGGAGAAGAGGTCCGTGACGGCCTCAACATGTCGTCGCACCTGCGACTGGGAGGACCCCTTCAGAAGCCAGTCGTCGAGGTACGGGAAGACGTGGATTTTCCGCCGACGGAGGTGGGCAGCCATGACGGCCATGCACTTGGTGAACACCCTCGGGGCTGTACAGAGGCCGAAGGGCAGAACTGCAAACTGGAAGTGCTGATGTCTGACCGTGAAGTGGAGGTACTTCCTGTGCGGTGGAAAGATGGCAATATGGAAGTACGCGTCCTTCATGTCGAGGGCGGCATACCAGTCCCCAGGATCCAGGGATGGGATAATGGTTCCCAGGGAGATCATGCGGAACTTTAATTTTAGCATCCACTTGTTGAGGCCCCGCAGGTCTAGGATGGGTCTGAGACCTCCCTTGGATTTGGAGATCAGAAAATATCGGGAGTAGAATCCCTTGCCTCTCTCGCCTAGAGGTACTTCCTCTATAGCTCCCGCCGCCAGGAGGGAATGAACCTCCAGCAGGAGGGTTTGCTCGTGAGAGGGGTCCCTGAAGAGGGACCGGGAAGGGGGGCGAGGAAGCAAATTGTAGATGGTATCCATGCTTCACTGTGCGTAGCACCCAACGGTCTGATGTTAACCGGGACCACGCTGGGAGGAAGTGGGAGAGGCGGTTGGAGAAGGAAGGGGAAGGATCCTGTCTTGAGTCTGGTATGTCGTCCCCGGGCGCACCTTCAAAAGCCGGACTTGGGGCCCGGCTGTGCCTTGGAAGGCCTTTGGTTTTGGCCTCCCTGGGAGCTGGGTTGCTGTCTGCGTCCCCCCCGGCCACGCCGTCTGTTGAGATCCTGCCTCTGACGGGGTGGGAAGTATGGGCGCCGTGCTTGGGGCCTGAAGGGTCTACGCTGGGTGGAAGGTGTATGCATCCCCAGCGATCGAATGATGACTCGATTGTCCTTCAGGTTTTGTAATTTGGAGTCCGTCTTGTCCGAGAACAACCCTTTCCCGTCAAAGGGTAGGTCCTGGACTGTATATTGTAGTTCCGGGGGTAGTGTACAGGCTTGAAGCCATGAAATGAGCCTCATGGTAATGCCGGATGCCAGGGTTCTGGCTGCCGAGTCCGCAGTGTCGAGGGAGGCCTGGAGGGAAGTCCTGGCCACCTTCTTACCCTCCTCCATGAACGCGTTAAATTCCGTGCGCGAGTCCCAGGGTAGCAGTTCGGCGAACTTACCCACCTCCGCCCATATGTTGTAGTTATAGCGCCCCAGTAGGGCCTGCTGGTTGGCCACCCGGAGTTGCAAGGCCCCAGCTGAGTACACCTTGTGACCCATGAGGTCCATCCGCTTAGCCTCCTTGGATTTGGGGGCCGGTGCCTGCTGGCCATGCCGCTCCCTGTCGTTGACCGACTGCACCACTAGGGAGGAAGGAGGAGGGTGGACATACAGGTACTCGTACCCCCGAGAGGGTACCATGTACTTCCTTTCCACTCCCTTAGCTGTCGGCGAGATGGAGGCTGGTGACTGCCAGAGGTTGTCGGCGGTAGACTGGATAGTCTTTATGAATGGGAGGGCTACCGGGGTGGGAGCATCGGCCGAGAGGATGCTCACTACCGGGTCCTCAACCTCTGAGACCTCCTCCACCGGGAGGTTGATATTAAGGGCCACTCTACGGAGAAGGTCCTGGTGGGCCCTGAGGTCTATAGGTGGGGGTCCCGACGCTGACGACCCAGCCACTGCCTCATCCGGCGAGGAGGAGGAGGAGGAGGATACTCCGGGGATGAGGGTATCCTGCGCGGTCTCTTGTTCTTGGCCTGGTTCCTGTTTGTGTTGCCCCGGGGAGTCTGGCGGCTGTTTGTCCGACTCGACGATGGGGGGGCGGGAAACAGTGGCCTCTGGCCCCCGATGCTCTGAGGCGGTGGAACGTGCCTGAGGCATGGGGGCACCCTGGGCCTGATGGTAAGCCCAGGGTGTCCAAAAACCCCACTGTTGGGCCCCTGTGTCCTGCGGGTGGGGGTCTTGGAACACTCCCAGCGGTGCTTCGGGTTCCTGGTCCCGTTCATAATAGCTACCCGCCTGGGAGGATGCCGACGTGCCCCTGGATGGCCACGGTGGAGCGGCGAAAGCCGGTGCCGCGGTACCGACCGACCTCACATCTCTGGATAGCGGTGACCGGTGTCTGTATCGGTGTTGAGAGCGAGACCAGGACCTGCGACCGGCTCGGTGCCGGGAGGTCGACCGGGATCGCGAGTGTCGATGTCTAGATCTGCTCCTGGAGGTGCGGTGCCCACCGCGGTGCCGTGAGCTGGAGCGGTGCCGGGAGTACCTAGTTGACGCTCGGGACGTCGACCGGTGCCGGGAGCCCGACCGGTGCCGGGAGCGCGATTGGAACCGTGGTGATCGGTGCCGGGAGCCTGAGCGGTGCCGAGGCGATCGGTGCCGGGAGTCCGACCGGTGCCGGGATCGGGATCGACGTCGCGAGTCTGAGTGGCGCCTCGATGCCGATCGTCCGTGGGACCGCGATCTGGAGCAGTGCCGGTCTGCTACACTGACCGAAGCTGGTCTGGTCAGGGTCGGTTTGCCCATAGAGCATAGTACCCGCACCGGCGGTGCTGGGGGCAAGGGCATCGGTGCCTCGGTGATGGCTATTAGCTCTCTTGCCACGGCGAACGTCTCCGGGGTCGAGGGTGAAGCGAGCTCTACCACGGTGCGTACCGGGGAGCTGCCAGGTGCCGGACTCGATGGCCCCCGCGGGGTCGGAGTTAACGATACTGGCTTAGACGGTGCCGCGGCAGGTATCGGTGCCGGGCAATCCGCCTTTTGTGCAGGATCTGATTGTGGGGCGGCTGGTGGTGAGATGATCTGTGCCTTCGCTGCCTTCGGCCTCGGGGAGAGGGAGCGGCTCTGGGCCGGTTTCGGTGCCGGCTTCTTGGTGGTAGCACTCGGTGCCGCGGTGCCCTTGCTCACCGGTTGGCTTGCGCTCGGTGTCGAGGGCGAAGGTGTCAGGGCTGCTTCCATCAGGAGCTGTCTCAATCTAATGTCCCGCTCCTTCTTGGTCCTCGGCTTGAAGGACTTACAGATCGGGCACTTGGCAGATAAGTGCGACTCCCCAAGGCACTTCAAGCAGGAGTCATGGGGGTCTCCAACTGGCATGGGCTTGTGACAAGCCGAGCACTGCTTGAAGCCCGATGAGCCGGGCATGAGCTCCGGCTCCCGGTGCGGGGGGGGGGTACCCCCGATCCCCTCACTACAACTAATAACTACACTAACAACACTAGATAACTGACTAACTAACAACTATATATCTATATATGTACAATAACAACTATAACTACTATATACAATGATAGCGAAACGAGCTGCTAGGGAGTGTGGAGGTCAGCGAAGCCGCTCTCCACAGTTCCAACGACCGACACGGGCGGTAAGAAGGAACTGAAGGGTGGCCGGGTCGGCTGGGATATATATTGGGCGGCATAGCGGCGCCACTCCAGGGGGCGCCCAGCCGACCCGCCTGGGTTGCTAGGGTAAAAGTTTCTCCGACGAACATGCACGCGGCGCGCACACACCTAACTGGAATGCATATGAGCAATCACTCGAAGAAGAACTGTGGGGTCCTGGTCCATGACTTGAACTCCTAGGTACCATGAATATACAAATAATAAAGAATAATAATTAGGCTTGAAGACTCTGGCCCAGATCTTCAGCTGGAGCATTGAAGTAATGGAGCTGTACTGATTTATATCTGCTGACCACCAGGCCCGGTAATTTTTGCTCACATGAATAGGGCTAAATTGACTGCCAAATATGGGGTCAGGAATCCATTTCCTAAAATGTTTTGTCAGAGATCTTGGTTTTTCTTCCTGCCTTTGAAATATTGGGCAAGGGTTATTTCCTACATGATAAACACCTTGTTCTGCCATGGGGCTGAGACATTCTCGGACCTCAGGACTGTGTGTCACCTAGATATCAGAATCTAGAAAACATACAAGGATGTCAGAAATGCATGAAGTGCAGACTGCATGCATGCACATGGACACACACACACACAAATGTGTATCTTTACCATTCATTAAAAAACAATGTTTAAGTTTATATTGTCAGAAAAAGATCTGAGGCCTTTCTTCTCTGCCTTAACCATTTAATCCAGCTCATTGACCTCATCTTTCTCTTGTAATTTTTTTTAAGCTGGTTCACTGCATTTGGCTCTTAGATACCAAGGTACTTGAGAAATGGCAAAGAGATATTTGGTTTCCTTATTCCTCTTCATCCTACACATATGTGGGCTGAAAGAGAAGATCCGCTCGTTTACCACAAGTGAAAAGATAAGCAAAAAATGACAGACTGTGTTAATGCAAATGAATAAAGGGAGAGTTGAGACAATGAGCACAAACAGATTTTGGCAAGTTTACCTGCCTTGCGAAAGCCAGCTAATTGAGTCAGAGGAAGCCACGAAATTGCTTTTACGGGAATTGGGAATTATGCTCTTTACTATATAAAATATTCTCTCAAGAAGTAATTAGGCATGCATTTATGTGGAAACATACAAAATTACAAGAGGAAGAAATATTCTACAGCAATGACCAGTGCAGACAGGAATTATGAGGAGTGTTTTGTGCAATGATTCCACAGACAGCTATCTAGGGAGTTGAAAAAGTGAATTAAAAAAAAACCCAATCAGACTTAGACTTTAAGAGTAGAAGGGACCATCATGATCATCTAGTCTGACCTCCTACACATTGCAGGCTACAGAACCTCACCCACCAACTCCTATAATACACCCATAACCTCTGGCTGAGTTACTGAAGTCCTCAAATCATGACATAAAGACTTCAAGTTACAGAGAATCTACCATTTGCACTAGTTTAAACCTGCAAGTGATTCATTCCCCACACTGTAGAGGAAGGCAGAAAAAATCCCCAAGGATGTCCGCCAATCTGACCTGAGCGAAAATTCCTTCCCAGTCCCAAATATGGTGATCAGTTAGACTAGGATTGGCCAACCTGAGGCTGAAGAGGGAGCCAAAATTTACCAATGTACATTGCCAAAGAGCCACAGTAATACATCAGCTCATCAGCTCCCCTCCCAGCGCCTTCTACCCACTGGCAGCCCTGCCAATCAGTGCTTCCTCCTGCCTCCTCGCACCTCCCAATCAGCTGTTTTGTGGCATGCAAGAGGCTCTGGGGGAGAGACGGAGGAGTGAGAGCAAGGCAGGCTGAGGGGAGGGGGCGGGAAGGGGAGGAATGGGGGCGGGGCCTGTGGCAGAGCCAAGGGTTGAGCAGTGAGCATGCCCGGCACACTGGAAAGTTGACACCTGTAGCTTCAGTTCCAGAGTCAGTGCTTATAGGGGAACATCCTGTGTTTTAAATCTGTTGTCTGTGAGATCAGCCTGTATGCTGTCTCCCAGAGGTTTTTTTTTCTTTTATCTGTCTTTTCTTTAACTAAAAGCCTTCTTTTTAAGAACCTGACTGATTTTTCCCCGTTTTTAGATCTAAGGGAATTGGATCTGGACTCACCAGGGATTTGAGCAGGGGGGAGGGAGGGGGAAGGAGTAATTCTTCCTTGTTTTAAGATCCAAGGGATTTGGATCAGTGTTCACCAGGGACTTGGTGGAGGATTCTCTCAAGGCTACCCAGGGAGGGGAATGTTTGGGGTGGGGGAAGGGGAAGGAAGACAGAGTTTTCCAGATAACTCAGAAATCTGGATGGTGGCAGTGAGACCAGATCTAAGCTGGTAGTTAAGCTTAGAGGTGTTCATGCAGGTCCCCACATCTGTACCCTAAAGTTCAGAGTGGGAGTGAAATCTATGACAGTGGGCAAGACCCTCCAACCAGACACCAATCAAAGAATTCTCTGTAGTAACTCAGAGCCCTCTCCATCTAGTGTCCCATCACCTGCTGTTGGAGATATTTGTTGTTAGCAGCCTCATCACACCATCTCCTCCATAAACTTATCAAGCTCAGTCTTGAAGCTAGTTAGGGGTTTTGCCCCATTTCTCCCCTTAGAAGGCTATTGCAAAACTTCACTTCTCTGATGGTTAGAAACTGGTGTCTAATTTCAAGTCTAAACTTTTGATGGCCAGTTTATATCATTTGTTCCTGTCTCCATATTGGCACTTAACTTAAATAACTCCTCTTCCCACCTGGTATTTATCCCTCTGATGTATTTATACAGAGGAATCATATCTCCCCTCAGCCTTTGTTTGGTTAAACAATCAATCATAGAATATCAGGGTTGGAAGGGACCTCAAGAGATCATCTAGTCCAACCCCCTGCTGAAAGCAGGGCAAATCCCCAGTTTGTTTTTTTTAAATCTCAGTTCCCTAAATGGCCCCTCAAGGACTGAACTCACAACTCTGGGTTTAGCAGGCCAATGCTCAAACCACTGAGCTATCCCTCCAGCTAGGGTAAACAAACAAAGTCTCCTCTAATCAGGTAGGTTTATTATTCGTCAGATCAGCCTAGTAGCACATCTCTGCACCTGTTTCAATCTGAATTCATCTTTTTTAAATATGGCAGACTATAACTGCACGCAGTATTCCAGATGAGGTCTCATCAATGCCTTGTGAAATGATACTAATGGGTTTACTGTATCCTTGCCTGATGTATCCTAGGACTGCATTAACCTTTCTCATGGACGCATCATATTGACAGCTTATAGTCATCCTGAGATCAACCAGTACATTCAGGTCTCTCTCCTCCTCTGTCGCTTTGAACCAATACATCCCCAGTTTATAGCAAAGTCTTGTTGTTAGTCCCTACGTGCACAACCTTGCACTTTTTACTATTAAATTTGATCCCATTTCTATTACTTCCGTTTTCAAGGTCATCCAGATCTTCTTGTATGATATTCCAGTCTTTCTTCAGATGTGCAACACCTCCCAATTTTGTGTCATCCACAAATTTTATTAGCACACTTTCATTTTTTGTGCCAAGGTCATTAATAAAAATGTTAAATACAACTGGTACCAAGACCAACCCCTGAGGAACTCCACTAGTAACCTCCTTCCAGCCTGACAGTTCACCTTTCAGTATGACCTGTTGTAGTCTTCCCTTTAAGCAGTTCCTTATCCACCTTTCAATTCTTATATTGATTTCCATCTTCTCCAATTTAACTAATAATTTCCCATGTGGAACTCTATCAAATGTCTTACTGAAATCCAGGTAGATTAGAACTATTACATGTCCTTGGTCTAAAAAATCAGTTATATTCTCAAAGGGCTGGTCCACACTAGCGGGGGGGAATCGATCTTAGATACGCAACTTCAGCTACGTGAATAACGTAGCTGAAGTCGAATATCTAAGATCGGATTACTCACCCGTCCAGACGGCGCGGGATCAATGTTCGCGGCTCTCCGTGTTGATTCTGGAACTCCGTTGGGGTTGATGGAGTTCCGGAATCGATATAAGCGCGCTCAGGGATCGATATATCGCATCTAGATTAGACGCGATATATCGATCCCTGAGCAATCGATTTTAACCCGCCGATACGGCGGGTAGTCTGGACATACCCAAAGAAGGAGATCAGGCTGGTCTGGCACAATCTACCTGTTGTAAAACCATACTGTAGATCACCTCAATTACTGTTTACCTCTATGTCCTTAATTACTCTCTCTCTCAAACTTTGTTTTAAAACTTTGCATACAATTAAGGTCAAACTAACAGGCCTGTAGTTTCCCAGATCACTTCCCCCAACCCCTTCTTAACAGGAACTATAATAGCAATTCTCCAGTCAGATGGTATGACCCCCTGCCCCCAAAGTTTAAAGATAAATTAAAAATCCTTGCTATTGGTCTTGCAATTGTGTGTGCCAGTTCCTTTAATAAAAAGAACAGGAGTACTTGTGGCATCTTAGAGACTAACAAATTTATTTGAGCATAAGCTTTCATGGGCTCAAATATGTTAGTCTCTAAGGTGCCAGAAGTACTCCTGTTCTTTTTCCAGATACAGACTAACACAGCTACTACTCTGAAACCAGTTCCTTTTATATTCATGGATGGAGATTATCTGGGCCTCCTGATTTCATCCCATGAAGCTGTTTGAGTTTGATTTCCACCTCAGATGTGTTATTATCCTAGCACCTAAGAACCCTAGTCAAGGACCAAGACCCCATTGTGCTTGGCACTACACCAGCACTGATGGTCCCTTCCCAAAAGAGTTTACAATTTAAACATAAGACAAAAGACAACTGATGGATAGGCAGGCAGACTGATGGGGAAGTACAGTGAGACAATATTGGTCAGCAATAAGAATTTAATCAATTGAGAAATTGCCTTAGTCATTTCCTTCTGCATGCTTTCTATGACATCTCTTGTTGTCTTATTTTGATAGTGTGAATCTTGAATATAGATGTAGCTTATTTATCTATTTAGTGCTCTTGGCCTAACAGAGTATCTGGGGTGCTGCACAAAAGAATTTAAAACAAAATTTTCACTGGGGCTAGCCAATGGCCAGCCAACAAAATTGTACAAATCCAGAAGGAAGGATTGTGGTCAAAAGAAAACCAAAACTTTCACAGACATTCCAGCCTAAAATGAAAAGCTTTGCACTGAACCTGAGCTGTAAAGGAAAAAAATGAAGCTTCAAAGAGATCCCAACACAACATGATGGTCCAAGACATTGATAGCAGTACATAGCATCAGCCAACCCCCACCCCTCCTCACCAGGTTTCAGAGTCTGGGCTACACCCCAAGCCTAAAACATCTACACTGCTATTTTTAGACCCACATCATGGGCTCTGAGACTTTCTGTGGCAGAGTGCTGTCCCTGCCCCCTTGTATATAGCTCCTATATACCCCTCTTCATTCACAGATCTCAAAGCACTTCACACAGGAGGTCAGTAGCACACTCTTCATTTTACAGCTGGGGAAACTGAGGCACAGAGTTGATGTAACTTGCCCAAGATCACCCAGCAGGCCTGTGGCAGAACTGAGAATAGCACCCAGTTCTCCTGAGTCCCCATCCAGTGCTCTGCTAGGCCACCCAGTCTGAATTATTTTTACATCGTTTTCTGTCTGTGTACAGTACTAAATTTGAATGGTTAGGGTTGATTTTTTTAAATGCACATGATGGTGTATGTGAAATGGAAAGCTACATTTGTTGTCTGGGGATTCTTTAAGGTTTTCCAAGTTTTCTGCTGCATCAGCTGCAAAATTGCACAAATCGCCACTAGGTCTGTGTCTCCAAATCACTGCTCACATTGTCATGGCTCTGAAATTTTCTGTGAAGGGATGTCAGATATAATCTATCAGTTTAGTGTTATATAAAATCATATGCAGATATACAAGATAGAGACTTGTGCAAGCTTGAAGCAGCTGTTTCTCCACAATAGTTTATATGTTCTTCTCATCTGGAGTAGAATAGAAATGCAATTAATCTTGAGTCTGCTCCAGACTTTATGAGACATTTACTAGTCGGAATTATACTTTGATGTAAGCCCATGTCTTCTTGCTCTATTGTATAAAGAGCTCTATGGAGAAGGCTGGATATGTATCAAAATGTGATTATGGGTTTTAAGATGGGCAATAACTCCCATCTGCTGGGAAAACAGTTACAAATTCATCCATCACTTGTACTAGAGAGACAATGAGCAATGTTGCCGTAGTCTAAAAGCTGCCTATCCCATTCAGCTATTGTTCTATTCAAGTGAAATCCTTGAGTATCATTTGATGTCAATGAGGTTGTACATGTATTGCTGAGGGCATAATCTGGCTTGCAGTATGTTTACTATTGGTGGTGATGAAAATCACAATGAAGATTTTGGAGGAATTTTTCTTTTGGGTCAACATTTTCTAGTTTTTCCTCAAAAAACAAAAAAAGATTATTTTTTGGTAAAAAAAAAATCAGTTCTTAAGTGTTTTAGTTTTCACAAGCTGAATATTTTCATGGAGAATAAAAAAAATTAACCAAAGGTTTTTTTCAAATAATTTTTTTTCTGTTTTATTTAAGTAAACTCTAACATTCTGTGTCTGTGGAGCAGGTTTTCATAGAATCATAGAATATCCGGGTTGGAAAGGACCTCAGGAGGTCATCTAGTCCAACCCCCTGCTCAAAACAGGACCTATCCCCAGACAGGTTTTTGCCCCAGATCCCTAAATGGCCCACTCAAGGACTGAACTCACAAGGTATTTGAGGGAGATTCTCCACTCTGTTAGCTTTGCCCCTGGAGTGCTTGCTCCTGCTCTGCTATCTTTAAGGGAGCAGAGGGGTCTGACTTGTGCCTGCTCTGCTCTCCTCTCTTAATTAATTAGCATTTTTGATGTGGAGTTGCTAGATCCTGCTTCCCCTCCCCCAGTCCCCTGCCAGTTGCAAAGTAATGATGCTGACCCATTTCTTCCCACAGCTTCTACATAATTCTGATCACTCCCTGCTGTTACTATTAGGGGGCCCTAGGTGGCTCCCTATCAGATATCAAAGCCATAAATAGGGGAGTCTTATTCCTGGTTTGGAAGGGGGAATCCCTCTGGCTTTCTCACCCAAAAAACACACCATGCTGGGCAATTACTAACTCTCTAACCCTTACATTTTTCAGGGAAAAAAATGGAAGTCAGCCATCCTTTAATAATATTATTTATACTTGAATAATGCAGACAGCAGCTTGTATCAAGTGCTATATTATCTACTAAGACATTCCTTTTAGAGGGTAAAGTCACCGAACTAAATTCAGCCCAGGCCGGCTTCTTTGCAGTTGCAAAGTCACGACAGACTCAGCCCCAGTCACATGGTTGCTTGCACAATCACAGATTATTTACAGTCACAGCGAGATTGTCCTTTCCCCACTTAACTCAGTACACCGACCCACATACTCCAGATTCTCACAACAGATGCAGCTCTGTAAGAAGTACATTGTATGTCACTTCTAAGCTTAAATACAGTCTTTGGTAAGCCTCATTCCCTAATCAGGAAAAACAGCAGACTGGCTGCCTCCCTGCAGAGAGATGTTTCAGTCATCATGAGAGAGTGAGAACTTGAACAAAACACCTCTGCTTGTTGTTTACAATAATAATTCAGGCAGGTCTTCTCCTAAATCTCCAGAATCTGCATGTTTCTTATTTCACAAAAAATAAAGAGCAAAACCTGATTAACTGAGGGGGAAGTGATTTCTAAAACTGATGGGGAGGAGGTTGTTGTTTTAACCTCTCAGCTCCTTCAATTATATGGCTGAGAAACTTCTAAATCTAAAGGAGACCTCCAGTAAAAACCAGCAAAACAAGACTAGATATTCCTAATATTTCTAAGGTAAAATCAAGCAAGAACACCCTCCCCTCTCCCAGGTGGCTGGAAAAAAAACTTTCTGTTCCTCTTTATATCACAAAGCAGCAAAAATGGGCACCAGCCCAATGCTTTGCCTTTTCAAGGTAGATTTAATATAATTGGCTAAGCAGACTTTCCCTTTAGCATCTTACAAATTCTGTCTGCAAAGATTGACAAAAACATTGTGGTTCCCCCCCCCCCACCCCCGCATGCAAGCCTCCCTTCTCTCCCCCTTCTTACACTGAATTGGGAACCTAAAACCAGCTCCCATTTCACTTTCCTAGCATAACCATTAGCAATTTGGGGCACAGTGACTGGACTGGGGAAGGGAAGAAAGAGTTTCCCTTTGAAACCACATTGCTAGCATTACATAGTGCTGCTACGTGATGTTTCAAGCTGTAGACTATCGGACATCCCTTAACATGATGACCCTTCTGAGTCACTTGGACAGCATGGTATAGAGCACCATATAAGTAGATAGAGGAGTAGATATAGTATTAGCTGTCTGTAAGTTACCTATGTTGCCTCCTTCTGTTGTAACCCACCTGCTGCCAGACATGAACTGATTACAGTAATTGATAGCAGGAGTAGTGGAACAGTTTTTAAAACCTATTTCACAGAGCCTGCTTCTGAAGTGGTAGAAATTTTTGAAAAATCAGCATCAAGGCTGTTTTGATGGGAAGAATCTCAAGATCCCAACAGGGAAAAAAATCTTGATGAATCAGTGAACCTTCAGACACCAACTGTACAAAGCCTATCACACAAACAAGGCAACATCCCCAATGCAAACTTTGTAAGAATATTAGTTCTTGGCTAGAAGGAAAATTTGCAGAACTCCAGACTTGAAAAGTCAGCATGACACAAACAGCTTCTTTAAACAACTGAAGTTTGTCTACAGGCAAGAAAAGCAGGAAGTGTTCCACTCACTTGGCAGTTGATTGAAAAGAATACTTTGATGGTGTTCTAAAACTACTGCCAATTGTCCTTCTGAAGTAAATGGACAACATACCACTAATAGAAACAATTCAGGCATTAGTGGCTCCATTAGCCTAATTGTAAACAAAGTCACTAAACATCACTCCCCAGGATTTAGAAGTGCATCTTCTTACCTCTCTCATTATGAATGATGTACATTCTTCAAAAGTTATTGGCTTCCCTCTTATACCACAACAAACAATATCAAAGATGCAGTCAGACCCTGAGATATAAACAAAAAGTCACAGATCGGCACATGGAAATTAAAAGGTGGCCTTCCAGTATGTCAACTACTGATAAACCTCTGTCAGCATATACGAATCCATCAAATATGTACCATCCTAAAGGGTTGTCTTCACTTGTATGTGGGAGTTACTTATTTGCCACTTAAATTCAAGATACTTAACATGTTTGCAAAGACTTGTGCAGACACTCCCCACATGTGTTCTGGGATACACACAGGTATAGAGCAAAATGTTTGAAGTAAAGTATATACGGGCAATAAGAGCGTACAGTTAACATCATTTTCTGTAAAACCCAGGATCAACAGCTTTCCTTGCTGCTATTGCTCATTCTGATGAACAATGTAAAGGAACTCTACAGTATGTGGTTTTCAGATAGCAGTAGTGAATTATGCTCTGTTACTATAATTGCCACTGTTCAGGGGCAGATGTGCCTTTGATCCCCTCTCTCCTTCTCATCTTTGGCTCCCCTTTCCAGTGACAGGCCCAATGCTGGCACTTCTCTCAAAGTAGAATCCCATGATTCATCCCACTTTTAGATTGGGTCTCAGTGCTACAGCCCCCCTGTTTAACCAATCAGGATCCCTCAGCAGATCGAACTGGGTTTGGATTCCCTTTGGAACCTATAATCAGTAGATAAATGCAGGGACTTGGAACAGCATCTTCAAAACACAATATAATATATTTATCCATAGGAACAAAGCAATCAGAGAGAAAGGTTAAAACAGCACATGCAACATGCATGTCAGTCTTACCTAACCACTTAGGCACACCAACACCTAGGAAAGGAGTATATTCTGCTTCCCACCAGACTTAATCTTCCTCTCATCTTCAGGGCTGAAGCTTTTAATCCCTCCAAAGCTGCTTCATTTCCCCCTCTTGGCTTCTGTCCTTTGGGTTACCAGCCATCTTGGGGATCAGAGCATGGTAGGGGCTAAGCCCTCCAAGGAGAACTCTGGCAAAAAGCAGCATGGAATCACTGACTTGGACAAGATGGAGTCGCCATAAATTTACTAAGTCAAGAATGCTAGCTTCAGTATTTCAGCCACGGCCTTCAGATCATGAAAAATATGATTGTGATCCTCAGCAGCCTCACAAACTGCATCTTGTCACTAGAATTAAAAGTGAGAATAGTAAGGGCAGTACCAGCAACTGGGTTATTTGGAGCCACTGACTTTGGTTCCTGCATATGTGCAAAACCACCTGAGACTGACTTAACCCTAGTTTTCCTTTAGCAATTAATACCATAACCATCCAATCGAAGTATACAATCTTCATCAAACTAATACAGATAGCTCCCATGTTCTTCACAATAATAAATGAAAGATTTTGCCAACCTGCTCCTCTCCTACTCCTGTGGTGAACATGAAACTGTAACTAAAAGCTCCCAGTGATGCCATGTTTCACCTTCCTGGGAAAGTTTATAACAAAGGATGCTGTTTATTGATACTGAAATCACCCTCCAATAGAACAAGCCAATTGTCATCCACAGAAAGTTCAATAAATGTGTCTAGAAAGATCATGGACTTAAAGACATCAAGTTAAATGTTCATCAGACTAACCACCTTGGTTGACAGGTTTCAGAGTGGTAGCTGTGTTAGTCTGTATCTGCAAAAACAATGAGGAGTCCTTGTGGCACCTTAGAGCTTTTGAAAACGTATGCCCAAATAAATTTGTTAGTCTCTAAGGTGCCACAAGGACTCTTCATTGTTTTCACCTTGGTTGAGATTTTCAACATGATTAGTGATTTTGGGTTTCCAATCTGTGACACCTTAAAGTGCTGAGCACTATCTGAAAATCAGGCACCTTTAATGTATCTGAATTTGGAGACCCAAAAATTGAGGTACCCCAAAATCACTAGTTGCTTGGTTCTAGTTTAAATATATTAAAAGGCTCCTACACAACTTCGTCATTGTTCAGCTATTATGAGCACAAGAAAAGGAGACACATTCTTCTTAAAACGTTCTCTACAGTCCAAGCCAGTTCATAGCACAGCCTGCTTAATAGTACCGCTAAAAGCCCATAAATAGTAATACTCCATGAACAACCCCAGATCCTTCAATCCCTCCCATAACAGTCAGAGGGCTTTTCTACGGCAAGTTTGACATGCTGAAATAGATGCATTGGCAGTCGATTAAGCGGGTCTAGTGAAGACCCACTAAATCAACCACCGATCGCTCTCTTGTTAACTACTGTACTCCACCTGAACGAGAAGTGCAAGGGAGTTGATGGGAGAGCATCTCCAGTCGACATTGTAAGTAGATGTAAGTACGTTGACTTAAGCTACGTTATTCATGTGGCTGAAGTTGTGTAACTTAGATCGATCTCCCCCTGTAGTGTAGACAAGGCCTAAGAAAAATAGGTGAACCTTGCAGCATTCCCTGAAAGTTAATCTATCTGGGCTCCATGAAATAAAGGGGGTGGAGGTGAGCTCCAGATTAAAGGACTCTTTCTGGAAAATGCTTTTACAGTGACCTTTCCCCCACTCACAGTTTTAAACCATGGGACTATCAGCACAAGTGCCTCCTCCAATTATAACTACCAGCTAGCCACAGAGGCTGCCAGATAACCAAAGCTCAAATCATTTGAAGCTTTGTAGTTCAAAACCAACCAACCTTAAATTTCTGTCTAAGTTTTTATGTTGCCCCATCACCATTGAATCTGAGCCCTTTCCAAGTATTTTAAATAAAACCCAAATCCAGTAACACCCTCTTTCTTCCCTTCGTGTAAGGAATCAATGGCTAGCTTGATGAGAGAGGCGGAGAGGAGAAACAGTGTTTCATTTTTTTCCCAAGTGAGAGAGTGTTATTTAGATGAGGCAGGAAAAAAGGAAACAAATAAATGGTGGAGAATGCAGCCTGGGACAGAAAGAAAGAAGTTCTCACAAACCTATGCCATTGCTTTGAAGGAGAACACTACTTCTCCGTGGCACACCATCAGCCAAACCATGCTCCATTGAACTTTTCCCGACTGTAAATTGCTTCATAAACCCAGTCTCACTTCCACTCAACTCCAGAACCTAGCATCGCTCACTGTAAGGAACTAGCTTATTTCATTGACAATAGCAACAGCATCTGAAAATGCCTCATGAGTTGGGGGTGGGGACACGCCCTGGTCAACAACAGTAGTCTGCTATCGGTTGTGGTGCTTCACTAAATCTTCAGCTCTTTGGCCTCCTCGTTGGACAGAGTTTCCTACAAGTACATTATGAAATCTAGCAGGGTCCAGGTAGCTTCAGTGAACTATGGTGGTGGTAGATTCCTCTTGCTTGACAAAGGTAAGAGGTTCAGATTTTCACCAGGAGGAGAAAATAGTCTTACCAAAAGGCAGATTAATTTGTTTTTAATATATCAGTATCCAGGCCAAGAAATTACTGTCAGAAACTAAAAGTGCAATTAAAGGATACTTTTTCAGGACATGGTACTTCATCTGTGGAGAGAAATAATCTAATAGCTGAACTGAGCTATGTTCTCTTTTCTCCACAACCTAGGGAAGAGCTCATGGCTGGTCATCAGCTTGAATCTAATTTTATTTTCTTAAAAAGAAACTTACCGTGTCATCTGCATCCAGGTTACTGTATCTATGACTGGCCTGAGGAAAATATTTACTTGCACAATGAAGTTAAGGCTGAATTTTCAAAATTAGGGGTGAAATCTTGGCCTCTAATGAAGTCCACAGGAGTTTTGCCATTGACTTCAGCAGGGCCAGGATTTCACCCTGTGCGTAAAGGGCCCCCACCTGTATGCACTGAAGTCAGAGGCAACATGCAGTGGATACAGGATCAAGTCTGTAAACTGAACCAGCAAAAATACGCACATATCCAAAAAGAGGTAGCTTGAGCATGTAAAATGAAAGCGGTACATTTGGGAATTACTTCACAGCAGAGCAGGGACATGAATTGCCTTCAAGATAGACACATATACCGCACATGTCTAAATTCATTGTGCTTCTAGAAACAGACTCACATCACAAATCTGCTCCTGTACCCAGTGGTTTCATGCTTTTATAGTTTGAAGTGAGTCACAACATTTACTGCGTACTGGAATTGTGTGAAATTCAGCCCCTTTGGTTTTTCAAGGATTCATGCTGACTCATTCCTGGCCTTTGGTCTGTGCAGATTCCTATCACTCCAGTTTAGCTTTTGAGTTTGAGGTTTGAACAACTCCAGGAGCTCAGCTGCAAGTTGACAAGATTTGCCTCATTTTAGTTTGAAAATTGGTCCAGGCTTGCTGAAAGTTCATAAACGTAATTTAAGTTTGGGTTTGCAACATACTCTGAAGGGTGCACATTTTCTGCATTGCTTTACTATTTACATGCACTTTTTAAACTCTGCTTGATAGTGGTTCTATAAAGCTCCTGATAGGCTGACTGTAGTCATGAAACACACTTACCCATTGTTTAAAAGTATATTTAAATTAGTTTGACCAATTTGAAGTTATTGCAGAGGAATGTAAAACATACAGAAATCACCAATTAAAAATGTGCTTTTGGGGGGATTGGAATTCTTAAATAATAGAACAAACCAATTGTCATCCACAGAAAGTTCAATAAATGTGTCTGGAAAGATCACGGACGTAAAGACATCAAGTTAAAGCTTTATCAGACTAACCACCTTGGTTAAGATTTTCAACATGATAAGTGATTTTGCGTGCCCAATTTGTGACACCTTAAAGTGCTGAGCACTATCTGAAAATCAGATTTTGTTGTTGTTTTCTCAACTTTTTCCAATTTGTCAATATCTTTCTGGAAATGAGACTCACCGAATTGAATACATATTCAAGGAACCTGAGCTATGCTGGAGAAGTGCTATTAAGTCAACTCTGCTTTTGTAAAAAAGCCTCACGGAATCTTTACTGATCAGAGATATTCAGGAGCTTAGGCCTGTGTGTCAAAAACGAAACCACCAGTAGCCCAGCGTCCTGCATACTATGATTAGTGGAAGTCAGGCTTTTCTGGTTTTCACCAAAAATCAATAGCATTCTGGTCTTTGTTGCCTCAAACATATCCCAAAATTTTGTAGTGTTTCTTTTTCAAAAGTTATTGCACCACTGACAGACAGAAATACCATCAAGTTCAATGTAAAGCCTCACTTTCCTTGGCCAACAATGACCTGACATCCTGTATTTCAGTTGTCATTTCTGGAGCTGTGTCTGCAAATTGCGCACACAACAGCGTAGGTGGAATAATAAACATGCGTCTTTTAATACAATTTCCTTTGCCTTTTGTCAAGGTATTTTTCCCCCAGTTTGAACTTTAGCATCCAAAAGTAGGGACCTGCATGGACACTTCTAAGCTTAATTCCTAGCTTAGACCTGATAGTGCCGCCACCAACCAAAGTATAGTGTTTGGCACACTTTCTGTTCTCTCAAAACCTTCCCTGGGGAACCCAAGACCCAAACCCCTTGGGTCTTAAAACAAGGAAAAATAAACCATCCCCCCTCCTTTCCCCCTCCCAGACTTTCCCCTCCCTGGGCTACCCTGAGAGACTACACTGATCCAAACTCCTTGGATCTTAAAACAGAGAGGAATTAACCTTCCCCCCTCCTCCTTTCCCCCCACCAATCCCTGGTGAGTTCAGACCCAATCCTCTTGGATCTTAAACAAGAAAAAAAATATCAATCAGGTTCTTAAAAAAGAAAGCTTTAATTAAAGAAAGAAAAAACTAAAAATTATCTCTGTAAAATTAGGATGGAAAATGTTTACAGGGTAGTCAGATTCATATAGCCTAGAGGGACTCCCTCTCCGCTAGCTTGATATTCCAAGTTACAGCAAACACAGGTAAAACTCCTTCCACCAAAATACACATTTGCAAGTTAAGAAAACAAACATAAGACTAATTAGCCTTTTCTATCTAGTACTTACTATTTTGAACATGAGAGATGTTCAGAAAGATTGGAGAAACCTGGGTTGCATGTCTGGTCCCTCTTAGCCCCAAGAGCGAACAATGAATAAAACAAACAGCACAAACAAAGACTTCCCTCCACCAAGATTTGAAAATATCTTGTCCCTCGATTGGTCCTCTGGTCAGGTGTCAGCCAGGTTTACTGAGCCTCTTAACCCTTTACAGGTAAAAGAGACATTAACCCTTAATTATCTTTTATGACACCTTTAGTGCCTCATTTTTCATAAGGTTAAAAAAAGGCTCAACTTTCCTAACTTTGGAAACAATGACAGCAGTAACTTTGTTTTGAAGCTATAGCAGACCTTTCATCCTTTAAGCTCCAGATGTCTGTCTACAACTGCTTCAACTCCAGGCCATGGTCTTTGAAATCTTAAATTATCAATAATGCTTTCTGTCCCTGCTGCGTGCTGCAGGGGAATAGATATCTTTCACAGTAAATTCAGCAAGCTCCCATGTGCTTATCTGCCAGGAAAATTATTGGTTTTTTTGACTGCTCTCTTGCTGTGATAAAAAGTAGATCCCTGTATCTCTGAGGATGGAAAACATACTTTACATGTTTCAGAAATAATGAAGTACAAATCAGTCTTTATGTCCTAAACAGAGACCCTCTTCTTTCAAGTATAAAGCCAGTCTTTCATCTGCTCCCAAGAGCATATGTTTTGAATTGTGATGGCTAAATGGCCGCCATCTTGCACAAATCTAAGTATCACAGGTTTACTTAGAGTTAACTCATTCCATGAAAACGTTCCCCTTCTACTGTAGTATTGAGAGATTCATTAACGTGATTTATTAGAAAGACTAGGGCTGTACTGTTGATCACTTCGATATAAATGGATGCATAATTAATATGTATGTATATATGCCAGACCACCACCCTCCATCAATTAAAAAAGGACTTTTAAAAGTGATCTATATATTTAAATAATGTGCCCATCTCTATAGTGTATAGGCAGTGTATCAATCTATCAGACATAGCTTTTTAAGTGGATATTTTCTTTAGTTGCCAGTCTCCTGTCCTAAAGAAACATAGTTGTATTTCCTTACCAAACTTTTTACCAAACCTATGCAAATTTAGCAATTAGGCTTATTTGTTTCTTTTATTCTGGACCAGGAATATAATTTCCTCTTTCTACACAATCATTTAGTAATTATCTTTAAGCACCAGTAAAGAGATCCTAATGGAATTGGATGACTAATCTTTGTTCCAATTTATCTTATTCCTTTTATTCAAAGCAATGTATTTATTCAGAACCTCTTATATTTACTGGAACTTAGCACCTATTTGTGTAAACTGTATTAGAAGCCTCCTCAGATTAGTAAAGTTTTTGAAAGACACACATTAAAACAAAATAGTTTAGCAAAATTTACAACACATATAGAGCACCAACACCTACCTCCTCCTTTCCAAAACAGTTAACATATATCCAAAGCCAGCCTGCATACTATTTTATAGATAAACCACATTAAGCACACATTCAAACTAGATTTATATTATTTGATAGATATGTCACCCCCACACAAACACTAAGGCTTGTTCTTCAGCATTATTTTATATAGCACGCAGTGTCTAACTTAAAGGAACTCTAACAGTGTAAAATTAGTTAATACATTTGTGTGATGGGACGAGACTCACCGCTGCAGCACCTTCTGCTGTTGTCCTGGGAATTAGCTCTTTCAGAGTTTCTGCAGGCCCCTGCCTTGCCTTGCCAGGGCCCCATGTCCCTCCCAGATCCTGGTGCCCCTTTCCACTGGGGTTCTGCCCCTTGCAGTACCCCCAAAGTCTCGGTGGGTCTCCCCTCCCCAGGGAACCCCTATCCCCCTATCCCCACTTTGTCTCAGTCTTGGCTACTGCCAGTCTCCATCTAGCCCCCATTCACTGGGGCAGACTCCAGTCTGATTGCCACTCATCACTGGCAAGGAGGGTTTGGGCCTGCTGCCTCTGCCTACCCGTGGGCTGCCCTCTGCAACCCTGGTACCTTTTGGCCCTGCACTAGGCCAGCAGCCTGGGGGGTTTCCAGGCTGGAGCTCCCCAGCTCCTCTTGCCTTCCCGCAGCCCTGCTCCACCTTAGGTACCCAAGTACACTCCCCAGCAGCCAGGCCCTTCTCCCTCTAAAGGCAGAGAGAAAGTGTCTCTGCTACTGGCGCACTGCCCTCTGATAAGGGCCAGCTAGGCCCTGACTGGGGCATCGCCCTAGCTGTGCCTGCTTCCCCTAATCAGCCTAGGCTTTTCTTTCCTGCCACAGCCCTCTCCTGGGCTGTCTTAAGCCCCTCAGGCAGGAGCTGGGTGACCGCCCCACTACAGTTTGTGTATGAGACAAAAGGCAAGCTTAGCTGAAACTATTCTACGTCAGTCAGAGTTGATAACACTTTTTTACTTCTCTGTCCACAAGCTGTGCCCTTTCCATTGAGGTAAAGCTGTAACTCTTTCAGAATTTAAGGCACAGAATGGAGGTTAAATTTATTAAACTTGGATTTAATAAAATAAAACCAGCAGTGGCATATTAGGGAAACCTATATTCTAGTATTTAAGATATCATAGATACAAATCATGAATTCAGACTTAAGCATCTACACACAAACACACAATACCACAAGACTTAAAGGTAGCCTGAAAAAAACAGGACACAGGGATAAAAAATAGTTTGATGTGGATTTTAAGGAAAAACTTTAACACCAGTTTGAAATGTTTATTTAATGCAACAGGTGTGTATCTGCTCTTTGTTAGTTATCACACTTTTGCATGGGTAAATGCATGTCATACAGCCTCATCAATCATTCTGTTCCCTCCCATCTCCCCTTCTTCCTTTGTTTTTCCAATTTTCTAATCACTTTTTCACAAGGGGTCAGAAAACAAACACCTCCCACAAAGGTATCAGGAGGATTGGGCATACACACCAGGGCAAAACTGCAAGAGTGGTCATTTCTGACTGGGATGAAACACTAACATCACTAAAATCCTTGTGTGTATGTGCTTAGGGATATTTTATAGAAGAAACTCAAAAGCAACCACAAACTTCTCTTTGTTAACACCCTAAGCCATATCTGGGCCCTAAAATAGCAGCGACTAAGCAGAAAACCTAAAACAAACAATGAGAATCACAGCCAGTGGCAGTCCATGCAGCCACACTGGTGCAAAATCTCCATGCCTAGACATTTTTGGACTGATAAAAAAGCCCTGTGAGATCATCAAAAAGCAACATCTTTACTTTCATAGCTGCAAAAGAGAGACTTCCCCCTCATCTAATTTATCATCGCCATGAAGCATCACCACAAAATGAATTTCCCTGAGCTTATATAAAACTATACATTGTACACGCCTTAAAAATGTAAACTTTAGCTCACCCGTGTCCCACCTCACCTCTCCCAGACACTTGCCTTTTGTATTTATTAATGAGGAAGAAGTGAAATAAACATTTACAACACAATATTTAAAAGTGATACTATCCCAACCTTTTAAAACTACCATTGGCTTGTTCTTAAAGTTTTGCCTATGAATTGCTCAGCCTGCAAACACCCCCAAAGAAACACGCTTTGCTAAATGCAGTTCACAAAAATAGAACATAACTGCATTGTGGGCTCATCATTTCTAAGTTGTGAAGTGCTTCAGATTCCAGAGAACAATATACAACTCCCTCATTTACAGATGGGTTTTACAATAAAATAAAATTGTAGAAGACAAGCCATAGTTTTGTAACTGCACAAAAGAGAGAGAGAAAGGCTGTAGACTGACATGCCCTTGTCCTCTTCTCTTTCTGACTCTTTTAGTTGAACTCAAACAGTCGTCATCTTAGCTTTAAGCAACCAACTTGGACTATTTTGGCTCTAGAATGTGGAACTATAGGTGTTGCATGCGGTGGCTATGCAGTAGGATATATTATAGGTAGCAGGCTAATGTACATGTTTAATTTGGCATTAAGTACTGACATTTTATTAACATGTCACAAACATGTAGGTATATCTTCCATATAAATATGGCAGGGTAGTTAACATGTTAAATAATCAACATGGCTTTTTCTTTCAGAGATCCATCATGCCACACTACAAGCTCATGTATTTCAATCTGAGAGGAAGAGCAGAAATCATTCGCTATCTGTTTGCCTATTCAGGCATAAAGTACGAGGACCACAGGATAGAACAAGTTGACTGGCCCAAAATCAAACCAAGTGAGTAGAACAGATTCTTGTATACAAAGCTTTACAAGAAATCCAGTCAGAACACAAAACCACATGGGATGGTACCAATTTGCTGATTGAGGATGGGAAGAATCAATAAGTGCTAAAACCCCTCAGGTGAAATCTTGGCTTCATTGGCGTCAATGGGAATTTTACTATTGATTTCAGAGAGGCCAGGATTTCATCCCTTGTCTCCCTACCAGGCAATACAAGTCCAAGGACCAGATACTCAGTTAGTATAAATTGGCATAGTTCTTTTATCCTCACTGAATATACCCACACCAGCTGGGGCTCATGTCCCAAGTTTTCAAATGCTGTCAGCTAGGAACTGATGGAAACAAGGTAAGCATTAACACACTAAGAATCTTAGAAAAAATTGGCCCCAAAGGCTACACTAAAGCCCTTAAACCAATTTCAGAATCAAAATGAAAATTAAAGCAGCAAAGAGGGAACTGCCCTTTGTGACCTGACAAGTTCTCTACGAGCAGAAGCAACAAGAGCAGCTGAAAAGGGACAATGATAGACCACAGCCTTCCTCTGAAAAGCAATATACAGCCTACTGAGAACCTAACAGTGCACAGAAAGCTACAGGGTTCCTTTGTGTTTACAGTTAAATTAACTTGAGATTGACATAGAATGAGAATAAAATGTCAAAAGGTCAAAGCAATGTCATGTGTATGCCAAGCCCTTTGTTTACGTGGCATAGATTCTACCCTTTAAAACTGTTTAATATCTTAACTCATCAGCGAGTCTTAGTCCAGAAAAGACTGACATCAGGCTGGTAGTTTGGAGGTAAGCACTTGCCAATTTCTTCCACGTTGTCACTAGAGGAAATTGGCTTCTATTCGGTTACCTCCAGAACAGATTGCTTTCGTGCTTTCTACGTGGGAGCTGCACTTTAAGATTACAGAAAAACTTCAGCTGGGGAAAAATGTGTCTTTCCATTTGTTAAGTGGTACTTCCTGGAAGGAACACATTACATGGTCAGCACTGGCTTCCAAATTCTTTCTTGGTGCAATCAGAGGTTGTTTTATTCTATAAAGACCCAATGCTTTGAATCTTGAATGCTTTAAACATCATTTTCTCCTGAGTGATACTGAGACGCTTGCTAGTAACTGGGGAGCTCAGACTAAAACATCCCTCGCTAAAATAAGAAGAGGCATCAGGGGAACAGGGCAGAAATAGAGACAAGTTGTTTTCAGTGAGGGGCCTTGGATTTTGGAAACTATGTCTCCATCAAAGCCTGATTCTGTGGACCATCACATCATGTGGTATAACTTGGGTCTCTCCAAGGCATTTTCAGGAAAGAAGGGGAGAGAAGTGGAGAGGAGTGATGGTCAGACAGTTGGTTTTAGAGGGATTTAAGAGAATTTTTAGTGCTGGACTTTTTTCAAGTTGAATTTGTGTGTATCCACAAATGAAGTCTGTTTACATTTTCTACATGTACCTAGAATGTTGGATAGGTGATTATTAAATATTATTATTAAATAACACAGACAATATAAATGGAGACTTAGAAATTACAAATGCATTTACACCTTAAAACATATGAAAATCAGACTTACCTGCCAAGTCCTGAGTTCAAGATGCTGTATCTCCCATGCAGCAGCTGAAGACATCACAAACACTCAAACCAATCAGGCAGTAGGGCAGGAAAATACTTTCTAAGGTATTTTTAGTGTTCAGGACATGAAGCCATCCATGATGAAGCTTTTACATTATCCAGTGTCTGTTTGCCACTATGCCTGACTGCGACCTATCTGCACTACCATCATCCTGATCGAATGATTAGGGATGCAGAGTGTGTTAAAGAAGAAACCGGAACCAAGATTTCTAAGCTCTGTTCTTGAATCTACCTTTACTCTAGTGCCTTGGGCAAATCACTTAACTTTTGTTTCTCCATCTGTTAAATTAAAATAATACCAACCCACCCCACCGGGGTGTTGTAAGGTTTAATTAAAGTTGTAACATACTTAGGGAATATGTGTGATGAAAAGTGCTATATGTACATTCATAATATTACCATTACTACTTTGACTCTTTGCATTGGATTCCAGAGTAAATAATACATTTGGTAAAGTGCAGGGGGAGGAAGGTTTAGCTGGTGTCCAACTTGGGGCTAGATTCAGCAAACCCTCTGCTTGGAACTCCCACGGATGCAGTGGAAGATCTGTGAATGGCTAAACCAGGCACATAGAGTACTTTCTAAGGGTCATTAACTATTTTAGAAATGCAAGTAAAAGTAAAGAGAGAGCGAGAGAGGGTTGAACATATAGTGGTGATTGTCATGGGAAACTCCAAGCCCAGAAAATCAATTGGAAAGACACCTGAAAATGCTACTTTGCTCAAGAGTTGGATCCTAAATCCCTGCCTCTGGACCGCTCAAGGCTCTCATTAATGATACTGGGTGAGGGTGAGTTCATGCAGAGATAATGGTACCATTCCACCTGCACTATGTAAAAAAAACCCCAAAAAACAAAGTTGCATAATTTTCACATGTACCAGTAACTAATTTAACACTGCTAAAAATACTGGTTTTGTCTTGAGACCAGCCAGCAGCAGAATACTTATTGTGGGAAAATCTACTCTGTGGGAAATCATAATTAATTATTCACCCTTACAGTGTTTCTAGATTTAGCATGGTGAAACGTGTCATGGTGTATCACAAGGATATATAAGTGCTGATGTTTAATGAATATTTAGGTATGCAGGCAAATATAATCTGCCCTCCATCCAAATGTAAGTCTATGTGTCAGATTCAAGGTTCATGTGTGTGAGGAGAGTGTAGCTCAGTGCTTCTCTGATGTTATTTGGTTGTATTGAAATTATTGCAATAAATATAACTTCTAGTTGCACGTACATAATTATCAAGAGCTATGGGTAGTAAAAGGTTACAAAGCTGAAAGTGTCAAATCATGAGAACTCTCAAAGAACTCCTCAGCAAATGAAAATCAAATAGCCCTTCTAGCCAACTCCTCAGGCAAACCTTCCTTCCCACTCCCTCACAGATAAAAGCCTGAATAAATAGGTAGGTCCAGTCATGTGTCTTAGAGGTAAACAAACTTGGCCCCTGCAGAGGAATCAAATGACAGACCAAGGATCCTTCAATGCAATTGCACTGCCTCCAACCTCAACAAATAAAAATCTAGACTTTTCTAGCTCAGCTGATTTCACCATCAGGACGGAGCACAAAGAAAGGCAGTCTTTTAGCCAGGGCCTAAGCTGAACAGGGCTTTGTCTATCAGAATGATGGTACTCTAAGAATAGCATATAGAAACAAACTGGAAGCCAGTGCAGTTTTCAAAACACAAGTACAAAACTCTCTGTATAAGAAACAGAACCACATTCTGCACGAGTTGACGTTTATGAAGTATATTTTGTTTTACTAGCATCAAGACATAATTAGTGAATGTAATGTAATATAATACAGTGATATAAATAAAACAAGACAGTCAAAACAAAATAACCTCGGCATAAAACAAGATACAAATTAAATATGTCATCTTGCTTTTCAATTGTTTGAAAACCTCACTGTGGAAAATGTCAAAGCATTATTTTCATACAAAACATTCTGATTTAGATGAACCCACATTTTCTGATGGAACACTGTTCTATCGAAAAAAAATTCCACAGACTCCACCTACAAAGAGAATACTGACATTACCAGAACATACGTTCATGGAAATCATGTGCTGTACATTCCTTCTTATCCCTTCATTTCAAACTGCCTAGCCTAAAAGTAGAAGCAATAAAAACTGCTACGTCTTGGTGTTTCAGCTAAGCCTTCCCAATAAAGCAAAGCCACAATGCTACATAATCATTAAAAGACTTTCTGCTCTAAAATACCAGTTGTAATGGTAAGAAGATTGCATCAGCTCAAGTGACTAGCTTTTACTGCTGATACGAGCCAACAATTAGGAATTACACTAGTTATGTGGTTATCATGCTAGATTTCCTCATTCACATCTGCAATAGTTTGTATCACAGTTCACACAGGTCTTTAAATATTAGGAGACTTTGGAAGACTACAAACATTGGCAGAAGGAGATGCAGCAGCAGTGCGGTGCATGGCTTATTTGCATCTCTCTAAAGTATTAATTTCATTCAGACTAGACAAATCCTACATTGCACAAAACGTTTTGAGCTGATTCCCTTTTTAACATAAAAATTGTATCTGAAAAAAATAGTCTATACAATATAGCAGAGTGGTGTATTTTTGGTTGGTACAAATTATGTAACTATAATATTGAAAACAGGTTGGGGGAAAGCACAGAAGTTAAATTTCCATGGATAACAACATACACAAGAATGTGCACGCATTTCTACACTTAATTTTGTGAACAAATCAGGGCCCAATTGGGAATGCTGAGATCAGACATCAAGCCCATAACCTAACTCTTTTAAACTACTCTTTCAAGGGAAGAAAAAGGTAGAACTGTAGAGGGGAAAGAACAGCATCTCTTCTCTCCTCCCATTATTGTAGACAAGGAACAGATCTTCTGATTCAGAGTCTAAAGGAGCTCCTCAGAGAACATTTCAGATTTAAAAAAAAAACAAGTTTGGAAAACTGCATCCACAGGACCATAGCCATGGAAGCATGAAAAACCACAAGGTGAAATTTTGCTTCATTAATTAAGATGATCCAAGAATTATTATAAGACTTTTCTTTAGAAAAAAAAACAAGCATGAGACAAAAAATGTACTCTCCATCCTGTCTCCCAAGCAAAGATATTACTGAAAAACAGCATGCATGTGTAGAACGGAGTTTGAAACTTGGTGCCTTGCCCAGAGTTAGAATTCATTTTAATTCTCCTCCTAGGAAGACCCAGGCAAACAAACACTGCAGGATGTTAAGAGTTAACCTTAACATGCAGGACAGTAATTTAGAATGTTGCAGCTTTTACTTTTGAACAATATTAAACATTATGTGATTTTGGAGTGGCCAATTTCTGAGTATTTCTCTTAACTCAATATTACTTTTCAGCAGCTTTGGCTGAACAATTCATTCTTTATTCCTCATGCTATTATCTCTCTCTCACTCTTTCGCAGATTACTATAATGTATTCTCAGTGCACCATAAATATAAAAGCTTTGCATGGTTTGGTTTAGGTACTTTGACAACAAAATGTATATAATTGTACATTTCATTTATTTCCTTTTGTCACCCATCAGACAATCTGCTGTAGGATTTCAAAATAGTAATTTGGGGCAAAAATTCTGTAACTTCAATATTAAGGAAATTCATGCAGACCAGTAAACAAGCAAAGCCATGTAAATGCAACTCTTCCTGGCTGCTTTTCAATAGAGTTGGCAAGAAATAGGAATCTCCATTTTGCAGGACATTCCGAGTTGCCGATGTTTAGTTCTGTAGGGGAATTTCTTGCAAAATGGAACAATCCATTTCACTGTCCAGCCCGCTTGCCCCCCTGCAAAGTGGGCAGTTCATGAACTGACAAGTCCTAGGGCTGGCAACTGGGAAACCAACCGGGGAGTCCCCCTGCCAGCAGGAGAGCCAGGACCCTGACTGGTTTCCTGTCAGCCTGGCCAGCAGGCTGCCAGTACACCAGGCAGCCTGGCCAGTCTCTTTGGTTTCCATCAAAAGTATAAATGGAATCGACATACTCACATGGAATGTTTCTATTCCATCAGATCAGCATTTTCCAACCGCAAACTGCTTTCCTCTTCAATGCTTGCTCAGGACTAGCACAGACCACCTTTAAGCTAATACCCCCAAAGTGGGAAAGGTAGTGAATGTGAGGCATTGGATCCGGATGAGCTTCCAATCTATGTCAGAGCCCCACAGCTCTTGTTATAAGCAAATAAAATGTAACACTTACCTAACACGTGATTTTTGACGCGCTGTACAAAGTTTAATTGTTATTTATTTGGGCTTCTAGACGTGATGATTTAGGGACAAATCCTGAGAGAAGCTAACCCCTGCAACCACCTTCAATCTCAATGCAATTATAAGCTGTCAGTGCCTCTTAAGATTTGGCTTGAAATCATCACACATGCAGACTCAGCAAGCACTAGGCACCCCACCTGTCAGCTTATCTCCTCTTGATTGCCAGTCTATCTTCCCTGCATGAAGCCTCTCTGAGCTCCATGGTAAATCCACCCTAACAGCATGCCTGACCTTCTGATGAGATCTGCCTCCTCACTACTGGGGATCAACCAGGAACTTGGAGCACGGGAAAGCATTTTACACAGCGAGTGCAGGAAGGGAGACAGACACAAAAGTGGACAAACTCTCCTGTTTGGCACATGTACTATCCTATATTCTTAACCTGGTTCTGTCTCCCAGCAGTCAAGAGATCCGTCCCATCTCCCCAGATGATGCCTCTTGGCAGCCACCAAAACTTCCCAGAGAAAGTATTCATGTCCCACCTGGAAATCACCCAGTTCACAATGGTTTACGTCCACCAGGAAACTCCCTAGTTCACAAAGGGTTGAAAATACTACCAGATCAAGACGCTGGGGTTTGTGTTTTGGCTACAGAAAAAAAAGTGGGTGGTTTGGATCCAGGCTCCATGGTATTTGAACCAACGAAATTGAGGGTTGGAGTGGAAAGTCAGGGTAAAAATGATCTTGTTTTGACCTGTCCCTAAATTAAAATAATGTTAATTGCCAACCAGTGCTAGAGAGCAATGCACTTCAAAAGTAAGTGCAAAATGTGGCTAACTGCTACTATAGCCTGCCAAGCTATTGGCTTTTTCTGAAGCCACATCTAGATGGGAATTTTTGATCTGACCTCTATCTTTATAGTTCATTGAAACAAAATCCCAGGTCTATACACTCCCCAGCTGTAGGGCATATGCAATCTGGAAATGAATCTGGATTAAGCAATATGAGCTCACCTCATATCCTTCCTGCCCATTTAAATAGGTACAGAAATGTAAACCGGGAGACACAGAATCTCTTCATTCTAGATCCTGCTGAACTTGGGAAACAAAACTGGTAGGGAGGGTTCAGATTTAAACATACAATTTAAATGATGGAATTGAAAATATTTCAATCACCAGCAGAAATATACTCAATTCAAGACCTACTGAGTCACATAATAGGCTGTTTTAAAAACATTTAAAAATCCCTTGGCATGGAATACATTGAAAAGGAATGAGTGTCACCATTTCATTGAGTCATAAAGCTACTAAAATCTGCAGCATGTTATATGAACAACAACAGTTCAAGGGGAAAGTACTGACAATTAACAGCCACTTCATAGCAGTAGCACGGGATATTTTTATGTCATTCACTGCTAAATATTTACCATCTCTTCCCAGGGAATGATCTGAGGTTAGAAGTGTGGTTGAAAGGTCCAAAGGCAAGTTGCTGAGTTGGTGATTATTGTGATGAAAAATAATTCTGCTGTAGTAAATCTTCGGAGATGACTCTTCGGAGACTTAGTGTCTGACAGCAGAAAGCAAGCATTTCTCAGGGGATGTGCATCATTTTTCCTGAATGACTCTTGTTGGAATGACATAACAGCTTTACAGAACACCACTCAGGCTCTTGGTGAATAGTCACTTTAAAAACAAACACATATTATAGTATTACTTGTGTTATGGCAATATCTAGAGGGCCCAACTTCAATCAGGGCTCCGCTGTGTCACAAACACATTTTAAAGGGTAGCTCCTGCCCTAAAGAGCCTACATTTTACATACACAAGATGGATAGGGTGGAGGGAAAGAGTATTAGCCCCTTGTTTACAGAAAGAGAACTGGGGCACAGAGAGATTAAGTGACCTGCCCAAGGTCACATGGGAGATCTATAGCAGAGCCAAGACCTGAACCCAGCTTCCCCGAGTCCCAGTCCAGTCTCTTCACCACAAGACAATTCTTCATCTCTATTGGCTTTATCAAATCCTCTAAAAAGTGAAATCTCCTTCCATTTACGCTTTCAGCAAATTCTCTCTCTAAAATCTTTCTGACATCAGACACTAATTAAGCATTTGTTTCCCATGGCTCAGTTTAAATAAACATCCACATAACAGCAAAGAAACAGATGCTATTCTTGATTTTGAGAGGTTGCCATTTCAACAATGCTGGATGTAACTGTTTGTCAGTCTCTAGACAACCCAAGTGCCCTATTTTCAACCTGATCTACACTGGGGGTTGGGGGGTGGGGAAGAGATCTAAGTTACGCAACTTCAGCTATGAGAATAGCGTAGCCAAAGTCGACATATCTTAGATCAAATTAAAATTACTTACTTTGCATCCTCATGACGCTGGATCGATGGCCACAGCTTCCCCATCGACTTTACTTCTGCCTCTCACACTGCTGGAGTTCAGTAGTCGACGGGAGAGCAAACTGGGGATCCATTTATTGCGTCTACACTACACTCGATAAATCAATCCCTGATAGATTGATCACTACCCGCCAATCTGGCGGGTAGTGTAGATATACCCTTAGAGACGGTTAGGCTGCCAGATTGCACCATAACCGAATGAAGCTGTGAGGTGCACAAGAAAGCTTAAACACATACACATGGAGCTTTATAAACTGTTTTAATACTAACAAAAATGAGATAGAGGAGGAACAGTTCATTTCATAGTGCAAGCCCAGGAAGGGAGAGGAGGAGGAAGGTGAAATCACACATGTGAGAAACAGCTGAAATGAAGGATCAGAATCAACCTGGAAAAGAAGAGAGGACAGCAGGAAGAGAGGAAGCATATGAGACAGAAGGGAAAGGTAGAAGAAATAATACTAGTCATGGAGATTTACCTTCTCTGTCCCCTCTCCTGGTCAACAGCAGGAAGGAGGTGGAAATGATTTCAAAAAGTCTGGCCTAGAAAGGGAGTTGGGTCTCCAGGGATCCAGCCACAGGAGGCAGCTTGAAAACTAGGAGGCTTCTGAGGGGCACAGAGCCCTTAGGAGAGCAAGTTCACGCCAGGAGGAGCTGCAGTAGCCTGTGGGAAAGCGCTGTGGGGTGATGATTATGGGCCATTTGTCGTGCACAGGTCAATTGCCTGTTATCAGGAGCCATGTAGGAACAGCTACATTGGCCTGGAAGCATAACAGAGGTGATGTCTAATTGCCTTTGTTGGAATGGACTAAAAGTGGAATCCCAGTTAGGAGGCCTGAGGAGCCTTAACCCTCTCTATTGTTATGAGTGAGAGGTTGTACCTTGAGTTTGAAAGACCTTCCTTTCTATCTCCACTAGGAAAGGATCCTTTCCTTGAGCAACAGGCCTAAGTGCTTATTGGGAGTCATCAGGTGCTAGAGTCTACAGGAGCTAGCCGATGAAACACCTTCACAGCTTATATCTGAGCTGAGGCACACCCAGCTCCAGACCCCTAAGGTGCACTCAGTGACTTCATTGGGTGGCAACAGTACTAACTTCCAGAGGAGCTGTGTGGGATTTAGTTCGGTACAGAATTCAGGGCAGTGTGCCACACCAGAAAACAACGTATAATCAGGAAATGAGCAAAAACACACACAATTAGCTACTGAAAGCATACATGAAAAATAGTTAAGAATTAGAGGAAATAATTTGTATTAGCCAGTGACCCATGCTGTTTGCTTGTTCTCAGACTCCCTTTCTTATTAGACAGTCCTCTTTCTAATCTATTAAATCAACTCACGCTCATAATGCATCCAGAGGCATGCAGATAAGAAAAGGCAGCAACCATGAACTGCACAGGCAAGTTTCAGAGTAGCATTTATATCTCACATAGCTCAGAAATGGAAATATTTCTAGGAAGACCAAAAGATGTTTTTCTGGATTTCTTTCTTAAAATTGCTCCCGTGGGAGTTTAAGTTTTTTGTAGATGAGAATTTGTATTTCTGAAAATGCGAGAAGAATATCCAAGGGTACTTGGAGCTAAATTGACATAAGATGACTCCATAACTGAGCAGGACTTAAGGGAAAAAAAGTCACTTTTATGCTTCTTTCCAGCTTTGGCCTGTCCCTGTGAATGGGGTCCAGCATGTTTAGAATGGTGCTAAAAACCCCCACCATGCTCTCACTGAAGTCCCTCTGGACTTGTCCCATGCCTTAGCTCTATTCTCAGCAGACATTTAAACTGTGTCAGAACCTGAGTCAACTACTGCTGACTTTAAACTGTGCTTCATCACACTTCAGAAAGTTCACTATTCCAGCCCTGTATGGGACCTGTGTCCATGACCTTGCTCATTTGCAAGATTGCTATATTCTAGAGTAAGGACCTGTCTACACTGTAAAAACATCCAAGCTGGATAGATCAGGGCATGGTCTGGGGACACCGACAAACGCCACAATGCCCCACATACACTGGTATTTTAACCGTTGGGGGAGATTTGCATTGTAACCAGGTTCCATGACAGCTGCTTTTACAAAGAGAATGGCCCTAAGACAGTTAAAATGAGTACTCTGAAAGCAGGGTTAAGAAGATTTCTTTTTATTTCAATCACTTTTGAAAAAAGATTCCCTTTTTGAAAAGGGGGGAGGGGAGAGCGGAGGGGCACAAATGTGGGAAGTATGATGAGCATTGTAAACATGGATGGGAGGGTTGGAAAAGTCTGACACCAGGGAGGAGTGGGAACAGCTATTGTACAGAAGGCAAGGGGTGGAAAGAGAGAAGGAAGAACAGAAGAGGTTGTTTCATTAAAAAGGCAAATTTGGCCCTCTGATACTTGTTCCATTTAACATTAATGGGAAATGTGTATGCATACCTGACAGCTGAATTCTGCCCATAGTACAGGTGATGAGAGACAAGAGGAAGAAACAGAGAGAGAATGAAAGGGAGGTGTCAAAATGAAGAGAGAATGTTGCGAGAGGGAAACAAATGGAGACAGAAGCAGGACTTCTGTCAATCAGACACGAAATGCTGCTTCCAGGAAGGCTAATTCTCTGACTGAGAGTAAACAAAGTAAAAAGAAGAATGGAAAAAGTTAAAAGGAAGCTGCAGTAGGAGTAGGTAAGAGTGGGCAGCAACTCCATAGGAAATGTCTCCATCTTTGTGTAGCTTTATTGCATTGATGTTGGGTTTACTTAACAGTAAGATGCATTTTTAAAACAACTTCTGGTAGCTTTGGCTTGGTCTGCTCTGCGCCTTTGGATTGTAGAATCATAGCAGAGAGCATTCTGCAGCTACTCCAGCAGCTTTGGTTGAGGTGTGGGGCGTCAGTGACTGCTGAGGGGGGTTGTTTGTTTTTACATTTGCCTATTGTTCTCTTGAGGAAGGAAATGCCATTAGATTTCCCCATCACATCCCAGCTGAAGTGGGACCACAGGGGAAGCCATGTTGATCAGCTAACATAGTGTTAAAATACAGTTTGCCCTGTTCACATTAGGGCTTTCAAATGTGTTCATTAAAATATTTTAACTAGTGTGTTCTTTAAAACCACCTTTTATCTTAGCGTGAACAGGCTCTGTGAGGGTAACAGAGGGAGAAACAGGATGGAGGGGGTGCAGTTAATGCCTCACTTGTAGGGAAAGGGCAAGAGAGCTAGCTAGAGCGGAACTTACCCTAAGTGCTGAGGACAAGGGTGCTGATGAAATGTGGCTGCAGTAGAGATCCCCTAGGAAGCAGGCTGCCTGGGGGATGCTTCAGGTTCTGAGGCACGAATAGAGGCAGCAGCAGAGTTGGCCATCTTGTTACTTGTCAGGACAGAGGAGGGATGAGGTCTGAAAAACCCTGTCTCAGAGCCCTGGGAGATGGAAGGAGGAGGGTTGGCTCGATTTGTCTGGGTTCTGGGAGTGACCGTGGCAGGGAACTCAAAGGCAGAGATACTATTCTTTTACCCATCTCTCCATCTACTTTCTCTCCTTTCTTCTATTTCTCCTTTATCCTTCCTATTCTCCTCTTTCCAGGACTAGAAAGGGAAGAGGAGGGAAGAGGCAGAGTTTAAAAAGGAAGGAGTTGGGTTAGAAGACTGAGACAGTCTCCATGCTTCTAGTCACAAGGCAGCAAAATAGTTGGAGGGAAATGGGTGTACTGTGTGGTATTGGGGACTGTCTTTCAGGGCTGAATTTCCCAAACACAGTCCTGGAGGGGTGCTGCGAAGCTACTGCTATGCACAACCAGTTGGCTGTAGTCACAGAATAAAGCAAATCTCTTTCAAGCTCCTAAACCACTGACTGATCGCTGAACACAAGTTTCAGGACTAAAAAGGAACTAAAATTTCCTACATGGAAGAATGAAGCAGATAAAAATTCCACCTAGAGTTGAAACTAGACAGTGGAAGACAGCTGGAGACAATTTAAACAGCGTTTCAGCCTGCATCTTCAAGCAGTCTGTCCCAGCAAAAATAAAGACAGCTGCAAGGGAGCCTGATAAAAGTTTTGTGAATTTCTCATATAATTGAGAATCTTAAAGTGTCCTAGAATATATTTAACTCATATATTAAGGAAGTGCTTGAGATTCAAATGAATACACCTCTACCTCGATATAACGCTGTCCTTGGGACCCAAAAAATCTTACCGTGTTATAGGTGAAACCGTGTTATATTGAACTTGCTTTGATCCACCGGAGTGCACAGCCCTGTTCCTCCAGGAGCACTGCTTTACCGTGTTATATCCAAATTCATGTTATATTGGGTGGTGTTATACCAAGGTAGCGGTGTACCTCCATCCAGTAGGGAAAGTCTCCTTCCTCCTTCCAAACAATGGCCTGGTCTACACTACGTGTTTAAACTGATTTTAGCAGATTTAAACCGATTTAACGCTGTACCAGTCCACACTACGAGGCCCTTTATATCGCTATAAAGGGCTCTTTAAATCGGTTTCTGTACTCCTCCCTGACAAGAGGAGTAGCGCTAAAATCGGTATTACCATATCAGATTAGGGTTAGTGTGGCCGCAAATCGATGGTATTGGCCTCCGGGCGGTATCCCACAGTGCACCACTGTGACCGCTCTGGACAGCGATCTCAACTCGGATGCAGTGGCCAGGTAAACAGGAAAAGCCCTGCGAAATTTTGATTTTCATTTCCTGTTTGCCCAGCATGGAGCTCTGATCAGCAAGGGGGCAATGCAGTCCCAAATCCAAAAAGAGCTCCATCATGGACCATACGGGAGATACTGGATCTGATCGCTGTATGGGGAGACAAATCTGTTCTATCAAAGCTCCGTTACAGAAGACGAAATGCCAAAGGGTTTGAAAAAAAAATCTACAGGCTACACAGTGCTGCGTGACAAGTGTAACGGGAAGCCAGAGACTCAAATGGACGATCATGGAGGGAGGGAGGGGATACTGAGGACTCCAGCTATCCCACAGTCCCCAGAAGTCTCCAAAAAGTATTTGCATTCTTGGCTGAGCTCCCAATGCCTGTAGGTTCAAACACATTGTCCGGCGTGGTTCAGGGAATAGCTCGTCAATTTACTCCCCTTCCCCACGTGAAAGAAAAGGGAAAGAAATTGTTTCTTGACTTCTTTCAATGTCACCCTATGTCTACTGAATGCTGCTGGTAGACGCGATGCTGCAGCAGTGAAGAGAAGTATCCACTCCTCTCCCCTCCCCGGTGGCAGACGGTGCAGTAGGACTGGTAACCGTCCTTGTCATCAACCTGTGAGTGCTCCTGGCTGGCTTCAGGTGAGGCTGGCCGGGGGCGCCTGGGTGAAAATAGGAATGACTCCCGGTCATTCCCAGTAGATGGTACAGAACGGCTGGTAACTGTCTTCATCATAGCAACTGGGGGCTGAGCTTCAATCAGCCCCCTCCCTTTCATGTGAAAAGAAAAGATTCTGTACTGCCTGGACTATCATAGCAGTGGGATGCTGGGCTCCTCTCCCCCACACGGCTTAATGTCCTGCCTGGACTATCATAGCACCGGGAGGCTGCCTCCCCATCATTTTATGTCACTAAAAACTCAATGTTTCTTATTCCTGCATTCTTTATTACTTCATGACACAAATGGGGAGGACAGTGCCAAGGTAGCCCAGGAAGGTTGGGGGAGGAAGGAAGCAACGGGTGGGGTTGTTGCAGAGCCAGCCCCGTGAATGGCATGTAGCTCATTTCTGCAGGATCTGACACGGAGTGGCTGTGCTCTCTGATACACTGGTTCGCTAGTACACTTGCCCCATATTCTAGGCAGGACTGACTATTTTTAGAAACCATAAAGGAGGGATTGACTCAGGGAGTCAGTCCCAGTTTTGCCTTTGCGCCCCCGGCCGATCTCAGCCAGGGGCACCCATGATAGCAGCAGACAGCACAGAAGGACAGATAACCGTCATCTCATTGCCAAATTACCCTGGCAGCAGACGGTACAGAATGACTGGTAACCATCTCTGCTATCATGCAAAAGCAAATGAATGCTGCTGTGTAGCGCTGGAGTATTGCTTCTGTCCGCGGCATCCAGTACACATACGGTGACTGTAAAAAAAAAAAAGCTGAACGGGCTCCATGGTTGCCGTGCTATGGCGTCTGCCAGGGCAATCCAGGGAAAAAGGGCGCGAAATGATTGTCTGCCGTTGCTTTCCTGGAGGAAGGAATGACTGAGGACATTTACCCAGAATCACCCGCAACAATGATTTTTGCCCCATCAGCCACTGGGCTCTCAACCCAGAATTCTAAGGGGCGGGGGAGACTGCAGGAACTATGGGATAGCTATGGAATAGCTACCCACAGTGCAACTCTCCGGAAATTGACACTAGCCTCGGACCATGGACGCACACCGCCGAATTAATGTGCTTAGTGTGGCCGCGTGCACTCGACTTTATACAATCTGTTTTATAAAACCGGTTTATGTAAAATCGGAATGATCCCGTAGTGTAGACGCACCCAATGACTACACTGCTCAAACTCACTCTTCCTCACTGGTAAATGGTGATTTAAGTCTCCATGTGGTGCCAATCTATGCTCACAACATTTACTATTCTCCGGTGACACTTGGGTTTTTATCTTGACCAGGACTACTCTGTACAATCAGCAAAAAAAAGAAAATTTATGTATTATTTCAGGTATTTTAAAACTCGGACATTTCCTGATTTGTCTTGGTAATGACACTTGAAAGAAAAAAGGCATTTAACTTTTGCAGTGTAAAGTTGAACACATATTAGAGAAATGTAAACTTCTATAGCTCTACTCTGCCAAATTATATGGAATAATTAAATATATTGAAGATATTTTATGGCCTGAACTAAGTCCCTGTTATTCTAGGGATAAAACCATAAAGCAATCTAAGCATCTGCCAGACACTCTGGTTTGATACACTACACAGACTCTAGATGAAGGATCACTGATGAAATGCCAGACCTTTACAATGGTTTATAGCATGAGTCTGTCTTCAGAAGTGTCAAATTAGTCCCTAAATGTGTGGATTAGTAGCTCTGCATTGGGAAACAGATTGGTTATTCCGACTGTGATGGGGTTAGGTCACAGAGACCCTCTTTAGACTGTCACCTGATGTGCTGAAATTACCTCTGAGCCCATTTTCCCTGATGGCCTGGGACTCCAGAACCCTGCCTACTTGAGCCAGACATGCTAGTTTGCTGCAATACAGACCCAGGTCTGAATCACGCCCCCCAAAGCTGCAGGCTTTAACCAAGAACTGCTCAGCAGGTCACCTCTCTCCAGCACCCAGACACACAGCTCCCAGTGGGATCCAAACCCCAAATAAATCTGTTTCACTCTGTATAAAGCTTATACAGGGTAAACTCATGAATTGTCCACCCTCTACAACACAGAGAGAGAGAGATGCACAGCTGTTTGCTCCTCCAGGTATTAATCGCTTACTCTGGGTTTACTAATAAACAAAAGTGATTTTATTAAGTATAAAAAGTAGGACTTAGGTGGTTTCAAGTAATGAAAGACAGAAGAAAGGAAGTCATCAAGCAAAACAAAACAAAACATGCAAGTCTAAGCCTAACACGGTTAAGAAACAGAATACAGGTAAATCTCACCCTCAGATGTTCGAATAAGCTTCCTTAACAGACTAGACTCTCTCTTAGTACAGTCCTTGTTAGTTCCAGCTCAGGTGGTAACTAGGGGATTTCTCATGACTGGCAACCCTCTTTGTTCTGTTCCACCCCCTTTTATAGCTTTGGCACAAGGTGGGAATCTTTTGTCTCTCTGGGTCCCCACCTCTCTTTCTAAAAGGAAAAGCACCAGTTTTAAGATGGATTCCAGTACCAGATGACATGGTCACATATCCTGTGAGACCCCAAGCACAGGAAAGCTTACAAGTAAACAGAGCCAGTTACAAGCAATTGTTCTAATTAATGGGAGCCATCAAGATCCTAAGCCACCATTAATGGCCCACACTTTGCATAATTACAATAGGACCACAGAGTAATACTTCATATTTCTAGTTTAGATACAAGAATGATACATTCATACAAATAGGATGAACACACTCAGTAGATTATAAACTTTGTAATACCTTACAAGAAATCTTTTGCATGAAGCATATTTCAGTTATATCATATTCACCTTTATAAACATATTTCCATAAAACATATGGAGTGCAACATCACACCCACCAAATATATATAGGGCATATTCACATTTTTGTCATATATACACACATACAAGAATCATGGACAGGGCCGCCCAGAAGATTCAGGGGGCCTGGGGTCTTCGGTGGCAGGGGATCCCTGCTTCGGCGGTAATTTGGCAGCAGGGGGTCCTTCCGCTCCGGGACCCACCACTGAAGTGTCCCGAAGACCCCCGGTGGGGGGCCCCCACCACCAAAATGCCGCCAAAGACCCAGCACTTCGGCAGTGGGTCCCAGAGCGGAAGGACCTCCTGCTGCTGAATTGCTGCCGAAGACCCGGAGCAGAAGAAGCTCAGGGGCCTGGGCCCTGCAAGAGTTTTCGGGGCCCCCATAGCGAGTGAAGGGGCCCTGAAAAACTCTCATGGGGGATCCTGCAGGGCCTAGGGCAAATTGCCCCACTTGGCCCCTCCCCCCACAGGCAGCCCTGATCATGGACAGGAACATGTAATATTTTCTGCCTTTTCTTCTTTCCCATTGCTTACACAAGATCACATTTTGAAGAGTATAAGATGCTGCTGATTCAGAACAATTCCTTACATTCAAGGGTTAGATGTTTATATTTTCTGTGATCTTTCTTTTTTGAAAAATCTTCATCCACGTTTGCTCATTTCAGGGGGTTTGTCTTCCAGTTTATGGCCTTAGATACTTGATTGATACTGATGGGGACATTATCTGTAACATCTCTTGTACAAAGATCAACTCATCATGAATTCTAATTTAAAAAATGGGAAAACATTTGCAATAAAACTAGTCAAAAGTGATAGTTTTTGTATTTTCACTACAAGTGAAAAATGGGCCCATTTCACAAACAAAAAGAGCCATATTTCAAAAAATTTTGAGATCGAAAATGAGCCACTGATCCAAGAAAATTTAGCGCATTTCTAAGCAAAAATATTTTACAAATGTGAAGCTTGACATTCCCCATGTTCTCAATGTGAAAATAGCCAGTTAATGGAAATCTGAGAGCAAACAAAATTTGAGGCTCTATAACAGGGGTGGCCAAACTGCGGCTCGTGAGTTTCATGCAGCTCTTTTACAGTTAAAGTGCAGCTCATGGAGCCCCTCAAACTCCCACCCATTCTTTCCCTACCAGACTGGTGTGGGGGGAGCTCAGGACTTCTGCCCTGCAGCAGGCTGGTGGGGCTAGAGGCTTCTGCAAGAGAGGACTGGTGCCTGCTGAGAACTGGGGGCACAATTTAAAAGTTTGGCCCCCTCCAAGACCTTGACTTGCCCTCCCAGGCATGCCCCACCCCTAACTCAGCAGTTGCTCCCTGCAGCTCCCAGGTGTTTGCTACTGCTTCTCCCCAGTCACAGCTCCCACCTTGCCAGCTCTAGCAGCACCATGTGACAAAGTGGGGCCAGCAAACCCTTGTAAAAGTATGGGGGCATTTGACCCCATGTGCCCCCCTCCATGCATTGCCTTCTACCCAGCAGGGAGAAGGGTCTTGGGGCTTCAGGCCCACAGGGCACACCTGCCAGGGCTTCAGCAGGAGTGGGGATGAAACCCCGAACTCTGGCAGACGTGCCCCGGCTCTCAAACTACTGAAGATTGTTGTATGCGGCTTGGATGGTCAGTACGTTTAGCCACCCCTGCACTATGAATTGCCTAAAACCAGCAAAATAACAGAATTTCAGCATTTACGAACTTTGCTTAGCTGATGAATTCCAGTGATAAACTGCATTTCCTGTGTCTCAGGCTACATTCTCCAACTGTCAAGAAAGCAATGTCCTGTATGGTTCATGTTCTTTTGTTTCAACTGACAAACTTTGACAAGTGATTGACTCTTGTTTGTAATTTGTGGTGTAGGACAATGGTTTTCAACCTTTTCATTTGCAGACTCCTAAAAAAACTTCAAATGGAGTTGCAGACCCCTTTGAAAATCTTAGACAGTCTGCAGACCTGGAGGGTCCACAGACTACAGATCAAAAACCACGGGTGTAGAATAATCTTTCATGATGTGCTGCTAAGTTTTAAGAGGAGGAATGATCTGATTGGCTCAAAGTGAGGTGCTAATTATAAAATTACACTGTTTGCCTCGCTACCCTTCATAAGTGTTTGTGTAGAAAACAGAAAAGTAATTCTTTGCTCAATTCAGTTTCCAGATCAATCAATTCTGGTTTCATAACTGCCAGAAGCTGGGGCTGGGTAATAGGGGAGGGATCATTTGATAACTACCCTGCTCTGTTTATTCCCTCTGAAACATCTAGCATGGGCCTCAGTCAGAAGACAGGATACTGGGTTAGATGGACCATTGGTCTGATCCTGCATGGTCACACTTATGTTTTTAGGATTAAAAATATATATATACATCCGTTCCACTGTTTTGTGTGGCTTTAATAGCAACTACAAAAGTTGAGTCACACTGATCAACTCACTGACTGCATGATTTTAGACAAGTCAGCTGAAATCTTCTGCTTCTCTCATTTCTTCCATTAACTCCTTCACTGCTCCTGATCTAGTGCTACTGTACTATTAACATTGTCAAAAACAATCACAGTTTTGAATGTAATCACTTCCTCAGGGCAGAGATGTATTGTGCAGTGCTGGTCACTAAGTACACAACATTTGTTGAGAGCAGCCTTGTTCCACTGACAGCAGCATGCTCTGCCTGGATGTACTTGGAAAGTTCAACAGCCCAGTTTATCTCACTGAAACAAAAAGCTTTGGGTATTATCCTTTGTAGATAAGCCAGCTGAAGATCACACAGCTTTAAACGTAGTGGTAATCAGTGCACAATGCACTCCTAGCATTCAACACAAGGCCAAGCACTTTGTCAGCTTCACTGTCATAGGGTCTTTCAGTTTAGTATGCAAGAATGTGCTCTTCTGTATGATTCTTAATTCAGTAAGATTGTTGTTGCCTGGAACTTGCGGCTCTCTAGATAATAAACATAAGAAATTCTGTTAGCAGAACAACTCCATTACTGCTGTTAGTCACTACTGACACGTGCTTTCTCCTCAGGGCAAAGCAATTCTAATTTTCTCTTGGGCCTCTTCTTTCTGTTAGCATCATCATCATCAAAATTTATACTGGCACCTGGGATGTTGCACTCAAAAAAATTGCTGTCATTGGTGCTGTGTACATGTAACTTCTTAATGTACCTAGTGAAAGTGCATACAAGAGTCCTTTAAGTTCTGTGCAGCTCCCTGCTGGCTTATGTAGAGGTGGATTTGACACTAAATTATCTTACCCAATGTGATTTATGTACTACATGATAAAATGCAGAGCCATGAGGTAAATGTTAATCAATTTCCATATCGATTGAGCTCTTCTTGGAAGCAAGTCCTGGACACACAATGCTTCAGTATTTTTCCTTTTTCATTCTCTCTCTTGACACATCTCACTGGGGACTCTAGTTTCTCCCCCCTCCCACCCCAAAGATGTTCATTGTGAAGTATTGTACAAACTGAAATCTCGGCAAATTTGTTCACACTGAGGAAACAGGAGTTGTGGCAAAAATGGTAAGGATGATAATAGAGCTGAAGCAGCAATAGACTTAGCAAATAACCATAAACTCTTAAAGTAGAAGTGACAGGTTAGGCCTTGTGTCATAAACAGATAGTTAAGCGTTAATGTCTCTTTCATCTGTAAAGGGTTAACAAACAGTGAACCTGGAACACCTGACCAGAGGACCAATCAGGAGACAAGATACTTTCAAATCTCGGTGGAAGGAAGTCTTTGTTTGTGTGTTCTTTCTTTGTCCGTGTTCTCTCTGGGTTCTGAGAGGGACCATACATGTAAGCAGATTCCTCCAATCTTTCTGAAAAAATCTGTTCTGTTCTAATTTTAGTAAGTACCAGGAAAAAGGCGAGTTTAGTCTTTTGATTGTTTTCTGTATTTGCAAATGTGTATTTTGCTGGAAGTACTTTAAATTGTATTTTTGTTGGGGGGAGGCTTCTCTCTAGTGTCTATAAGCTGAAAAACCCTGTAATATACCATCTTGAATTTACAGAGATGATCTTTACTCTCTCTCTTTCTTTTATTAAAAGTTTTCTTTTTAAAAGACCTGATTGATTTTCCCCTTGTTAAGGCTCAAAGAAAATTGAGTCGGTACTCACCAGGGAACTGGTGGGAGAGAGGAGGGGCGGAGGTGGAATTCGTCTGTTTTAAAATTCAAGGAATTTGAATCACAGTGATCTTCCAGGGTAACCCAGGGAGGGGAAGCCTGGGAGAGGCAACGGTAGGGGAAAAGGTTTACTTTCCTTGTGTCAAGATCCAGGGGATCTGGGTCTTGGGGTCTCCAGGGAAGGTTTTGGGGGGACCAGAGTGTACAAGGCACTGTAAATCCTGGTTGGTGGCAGCCTATTAGATCTAAGCTGGTAATTAAGCTTAGAGGAGTTCATGCTGGTACCCCATCTTTTGGGCTCTAAGGTTCAGATTGGGGATTTATACCATGACACCTTGTCTACACAAGACCCTTGTACTCTTGTAACTAAATCCATTTAGAAACTGATTTAGTTAAATTGATGCAAATCCTGCATGTGGACGGTTATTCTGGTGTATATTCACCTTTGTCCAGCTTGCCTTCGTCCATCCCTCCACAAACGCAAGTCAACGCCACACCATTCCATTTTGTTGTAAGCACATTCTTTCCATTTCTGGCCGAAGAGTTTTGTCATGGGATTGGCCAAGCGTGTTTTTGGTCTGTCCGGTGGTTGCTTGTGGTCTCTGGGGATCCCGTCACTGATGCGGGTTGTCCACCTATTGTCCTGCCTACAGAGTACATGACCTGGTGTATTTTGATTCAGCTTAAGTCAGTAGGAAATCAATCCCAAAACTAAATCCATATAAGGCACTCTTTAAACAGAAATAAGAGCAGCTACCTAAGCAGATTGCACCCATCTAACTAAACCAATTTTGAAAATAGGTACAATTTTTTGTGTAGAAAAGGCCTTAGTGTTGGGAGTAACTGAGAGAACCTCAATGGAATAAAAATGCCACTCCAGCTTTCATTTAATGATGACAGTACTCCAGGAGTTGAATGTGCTTTGTCTGTTTACAAGCAGCAAGATTATCTGTTGTGTTCTTCTATAAGAGATATGGACTGGCAACAGTAAGGTGACCAGACAGTAAGTGTGAAAAATTGGGATGGGGTGGTGGGTACTTGGAGCCTATATAAGAAAAAGACCCAAAAATCAGAACTGTCCCTATAAAATCAGGACATCTGCTCACCCTAGGCGACAGGGCTTGCTTATATACACCAGATACATTCATCAAAATGCTGTGCCAGGTCTGGCTGAGGTTCATTTAGCTAGGGTATTTTATACATAGTGCCACCTAGTGGCTGCACTGTATAACAGTTTAGCATTCCATTCCATCTGCCCCATTAAGTCCTATATTCCTACCATTTACACTATCACACTGCCTTTGAAGTTCAGTACGTATCAGTCTGAGTGTCTCTGAATCGTTCATAATTTCATAAGCTGAATGCATGACAACTTGGTTATCTGGCTGTTCACTAGCTGCAATGACTGGTTGTGGTTGCCTTGGTATCCTTGAGTCGTTGTCTTCTGCATCCGCCACCCATAGAGTTTGCTCTGTTGAGTGTTCTTTGAGAGGAACAAACTGTAGCTGCAGGGCCGGCTCTAGCAATTTAGCCGCCCCAAGCATGGAGGCACGTTGTGGGGGGCGTTCTGCCGCTCGCCTGTCCCACGGCTCCGGTGGACCTCCCGCAGTCATTTCTGTGGATGGTCAGCTGGTCCCGCGGCTCCGGTTGACCTGCTGCAGGCGTTTCTGCGGAGGGTCCAATGGTCCCGCAGCTCTGGTGGAGCTGCCGCAGGTATGTCTGCGGGAGGTCCACCGGAGCTGCGGGACCAGCGGACCATCCGCAGCCACGTCTGCCACAACTCCACCGGAGCCACCCGCCGCCCTCCCAGCAACCAGCAGAGCGCCCCCCGCAGCATGCCACCCCAAGCACGCTCTTGGCTCGCTGTGGCCTGGAGCCGGCCCTGGTAGCTGTCCACGGTTTCTCTTGAATTCTCCACTATTGGTCTCAATCACATATGATCTGGATGCTGAATTATTTTTCATCATAGCAACTCGAGTTGTCCATCTTATTTCACCATCCAATTTGAAATGAACATGGTCACCAGGCTCTAGAACTACTGTTCCAACTTGGGAGAAGAACTTATTTCCAAAGTGGCCAGACTTGAAGCGAGCAGCCAAATCAGATAAAAAGGCTGAACGAGTTATGAACACTTGTACAACAGACATCACTCACTCAGAGAACTGCCAGTTCTGTGTTGTCTTTCCATCAGGAGTTATGCTCAACTACATCCAGTAATCACTACCAGTTTTGATTTTTAACTCAAAAGAACAAGAAATGGATCTTCCTGCTATAAAATTTTCTTGGTTGTCTGTACAGCTCTCTCAGACTCTCATTCACTTGTGGAAAATGTGGGCTGCTAGTAATAGGATCAAAATCATATTTCACTCAAATGACAAATTCTGCTGCAGTGAATTGTGGTCTGTTATCCATCACATAACTAGTTGCTCTGGAACACTGAAGTGAACAAAAATGCATTTTGTTTTCTTGTTAACTATGCAACATGTTATGGACTTTCAAGTATATTATTTCTGTATACCTGGGAAAATAGTCCACGACAAGCAGCTAGTCTGTTCCAAGGCCTGACTGGCAGAGATGCTGTTAAAGGTTCTTCTGCTGTGTTGGTCTGTTAGTTCTGCAATGCTTATATGCAGAAACCTTATTCTTAATGTCCTTGCTGATGCCTGGCCCCCATGCTGACTGGTGGCCCATTCTTGGCATTTAGTCTATCATGAATGAGGTTTACGATATCTCCTAATATTTTATTTATGATGCAATCATCTTTAATCATGAATCCATTTGACTCTATTACTTGTCCACACATCACAAGGTAGTCTCTTGTCACTACCTTATGTCCTTTGGATACTTGGGCCAGCTAAGTCTGTGTCTGCCAACGTTTTTTTGTAGCTGGAGTAGTCTCTTGTCTTCTGTACCCAGAAAGATAATGGAGAAAATAATTAAGAAATCAATTTACAAACATCTAGAAAATAATAAGGTGATAAGTAACAGTCAGCATGGATTTGTCAAGAACAAATCATGTCAAACCAACCTGATAGCATTTTTTGACAGGGTAACAAGACTTGTGGATGGGGGGAAAGCGGTAGATGTGGTATATCTTGACTTTAGTAAAGCTTTTGATACTGTCTTGCATGACCTTCACATAAACTAGGGAAACACAACCTAGATGGAGCTACTATAAGGTGGGTGTATAACTGGTTGGAAAACCGTTCCCAGAGAGTAATCATCAGTGGTTCCAGTCATGCTAGAAGGGTCCTGGCCGGGATCAGTTCTAGGTCTGATTCTGTTCAATATCTTTATCAATGATTTAGATAATGGCATAGAGAGTACACTTCTAAAGTTTGCAGATTATATCAAGATGGGAGGGGTTGCAAGTTCTTTGAAGGATAGGATTAAAATTCAAAATGATCTGGACAAACTAAAGAAATGGTCTGAAGTAAACAGGATGCAATTCAATAAGGACAAATGCAAAGTACTCCATTTAGGAAGGAGCAATCAAAATGGGAAATGACTGCCTAGGAAGGAGTACTGTTGAAAGGGATCTGGGGGTCAGAGTGAACCACAAGCTAAATATGAGTCACTGTTGCAAAAAAAGCAGCCATAATTCTGGTATGTATTAGCAGTTTTCTAAGCAAGACACAAGTAGTAATTCTTCTGCTCTACTCCACACTGATCAGGCCTCAACTGGAGTGTTGTGTCTGGGCACCACGTTTCAGGAAGGATATGGACAAATTGGAGAGAGTCCAGAGAAGAGCAACAAAATGATTAAAGATCTAGAAAATATGACCTAGGAGGGAAGATTGAAAACATTGGATTTGTTTAGTCGGGAAAAGAGAAGATAGAGGGGACATAACAGCTTTCAAGTACATATAAGGTTGTTACAAGGAGGAGGGAGAAAAATTGTTCTCCTTAACTCTGAGGATAGGACAAGAAGCAATGGGCTTAAACTGCAGCAAGGGAGGTTTAGGTTGTACATTAGGAAAAACTTCCTAACTGTCAGGATGGTTAAACACTGGAATAAATTGCTTAAGGTGGTCACGGAATCTCCATCATTGGGGATTTTTAAGAGCAGGTTGGACAAAGACCTTTCAGAGAAGGTCTAGATAATACTTAGTCCTGCCATGAGTGCAGGGGACTGGACTAGATGACCTCTTGAGATCCCTTCCAGTACTATGATTCTTACACTGGTGTGTAGGCATTACTATTGTCCACATACACATTTATGTCATCTGTGAGCTCACGGGCAGTTGAGTGTGCTGCTGGCTCCATGACAGTGTCTGTTATCACCACATTCTTCTGAGGAATGTATTTAGCAATTGGGTTAAATCACATTAAACTTACCAATAGATGTTGACATGTCAGCGGTGCTTGACCCAAGATTTTTCCATTGATGAAGGTTGCAAGTAGATTATGGCCTGTTATCAGTGTAACTGAATCCACTCCACACAGATATCTGTAAAAGTTCTCACATGCCCATGCACTTGCCAGGCACTCTTTGCATATGGTTTTTTTTTTTTTTGCTTCTCTAAGTGTGTGAGAGCAAAATGTACCTAGCTTCCACTCAGAGCCATGTTTTTGCAACAATATACCTCCTAGGCCATAGCTGCTTGCATCTGCACTAGTCATTGTGGGCTTGTTCAAGTCACCATAGTTGAGAACTGGAGCCGTGGAGATAAATTTATTTTACCTTTTTGAAAACAATTTATTGATTTGGCCCTCATAGTCAAGTTGTGTTGGACTTTAACAATTCCCTCGGTGGTTTTGTCACTGTGGAAAGGTCTTGACCAGGGTAATTTAACATGCCCAGTCTACATCTCAGTTCTGATATATTAGTTGGTGCATTCAATTGTTTAATTGTTTTACTTTCTCAGGCCTAGAACTGGTTCTACATTTCTTTGTCTGTCTGTCCCAAAAACTCAATTTGGGGTAGGTGGAAAATGCATTTTTCTTTGTTTAGCTTCAGTCCAAACTAACTGATTAGGCTTAGAACTTCATTGAGGATTTAGTGGTGCTCTTCCATCAAAGATCCATATATCAGAATATCATCCATGAAAACTACAGCTGCTAGCATTTTCTTTGGCTAAAGAAATTTACTAGAATCTGATCGAGGCATCCAGCTTGGAGAATATCATAGCTCCTTTCTCTCTGGGGAGCAAGTTACCCAGTGTTGGGAGGATATATTTTTCTCTTGTTTCATTAAGTGTTTTAAGATCCACACAGATTTGTATGTTTCCATTTTTCTTTATAGCTGGCTTCACTGGGGCACAATATGCTGTCGGCTCACAGATTTTGTTGATTATGACAGTCCACTCAATTCTCTTCAACTCAGTTTCCACTTTATGCAGTAATGGGATAGGAATCCTGCCAGGTCTACGTACAATATATATGGTTCAATGTTTTCTCAACGTTTTTTGTACTGGATCTCCTTTCAGAAGTCCACTGTCACTAAACATTCCATTGAGTTTTTCTACTGTTTTCACTAGTCCCATGATGGCTGCCATGCTGAGGCTGATAAGGCTGTTGATCTGTGGTCCTTTGATCACATAGCCTCTGAATGCAGAGGTTTTGTCTAAGTTATTTCTGTGGTGAACTGGCCCATGCAGTTCAGAATACCTCCAGGGTAGACAGAGCTGTGCCAGGTGACTTCAGCCCTGGGAGGGGTTGAAGGTGATTTTAAGTCCCTCTGAGATGACTATGACATCAGCTTCTGAGTCAATTTTGAAACCAATAGTCTCACCATGAATATTCAATTTCACTCTCCAGGCTGAAGTTCTCTGGGGCATTGAAGAGTGGCACGCTGATGAATCCAGCAACCTTTGTTGCTCTCTTCCTTCTGTTTCTGTTCTTAGTTTGCTCCTGACCCGATGTCAAATTCTTCTGTACCAGATATGGACTGGTCAGAGCTTGCTTATGTGTTCATCATAAGATCCTGTAATGCTCTGCCCATAACATACTGCATTTTATACCTACTGGCTCAGTGTATAATGTAGTTTAGCATTCCATTCCATTATCATTTACACTGTGATCTCTTTACACTGTTTGGACAGATTAAAGGGGCTGCAAAATGAGCATAAATTATGTTTCTGTAACCCACATGCCTTCTCGGCATGGTGTTCTGCCCCCACTAGTGGCACTGAGACCACTCAGAGAGAGTTAAATGAGTCTTCTTTACAGGCTTAGCTACCAGTCAGTTGGCTTTCAGCTCATGTGATAGAGGATCATGCACTAAGCTCCAGAGGCCCCAGGTTCGATCACACTCACTTTAAAGGGGCCCCAGTGCAAATAACAATCAGACCCAATGTCTCTTGCTATTATCAACATGGATGTACACTTGTAATTTACCCGAACAGCATCTGCTTGAAATTTAAAATCTCTTCGGTAGTTGAGATGAGAGAATGGTGATTAGTTCCCCACAGGCAGATTCTTGCCAGCCTAAATGCTCAGGTCTTTGTTTTAAATATTGACTCACACTACTCTTTAAGGAGCATGGTTTCCCTCACTTTACATCATATAGACCATTTCAGGAGATCCTCTCATGGACCATCTCCTCAAACATTTAACTCCTCAAATCTTGGCCCTCAAAACACTTCATTCTGTGGCTCACAGTTTGAGAACTGCACCTCAGTCCACTGAAGGCTAGTATTGTGGTCAGTATATGCCAGGCGAGTACATGCTGCTAGTATCTCCTGCTCCCTTTCCTTAAGAGAGCAAGATCCATCTCAACTCCTCAGCCCCTTCACTCAAATCCAAAAAGATAGAAGCCCCTCCTCCTCTAGACTGACTCATCTTACACATCAGCCTCCTTCCCTTTCACATCCACCCAGCTACCTGTTAGTTCTTCCCCATTCCCAGCTAACTGCATCTCCAAGCATTTGTACCAAGCCAGCTGAGTCTCCTAGATATAACAAAAGAAGAGCCCGAGCTTCTAGGTATATTACACTACTGGACTAGTGACATGTAACTCTCTTTAAATACTGGTCTCATCTAAATTTGAGTTGCACTGTTGATGCCAGTTAAGCCCTACTCTCTCGGAATAGCCATGCTAATCTTGTTCTGGTTAGAACTTCCCTTCTTCTCATCTTCTCAGACTTTGTGGTTTTCCTGTTGTTGCTTCTGTTTTTTTTCGAACCGTCTCTGGCACGGAAGCCAGGTCATAATGTACTGCATTAGACTTGGTGTTTGTGTCTCGGTAACAAAAGCAGCTCGTCCTTAGCATGATATAGCCCCTTCTGCATCCTTTGTTCCTCTGCTGGTGGACTGTCAGCTGAAATGCTTGATGTATTTCCTGCTGCAATGTGGTTTTTTGGAGGAAGAAATGTCTGACTCAGTGAATATGATTTTTTTAAACACTAAGAGCATAACAAAAACATCTGTGTTAGCCCCTGCCCACCTCCTCAGCAACACCTTAACTCCTTTAGAGTTATAAAGCCTAGACTGACACTTTGTCAGTAACATCCAGATTCTATCTTCTTAGAAGAGAAAAATATTACACAATTAAACCTTACTGAAAATTCTCCTTGCATACCAGTGGATCTGCAGAATTTCAGACACTGAGGTAGCAGTCAGTCATAAGAATACAAAACCGGATTCTACTTCCTGCTCTACCATTACATCACAGAGTGACCTTGGGAAAGTCATTTAACCTTGTACCTTTGTTTATCCATGTGTAAAACAGAACCTTATGGGGTCCTGTGAAACATTTAAGAGCTTTGAGATTCTCAGAGAGAAGCCACTATTATAAGTGCAAACTATTACACTGGGGTTGAGTTTAACATTGTTCCAATGTTTTTCATTTGTGATTTTTTTAAAGCTATCCCATTTGGAAAAATCCCCATTTTAGAAGTGGATGGAGTTACCCTTCATCAGAGCCTGGCCATAGCCAGATACCTAGCCAAAGAAACAGGTAATGTAACACTGCTACTCTCTTAATACTTTTGACTGCTTCCATGTTTAATGCTATTTACTAGTGCATGTTAAGCCATGACAATACAAACAAAGAGCCAGCCTGACAAACTGAAATTAACAGAAGTCAACGTGGACAGGACAATATAGACCCAAGTAGTTTTCACAGAGCGACAAAATGTATCTGTTGTCAACCTCTCCTGCTGCAGCTTCATTTAATCTGATCACAGAAATTTAAGGGGCATTGTGTGATGCTGCAAGTCCTGATGTGGTGTAGCTGTGTCAGATCCGACACTAGATGTCTACAGTAAATAATGATGGTATAAAGTACCTTTGCACCCAGAAATGCCATATGGAGGTGGTCTGTGGGAGGAGAGAGGGTTTGCAGGCAGGAGCGCCGCCAGCTATTTTGCTGCCCTAGGCATCAGAAGGTCCCGCCCCTGAAATGCCACCAATGACCAGGGCGGCCGAAGATCCTGCCGCCGTGGTCACCGCCCCTCAAATGTTAGCACCCGAGGCGACCGCCTAGGTCATCTAATGGGTTGTGCTGGCCCTGATTGCAGAGTATACTTCTATAATTGTCCTATGGGATGTTACCAATGTAAATCAACTCATCAGCTCAGAACTTTATTGGAATTTCCACAGCAGCTCCAAGGCGGCCCTCTCCCCTCCATCTCCCTTGTTCCCAATTTGTTTACCTTGCCATTATGCTCAAGCACCCATTCACAACTACCACAAAGGGCAGTAAAGTATGTGTGGACAATGTGATGTTAGCTGAACTTTGTGTAGGGCACTTGGAGGGATGTCTTCCTTCTAGATACGGGCTTGGACTATTCTCATGTCTGGATCCTAGCAGGAAACCAGAGAAGAAAATTGCTACCTCAGCTACCAAACAAATAATAACAACAATAAAAGCACTAAACTAAAACCAGAAAAATAATAAAAAACTTAGAAAGCTTATGGAAGGTACACAACACTCAAAGGTGTTCATCCAAAGAGGACCAGAGCTGGGCAACTCTGCTATGCCATCTGAATTGACCAGGAGAGTGCACAAATCTTGCCCCTCATGATGCACAGTAATTTGTGCTGGACAGAATCGTTTGCAGCATCCATTGGAACAAACCAAACATTGTGGCCAGGTGCAAAAAGGCATTCTTATACCATAGAGGATAAGGCTCTGTCCCCAGTTAATACATCCAATAGTTCAAACAATAGGGAGATTTATGTATCATTTATGTACCACAGTTCCAGCACAGTTTCCTGACCAGTGCAGATAAGATAGATAGTTTTCAATTAGCTGTTTTAGACTAGTCTAAGGTACATTTTTACTGCACAAATATCAGAATAAATCCCAAGCTTTGCCAGCCAGGAGAACTATGCTAGAACTCTAGTATTAAATCAAGATGAAGTACATGGGTGTGCTACCAGGATTTCAGCTACAGTGTGGGTAACGTTAAAAATATTTATACACACACACACAAACACACACAGATTGAGACTTCTTGCATTAGTTTCTGCCTTTCACAGAATGTAGAAAAACTAGAATCCCATTGTCCAGCTCACTGATCATGCTAGCTTCTTCTCTCCAACGTATTATAGCAGAATTCTAGCTCTGCTAGAATTCAAGTTAAGTTTGCTAGTGGTTTATCCAGTCTAGTTTTAAAATTCTTAAGCAATCTGACTTCCACACCTTGTCATGTGAATCTAGAACTATTAGAATCCAACCCAGCTGGAAATCAGTACAAACTACTGTGATTTTCTCACCAACTTCAATATAAGATGATGCATTTTGGAGAAAACTAGAGTAAACTAGACTGAATTAAGATGATAAACTCCTCGGGTCAGGGACTCTCTCTCTTCACGTGTGTTTATATAGTACCTAGCACAGTGGACTTCCCAATCCTGTCTAGGACATGTAGGCACTACAATAATACAAATAACTTTCCTCCTTTCTGCTCATCCTTGTTGCATCTACAATGCAGACACATCCCATACTGAACTCCCATCTTCTCTCCTTTACAGCAATCAAAAAAAAAACAAAATTCGTAAATTCTCCCCGCTAAATTGGTTAAAGAGTTCAGAACAGCTGCAGCTTCCACCCAACCAGCTGGCATTGTCTCTGCTTTTCAAAAGCAACATAGTCAAAGCATCCTCTGACAAGATCAAGCTGTACATCATCTAAATTACAGCTACACAGTGAAGAGCAACAAGATTATGACTACAGTATTTAAGGGACATGCAGATAGTACATTTGGGATTAATAGGTGCCGGATAAGAGTGTACCTGTTGTATAAATTCTATGCCTGAGGTATGCACATTTTAAGTCATTCTAGATAGCTCCAAATTTGCATATAAATTTACATACTTAAAAAAATTAACTATAAATGATACTCAACTTAGTATCTGCTTGAACTTGTATCTCTTTGAGAGATCAGTACACTGCTTATCGTCTGAGTTTACTAGCAACAAAAATCTTACAGCTTTGCCCTCACTTTGCAGATACAGGGAGAGAATAGCTGTGCTTTTCTAAGATGTTGTGGGCTGTATTTCATCAGGCTTGCTTTTGGGCTCTCTGGTGGTGGGGAATGGAATTAGACATGGTACCTCTCAGTGCACGGTACTGTTCAACTGTCTTTTAAGGCTGGAAAGTCTTGTTTCTGGAAACTGTTGAACTAACCTGGACAGAGCACTTAGAAAATATGCTTAGGGCACAATCCCACTCTGGCTATGAGGCTAGATCACCCAATAAGATCACTCCCAACTCTAAATTCCATGTTCTGTGACAAAGATTACTCAGTTGCTTAGACAATGTGAAATAAGATTCTCGAGTAATGTCAATAATAATCAAAGTTAGAGGAGCCAGGGTTTGTTTTGGGATTTATCCATCAACCATCATAATAAACCCATTTGCAAGACTAACACAGAGGAAGGACGATATTCTCAAGGTGTGCTGAATTAATGCAAAGGGATAATGGGAACTTGGTAGTACATTTTTGTTGCCTCTTTCACATTGTGAGCAAACAGCTGTAATCTTCCTTTTTCAAATGTTTCCAAACACTGTTACATTTTCTAGTCTGAAAGAACTCTTTAAGATGTAGTAAAATAGCCTCATTCATGTCTGCTTCCCTGAGAAAGTCTGACCTCCTTCCTTTGTTTGATAAAATTGGATCATTTTGAGAGAAGCACAATGCAATCCATAAAACATCAAAAGGTGCCAAAATATTAGATACAATAAAAAGTGCTATTATAAAAACAAAGTAATATAGTATTTTAATGTCTAATACAAATAGGAAAAGGAAAAAAGCATGACTGCAGAATGGAATAGCAACTAGGATTAGAGTTTCTACCCAGTTTATGTACAGTTTATTACAAAGTAGACAGAAGAAATGAAATAATCTACCTCGTCTAGTAAGAATTTTAGCTCTATGTGGGAATCTGTGTAAGATAGCACAAATCATGGCTCATTTCCTTTATAAGCTGCCACTAAACCCCATACTTCTAAAAGGTATATATTCTTTGCATATGATATCCAATAACTCGGAAGTGAAGAGTATAACAGTAGAGAGAATGGAAGAAATCAAGTGACCCAGGAATCAGTCAATACAGTTCAAGGCACCTAATCTCTCTCAGTCATTTTAAAACAACTTTTATAACTGCAGAAAGATACCCAAGCTTGTGTTGACTGCATTTAACCCTTTCACTTGGTGTCTATAATTCCACCTTAAGCATCAACTAACAATCCATGTCTTGACATTTCTTATTGCTAAAAATAGGAAGGGCTCTTCATACATAAATAATATTAGAACTCTGCAAAATTTTCATAAAACCCAAAATATCCCATGTCTGGGCCAGCCCAGAACTCTCTTTCCCTTTCAATAACCCCTTTCTTCCCCAAAAGCCCAAGGCTTCCTCTCAATTTGAGCAGTTTTAAGGAGAGCATGAGAGGTCATTTGGCCTTCTCGTCTCACCCCTCCAAATGTCTTCAGAAGATGACCCTCCGCCAGATCCTCTGACACAACATGGCAATTTCCCTAGGCCAAATGCACTTAGAGATCTCTTAGCCTCAAAGCTGAACAACAGTGCTATACCAAAAACATATGACTGTTTCCAGTGCAGATGTGGAATAGACTTCTAGAAGGCTGCCTATGCCTGAAGACTAACATATGGAATTAGCCTATTAGCTAACACCCATTCTGCTCCTGTTAAAAAATGGACCAGAGAGGAGACTGGATCAACTCGCTACCATTCAAAAACCAATGTGAGATGGGTTGAAAGCCACTGACTTTCTCCCCCCAAAATTTAGCAGCTAAAAATAAACAGAGCCTGAGCTTTCCGGGAGGAGGGGGATGCCCCCAGGAGCTTTGGTGTATAATTTCAGCTGTTTCTCTCATTTGTTTTTTGAGTCAATGTAAACCGAAAACACACAGTGAAACTTCTGGGTGCTGGACCTGAATAAATTCAACCTACCTGGGAGGTTTGTTGGAATCTGTGAATCTGAAAGTAGCAGGAATCAGGCAGAAGAGAGGATTTTCACAGAGCAGGTCTAGGCTATGGAATTCAGGACCAGAAGAGATAAGAATGACCTGACAGTGGTCAGAACGAAATGTAGAACTCCTTTCTTAAACCTATTTCTCCCACAATAAGTACTGTATGCCTGACACCTTCCTCCCCCTGACTCTGTACACATGCGCGTGTGCACACACCCACCCCCCATCAATTTTAATTCTATTCCAGCATTTTACTCTTACCTGCTGGAAAGTAAGAATAGAATGTTGTTGTGTTTTTAATGCTCAGACACTGCAGTAACGGCATCAGTCCGAAAGCAAATAGGATAAAAGACAGAAGAGTAGACTTAAAAAGATTGCTGGAATTTTCAAAGGAACCCAAAGGCATTAGGTGTCCTAACCACACTCAATTCAAGTGCTGCCAACTTGTGCTTTCGGTGTTTGTCGTAAAGCCCAAGCTCCTGGACTAATGATTACATGAACTGAGCTTTCATTAAAGCAGTAAGTTTCTAGACCTGAAGGATTGAAGATAAGCTTGATAATTTAACTCCTTATTACTCCACCAACAGGAGGCAAATAGAAAGAAGATCAAATTTATTATTTTAAAACATCATCGTATTTTGGAGGACTAAGGAAATATGAATGCTTGGGGTTGGCAATAGGCTCATTCAAAAACCCCAGCCTACCTGTAAATAATGTACATCTTAAAAATGCATTATTTCATACCAATTACTCCTTCACTTACCTACTAGGTCCTGAGTTACGGAGTCTCAGTTTGCCTACTATGGCTGTTGACCTAGCTCACTCCAAGCAGTGAGAGGGATGCAGTTCCCAACTCAGATTAAGGTTCTAGTGATGCTGTTAACTCTGGCAGAAAAATCCATGGAACCATTAAAAAAAATAGCCTTTCAGTTCATATTGAAAATATATCACCAGTACCTGTTACGTTTATATAGGTATCATTTAGTTATTTTAATGTAACTAACAGCATTTCATGTCCTTTTTGTTGCTGAGACTCATTTATGTCATGATGTAGGTTTGCAAGGTTTTACGTATAAAGAAAGAGGCATGTTTTCTGCCCTGAAGAGCTTGAAATCTAAATAAGGCAAAAGACTAATTCAGCAGAAGGAGAGTGTGAGGGTTATTGGTCAAGGGAAAAGAGGTTGCATGAAGAGAAGTTTTCAGAAGGAACTGGAACAAAATGAGATGAGGACGAGGAGCCTCTACCAGGCAGCCTGAGTTAGGGCATAATGGTGGGGTAGGACAAGACGACAAAGGGAAGAGTAAGGTGAAAAGGTTGGGAAGACCGCAGGTGGCAGAAATATAATGGGGGAGAATAAGAGTGGAGCTGTAGGAGGGGACAAGGTTAAGCTAAGGAACTAGAATATAATGCTATTATAACCTAGTCCCAGATTTGGACCTTAGCGTCCAAAATATGGGGGTTAGCATGAAAACCTCCAAGCTTAGTTACCAGCTTGGACCTGGTAAAGCTGCCACCACCCAAAAAATTAGAGTGTTTTGGGGCACTCTGGTCCCCCCAAAAACCTTCCCTGGGGACCCCGAGACCCAAATCCCTTGAGTCTCACCACAAAGGGAAATAAACCTTTTCCCTTCCCCCCTCCAGGTGTTCCTGGAGAGAGACACAGAAGCAAACTCCGTGAATCTAAACAGAGGGATTTCACCCTCTTTATTTCCAGTCCTGGAAACACAAGCACTTCCCTCTTCACCCAGAGGGAATGCAAAGTCAGGCTAGTAAATCTAACACACACAGATTTCCCCCTGACTTCTTCCTCCCACCAATTCCCTGGTGAGCTGCAGACTCAATTCCCTGGAGTTCCCCACTAAAGAAAAACTCCAACAGGTCTTAAAAGAAAGCTTTATATAAAAAGAAAGAAAAATACATAAAAATGGTCTCTCTGTATCAAGGTGACAAATACAGGGTCATTTGCTTAAAAGAATATTGAATAAACAGCCTTATTCGAAAAGAATACAATTCAAAGCACTCCAGCAACTATAGACATGTAAATACAAAAAGAAAAACAATAGAAACCTTACTGCCTTACTATATTGTACTTACAACTTGGAAACAGAAGATTAGAAAGCAGGAAACAGAAATCACTTCTCAGAGCCGAGAGAGTACAGGCAGAAGACCCCAGAACAAAGGACTCACACACAAAAAACCCTCCACCCAGATTTGAAAAAGTCTTGTTTCCTGATTGGTCCTCTGGTCAGGTGTTTCAGATTACTTCTTTCCAGGTGTAAGAGACATTAACCCTTAGCTATCTGTTTATGACACGCAGGTGGCAGAAATATAATGGGGGAGAATGAGAGTGGAGCTGTAGGAGGGGACAAGGTTAAGCTAAGGAACTAGAATATAATGCATTAAGTCAGAGAAAGAGGGTTTCAAAGAGGGGGTGATATCAAAATGGAGAGGAAGGAAATGGACTTCAACTGAGGCACTTTGGGAGCAGGCAAAAGCCAGGAGAGGATGCGATTCCTGGCAGTTGGAACAAGAAAGGGTGGAGTCTGATGAGAGTGAAAAAAAATTGTTTCAAGGCTTTGTGAAGGTCTCGGGAGGGAAGACTCAAAGATTACAACAAGATTGTGGGGCTGGGAGACAGGAAGGACAGACTTGTCAGTGAGTGAAGATGGAGCAGAGAGGCAGGAGGATGACTTCATTTATGGAGCAATGGATCTGAGGTAGCTGCTGGACGTGAGTGATCAGAAACAGCTAGGGAGAAAGATAAAAGTTCTACAGAGTTTCAGTCTTCATTGGTATGAGCACAAATAGGTTATTCCTAAAAAATAATGTATTTGTGCAGATAGTGTCTCTTCACTCTCCCTTTCTAAATTTGAATTCCACAGGTCTGGCCGGTCAGACACCTCTAGAACAAGCTCTGGTTGATGCCATTGTGGACACCATTGACGACTTCATGTCACTGTTTCCCTGGGGAGAGAAAAATCAGGATGTGAAAGTAATGTGATCACTGATTTAAAGCAAAGAGATTTATACCTGCCAAAGTGTCATCTGGACTGACACATGTACACTGGTCTCTGCTGTCACACAGTCACTCGCCCAGCTCCACTGCCCGTCAATAAGCTGGGCAGCAGATAACGAGGTTTCCTCTGCAATTCCTCCTTCAGACTACTGAGCAACCACCAAGGATTTCTGCTCCCCGTCCCTTTTCCTCACTGTGGGGAGGAGGATGTGGCCAGCACCGTGGCTTATCTTGGATGGAGAGTGCTATCTATACAAATGCCAAATACCAATCCATGTTTATTAAACAAGGGAGGACAGGCTGAATCAGAAAAAACTCCTTCACTTCGCTGACTACTCAGGAGTTGTATTTTGATGCAAGCTAGTAGTTAGTAGAAAAAATAGATTATTTACGTAACTAGCTCTAGAAGCATAATGGCTCTATGCCATCCTATTATTTCTGTCCTTCTCACTACTGATACTCCCTCTGGTGTTCTGAAGCATGTATTGTATTCCCTTGCTCCTGCTCTGCTCAGCTAACTGTAAACACAATAGATGTTTTTAATTACAACTTTACAAGTCATATTAAAAAGACAGTTAGACATGATTAATTCCTGTATCCACTGTGCAGTTGAATGGCCAGGAATACATTTAAGATCATTTTCATTAGCTTCTAACGGCATTCAATTTTTGGTATGCTCTAACTTATAACATTCCAACTCCCTCAGAGAGAGCAAGAGACAAAACCCACACCTGAAGCAAAATTCTGGAAATAAGACTAACTAGGGAATGTTCCCCAGTTAGGTGTGCCTCTAAACTCTGTTTTCTCTAAAGCTGTGAAGAGCGGCTTAATCAAATGTAGTGTCATGGGGAGTTATTTAGAACAGCAATATTATGTCAATGGTAATGACAGATATTAACTGCTACAAGATCAGTCTTGACAGGTTCTTTATAACTTCTAAAGATGTCCTCGTGGCATTTCCAAGGAAACAAAGACTCATTTTATATATGCTTTTGGTTTGGTAACTAACTGACTCTAGAGAGAGCACAAAGGGCTGGACGCTGAACTTGATATGTCTGGGGGAAGGCGAACTGACTCCCAGAATAACTGGTGGAAGGCATGCTTGAAAAATAAGTGGACAGAAGGGAAGTTCCATATTATTTCAGACAGCTAGCAGTATGGTGGAAGCAAAGTATAAAATTGTGTCTTCCAGGCAATATAGAACGCCCAGCTTCATCCATCCAGTCCCAATCAGTTGGGAAGCCAACTTAATATGAAGAATCACAGGTCAGAGCGAGGATGGTAGGGAGGATTTGTAGGACAGAAAAAAAGACGTGACGAAGCAGTTGCCTTTTAAATCTAGGCGTAATGCTCGCTTTCCTGTAATGCTTGGAGATACAACGTCCCTATAATATTTATCACTATTAGGTTACTGATGGGTACTCTCAACACCTTACCAGGATTTTTATCTGGTAATTTCCTCTTTTTAAATCAAAAAGTTAATTTGTGAACACAAAATAGAAAACCAAAGAGAATGTTACCACAGGAAATTTCTAATCATTTGATGATGGGTAGCATCAGCTTTAAGTCATGAGTTTTATTTTCCCATCATTGGCCAGATTCAATATACCGGTCTAGCTGCTATACACTGTGCTGGAACTGGGTCAGTACAATAGTCCAATGGCACTGACTGGTTAAACTGGTTTACAGCTGCTTTTCAATCCCCAGAGCAGTTCAGGACAGACAATGTGTACTGGTGAGCCTCAAGAGGTGGAATGTCCCCAAGTTTCAATGTCTCTGTGCTTTAATAGCTCCCCTGCCCTTCCACTGCTCATCTGGTACTGCAGCCTCAAGCACTGATACCCAGACTAACATGGAGCCAGGGAAACTTTAAGAAGCAGTCACAGCTGGGCCAAATCCTCCACCACTGAGAAGCTCTTGACACAACTCCAGTGTAGCTCATGCCATTGACTCATTACAACCAGAACTGCAGCGTACAAATTAGGGCTTGTTTACACTGGCACTTTACAGCGCTGCAACTTTCGCGCTCAGGGGTGTGAACAAACACCTCCCTGAGCGCAGCAAGTTTCACCACTGTAAAGTGCCAGTGTAGACAGTACACCAGCCTTGGGAGCTACGCCCCGGTGAGTTTTTTTTTTTTTTAAATAGCGCTGGGAGCATGACTACACAAGCCACGCTTAAGTGCTGCCATGGTGCCGCTTTAGCATTGCCAGTGTAGACTAACCCTTAGTTGTAGAGGAAGGGTGATGACTTGAGTTATGTGGTGTCACAATAGCTCTAGTTAAAAATGACCCAAGCTCTTGATATGCCTGTGCTTGTAGTCCAGTAAAGCAGCAATTAGCTACAATTGTTAATAGTTTAATTAAAACTTAATTTCTTGAAATTAAACTAGTAAAAAAATTACTCGTAAATGCTCAGAAAATTCATTCTCGGCTCATGAGAAGTGCTGTAATTTCAGGGGAGGGTTGCACAATATTCTTTGTATGTTAAGAGTTTGAATCCCTCCGGAAAGTGCACAGTGTTGTCAACTCTCATGGTTTTTATCACAAGTCTCATACTTGGGCTTTCCTCAAAGCCCCAGCTGGTGTCCCGTGATTATGCGAGAACAACAGCTTTCAATTTAAAGGAAAAGTTTCAAAGAGCAGTGCTTGAAAACATGAACCCTAAAAAGGCTCAAATCTGAGAAAGCAGAATGCCCTCAATCCCCAAATCCACTCTTTCTAAAAATCAATTGGAGAGAGGGGACTAACATGCTTTTTTAAAACCTTGGGGATGGCACTACTTTTGCTGTAACCCCTGAAGTGACCACTGCCTCCATAATCATCGAGGGACGGTTGCATGATGCTAGCCTACACTGCACCTGTTTTGTGGCTGGAGTTTTTATGCCTCCAGGGCTAGCAGTAGGGTGACCCACACAGAGGGAACATGCTAGCTCCAGGGAGATCAGGTTGCATTACTGCAGTGTATAGAAATATGGTACAATTACCAATGTCATTTCCGCAGCTCCAGTCTGTGGTAGAAATCCTCTTCAAAGGAGTATCTTGGGAACAGCTTTATGCATTTGCAATGAATTTCTACTTCCAGAGAGGAAGGAGACTGGAATTTTGGGGACACAGTACTAACTGAGGCAGATGACATCCATTCACATGTTTTTTCTGGAGCTGTGGGTCAGCCCTATGACCTGTTTAGGATGACTAGATGTCCCAATTTTATGGTCCCAATATTGGAGGCATTTTCTTCTATAGGTGCTTATTACGCCCCACCCCTTGTCCTGATTTTTCACACTTGCTGCCTGGTCACCCTAGCCAGCTGTCAAGCTTATGTCACCAGCACTAAATTCACTTGGAAAAAACAACAAAAAAGAAACATATCAGTGCTTAAGTTGTGGGTGGGTGGAAGTGGGCAGGAGGTGGTGAAACAGGAGAGATTTGAGTGCTAGAATATTGTTTCTTTAGAAACTCATCTGATGAGCCTTCTTCCTTTTAGCCACTGCCTCCCTTCCTCCCTAGTCACCATCCAAACTTTTCTGTTTTGGGTTGGAATGCTGCCACCTTATGGTAGAAAGGAAACCTAGCAATTACTGTAACAAAAAAAGATTTTGAGCTTCCTGGAATGTGAGAGATTTGCAACATTTAAATAATTTACACTGCACGGAATTACATTCATTTTGTGATGCACAAAACCAGGCAGCTTTCAGACACCTGAAAAATGATAGCAGAACAGCGTACCCCTAGGAGAAACTTATTAATGCTATAAGCATGGACGTGTTAGAAAAAGAAAACACACCAGAAACTAAATATGGGCAATATGATGCAGTGAAAGCTGGCTATGAAAGGCCCTGATATACTGCTTTACTTTTTTGAACCTGTTCTTCCACCAGTGCTGATGCTGCATCAGCCTTGCTGAGGATGGTGGGATGGCTTTGGAAGTTAGGAAGAGTGCATGAACACTGCAAAGGATTGAGCATGCTGACTTGTTTCCCACCATCTTCGGAAGAGAAGGCACCTGGTAATCATGGGGCTGGAATGAGCAGATCACTAAGCTCAGGTTCATAAGCAACCAAGTAAAGATGATTTTTAGTGAAGTAGCACAGGGTATTTAGTACATAGCAAACCCGTGAAATTGCTTATAACAGTCCTTATGAATGGCAAACACTGCATAAAAGTAAACCTAACTGGCAGCTTCTAGAACTTGTAAAAAGTCTGCATCAGAGAAAAAGAATTCCAGGAGTGTAACACTATAAGTAATGTTGGACAGGACTCATGTCTTTACTTGCTATGTGAAGTGCCAGGCACACGCAGGGTGCTACACAACAAGAATCAAATAAGAATTATTAAACAACTGAATACAAGTAATAAGGCAAAGCATCAATACTTCAACCCTCTTTGCCAAGGAAATAAGAAAATGCTTAGTAGACTAAACTGCTAACACAAATGATACAGGAAATATCTGGCTCAAGGTAAGTGCTTCTCAAAGTCCAAGTTACCAGCTCTTTTCATATCATACATGTAAGGGAAGGTGATGCACTGACAGCTCTGTTAATGGCCTTGACTGCCAGTGTTATGGCTGCATCTCTCAGGACCTCATGTGCAGGACTCTTTGCTACCTTTGCATTTGAAATTGCAGCCTACTGAGAAGGTTTTAAGAGACATTTCTCATTCCGTTTTGCAAGCTAGAGCAACTGAGCCAGTAACATTACATCGGAATGCTTCTCGACATGAGACCAGCAAGTTAGAAGTCCTCACTGAGTCCTCTGCCTTGACATCAGCACAGCCAGTCAGAGGTGCTAAGCCAGTAACCTCACAATGTTCTGTGTCTTGTCATCTGCTCAGCACGATAGAAAGTGACATCATCTAAGCTTGAACATCTGCTCAGTAGGTGTAGCTACTCAGCCAGTGAACCTCAGAGAAATGCCTTTTGACATCAGACCAAAAAAGTTAAGACGTGCTAAGTGAGAAACCCTCAGAGGCCTGTTCTTCGACATCAGACCAGAAGTAGCTGGTCACATCAGGCGAGCGAAACAGACAAGTTGAGCCATTAACCTCACAAAGTCTGGAAATGCTGAGTTAGTGACCTCAGAGACGTTTGGTACATTGATATCAGCCCAACAAGAGAGGCAATGCCCCAGAAAACTTCAAAAAGCCTCCTTGGTATCTCTACTGCCAAGTAGGAGGTACTTAGCAATCTCCTCACAAAAGTCAGTCCCTCTTGGTATTATTCATAGCAAGGTGAAGGTGCTGAGCCAAATCACAAGCCTCTGAGGTCACTAACAACCCAGAAATCCACATTACTCAACATGCATTGGAGAAAGACATTTAAAGTCAAAAACCATTACGAGGAGCATGTGGGAGCATTGCTGTTCCTCAGATTAAAGCATAGGGAAAGCTCTCCTGTTCCTCCTTGGCTTGGGGGAGCAACAACCAAACATGGAAGCAACTGAGAACCTGAAAGTGAAACAGACTAAGAACAAAAATTCAATTGACTTAGGAGACTATCATTGTGAAAATGGGGAAAAATACAAAAGACCAGCACACATCACTAATAGAAGAAATATGTACAGTTTTCAGTTGACCAGACTAAGATGTTACTATCAGATAATTGTTTATTGAGTTACATCAAATCAAGTTCAGGTAGCAAGTAACTTGAAAGAAATAAAGATTTTTGTTTTGATATTAGATGGGCGACAGGGAATGGATCACTTGATGATGACCTGTTCTGTTCATTCCCTCAGAGGCACCTGGCATTGGCCACTGTTAGAAAACAGGATACTGGGCTAGATGGAGCTGTGGTCTGACCCAGTAAGGCCGTTATGTTATTTAGCCATTTTGGTACAATATTCTGCTTGATGATTTATACATGGTATCTGATACTGTTTGCATTAGAGGAAGAATGGGTGGTTAATCTGGGACTTGGGAGGCTCAATTCCTTGTTCCACTCCTACTGCCCATGTGACATTAAGCCATCCATTTGGTGTCTCTGTCTGTAAGTTTCCCAGATGGGGATACTACTACCTACTAATACTACCTCACAGGGTTGTTGCGAGAATAACCATATAAGGCGACACTATAGCAATGGGGGCCATATAAACACCTAAAATAAGACTTTAAAATCAGTAAAACTAGATGATTGCTGTCACACAGTGGCTGGCCCATGTGAATGAAGTAGGTCCAGTGCCCTTGTGCCAGGGCAGGTGCTCCCGTTTGGCCATTTTAAGGCAGCAAGGCAGCACCTGGGAGCTAGAAAGGTTTAGCAAGAGACTTGGTGAGTCCGTGGATTGAGTCAGTCAGGAGATGAAAGCTTCCAGAAACTAACTGATGAGTTCCAATAAAGAAACAAGACAGCAGCAAGAGCAAAGGGATTTGCTATCTGGCATCCTCAAGACAGACTACTTAAGGTAGAAGGAGCAGAGGAGGGGCTTTCCATTGACATCTTCAGGTTCCAAGAGCTGGACCAGGAGGAATGGTGGCAGAGCTGGAGAAGTGAGGGAGGTTCTAAAGATGATATTCCAACAAAGGCTGTGGGGGTCCTCGCTGGAAAGTGTAGGATTTTAAGGACTACATACATGGGAGGTGACAGACTATGTTTTGGGACTTTTGTTATGAGCTGATTTACACAAAGTTTTGTAATGAACTGGCTCCCAGGAGAAGTAATATTTAAGCAAATGAGCCTGAAGTGGAGCCCTTTGGGTTACCTGAGAGGGGAAACTGAGGCAGACATGCTTGTGCTGTGGCCTGCTGCACGACGGTGCTCCATGGGGGGGTCATTGTATGACAATCACACACTTCTGTAGTCTGAGTACACCCTGCTGTGCATACCAAAATGAATAAGATTCTGCTCATTGACACAGAGAACATTCCCTGCAATGTTGGAATTAAGCAAATGTGGTTTTCAGAAGTTACTGCATTACACACAGAGAAATACCAGCGAGTTGCATGTAAGGCCTTGCTTTGCTTGGCTAAAACACTTTAAACAAAGCAGTAAATCACTCAGACCCCAGTAACATCTTATTTGATATACTAAGCAAGAAGAACTCTAAATATGACAGTCGCATGCTGTCATGGTATAATTCCCCACTCTGAACCTTAGCGTCCAAAATATGGGGTACCAGCATGAATTCCTCTAAGCTCAATTACCAGCTCAGTACTTGTAGCACTGCCACCAACCAGGAATTCCAGTGCCTGGTACACTCTGGTCCCCCCAAAACCTTGCCCGGGGAACCCCAATACCCAGTCCCTCTGGATCTTAACACAAGGAAAGTAAACCCTTTCCCTCACTATTGCCTCTTCCAGGCTTCCCCTCCCTGGGTTACCCTGGAAGATCACTGTGATTCAAACTCCCTGAACCTTAAAACAGAGAGGAAAATTCACCTTCCCCGCTCCTTCTCTCTCCCCTTCCCAGACTCTCCCTGAGAGAGAAAGTAATCCTAACACAGAGAGAAAATTAACCTCTCTCTCTCCCCCTTCCCTCCTTTCTCCCCACCAATTCCCTGGTGAATCCAGACCCCGTCCCCTAGGGTCTCACCAGAATAAAAAAACCAATCAGGTTCTTAAACAAGAAAAGTTTTTAATTAAAGACAGAAAAACAGTAAAAATTATCTTTGCAAATTTAAAATGGAATAGGTACAGGGTCTTTCAGCTATAGACACTGGGAATACCCTCCCAGCCTAAGCATACAAGTAAAAACTAAAATCTTTTCAGCAAAATACCAATTTGAACTCCTCCCAGCCAAATATACATTTGCAAATAAAGAAAACAAACATAAGCCTAACTCACCTTATCACCTAGTACTCACTATTTTGAATCTATAAGAACCTGTATCAGGGAGATTGGAGAGAAACCTGGTTGCGCATCTGGTCACTCTCAGAACCCAGAGAGAACCACCACCAAACACTAACAGCACACACAAAAACTTCCCTCCCTCAAGATTTGAAAGTATCCTGTCCTCTGATTGGTCCTCTGGTCAGGTGACAGCCAGGCTCACTGATCTTGTTAACCCTTTACAGGCAAAAGAGATATGAAGTACTTCTGTCCTATTAACTCTTACTTATCTGTTTATGACACATGCTATGAAACCAGTTAACATACATAATAGTTTACTCTTATTTTTCTTATAGATTCATTGTTCTAAGCAGCAGGAATCACAACTAACTATTCCATGCATGTCTCTAGAACATGCCAAGGTTTTATTATTTTAAACCAGTGATATTCAGACTGAGGCTTGCGAGCTGCAGTGGTTCTTTTACATGTTTCTTGTGGCTCTTTGCAGCAAATGATATTAAAACACTGATTTAATTAGCCAAAGTTATTAGCCAATAAGGATGCTTTTACCATGTTAAGCAATTGTAGCTGATAAAATAATAATACTTGGGCAGTCATTTTGCTGTGAGACCACCACACACACACACACACACACAGAGGGGTCTTTTGGGTAATGTTTGCTAATTTGGCTCCTGAACCATTGAATTCTGAGTATCACTGTTTTAAACAGTACCAGTATGAGCAATGAAAACTGTTAGAGGCTACTATATAAGGAGTGAATGAAAATATTAGTTCGGGGGCAGGGTAGAACAAATAAGAGGGAACATGAGACATAAAATGATTGGTATGAGGAAGGTTTATCTAGGAAATTGTAGGTCCCATTACCATGTTATGTAAATATCCAATTAAGCTTGTTTTTAAATGATAAAGGAAACTTATTTTTACCCAACACATCATTAGCCTGTAGGACATTGTACACAAGATATCATAACATAGCATTAAGCTCAAGAGCTTAGTAGGGGTAAAGAAAAAGATTAGACTTTTATGAGACTATCCACTAGTATATTAGCATAACATTAAAAATGGAAATAAACCTGCATGCTTCGGGTAATAAATCAACTGTTAGCAGGAAGAAAACTTCACTTACAAGCAGGTTATTTCAAAAATCGTCCATTGCAGAGTTTCTTGTGCCTTCTTCTGCAGCAGCTGGTGTTGGCCAAAGGCAGAGGCAGATGACTAGACTAGCTGAAACAGCGGCTCAGCCTGTCTAGCTTGCTGATCCGTCGTCAAAGGATAAGCTTCTGTGATATCACCGAGTTGTTGGTTTGATGTCATGGTGCAGGTCTTGGAAGTCACTGGAGGGTTCACACCCCTTCTCTAGGTGTCTGGTGTCAAGACAGGACTCACTGAGGCTAGTTACGCTCATTGGTCTGATGCTAAAGAACAGGACATTGTGCACAAATGCGCTTTTCAACATCAATATATCAGACAGCACATCAGTTAGCTTTAATGAATACTGCAATACCTGCTTGCATGCTCAAATAAAGGTACAATTATTCAATCATTTTACCAGTAAATATTTTTCAGGCCACATTCATCAAAACAAATGATTCCATTGTAACCAAGTTTTCCAAGCCCATATTTACGCTATATTTTTTGTTTCATCAACAGTGCACTCTCTTGAGTGAGAAGAATCAGATTTGACCACCCTCTCCACTTACATGTGCTTTTTTGCAGCAACAGACATTTAATGACCTCCTCACTAATACAGCTCCTGGACTACTACGAGATTTGGATCATTTCTTAGGGGATAAGTGGCTGGTTGGGAAATCTGTGAGTATCTTTTTTCCTCTTCCAAATCCAGTTGTCAATGGAGCAGAGTAACTGGATGAAGTTAAACAATTTCACCTTCACAGTCAGAGACCTGAGAAACATCCTTTGTTGTCTGTTAGTTTTAATACTTTGCTTCCTAACACACTTTCAGGCTCCGATTACACTCACTATTTCAAGCCCACAGGCCTGGATTCATGTTTGCTGAACCAGTTCTGAGCTAGACCATTTTAAACACTGCTGGTCAGTGTGGATGGAGCTAAACTATGTTTGAACTGAATTAGAAATAATTGTTCCAGCCTTTGCTTAAAAGTCTCAGGGTTCGACATTGGACGTTTCAAAAGTCAATTTGCATAGACTGATCCTGTCCATACTGCTGACCAAAGCCATATTTAAACTGAATATGAACTGAACTAGCTTACAACCACATTTTAAAATCAATTCAGCAAACATGATTTCTAAATAGTTCAGGCTAAGACCCCTGTCTACACCTAAATCGAGTCAGTGGATCAAGTTACATGTTTAAAATTGATAACATGGATAGGATCTAAACATATCACCTTATGCTCAAAGCAATTGATTGTAACCTCATCAGGGGATAACTTCTGTAATTGTAGCTTGAAGGTAACTACTCACACTTGGTAAGGTAACTCACATCTTTTCATGTATTTATATCTGCTCCTGTATTTTTCACTCCATGCATCTAAAGTGGGTTCTAACCCACGAAAGCTTATGTCCAAATAAATTTGTTAGTCTCTAAGGTGCCACAAGGACTCCTTGTTGTTTTTATTTAAACATGATATAGCTGGCTAACATAGATGGGCCCAAACCAAATTTAAAGTGTGGTTCTCTATCCTCATTTTGGATTCAGTATAGACCAAGTCTTTGATGTTAATAGTTCTGCTGTTTGATTGTATATACTAATTGAGTAAATTTGTTTCACTCTTTCATTTTCACCAGGTAACCTGGGCTGATTTCTACTGGGATGTGTGCAGTACAACACTTCTGTTCCTTAAGCCTGGCCTGGCAGACAACTACCCTAAACTTTTGGCTCTGAAACAGAGAGTACAAGCACTTCCTGCTATTGCAGCCTGGATTCAGCAAAGACCAAAGACTACACTGTAGATCATCTTTTCTGGTTTTGAAGAACATGTTTGTGTGTATTTTTTAACATAACCCCAGCACCTCTAATTTCTTCTAAAGTTACTAATTTACAAAAATTAAGACACCTCAATGCCCAATTTGATCCAATCTATTACACCTGCTCGGAAAACATCAGTGGACAGATTAAATTCTTCCTCTTCTCTGTTTCTCACTAGGTTTCAGGGGTAAAGAAAACAGTTGTCAATGGGGAACAAGTTTCCAAGAACTTGGCCTTTATTTTTATGCATGTGTAATGTTGCAAGATGAAAATTAAATTAAACACTGTTATAATTGACTATAAAATGGACTAAAAATACACCAGACTGATTTTTTTCCTCTGTGACTATAGCATGGAGATTTATACTAAGAATGCATTTCAATAAATGTTTAAGCATGCAATGATTATTTACTATATATCTCAGTGACTGATTATTGCTTTTCTACAGTGAAAAGCACACGAACAACAATTTAACTCTGTTTATGAAAAATGAATGGAAAAGTGGACATGGTAGACTGGGAATGCTATGGTGAATTTGGACACTACCAGCACTTTACATCACTCCGTCCATGTTCAGAGATTTAAAATACATCAATTCTGAAACTGATCAGTCCAACTCTGCTTTCACTGCACTTTCCAGAGAAACATGTTGGGGAGGGAGAAGAGACAATGAGGAAAGTTTCAGGGACAGAAATTGTCTTGACAGTACTATTACACATCTTTATGACTGACTATATCAATGTGAGACGGAGGAAAGGGAAGGGACACAGGGCAAAACAGACCATCAGTGTGGGTGGAGAAAACTGCAGGAACCCAGATCCCTGGGGGTTCTGTTGAAATGTGTTGTGTGTGTAGGTAACATTGGTTACTCTTTGAAAGGCCACCAACTTTACCTCTCTGCTCCCCTAGATGAAACTCGCATACAATGCTGCAAGTGGAAGCAGCAGTAGCCAAGATTTTGTTGAGCACTCGATGGCACCAACAGACACCTCTCACCCCAAGGGTACACCATGTACCTATCTAATGAGTGGGGGAAGTGGAGCTATAAAAGGAAGGGCAAGGCAGGGAGTAGAGAGAAGAGCCAGCAAAAGCAAAGAAAAAAATAAGTGAAACAAGTTCGAGAGAGAGACAAGGAAAAGGATAGAAAAGCTGAAGTAAGAAGAACAGATACAATAAGATGGCAGCAATCAGTGTGAAGAAGGGGGCACATCCATTTATCAGTGCAACCCAAGATGGGGCTCCAACAGAAGTTGTGAAACTGATATGCACAATGCCTTTTACTTGGCATTTGACAAAGAGGAGTTATATACTCATTCTACCCATGTGGAAACTGAGATAACTTAAATTACTTACCTGCAGTTACACTATTTGGCAGAGTGGAGAACAGAATACATACCTTGTGACATTCAATCCCCTGCTCTAACCCTACACTCGCAATTTGTTCTCACTATCCCCAATTAGTTATCTTCAGAAAAGTTGAGGACCAATTATTTCTCTCTGTTCTCCCATCTTTCTGCCAGTTTAATATTGCAGGCCACAGAATCCATAGAATAACCATTCACTAACTTCACCGTATTGAACAAAAAACAGATGCAACAAAAACTACAATTTTGAGCCTGCCTAAAGCAGTCTGACTCAGTAGGCAGTAAACTGAAGAGATAAGTAAAGACAAGCATGAATGAAAGCCTTATTTCTCCTACATATCAGTGGTGCCACAGCTGAACTAAAGCTGAATTCTCCTTCAGAGCTAAATCTTTCCTCAGCACTTGTTACTATTCATTTTGGAATCTGGTAAATTAGGTTAAAATAACTACCTTGGAACTGTCCTAGAGATTCCTTAATCTAGTTTGTGCTTTAGATGACTACAGACTGGAGAGCCAGTTCCTTCAGAGAAAGCCTCATTTGTACTACTTCTGTACTCCCACTCTAGTCTTCTCCTGGAAAACGTGAAGCTCAGTTTTTTCTGTCAGTGGCAGGTTGTGTTCTCTTGTTTAATTCCAGGACTAAAGAAAAGACACAGTAGGTGTGACAGAGCAGGGCAGGGCAACCTTATTGCAGGCAAGGAACAAGCCATACACCTACTTCAGTTTCCTCTTCAGCCACCCACACAAAGGAATATTGTCTCTATTAGTAGCAAACCACAGATTCAAACCCTTTTAGTCATATAAAGAACCACAGTCCACAGATCTCTTGCAGTAAACACAAACACATCAAAAAACTGACATAACAATTCCTCTCAAACCCACAAAGTAAAACAAGGTTGTAACAGAGCAGTTCTTTAATACCATTAGGAGGTCACTATCCCTGGTCACCAACCTGAGAGTCATGAACTACTCTGTCACAGTTACTTAATCCCTTTTCCAGGGCCTCTCTCTCCAGGTCTCCTATCCAAGAGTTCCAAGAATCACTTTTCTCCCTCAAGTTTTTTCCCATAGCTTCAAGTCAGCTTTCCTGCAAGAAGCTCCCTACAAAATTTAATTCCCCCAGGCCTCCCTTGCTTAGGGGAACCTTCCTCCTGGGCTCCTCTTGCAGCCCACCACTCCAGGTCATCTGCCAAAGGGCTCCCTGTAGTGTTACACTTTCCAGACCTCCTTGCCTGTGAGTCCTACTCCTGCTCCCCAGAACATCCCTCTGAAGTCAACCCTTACTTCTGGGGCCAGCTTTACACTGACCATGCTGGTTCTTCTTCTCATTCCTATGGGCCACTGCACCAATTTGGCAGGGTTCTCCAGCTCTAATCTGTCCTTCAGCCATTTCCTCTGAACTTATCACCAGCAGCTCACAGTTACTGCTCTCCTTGAGCTTTCCTGCAGCTCTTTCCCTCAGGCAATTCTCTGCTGCTCTTTGTCTGGCCTCTGTTCATGCCTCTCATCTGCTCTTTACTGCCTTCTCCCAGGTGCCTTCACTTAAGTCCAACTGGGAGGCAGCTGATGAGTCTCAGGTGCACTGCATCCCCCTTCCTCAGGCAACTACCCATGTACATACCCAGGAGGTCAGATGGGATTAGTACTTGGGTGGCTAGCCCAAACCACTGTTCATGCAGCTGCAGTTAAATGGCTGTTTTTAGCATTCTACTTTGAGCAGAGGTTATCATGAGTATGTCTCACCTGAACTAGGAATCTCACCTCTCAGCTGCTGTGCAGACATACCCTTATAGACTAGCTAATGAACTAGAGTAATTATAAGAAAGGACTAGAAATTAAGAGAGAGTTTTGATCAAAATGCTAGAAGTTTCCCTAGACATGGAGAGGTCAGTGGAGGTGAAGTCCAGCCCCAACTGCAGCAAGGAAGCAAGTGAGGTGGTTGGGGCTGCATAACATTTTCACAACCTCCTCCGAAGAGCACTGTTTTCCAGAGGCTTCCCAAAGTTTAGTGTCATCTTAGATGCCACTTTAAAGAAAGAACCTTATGCTTGTAATCCTGTTAGGATTCCTCTCTTTTCCTTACCTTGGTTATTGATCTCATTTGTGCTCTGTTTATAATTAAATCTTTGCCTTATGTGCTTCATTTTACACACTGAGTTGTCCCACTGAAATCATCAGAACTACCCAGTACTCTCAGTGCATAAACTCTTTATAGGATCATGGCCTTTTGCTGAAGTTCTATAGGGCAGGAACTCAATCTTTACATCCACGTTTCTAAGCACAGTTCTATAGGGCAGGAACTCAATCTTTACATCCACATTTCTAAGCACAGTTCTTAGTGCAGTACAAATGAAATATTACCAATATTTGATTAAGCAAGGAGCAATTAGAGTAGAATATCTGAAACAGTTTGAAAGCTGCTTCTCTTTATTTTGTTCCTACTGGTAAAGTAGAACATTGTTTCAAAGAAAAAAAGACCCTGGTCATCTAGACAATTTTATTTGAACAAGTTGATACAAAAACAGTACGGTACTTCAAATGAACAAAAACAAGCATAAACAGACATGAGCATTGTCAAATAAGGCACATGTAAAAAAAAATCTACACACATTATCCAGTGAAACAGACAGTTCTTATATATATTTGGGAGGTAGAAATAATTACAAAAATACTGACAAATCTTAAGCATTAGCAGATCTGGTAAAGTCATCACTAACTAGGTCCCCATTTTTAAAACTGCTTTGTAAAATATGGATTATTCAACATTTTATGCACTACATGTGTGTGTGGCATTTACACATTTTGTTTTCAAGCATCTGGAATTCTATCAGTGTTAAAAATCTTCAGTATCATGAGAAATACAGTAAAGGAATTACAAAAAGTTATAAATGTTCATAAAACTTATGGTCACCAGTAATGTAAAAGTCCATGGGTGTACCACATTGTCTTTTTCCTCACCAATAAAATCCACAACTATTTTATTTACATTTTACAGACCTAATGAAGCTTTTAATAATGTGGCTATATCTGCTGGAATGGTCCCTTCTTCTCCTGCAGAATAAAAGCAAAGCATTAGTGCTGCATTAATGAAAACATTTCACATGAATAAACCCTGTTCCTCCAAGCAGTAAGGCTCTGTCTAGTTTTACACTTCAACAAGAAGTCCCTCCCCCTTGACTTGACTGTAGCTCTTTCAATGTGTAGAACACCACTGGGATTATCAACTGTCATCATCCATCATGCCCAGAGTATTCCAAGGCAAACAACCCCTGCATTTGTGATATTCCAGTACTGAGTTTTGGGGCAGCTTCAAGTGAAATAAAAATGAAGATTTTTATTGAATTAACTGGGAAAGCGAATATAACCAGTACAGTAAATCTGGTGGTATTTTTAATATTAATTTCTATCTTACATAAGTGCATTGCAGAAGTTAAGAGAAAGATAGGTGACAACGAAACAGGGGACACGAGAAGCAGTCTGGATTTTCAACACCAAGGACTAAAACTGCACTTTAAGGAGAAGTAGCAAAAATTTATTTAGTTCTATATAGAGGACAGCTATGAAGTATGACATTAACTAATATGAGTAATAAAGACTTACCTAAATCTACTGCAGTCATATCTTGCTCTAGCTTCAACTTCTGCTGACTGATTTTGAGCATAGACTCCTCAATAGTCCCTTTACTGATGAGCTTTATGACTTGTACTTCTCTAAAACCCACAGAAAAGAGGATTAAGTCTATTATATCATTATTGTGAATCAAGAATTACTTGTTCCTTTCCACAGTTTGGAGCTATTTAGCCTGATACCTCCCAGAAAGTTGTCATGCCTACCCAAAGCCTGCCAAAATCCTACTCTCTCAAATTAGTGCAATCACTTCTTCACTTCACTGCACGGCTTCTTTTCCCATTTCCAAGGGACAGGAGGTGCTCGTGATTCCTTGCACTCCTTTCAGTCAATGGCACAAATTCATAGGTCTTTGATTTCCCGTCCTTTTCTCTTCCAACTTCTCTGACAGTCATTCCATCATATCCTCAGTCTTTCATGGTCTATCTTGCAGTCGTCTTCTTCCCATACTTTCTTTGCTGATTGCTCTTCTCCCATTCTTATAATGTACAACCCACCTCAAACATGCATTCTCCAGCTTATCGAAGTCCCAATTCATCTTCCCCCTAATTTCTTCCATGTGCACTCTGTCTACTCTCTGCTTGCCTGCCATTCTCCTCAGCATGTTATTTTCAACTACCTGTATCTTTTCTTCTTCCATCTCCCTAACATCCACCATGTCCAAACTATAGAGCAGGCAGGGACAAACACACGCTGCACACACTTCTTTCAGTTTGCTAGTGTAATATTAATAAAAAAAACTTACCTGGTCTGACCTACTCTATGGCATCGATCTTCTGCTTGCTTGTCATTGTAAGGGTTGCAGTCAATGTCATGAAGAATGACAACATTTGCTGAAGTCAAATTTATTCCTAGGCCACCAGCTTTGGTCGAAAGCAGGAATACAAAAATACCCATATCTGTATTGAATTCATCTATCAGATGTATCCTACAAAATGAAAGCACACACAAATCATGCTTTGTGAAAAACAATTCTGTTAATTACAATAGCTGTTTTCCAGATAGAGGAATGAGGGGAAAAAATCAATATGTAAACAAAGCAATCAGGATGAAGAGATATCCTTTTAGTTCCACTTTTTTAATATAAATATGCTATTCCCAAGTGCCTCACATCCTAATCACTATCAGATGGCTAAAGAAGCTCTTAAGGAGCAGAAGACTGAGTCAAGAGAGGTTAGTGGCCTTCCAAACCAGCTCAGAAAGGGCACTTTACAAATAGAAGGTGACAGAAGAAAAAATAGAAAATATTGTGGAAGAAGCCAAGGAGGGCATTGACTGGCATCTGTGGGAGAGTGGAGAGGACAATGCTTAAAGAAACCAAGGGTAGATAGGAAAGAGGAGAATATCAGGGGACCAGATGGTGAAGACAAGAAACTTGAATTTGATTTAGTGGAGAAACGAGAGCCAGTGGAGGGATAGAGAGGTCTACACTCAAAGGCTAAGTCGACCGAGCTGTGTCACTCAGGGGTGTGAAAAATCAACATCCCTGAGCGACCTAGTTAAACTAATCCCCCCATGTAGACAGCGATAGGCTGACAGAACAATTTTTCCATCTATCTAGCTACCACTTCTTAAGGAGAAGGTGGATTAACTACATGATGGGAGAGAACCCCTCCCATTGCTGTAGTGAGTGTCTACACCTGAAATTCTCAACTTTGTGGAAAAAACAACTGCACATGTGCATTAACTTACTCGCACCTCCTGCAAACAAAGTTTCACTTACCTTTCAGAAATCTGTGTCTTTCCATCCAGCCTAATATATCGGTGCTGTTGCTGTTTTAGGAGAACTTCTAAAATGTCCAGCATCATAGTAAACTGGCTAAACAATACAACTCTATCACCCTGGGGAAGGAGGAAAAGAAGTCAGTTAGGGAAGACATTAATTACATAAATGTTTTATTAGAAAATCACTTCCTTGCACTATACATTTGGGACTAAATTTTCCAACCTCGATGCCTGTATCAGCCACAAAAATCCATATTTAGGCACTTAAATAAAACTGTTCTATTTTCAATAACAAGTGGGGTGTTCAGTATGCCAGAATAGCAGAATAGCAAATATGTCTACCCAGGCTATGAATTACACCATCCAGTTGCTGTTGAGACATACCTTAAGAGGCTATGATAGTGTTCCAGGATGAATATTCTGATTATTGGAGGAAACAGGGGAAAATATTTAGTTTTCCCTAAGCTTTAAATATTGTTTTTGCACAGTTTTACATACACTATAATATCTAATCCCATTTATTAGTACAAAAAGTAAAAAACAGCTTTTTCAGAAAAGCAGTATGACTCATTACTGTTAGCACTGAACGTTGAGCAACCTTAAAAACACCCTTGAACACTTTTGCAGGGCTGCAATTTCCCCTATTCAATCAACTGCATGTGTGACACAGAACAGCAGTACAGTCCTATCAAATATGTGCTACAAAGTCATAAGCTATCCTATAGTATTCCATAGAAAAATCAAGTTAGCATGTAAAAGCTGCCTGTTAATAGGGATTCAGTACATCAGTGGTAAACAAAGTTGTGAAAAGCAGAAGACATTTAAATTAGAATATTCTTTTAAGGCAAACCTTTTCTTTAAGGTCAGAGAGGATGCGCTCAAGTGTTCTAAATTTTCCAGAATCCAAAACTGTATCCATCTCTAACTTAAAGTCACTGACACTGGCATACTGTTTACAAAGCAAATGCAGCTCAAAATCTGTCATCACAGACATATCTTCGAAGATGAGGTCAGGATTGGCATCACAATGCGTGGGTTCCTACAAGTAAAAAAGGTAACAAAATGAATATAATGTATTCCACTGTAGGCATATTTATAATTACCTTAAAGAGTCAGTAAGATTATGCACTACAGTTGCATTCAATATTTTTGCAGAGAACAGAAGCACCAGAAACCAGGCCTGTGCACACACTAATTTGGTTCACAGGGGTCTAAGGCAAAATTAACTCTTCAAGTTCTGTTTATAGGAGATGGTGGAGGACTGACGTCTGTCATCTGGGATAAGATTCTATATAAACTTGAATTACGAAGTACTACTGGGAATACCTTTTACTTCACTAGCCACCAACCACACACCCTCAAACCCTGGGACCTTTTATCCCTATGTCAGGCCTTTTCCCTTGAAGAAATACTCCTTTATGGGGAATCCAATCCTTGGATGAATGATAGAAAACACAGGAAGCCCTTCCCAGGTTGTAGTGCAGGTAGAGGGATGTCATACCTGGGCAGAAAGAGGAAGGGAAAAGAGCCATATCTATAAAGTGGGAAGGGAAGATTGCGGGGAAAAAAAGGGGGGTGGGGAACTGCTTCATCTTCCCCCTGGAATCGTGTACACACACACACACACACACACACACACACACACACACACACACCCCCCATTAGGCTCCAGGTGCAGCTGACATGTGCACATTCAAATCTGGTTACATTTATACTTTTATTAAGTTGCCTATTATATTTTCAGATTGGCTCTTAACTTTCTTGTTTTAGAAAGAGACCTAATCCAAAACACAGTGCGAATTAATCAAAGCCAAATTAGGAAAAGGATAGTTCACGTATATATGCTCTCCCCACTTCGGTTCTCTACAGCCCACATTTGGTGAACTTCAGGAAATGCTGGCAGACCCAACTGTTCTTCCAAGCTTTTTATGTAATAAGGAGAAGAGTCAATTGAGAAAATTAGGGGGCTGACGAAAAGTGGTCTAATGTAGGACCAGAAATGTCTTCTCCTAAGCAAGTCTTCTTACAGCTGATCTGGAAGTTTATTTTCAAATTTTAAAATGTCTGCAGTGCAATCTGGGCATTGGATAAATGCAACTGGAAAAATCTAAAGAAATAAAAGTTTTACAAATAAGTACTTCTGATCAAGTGATTGGCACCCAAACATTTTTATTCAAGATCCTGAAAAGAAGAATTTAGAGAAGTTACAGTATATTTGTGAATCCTATGGAGATTACCTTGAGCATAAGCATTGACATCATCTTCAGTTTATCAGCTGTGTAATACTGGCGGTGTAAGAGAGGATGATTTGCCATTTTTCTCAGCTGCATCATGACATTGCCCATTTCTGAGTTTTTTTCTATGGCCAAAAAAAATATTGCCATCATTTCCACATATTTGATTTAATGAAACAAATAAAAAAAAAATCATTTAATCTATGCAATTATGACCTGAGTTTTCTAAAACTATTAAGTATTTGATGTTCCCACAAATCAAAAGATTTGTACAATTTAAGGGACAGTTTGGGAAAAACAATCAGACCCTCACATACCCTGGCTGTCAATAGATTTCTTTAGTTTGTTGAAGAGGTCATAGTACAGCTGTTCCTGTTTCTCTGACATATCACACAACTCAATAAGATCTTTTTTGGGGGGTAGTTGTTTAAGGACCTGAGGAGACAAGATAAAAATTTCAAGTGAATAACGATTACTCTGAATGGTTTGAAACTGTGTATTGCCCACAAGGTGAACTGCAACAATGTGTATTTAAGAGCAACTCTTTAGGGGTCTGATCCACAGACCATTAAGTGTTTTCACTGACCATAATGGACTTCGAATCACGTCCTAAGAAGTGACGTCGATAGACTTCAAAGTTGAAGAAATATTTTAAAAAATATTTGAAAAGTATTTTCGTCCTTATCAGATAAATCTCTGCTTAGGGTTCATTGATTAACTAGTAACAGATGACACTAAGCAGTGAAGGGGACACATTAACAAAACAGGGAAAGAAGAAATGTCAGCAAGATTAAGATCAAATTTCTCCACATTAGAATGCTAATGCTGTTAAAATTTGTTCAATTCTTACATGCAGGCAATCCTAGATGGAAGGGGCCAGTGACAAGCTACTTCTACCAGGGACAGAATCAAGCACTCTAATGATCTTTGAGTTCTTAAACAGAACAAAAAAGGCTTTGAGGACCCCAAGATACTTCAAACCCACAGTTGCAGCTATATCATATATATGCAGTTAACCATTTAAATAAAATGATGTTACTGTAAAGCAGAATAGCACTTTGTGATAAATGAGGCCACTCATTTGTTGGCTACAGCTTAACAGTACAGCAAATCTCAGAGATGCCATCGGGACAATCACTTACAATGCTGTAAACAGAAAGAGGCAAGAAACAAATAAGCACCAGAAACAGTATTGGAAAAAAGTAAAGTTCTATGAGAAATAGAAGAGTGACTCATGGAAGAAGAGAAGTAGCTGAAGCCTCATTTTTTTGGGGTGGGATGGTTGGGAAAGAGTTGTAGACTTCTGGTGATAAAGAGAAGTGGACTGATTGGGTCTAAGGTACAGGACGGAGGTTCAAGAAAATGGCACCCAAACCTTAGAGAAGGTTCGTGCATATACTATAAGAATTTTCAATATCTTCACTGCTATTAAGTTTCCTAAAATTAAGTTATTGTGTTACCTTTTAAAAGAGTTCTCAATGTTTTACACTACAAAAATAAAATTATTTCATATTCATTGAGGGAGACTAGTCGGGTGAGGTAATATTTTTTATTGGAACATCTTCTGTTCATGGAGGGGATAAGCTTTCAAGCTTCACAGAGGGACCTGACGAAAAGCCCTGTGAAGCTCGAAAGTTTGTCCTCTTCATCAACAAAAGCTGGTCCAATAAAAGATATCACCTCACCCACCTTGTCTTCCATAGCCTGGGACCAACACGGCTCCACCACCACTTGATATTCATTAGCATAGCTGTAAGTTAACAGATTTACCTCATCCTTTACTCTTCTCAAGATAAATGGCTTTATAATCTGCTTCGCATGAGCGATCCTCTCCTTTTCATATACACTGTGCTCTTCAGCAGCTTTCTAAGAAAAATATTAGAAAAACTTCAAAGTTTTGTAATGTGAAAATTCTCAACTCTGTTAATGCCATTATCATTACTTAATTTGCATGCCCTAACCTGAGACACAATCGCCCAGGAGCCAGAGAAGGGAAAAAAGTGCCCTCCTTTGGTCTCATGTAACCAAAAATTACAAGAGTTTTGGGACACCGAGCTACAACACAATTTCACCCATTTGGTTTAGTTTGTACAGATGTGATGTTATCAAGGGTGTAACAAGTTCCCAAAACAGGTTCATAACTAAACCAAACCGTGTAAAAGAGGAGTATTACAGCAATGAAAATATGATTTTGAAATAAAAGTATTTTTACTGCTTACTGTTTTTGAAGAGAACATCCTCCGGATTTCACTGGTGCTACCACTGAACATATGTGGCATGACAAAATTCAATAGAGACATTAACTCCAACAGGTTATTTTGAACTGGAGTGCCTGTTAGCAGCAGACGATTCTTTGCCTATTCGGTCAATATGAAAGAAGTCACAAAAATAACATGAAATGAATACCAGGGTGTCATAACCTTCCTACTCAGATCTGAACCTTAGAGTTCAGAACATGAGAAGCTAGCATGAAACCTCCAAACTTAAGTACCAGCTTGGATCTGATATCGCTGCCACCAGCCAGAAAAATTCCAGTGTCTGGTTCTCTCTGGTCTCCCCAAAACCTTCCCTGGGGAACCCTCAAGACTCAGATGCCCTGAGTCTCACCACAAAGGGAAATAACCCACTTCCCTTCTCCCTCTTCCCCTCCAGGTGTTCCCTCCCTGGGTTCCTGGAGAGATATACAGATTCAAGCTCCGTGAATCTAAACAAAGGGATTCCACTCTCTTTACCTCCTCCCAGATTTCCCCACCCTGGGTAGTCTGGGAGATTCCCTGCTTCAAGTCCTTGAAACACAAGTACCGAGAGATCTAATCTCTCTCCCCCCTCACCCAGAGGGTATGCAAAGTCAGGCTTAGTAAATTTAACACAAAGCGATGTTCCCCCTCTCTTCACTCAAAAAACACTCAAACAGGTCTTAAAAAGAAAGCTTTCTATAAAAAGAAAGAAAAAGGACATAAAACGGTCTCTGTATCAAGGTGACAATATACAGGGTCAATTGCTTAACAGAAAAAATGAACAAACAGCCTTATCCAAAAAGAATACAATTTAACACATTCCAGCAACTACATACATGTAAATACATAAAAAACAATATAAACCTATTGTCTTAGTATCCTTGTACTTACAACTTGGAAACAGAAGATTAGAAAGCCTGGAGATAGAAAGATCACTCTCAGAGCCGAGAGGGTCACCGAACCAAGACAAAGAACAAAGAACTCACACCCAAAACTTCCCTCCACCCAGATTTGAAAAAGTCTTGTTTCCTGATTGGTCCTCTGGTCAGCTGTTTGGTTCCCTTTGTTAACCCTTTACAGGTAAAAGAACATTAACCCTTAGCTATCTGTTTATGACACAGAGGAATGAACATTTTCCTTCTAAAGAATAGCTTAGGCAAATTTTGTGCTGAAAAAGTCACAGAAAACAGGAATTTAGCATTCAGTTCTATTCCTTTTTTCAACCATATATTTCATCCCACAGTATGCATCAAATGGACTAGTTTCCAGTGATGTTCGTTTAGTAACAAAATAAGCAGAGCATGCCATGTGGAAATTTTCACCATGGCCCAACCTAATAACATGCCTCAAGTTTTCTGAATCTTTCTTACAGCCACATTTTGCTTCTTCTGCAAGAAATGCTGGGTCGACTGGAACTTTTGGAAGAGTTAAGTTGGAAATTTACCTCATGAGATTTGCTGTATACCTTACTTCTTCTAAAGTCAAGTTGAAAAGTGATTCCTGAAATCCTCATGTTTGTTCCTCCCCCAACTTTAGACCATGGCATGTTTTCAAATAGGTTAACAAACAGCTCATCAGCATAATTATTGTCTCTCTTTAGAGCTGCACACACATACCTCTTACAACTCTTAATTTGTATGATTTATATTAACCAGAGTAGTAAACCCTTCATATACACTCAAGTACCCTATCATTTTGGTACAATCTCTTTTCTATAGTTTGAAAACTACTTACAGGTGGTTACTGCATCTTAAGACAATTTATTTTTCAGTGTAATACTTTGAGATCAAGCAAAATTCTAAAATTTGACTACTACCTTAGAGAGACCTTGTAAGAATAAGATGCTTTATATTTAGTTGGGAAATAAATCTCCATTTACAGTTACCAAAGTACAAACCTGTTCTGTATCCAGACTGGCATTCAGTTGCATGCAATCGTGTTCCTAAATTTGTAACATACAGTGCCTTATATACTAAGAATTCTATTCCTTGTTTCAGCCCAAAATTTCATCATGTTCCCACAAGTAAATGGAGGGTAGGACTACTCAAAAAACCCCAAACTCTCTTACATTAATTGTCATTAGGTGCTGGTAGCGTACAGAACCCATATTCTTCAACATGTGACCTTCGTCAAAGATTGCATAGTTAAGCTTCAGCCGGCGAAACAGGCTACGGTCATCTGCACTGCTAATTGCAGAATTATATCTGTCAGAGGAATACATAATAAGTGAATGTTTAATACTTCTATTAACACAGGGTATACTGCAATCTAAACGTAGTTAAATTATAAGCCCTAAAAATATGACATAACAGACATTTAAACAAAATGATCATGTCCCAATAAGCAGTGTCTTTGAAAGAAACCAACCACAACAGTTTGGAGCTGACAATTACCGAATACCAAAAAAGAAGCTGATATTCTCCATAATCAAATTTTCAGTATAGAACTTCTATTTCTACCACAGTGGTGGGCAAACTACCACCCGCTAGCTATGTCCGGCCTGTCAGACCTTTTAATCCGGTCCTCGAGCTCCTGCCAGGGAGCAGGGTGTGGGGCTTGCCTCGCTCCGTGCTCCAGTCAGCGAGCAGGGTCGGGGGCTTTCCTTGCGGCTCCTGGAAGTAGTGGCATGTCTCCCCTCCGGTTTCTATGTGTAGGGGCAGCCAGGGCCACGGGGCTCTGCACGCAGCCCCGACCCCAAGTGCTACCCCCTTCAGCTCCCAGTGGCCAGGAACCAATAGGAGCGGTGGCTGTGGACAGGGCGGAATGCAGAGCCGTCCGGTGCCGCGCCTCTGCATAGGAGCCAAAAGGGTGGCATGACGCTGCTTCTGGGAGCTGCACAAGGTAAGCACTGCCTGGAACCTGCACCCCTGAGCCCCCGTCCCCATGTCCCAAACCCTTGCCCCAGCCCTGATCCCCATTCCACCCTCTGAACCCCTTGGTCCCAACCCCCAATTTGTGAGCATTCATGGCCAGCCATACAATTTCTATATCCAGATGTGGTCCTCAGGTCAAAAAGTTTGCCCACCCCAGTCTACTACACTCTGAGCAAAATCCTCATGGCCATCAGAATTCTGTGAAGGTGAAATTCACACATTTCTTGACTCAAAAAATTCACATTACTTGGTTAATTTTTTTCTCTCTTTTTCAAAAAGAGGACTATTACATTTCTGAGGTTTTAAACTCAGTAGTCTTAACTGAGAATGTTTCAAGGCCCAAAAAAGTTGTTTGCAAGAACAAAGTTATGCATGTTTACAAATTATTGAGTATGTGTAGAGGTTTGTTCAGTTTTAAACATGCACTTAAAGAGGTGCAATGTGCCTAAGAACTCAGACACAGATTCTAGTAGTTAAACTAATTCCAAACAGGTTTAATCACTGCTTCCCAACTCCAAGAGCACCAGGGATAACTGGTCTTGCATTTGCACATTCCGCCATCTAATTAGGGGATGGTCCCAGAATCTCTGCCCTGCATCAATCAATTAGTTCCAATTTATGTCTGGTGAGCAGGCCTCACCTTTAACTCTTCATTCCTAAGGTGAGTGACTGACAGGTGTCTTTCTGAGGAAGAGGAAGTGGGAGCAGGAAGAAGTAATCAGGAAAGCAGTCACATAGGAAGAAGGGAGAATGAAGGAGAATGGGAGTGAAAGGAGCTTTAGATTAAGAAAAGGAAAACGTAACCAGCTGAAAATCTGAAAGTATAAAGCCAAGTCAATGGCAAAAATCAAACAAAAAATAGAAGAAGAAAAAAGAGAGAAGTAGAAAACCTATGAGATCAAAAAATATTTAATGGAAAGTTTAGTACAAAAATATTGAAGACAAGGCACATTCTTGTTTGATTTTAACAATCTGGGGGCACATTTCTGGAGAATGAAGGGGCTTGAGAGCCACAAATGAGGACAGACATATAAGCCTCAATATTTTTTATACAGATGGGATAAATGATGTAAAAAGCCCAAAGCAGGTTATGTTTGCATTCTGCAAATTTGAGTATTTGTACTGTATATTTACAAGGGGTACATGAACGACTTTAGAACACAATGGAACTGGTGACTATAGAGTACACTTGCCTTATTTTTTGGTTACAGAACACAGTTTGGCACTGGTAAATTACAGATGAATGTGAGCATACCCTTTTTAACTAAAATCTTCATCTTGAAACGTCTAACTTCCAAAAAGGAAGGAAATTGCACAAGATATTTCAAAACTTTCCAAAGGAAGATAATTCCTCGGCCTTTTACTTTAATTTGCATTTTCAATCAATTAAAATTCTCTATAATGGTCAAATCTATATGGTGGCACGTACAGAAATGAACCCATACACAAGTTTCCTCACCCAACTCCCCTTTAGCTGTCTTCCATTTAAGGAGAACTCTCTGATATATTTTTCCAGTACCTTTATCTTCCCCATGCTGTTAGTCACCATAAGACAACATCTTATAGTACTCTATATGATGTTGATATCCAACATCACAATAGTCAAAGTTTGTGAGCTTCTTCTACCTATCTTGAGTTACCAGTGATGGTGGCATTCCTTGTGTAGCTCCCACAGCTCTTGGTTGTATTCTAAACTCTTCCTTCTGTATTTACTAAAGGCAGAGAAAGCAGTACCGTGCTGTGGGCCAGAGCAGTTTTACATATCTACCACATAAAAAGGTGCTAAGCTTTTCACTGGCCATGTGAACAGTAAGACTGACAAAAATCAACTGACAGTACTCTTTGTTGACCCAATTCAACATCTGAATGATGCTCTGTAATACCACTAGAGGTCAGCAGAGCAACATTTTGATATAATTTACTGGTGTCTTTTAATTACAGTACTTACGTGGTCACAATCACATTGAAATTTACAACTTTATTATTAATGTCAATTCTGAGTTGCTTACGATCCTCTTGGGATCCTACAGGAAGAAAAAACAGATACATTAGTACAATATTTTTTGTGCATTCACCATCTGTATTTAAACTATTATCTTGAAAATGCTGTCCAATGTCTATTTCATGTTCTATTATGTTGCACATGCAGCCACATCATCAGATTAGTCTTAAAACTTATGTATTTGCTTCTGTATTTTGAAGACTAATAGATTTCTTACCATAATAAAAAAGGACATCAAGAGCAGGACACCACAGATTAACCTCTCTTATCCAGTTATCTGTAAAAGATTATGAGAAAGCAATATATGAATCTTATATAAACTAATACACTTCACAACACATTTTAGGTTTCTTCAGCACTAGACTAAACATCAGCTAAAAAATCAAATAAAATTATACTGAAGCAAAAATGTGATACTGTTTTATAAATTTCTGCATTATAAAATCTTGCAAGGCTAAAAATGGCTGACAAAGATGCTATATATTTCCCACATTGACTGGAAGCTAATATACAAGGGCTTGGGGATTAAGAAAAGGATAGGTTTTTACATAATTCAAGGAAACATTTTTAAAGGAGGATTTTCATTACTCCTGTACAGCTCACATTTTAGACATACATTAACCAGGACTCAATTTTTTTCTGCTCATTATCATGATGATGTTTGATATAAAACAGTATTAGTTAAAACTCAACTTCCCAGTGCAGAATACTCAGACTCTGGGCTGAATGGACATTTATTTCTCTAAAAAAATTATTTCTAGAGACCTTTATTTACAAGTGTCTCATCACAAAACTTGATGCAGGAATTGGAAAATGGATAGAAATCCTTTCACATCTATGTTGAAGACCAGGCAGATAATGATTAAAAGTTATTCCTGACAATCTTACTGAGTCAAACTGACAGCTGCGGTTGTATGAGGCACGTGGATTGGTTTCTATGGACAGATGCACAAATCATCACAACTGGCATTTCTGCAGACAGGTCTAAGGACCGAATGGGGATGGAGACTGAACTATTCTATAGCCTCCTACAAGGGACCTTTAGGACAGGATTGAGGTATCTTGACAACACAGCTATAGATACCTTGCTCCTGCACTCCCCACACTGTACCTGTTTTTTGGCCAAGAGCTACCATCTCTAGAGCTATCAATTTGGCATCATTCACAAGACTTTAAAAATCACTTAAAAAATCCAAGAAAGAAGATCATTCACTATACATCTTCCCGGTGTAAAGAAAAGATATCCTTTTAATTATTGGAATAGACTAGCTCAGTTGTAAAAACACACACTTAAATGAAGTTATTTTAGACAAGCAAAAAGGTCTAAATTAGAATAGAGACAAGCTGGGTGAGGTAATATCTTTTACTGGCCAATTTCTGTTGGTGAAAGAGATAAGCTATTTAGGTCCACAATACCATAAATTAAAATAGGCATTTTAAAATCTGGAAGTTATAAATGATTCTATTTAAACATCAGCTAGGAAGTTATCCAACTATAAATCCTGCCTACAGGTCATCAAAGCAAACAAGTTGTTAAAAAATTCTACAAAATTGTTTTACAGTACGGGAATTTTTGTTCTTTAAAAAAAAAAAGGAGGAAAATTGTGCGCGAGTTTAATAATCATGAAAAAGCAAGAGACTGATAGCTCTGCACAGAGCCAGTCATTTTTAGGGATCTGGCATACCTTTGCGAGGGATTCTGCAGTGCAAAAGGAGTCTGGTAATATTTTAAAAAAATGAAATCTACCCTTAAGTGACCGTGGTAGAGAAATAAAACTCCAACACAGAGTAAGACTGATGTAATTAAGTGACCAGAATGTACCACAGTTAGAGTAAAAGTAACATACTAGCACTACATTAAAATTGTAGCTCAATTTTGTACAACATACATAATTTTTTTTTAATAATCACTTTTGTACCTACTTACAACCTATAATTTCAATGCAAGCGTCTTAAAAAAAATTCAATATTAATATAAGCTATGGCTTCAACTCAGTTTAACAGCTTTAGTTTCAACCACTGAGGGTATATCTATTCTGCAATTAGACACTGAGGGCAGGCCGATGCCAGCTGACTTGGGCTCAGGCTGCGGGGCTGTTTTGCAGTGTAGGCATTCAGGCTTGGTCTGGAACCTGGCCTCTAGGAGCCTGCGAGGTGGGAGGGGCCAAGAAGACTACACCACAATTAAACATCCCTGCAGCTCAAGCCCTGCTAGCCTGACTCAATTAGCACGAGCCAGCCATGAGTGGCTAATTGCAGTGCAGACATACCCTTAGAAAACTCAATATTTTCATGAAGAAATTACATCACCAACTTTCCTCTGAAGTAAAAATTATTTATATATAAAGGTGTGATCGTAAAACTTCAATCTGCATAATCTTTTTATTAATGAATCAGGATTGTTTCATGTCATTACAAATACTTGTGAAATCCTTAACTTACCTAAAGTTGAAGCTGGCACAACAATCAAATGAGGACCTTTATCACCCTCTTGATAGAGATATGCTAGGAATGCAATAGCTTGTATTGTTTTTCCTAAACCCTAGGAAGAAACATTAACCGTTTAAACTAAAATTAATATAGTCACTGTAAAAAGAAAGAACAGTTGGGACTAATAAGTTGATAACAATATTTTTCAAGTGTTTACACAATGTCAGAGGAAAGGTGTAACAAAAATAAAAAATATTAGTGTTTATCAGCTATATTTTAGACCATATACTTCCTGGGACTCACTTGAATATAAGAGTAATCATCCTCAAATCATTTAAATAACTCTCTTCCTCTGAACCTTACCTCATTACAAATTAATCGGTCTTTTCATTTATTCTTATCATCCATTTATAATGTTCTCATTTTAGTTTAAATTTTAATCTTCCCTTCCCCCGCCCCCCTGCATCCCCTTTTACTTGTCTTCCCACAGCCTGTGGTACTGATGTGCAGACCATTATTTGGAATCCAGAGCACTCCTGTGAGTGCCCTATATAAAAAGGACCATCTCTGTAAAGTGTATTCCAGGTATTTACAGCAAGACTGATAGAGACTAGGATTCTGAAGAGAATTTAGTAGAAAGCTCTTTGCAATAGGAGTAGGCTTCTAGCAACTTTTACTGTACTGTCTTTCTGTGTTTTCTATTTAAAATACTTAATACTTATCTACCCCACACACAGAGGTATGAGTAGGATTAACGTGAAGTGTAGAGCCAAGAACTTGGAAATCAAGGAACATTATTTGAGTCCCAAAGAAATATCTACAGCAACAGCACCAAGCATATCACTTCTTGTAAATTTAACCAAGAGTGTCAGAATTACAGGTGACAGCCACTTAAGAACCCAGAAATCCATAACCTTCTCTCTCAAACCATTTCAAACCCAGAGACACAGGAAGAAGGGAGTTCACAGCTGACAGCCAAATGCTGGGGGGAAGGAAGGGAGAAGTTAGGGGGAGGACAGGGTTTCTGCTATTCTACCCTTCTCACAATCTTCTCGCTGTTTTAGAAGTGGTGAAGAGAATTTGAAAAATGTATTCCGGGTTAAATTACAATCTGGTACTAGACACCTGAAATGTATGATGTTATCACAGGGAGAAATATCTACTTGTTCAAGAAATCTTTTTGCTATGTGAGTGGCTTCCACTACCCAAAACCATCATCTGATCCCAGTTATCCAATGCTATGAAATTCAAGCCTCTCTCTCGTAAAGAGATACTGCAATTTGAGTAACTGTGCAAAACAAAGGAACCTGTGATTTCCAAATTTAAATTAATTTTACAATACAGTATGAATGAAATTGTCTCTCAATCTCATTTCTACCTCTGACTTACAATAGATATTAACGGTATAGCCCTCAGAATATATTTAAAGATACTTTTTACTGTGAGATTGTGAGTAATAGTTCACTAGTTACTGCTACAGTAACTCAATTAATTGAAGAAAAGGAAGAAAATTCAAAGCAACAGTTTTAAAGTGATTTTCCACTGGTGAAGTTTTTCAACTAAATCAATGTCAAGTTACTAATCTGTGGTTATGGAACACATCATGTAAGTGCAATATATGAACTATTTAGATAAAAGTAGGTCAGATGAGCAGTATAAAATTTCTTAAATATTCAGTTTTCTACTTACCATTTCATCAGCTAAAATACCATTCAACCCATGTTTATGTAGTAGCGCTAGCCAGTTCAAACCTATCTTCTGATAGGGCTTGAGCTCCATACTGAAAACACAGAATCGTTCACAATTTTAGCCCCTTTCTGATTGTTTCTATATGAAAGATTATCACAAAAACAATAAATTTCTACAATTATCATCCTAACAGTTTATTGTAGTGTTTCCTACCATTTATTCCACCTGAGGCCCACTTGGGAGCCAAGAAATCACTTTCAAGAGTCCTGAAAGTCTCTCCCAGCCCATGATTACGAACAAAACGAATGTCACTTAAGTTTAAAAATTGTTTTTAGTTGTTTGAATCCATTACACATTATTAATAATTATTTTAAAACAATAATGTTTTCCTTTAGCCCATTTATATTGTGTCTGTTTTTTAATCATTAACTGGCATACAATAGTTATTTAAAAATATAGAAAAACATTTTAGTTCTATTATAGAATCTGTGATGCAGCTGCACCTATTTGTAAAGCAGAACAACTTATTAGAAATCTCTCATACAGTGACCCTCTTTAGAAAGTTTATTTTCAGAAGTAAAAACTGAACAGGAGAATATAGAAGAAAAATAGGGTATGCAGTCAAGAATGATAATCCATTTTTCAGCTCTGAACACCCTGTGAAAGTGTTGGCTCTTGACTATTTTTATTTTACACCAAAAACAAAACAATTCAACAAAATATTTGTTTTTAATCAGAGGTGTAAACAGTCCATCCAAAGTTACTACTATACACTACATAGGGAATTTTTGGTGACGATATAGCGCGCACAAGACCTTACGCCCGATTCCTGAAAATTGCTCGCTATGGGTGGGCTGCTCTACAGCACTGAGGTCAAAAGGGGCTCCTTTGTGGGTTTAGGCATCAAGCTGTGCAGAGTAGCTTGCAGGATCCAGGCCTCAGTTTACAAGATTTCATTCAAAACAGAGACAGACAGCAAACTGCACAGAGCTTATTTTTATCTGCTTTGGAAAGTTGAAAGGCTGAGTCAATTCTGACGGATTCTCAACATCAGGGCATCTACGCACTTCAACCCTGTAATGCACAATACCCTAAGCATTGCTGAGATTCTTTAATAACATTTCAGTAAAACTTGTTGTTCATAATATGCACAGCAGGATGTCTTATTTACTTCTGTAATTCCATTAACTTATTTATTTTATCCTGTGTATTAAAAAGTTGGTGGTTACCAGTTAATGCATGAGTAAGTCTCCCTCACACACAAATGGCAGAAACTCCCATTTTTACTTCTTTTATGTCCCTCTCTCAAAGATTTTTTTTTTTCCGGTAAATGTATGACAGCCTAGTGCATGTACCTTTTAAAGCATGAAGGAAATCCTTTTGGGTCAGATGTACAAAAATAGGTTCCAAACCTCTCAACTTTAGTCAAGCATCTAAGTTAAGTAGGAACCGATTCCCAAAAGTGCTGAGCACAAAGCAGTTCCTATCTAAGTCAAGGGGGCCTGTTGGATGTTCAACCATTTTGGAAAAAAAAAAAAAAAAAAAAAGTCAGTCAGTTTATTTAGGTGCCTAACAGTCTTCAACACCTAATTTCAGGCTCAGAGTTTTGAAAATCTCTGCCTTCATATGTCCATACTATCAAACATTTTTTTCTGTATGTCAGATAGTATTCAGATGTACCTTTGATTCAGAATGGAAGGCTGCTCTATATTCCATCCACATCCTCCATCTTCAGTGATCCTGGTAACTTGTTTTGTCAATTTATTTGAAATGTCTTCACATTTGTTCATGAGTTTTAGAACCACGTCTCTCTCTTTAAGCAATATTTTGCAGTTCCATATAATATCTTCTGATAATCCATTTGTTTTACTCATTTTTGTAAACTATTAAAAGAAAAAAATATGCCAATGGATACTGATACAAAAATTAAAAATGACCATCAAGGAGCTTAAAAACATTGTTTTACAACTCTAATCTTTCATAAACACTGTATTAGTATTAGTAATTTTTCATAAGAAAAATATGTATAAAGGTTATTACATCATTGCCAGTGTGAATTTTCGTTGCTAATGCTGTTAACTGATGTGCTTCCTTTCATTCCTGTTAGGAGCTGAAGGAACAATCCCTAGACCTGTTTGAAAGAGGGGCACTGTTTTTTTTCCTTGCTATCCTTTAATAACACCTGTAGAGTTTTGCGAAATTCAGCTCACATTCCCTGAGTTCTTGAAGAGCTTTGAGATTATACGTAATGGTGTTAGTGGTAAGAATTATGGTGGTATGTGAGCAATTTGGCTCCTATCCTTTGAACAAAGAGCCTTCTTAGACAAGAGAAGCAAATACTAAAAAACTGCTCCAAACATTTCTTCAATATTTCATACTGTGACTTCTTAGGTCCACTACATTAATTTGCTTAGAAACATTATTTTCTTTATGGCTTCAAGACTAGAAGTATTCAATATGTGCGCTACGTGTGCTATTTTTATAAAGAAAAAGATTACTCATTTATTGAAAACACATACCTAAAGCTGCTCTCGTGTAATGTTTTACATTCAAGAGTTTCAATCAGCCCCAGCATTACAGGGTATACGTACACGTCCCACTGTGATCTCTGCAGACCCAGGAATAGATCTACTGGAAGCCAAGAATTTTAGAAGGCCTGGCTCAGGAGCTTGACTGACCACTAATGTTGGAGACTAGGAAAGTTCCAGAAGAGTGGAAGAAAGCTAATGTTACCTCAATTTTTAACAAGGGTAAGCAGGATGATGTGTGATTAGATAGACAGACAGGCCTGTCAGTATGACATAAATCCCAGGCAAAATAATGAAGCAGCTGATATGGGACTTGATTAATGAAGAATAAAAGTAGGGTAATATAATTCATGACAATCAACATATTTCTGGAAAATAGATCCTGTCAAACTAAACTATTTTTAAAAAAAGGAAATTACAAATATGGTTGATAAAGGAAATAGTGTTGGCGTAATATACTTGGACTTCTGTAAGATGTTTGACTTGGCACCCCACAATATTTAAATAAAAAACTAGAAGGGTATAAAATAAACACAGCAGACATTAAATGGATTAAAACCTGCCCAAATGATAGGTTTACAAAAGTATTTGTAATCAGGGAATCATCATGAAACAAGTGTGTTTATCGTGAGGTCCCATAGGAATAAGTTCTCGGCCCTACAATAAAATTTGCAGAAATTGAGAGAGAGTGGTAAACCATGAAGAAGACACGTCACTGATGCAGAGTGATCTGGATCGCTTGGTAAACTGAGCACAAGCAATGTGTGTTTTAATATGGCTAAATGTATAAGTATTCATCTAGGAACAAAGAACATAGGCCATACTTACAGAATGAGAGACACTATCCTGGGAAGCAATAATTCTGAAAAAAAATTGAGGGTCATGGTGGATAATCAGTTGAACACGAGTTCCTGGGATGTGCAAACTAGGGAATCTTGAGGAGGAGTGGAGAGGTTATTTTACCTCTGTATTTGGCATGGATGTGACCACTGCTAGGATGCTGCATCCACTTCTCATGTCCACAGTTCAACAAAGACGTTGATCAATTGGAAAGTGTTCAGAGAAATGCCACGAGAATGATTAAAGGATTAAAAAACAAGCCTTAGTGATAGATTCAAAGACCTCAATCTAGCTTAACAAAGAGAATGCTGATTAAAGTCTATTAGTACCTACACAGGGAACAAATAGTTAATAATGGGCTCTTCAATCCAGAAGAGGAAGATATAAAATGATTCAAAGGCTGGAGGTTGAAGTTGGACGAATCAGACTAGAAATAAGACAAATTTTTAACATTGGAGCTATTTACCCAGGCTGGCAGTACACTGGTGATTTTAAAATCAAGATTGGATGTTTTTCTAAACAATGTGCTCTAGGAATTACTTTGGGGAAGTTCTATTGTCTGTGTTATACAGTAGGTGAGATAAGATGATCACAACGATCCCTTATGGCTACAGAATTTACCAAATAGAAATATACAAAAATATTAAATATGAAAATATAATGCAAGTTGGCAGAATTTAAGGACATTTTTGTTCACCATGCTATTTATCCTTCTTTTCAGATTTTAATGCTAGATATTGTAACAAATGAGGATTATTTAATATACTCACACCTTAAGCTGAGCAAGTAAAAATTATAAGCGTCACTATCAACAGAAAATGCTGTAACACTAGGGATAATATACCAAGGTTTGCACAATTTTAGGTTTTGATACTAACTGTATTTGAGACAAACAAAATTAGACTAATTTTCACTTTTCTCCAACCATTTTCTCACTTGAGTCATGGGCCTGGCCACTACTCTGACCACTTGTGGGACTGAATACATTTGAACAGCACCAGTACTTAGATCCCAAGTCCCAGCCTATGACTTCTCCTAAAAGATCTATTCCTCCTCCTTTAGGAAGACAATTTTTGTTGTTGTTGTGGGGAGCAAACAGAGGAATTGAGTGGAGGGGCTCCACGGAGTTTAACCATGCTGATGAGAGTAGTAAGTAATTGGGTGCCACCATGACACTGGAACTGCTTTAGGTAGCCAACAATTTCTCTTCAAGAGCTACATAGGGGGAAGGGCTTTTCCATGAATATCTCCTGACCAGCTGCCAGGGGCAGCCTCCTTACCCTGCAGTGATGACACAGCTCTCAACCGGCTCCCTACTTCTTAACCACTGATCTGCTGCCAGCATTCGTCTCCCTCCAGTTCAAAGAGATGCATGTGGCTTACAGGCGAGGAATAGTCCATTTCTCTGTACTATCCTCCACCTGCCAAGCTGATGCCTTAGAGAGCAGCAAAGAGAAGAGTGCACCTTCACACAGGAGGAAAAGACAAAGGGACAACTTTCTGTATAGATAAATCCTTAGCCTCAACTCCAGTCTTGGCCGGAAATCATCCTTTCCATTGACTCTCATATAAATGGGTGAAGAAATCTAGATGGGCACTCACACGCAGAGGTGTGGGAGGTGGTCAGAAGCACATGTTGCCAGGTGTGCTGTTTTTATAGGTGGTCTAGGAATCATGTAGACATGTCAAACTAGCAACAGAACTATATGCTGCTCTCAGAAAACTTTGTACCTTTGTTATTAATAAACAGGAGTGAAATGGTAGTGCACGAAGGTCCCAGCCAGGATTGTGACCCTACTGCACTGGGAACTGTATAATCACATGTACAATGGGTGCTGTGGAGGTCTTACTATCTGGAAGATAATGGTAGCACAGTTTCAGGAAAGTCACAAGTGGACTGTAGCAAAGGTGGGTGCTGGGATACAGTACTATAAATAAAATGAAACCATAAACTGAAGTAAAACAGGCACAAAAATAGTTATTTTACTATATAAAAGCTCTTGTTGGACCTCATTTGCATTAACACATGCTGTTCTGCATATTAAGTTTCTAAAGGGACATTGTATTTTGGAAACCGTTTAGAAGTTACTAAAGAAACAAATTATTTGTGCAAAGATGCAGGGAATGTTTTGAACAGTTTTAAGAAAAACATGCATGTTTCCATCACTTTTTATAAAACCATCCAATTTAACTGTGTACTCTGGTCTATGTAAATTCATGTTCTTATCACTCTTTCCTCACACTCCCTTCTCTGTTCCTGATTATTTTAGATATCCACAAGCTCTTTGGATCAGACACCACAACTTACTGGGTGTTTGTACTGTTGTGCCCAAGGATCTCTTGAGGTCACGTGGCAGACAGCACAGGGGTGCATAAGAATTACAGGGATCTTCTGAGTCTGCTATTTACATTCTAGGTCACCAAAAAGGGCCTTGTAAGGTTTCCACTGAAAGCATGTGTCACACTAGTGGTAATAATCTTTGCGAAATTTATGGGTGGGTAATATGTAAGGAGATGTGTGTTAAACACGGGTCACCCAGAGGTAGCATCTCTTGAGACCTACTCCCCCAAACAGGCGGTGGGAGACACTTATCTCCGTGGCTGACCACTGTAAGGACAGAATTCTATTAGCACTCTACATCAAAAGCCAATGAAGATGTCGCGGGGACTTTGGGAGAAAAATTAAAAGGAAGAGGTAAAAAATGGGGCAGGGGTATCCCTGTTTCATAGCTGAAGAACTAAGGACTGGTTGAATACATCTAAGGATGCCATGGTATCTCCCCATCTGGGGAGACAAGTTGCCAATGGGCTTCATCTCATGAAAACTGGGTCTTCGGCATCCTGGCTGGAAAACGCCGTGAGAAGAACCTTGGAGGAAGCAGTACATCATCGGAAAAGAGTGCATCTTGTTAGCTAAGATTAAGTGCTAGAACGTATTATGATTTGATGTTATATGTAACCTTTGTCTCCATTAATCCTATTTGCTATAATTTAAATATCTAGTCTTTATAATGAAAACAAAAATATGTTTACAAAACAGAAATTCAAGCGCTGTGTGTTAAGCGGAGCTAGAACCTAAGGTGTAACCAGTAAGCTGTGGTATTCCACTCCTCTGGGAATAGCAGGTCTGGCAATTCTGTGAGCGTCCAGTGGATAAGGTCTCCACACACTCCAAGGGGATGGTCAGAGAAGCTGGGGCTGGAATGTATCAGTTTGCAGAGGACTGTGACGCACACCTGGGCTGAGGGGAAGTGCTTGTGTTGCCTGTGACTAGGGGTGTCAGGAGTCACCTGGCACGGATGGACAAATCTCCTTGATGCTAAGGGGAGGAAGTAGCAGGGTACCTCAGAACCCTAGGTATCCCAAGGGAGCATCACAACAGGGCCTAGCACAAGGCAGCCTTAGTAGCCACCCTAACATAGCATCCTAACTATGATATGTTAGTGAAGTACTGAAGTAGATAGCCTGTGGAGGGACCTATCTCAATTTATGTCAAGTTTCTGCAGTTGCTAAATAACTGATCTTCCCAAAGCATCTGCAAAACGTTGGTTGTTTTATCTCATATTTGAGGATTTCTAAAGCTGAAATGTGAAGGAAAGTCAGTCATGCATGTGCTTGCCTATTCTCACTTTCTGCTGTGATAACTTCATCCTCCAAGTGAGTTTTCTCATCAGCACCCTTTACACCACAAAGCTCAATTTTCTAGTCCTTCCCTGAACATTTTCATCAAGGTTACACTGCACTATACTAAAGACATTTCGTAACATACCTTCTTGAGAGTGGCTTTCATACTCTCCAATTACTGCTACCAGAACAGCTTTTCCACCCATTATTCCACATCATGTATCAAACTTCATAGTGCTACGCAGCCTCATTTAATTTCATTACTACCACCACCACTGCACATTTATAGCATCTTTCAGCAGAGGCTCTCAAAGTATTTTGCAAAGTTAGTAATACTCCATTTGACAGAGGTGTGAACTGTGGCACAGAGGTTAACTTTCCAAGTGTCACATCAAGTGAGTTGGAAGAACAAAAATCAGAATTCCAGAACTGTATTCTAAAAACTATACAATATGCTCTCCTTCACCTCAATCCATTTCCTTTGTCACCTTTCTGGAGTTTACCACACATTCAAGATATAATCTTGGTCTGGAAGCCTGAAGTGCGCTCTAGTTTAAACAAATAGAAGCCCAGCAAGAATAGTATTTCCTAGCCAAGAGGTTCTCAACATGTTAAAAACCAAAAATGCTTTAGGACCTCTTTGCCATCTAGCCATTAAAGTAAAGGGAGGGTGGTCAGAATCCCCCAGACCTGTTTGCAACCACCAAGTTCAGAATCCATGTTCTAGCTTATCGATACATCATAGATAATCAATGTCTAATTTTTATTGCCTTATTCTGAACTTGAAGTTAATGAAATGCAACCGAGTAACCAATTACAGCCAAAAGCAACCCTCTTATTATTTCACACTATATTTCTACTTTTAATCAACGCACAAAACGGTTCACCTTGGGAATAATTAGGTGGGCAGTCAGGCACTATTTATTGCAACATGTAAGCCTCATTTCTTCTGTTACATCCCTGCTTAAAATCTATACACATGACCTTCACTTGTTTGCATTTCCTTAACACTTGATATCTTTTCACTCTAATACAATACAAACAGAATCAATATTCATATGGTTTTAAATAATATTTTTAACTTCCTACCACTGGAAGAAATGGCTGTTGACAGGAAACCTTGACATGTGTTGCTACCCAGATTCATATGCAAAGATAGACTTGCAGTAATGACTGGCAATAAGGAGAGGTGGATTCTATTAAGTTCTGCCACTTGCACCATGTGTGATGGAGCACAATACTTACTTTGTGCCTCAGTTTCCTTAGCTCTAAAACTAGTAAGGCTTATCGGCCTCAAAGGGGCATTGAAAGGCTTAATAGAGTCACAACCCCGATTCTTCATGAAAACATTGGAGGTGGACCTTTATATCTACATGAAGCCCCACAGAAATCAGAGGGGATTTGCTTTAGGTCAGAGGTCAATCAACACCTCTCTACAGGATTGGGGGTCATGTTTGTTATCAATGAATCATCAAGCAGAAAACATTAAGAGAGAAACAAGTATTTTTAACTTAAATAATGTTAAATTTAGAACACCTAAGAACACTTACATTTGCAAGTCTTTAGTATTACTACTACTATACTAACTTTTCAACATGTTCTTCACAGAATTATAGATAACGGGGTGGGGTCTGGTAAAATTTAGTATGTTACTCTTACTTAAAAGAAGTAGTATCGGAACAGCCTCTACAACTTTTTCTTCCTTATACAAGATACCCAGTGATCGTACAACAAAAAATCTGAACTTGTAAGTAGCTCATTCTCTTCCCCACTTCCTATAACTGCAGAGTTTATCTGTAAAGAACTTATATGAAATCAACACAAAACTGGTTTGCTAATGTCAATTCAGCAATTAGATCTCACTTTAATTCAGTGAGTGTTCCAATAAAAGGATATCCTTCACTGACAGTTTGCGTGTTTCGGTTTTTCTTTTTGTTTAAACAAAAAACTGAACAAATCTTACCAAATCCCTCTAATTTAAGCAATACTGGGATCTGCATGTAGATACCTGCAAATACGTTTTCTGAAAAAACATCTTTTATTAAAAACAGCCATGAAGAACGTGATTTTTAATAAGATTAAAAATTCCAACATTTGCCCTAATGCCTAAAGCTCTAGTTGGCATGAATATAAATCCTGTAATCTATACACAAATGCACTGAAATTGAAGCTGTTATAAAACCATGCACTTTATTTCGCATCAGCATTTGTCTCCAAGTTACAAGATGTACTTCATCTGCCATTCTGAATTATCTACAGGAAAAAAAATATTACTGTGTCAGAGAAGTTCAGATGCTTAGCTTTGTATTTACATAGGATCAGTAGAGACTTAAGATTTGAGTTTTTAGAAGCATGCACAGTTAAGTAGGCCATAATTAATGCATTTTTTTAAGTTAGGCCCTAAAAGCCACATTGTTTAGGCTACAGACTTATTAGTCTCATAAAGAATGGATACAACTCAGAAGCTTTTATAGGACCCTTGTTATAATTCGGCCAACTCTGGACAGGTTTTCACAGAGAAGGCAAAAGGCACATCCCTGAGACCCCCTGCAAAATTTCAAATCCCTGCTTCAAAACAATAGGCTCAGTAGAGCTTTTCAAAGAACAGATTGTTGGAGTTTTTTAATATGGGCAAAACAATGCATTTTTCTTTAGCCTCCTTCTTGGAATTTTCCAAAACACTTCAGCATCAGACAAACATGCAGCATGAAAATTTCAGCCCAAATACTTAACAGTTTGGCAAAGTCATAAATAACCGAACACAAGTCTTAATGAGAAATGCTGGGCAACCTAAAGAGTGTTTCCAGCCCGGACAACTATTTCCATCAGATATACATCTTACTACAAATTCCGTTGAAGACAATGGTAACAGTTTCCAATTCATCTGCACCAGTAATAAAAATTCTAATTTAAGTGCCATAGATGTGCAATGACACTGTAGAGTCCTGCCCAGATAGTAGTACATATCTGCAGGATCTGGCCCTAACCTTAGTGCTCACTACCATCAGTGGTCACATAACTTTTAGTGGAAATATTCATGGTAGCAAACACTAAAAACTCAGTAGTTGTGGAATATGTTCAATTAACAATAGAGGATAAAAATATTAAGAGCTTTTAGGTGTAGACTGGGCAGGACAAAGATGAAAACAATAAGAACAAGTGGTTGCTTGGGTGAAGAGAGAATGCTTTGGGGGTTACACAAGTTTCCATTCTTTTAGGGAAAAAAATTAAGACTATTTATATTTTAACCTTTGCATAGGGCTGATTGCAGGAAGTTACGACAGATATGGCATACATATTAACTAGAGTTTTTAAGGGAAAGTTCTGAAACCCACAATATTTTGAGTTCTTTTTAATCAAAATTCTTGTTATGCAACTGAAGTTCCCAAATACACTAGTTTCTATTCAAATAACTGAATGTTCTGACCAACTCATTTGCTTGAACAACAGTTAACAGTGGAAAACGTTGCAGAAGATCTTACTCCCTCCAAAATTAAAGGCCTTAGTAGCATTTACTTCAATAGGACACAATAAGAACAAAAAATACTATGTACAGCTTGAGATCTTTCTTTGTCAATATATGCAATAGTGTTCACATACAAAAGTTCTACTCCGCACCTCTTCTAATTACCACAGTCACTCTGAAAATGAGTGCATGGATGGTGGTGAGGGGCTTTCAAATTAAAATTGCCCTTAATTCTAAAAACATCAGAACAGTCTGTTCAAAATGGATTAAACCCATAGGATGACCGTCACCCCTACTCTGCCCCCTTTATGCCTGGTAAAAGGGCAACAGCAGTGTTAAGGATACCTAAAATCCTCAGTTCTGGTTGCAGAGGAATTTCTTCTGCACAGATACCAAAGAAGATCATAAGATGGCCTTCCAAGGCCCGCTTTCGAACCCTAGCACTAGGGTTTGCCAGTTTTGGTTGGAGGTATTCCTGCAGATTTCATCACATGACATAATCTTTAATTAAAGATTAATCTTTAATTCCTAGAGACTCCAGACCAATCCTGGAGGGCTGTCAACCCTACCTAGCACAGACGATGACATGTCAGAGGCGGGGCTGGAAGAGGCATACGAGGGCAGGACCCAAAGCACACAGCCCAGTGACCCATATGGCAACCTCAGGATACTACCATAATTTAGACAGGTCTCCGGGGCTCTTTCAGTTATGATGTGGGCTATTCCAGCCAACAGAACAGTGCAGGCTCAGATGGGGTGCAAAGGATACTTAAAGCCACCTTAGCCCCAACCACCTCAATCCTTGGTCTGCAAATTCTGTGTTGTGTCTGTCAGAAACACAGCACAGAATCTCGCTTATTGCCTCCACTGAGATCCTAGTATACTGGGTTGTGCACAAGTTACCCTTATTTTACTGGCAGTTTCAATTATCTGAGAAAATGTTATTAACTTTCATAGAACTTCCCCAAAATAATTCCTAGATCTGATCTTTTTAACATCCCATCTTGATCTAAAAAGGGTCACTGGTAAAGAATCCAACACAAACCTTGGCAAATTGTTCCAATGGTTAATTACTGTCAGTTAAATATTTAAACCTTATTTCTAGTCTGATTCTATCTAGCTCCAACTTCCAGTCATTGGATCACATTATACCTTTCTCTGCTAGACTGAAGAGCCCATTATTAAATATTTATGCCCCTGTAGGTACTTACACACTACAGTCAAGCCACCCTTTAACCTTCTCTTTGTTAAGCTCAACAGATTGAGCTCTTGGAGTCTGTCACTCGAAGTCACGTTTTCTAATCCTTTAATCATTCTCGTGGCTCTTCACTGAACCCTCTCTAATTTATCAATGTCTTTCTTGCACTGTGAGCACCAGAACCAGACAGCATTCTAGCCATGGTCACAAGTGACAATGATAGAGGCGAAATAACCTCTCTGCTGCTACTCAAAATTCCCGTTTACACATCCCAGGATCGTATTAACTCTTTTGGCCACAGTATCACAACAGGAGCTCAGGTTCAGTTGATGAGCTACCATGATCCCCAAAACTTTTTCAGTCACTGCTTCCCAGAATAGAGTCCCCCATTCTGTAAGTATGGCCTACATTCTTTGTTCCTAGATGGACACATGGACATTTAGCCATATTAAAACACTTTGCTTGTGCCCAGTTTACCAAGCTATCCAGATTGCTTTCAATTAATGACCTGCCATTTTCATTACCTAACAGTCCCTTAATTTGTGTCATCTACCAACTTTATCAGTTATGATTTTGAAAGCACACTGAAAGACTACGAAAGCACAATCTGTATTGATGACTATTATAGTTAATGATATTTAGAAAAAACTGAGCAGAATGACAAACTTTTTTAAATAAGAAGCAAAATACAGAACAGATATTGATACTGCATAGATTATTTAAAAACATGGCCATACTAATATAAAGGACACTTAACAGAAATACACATGGTCCTTACGCAAAACGCCACTAATTTACCAGAGTAACAGGAAGACAATCTTCGAAAAAATCTTTATTTTGGAGATAAAGTGCTGTAACATTCTGAAATACTGGCAAAATATATTACAAGGTTTTATGCACATTTCTTTCATCCTGCCTTAAACTGAAGCATACACTAACATAGGCTTGAATAATACAATTAAAAACAAACTGTATATTCAATATTGTTGCAAGATTAAAAATTAATGCCACTTCTCTACTGTTCTACTCCATATTCTTTTTACATATTTAACTTTACCATATTTACCATTCAACTGCCTATACTTTCCTTTATATATTTAACCACCTCCTCTTTAATGAATGAGAATTTTTTATTCCAGCACATTTTCCACTAGTATATACTTGCACTTTCTACTGTTCATCAGGAGAAATAGCTATATAATCTGCCTCAGACGTTAAGATTCAATTTTAAGCAACTTCAAAATATTCCTAATAGTTGCAACAATCTGCAATTCCTTGACAAACTGCATTTAAAGATTATTGTCCAGTACAATGCAATTAAGATGCTGATTTTTCAGAACAGATAAAAGAATTCTTTAGAGCGGAGACTTGGTTTTTCATAGAATAAGCCCCTCAATTCAATTCTCAGAAAATTAACCTTTCCCCCTATCTCTAATACAGCAGTACTCTTGGTAACTGAAATGTAAGCCTTCTTCTATAATGCATTTATGAAGCTTTTACTACAGTTTCTGAATATCTACTGTAATACACTGCTAGTCCTTAACCTTAACATCTTTTCATTACAAGTTTTCTTTTTTCTAATACTGTGCAAGCAAGGATAATTTCTAATAGTCTACCATGTATTTTACATGTGAAAAAGTTAGAGAAAAAAATCTTGGAGACTTGGCTTAGTTTTAAAGTTTTATTAAAAAAAAATCCAAATTGTTATATTATTCCAATGTATTAGTTAGTAGGGCAAGTACTGGGTTGCTCAATACTGGATCTTTTAAAAAACAATTAAAACTATACCCTATTAAACATCTGCTAGAAACTAGTTTGCTGTATCTTAGTTACATTTTGGGCATGTGGTTACAGCAACTACATAAACATGTGAGTGCTGACAAAGGCAATCTATATGAAAGAATTATTTTGAATTCAATTAAACAAGCCCATACAACTTGATTCTGTTAAAATATTTTAGCAAATATAGAGGGAGAGGGTAGCCCTTTAGCAAATACTTTCCCAAAGAATCAGCTCAGGCAAAGCCCAACAAGTTTGGAACGGAACAGAATTATGACAGATGTTCTTTAAGAAGCCAAAGGCTTCAGGCAAAACGGATTTCTTTTGCAACATATTTGTGAAGCTGTACTTCTATATTTTTGAATACTTTATGACTTATGTGATTATTAACGTAATTTTCTGAAAAATCTGATCCAGATCTCATGCTTTTAATGGTGTGAAATATTTTCACACAAAGTACTGCATGATTACACTGTATTACAATGTCTTCCTCTTTCTTTAAGTATAAAAAGATAGCTTTTAAAAAAAACATTAAAAACATGCATAAGATTTTTTTTTAACACACATACCGATGAAAAAAACCTATATCCATTATTTTTAAAATGACCTATAAACTTATTTGCTCCAAAAGCTGGTGCCATCACACGGTAGCTTAAGAAAAATTTTTGAAATCCACAACATTTCCTGCCTGAGTGCTTCAAATTTCCTATCACAATACTGCACGAATCAGGTTTGATGTCTTTCACTTTGTTGAAACACACAAAACTCTAGGCAAACAGACACATTATGGAACACATTTGAAAATAAATAAAACTCAGTAAGTGACAGTACATCGTGAACTTACCAGTGACTGATGTTTTCCCATTTAATGATAGTATGTCTTTTAGGTTTCCTGATGCTTTTTACCTTTTTGATTTAAAAATACAGCTGACTGCTACAATCCTTAAAATGGCCGCACTGCTTAGCCAGCAAAACCATGCTAGTGACTGAGTTGCAATATTAAAAGAAAAATAGAACAAAACATTTGCTTCTCCTATGGCGAAGCTTAAAATATCCATGCTGGCATCTTCAATAATGGAGCTTCCTTGGAAGTTGCTGCTGCTCAAAGTAGCTGCAGTAAAAGTTCTGCTAAATTCTTGCCTTCTGCATGGTTTTTCAGCTAAAACAGATCAGAACAGGCTAGCAAACAACTCCTTCCTAAATGAAAGCTCTAATTTCTTCTTCTGCAGTGAAATGAACCAAGTTTCTATGCTAAAGAATGAGTGACAGTATTGCCAGCCAATCAGCTTGGGTTTTTCAGGAAAATCACCCCTTAATTCATTCAAAATTAGGTCATATGACACTATTTGAAATGCTATTGGCTTAAAATGAATATAGTGTTTTACCCTAATCAGGATAAGGCCACCCCATCTATGCCTCCCTAGACTGAAGATACCTTGACTATAAACACACTAGGAATATTAAAAAAAGAATGCAGACTTACCAGAGCTTCCCAACTATTAAAGGGCCGGTGCTCCGTTATCTTCTGAGCCTTTTTCTGAGAACACTGAGGAATCAAAGTGAGTTCACCTAGTGAAGCATCTTGCAGGAAGCTAACTATTTTAGTTTTGTAACCATCCTCCATCACTTCATCACCACTGCTGTAGTCCTCATCAAGGGAGCTACCACCTTCTGAAGCTGACTCGTATTCTGAATCTTCTGTTTCTCTTTTAGTCCTCCAAACACCTTTTTTGCCTTTATCTTTTTTCCTAAAGCCATTCTGAGCTTTTGCAGAAGATTTCTGTTTCACCTTCAGTTTAGTGTCATTATTATAGTGCTTTTTGCTATTTGCAGAGACTTCGTTCCAACTAGAAACTTCACTTTTGGAAGGATATTGCACATCTGTGTACGTAACGTAAAAAAGTAAGTGACAAATAAGATGCATTGTTCAAGAGCAAAAATCTTCAAAAGAACTGCTGCTTTTCAAAATAAAGGCTTATGTAAACGCCAACACTCTACTCTGCTTTATATATAGCGTGGAACAAATTTCAGTTTACTAATGGTAAAACTTCATTCAAGCTGCGTTTGGAACCTTTCCCTGTATATTTAGAAAGATGTAACTATCACAGCAAATACAAAATTATCAAGTAATTGGAATCACAATGAAAAGACAAACCATAAGATTAGAACACTTTATACAATTCTAATTCAAAACCAAGTAACTTCAATTTGTTAACTATCATAAATATAAATTCAGAGTATCTATATTAGTAGGACTTAAGCTTAACTGCATTAAGGCAAAAAGGGTCAAAATTATAACATGTATAAAGCAATCTTTGATACTCTAAGGAATGTGACACAGAAGTTTGATTTTAATGGAATAGGGTCCCCCCCGGTCCCTCAAAAAAAAAAAATTATGCTGATAGATTAAGCAAACAAGCCTGATTTAGCACATGCTTTCACCATACACACACACACACACACACACACACACAAGCATAAACCTAGTCTCACTTTACTGCATCTCACAGCAGCATTACGGGTGCCAAAAGCATGCACCTGTTAACTTGAGGAACTAGAGCTTTTAAAATAAACAAAATGTTTTTGGTTCAGTTATGAATTTCTGATTTTTTATAACCCTAATCATATTTTAAAATAATTAACTCATTTTCTCTTAAAATAAATCAGTCCTTTTTAGGGAAAAAAAGTGTCAAGGTGTATCCTTTTGACCTCTCAATTTAAAAATATACTTTAATACTATTCATATCGTAAAGTCTATTCTCCTGTCTAATCCTGCTTTAGGTTCACAAATCCTAAGCAGCCCTTTTTCCTAAAAAGGAAAGGCAATGAGCAGCTGCCTTTCAACACTGATACCTCTTCCACAGAGATGAAGATCACGTAAAAAGCACTATCCTATCCCAATGATTCTTCAAGAAGCACACTTAAGTACAAGTTATTACATTCATGCACAAACCTATTACAGGTTGTTTTCATAAGATATACAGCACATTTATCCAGCTATCAGCCCATCGCAACCCAACAGCCCATCATACACTGTCTAAAAAAAAATAAAATATTTTGTTGTGTTGATACACCCAAAGATACAGCCTCTGTAATCCTGGGAATAAATTCTCACCACTCTTCCTGGAAGTAAGTGCACATCTGTGCACAATATACACTATATGCTCCTAATCTATAATTTTGATTCTGTATTTTTTCCTCATTTTACCAACATTTTCTGCCAACAAAAGTCTATGAAAACAAATGTTCTTAAACAAAGAAAATTATAGAAATTGCCTAGGGAGGTTTTGGAATCTCCATCATTGGAGATTTTTAAGTGCAGGTTAGACAAACACCTGTCAGCAATGGTCTAGATAACATTTAGTCCTGCCAAGAGTGCAGAGGACTGGATTAGATGACTTCTGGAGGTCCCTTACAGTCCTATTATTCTACAAGAACTAGAGTAATAAAAGACTAGTAAAATAGCCTTTTGCATGTATGAAGTCTTGTTGCTGCAGCTGGGCCTTGCCTTATAGATGATCAGATTAAGGTAACTCAGTTTGGAGATTTTAATCACACCACCAATGACTTGATTTGTAAGATACATTTGTTTATGTACTTATGACATACATATCTTAATGGAAACACAACTTAAATGATATTTCATTTTGTAAATTCTTCAGATCAGAAATACTCTCTACTTTTGTATAGTAGCAAGCACACTGCAGTTCCTGACTTTGATTGGTGCTTCCTGGCATTACTGCAATATTAAAGAATTAAGGCACAGTATCTGCTCATATTAAATATGGGGTATTTGCTTTGTAGTAGTCTGGGTATCTGTCAGTGGTGTAATGTTTATTTCTATCAAATTTCATGCATTAGTATTTCACTGGACTTTTAAGACTATTGTTTGCATTATTTCATTCTAAATACAGTCTAAATATTACTTCTATGCTAACAGACTTCTTAAACAGGATAAACTGATTTACTGAGTCACTTTCATTGCCTTGAGATTAGTACTTTGTGAACTACTCAATGCAAAGAGAACCATGTTTGATGTTTGCTTATCACAAAGAATATGTTTATATATTATATATATTAACAAATAGGGCATTGGTTCTCAAACGTTTGTACTAGTGACTCCTTTCCAACAGCAAGCCTCTGAGTGTGACCCTCCCCCTTATAAATTAAAAACACTATCTATTGAACACCATTATAAATGCTGGAGGCAAAGTGGAGTTTCGGGTGGAGACTGACAGCTAACGACCCCCCCATGTAATAACCTCGTGATCCCCTGAGGAGTCCCGACCCCCAGTTTGAGAACCCCTGGAAGAGGGAGTTATGCTCATAAGTGTAAATTTGCACTTGACAAACTAATATACTTGCCTTAACTTCCATACAAAAAGGCATGCAACTCCAAAAAATAGGATGCAAATTCAACATATATACTTTCTTTTTCAACATTAAAAACCAGTTTCTTTTACATTCTTTTCCTTCGCCCCCCCTCCAAAAAAAACCTGTTTTTGCACATCACTTTTAAGATGTTATCTTAATCACTGTCAGGATTGTCTTATTTAGACATTAGGGAGATTTACACTGCTCACATCTGTTATTTTATTACAGAATAAAAGGGACTGTAAATCTGTCTTTATTTACCCTGTTGGTCTTCTGCAAATACTTTTAAAGACTCCAGTGCTTCATGAAACACCCAGTTATGTTCTTGAAGTACATCTTTCAGTTCCTATTAAAACAGGATTTTCATTATCGCACCATTATGCAAAAAGTATATTCTTTAACGATTAGGAACAAGAGCAGCACTTCTCAAACAAGTACCTGATAAAACGTTTGATTAATGCATACAGTTATGCACAGGATGCACGATGCATACTAAATATATTGCAACTACGCACTTGATTTTTTAAAAAACTGTTCCTAACTTCAATTATCTCCCTATGATGCAACAGGTCTTCTAATTAAAGTTAACAGTATTCTAGATGAAAATGCAAGGAAATACTATACACAAACTTCAAAATATTGCACATCAACAGCTTACCACCTTCCTAGTATACGTAATATACTTGGCCTTCCACATTTAAAATATAAAACCACTAAAAACTGACCGAATTCTCTACTTGACTGCTGATCTTTTTCAGCTCTTAATAAAACCACCAGCACAGTTTCTAATAATTCTTCCTCTAAAAACCAGGTATCCCACATAATGACCTATACAGATACACCTACTCCAGTTTAAAGAAAAAAGTTGAATTCTAAAAACAACATGAATATTTCAATGATAAAACAATGTAACATGCCTAAATAATTTTCAAATATATTCATACTGTAGGTCAGACTCTTTGGTCTGGCCAACTCATGCTTAATGCAGGACCAGAAGATGGGCCAACAGGCTTTACATATTCTAATTTATGTCCAATTGCCTACATTCTCAAGAAACCATGCCAATAGCAGCAGCAGAAAGGTGTTCCTCCCATGAACCCTTTCTGTAGAAACACTGCTTGTGCTGGGGTCGCTTGACTGGCTCCATGACATCTAGAAATTCCCGTTGGCCAGGTAAGTGGTTAAGCAGCTGGAATGAGAGCTAAAATCTGGTCCTGTGCACTTATTACATTTTTACATTCTTACATAAACAGTAGGTTTGCCCCCAAAAGACACATACGAGCTTACCTCTTTATCCAAACTGGGAAATTTATTTTGCAGTTTCTTTACAAGAGCTTCTTGCTTTTCCCATTCTTTTTGAGATTCTTCCCCTTCTAGCTATGATTCAGAAAAGATGTAGCAATTTTAGAGATTGTTTCGCTTAATGCTTCATAATGCTACTTCTCAAACAAAACTGAACTAACATGCCTAACTTTGCTTACCTTTTAAATAGTCACCCTTTGAATGATAAAAACAATTTGCAGAAATATCTGAGCTGTGCAGACAGAAATAAGTGACTAATACTGTTTTCTTCATTTATAACTGTGTTCAAAATGAGACAAACCCTCCAAGAATGGTACAGAAAATTCTTAGAGTACTGAAAGAGGAAAAAGTTTGAATTCAATAAGAAATAACAGAATAAAAAACTTTAGGTTCTTTACCAAATTACAATAAATGGACCTTGGCCAACTTAAAATCATTTAAGTTGTTCTAAAAAAATAGAGTAGCTTTATATGATATATGAGATTCTTTAACACAATCGAGTTGTTTTGTTTTTTTTAAACTTGAAATTTTGGGGAATATAACTCAGTCTTGACAACTCTTCTTGTGGAGAAGGAACAGGAAGGCAGACATGGTTAAAGAACTTAAACAGTCAATTACTCAACAATGGCCCTTTAAAGCCATTATGAAGTTCAACTTTGTTTCAGAATTTTGGCAAATGTAAAATCCTAGGAAACTGAATATTGTATTAAGGCACAATAAAATTATACCAAACCCTGAAAAAAGATTTCAACACAGAGAGACTCTAGTAGAACTACAGTTCCTACTGGTTTGTAGGAAACAGGGAATGTGACCTAGCAGTTAAAGCTCATAAATGGGAGCCAGGATTTCCAAATTCTACTCACAGTTCTCTTATGGATTCACCATATAACAATATAAGAAATCAACATAACCACCACCAGACTGGGTCAGACCAATGGTCCATCCATCCCAGTATTCTGTCTTCTGACAGTGGTCAATGCCAGATGCCCCAGAGGGAATGAACAGAACAGGTAATCATCAAGTGATTCATCCCCTGTCGCTCATTCCCAGCTTCTGGCAAACAGAGGGCTAGGGACGTCATTCCTGCCCATCCTGGCTAATAGCCATTGATGGACCTATCCTCCATGAACTGATCTAGTTCTTTTTTGAACCCTGTTACAGTTTTGGCCTTCACAGTATCCTCTGGCAAAGGAGTTCCACATACTGACTGTGCATTATGTGAAAAAATACTTCCTTTTGTTTTAAATCTGCTGCCTATTAAGTTCATTGGGTGACCCCCTAGTTCTTGTGTTAGGAGGAGGAGAACTAAATAACATTTCCTTAGTCAATTTTTCCAAAAATCATGATTTTATAAATCTTTATCATATTCCCCCTTAGCTGTCTCTTTTCCAAGCTGAAAATCCCAGTCTTCTTAATCTCTCCTCTTATGGAAGCTGCTCCAGACCCATAATGATTTTTTTTTGCCCTTTTCCGTATCTTTTCCAATTCCAGTATATTTTTTTTGAGATGGGGCAACCACATCTGCACGCAGTATTCAAGATGCAGGCATACCATCGATTTATATAGAGGCAATGTGATATTTTCTGTCTTATTATCTATCCCTTTCCTAATGATTCGCAAAATCTGTTCGCTTTTTTAACTGCCACTACACATTGAGTGGATGTTTTCAGAGAACACAATGACTCCAAGATCTCTTTATTAAGTGGCACTGACTATTTTAGACCCCATCATTTAATATGTAAAATAGAGATTACGTTTTCCAATGTGCACTTTGGCATTTATCAACACTGAATTTCATCTGCCACTTCGTTGCCCGGTCATCAGTTTTGTGAGATCCTTTTGTAGCTCTTTGCTGTCTGCCTGGGACTTAACTATCTTGAGTAGTTTTGCATCATCTGCAGGTTTTGCCACCTCACCGTGTACCCCTTTTTCCAGATAATTTATGAATATGCTGAACAGCACTCATCTCAGTACAGACCCCTGGGGGACACCACTATTTATCTCTCCCATTCTGAAAACTGACCAATTATTCCTTGGTCTAGATAAAGTTGTGATCTGATCTTCACAGCTTTATCTCCCAGCCCAGCCCAAAGACAAGATCCAGAGCATGTCAAACAGCAGAAGTGAAGACAGCAAAAGTCCTAGTCCATTGGTGACACCATGAGGTACTGAACAAAAACTCAAGGAATTATGGTTCCGGATCATTTCAACATCCACACCAGCAGCAAGTCTTGATGACTTCAGTGTCAAGGTCAAAAAGGGCTCAGCTCAGGGAAGGAAGCAGGACAACATTAGGTTACTCTTACATCAACAAGCGGGAGATACCACACAAGTAGATCAAATATGGGGTGTGGTAGCGCCTACAAAAAGAATAACCAGACCTCTCTACCATCCAGATCTCATTGTTGGCTCACGTGAAGCTAAGTGACCAAGTGAATGAAGGCCAGCAGCATTTTCCAGCCAGCTCTGGGAATCATGTGCTTAACCATATTGTTAGATCACTTTAGCACAGTAAGGAAGCTTCTTTAAAAATCACCACAGCAGTCAGGCCAACTTGCAATCCCTTCTCAGCAGAGGCCAGGGACAGAGCTCATGACAGACCAACTCCCTGTTCACCTGAGGTGAAGGTCATGATCAAGATCACAATGCAGCTGCCTAGCAATATTAGCAGTGGTTTGCACATACTGACGAATCACCAGATATACAGGTAATCACCTTACTTCTCTCTCTCATCTGTAATATGGTTACACTACTACTTACCTATGTGTCAGAGTTGTTATGAGGCTTAATTAATGTTCATGAAACCCTCTCAGATGTTTAGCTGCATGATGCTAGAAGCTACTGAATTGCCCAACAGTAGTGGTCAGCTCACCTGCTAGCACTCCTGCCTATGGAGCACACGGGTCCCAGGTTAATAACTACAGTAACATTTAAAATGAACACTTAGCAAGATACTGCGTTTAGTTTCTAGTCACTAATTAGCAAACCAAGGTGAAGTGGTAGCCCTTGATTTGTAAGTCTCTCACTTCTGTTCATTTAGGTTGAATACACATTTTATGAAGGCTTTTTGTGAAGCTGGTTAGAAAAATTCAGACAACATTTTTTTGGTGGAATTTGATTTGTTGAAATCAAAATGTTTTGAAGAGATTATTTAATTTCAGGATTCTAACAGAACACTGCCCACCAGGCAGGTTTCAAAACCTGGCTACCAGGTTTCCTTTGGAAGCCTGCCAGCTCACCAGCCCAGGTCCTCAGCAGCCTGGACCTTCCAGGCTCATGGCTCCCCAGCAGCCCACCTGGCAGGTTAACAGGAAACCAGGAGCCTGGAACCCCCGAGTCCCATCTCCCAGGCTTGCTGGCTCCCAGAGTCCATGGTTCCAGGGCAGTCTGGCTCCATTCCCTTTTGGCAAGAAAAATGTTTTTCCCCCCAAATCAGAACTAAACCAGATTTCAAAATTCAGTAGATTCCACTTATTAGCAACCTCTGAGTTCCAAAAGAAAAATTGCTGTCTTCCAGAAGTTGCCAATAAGCAGAAGGTACTATTTTCAGGGGGATACATAGAAATATCAGTGTGGAACAATGATACATTGTACAATTAATTGTTTATTAACTTTCAGTTTGTCACAGTGTCCTGAAGCAGAAAACCAAAAGGTGACATACAGAAATAGATATATTGTATAGTGTACCACAATGCATAGAGCAGACGTAGTAAATCTTAGATTGCTATAGGTCACAAAGACTACAGTGGCACAGAATTCTATCATGGCAAACATTTAAAAAGCACCCAAGAAAACGTACAATGTGTGTCTACAGGCTGAACTGCACTGTATTTACAGTTACTGCTCCACTTGTGAGAGAGTAAAGCAGCAAAAAATTTTACTATATTTCGTATACAGAAAATGTTTTAAGAACACCATTTGTCCATTGTTATCTTCTTTATACAGTTTACCACCTCCAATTGCAAATCCTTCTCAATTTTGTGTGCAGCCTTGTAACCACTCTCAAAGCCATGATTCTGGCATATTCTGCAGAAAACGTCGACTGCCTGTAGCTGTTGTATAAGCAAAGGCTCTGCAGGTTCCTTGTCCCATCCACTATCCACTTGTGCCTCAGCCTGTAGGCACTTGACAACCTCTACTATCTCCGAACGTTTGGCATCAGTGAACTCACCTTCCATCTCCAATTGACTGTCAAACTCAACAACAGCCTTAAATTCCTTAGCTGTTAGACTGTCAGGAACTGAAAAGCTGGCCAGCACATCAATGTCCACCAAGCCAGCATTTTCTGTTGTTCATACAAACCTGCCCTTTCTGAAGCAGTTTTGAACAGTCTTGAGGAGAACAGGAGCCCATGATTCCTTAGCGAGATGAAGTGCATCAGAGTTATTTTTTTGGCAACATCCACTGCTAGTAGATGTGGGTCAGGATTGAGAGAGGCCATTATGCGTCCATTAAGATGAGCATGGCAGTGACCTTTGAAGTTTTTAATGAGACCGTTCTCCATCGGCTGCATAACGGAGGCTGTGTTCGGAGGCAAAAACTTTAGCACAATGTGTGACAGCTCTACAATTGAATGAGCTGGACAATTATCAATAAACAAGCAGACATGGCAGTCCTGTAGTTTCAACTTCCTGTTCCAGTTCTTTAGCCACTCTTCAAAACAGCACACTTGTCATCTAGGCATTGGCTGAACTTCTGTAGATCATAGGCAGCTTTGAGTTGTCCTTAGGGAAATAACAGGGGCACTCGCTCTTTCCAATCACCGTAAGAGACCGTTTCTCTATCCCATCCAGGTTTGCACAACAAAGCACTGCACTGTGATGAGGTCCGTAGCTTTTCGCCTTCCTGTAAGCCCTTCTTTCAGCGTACCAAGGCTTCTTTCAGCACTAGTTTCATCAGCATTGAAAGCATCATGAGGCTAGAACTCCTCTAGAATGCTAGGTAAGGCATCCACCCTCCATTCATTACCCACCAGAAGGTCAGCATCTTGTTTCTTGCTGTGTTCCTTATACTGAATGATATTTTGCTGGGCTTTCCAACAACAGAACTAGCGATCCACAGGGTTGAATTCCTTCCCCTGTTCTGCTGCCAGCTGATTCGCCTTCTGTTTCAGCATCAGCCCAGAGAGTCGAACACCTTGGCCAAGCTTACACTGAAACCACAGCCCCAGGGCTTCACCAACATCTGTCTCCTTTCCATTGCCTTGATGCTTGCAGACTCTTTGTGATGTTCCCATGCGCCTGTAAAATGTTATGGCTGTTCTTCAGAATGAACGAAACAACCAACTTTGAGACAAGCTATTCACATTTGCTTAGTGCCAGGCTCACATAGGGCCTACAGAACCTGAATTTACTGGTGAGAAATATGTACATATATTGGAAGCCATGGCATATACATAAGTGCTCAGCTGTGCATGCTCAGATCCAGGAATCTGATTACAGGTAGGACTTCTCCTCTAAAGAGTTGTTAGTAAGCAGCATGCCTCTTGTTAGTATTTGAATCTCATTAACATTGATGTTGATTGGTAGGCATTTAATCGCTGGCAATATGTCGCCATTAACCAAAAACTGCTAATAATCAAGATTGCTATTAAGCGGAATCTACTGTAACAAAATCCTCTGAAATGTAATTGCCTTTCTCCACCTAACTCTACTTTTAACAAAAGAATTCCCATCCTTGCTACACCATAGTCTAATGTCATCCTTTTGCCATGATGTCGTGTGCTTTTCCAGGGTCTGGCCTGAAGATGGGATTGTAGAATTGTACATCAAATATATCAGATACAAAACTGAATGGGTCACCTTCAGAATACAGCTCCTCTTTACTAGCCAAGGTTATCAAAATTACCCAAAATTTGGCTTACTGTTCCAAGTTCATTGTAAACATTTCCCCAAAACACAACTAAATTACCATTTTATTTTATATATAAGCATCAAGAAAAAACTTAAGCAATTTCTTGATGCTTAACTTAGGATCAAACTCTGATGCGGACAGACTCTGTACACACAACAGCTTCCACTGACTTTATGGGAACTGATGGTGTTGAGCACATCACAGGACCATGTCCTTAATTGTTCTTCCCTTTTTCCCATGACAATACTATAGTTGGCACTCGGATATAATTCAATACACATAGAATATTGAAGCATATAATCTTTACCAAAAAAGGGGGGAGAGGGGAATCAAGAAATAATGAAAAAATTAAGTCAGGAGTCTTGTCAGACAGGGGGAAGCAGAGCTATTAACTCCAATAATGAGAAGTGTGATTTTCTGAGATAAGGCACTAATTCAGGAGGCTCTTGATGTTCCCAAAGCCATCAGGGATCAATTTATTTTGTGGCTGTAAAACAGAAAGGATAACACTTACAGAGTTTGTTTTTTGCTTTTTTGAAATTTGGTCACCACTGTCTTCAGAATTGTTTGTGGGTGATTGGCTTAGTTTCCTTTTTCGGGATGCAGCTTTAAAAATATAAAAAAAGCAGAATTGAAAATTACATCAATTTGAAATTTATCCTGAAACAGCAGAATCATTCAAATCAACATTACAGAAGCTACCAATTATGTGAATTTTGAGAAATACCAGATATTAACAAATGTGAGAATTTGTGTAAACATATCCATCCTTTTAATACAAAACAGCAATTATTTTTAGGCAATATAGAATCAATATGATTTTTACAACAGAATTTTAAGCATCTGGGAGCAGAAGCAATGAAACATTCTATTCTAATAGAAATTAAAATTTAAAAACCTATTCCTTTTGAACTATACTTTTCATCTCTGTTCATGTTAAAAGGGCGAAATCAAATACTGCACAAAATATGTAAAAAGTTTTCGTTACCATTTTAACAGATGGTTTAAAGGAAATGTGCAAATAGCTGAATGCATGTTTATGTTCACAATGTGTCTTTTTTGTGATATTTAAGGAACCTAAAAATGACACACAACTTATTTAGGACTCCAAATTTAGGTTTTGTAAAGAGGAATGTTATAAAAAACTTAGTATCAAATTAGTGCAACACAATAGAACCTCAGAGTTATAAACTGACCAGTCAACCACACACCTTGCACAACAGTCTCACAGGAAAGGCAGTGTCTGAAGCCCAGGGATTCTGTGCTGAATCAACACCTCTGGGCTTCAGAAGAAGAGCAAACAAAAGGAACAAAGAAAAACTATTGTTATTTACACTAAACCTAAGAGCTAGCTAACACAAACATTTAGTGTTAAACACATACGCTGGAGCTCCAATTCGCAGTGGGGAGGGGGCAGAGGGGTAAGAGGAACTGAAAGTGGGTTGGAGCAGCTCAGCCCTCTACATCCTTGGCTGCATGCATGCAGATCCAATGGGGCACATGTGCTGCCCTGCCAAGTATTAGTGACAACTGATCTGGTCACAAAAAGATGTACAGTGATATACAGATCCGCACAAGCATTCAAAAATCCATGGAGTTCACTCAACACACACCACTATTGTCACCACTTAGTAACATACTAAAAAGAAAAGTGAGCTGAATTCTATAAGCCACTGATTTAATTTCATACTTCATTTCCACTCTGTCTTTCAGGGTTCAACAGAGCAAGCAAATAATATAACTATACCCTTTACACAAAATTTGAGAACTTATGTATTAAATATTTTAATATTTAATTTTAATATTAAACAATTAAAACTGTTCATACTTCTTAGGCATTGTTTAAATGAAGAAACTGGCTATGACTCAATTTCTGGCTATAAACATGAGTTCTGTCATTAGCCAGAGAGAATCTGAACAACAAAGGTAATTAAGAATTTTGCCTATTCTTTCCCTCACCCAATCAGCTGTAAACTTTCACAAAAAGAAAAAACATTATGTGTTGAGGCAGGAAAGCAGGTGTTCAGTGATGCCGCCTCTTCTAAAAACAGGCCCAAAGTCAGATGATTTATGCCATTGCATTCAGGCATGCTTACTCCTGCCTAAATCTTCTAAATAAGAGCAACAGATGTCATTTTTGTCAGAATTTTACTTCCTAGAACACCTGTTTCTGTGGGCTTGTAGGCAAGGACATGAAATTGCATTTTTGTATGAAAAAGTATGGCTAAAAGGTAAAGCCCGTATACTAGAAATCAAACTTGGCATGAGCTCATGGCAAATATTTTGATATGAACATTTTAAAAATGCAATACTGACTTCTATAAAATTATTTTAACTTAAAATAAATTTGGTAATAATAATAAAACCCACTTAATTTAGGATTAATTTTCTTCCAGGTGGGACTTCACTTATTTCTTGAAACAGGTCTAAATAGAGATCTGCTGGAGATGCAGTGCTTAAGTTTTATCTTTTAATTACTAGCATCACAATTATCATCCTCAACATATCATACATATAATGGTAATTTCAACTGCTTTTTGAGATCAGAAAGTATAAACTCACTGTGGACTCCACCACACACAACACAAAGTATTAAAACCATTTCATAGTACTAAGCATCTGTCATAGCTATATTATCAATAGACCAAAGTCTCAAGATGCATAGGGGATCATTGTACATAAATTAGTTCCTAATGTAAGCAAGCACAGAGCGTGGGAGAGATGAAAAAACTAGTTTCTCTTAGGGCATAGGGACACTGAGCTGTTGCTCTGCTGATGTCACAAAACACGAACATGAAATCTTTATCATGGAAGACATCTTGATCATGAAAGACATCTTGATCATTTAAAGCAGGAGTAGGCAAATCTTTTGGCCCTAGGGCCATATCAGGTACAGAAATTGTATGGAGGGCCGAGTAAGGAAAGGCGAGGGGAGGCTATGCCTCCCAAAACAGCGAGGTGTGGCCTGGCCTGGCTCCTGCCCCCTGTCCAGCCCCCTGGAACCTCCACCCCCATCCAACCGACCTGACTGCCCCCCCAAGACTCCTGCAGCCTATCCAACCCTCCCTGCTCTACACGCCCCACGTTACCTGTGGGGTGGGGGAAAAGGGGTCTTAGTCCTTTCCCTGTGTGTTTCCCCTGCTCGTTTGGCTACTCTCCCTGGCACCCAGGCAGAGCTTGCTCCTGTCTGGGCTTGGCTGCTGGGGACAGGGGCCAAGATTGCTGGAGGTGGAGGGCTCGCTCTGTCTCTGTCCCCATCAGCAGAGGCCAGGCCCCTTGACCGTCCCGCTGCAACCTTCCCTGCTCCTCACCTCCCCCAGAATCTCCCCTGCTCCCTGCCCCCGGATCATGCCATCCTGGAGCACCAGGTCTGGTGGCGGCGCTACAGCCGTGCCGCCTGTCCGGAGCTGCAGCCACACTGCCCAGGTGCTGGGTGAGCTATGACTGTGAGGGAGGCAGTGAGGGAGGGGAGCAGAAGGGGATGGGCCAGGGGCTAGCCTCCACCTCGCTCACCGCACTGCCAGGGAGTTGGGCTGGCTCCCCCGCAAGCCTGTCCTGACCCCGCTCCCTGGCAAGAGCTCGGGGGCCAGAGTGAAGAGTCCTGCAGGCCGGATGTGGCCCACGGGTGTTAGTTTGCCCCCCTCTCATTTAAAGCAATCTTCAGATAATTAAACTGAAAGTGATCTAATTACAGATACCTTCTCACTCTCACACCTCCAATCAAAGCTATCCCTAGGGGATGGCAAATCAGGGCAACTTCTCACTCTCACACCTCCAATCAGAGCTGTCCCTAGGGGATGGGAAATCAGAGCAACAGCTCCAGTCCACCACGCTTCTGGGGGCAGCATAATCGGCCGGTGCGGCAGGCAAACCACTGGCTAGGAGAGGCTACCCCCAGTCTGCCCCTCCCACCCAAGGGAGAGCACACCAGGATGGAGAGAGCACGGGGGCGCTGCTGCAGCCTCCCCAACCCCGGGAACGTGGACGGCATGGCCCCAGACCCCTGGAGCCCAGCAGTGCCGCTGAAGCAGAGTCCAGGGAAAAGCGTGTGCAGGGCCATGCCTAGCCAGCCTCCCACCTCCAGCACAGTTGGTCCAGGAAGTGACATCACTTCTGTCCCAGGCCCTGCACGCCCTTAGCGATGGCTCTGCCTCCAATTCCTTAACACCACAAGTATAGTTCCTGCAGCTAGATGGGGACTGCATTATCAAAACTTGTTATTTCATCTCTTGTATTATTTGATCTTTACATTACTGTATTATTTGATCTTGATCTCACACTCTTCAGGTTTTTGTGTAAGCAGTAACCAACCACCAATAAAATGAGTATGATTTAATCCTGGGGAAAAAGGTTTGACTCTGGATTTATACGGAGGACACCAAGAAAGCCAAGAAGTAAGAGCGTCACGTGTTTGCTGCTCTGTACCATTCCACACACTGAGATTTTCCATCACATTACTAAGCAACTCAAATGCCCATAAGGCATCGTTAAAAAAAAAAAAAAAACTTCTAGGGCCTAAAGACAGAGTCTGTTAGAGCTTCCAGAAATGTCTGGAGATATGCAAGATGGCTAACAGTCCAACAATTCTGACTTAATATTTCAAACATTCATCCTAAGCCAACAACCTTACAGGATGAATTTACTCATGAAAAAGCCCTGAAGGAAGTAACTTCTTCATGCTACTGCTAATAAAAGTTTATCTTAATCTAGAGGTGTTTATGCCGCTTTCCTGAATTCACCATTACTGGCAAAAACTATTGAGCTAACACTCAACAGGCCCTTTGAGGAAAACTTTAAAACTTAATTCACAACAAACCTTGAATATAATGCTATAAAAGGTACCAATCAATGTATAGGCATTTGTTTATTCAGAATTAGAACCCAGCCAACTGGATTTTAGTGGCCAACTTCCCATGGGCCACTAAACCAGATAAAGTGACTGCCAATATTGACCTCGGCTGGATTTGAACAGGATCAAGAGGTAAAAAGCTCTGTTATTCCATTTCAGTTCCCTTGCATAGGAAATAAAAAGAAAGAAAATGGCCAAGAAGATCGCTCAATTGCTCAAACTGCAACTCCTGTTCTACAGAGAAGAGCAACCTTAAGCTACAGAAACCACCAAACTCTCCTTTTATTATGAGAGCATGGAAAGAATCTAAAACAGTTTAAGCGAAGAGAAAAACTAAACAGTGTGAATATTTTTCTCTTTGCATACATGTCTTATTGCACTTCAATTTAAATATCCTCCCCTCACGTTTGCTGCAATGCGAAAAATCTTCCTCAATAATGCACAATTGGTATAATGTTCCAGTGGTAAAGATTACTGCATACCTTCATCATTAAACTTCAGACCAGCAGCTATTGCTTCATCCATTGTGCTTGTTGATTCTATCAACTAACAAGAGAAAAATTAAGTGATCAGTGACAAATTGAACAGAAAAAAGTTGCTAAGTAATGGTTCAAACTATTATTTCACCGCTTTACAAGCCAATTAGAGGGGCCAGTTATTGCCTCAGAAGCATTGCAAAAATATGGATTGAAATACTGCTTTTCAGGAAAGCAAGTTTCACTTGTTGCATTTCTTGAATATTCTCAACATATCAGTGTTCACTTTTAATTCCTTCAAAAACTTACCTAGTTAATATTCCAGCATTGGAAGCTTAAAATTCCATCTAGTTGTAAATATAAACATTTTCTATTTAGCAGTTTTATTACTTTGTGCTAAGTCTTTCATATCTGTTGACTTCCTGGATCACGTGCATAAATAGGGTATCATGTGCTGCTCTAGGAGTTCATATGTATTCTTATTCCCAACCCTAGAAACTGAGCCTTCTCCCTCCCCTTACATAATATCTTGCATTTGAGGCTCTCAGTATTTTTATAAACTTGTGAACTTCAACACCTCTAAAGTGCTGCATTCATTTTACACATGAAGTAATTTGCCAAAGGTCATAGAACAAGTCAGTCACATAGATGGAAATACCATTCAGGAGTCCATGTTCTCACTCCCAATTTTAATCATTACACAATGCCTCAGGTTGATGACAATAGGGTAGCTGTCTTAAGCAGGCACCACTCACCCTGGAATCACTCATTTCCTGAGGGCTTGGTAAGACAGGCTGTAGGAGAACTTTCATGTAAAAACAGGTGACAAAAGGACTGTTGTTTACAATCTCAATTGTTGTTTACAATGTCCAGAAGAATGTTGCACAGATGCAAATAAGGGCAAAAATTAGCCCTGCCATTAGAATTCAGAAAATTCTGTTGGTAGGGAACCAAAACAGAAGCATTCTTAGTCTCTCAGTCAATTGAATGCAGTCAACTCAGCTAACAGGAGTTCCAGTTAATAGCTAAAAAAAACTAACTTAAGTCAGCAGATATGACTGAACACAAATCAGGAAGTAGATATACTGGGTAATAAAGCTGTAATATTTAGCCATTTTTCTGACCCTTAATGTACTGTGAAATGCAATTCTTCCCTGAAAAGTGACACTAAAAACAGCACTTGTATTTTCCAGTCCAAATTTACTCAGTATAGAAGTAAAAAAAGAAGATTTCTTACTATTAAATAGCCTCCTTCACAATGATCCTCTGCACACTCACATTATTGAGAATATACAACTACAGCTGAGCAAAGTGGCACTCTCAAGAAACAGTACCAGTTGGAGCACCCTTATCCCTCAAGAAACCACCAATCTACTTGGAAAGATACTAGGCAGTGAGGATCAAGTTAGATTTCAGGAAGGACCTAAGAAGGCTATGATGAAAGGAGACTCAATTCGGCTGACTTAAATGCCAAGGCTTTAAAAACTAAGCTAGCAGAGATTTATTCCCTGAAACTACACTAAAACAATAAGATGCAACCATATACAGGAATTAAAGTTCATTTTTGTTTCAGAACTAAGTTTGAGTAAGAGCATCCAGAAGTTCCAGGTTCATACGCTAGAACATTTGGAAAGAACTAAGGTGATTGAAGCACCTTGCTCCCTTTATAGCACTGCCTCAAACATTTAGAGCTATGGGGTGGGGCTTTTGGGTACTCCAACAGGCACTGCTTCTACTACACTGGTTGGTATCTCCCTAACAGTGGTCATGTGCAGAGGCCATTCAAAGAACTTCCACCTCTCCCCCATCCAACAACCAGCTCTGAACACTCACTTTGACATTTGAAAGTCATAATGGGTTCTTTCCTATCTACACATCACCAGTGACACCTGTGCCATCTTCAAATTAAGCCTTCAGTTATTATTTAAGTTCTCAGAAAGGAAGCATAGCCCAATGGTTAGCACATTAACCTGGGACAAGAAATGCACAGGTTTGATACCCTGATCCATCACAATCTACTTGTGTGACCTGAGAAAGCCATTCAGTTCACTCGTCAAGTGGGGAGAATATTGCCCTGTCTCACAGGGGTGCAATGAGGATGAATACAGTAAAGATTGAGAAGTTCTCACATACTATGGCAATGGGGGCCATATGCAAGTGCCATAGATAGATACATGTGCGTAGCGCCACTGAAGTTGCACAGGTGTGACTGAGGCCTTAATCTGAGGAAAGTGGCACAGCATACATTTCAGCTAAAGGAAGGTAGAGCGGTCAATCATTATGCTTAAAAGCAAGCATCCATACTGTGACAACAGCAGCCAATAGGCATTAGGCAGCCCACTTGAGACTAATGAGAAATATCAGAGATGTAGCTCTGATGAATTGAAGCTATATGGAAATTCTTCTTCATGAAGTCCCAAGGCAGTAGTCTAGGTTTGATTTTCATTGCAGAGAACTTAGGACTATGAAAAAAAAATGTTCAGGGTAACCTGTGGGACTGAAGTCCATGCCTTTGACTATACTAGAAAAAAGTTATATAGTCGCTGATGATCACCAAACATCGGTTGCCTTACTCTGTCTAAATGGGGCTGATGACCATTTTTACTGATAGAGAGGAAAGGACTAACCTCTATGAAACAGGTGTTTCTTTCTGCAAGTTCTTTAGCAAACAGTTTAGCCTCATTTACACTAACATATTTTAAATATATTTAAATAAGAATGTAAAAGCTTTAAAGGGGGACTTTTTAGGAACATGGTAATTGAACTTTAAAATCTTATCAAATGGAAATAAGCTTTTGCTAATAAAAGAATTAAAAAGTTCTTCCTCCATTCACATGGAAGGCACTAAACACACATATTGCCTAGGAAATAGGCTGCAAAACCAAACAGTATTACTTGTAATAATTCTTGGTCACTTCTTTGTGGAAAGAGTTCCTTCAGTGTTTGGAGTTTCGCATCTCTGATGTCTTCCTCCTCGTCCATGTCTGGCAATTGGTCTGCAACATTTGTATACGTAAATATAGGTGGCACATCTTCAGCTTCTTCATCATCAGACTGTTCAGAGCTACCATATAAGGAAAAGAAATAATAAGACTTCTTTTCTTCTTAAGAATTCTGTTTTAGCATCCCCATAATTGTTCAGTGAAAATGTAGCACCACATAAGCTTATATTCATATCAGGTAGCGGTTAGTGTATTACCATTCTTTGAAAGAAACTGGAAACAATGTAATAGAACTGAAACCACACATCACTGGCAGCACAGTTTAACAACAGGAAAAAATCCTCTTGAACGAAGGCCTTATTCATTCACCATAAAGTAAAAAAAATAGCACAAATCCACTTTATTTGCAAGATATCTTTGAGTATTGCAACCTAATATCCAGCATAGCAGTGGATATGGTTGTATATTACTTGTTATCTACAATTCACAGAAGTCTACTGTACTTAAGCTTAGCAATACCAGTGAACCCATTTTTGATTTGAGGGTACCTATTGTATCGCATAGCCATCCAATGTTACAGCAGCCAACAGAAGGCTTGACATCAGTAGGTAATGTCACTATCTGTGTCTTGTCAGTACCATCAAAGTTCACTCCTTCACAAATGGAAACAGACTAAGGTACTATCTAAACTCAAATTCAGGCTCAAAAGGTCCAATATAAATTTTCCTCAGAGATAAGATGATAGTGCGGACAGGGCCTTTACAAACTCACTCAGGGAAGGATCAAATCCATATCCAAGATGTCATCTAAATTAAAAAGTGAACCACATGAAAAGACCGACTTACAATATTTTAAATATATTTTAAAAAATGGCTCCATCTTGCAGTATAAACAGAACTTAATTTTGTTTTAACTATGTCCCTGAGATATACACCACTACCCCAATATAACTCCAATTTGGATATAACGCAGTGAAGGGTGGGAGGGATAGCTCAGTGGTTTGAGCATTGGCCTGCTAAACCCAGGGTTGAGAGCTCAATCCTTGAGGGGGCCACTTATGGATCTGGGACAAAAATCAGTACTTGGTCCTGCTAGTGAAGGCAGGGGGCTGGACTCAAGGTCCCTTCCAGTTCTAGGAGATTGGTATGCCTCCAACTATAAAAAAAAATAATAATAATTAAAAATAAAGCAGCACTCCTGGGGGGGCAGGGCTGTGCACTCTGGTGGATCAAAGCAAGTTTGATATAACACGGTAAGATTTTTTGGCTCCCGAGGACAGCATTATATCAAGGTAGAGGTATAACTTGGATATATCCAAACTATGAAGGCTTACGCACAACTGGCAACCCTAAAAAATGGAACCACATTTCAGTTTATCTTTAGTTTTGTAGCACAGGCAGGACCTAAACCTACTTATACAGAGGATAGCATCACAGCAATTCAATTTAGGTAAGTGTCTGCATAGAGATGGTGCAGTTGGAAACAAAAATGTTGTTGTTTCCAACTGACTCTGGCTACATATTTTTCCATTATGTATTCCATGAATAACCATCATGTTGAGAAAGTGTAATAAAATATCCTCTGTAAAAGATGCGTGCAAAAATTTGAGAAAATATTTTCATTTTTCATCAGATACTATCCTGTTCTTGCCTACAACTAGTGCTTAAAAAGCTAAGCAAACCTAAAATACACCTGGACAACACCACAAAGCTGTAACAAAGCAAAAAATTCCTTTCCAACTTCAGCTAGGGATCAGTTTATGCCCTTAAGCAGGAGGATGAGTATCCCTTGTAACGTTTAAATACAGCAAGGCGGCAAATTATAGTTTTATTAATATATTTTAAATCCTTTTTGCTTCAGTACCTGCAGGAAAAGAATATTTGTATTAAGTTCAAAGAAAAAACAACAACAAAAATCATTTTAAAGGTTACATTTGCTAAATAAGGTGCTCGCCAATCATATCATGTATAAAATCCCAAATACTTGAAAAGAAGGTACAGGGAAACCCCACTATAACGCACCCTGCAATCATGTGAATTCGGATATAATGTGATCATAAGGTGGCTCCGGTCACCCCAAGCAAAAAAAAAAAAAAAAAAAAAGAGGCTGGAGCACTGCCGAAGAAAAAACAAACAAACAAAAAAATGGAATGTGCCTTCCCCACTACCCCTGCTTCTCCTTTTGGTGAGAAGAGCCATTCTCCTTCCCAGCTGCTCCTCCCTCTTCCTCTGCCCCTTGCACATCTCCCCTGCTCTCCCCAAGTGTTTCCCTCTCTCGCTGCATGGCTGAGAGCCCCTGCTGCTGGAGCTGCACCCTTTCAGTTACTGTTATCGGCAGTTCGCAAATACAAGTCGTTTTAAGCCCAAGAGATATTGACCAGCTTGAAACGGTAAACCTCGCTATACCGCAACCCCACATTAATCACGATCAAATTTTTTGGACCCCCAATCATCGTGTTATAGCGGGGTTTCAGTATAGTAAATAGTTAAGGACTTCATAAATCTTACGTTGCCAGCATGATCACATTCTTAATGAGCATAAAGAAATGCACACTTAATCACAACATGGCAAGTTTAATTCTGACCCATGAACTGAATCTTTTTAATATATTCTAGGGAGCTCAGGTTCCTGACACTTTCCATTAGAAAGATTTTATTTTCAGTCGTTTATAACTTCACAAAACTAATTGTTAAGGGGAAAATTTTCCATGCTAGGTATCTGCTTCAAACTGATAACATTATAAAAGTTTTAGCTAAAACAATTAAGCTGTCTGAGCGAACATTAAGGAAAAACACATTTTACCTACAATAAAAAAAATTAACAATCATTTTGCTGAAAAACTAATAGCAACATACACTAGAGCATGGATTTGAAATTTGGCAAGGGTGGTTGTGGGCAGATTGCTCAGGTATCAGAATTACCGTCCCTGTAAACATTCCTCCAAATTGCAGTTTGCTCAGTTAAGACTTGTTAGCATTTGACAGCTAAATTCTCTGAAGACTGTTTATGCGCATGCTCCAACCTCAAACAGTTCCCACATACCAACATAACTACATGTGCTATCCCACAGCGCAACTGAGAATGCTCCCAGCCCAGGAATTCAGGGGCTGAGCAGGACTTTTGCCACAACTGTTACCAGTAGGGGCCAATATGGCACCAGATACTGGAACTGAGAGAGAGATGGTCACTCCTGTGCTCTCAATGGTCCCCATGCTGGCACAATGGCAACTTGGAAAAGATCTACGTAGCCTCACTCAAATGCAGAGGCACGAGGAACAGAGAAAGAAGAGATGCAGGGGAAAGGAATGAGGAACAGGAGCTCAGGAGAAAAGAAGGATAAAAGCCTGGGGAGGAAGAGGGATTAAAAGCTGAAGCAGGGGCTGATATGCAAAAGCTTGTGCCTCCTCCACCACACACCTTCCAACTTCGGCAAATAATGAGGCAGGGATCCTATAAACCAGTGTTTCTCAACCTTTTTGATACCAGAGACTGGCTTGCTACCTTCCTAAATTGTGTCAAGAGATCCGAGGTGCTGGTCCATAAACCGGTTGTTGAGAAATACTGCTATAGACTTCAGAGCGGTAGCCATGTTAGTCTATATTAGCAAAAAGAATGAGTACAGGTCTGTCGCATCTTACGCGCATTTAACACGCGCGATTCCAGCTTTACGCGGTTGGCAAAAAAAAAAAAAGAAACAACAATTTGAATACTGTTTCTGTAGTGCAGGCGATTCTGCCCACCATTCAACTCAATGCAATTTTGACTATACACAGTTTTCACTTTACGCGCTAACTGCGGAACGGAACCCCCGCATAAGATGAGACAGACCTGTACTTGTGGCACCTTAGAGACTAAACACATTTATTTGGGCATAAGCTTTCGTGGGTTAAAACTCACTTCATCAGATGCATGGAGTGGAAAATACAGTAGGAAGATATATACACACAGAGAACATGAAAAAATGGATGTTGCCATACCAGCTATAATGAGACTAATCAATTAAGGTGGGCAATTATCAGCAGGAGAAAAAAAAAGGTTGGTAGTGATAATCAGGATGGTCCACTTCCAACAGTTGACAAGAAGGCATGAGGAACAGTAGGGGAAAAACTTAGCATGAGGAAATAGTTTTACTTTGTGTAATGACCCATCCACTCCCAGTCTTTATTCAAGCCTAATTTAATGGTGTCCAGTTTGCAAATGAATTCCAATTCAGCAGTTTCTTGTTGGAGTGTGTTTTTGGAAGTTTTTTTGTTGGAGTATTGAGACTTAAGTCTGTAACTAAGTGACCAGGAGGTTGAAGTGTTCTCTGACTGGTTTTTGAATGTTATAATCCTTGATGTCAGATGTGTCCATTTATTCTTTTGTGTACAGACTGTCCGGTTTGGCTGATGTATATGGCAGAGGGGCATTGCTGGCACATGATGTCATGTATCACATTGGTAGGTGTGCAGGTGAACGAGCCTCTGATGGTGTGGCTGATGTGATTAGGTCCTATGATAGTGTCCCTTGAATAGATATGTGGAGAGAGTTGGTAACGGGCTTTGTTGCAAGGATAGGTTCCTGGGTTAGTGTTTTTGTTGTGTGGTTGCTGGTGCGTAGCGCTATAGACAACAGCCTCATTCACTAGAGACCCAATTCAGTGCACAGGATAGGCTGTGCTCTGGAGATCAATGAGGCTGTGGTTCTGTGAATTAAAAACTGCATAGACCACCTTACATCTGGCATTTCCCAGCTTCTGAGTGTCTCATTTTGCAGACTTAGTGTTCTTTTAGCATAGCAAATTATTAAAAAAACCAAGTTTCTAAAAACAGCAAACCATAAAAAACAACTTCCATTGCACAAAATCATATTAAACTATAGGACGTCATGAAGTAATCCAAAAATTAAAATGAAAAAACTCAAAATTTCAAAATTCAATAAAAAGATTTTTTCTAGTGTAAACAAATTTCCAAGTTTTTCCACAATTGAAATTTCACAAAAAAAGCTCTATTGGTTGAAACCGCACCCCCCCAGGCAAAAACTTTTGACAAGTTTTCTGACAAGCTCTAGTTGTGACCTTTAGATCCTCAGCACACTTTTGCCACTTGAGCTAATGGTGTAACAAATAGCAGGAGTAGGTTTTCATCCTCTACGTGGCTCAGCCACTCCCTTTCCAGTGGCTTCACAGCTATTTAACTGGATAGCAAAGATATGTTGAGACTCAGGAATCCTGGCTGCTATTCCACGGCCTAGAGGTGATTGTGTTCAAATGGTTACAGACCCTTATGCCATTGTCCCTTCTCCTGTCTCTGTGTGGCTCAAAAGCTTGTCTCTCTCACCAACAGAAGCTGGTCCAATTAAAGATATTACTTCACCCACCCTGTCTCTACAATACGTTCAACAATTCTGAAAGTCAAGCCACGAATGCATAACTACTTTTGTGCTGAATTCTCTTCACTATATAAAGTTTATTATATATTATGGCCTGAAGGAACACCTGACCATCAACCAACAGTGCTTCCTCAGGGGCAGAGAAACTGAAAAGCATTGTGTAATACTGAAGACTTCTGAAAGCTATAATTTCCATTAACTTGAGGCCTCTGATCACTCGACAACTTTGGCACTACATGAGAACTAATCTGTCTATAAAACCAGGATAAAAGCAGGCAAGCTAAAGCAAAAAGCCAATATATAAACACTTCAGCTAACTTTTCAAAATTGAATTTTGAGAAATCCTCTTGGTGGTGCTTGAATTCACTGAAAATTGCCCCTAATGTGATAAATACCCAAAGTATCATTGAAACTCATGTATTCTGGGATTTCTCCAGTGAACTAGGTAGTACTCAGAGGAAGACAACTCTTTAAAGAGATGAAATTTTTTGAGATGAAAGCTCATTACAGCCTGGTTAGTGGAGACAGTCAAACCAACATGGCATTTAGTCAGCACACATGAAATGAATTTTTATTTATTTTTTTTTAAGTAGGACATTGCAGTTCATGAACTCACAAATGAAGATAATGAATACTACTGAAGATTGGTATGGTAAAGACTTACATTACAATCACCTCACTCATGGAAACACTGTCTTGTTTTGTACTGGAACAGTTTGGTGGTCCTTGATCCTCACTATCTGAAGACACATCAATGAATTGTATCCCTCTTCGATTCTTGAAAGATGATAAATTCTTTGTCCTCTCTGCTTCTGGGGTTTCTGGGACACTGGAGTCTTCTGTACAAGCCATTTGGAGGATGGAGAAAAGAATATAAATTCAAAATGTTTCATGCAACTAAAGCCTCACCACAAAAGTTATGATCTTTCATTGAAAAACACTGACTATTCAAATAAAGCTTACATCATTGTGTGTTGACAACTCCCCAGAATCCATGGGTATCTATCAGCAGACTTCTCATTTAAGTTCTGTAGTTGACCAAATACTTATGTTTGAATGTCCAATAGCTTTAAACAAAAGCCATTCAAAAACATGAATATGGCTTTTAAAGTGAACAACTTCTGGGTTACAAGCCAACCTTGTATAATCCACCTTGTGACACCTGTAACTTCATGGTTAGGCTGACCAATTAATTACTTGACCAACTTGGTCTTGGATTTGCTGAGGCACACAGCAGACTTAAATTTCCACAGGAACAATGACTTTGAATCAAACTCAAGATCTCCCGGCCACCCCAGATATCATGGAACTATTCCAAGTGGCTTTTCACTCTACTCAAAAGTGCCCTGACTACCTTAATTCTTGGGTTGGAAATTAAGTCCCTTTGTTTTGAAAAGGAGCATGTGTAGAGACTGCAGCTCTGAGCTCTTTTCCAGCTAAACAAATGGCTCCCTACATCGCCTTTCCTTCTAAAATCTTTAGTGGCACAAATCCAAGACAGAGTCAGAGGGAGTAGATCTCCACTAAAGCCAGTCCTTTTTACTCGTTTCCTTGAGCGAATGATGGAAGTGGTGATTGGAGCACTATAGAATAGTAAGTTTGAGATTTAAGGTATGTTTGGTGAGAGTGGGTTCACTTATACTACAAGCGTATCTGTAGCTTAGGCCGTGTCTACACCTGAGAGCTTACAGTGGCACAGCTCTACTGATGTAGCACTGCCAATGTAAGGTCGCTCATGTAGCTGCTCTATGCCAATGGGAGAGATGTCTCCTGTCAACATAATAAAAGCATCTCAATGAGTGACGGTAGCTATGTCAGCGGGAGAAGCTCTCCCACCAAAATAGCACTGTACACACTACCACTTACGCCAGTGAAAATTACGTCGCTCAAGGGGGTGTTTTTTCATATCCCTGAATGACCTAAGTTTTGCCAACATAAGCAGTAGTGTAGACATAGCCTTAGATGTCATTTGACTACGCTGTTTGTTCTTTTTCAGATAGCTGTAGACAGGGAGATATTGCTCAGGCAGCTCCCCTGCCAGTATGTCATATTCCGGTTACAATCCACACTGCTAAAGCCCAGCAACCCAAGCAGCTGATAGGGGCCAGCCATAGGTGTTTTACTGCAGCAAAGGCACGCCCTTACATTACACACCAAAATGTGCACTTGGAATAGGTGGGAATATTTCACATATTCATTTTTCCAGTGGGCTAAAGAATATAGTTTTAAATGGTTTTCCAAAGAATACATAAGAATTATGTGGCAGTCAAGAACCATGATCTGAGGTACAAGCCCAATATCCTACCCACTTATTCTAAAACTCTTTTTTCCTCCCTTTTTCTTCTTTATTTTTTTTTTTAACGAGCAGAACTAGAAAAAACTGCTCAAGACAGTATGGCAAGCAACTAGAATAAATTCAGACAGAAGCTGTATGATTTCCTTGAAGATGAGAAAAATTACAGACCCTGGAGGCATGCAAGACTGAAGGAAGAGGGAGAGAGCATGCAGTCGAGACTATGACAGCTATAGAAGGAGTCTGCTGTAAGAAAGCAGTTGTGCAGGAAATAAATATAAAATAACCTGTAAGGTACTGTAGCAGTGTTTGACAGAAACTTAGACAAACTAAGTATATGACCTCAAGCAATTTACTGACACTGTGGAAACTTCTAAAAAAAAATATGAATTTTAAGACGAAAAGGGGGAAAACTTCCCATCAAATTGTAAAATGTATTGCTAACACATAACAGGGCTTTGTACAACAAGGCAGAGTCACTAGAAAAATCAAGTAAAAATTTGAACTTGGATCCTGGCACCGCTGAATGAGCGGACCATGACCATAACCAAGACACCTTCAATATTCTGGGGCAAAATGAAGTCATCAGCCATTAATAAAATGTAATCTTTGCGTGTGCCAAGGTCTAACAGCAATTAAAAGGCCACAGGATTTAAGATAGGATTGGAATATGCTAATACAAAAGGTTCTATAGGGAAAAAAAAGTTTTGCATCCTTCCTGGCGTTTGTACCTTGAGATGACCAAGAAAAAAATAAGGAAGAAAGCTGCTCTTGTGGAGGATGGCCTTGTGTATAACTAAAAGGTGAGGCAACAATTCACTCTTTTCACTAAGTTAAAAGTAAAAATAGAGAACATGTTTATTTTCTGAGATCCTGCTTCAGCAGAGAGAGACTTGTTTTATCAAACTGATAAAATTCTCTGGAATGTTTAGACTTGTAGTGAAACTTAGAGCAGGTCTACACTATACCCTAAGTCAATATAACTTACATCGCTCAGAGGTGGGAAAAAGCTCTCCCCACCCCCCATCCTCGAGAGACAAGTTTCGCGATGCCCACATCAGCAATGTGTCAGCAAGAGGCCCTCTCCCACCAACATACCTTCCACCTCCGTGAGAAGCGGAATAATTATGTCAATGGGAGAGAGCTCTCCCGTTGCCATAGCAAGTCTTCACCAGACGCACTACAGTGGTGCAGCTGTGTCAATGTAGTGTAGTAGAATAGACTTGCCCTTTGATTTACTGCCAACAGTTTGCTCTCGCTATCATTTTGATATACTTGTTTCCTCCAGTGATGGTAATTTTTTTCTATATGCTACTGTTCACTTTGCAACAACTGTTACGTGCCAATCTTATGATGCTTCATCTGATATAAAAAGTATTATTAAACAGAAAAGCTTTGGAAATTCGGTATAGTTAGTGTAGATTCAAAATGGCGCACATACATGCAGGAACTGGTGCTTTCCAGCCTTCTGCTATCAAGTAAGAGACTGCAGAATCCAACTACGCTGTGAAATTCAAATGCAAAACATAAGCTTTTGTTTTAAAAAAGTTTTCAGACAGCATAACAGCAATATGGTACCCAAACGGGAAACAGAAACCAAAACAGTGACTTCATGAATCTGCAAGCATCTGGTAACAACAGCAGAGATGTCAACCTTGTTCTGAGACTTTTAGGGAGGTTTATGAAAAAAGCTAAGGAGGTTGCCTGCAGCTCTCTCTTTCACCCCCCCCCTTGAAAAACCAAGACTGCTCCCCCCTCTTCTTCCCCACTCTATAGCCATAGGGAGGGGGACACACCTGGGCCACCAAGCCACCTCTGTTGTGCTCCTCCACCTGCACCCCAGACAGGAAGAAGGGGAAGACAGGCCCTAGGAAAGCTGCCTTCCTATGCTGCCTTGGTCTTTTAATTACGTTCACCAGTCCCAGACCTAGTCCTCCTCCTAGGGATGATACTCCTTCTCTTCTGCCTCCTCTCTCACATTCCTTTCTCCCCTTCGGCCCGGCCTTCTCCTGCCCCGCAGACTGTGCGGTGAGGGTCTGATAGGAGACAAGTAGCAGCGACTGTCAGTGGGGCTTGGGACGTCAGATTCACTGCATGAGCCCCAGGCTACATATTGTACTCCAACTGCCCTGCGTAGATCCTGCTGCACTGTCCAGTGTGCATTTTTTTACTTTATATACAACAAAATTGCATATAAATTAACATGTGCTCGCAAAAGTAGTAGGTTTAAGCCTGAATTAGTAATTTCATAATTATATGTTAAAAAAAATTGGGAGGATTTTAAAAACGGGGGGTGGGGGGGTAGAGAGGGTTGGCACTTCAGCTGTTAATCAATTTGTTAACTCTCATTTTAATGACAGAAGTTTATACAGGTTGAACCTCTCTGGTCCGGCAACATCTGTGGTCCAGCATGATTTTATTTTATGTTTTTTGTGCTTTATCTACTTATTTCCTTGTGCCAATACAGTAAAATTGTGTAACAACACTAACACTTTGTTATGAAGAGAGCCGGTAAGTCTTGGCTAGGCTGCGTTGCAAGCGTTGTTCCATTTATTTGCCCCGGCGATATAAAAATAAAGAGAGACCCGCTTGCTACAATATTGACCTCTTGCAGTTTGGCAAATTTTCTAGTTTGGCACTAGTCAGGTACTGAGGGTGCCGGACTAGAAAGTTTCAACCTGTATGTCAATGTTCTTATTTTTCACTGCTGATGATTTTAACAGAATACAGCTATATGCCTATCTGCCACTAAGGGAGGCAGCTGCAGATACTAGGAGAGCAGGGAAATGTCTGGTTGTTCACGTTTGAAGCGATGATAGACTAGAAGTTAAAGAATTTCTAGCCAGTTGTCTATTCAAAAGGGGGCAATGATTAGGACGTATCCTCTTCCTAATGCTAAAAGCTTCAACTGATTCCTAGTTAACACCATCCCATCTGCCCATAGGTGCAAAAGCTCAGATGACAAAAACCAATCCCCTCTTCCTTCCCTCTACATCACAGTCAATATGATGCATCAGCACAAAATTCCACAACCCTGAAAAATCAAGTTACGAAGGCAGCATAAAATTGAAAAGCATTCCAAACTTGAAATCTGTACTGAGTTTAGTATCAGCATCAACAAGACAAGAAATATTACTTCTATAGCTCCATAAATATGCATGGCACTTTATAAAGTAGAGACAAGCTCCCTACTGTATTCCTGAGGAAGATCTGTGCCAAAAATACAAATTTTGCACACAGTATTATAAAATTCTGCAAATTGTGTTCGTCAATAGCATGGCAGTGGGGAGCAGAGACCACTGGCTGCACTGAGGTCGGAGATCATCCTGCAGGCTGCACACATGGACTCGGTGGCGAGGCAGCACCCAACCCTGACACAGTGCAAAGGCATGGCATACCCTAAACATATCCCAGGGCCTGTACCAGGTGCACAAGGTATAGGCTGGCAGGCTCAGCCTTGCAGAATTCAAGTGTGCAGCAGCTTAGCGGGGGAATTCAGGTGTGAGGGGAGAGGGCTCTATGTGGGACAATCTGGGTGCAGTGGGGTGTCCATGTGTGGGATCTGGATGCACAGGGGCTCAATGGAGGTTCTGGATGCAGGGACAATGGGACTCTGTGGCGGGGGGGGGGGTTTCAGGTGAAGGTGGATGGGGTTCAGCAGGGTGGTTCAGGTACAGGAGGTATGGGGCTCAACAGGGTCGGGTTCAAGTGCAAGGGGAAGTCTGGTTGCATGGCGGGTGGGGGTCATTACGTGTATACCACAACCAGATACCGTTGTTAAAGATTCTCTTGCTATTCAGACTATTTATTTCTTTTTCATAACTTAATCACAAGTTATAACGTCCTGCAGAGAAAACCTGAGAATGCATGTTTGTACTATGCAGCCCTTAGTACACATTATTTACTTTCAAATAAGACCATTAACTCATTTAAACTGGTGTATCTGAAATTAATATTCTGGTTGATGTGCTGACAAGTGTAACTAACAACTGGAAAATGGCACTGTCACAATATCTCATTAAGTAATGAAATTTTGTGCAATTTGAAAATGTAAAGCATTATGCAAGTGTGAAGTATTGGTAATTACATAAATGCCTTAAAACTATTGCTAATTAACGCCATAGTCCTGCAATTGGATCTGCATTCATGGACGCTTTCACTTTTAATGCGTCCCACTGAAGTCAACAGGCCTCTGGGCAGGCATAAAGGTTCACCTACACAAATGCCGGATCAGAAACTAAGTCAGTTTTATACATCTAGTTCAACCTATTTAAGAGAAAACAATGATACCAGGTTTCCATTGGCTCACGTCAATATCTTTTTTATGAAGTCAAGAATGTTAATATGTGCTTCCCAGTAAACTCCCACAATACACTAGGCAGTGACCAACCACAGGAGAAGATCCCTGAAAAACTGACTGTGTTATTCAACTTCTATGTAAAAGCAACAACCATCAATAGCTTAGTGTGTGCTTCTCCTGACACAGGAGAAGCACAAAACAGCTGCATGGCTGTTCCCTCCTTCGAATTCAACATCTACATGAAGCCACTGGGAATACTAGTGAGACAAAACAGGATGAAGTGGCAGTAGGAAACACTACATCTCCTTGTCAAACTTTGCCATATTGAGAAATCTGCAAAATATTACAGAAAACATCTGGATGAAGAGAAACTGGCTACAGCTGAACACAGACAAGCATAAAGTTATGCTGGTAGGAAGAGACATGCATTCTGAAGTACTCTCCTCGTTCGTAACAACTCCATCCATCAAAGGCATGAGACCTGTTACAATGGTCCGCAGCTCTGCTGCTCTCAGACACAACACTGCACTTGCTTATCCAAATGAAGCTGGTTACATAAACACCCACATTTCATCTGGATCTGTCCAGAAGATTGCACCCATTTGACTCGCATCTGTCCAGAGACCCATGCTTTTGTAACAATTGGGCTCAACTGTTGCTATTCTCTATACCTATGAATGAAGCCTAATGCGACAAGAAAGATACAACTAGTTGAGAAACCTACAATTCACCTACTCACCAACAGAGATCACTGGGAACATGTATTCTTAGGATACGTCCACACTACCTGCTGGATCGACGGGTAGTGATCGAGCTATCAGGGATCTAGCTATCTAGACACGATAAATCGATCCCCGAATGCACTCCCGTCAACTCCGGAACTCCACCAGGGCAAGAGGCGGAAGTGGAGTCGACGGGGGAGCTGCTAATATGCTAATCCAAGAACATTATGAAGCATAGAGGGAGGGAAACTGTTGAGTATGCACAGTAGCTTTCAAAGTATTTCTCCCTTAAACAGACATGGTTTAGGGTTCACAGTCAACTTGAAAAGTAATTAATTGAAAATAAGTTAAGCAGTTTTGGATACCTCATCTACCCCAAATCCCCTGCCACTTTTTGAGTTTACAATAATATATGGTCCTTTCTCTCTTCTCTATGTGGTTGCTAAACAAAACCCTACAACCAGTGAGAACAGACAGATTCAGGTGGAAATACTAACTCCAGCTTACATACAAAGAAAAAACAAACAAACAAAATGAGAACACACTTATTCCTTTATTCTTGCCCTTTAAATATAAGATGATTGTTAGCATTAGACAGTACAGCAGTTTCAGAAGTAAATGTCAATTACATAATTACAACTATTATGATAGCTCAATTGTCTTCACTGATTAATCTGAAGATTTGATCCAAACAGAAATGAAGTTTCAAATCAGGCTACACAACCCAGTCAGAAGAACTAAAACTCTGCTCCAGGCTTAGATTCTTACCATCATCACCCTAGTCACGGATCATGTACAAACACAGAACAAAAAGGCAATTCAGACCCAAAAGAACTTATCGTCTGAGGCCAGGTCTACACTATGGAATTACTTCGGTATAACTACACTGCTCAGGTGTTTGCACAATCCACAGCTGTGAACAATGTAGTTATACTGTCAAAAGTGCCAGCGTAGGCAGCGCTCTGTAGGTGGGAGAGCTTCTCCCGCTGACATATAGTTACCACCTGTCATGGCGGTAGATTAACTACACCAACAGAAGAGAGTCCTCCCATCGGCACAGAGTGTCCTCATAGCACTACTGAGCCGATGAGCATCTGAAGTGCAGACCTACCCTAAGTATAAGACAACAGATGTACTCTCCATCAGTCTGTTTGTCTAAGGATACGAGACAATAGTGGTCAGGACAATAGGCAGTGGTCTCTGCACTCCAGCAGCCTAACAGTTATGTTTTTTGTAGGAATCATGGCAAAGGAGGGTATTGAAGGAAGATAATATAATAGTCTGAAGGACAGCATGGGAGGAATCACAAAGGCAATTGTTTGAAAACCTAAGGAATGGGCAATGAAGGCTGACATCATTGATTCACTAGGGGGAGAAGTCAACTTTAACAGAGAATGAGATGGTAACTAGATGGAGATAGGTTATAAAGGGCCTGGAAAGTGAAGACAAGTGGTTTATGTTTTGATGCAACAGATGACAGGGAAGCAAGAGAGATGCAAAGAGAGGAGTGACATGTCAAGGCAATGGACCAGAAAAAATATTTTGCAGCAGTATTCTGAATAGATATAAGCAAGACAGTAGTCAAGGCCAGAGAAACGATTTTGCCGTATTCAAGATACAAGATAAGTGCTCGGATAAGAGTTTCAGCTATCGTGTATAGACAGCAATGTTATAAAGAAATATTAGGCAAGATTTAGACATAGCCTGGATGGGAGGACCTAGAAAGAAGTCTTAATCAAAGACAATGCCCAAGTTAGAAGCCTGAGCAACAGGTAAGCTTGGTGTGATCATCCACAAAGAAGGACGTAGGAAGGACTGAGAAGGAAGGAGGGAGTTTAAGGGCTCCAAAGAAGGAGCCGAAGGAGTGATGGAAACAGAGGAAAAAGAACCACAGGAAGGCACAACCACAGAAGCCAAAGAAGGACAAGATTTCAAGAAAATGAAGAGCACGGTAGACTGTTAAAAGGCAGCTGACAGATAAAAGAGCTTAAGGATGGAGTATTGGTTCTGAGCTTTGGTTAGGAAGATGTCATTTGACACTTCGACAAGAGTGGTTGCAGTGAAATGCAAGGCGCAGAAGCCAAGTTGAAAAGCGTCTAGGACGGAAATTGAAGAGAGGAATTCCAGACAGCAGTTCTAAACACCACATTCAATTAGCTTAGATATTGAAGGGAAATGGTGCAGCAGCTGCTGGGGCAAGTGAGGTAAAGAGTGGGTTTTAAGATGGGAAGGCTACAAAATGCTTACGTAGTGAGGTGAAGAGCCATAGAAGAAGAGTGAGAGTTTATGGATAACAGTCAGACAGAATGAGAGTTGGCACAAGCAAAGGGGGATCACTGTGGCAAGTGGAGGGGTTAGAAGAGGCGAGCAGAAGAAAAACTTCTGTATTAATAATAGCAGAAATGGAGGAAAGAGTTGTAAGAAAAAGGGGAACTCATCATATTTTGTCTGTTTTCTTTTGCAGGAAATCAGTGAGATCCTGTGTGGAAAAGTGAAGGCAGGAGGACATAATTGCTTGAAGAGTGAACAAAGGTGACAAAAAGGCAGCTGGAATTCAATTACATTGGAGAAGTACAGCTGTTTAGCTAGGAAGCTGACAGAACTGAAGGAAAAGAGAACAAATTTAAAAGTTTATTAGAGAATGTTTAAATAAAAATGATACAAAGAGTTCAAAGCGTCAGTTGTTGGTCATTGGGGGCAGCATACAGAGTATAGGGGGACGCTGGTATGTGGGAATTGGTTAGCACATAACATATACAGTCTGCAAGGTCCCCCAATGCGGGGTGTATGGTGGGGGTGGGATCAAGAAGCAGTAAGGAAGCAGTGAGGGTACATCACTCATACAGTGGGTTACACGCAGTCATGGGTATAAGTAAGCGGGCCGGGTAATGGGGACAGGATGACCCTCGCATGGTGGAATCTAGTTCGGTGGCTTTAGGGCTTAGGGGATATGGTTCAATAGGGGGGGTTTATAGGCCTCCTCCCCCCGTGGGTGCACAGAGCCACGCCAGCTCACTCTTGGTATTGGCGGTGGCCAATGATGTGCTCTATGTAAATGTCCCTAGACCACCGGATAGTGTCCGAGACCATCAAACGTCTCATGAGCCGTGCATAGCGACGGCCCACCTCACAGGCCCTAAGTACACGTTCATTACAGGGATCCCAGGCACCCAGGGCCCCGACAATTAGGGCATCGGTGTAAATCTCGTAGCCTTTTGCCCGCAGGATGTCCGCCAAGGGGGCATATTTTTCGAGTTTACGGGCTCGGGCTTCACAGAAGGCTGGGGTCCTGTTCTCAAACGGGATCGTCACGTCAACGAGGATGATCTTTTTCCGCTCCTCGTCCATGATGACGATGTCTGGGCACAGCAGGCTGTCGGTGTCGGGGATGGTGTGGTTGACTGCGATCTCACCCAGGTGTGGGGCAATGGCCTTCACCAGCCTAGACAGCGTTGTGGCGCAGCTGCCAGGCTCTGGTGTCGGGCTTGCAGCTGCACAGGACATGGGGCAAGGTCTCCAAGGGGTACCCTCACTTTCTGCAGCGCTTGTCTCAGTTCCCGTGGCGGATGGCTCCATTGAGAGGGACACAGTTCAGGCGGGCGCGGTGTATGAACCGCCAGTTGGCGAAACGGGTGAAACTGCCCGCGAGGAAAAAGTGGTTGCTGGAGTCCCACTTGCTGGTCACCTCAAAGGCCTTGCCCTGGTCGGTTTTTTTCCTCAGGGTGTCCACGTAGAGCACGTGGACAGCGGCCTTCAGCGACTTCTCCAGCACGAACTCTGGCTCCGGGGCCCTCTGTCTCGATCCGTGGCACCAAGACTCCCAGCTCCTGTCGTTCCTCGCTCCATATCCAGTGGCAGCCCAGTCGTTTTCCCAGCCGGTGCATGGTGTTGCAGGCCCAGGACCACAGCGAAGTAATGTCACCCCCGTCCCGGGCGAATTCGCCATCCAGGGAGCCGCTCAGGAAAGTGGCTAAATCCGGGCTGGAGGGAGGCCTGCCAATTCGCTTCTCGATGACGGTGCGTAGGGCGGCCGCTGCGACGTTCTTTACCATGGCATCCGGGCATGTCAGAAGGTGGAAGGCGTGCATGACGACCGCAATGTCGCAGAGGTCACCCATGCAGGGGACGTTGGCACCACCGTGCCTCTGGGCAATGTATATGAGCTCGTTGCTGGCTCTCTGGGGCAGGGACAGCCACTGCTTAACCAGCTGCCGGATGGTGTTGTCTGCCTTGTTGAGGGGCACCTTTGCCACGGCAGAACCTCTTAAGACGAAGGTGACGCGGGGGATCAGGAAAGTGTTGAGGGTGTTGATCTTCTGCCACGGTGCCAGCAGGAAGTACTGGAAGAAGTTACCCTTATCATATCTGCAAGGGGGAGTTCCACAACACAAGAGCAGGAAGCTGGTATTGGCGGGAGCCAGAGCTGGAAGTAGGCAAGGCTGATCATTTGATGGAAGAGAGGAGCAAAAGAGTCAAGGGTAGAGGAGAGTCAAACATGGAGGAAGAATCAACCATACCAATGGAAGAAAGGGAAGAGAGGACTAAGAGCAAATGAAAAAGCCATTGACGTTGATGCACTGACGTCATGGAAAGGTTGCATGCCAAGTTGCATGGGGGTGCTGATGGATGATGTTGAAAAAGACTATGTTACGATCAGAGGGTGGCAATTGAACAGCAGAGAGATTAAGTTTTGTACAGCACACATCACAGTAGTATTAAAAGTATTCCATAGATAAGTTAGATCTGCCTAGTAATGTATATAGAGGATATCACATCTTCTGGTTTTTGGAGGTTCTATGATGCTTTCCTTGAGAGGTAGATTGGGGGGCGGGGTGTGTAATGTTAAATATAAAAATGCTTTCAGTCACAATGGAAATGTTTGTACAAAAGGAAGGGCAACATGTTTTTAAAATTGTCAGGCTTTGGGTTAGTTTTAGTCAATGAAACACTTTATCACTGGTTCTCAGCTGGCTCCAAGCCTGACCTTTTAAATTCTGATTCAGCCCTCTATTCACTTTTATAAAAGAAAATGTTATGGCAGAGTTTGATGCTTTCAAGGCAGTTATAATAGAATAGTGGTATCTGGAAAGGGGGAAGTGCTGAAAAAAAGCTGTAAGTGGGGCAGATGTTTTACTCTTATAAATACATTATCAGTGTGTTTGTGCTAGACACAAATCAAACACGTGACTCACCAGTTTTCTCAGTCACATCTGATGTTGGAGTATCTGGCCTGCTGCTGTCATCTGTAACCTCATCATCACCACCAGCAGCACTGTCTGCAGCAGCAGGAGAAGGAGCAGCTGGTATCTCAGCTATAGGAAGAGGAGGAGGTGGATTTTCCTGTTCCACTTTTTTAGTTTTCTTCTCAAAGCGAAAGCGGTCCAGATTAAACAAACTCATAATCTCAGCCTATGGCTCCTGCCGCTGTCTGCAAGAAAGGAGACAGGATTGATTCCACAGTCTCTGTGGGAGGAAGGAGGGCAGACAATCACCCATGGCTTACTCAAAACCAAAAGGCACCGAGACAAGACACAGACACAGAAACTGCTACAGAAGAAGGAAAAACGAGGGGTCGCTCGCCCTATCCCCCACCCAGCATGGCCCAGGAAAGGCCTTGACCCGGAGGCAAGAAGGAAACAAACCCATGTGGAGGGGGCGAAATGTGATATATTACACAGGGAAAGCGGGAGCCGAATCCATCCCCTCCCCACCCTCAATCCGCTCCCCGAGAGACCGGCAGAGGCCCCGCCCAGCGCCCCCAGCCCGCACCTGTCTCGCCCGGGCAGAGCCACCTGGTTGACAAAGACAAAAAGGAGGCAGGCGGGCGGGGAGGGACCGATGATGCAGGCGGGGGAAGGGGGCGGATGAAGCGGCTGAGCGCCGAGCCCCAGCTAACCCTGCCACGGCTACCGCGGGCGCACAGGCACCAGCTGCGCCCCCGCCTCGGCCTCTCCCGGTACCCACCGGCGCGGGCGCAGCAGGGGGAGGGTGGCGCCGGCGGCAGGAGACCCTTTTCGGAGGCAAAGCGCGGCGGCTGGCGTCAGCGGGCGGCGACAGCGGCGCGCTTCGTGATGACTTCACCGCTTCCCAGCAGCCCCTTCGCCTGCCGGAGCTGGGCCTGTGGGGAGCGCGCGTGCCGTGGCTGGTGACGAGCTCACGGACGGGGCGGGGCTCGCTCCAGACCGCCCCGCAGAGAGGCCGCGGTGCTGCTCCTGGGCAGCGACGGGAGGGGAGCGAGCTCTGTGCTGCCCCCGCAGAGCGGTGCCCCCGAGCCTGCCCTCCCTGGCACCGGCACAAGCACAGAAAGCGCTGTGCCCGCTGCCACAGTAAAACCAACCCCCGCCCCTCCCCGACCCGCCGTGCGGGTGGCCTGACGTTATAGGGACAGAGGCTCCTATTACCCCTCCGACCCGCACACACACACTTCGGGGCCTGATTTTTCACACTTGCTGTCTGGTCAGCGTAGGGGGAGAGCCCTGTTCCCTTTCAAGCCAAAGCCTACATAGTGCAAGGAGTAGCAATGCCCCCAACGCACTGGGGTAAAAGGAAGGCAAGGGCTTGAGCCAGGTCCTGTCCCTCTCTTGGCCAACTTCAAAACCGAACTCCCTGCCTCAAATCCATTACAATCTCTACCTACAGCTAGACAAAGGGTAGTGAACAAGCCCTATGTAAGGAAAACAGTATGTGACTCTGCCCTGCACTGCAGCATAGGAGATACTTAGGAGGAGGTTTGTATAGAAGGATTATAGACTCCAAAACAAAACTTCAGTAATATCTAAAATAGACAAAAGAGATGAGTTAAAACAGGAACTTGCCTCAGGTAAGTCTTCAGTATAAATAATAACTAACAGTGAATAAGGACAGATACGGCCTGGAGGGAGTGTATAAACACAGGCAGGATAAGTTTGCCGAAGAGGCAGATGATAGGATAGTAGGTAGTGTAGGGTTTATGGAAAGGATATCTGGAAGTTTTCAGAGGATGTCAATTCAGGAATGCTTGGAGGTTATTGTCTGGAGAATGATCAGATATGCTAGAGAAATCAGGTATGTTAGAGGCAAAGAAGAGGCTGGAAATACGGGTTGCAGAGATCTGAAAAACAGAGACAGCTGTGGGTAATAGGAGGAAGATGGAGGATAGAAAAGTTAAAATGTAGCATAGGCAAGGAGAGAGTAAGGAATTGGCCCATCAAGGAAGAATGTGATTGGAAGTTGAAAATGGGATGGTAGTGGGAACTAAAACTGCTTCGGTGGCATGGATGGATGATCTCCTGCTGACAACAGATAGAGGATAGACATCAATTTTCCTAGTCCTGGGTACCTCTGAACCATTGAATGCTGTCAACCGTATAAGATACTGCTGTCATGTGTGAGAGAGGTGGTAGAAGTCTGGGACAGTAAACTATAGTGATTTGAGTCCTTTTTGGAGGAATGCTCCCAATGAGTCGGGATGGGAAATTGCACCTCCATTATTCGACCCCTCACCTGCAGGAGTACCATAATGATGGATTGTCACTCTGGTCATATTCAACATCTACACATGGCAGACAGCATGAACTCAGATGCCAGCACTATGCAGGAAACTCAGTACTATCTATCCTTCAACACTAAGATGGGCCATTGCTTAAGTGAAATCAGCTCATGATGAACGAAACTGAACCTAAGCAAGACCGAGGTTTTGCTGGTACGCTAAGGAGGTTAAGAGTTTGCACCCATAGTACACAGTCTCCTTTAGTTGAAGGTATTGTTATACGAGATTGAGTAAGGCCTCACTGAATGAAGCTTGTTGGGCATGATAGCCATCCTACATTCAAGATAAACATAAGCAGCAGTTGAGCTCCTTTTTGGAACAAGATAGCTGAGTCTATTGGAGCCATTGCCCAAAACACAGACTATGTGCTAAGCTAGTCAAAGCTGAGGGGTGTCATGGAGGGCTGAATGCAAACACAGGGTTAGGTAATGTTTCAGTTAATCTGTGGCTATGTCTACACTGTAACAAAATACCCACAGCACTATGTCAGAGCCCTGATCAATTGACTCAGACTTATGAGACTTGGATGACGGGATTAAAAAGAACAGCGTAGACATTCCTGCTTAAACTGGAGTCCAGGCTCTGAAAACCAGTGAGTGTGGGATTTGAAACTCAAGCTCCAGCCTGAGCAAGAACATCCACACTGCTATCTTTAGCCCTACAAGCTCAACCTCCCCAAGCCCATGTCAATAGACCTGAGCTCTGAGACTTGGTGCTACAGGTTTGTCTTTGAAGTGTAGACATATCCTGTGTGTGCTCAAAAGAAGCAGTCAAGGAAGGCAGAAGAAAGCCAAGCACACAGTAAGAGACCCACTAAATGTGGCTTTCAGAGAAAATAGAGGAGGAGCTTTTGGAGCAGATTGCTATTTGGAAAGAAGCTTAGAACTGTGAGCAAAGAAACTGCCTCCTGTTTGATTCCTACTGTGTTCAGGCAGAGTGGATGTTGGGTACTCTTTTTTTTTTTGTTAAACAGAATTTCATACAAAAACCCAGAATCCATCATCCATCTCTCCTTTTAATGAAAACAACCTGCAAAAAAGGGTAATAACTATACATATCCCAATTGGTCAATTCAATCCATAGCGTCAGAGTACTCTGGATTCCTTGCTGATGCTAAGCTCTCACGTAGCAGCATCTGCAAGTAACACTTTCTACAATTGCTAGTTGTCTAGAAGACTCCATCCCATCATAGCAAATGATGAGGTGGGCTCATTAATGATGGCTTTGTCACTTCTTGGCTGGCCTCCAGCAATGCAGTATACCTATGCAAGCCTTCAGTGGTTAGGCAATTCCCAACAGTACCAAATGCTGCAGCATGTCTCCTCAGCAAAACTGACCATCACGAATACATCAAAGCTGTCATTTGCGCGCTACCTCAGTTTCCCCTAGAATATGAATCAAGTTCAATTATCTTATCTTTCAGGCCTCCATGGCACGCAATATCTAAATGATCAAATAATGTTCCAGGATGAAGACTGTGGTCCAAGGGTGCTGGAATGGGGAAGGGGAAGAAGGGGGCCATGGCCCCCCATTTAAAAAGTGCTGGAGGTGGGGCCCACAGTTCAGGCATCTGTAGGCCCACACACACACTTTCAGGGTGCTTCCATCACTCCTGCTGTGGTCAACAACTTTGCTCCTCTGGCACAACAGAACTCAGGAAAAAAAAAAAAAAGTGAAGCACATCTGTGCAGGAGACAGCTTTCTCAGGGCTAGCCAAAGGCTGTGGAATTAACTTCCATAGAGAGTAAGGCCAAACCAAACCACACCTTATACTGTAAGTACAAGAGGCATTTCTCTGACTTTGCCTTCTCAAACACACAGGGATTGGGAGGGGGGGTGAAAAAATACTTTAAAACAATTCCACAATGGTTCACTGCACCAATTTCTGTCCCCAGGGAGAGGATGAGAGAATGAACACATGATAAATGTTAGTCGCTTTATTTAATGCACTACTGGAAAGTGCTTAGATACTATGGTGATGACCACAGTGTAAAAACAGATAGAACAGAATGAAATAAAATAGAGGCTAAGAAAAAAGTTCAAGAAGGGAAGACAAGTAGGCAGTTGCAAGAGAGCAATAGGTAAGGGAAGTTGAAGTATGTGGGGAGTTGGGTTTGAGATTCTAGAAGAAACATTTGTTTACCCCAGCAGCCAAACAGAGAATTCCATAGTTTTGACTCAGTGAGGTAGACTGTGCCACCCACGGAGGTCTGAAGCTCTGGAAAAAGATGACAGGATTTTGGAACATAGTGGAGAAATCTAAGAAAAAAAAGAGTAAAAATTCTAAGGATTAAACCAAGTGGCAAAAGAAAAACATTATAGAGACCCAACAACACTGAACATGTTTGAGCTTACAAAATTTTCTAACAGCAGCAGTTAGCAGTAGCTTAGAAAAATCATACAGTAGATTAGTTAATGTTTTTACAGTACTTTGAACTTGTAAAGACTATATAATTGCTAAGTATTATCATCATCATCACCACCTTTAGTGAATTCTTGGCAAGCAAGGCTGGCAAAACTTCTGTGTGAGATGTTAATGACACCAGCTAGGCAGCTTGCGCTTAATGGAGGACAAACAGCTTGCTATCTGCTGCTGTTACAAGGAGGTAGATTCAAGGGACGGCAGTACTAAGAGTGAATTCTTGCAGAGGAGTTATAAGATTTCATATAAGGAAAATGTTATTTCCAAATCTAAACAGCATGAATTTGAGAAAAATCTACTTGTACACAGAAATGTCTTACATGTTATCTTGGATCTCTACATTGTGTATTTTCACTAAGTTATGGTTATGTTGCTGAGCTAGTAATACAGATAGGCATAATAAATTGTTTTCAGGACTGAGGAGATGGTTCAGAAAATCATCACAAAGTTAATATAGGACCCATTCTTCTGGTATGGAGGTGTGGTTACTGATCATCATTACTGGTAGCATTATTTATACTAGGCAATTTATCAATGATGGAAAATCGGTGCAGCTGAAACACTCCTAAAAAGAGGTGTAAACAGGACCAAATAATCTTCAACACCATTTCAGAAAGCATGCCCACGAAACTGTGCTGAATAGAGAGTTTGTTACTGCCTACACTTGTAGTTAAAACTCTTTTCTGTATCATTTCAGCTGCCCCCACTGCAGAAACACAAATACAAGGTCCATCCTTCAGGACCAGTCCAACTCAGAAAACGATAATATACAACACAATACAAAATGACTATGGCACCGATACATAGTTTGTGGGGACAGCCACATAGACAGATTGTATGAAAGAAGTGGATTTTGAGAGGGCAACTGAAGGAAGATTGGCAGGATATATCTGATCTATTGATCTATTTTCTAGAACATCTCTAATCACTAGTTTAAGTTTTAAAATGGATTTGTGGGTATTGTGGAGGGTAGGAGATTGACACATTGAAAGAAACAGAATGGCAAAAGAATATCTAAAAAGTAAGTAATATTCAGATTAGATTAGATACTGCTCTCTCTGAAATAAATGGGCGCTCAAACATTGACTGCAGTAGAAGAAGGACCGATTTTAATAGATTCCTAATAGACGTTAATATTTGTCCAGTCATAGAAAAAATTCCCACTTAATTCTATAATGTACTTTCTAAATTAAAAAGTGAAAGTTGTTAATGAAAATGTTGCTTATCAGTGACTGAAAAGAAAGTGTCCATAACCACTGCTGAGTATTTTCTTCCAATTATCATTCTGTCTTTGATTCATGTCTTTTCTAAATCCTGTCCTTTCAATGAATATTAGCACATATACCATAATATGATAAAATGCTGTAAGAGTGAGAATAAAGATTAGTTAATTCCAGTTTGAAATCATTATACGGCAGTTAGCATTGTGGTGTAAAATCAACAGGTTCTTAGACAGAGACTTTCACAGCACATCTGTTGGGGCCTGTCCCCGAATATTGTGTAGTATTAGTGGGAGGTGTTTCTGGTTTGTTATAAATTGTGTGCAACAAGACAAGCTGTCAACTGCAGATGGGTTTGTACTTGATCGTAAATAAAAAGAGAAATCTAATAAAATGTTTAAACTAGCTTACACATCTGCAGTTGGATAAGTGATGGGAGTCACACGTTGTACATGATGTTGCTGTAGCAACCTCACCATACCTTAATTCATGAATATCCAAACTATTTTGATGTGTGAGCTGCACGGTGATTACTGAGTAAGGCCTCAGGTCGGAACTGTCCCAGAGCTGTCTCCTTTCTTTCTTGCTTGAGTTTTGTTCCTTTTTTTTTTATTCTCTGTTGAATAGACAGTGTGTTCTATTCAGGAGATGATAAAAAGGAACACCCTTTGGGTAAGAACAAGAGGATAGAACTGGTTTTGGAAAACAATATGGGTATTATTTTAAATTATTCCCATTTTTTGTCTGAAGATATTCTTGCGGTGACGGACCTTCACACTATCAAGTACATAAAGCAATTCTTATTCTAGGAATTTTGAGTGACTAAAGAGTCAGTTTTGAAAACTAAAAAAAAAAAAGCAGCCTTTCTAAAATTCTTGTACCTACTTTTGTTTCAAGTAACATCTAAGATTAGTCTAAATGAAGATTAGAGAATTTAAGAAATATTTATTTTCCCTTTTTTATTTCATTTGTGCATTTGACAGAACTGTGTCTGCACTTCAATCTTTTCTTCTGAATTAGTCAGCTTCTGCTGTTGCTTTTATGCATCTTTAGCAAAACAAAAAGAAAGAGAAAAAACACTTAATACAAAAATGTGATTTTAATCCCCCCCCTCCAAATTTTCAGAAGATCTCAGGAGTTGTGGCAGTATCTGAAATTACATTGAACTTTAGTTTTAATAATTGACTAGATTTCAAGTTGGCAGTATCTTTTCAAATACCATTCATTTTATTTTAATTAGATTATTTTGGATGCTGAGGTTCATTCTCATTTCAGTTTTTTAAACAATGTTATCTAGTGTTTGATCACAGAACAAGGAGCCAGGAACTCATGACCTCTAATTCTTCTTGGATACTGACTTGCCCTCTGGGTATAGTCCGCAGAATCGAGCCTCCCAGCCCAGGTCAACAGACTTAAGCTTTCAGGGCTCACACTACTGCACTCCTATGTAGACAGCACTTAGAAGGTGTGGCTTGGGCTGGAGCTCAGACTCTGAAGCTCAGCCCCATTCCTAGGCTTCAGAACCCAAGCCACAATGTCTGTAGCACAGCTACTTTGAGCTCAGTGGTACAAACCTGGCTACCCCAAATGTGTCGATCTGGGCTGGGAGGCTTGCTGCCACTGGCTGGGATCTTTGGCATATCACTTAATTTCTTTGCTTTGGTTCTGTCAAAATATACATTGTGACAGGTCACCACGTGGGTTTACATTCCTGCACATGTCATTGAGGTCAAAGGGAATAGGATTGGACCTTGAGAATCTAATTTTGCAAGGTTCTAAGTACTCTCCACTCTCAGAATGGAAGCTCAGCAGCTTTCAGAATCAGGACCCATGTGTGTAACATATATGGACTTGATTCTGCAGCACTAAAGCAAGTGGGAGTTTCTCCATTTATTTGAATGAGAGCAGACTAAAACCCTATTTGCATCCCTGCTCTTTATCACACATGGCCCTGATTCTTCAAACAGTGATGCACATTCTTAACTTTAAGCATATGTTTAAGTCCCAGGGCTCTATATGTGTGATTCTATCAGTGTCTAGCAGCTGGACAAGAAGATATAAAAATTTAATAGTATTACAAACACCAGACAGAGATTCTACTAAAGTAGACTATATTTTAAATTTTACATTGTAATTTGGATTTTTGCAAGACTATGAATTTACAGTAATTTCTATAGAAGACAGCAGCTGAAGTTTTCTAAAAACTGTTGGAAGGTTCAATCAGTCAGTTATGCTTCTCCATACACACGGAATATCAATGCTTTTTCATTCTGAATTTCTTATTTTAGATGACAGGAAATAATCAAAAAGTAAGCTCTGTATGAGACAGCACAGTGCATTTCCTCTGTTACATGATACATCAACTGTGGTAAATGTAAAATGGGTCCTGCTGCTGGTGATAAGCAGATCTATTAGAAACATTTAAGGGTTAGAACAGAGGAAACAGTTATAATAATTAGAAAGCCACTTTTATTACACAACCTTTATTTGGGTATACCCTGCTAGGTACTGAGTGGCTTCTGCAGAAGCCACATAGATTTCCCCCTCCCCCCCGCACCGCTCTCCCAAAATGAAATTCACTATTCCAATTCTGTGCTGCATCTCTAGAAGGTGCAATCCAGGGACTGAGGGGATATAAAATATAACTTATGTGCCACTTTTTCTCTCTCTAGATTCTGAGCTACTTAGGGGACCAAAAGAGCACCCCAAATAATGTATGGCAACTTGTCTTAGGAAGCCAAAAGCCTGTAGTGCAGGCCAGAATCCTTACAGCATCATGCATTACATGCCTACCTCCTCTTCCTAGTGTGCCTTCTACTGTAGGGTTTGCAAAGAATGCAGCAATGCCATGTTTGCATCAGGGAAATTCTTCTTTGGCCAGTTGTGGCACATGAACTTCCCCTACATGCTGCCACGGTAGTCTGCAGTGATTGGAGAAAACAATCTGTCCTCAATTTAAAAAAATTGCATCCAATATTCATTAATAAGGTACACATGTCATAGTTTCAAGGTAACTGCACCTGGTTTCCTCCCTCTTGATCCCTATAAGACACCCACTTAAGGTTTCAGGCTCCCAGCAGTCGTTCTTACATGGAGATCCACATCTCTCTCTTTAAGGCCACACAGCCACCTGGTACACATTGACACCTCCCAGCAAGCCAATCTGCATAAAGACCAGCCTCTATACATTGCTTTCTCTAATGGCTACAAACAGTGTATTCCCAGCAGTTACAAGTTATCACACAGCTCTTTCTCATCAGAGTACATTTATTTTAAGAGCAAAAGCATTAGAGAAAACAAAACAAAAGTTAGTACTGGCTTACTAATTCAATGTACCAGAAATTCCCCATCAGTCTTAGTGGCCTTAGTAGTCCAAAGCCATTTAAATTCCACAGCAGGATTGGACTCTCCCCTGGGTTAGAATGTCTTATCTGTTTGCTCAGTCAAAATGAAGGCCCAATCCCATTTCAAGTTAGCTTTTATAGATTCCAAGCACTTATTTTGTCCCTTAGTCTTTGGAAAACCCAGCTTCAATCTGTATATGCAAACCACCCCAGAGTGGTGTTTCTCTAAAATTGTTTACAATCCTAATGTTTTTAGTTTCTGTACGAACCCTCTCACATTGTGTTTCACTCTATAATACTAATACATAAATCATTCACAACTGTAGTACAGTGGTCTGCCAAAAATACTGCATGGGGTTGTAATATCTGTCACAATATTTAATATTTGTACAATTCCCAATGTGGGTATTTGTGCAAAACTGTGGGAATTGGGCATGTAAATCTGGATTGGGCATGCAAATCCAATTTTAAGCACTTGACCTATCTGTCTATTCCTGAAAGCAGGAATTGCTACCAGTCAAATTAAGGGAAATTTCTCCCATGGACTGAAGTCCAGTCTATCGACAGAATTTCACTATTTCTGAATCAAACCCCTATTTCTTATAGAATATTTTTCATTTGTAAAAAACAAATAAGATGTTCCTTTTTACAAATATGTAGGGTTTCATTCAAAATCATTGGAATCTTCCTTTAAGAAGGTGAAGGTGAAGGGGTGTGTGTGTGTGTGTGTGTGTGTGTGTGTACACACACCTTCCCCACCAATACCAGAGTCATTGTTTAAATGATGGATTCAGTCTAGTGAAAAAAATCAACTTGCTGCTTTCAATAAGTGTTCAACTAGTGATTTTATTGTATACACTACCAACAAAAAGCAATGCCTCTTTCTTTTTACTTACCTACTGAACCACACCCAGTAAAAATGCATCTGATTTTTTTCCCCTCACATTCTATAAAAATATGAGTGTTTACTAGTCTAAACTAGCCTAACAGGTTGATTAATGGAAAGTTTATCTTAATGAAATAGGTCTTAAAATAGTATGTGCCAGAAGTCTTTAATATCTGCTTTCCCCCCAACAATACGTGTTCAACAGCAAACATCCATTTGAGGCTAAAATATCAACCTGACTGGAACAATTGAACAATATTTCCATTATGGTTCATATTTTAGTTGCTGATTCTGCAATAAGCTGTGAGTGAGCACAGCAGTTCACCAATGTGAAGCTCACTGGAGAATCAGGGCTTCTGACTATATCTTCAGACAGATCTGAAGCATTTTTAAAAGGTAATTTTCAAGCATGGCTGATTAAACTCAAAATTTGCTCCCCCTTAACATTTCCACGATTTGATGAGAAATATTTTGGGTTCTAAATACTAAAAATATTGACAATTTTTTTTAAAAGAGCAAACAGTAGCTACTGTTTACATAGGATTTAATGAGCCAAATTAATCACTGATGTATCTCCATTGAATTAAGTGGAGTTTCACCAAAAATTAATTGAGCCCCAAATATGTTATGGTTGGGCACTGGTCTGACAAACAAAAGCAGCATAAATGCACTAACAACATTTATTCTCATATGTACTACCACTGACATTAGCTAATTATGTTCATGGCCTATAAGAAACAGAAGACTAATAATATATTGCCAAAAAAGAGACCATATTGTACGTTACATTCTAAAGATTATTCTAGGAGAACATATTTCAAGCAATGGGTCTGATTCTCCACTGCATCGGCAACTTAGCACAGCCATTGGAAGTTTCCTTCAGTACAGGGGATCCTTCGGTGGCAAACTACCACCATGGCTGTTCCTATGCCAACCTCTAGCTGCTGGAGGGGGGATATAGCTGGAAAAATAGAGATGAGGTCATGGCTCACATCCAGCTGATCACTATCTACTAGAACTGAGTGTCAAGGCTGCTCATTTTTAAGCAGGGACAGTATTAGCATTCCAACAGCCTCAAGATTGGAAGCTCACAAAGGTGTCGTTAAGACATCTCTTCTGCCTGAACTATGCTGAATGCTCTTCCCTTGCAGCCTGGGATTTGGCCCACCATCCAGTAATAAATATATAAATATGAATGCCCAAAGTTAAACACGTCTGAACAGCCAGTCAGTATATGCTAACAGTTTGTCAGTTAGCTATAATGCCCCTGCAGGTAGTATAAACTGGGTGAGAAAACAAGTTCCTCCCTTTTTGTGTGTGTGTGTTTTTTTTTTTTTTAAAAACAAAGATGAAGCCACAATCGGCGGCACTTCTGCTGCAGCAATTCAGCGGCAGGTCCTTCCCTCCAAGAGGGTCTGAGGGATCCACCGCCTAATTGCCACTGAAGACCCAGATGTGCCGCCCCTTTCCATTAGCCCCCCAAGACACCTGCTTCCTTCGCTGGCTGGTGCCTGGAGCCGGCCCTGCTAATATCTAGTGGTCATAGTTGATGACTGAAAAAAATGTAGTAAAATAAATCAAACAGTACTTTACAAACATCTAGTTAACATGAGAGGCCAAGATTTTTCCCAGTGACTAGTGATTTGAAGTGTCTCAGTTTTTGGATCCCCAGCATCTTAAAGGAGCTGGATTTTCAGAAACTGCTGTGCACTGATTTTATGGACCCAAGAAAGGAAATACTCGATCATGAGTCACTTTCGAAAATCTTGGCCAGAGTCAGTTTTTCAAGGAGCTTCCGAAAAGGGAGGTCACAATGGGATTTGGTCTACAATCCAGCAAAGAATTAAAGCACATGCTTAACTTTAAGCAGGTGAGTAGTCCCACTTCGAGAGGGCTAATCACACACTTAACATGTGCTTTAGTGCTTTGCTGGATTGAATATAGCCTCCGAGGTATAGTATTTTATTCAGTCTTAAAATTTTTCAAACTATTGTGCACGAACATGACAAGAGTAGAAATGAACAGGGGGGAAATCGTCTCTAAATATTCCCTTGCATTTTCAGTATAAAAATTGTTGTATAACTACTTACCCAAACTTTATTAATGCATTTGCACAAGTTTTTAATTTTTGTAAAATATTCCAATTAGTAAATTTTTGTCCTTCCATTTCTTACATATCACCTTGCTGATGGGGATAGACTGGCTTTGACTTCAGTGGGAGCAGTGCACACCTCCAACGGTGAAGTGTGGCCCTAAGCAAATAGCAATCACAGATGATCTTCTACAACATATTATTAATGTTCAGTAGTAAGACAGAAGTGTGATGTAATGTTCTGAGTTGCACAGAAATTGAGGTCAGAAATAATGCACTCTTTCATTTTACGTTACAGACCTTCCTTTGTCTTAACCTCATGGTTATAAATTAATAGCCCTGAATTTATAGCAAATCATGTGCCAGATGAAATCAAGTTAATTAAGGCCTTGTCCACGCTTGGATCAAAACTGCAGCAGCTCCAAGCATGCCTAAAAATGGTTCTATTAGAGTTCTACAAGTTTAACTGGATTTTTTTTTAAAAGATGTTGGTTAGAAATATGTTATAGAACAGTGCTGTAGGCTACAATACTTATGGGGGTGGGCCTCAGTCCAGTAAAGAATTTAAGCATAGGCTTAGTTTTAAATCTCTGGGTAGTCCACTTAAGTCATTGGAACTACACTTTCAGCCCAATTCAGTTCTCACTGAAGTCAGTGGAAAGCTCCTACTGACTTCAGTAGGAACCATAATCAAATTGATAGGCATTTCCTTGACTTGAAGTCTATGTTTTTGCAGGATCAGGGCCTATACAGCAAATAATTTTAAACAAGACCACATTTTGCTCTGCTCCTTAGCATACTTCTATTTCCATTCCATAATATAGTGACACGAGGCCAGATTCTACACTGAGATATATATCCATACAATTACTGTTGGCTTTCTAAATGTTGTATTTATTTTTTTCAAGTTTATTATTTGTTATTTAAACCTTGGTAGCTTCTAGAGGCACCAGGCATATTTGGGTCCTCATTCTGCTAGGCACAAGAAAATTGAAAGATGCTCCCTTGTCCTGATGAGTGTGCACAGCATTATTATTGCTGAAGGAAAGAGGTTAAGTGACTTGTCTAAAGGTATAGAGAGGCTTGGACTTGAAATGAGCAGTTCCTGATTTCTAGTTCTTTACTCAGACAACTTGATTATGTGTCTCTCCAGGGAAAAATGATCAAAAACATAAATACAGACCATCTCCTGAATAAAATGCTGACAGCCAGATGTCAAAATGCATAATCTGGCATTTACTTTGGGAAGTTATCCTAAATACTTGGAGATTTAAGACTGCTCCCATTATTAAACTGGCATTTACCTAGCTAATTGCTTGATATTAACGGCTTTACAATTCATCGTGATGGCATTATAATAACTTTCCATGGTAGAGAATACTATTGTTAAGATTGTACAACAACTTACATTTAATTATTTTCAGCAATTTTTTCAGGGGATGGAGGGAAGGAGGAGGTGCTAAAACTTTCTACAGTTTATCCTCCCAAGTGTGATTAATTTTAAATGGAGGCTATTTTGCTCAGCTATATTTGAGGCTGGTGTGTGTGGGGAGAAAAAAAAAAATCTATCCTTGTTCAACGTCTATAATAAAAACTGCTGAAGTCTGAAACAATCTTTAATGAAAAGTAGTGACTTGGCCAAATTAATAGAAATATTAATAAGTTAGAAGCAATTGGAAAAAAACATCCGAGCCTGTGCAGTGGGTTTCTGGTAAGAATTTTTCCCCTCGAGTAGAATGATGCCTTGTTCCCTTTGTGAACCTTAACTGGGACGATTTAAAACACTTTTATAATGCAACTCAGACAAGGGTTGTCATTTTTGTTTTTAAAAGGAAGAAAAAACTAACAGGAAATTAGTGTAAAGGAGGTCCTGAAAACATGGCTTTCAATCTTTCTGTATGGAAGGGAGATTAGGAAGCAGTTTTCTTCTAGGTCATTGATAAAATTGTTAAATAGTGCAGAGCCAAGAACCAATCTCTTCAGTGCCTCACTAGAAACATACCTCCTTGATAATGATTCCTTATTTACAATTACAAGTTACAATTTTGAGATCAGTTAGCCAGCTTTTAATCCATTTAATAGGTGCTCTGCTAGTTTTATATAATTCTCTAGGGTTTTGTTTTTTTTAATCAAAATGTCATGTAGAACCAAGTCAAATGCCTTACAGAAGTCTAAATGTAGGTCATCAACATTGTTACCTTTTTTCAATCAAACTTATATTCTCATAAAAAACCAACATTAATTATTTCAATATTAATCAATATTGATATTAATTATATTACTATCCTTTAGTTCTTTATTAATTGAATTTTATATCAGCTGCTCCATTATCTGTCCTGGGATCTATGTCGGACTGACAGGCCTATAATTACCTGAGTCATTCCATTTATGCTTTTTAAATACTGGTACAACATTAGCTTTCTCCCTGTCTTCTGGAGCTTACCTAGTACTCCAAGATTAATTGGAAAAAAAAAAAAAGCAACATTAGTGGTCCAGCGAGCTCCTCAGCCAGCTCTTTTAAAACTCTTGCATGCAAACTACCTGAAGCTGCTGATTTAAAAAAGGATAATTTTAGTAGCTTCTCTTTAACATCTTCCAAAGATAGTGTTACCTATCTATTGTATGACTACATTATGTGTTTTTTCCCCAAATACAGTACAGAAATATTTACAGAACAAGTAGCACATCCTGTCAGCCAAATATATTAAGCAAAACATTTCATAAGGAAAAAGAGGAATATAAAATATATGTGCAATGTTAGCTATAGTCAAATTAACGCTGCTGTAAGAACTTGACTCCCAATTCTCAGTTCCTCAATTCCCGCATATGAGACAAGATCCAGGGAGTAAGAGGGCAAAAGGTGATAAGCCCTTTTGTATTCTGAGCCTTGCCCAAAATCTGCCCAGCTCCTGGAGTCAAAGCACCCTTGCACTCCTTACTAAGTTAGATTTTTCTGCCTCTTATGGACCTCAGTAGGCCACGGAAAGCAGAAAATTACTGTATTCCAGCCACATCCCCAACATGTCACTTATAATGAAGGCTGGAGCAGGGTTGACTAGCTGGTGAGGCCCCCTGCGAAGGAGGTATTCTCACAGGTTTATTTCCACCCCATTTGGTTAAAAAGGCATAAAAGAGACCTTAATATAATTGAGAATCAGACTCTGTAGTTTTTGTAATTTCTGTCTGTCATTTTAACTGTGAAGCTTGTAATGTTACATTAACAGGGTTTTGTTTATTTAATAATGGAGATGCCATTAACAGCTTCATATTTAATGTTGGGTTGGGTTTTTCCATTAAAGTGGAGTATAAATCCTTTTGGGATGAAAACAAGTATTTATCATAACCAGTATTATGCCATTTATTCTTAGACTTGAAATTTAATTTTCTGGAAAATTACAAGTAAATATATTATGTTGCTTATATTGCAAAAGCTGAAAAGATATATCTTCAAAATATTCCCTCCTAATACTGTTGTAGATTTTTCTACTTCACTGCTATGCCAACAGCATAGTTCCTAGACAATCATTATGTCAAATCTAAGATGTTTGACATTTCAGTTTTAGTTTATAAGAAATGAAGCAAGGGTTTATTTTCTTCTTTATAAAAAGCACAGAATAATTAAACAGATAATCTTATGCCATTGTCCTTTTTGTGAATATTTATAAAATTTAAAGAAGGAATTTATAATTTGAAATGCACTGTTTCATATACAAAAGTCAAGCTAAATGCAACTACCTTATCTGCATTAGAAACATTCCAGGACTGCTACATTAAATTTCCTCAGTTCTAACCTGAGAAAATCTTCTAGAACAATTTGTAATAAAGACTGACTTCCATGCCGAATTATGGGCACTTCTACACCCACAGAAGTCAATTGCCTGAATAAGAAGAATATGATCAAGAACTATGGCTGGTTTTTAAAAAAGATGTTTTAATGTCCACTAGGGGGAGAAAACTATTTAAGATTCATACCTTTCACACTTACGACCCTAAACTTCCCCACAAACTGGTTTTATTAAAAAGTCACCTTCTCTCTTAGCTTACAAGGTCTTCCAGAGAGACTGCGGATGCATCCATTATAAAACAGCATGCAGTCTGAATTAGCTGCAGAAAATGAATTAATTTTAACTTATTCTAACATGTTAAAAGAATTATTTTAAATAAAAAGTTAACTTCCTTCATAAACATATTGAAGTAGTTTAGATATTCTAAGGGGGAAATTCTTCCTCCCTTACTCATACTCAGTAGTACCTTACTCTATTAGTAGTTTATTGTTTTCAGTCTAAGTGTAAAAGAATATTGCTGTAACTGGTCACAGCAAATCTACGTAAACTACTGAAGGAGCATAGCATCTATTTCCTTCCTTCTTCCAATAACCTCAGAGCAAAGAAAAAGAAACCTAACAAAAAGTAATGTAGATTAGTTAAATATGAAATTATGTAAAGAAAAGATTGCTTTTTTATGCATTACATTCAGAACATAACTAAAAAGGAAAATTCTGTGATCTAAGTCTAATCTCAATACAGTGATCTTGATGGTGGCAAAGGTAACACTATATTTTAGATCTTAGTAAAAACATGTTTTCTGTATAATTACAAGCATCTGATTCCTTCCTATATTTGTTAAAATAATGTAAATACATTTATATTCTTCCCTTTCTAATCAGTTATTCAAGAATCCTTAAACTGTTTAGTTTCTGCTGTTTTACAAATGTTTATATTCACTGATAAAACTGGTGTTGCAGAAAACGATGAGTTCCTTGATTTCTTTGAAGTACTGAGAAAACTTGCAATATAACCTTTAAAAAAATTTTTGAAGTATTTCCAACGCATAAGTGATTTATCAAGATTCTTGTACTTATCCTCAGGAGTTTCTGAAGTACTTAAATATAGAACTGAATTTCCTACTAATTCATTTAAAATTTAACATTAATTTTTACCACCAGCTGGAGTTGGAGCTAAAATCTCACTGACTGTTAGGCAGTTGTATTCAAATCTTGCACATTCAATTTAAGTCTGAAAATCAAATCTGAAATACTACTACAGATTTTCTGGCATATATAAACAGGCCACATTTTTCTTACTAAACAGAGGTCTAGTGATAGAACAGCTGAATGTCCACTAGATGCCAGACTTCCTTTACAGAGCAGAGCAGTTTTGTGGGCTTTTGGAAAGCTTTATGCAAAACAATCTTTCCCCTAACTTCACTGGGCTTTCAGTCAGGTGCTTAGCGAAAATCCTGACCCCATTGAGGGTAATGACAAAATCTTTTTATTTTATTGGGACCTGAATTTGACCTTTAAATCTCAAAGTTTAAATCAGAATAGGCCAAGTAAATTTGGAAAAGTTAGAAAATACTCCATCCTTTCAGTTGATTAAACCCCAATTTTCAATGTCTAATAAGAACAAAATTCCCATTGAAAGTAGTGGGGCAATAATGAGGTGTGCGATTGACTTCAGTGGGACTTGTTCTCTTTACCCTGCAAGCAAGCAGAGGTGAGCAGCTGCGACACTACTTTCTCAGTTTGCTTTCTGTGGTGCTGGTGACATCATAAGCAAGTGATCTATAAATTCTGATCATCGTTCATCAGGTAATGAAGGTAGCAGTTAAAAAATGGCAAATTTAATGCAACATTATATTGTGAAAATATGTGTTTTAAAAACCTCAGATCAGGGTTTAACAGAGTGCCTGAGAGAAACTGATTAACACTCTGAATACCTCCCTTTAAGGGCCAGATTGTGGTTATATTTATGTTGATTGGCATCTTACTCTGTGATGAGTGCCATTTATTGAGGAATTCCACCACGATTTCAACAATTTCCATCCCACCAACCACCTCAGCCTAGACCAATCCACACAAGCAGTCCATTTCCTAGACACTACTGTGCTAATAAGCGATGGTCACATAACCACCATCCTATACTGGAAACCTACTGACTGCTATACTTACCTACATACCTCCAGCTTCCATCCAGGACACCACAAAATCCATTGTCTACAGCCAAGCTCTAAGATACAACCACATTTGTTCCAATCCCTCAGACAGAGACAAACACCTACAAGATCTCTATCAAGCATTTTTAAAACTACAATACCCACCAGCTGAAGTGAAAAAACAGATTGACAGAGCCAGAAGAGTAACCAGAAGTCACCTAGTACAGGACAGGCCCAACAAAGAAAATAACATAACGCCACTAGCTGTTACCTTCAGCCCCAAACTAAAACCTCTCCAGCGCATCATCAAAGAGTGACAACCTATCCTGAAAGATGATCCCTCACTCTCTCAGATCTTGGGAGACAGACCTGTCCTCGCTTACAGACAGCCCCCAACCTGAAGCAAATACTCACCAGCAACCACACAGCATACAACAAAAACACTAACCCAGGAACCTATCCTTGCAACAAAGCCCGATACCAACTCTGTTCACATACCTGTTCAAGTGACACCATTATCATAGGACCTAATCACATCAGCCACGCCAGCAGGAGCTCGTTCACCTGCACATCTACCAACGTGATATATGCCATCATGTGCCAGCAATGCCCCTCTGCCATGTACATTGGCCAAACCAGAAGTCTCTATGCAAAAGAATAAACGGACACAAATCTGACATCAGGAATCATAACATTCAAAAACCAGTAGGAGAACACTTCAACCTCTTTAAACACTCAGTGAGAGACTTAAAGGTGGCAATTTTGCAACAGAAAAGCTTCAAAAACAGACTCCTATGAGAAGCTGCTGAACTTGAATTGATATGCAACCTAGATACCATTAACTTAGGTTTGAACAGAGACAGGGAATGGCTTGGTCATTACGCTAATTTAATCTATTTCCCCATGTTAAAGTATCCTCACACCTTCATGTCAGCTGTCTGAAGTGGGCCATCTTGATTATCACTTCAAAAGTTTTTCTCCCTTGCTAATAAGAGCTTCTCTGCATTAGCCTCTTACAGTTGGTATGCGTACTTCCACCTCTTCATGTTCTCTGTATGTATAAATATCTTATTACAGGGTGCTCCATTCTATGAATCTGATGAAGTGGGCTGTAGCCCACAAAAGCTCATGTGCAAATAAATGTTAGTCTCTAAGGTGCCACAAGTACTCCTGTTCTTTTTGTTCAGACAGACTAACATGGCTGCTACTCTGAAACCATTTATTTCAAATGGTTCTTGAGAAGCAAGACATTATTCAAGGTAAGGAAGGATATCAGAGTATGGCTTTGTGCTCATATGTAAGTAATGTGATCATTTTATTGTACTGTTCCCTCTTTCTACATAATGCCAAAGAGTAAACAAAAGGCTCCACTTCGGCATCAGTCTCTTCAGTTCAGGTCTATACCGCATCCAAGAAAGCCACATCAAAGCCAGAAGTGAAATTGTTTCTGAGTTCTGAAAGTGATCTAAGCTATGAAATATTTGTGGCTATGATAGCAGATGGAATTAACTGATGGCCCAGTATTCTGACTCTCTTATAAAGTCACATTCTGATGCTCTAACTCAAGTTGAGTAGTCCCATATGCTTGGACTTCAAAAAGCTGCTAAAGGTGGTATTCAGCTTGAGTAGAGGTATCAGAATTTGACCCTGTATTAGGAATTCATAGAAAATCTGAGAAACTACCCAAGGAAATAGTTTCAACACAAATGGAACTAAGTATAGTTCTGCAGTCATTGACTTGCCTAGGAAAAACACTTTGGTTAAATGCAAAATGGATTTATTTAAAAATGAACTGTGGGCAAAGTTGTTATAAGCATGAGCTTTCCAGTCACCACTCAGCGATCATTAAAGAAACAGCTACCAGAAGCTCCAAGAGCATACTAGATGCTATCACCTCTTCAATTTGACAATTTATATTGCACATACTCCCGCCCCCCAAAGCCCGTCAGTCATACCATAAATGAACATTAGGGATTTTGGGTGCATCACTGTATGAAGGAGAATTTGATGTGTATTTTAACTCTTGCTGAATCATTCATATAAAAAGGGTGACAAGTGGGCAATAAACAAAACCATCTTGATAGGCGAGATAATCCGGACCTCTGGGGAATGAAATTCATAGGCAAACTGGATGCCACATTTAGCAACCAGAAGTGCATTAAAGTAATAAAAAAAAGCCAGGTGTAGACACCAATTCAGCATCAACAAGCTGGGAAAAAATCATAAAATAGGGTGACCAGACAGCAAATGTGAAAAATCGGGATGGGGGTAATAGGAGCCTATGTAAGAAAGAGACCCAAAAATCAGGAGTATCCCTACAAAATCAGGACATCTGGTCACCCTATGATAGAAACTAGAGCTTATATCTTGATGTTTAGGCACAGCTCTTACAAATAGGCACAACCGCTTTAGTATGAGAGAACTAGGAAAAGAAAAGGCAACACAATGACCACATCACAAGCTGTGACAATGGCACTGCTAGTTGTTGAAATCACATTGTGTAAAGTTTTGTTTAGTAAAATTGCTTAAGAGGTCAAAAACAAATTTGTGTTCATTAATATTAACTGTAGGAAAGACAATGTAAGTGGCTACTGGCAAATCGGTAAGTTTATTTTCTTCTAGTTTTGATAACTATGCATAAAATGTCTTTATACATGTTTTAAAGGGCCTTCATGACTTTAGAATGGAATCTTTTATTGTAAGCCTTTTCCAAGGATTTATGATGGAGTTAATGTAATTAAATCTCAACAAAGATAACTACTGGAAAATAATGACAATAGTTTTCATAGGAGAACAAAGTTCAGTTTACTGTATTCATATTTGGACTATGTCCAAATATAAATTATTCTCTTCCTATTTGGTAGGCAACATATTAAACAAGTTTTATTACACTAGCTTTATTCAAAAGGAACAGGCAACCAAATTTTCTGAAGTGGCTCTCAACTTTGGATACCCCACTTTAGACACCATAGGTTTGATTTTCAGTTGTGATGATCATATGCAGTACCCACTGGAGCGCTGTTAATAGAGGTGAAACGCTCCATTGCTTTACCATTCCCCTTGGCCATCTAGTCCTCTAAACTGTATCATTTTTTATTTTTCTGGTTGTATATTTTTTTAATAACGTAATATTGCTGATTCCCTGAACTATGCTACATCCAAAGGGGATGGATTAATGATCAAAGAGTCAGTTTCACAATATCTAGTATCTCTAGAACCACAGTCAGATCCTCTGGGGTTGAATCAGCCCTTAATCTTTTTATGGTGGCTACATTGAGTACCATGCAGTTTACATGTGTTTCAAATGAGTCTAGTTGTGTCTGCTCTGTTTGGATGTTAAAGATCTCCTAACTGTTTAGAGAGTAGCAGGTTTATTTCAGTGTCACTGGCCAAACTAGGCCTGTCTAGTGTTGTGCTGCATACTCGATAGTAGCTGTCCTCCTGCTTAGGGGTGGCTCTTGTGCTCTACATAGCAGTATATAGTTTGTGAAAACCTTTGGAATCTTTTATAGACTATGAGCTTGATCCTTGGTTCTGGACAAGCTGCTCTTGGTGTAGGACCCAAGTGGGAGAGGGACAAATATGGCTGTAGGCCACAGCCAGTTCAACTCCTGGCACAAGTTAGAGCAGTCTCTAAGTTTCTCTAATGTGCATTGGCTAGTAGTGATCCCCATTGGGGTCTTACACCTGCTAGGGCATCACTCTGGAATGTGGCAGTGCTCTGGTCACGTACCATCCTTCCATCCACACTCTTGAGACACATCCTATACTGGAGGCTAGGGGTGGGAGGAATACAGCTCTATGCCACCAGGGTTATCCTCAGCTGATCCATTAGCACCTAGCCCCATAAAATGTTAATGGGGCTAACCATCCACTATGCTCATCACTGTAGTACCTGAATAGCTAACAACATTCTAAAAACTTTCCATTTTGTTCTCATACAATCATCTTACGTAAGTGCAACAACATGATAAGCTTCAAACAAGTCAACTGGAAAATTTATAAAAAAAGTTACAGTTTTACTTTTCGGGACAAAAACCTCTATAAAAATCAGCCACTGGTATTGCTGCCAGGGAAAAGCCACACAGACATTTTATTCTCAAACCTATTAGATAGCAGCTGTTACACTGGGCAGATCCTTGCTAGATAGAGACGTTTCTTTATTCATGTATCACAGTAAGTGGTAAATGAGGCATGCTCACTCAAGTTATTTGGGATGGAAATGAGTCTAATTAGTTTATCCTACATAGGAACAGTTAAATTACAGTGTGAGGCAAGTTTGCAGTAGTTAGGAATTAACTGTGCATTGCTACTGTTATCGCAAAGTATTGATATACTGACAGAATATTTACATAATAAGATTTCATTTAAAGGAATGAAACAATAGACAAGATATTTAGAAGTACGCAAACATTTTTCAAAAGGTCAACTTTGGAAAACCATTTTAATTTTTTCATTATTTCAGGAACAGTTCTGTAAGTAACTCCTTCTCCAGTCTAACCTAAGTTTTCAATTGCAGCTTTAACAAAACAGTAAATAATAAGTGTTGAGCAAGTTACTCAATTATTTTCAAGTTCTGAGACTGGAGCAGGGGACTGTGCCCTGTGCTTGATTTATACTAAAGGAAACGAGTAATTTTCCTACTTCTAAGTTTGAGTTCATAATAGATTTTTTTAAATGGGCTCCTAGAGCATGTATATGTATTTTATACTCTGATTAATCTTTTAATCTGCAAGAATCACATCCAGTAATGAATCACATTCTTGGAGTGAATAATTCAGCCCTTGACGCCAACCTCTGAGGGAGAATATTGTGGTCATGGTGTCTGAACAGTGTGGTAGCTATGGCTACCTATATAATTCTTAGCAATGAAAAAAAAAGTGACAATGACATTAAATTTAATCAGGTTCCCCTTTTCTGTGGTTCCCACTGGGATGAGCCACTAGTGTCTTGCCTTAAATATTCAAAGTTTTCATGTGTTCATATACTGGGACAATATCCTGCTAATACAGAACAATAGATCTGTCATGTATTTCTCCTGTGAGTAGCCGTAAGTCTGAATTCAGTTAGTACAGGGTATTATGATTGCTTCTCCTTTAGCAATTGTCTTTACATTAGTCTTCACTTAGGAGGAGGAAGGGCAGTGGTGAAACGTAGACACTAAAAAGACAATGAACTTGGCTGTTTTGGTTTGGAAATATGGAGCAGAGGACTGTCCTCTTAAAAAGACCCAGCTTTATTTCCAGTCACACTTCATCTGATATGAATGAGCTGGTACTAAATATCACATGGTTGAATACATTTGGAAAACATGATCTAACATATATTTAGAAAGGGGAGCTTAGATTCAAGTCCTTTCAGTACAAAGACATGGAATTCGGAGGCAAATTTTCAGATCCTTTTCTCAGAGCTGTGAAAGTGTGTTTAATATTAGTTATTAAACCGTGCACATACATCCAGATTGGATCAATCTCTTAACGTTCAGTACCATAAAAGGTTGTGCCTGACTATAAGTAGTTGCAAGTAAGCACTATCAGTAGGAATTTAGACACTCTCATATAGTCCCAAAATGGCACCAGTTTCTTTTTTAAGTGGAGAAGAGAAAACAGTATTTTTTTGCCATCTGAATTTGATCAGAGACAGTAGCAAACAGCTAACGGATCCTGAAAATACAATGAATGTTATTGTCAGTTAAGCATGCTAGTTATAGATCCCCTCTCTTGGCTTGTGTTTCCTTGGACCATATTTGTGAGTAGGAACTAAGTAGAGTTTTGGAAATATTTTTATCCTTTCTCAAACCCTAGTGGCACCTGTGACCCACTACTCTAGATCTTTGTTTTGTGAGTGGTAAAGGCAGAGTCTCTGTTCTAAATATTTTATGAGGCAATTCAGGACAATGTTTTTAGGAGTGCCCACATTAAGTTGCACACTTGCTTTTTGTGCCACTTCAACTCTGTGCTTAGGAACAATGATTAGCATATACAAGTTAGGGGTTGTATGTATGCCCTGGAATTTTTGCATGTGCACATTAGAACACAGATGTACAATTTAGCATGTATAGTTTTCAGAATCTGGACCTCATTACTATAAGGAACATCTAGCCCTACTTTGATTCAGCTTTAACATTCATGGGTGTTCAGTGCGGCAATGTGTAGGTAAATAACTAGAAAGTTATGCACTCTTATCTATTCATGGAGGTTATTATAGGATTTTATATGGCATTCATGATCCTGGTATCCGAGCACTTGGCATAAATTATAAAGTGTTCATATAAAATATTTGTCTCCCTCTTCCCTCCTTGAGAAGGGAGCAGGGAGAGAGAGAGTAATCTTTCATTAATACTTGTATTCTTGCATCACATTCTATAGTGCAAGGTGGTATTTTAACTTAGATTGGCATCTGTTTTGACTGGTAAGCCAGGACCTGTGGTAGGAGATGCAAGTTTAAATAATCTAGTAGCCTCCAACTACATCATGTAGTATGTGATGCAGGAATAAAAGTAGGACTCAAAGGTTCTAAGTTATGCTTGTTAAGCATAGCTCTCTGTAAAGGGCAAGGTGGATGTGCATCACCAGGAATACCAAGCAGCATTGTTTCTTAGGGCCCTAAGGTTAGGTTTAAGATCAAGTAGTTTAAGGGATGCAGCATACTCCTCTCTTCCTGCTGCACTCCCTGCTCAATTGCTCTTGGTGGCCAGGGCCTTGCGCCCTGCTTCCTACACAGCTATATGTGACACAGCTTCCCTAATGGAAGGAACATTTTTGAGGCCTGACCAGGTTTACCATACCATTTTGCTTCCACTTATCTCCCAGTTACTGATTGTATTTTGCTCAGCTCTCCTCAAAATCTGAAACAAATGTAGCTTTTGCCAACACAGAAACTATATTTCATGTCTTCATGTTTCATACTTCACTTTTTCATGTGTCTTCAAAACATTAGTTTTTGCTATCCAGAAAGGTTTTCAGATTGCATTGAACATTTTTCTTTGTGTGTCACAAATATGCCCATTAGGAAAATTCTCTTCTTCCCTATTTGGGCAGTCGGAACACTATTTGCACTAGTGCCAGTCTATGTCGATAAAATACCAAAGAACTGCTCTTCTCTGTCCTCTCAAACTGCCATCTCTAGGTGTTCCACAAGGAAGATCGGCACTCTCCACCCTCTCCAGAGGAGTAACTGGCACCTTGCTAGTTTTAACCATCTTAATCTTCTCTGTCAATTTAAAAACCATGCCGGACTACTCATCTGGAGAGGAAGCCAAGTTCAGATATACCAAATACTTCTGCATCCACCTCATCCAAGTTCTTTGATTAGACTCTTTCAACATAGCCTTTCTACACAAAAGGATTTCTACAGTCTCCAACCTCCTCTTTTTCCCAGTCCAAACACATACATTTTGTCCCAGTCAGTCAAACTTTGTCTGAAACAGACTGCTGTTTTGCAGCATGTCACTTTGTTCTATATCTTACAGAAATTAAATCTAAGCTTGTGTGACTTTTTGCTGAAGGAATGGAAGAGATAGAAATAGAAGGAAAGGCAACTAATGTAAGGGTGTAAAAAGGATGTCCGTTAAAACACATGCCTCCATCTCGCCCCATAACATAAGTTATGTCACTCTACTGTCACTGATTGATGTGTCTTCTACAACAGTTTGCATCTCTCCTCTGAATATAGCTCAGAAGAGCTGTCTTTTTACCCAAGTTGATAGGGATGCCTCTGTTGCCTGGCATCTAAACGCAGGCGTTTTAACAGTTGCACAATGGACACCATGTTCCTGTCTCAGATGGTAATGCATGAGCACACTCCAGAGATTAGGAAAGCAGTTGGGAATATTCCATTTGCTATAAATCCTGAGCATCTGCTAATCCAGCCCTCAGCTCTGAACATATATACGTACAGAGATACACACAGGTCCTTCTATAGCCACAAAAGCCAAATTGCACTCCAAGTGTATTGAGTTAGAGGAAGAACCCCAAGTGGACTATTCTTTTGGGGACAGAAAGACATTCAAATACATTAAGCTAATTGGAGTTTTCACAGGCCGTGCCTACAGAATTTGCCAGAAGAAATGTTGACTAGCAAACTCATTTTTCTAAGGATATATTTGCACTCAAAGAGTGACACTTCAGGGAATATTCTTCTTCTTGTGGGTTCAGGTTAGGACTTTGATAATTTCACAATGTTTTCAGTGTTAAACCACCTTTGGGCCTTTTAATGGAAGTTCGACGGTATTGTTTCATTTCATTCTGACCTTACAATCCAGTCCTTCCACAGGCTTGTTTAAAAAAAATAAAATAAAATTCTCCATGTTATTCACCATTGTATAGGGTTTTTTCTTTCTTTTTGCCAATGCTGCGCAAGTATTACATTTGCCCAAGACATCTAACATACCATTACTAAATTGTGGGTGCTGGGATTTGAATCAGCTCTCTCTCATTATAGGGCTTGTCTACACAGGTGGTGATGGGTGTTAGCATTGAGTTGATGCATAATAGTTTGTGCGCAATAGATAAAGTACACTAATAACAGACACATTGGCTGGCATTGCCATCGTCTCATGGCATACAGATGGTGAGGGCTTTGTATTCCAGGGTCCTTGGCTTCACTGGTGAGTTGTATGGATCTGGGATTTCTCTTGCTGTGTGCTGTGGGATGCATAACAAACTGGGTGGAAGCCAGTGGATTTCTGGGACCTGGAGTCAAATAAAAAAAAAACACCAACAAAAACAACCCACACACCACAACTCTCGATTCCTCTCCCTCTGCCCCATCCTTCCTCTTTCTGGGTGGGCTAGCACTATTTTTCAATTTCTGTCAGCCAGCATAAACCTAACGTTGCTCTCCACCACTGTGCTGGCAACCATGAATATTTAGAAGCTGTTTGGGCTCTATTTGAATTTTCAGAGCCATATGGCTTTGGTTTTGGACTTCACCTGCTGCACCACCAAACAGATGTGGCTAACACAGTGGCTCCTTCTGCTGCAGCAGTGGTGGAGGCAGGAGAACAAAGACGACGCTAAGGAACTGTTACTACATGAGCTGTTCCTAGAGCACCTTCACGTGGTGCAGTGATGTTACTGGGCTCGGAAGATCACTGTCAATTGATGCAAGAGGATCATTCTGCCCACCTAAGATGGCCAGTAGTGGCAACAGAATTTCAGGGCACCAATTTGAAAACATGCACTGGGAGTGTGGGACAAGGGAAAGAGACTGGGGGCTGGATTCTCAGAAAGGTCCCCAGTTCACATCTGTCAAAAATGACTGCAGCCATAGTGCACCCGGCACAGAAGCTAGCACGGTAGTATAGCATCAATTGTAAAGATTCATAGATTCCTTGGACTGGAAGGGACCTCGAGAGGTCATCGAGTCCAGTCCCCTGCCCTCATGGCAGGACCAAATACTGTCTAAACGATCCCTGATAGACATTTATCTAACCTACTCTTAAATATTTCCAGAGATGAAGATTCCACAGCCTTCCAAGGCAATTTATTCCTGTGTTTCACCACCCTGACAGTTAGGAACTTTTTCCTAAACCTCCCTTGCGGCAGTTTAAGCCCATTCCTTCTTGTTCTATCCTTAGAGGCTAAGGTGAACAAGTTTTCTCCCTCCTCCTGATGAAACCCTTTTAGATACCTGAAAACTGCTATCATGTCCCCTCTCAGTCTTCTCTTTTCCAAACTAAACAAACGCAATTCTTTCAGGCTTCCTTCATAGGTCATGTTCTCAAGACCTTTAATCATTCTTGTTGCTCTTCTCTGGATGGACCGTCTCCAATTTCTCCACATCTTTCTTGAAATGCAGTGCCCAGAACTGGACACAATACTCCAGTTGAGGCCTAACCAGCGCAGAGTAGAGCGGAAGAATGACTTCTCGTGTCTTGCTCACAACACATAGATAAGATGGATAATGACAAACCAAGGTTCCCTCACAGTAGGATCTGCCTCCTCAAAATCCACCATCAGGATTTTGAGTCCCAAAGAATCATGGCTTTCCAGGGATAGCTCTCTATTGCTCTCCTAGTGTTCCTCCTTCAATGACTCTTGCTGCTTGTCCTCTGGGTGGGTGTGGGGCACCTGCATGTGGGCCACAGGCTTCACAGCCTCCTTGGTTTCAGTACTCGTTTGTCAAGGCTGATATCCCACTCTGGCACTTTGAGTGCAAGAAGGTGGGGCCCACAAGGATTCTAAAAATTAATACTGGCCACTCCAGGCTTGTATTAAACTTCCACGGTTACAGCTTCTCTCGACCTTGGATGGGTAGATGCTGCCACCACCCAAGTGCAAAAACCCCTTTGAGGACTCAGGAAGGTGCACTTGGAAATTCCTTCCTGTAGGGTACCCTCAAGCCCTTTCACACCCTCACTCCGGGGAAGAGCTGAGAAAGAAAAACAAAGGAAATCAGCTGTTGCCACCATCTAACATATGCACAAACCTCTTAGGACACAAAATCCAATCCGGTGATTAAAAAAAAAAGGTAAATTTTATTAAAAACAAAAAGAAAATACATCTAGAATCTCTGGCTAATGCTAGATTGAAACAAACAAAGGTTTAATCATCAAGAATAACAACTTTCTTGAGGTCCAGTTTAAAGGTTACAAGCAAAACAAAAGCATTTGGGGCTAGCACAGAGGAGTCCATGAGCCATAAAGAAATAAAAGCAGATTAGGAAGACGTGATCAGGTTTGACATTTCCTGATCTACCTACATATCTGGTGTCTCAGAGGAATAGTTTCTATGTATGATACCGATGATTTTCCAGACCTGGCCCAAAGCGCCTTACAGCATAACTGCAGCCCTATCTGCCTCTTCCTGAGAACAGCAGACAGACAGACAAAAGGGAAGTCTTATTGCAATTTTAATAAGTTCTAGCCTTCCAATTGGCTCTTTTGGCCAGATACCCACTCACTTCTTTTAACTCTTTACAGCTAGAGCAATTAGAGAACAGCTACTAAGAGGGATTCTATAGCTACTACATGGATGTGTGTCCATAAAAGGGAGCTACCCCACCCCCTTTCATTTATCACATGATGTAATTGCATAAAATCCTGTCCACCTCCTCAAAAACTGGTGAAGTTCTATTTCCATGGCCTGGCATCCCTGTTTTAATGCCAGTTCTGCTGATCAGTTTGCTCTTTATCTGTCATGGGTGGGTGTCCCAGTTGTGACCTCTCATGGACCCTGACTAGCAATAGTGGCAAACATCTTTATTGTGGTGACTGGCCCCAAAAATTTGCTGTACTGATGCTTCTTCCCAGAGGGCAAAGAGATCTAGGGTCTTAGCACAGCATCCAAGTGGCTGCTTGATGAATATTGGAAAGGTTGGTGGAGTAATACCACTGTAAAGTCAATATATTGGAATCCAGGAGCAAATAGGCCAGTCCTATAGCAAATAGGCCAGCACCACACCAGCTTTTAAACAGGGGATGGGCCATCAACTCAACCTGACCCCAGGGCAGTGGAGGGCATGCAGGTAAACAAAACAGATTGGTCACAGATACCCACAAGGTAGTATGGAATAGCAGTTGTCACACTGCCAAAGTGATGTGTGGCAGCACTGCATTCACATGAAAAATAAACTGCACTAAACTCAATTTGCATCCAACTTAAGGCACGTCTTCACTGACAATGTTAAAGCACTGCCATGGCAGTGCTTTAATGTGGCTTGTGTAGTCGTGGCACAGCACTGGGAGCACTCCTAGCGCTCTTAAAAAAAAAACAACCCACCTCCACGAGGGGCATAGCTACCAGTGCTGGGAGTCGCGCTCCCACCGCTGGTTCACTGTCTACACTGGCACATTACAGTGCTGAAACTTGCAGTGCTTGGGGGAGCAGGGAGAGGTTCACACCCCTGAGCGAGAAAGTTGCAGCACTGTAAAGTGCCACTATAGACAAGCCCGTAGTGTGCTTTGAAAGAGAACTCCAAAGTTTGCGATAAGTGAGAAGTTAATGTGCTGTAATGAATTGTGTTGTGGGGTGTGTGTGTGTGTGTGGGGGGGGGAATTCTCAGACTAGATTAACTTGGATTAGTGCAGGCTAGGCCCCCTGCGTAGACAAGCCCTTAGCTGCAGCATAACACTCCATGTTCTATTTCGCTGTTGGAGGCACATGTGCAATTCTCAGTGAACTCAAAAGTAACTGTGTGCTCTCATCCACTGACAAAATTTGACATGTTATCCGATTAAAATATGACCATGTAGATCCAGGGTCCTCAAACTGGGGATTGAGACCCCTCAGGGGGTCGCAAGGTTATTACATAGGGGGTTGCAAGCTGTCTGCCTCCACCCCAAGCCCCACATTGCCTTCAGCATTTATAATGGCGCTAAATATATAATCAAGTGTTTTTAATTCATAAGGGGGGGGTGTCACACTCAAAGGCTTGCTGTATCAAAGGGGTCACCAGTACAAAAGTTTGAGAACCACTGATGTAGATCATTGTGGCTAGCACTATTATATAATTGCAACAAATCTTCTACAAAGTATGTCTAGTTATGTGTTAATAGAAAAGTTATGATTTGCTGAATATTATGCTATTTGTATACATCTATCTTTTTTGTATCTGCAGTTATGATTATTCATTATGTACCTGTATTCCAAATGCTTGCTCCTGTGGTAACACTCACAAAGTATTTAGCCTGCACATCTTAAAGGGACTATTCAGGTTAAGTGGCCCAGCAAGGAACACTTAACTCACAATGGACCAGGGGAGGCACCTATCTACACTTAATGGACTTCCTTGTGAACTTTCTAACTAAAGTATGGGTGATGGCCTCTACTATGACTAAGTGAAGCATGCTTGGACATGTGACTGGCCCATGTGACTCCAATCACCATCTTGCTACCTGTAATTTTCCACAGTGAGAACAACGGATTTCCCTTCACTTGGCAGAACCTATAAAAGGCTCTGCTCAAACCTCTGGACTATGAACATATACTAATGGGAGCATTCTAACGAAAGGACTGAAGAGCTTCCAATGATTTGGAAGCAGCCAGAGACTTAACAAGCCAGCAGTTTATTTCATCACTGCTACAAGCCTGATCCAAGAACTTTGCAATTACTGTATGTATTTGATTCCTTTAACCAATTTTAATTCTTACCTTCCTTTCTTTTTATAAATAAAGCTTCAGATTTTAGATACTAAAGGATTGGCAACAGCATGATTATTGGGTAAGACTGAGTTATATATTGGCCTGGGTATGTGGCTGGTCCTTTGGGATCAGAAGAACCCTTTTGTTTAGCTCTGGGGTGTGTATGCCCTTTTTCCCAGCAGCTTGTCTTGAATTTGATATTCTCAGTTGTGACCCACAAAGGTACGGTGACATTTACCATTAAAACACAATTCCCCCATTTGTTTCATCATCAGTACTTAAATTCAAATCCATATAACTAGACTGCTGTGAACCCCTCAGAGCCAACCTTTCTTCATTAGAAGGGAAATAGTATTTGAATTCACTATGTTTTGCAAACCTCAGGGGAGAGTAGAAATTTACACAATAGAGAAGTTTGTGAACTTTGATTTTTTCCTTGCTTACAGGGGTTTCTCTCTCTCTTTCTCCACCCCCCCATCAATCAATATCCACACAAGTTCACCAGCTTGTCTTTTTCCCTGTTGCCCCTAATGACCTCTTAATCTAAGTTCACCAAGTGACCACCTCTTCTCATTCAATTTCCTCTTAAACTTATTTATTTTGTGACACCCAAAGTAAGCAACTGTTGTCTCTTTTTACATGACCACCACAATATAGAAGAGCCACATGTACACAGCGGGATCCAAATAACTGGGTTTAATGAATGTACACAACATACAAGGCCTAGCTACACGTATACATTGCTACTTGGCTGGGTTCTGATGGCTTCTAAAATATACAACATAGTGAGCACCAGCAGAGGATGCAAAACTATTTGAAGTGATAAAATCCTATTCTTGTACACTACACGTATATTTACAAATATTAAAAAAAACACTGAAGTCACCCACCACCTTTGGCTTTGCCAGTGCAGCCTCTCTTTTTGAGCCACAAGCTCTTCAGAGCAGGTACTGCTTTTTATCTGGTGTTTTGTGCAGCATCCAGCATCACATCAGTGCTAAATAATAGGAGCGCTTATGGTTTATTGCCAAAACTTAGAGAAGGCATTTCCTTTAATTATATTGCTGCTGTGTATTTTGGTGGGTCTTTGGCTATTATTGAATCTCTTTTTGAGTATTTCCATTCAGCTACCTCTCTTGGCAGGCTCTTCCAATTTTCTAATATATTAAGTATTTTCTCTTACTGCTACTCAAGTTGCCTTTTTAAGCATATTCAACAAGAATATTAATACCCTGGATTCCAAAAAACATAGTATTCAGTGTAGGTGGCCTCACAGTGATGGGTATGAAGGAATTAGAAGGGCTGTAAAAACCCTGCTGGGTTCCACTCATACAAGCCATGCAAAGTAAATCCTTTAGGAACCGCTCCCAAAGGTTGGAGAATGGATTCCCTAGCCATAGAGTGAGTTCTCTGACTTTTTGCTTAGTTTGAAAGCAAAACATTCTGTGTTTATTATCGGTGATGCTTAGCATGCCCGGAGGCATCTCCTTGTCTCCAATCTCCTCCCTCTTACACAACAGTAGATTCTGAATGGATCATGGGAGGCTGTCTCCTGAGATGGTCCCTCTCTGAACCCCCAAGTGTGGAGGGAACCACTCAGCCCCAGGAAGGACCTGGAGTGCAGAAGAAGAGAGACCATTGCCTCCTTCCTTCCAAGTGACACCTGAAGTCAAGTAGGGAGAGTCAGATTAGGGACAGCTTCGGTCAATTTACTGACTGGAATCTGTCTCATTCCATCATAGCTGCATTGGTTCTCCAGGGACACCAGGAGGAATGAGCAATACAAACATTTTAGCTACTAGTCAGCAAGTATCATGCCAAGAATATGTAGGGGATAGATCTGCTGAACCATAGAATATCAGGGTTGAAGAGACCTCAGAAGGTCATCTAGTCCAACCCCCTGCTCAAAGCAGGACCAATTCCCAACTAAATCATCCCAGCCAAGGCTCTGTCAAGCCAGGCCTTAAAAACCTCCAAGTCACCTAGCCACATCTTCTCTCAAAAAACACAGTAGTCATGTTGCATTCATTAGTCCTCCTTGAGCCTAGTAACTAGGAATATTTTACATTATGTTTCATGGATAAATTGAAAATTTGCTACAATAAAATCAAACATCTGTGAGAACCACAGAGCAGAATCTCAATCATCTGTATGCTGCTACCAAAGGGTCCCTTTCTAATCATCAGTATGTCTCCCTGCTCTGTTGATTCTGGATTATCTAAACACATTTATTTATGGCAAAATGGTTCAGAGAATGGAGGTTTCAGCTATATTCTTCAAAGATTTTATAACTTCCTGCCCAGCTGTAACACCGAAGACAAAAAACAACTTTGTGAAGTTGTACCAGTAAGTTCCATGTCAGAAGCTGCATCAGGCCAAAGGGGTTACAAATATGATGGGCTTTAAAATGGCAGGCTTCCAATAGCTGCCTGCAAGGTTTATAAGACAGCTTCAAATTCTGCCTGGACTCCACCAGAACCCTGCCAGTAGTGGCTGCCTGGGACAGGCACCGAATCCATACATCTTCTTGGTACCCTGCCTCAGCTCAGGTTGGGCTGCCCAATCCACTTACCAAACTCAACTGGCCAATCCCATTGCCAAGTTCCTGGTAGACTTACCACCACTGGAGACCTGCAGCCTGGGTTGTGCTGGCACCCAGGAAGTGAATTGTTTCAAATAGGTGAATAGTCACTTTCTCTGCTTCTCTTGTGATTCTTCCAGATGCTACTCTCCTCAGAACCCATTGACTGTGCAGGAAAAAATGATGACCTCTCCCTTCAAGATTCAGGAGCCAGCAGTGGTGTTATTTTATCCCAGGCTTAAGAGAGGCAAATCATAGTGGAGGTGTGTAGTAGGACAAAGAGAAATCATGATGGATGCACCAGACATGTGTGTTTTGTAGCAAGTGGGTGTTAATTTTTTATGTGAGTTAATCAATCTTTGCTAAGTACATTAATACTCTCACTACACACTGACTCACAAGGGTTTCCTACAGAAGCTGATTGACTCCGGATATGCTGCATGTTACTAAGAGCTTCTGAGGAGGCGCAACTGTAATTGTCCGCTAGGAATCTGGACATCCCCATAAGTATGCTTTGCTGATTGAACAGACATGAGCAGACAGATGGCTTTTCATCTCTCACATGCCTGTTACAACCTTCAAACATGCAACCCTAAAAAAAAAAAAAAAGCTTCATGCAACTATGTAGTTGTACAGCTGATACATATCAGCCAGGCAAAATGACTAGCTTGAGGGTTTGTCTGTAAACTCTCTAGTCCTCTATGGTACTACTACTGATTTTACTTTGTGACACTGCATGCCTTTTTTTCTGGTTAATAATGAATCTTAGTGAGCATTACATAGATGAGGGACATTCATTTTTAGTTCACTGAACAAAACATTGGATAATATTGCAAACTCATAAGAAACTGGAGATTCTTCTGTGTTGTCTTCTCAATAAAATATTGTTCGGCCTGAAAGAATCTTAGATTGCTGGATACTTTGTCATGGTAATGGCAACATAGTGCATATAATTTCCTTGAACAGTCTCTCAGTTGCTTTCATTTGTTTACATCTGAAAGAGTTGCCTATGTTGCACAGATTAATGTGAGAAATTCTGCAGATGAGTTGCTCTGTTTTCAGAGACACTGGAGAATCTGAGGCACCTGATTTCTGTCCTTAGGAGACATTGACAAATGGCCCTTTGCAGTGCAGTGCCTGGATTCCTGGCTCACATGCTTTACAGGACTTCTCACTCAGATGCCCTATCAAGAGCTAATGTGGCGACAAGACATGCCAATCCCTAAGGTTCAGTGTCTGGTGGTCAGACTCATTACAATTAGTCAACTTGATATATTGTTTACAATTTACACCAAACAAGCTTGGGGCTAATTATGACTTAGACAGTTCGTCTCTTTGATGTCAAGGCCCACTGCAGGAGGCCCAACTAGCAAGGAAAAATTGCAACCAGCCTCAAGTACAGGTAGAGACACACAACATGGCCTTCAAATTCAGTCTCAGTTCTCCAAGTCCTCAAACATTAAAAGGGATATTAGAAGAACAGGAAGTTACCTTTATATACCAATTTTAAATAATTAACAGCTGATATCCAGGCAAGCAATGATTAGACAGAAAAAAATGCTGATCTACTGTGAGATTTTCATTTACTGGTTAGTGAATTTGGATCCAGCAAGACTCCATCTATAGCAAAGTAGAATCGAAAGTCCAATTGTTTCATTTCACTGAAATTTATAGATCACAATTCCAGCAATAGCTAAACTTCTCTGCTTTACACTGAAAGCTGTTTTATAAAAAAGAGTGAGGCTTCCTCCCTCTCTCTCTGTTAGCATTTTAGATTTACTATGTATCATGTGTCTAAGAAGAATTTAATATTAATGTTGTAATCCTAGAGTCAAATGTATATTTTATGATCAGATGTGATTTTTTTGGTCATAATTTGACAGTTCTGATTATTTATAGTTACTACTAGTAATGTTCTAAAGTGCGAAATTAGAGCTGGTGAGGGAAGCAGGGAGAGGCATAAGTAAAATGAAGATAATTTTCATCTTGCAAAAGATAGTACTCACTCTTTTTGAGAGTTCTAATCACAGTACTCTTTGCTGTGGGCACAACTGTCAGATAACTGACCTTGACACACACACGCACACACACTCTCTCTCTCTCACCTTTGGCTCAGGGTGCATAACTCACACTATGGCCAATTATCCCATAGTCACGTCCACAATGGCAAGTGCAGTTGCAGTCAGAAAAGTGACTATAAATGTAACACAGCAGAGTCCCATATTAATTCTCTCTCAATGACTTCCAGATCATATTTGCTCACTATATAACTTGAGACTCACCTGCACACAAACACACACACTTTCAGCTTGCAACTCAACCTAGAACATGAAAAACAAGCAGGATTCATACCTCCTTTGAGCATCACCACCATTAATACAGATTCTACAATTGGATTTTAGTTGACCAATTTGATAATTGTGCATGAGGCAGAACAGAATTCCCCTTCTTTCTCCATAGCTGTGTTGGTTTTGCAGTGCTACTAGCAGGAGGAAAAATTCATCTGTGTCACTAGAATAAGCAGATACGCAGAAATTTGTTGATCTGTTAATTTGGATTTTAGAATGCTAGTCACACACTTGGTGCTTCACAAAATTTCAAATACTCAGCACTATAAACTCTAACCATTAGCAAATTAATCCAACTGCAATATTAACTCCCCACCTCCACCGTTTTATCAATCTGCCCCCCCCCCCAGAAATATGGGCTCTAGCAAACCAAGAGTGTGTGTAGGGGACATTAATTGTGAAGTTGAGAGGCTTTTGCAGAGAATGTCTTGCCAGCAGCCCTTCCTACTTAATCCTATGCCCCTATAGCTTGATGGCCTCTACAGATGGTAGAGAGATGTCTGAAAGACACAGGGAGCAGAGATATTGGGTAAGGCTCCTATTCTACAGAGACTTATGCATATGGGGAACTTTATATACATCATCATTAGTCCTATTGAAATAAACAGGATTACTTATATGCACAGGTGGTGTTTGTAGGATCATAATCTAAGAAGGTCATATTTTAGGGAGACCAGATAGCAAATGTGAAAAATCCAGATGGGGGTGGGGGGGTAATAGGAGCACATATAAAAAAGCTCCAAATATCAGGAGTGACCCTATAAAATTGGGACATCTGGTCACCCTATCATATTTTCATATAGTCACCTAACAGCCACCACACATTAAGACCAAACCTGGGTGTCTAAAGTTATCTAAATAAATACCCTGATTTTTCAGAGATGTTGAGTTCTCATAGCTCCCACTGACTCAGCTGCTCTGAAAAAATCAGGGCCTTTTTGTTCAAGTTCCTAATTTGAGAGAGCTAAGTTTGAAAACGTGGGCCTAACAATTGCCACCGTTGCATTCAGAATTTTGCAGAAATAAAATTTCTATGGAAAATCTCTTATGTCCTGTCTGCAAAAGAAATTCAGAGTAACAGTTTATGAATCCAGGTTTCCCTAGAAAATCTACCCCATTCCTGAAAAGGAGTTCCAACTACCAGTATCAAAAAAGTAGAAAGAAAGAAAAAAAAAAAAGCAAGAATTATGAACAGTTCACTTGATAATCACACTCCCCTACTTATATACCATATGATGATATCTGATGTTCTCTACCTCTCATTAAAGGGATGCTCAAAAATATAAGGCCAGAAAACTAACAAAATAAGAGGGTACTTCAGAGAGCAAGATGCTTCTAAATGCCACTTTCTTCCCCATCTGCAAAAAGCACAACTGACTAGCACAGAAGAGGAAAACTTAACTCTGATAAACCATTTGTGATTGGTCACAAAATAGGACACCAACCAAATCAATGTTGCAGCCTTTTTTAAACCCAATATCTGAGTTGTTGCTTCATCTCATCACAGAGATGGGGATTATCAACAACTTTCAGGCATGTTCAGACCTGGGGTTTTAGGTCAGTTCCCTCTGTTGTACAAAGAAACTATATGTTAAATAGGAAAAGCCTTAGTAGTACTGTGCTAACTGGCACTACATCACCCCTGAACACTCTGTAGTCAGCTTTCTTCATAGGATTTTAAAAACGAAAGCAGCACCCTTATATTGGCACCCTTGGGCTGACATCTCTATTAGCCAAATTCTGCACACTAATCCACTTGCAATCCTATTGAAGCTGCATGTGCGTATCTAAGCGAGGAACTGTTGGTTCTGACAATTTTTCATTGTTCAAAAAAAGTAAGTTAAAACATTTCTACTTCAGGTACATCATTCAGTTACAGACTTTTTTCCTTGTCTTCCAAAGCTGAGAGAACCATTGTATTTGTGAATCAGTAGCTATGCTTGCTGTTATCTGATATGTTTATTCCCCCTGAATCTTTGACCTCTGTATTACCTGTGTAATAAAAAGAATGGAGCAGAAAAAATACAAGACTCTACTTTGACTGGCCCAACAGTCGCAGGCATACAGAATTTGTATTAAAGTAGAAAAGCAAGTCCTTTGAGACCCAACTACTGTTAGTTTTTTGGGTTCCGCTACCTCCTTTTTCCTGACTTTTTTGCCATTGATTTACAGCTTACATTCATCTGCTCTTCTGTTAACAAAGCTATATTTTCTACTCTTCTCAGATGCAAGGGAAAATTAGAGGAATTTTATAATTACACTCTCCAGGATGAGAGACACTGGTGAATCTGAGCCACCTGAGCTGTGTTTATGCAGGACAATGATAAATGACCACTTGAAGTGCAAAGATCAAGTGCTGGGACAGCAAGGTCAGATGCTTTACATGACGCCTAATGTGACTATCATTTCTCAGAATCACTAGCCAATGGTAATCTGGCGACATGATGCACCAATCACTAAGGTACCATGTCTGGCATCTAAATTAAGTACAGTAATTCCATCCATGCCAAATGATTAGAGATCTAATTGCCATTGTATAATGAATTCTTGTGTGTGCATTGTATGAGAGTCTAGGAATAAACGTTTATTGAAATGCAATTGTTTATATAAATTCCCTTTTTCTATTGCTAAACAATCTCACAAATTAATAAAAAGGCACCAGATAGTCTTATATTATTTAGAGATAGGTCTGTTTTATAGTTTTTGCTGGGATTTACCTTACTGCATCCTCTAACACTTGGCTCTAATGGGAATAATATTGTCATGATTAAACTCCCATCATATATCATGTGAATTATAAATTTAGATTCTTTACCTTTTTTTTTTTTTTAAAAGTAATTTTTTTAAAGATATGCTCTAGTGCAAAATAGGGAAGCCCTCTGGCCTATATTATACTGGCAATCAGACTAAATGATCACAATAGTCCTCCGCCTTTATAATCTAGGAAAATCTGACTTTGGATCCAGATTTGGATTTCATCCCTACCCCTGCCCCAGTATAAAAATGTGTCTTCAAGATAGTAAAATATATATTCTTGGATATTATCAGCAAAGACTGCATTCTCCTAAAAAGGGGAGGTCTTCCAAATGCCTCTTCATATCATTTTTGATCTTCTCCTGGAGGTCAGATCAAAGAGTACAAATGTAGGCAGATAAAGTCTAATGCAAAGGAGACTGAACTTTCTTTAGATCCTGTGATTGACAGCTAAGGGTTTGCACAGTGACAGTGTCACTTGAGAGACCTAAACTTTTTTCCCAGGTTTTCTGCAGTCTCTGGTGTCATAGGGGGACAACCTCCTGTGGTACTGCCAGGCTCCTCACTGTCAGGGGGCTAAGACCTGGACTAATTCATTGCAGTGCAGTTTAATTAAATGGCACCGGAGTTGTTTCCTTGGTAAAATAAGTGTGGGAAGAGAATGTGTGTCAAAAGAGACATGCCTCTTACTGTGTGTGCTTTATTGTTACACCAAAGCTAATATATTGTGGGAATTCCCATGGAGTCAATGATAAACTGTATTACCAAGCTCCATAAAATAGGCATTCTACTAGCGCGGGTTACTGTAGCCCGCAATTCCATTAATCCTCCTAATTTATTATATTATAGCTGTATGTGAGGTCTTATAAATTTATTATACCCCTTTCATCTTGATAAAAATGCTTGTTTTTCCTCTCAAAATGAACCCCCTTGTTATTTGTTGCATCTCTAAAAAAAATATAACAGCCACTTGTAAGAAAATATAATTACTGGCTGAGAAATGTAAACTGCATTTGACATGTCTTCTGCCCTAAAATTAAAAGCATTTTATTAAACCTTGTTTACCAAGTACACATGCCAGCATATGAAGAAGGACAATTGAATTTTTCATTTACTTTTGGCTTTTGAGTGTTACATTCTGTATAAATAGCTTCAAAAGATTTTTTGTTTGTGTGGTTTGGGGAAAAAGGATTTAAACCTTCAAAAGCAGTATATGTTGGCACCTTTCATTTTATGAAACAGGCCATTTTGTTAAGATGCAACATTACATTGCTATAGGAAATTGATCAGTGCAGCAAATATAAACTTCTCCTTCTTGGGGAGACTCTTAATAGTATGATTGCCAAATATTTTAGTTTAAACTGTAACCATGTGTAATTGTATTAAAAAAATATTAAATTCAAGGTGGAAGTTTAAGTGATAAACTCTGTCCATCTGGAGTTTAAGCACCAATTGCAATTTATTTACAAAGTAGATGGCATGGCCCCCTACAGCCCAAAGAGGAAGACAGAAGGCTCGTCTTAGCCACAGTTTAAAGGAAGGTCTTGCTTCAGGCCAAGTACCAAAGCAAGTAATGTCAAACCTGGTTGGCAGTGGCCTTCTTGGCCCTACATCGTTGAAAAAGGAATACTAACATCCCCACTCTCTTATCTCCTTCCTTGCTGGCTTATATAGCCCAAACATGAGGGAGCAAAGTATCTGCTGGCAAGTGGCTAATTAGCACCCAGTACTGCACACAGGCTAATCCAACCATCCATATTAACAGAGTGCCCAGGAAGCTGCTGACCCTGAGGCAGCTTCCTTCTAGCTACTTGGCCAGCGCAGCAAAAAGCTCCACTAGCTTTGTCAGCCAGCCAATCTCTCATGCTGGACAGGCACATCAAGGTGATCGCTTCACACCGCAGTGAGGCATTGTCTGCCTGCCTACTCCCTCCTTCCCATTAAGACTTTGTAGCAATGCACTTGCAGCTACAGATGCACTCTTGGCAAGATCTTACTAGAACAATTCTGTCCTCTCCCACAACTACTGAAGCATCCCCTTGTTAAGCCTTCCATTTATTCATAGATACAAGGCTGGAGCAAAGGAAGAGTCCCCTCCTTAAACCCCGGCCTGTAAGCCGTACAGAAAGCACCAAATATATCAGACAGTCAAAACCAAAGTGAATACTTCTAAAATTAAATTGTAGAACCAGTTCAATCATGCAGCTTTTCATTGCATCTCTTCCTCTATCCTTCACTTGTGCATTGCCTGTTCAGGCCTTGATCCTGCAGTGGGATCCAGGCAGGCAGGCCTTTCCACACCCTGAGGAGTCCCCTTAGACTGTAAGCCTTTTGGACCTGGGACAAATCCAAAAGGTCACAGACTTTCTTCTTTAAACATTAGAAGTAACCCAATGCTTGTTCATCCTTAAACAAGAAGGCCCAATGATGATGAAAAACAAAAACAAAATAGAGATTCAGGAAAAAAAAAAAAAAGTACTTCTGATCTCTGAACATAGCTGCAGCCCAAGATCTTACATGGCTGTGATTGATCAAGGTATTCAGTATAGTAAAAACTGGCAGCCTCCTCACATGATTCCAAACCCAGTTTAATGTGAACCTATGAACAATGCTGCTTGTGACTACAGTGAAGGGAGATAATCTTGTTCAGAAGTCCTAAATTTACTGAACAAGAGAGCCTCTCTCTTTGGGATTTGATAGCACAAGCCTCCTGAAGGCCAGATCTGGACAAGAGGTAAATTGTAGATTCACTAGCTTTGTTATGAGTTAATTCTTGTTAAAGATTGACAACATGTGCATGAGGGGGATGAAAATGTGGAGATGTGTAGTTTTTGTTTTAAAATACAGCATGGAAAACAAGCATGAAAGGGCCAGGGAAGGTTCTAGGCAGAAGCTGTACAGTGAAGCAAGGAGACAGAAAAGCCTTAGAGATAATGCTATTTTCCTTATTCTAATTTCCTTGTTCAGGGTTAGAAGAAAGTAATCCTGTTTTCTTCGTTTGCTTACCACTGTCACACAATGAGGCGAAACAATTATTACATCTGACTAGAGAATGCTAGATTTGACCAAGAATAATTGATTGTAAATTTAATAATTAAATGAGACAATTTATAGGAATTAGCAATCTGTGAGAATCTTCAGTTAAGATGCTTTACCTGTTTAGTGGGTTTCCCAGAAATTTTTTTTTTGAATATCCTTTCTAAGCATTTGACAGGTACATGGCTGATAATGTTTGCTAAATATGCCTTTGCTGAAATCTCAAGGGAGGAGGATGGAAAGCTTTAAAAGTGCATTAAGATCACAGATATGTGCACTGGAGAACCTTGTGAGCCTGTTTAATTGTTATAAGCAGAATCAGTCCTAACAGCAAAGTATGTAGTATCCTACCTGAAACTTGACCAGTGTCAGTAGAGAAGAAAAGTTGTTACTGCTCAGCACAGTTGCAGTTGTTTATCACCCTGCGGGAATAGACCTTAAGTCTTCAAGTTGCACCACAGAGTGGCTAGAATAGCTTGCTGTAAATCAATATCCTAAAACAATTTGGAATATGACAGTCAAGACAGGATTCCTAGCTTCAGATTCTGATCTCAACTACATCATTGTAAATTCAGAGTCACTCCCCTGAAACTAATGGAGTTACTCTCCGTTTACACTGAAGTAACCGAAATTAGAATCTGACCCAGAGAGTAAAGTTTTTATGTTTTAGGAAAAGCCTTCAGTTGCTGGAGCAAGTAGGGTGCTGGTCTGCAACCCTACATTGGTTTGACATGTTATTTTGTTTAATGATGAATTAGCTCCATCTTTGGCAGAATGGATTCACAGAATGTTGACAGGAGGATTCAGAGTCTGAGTTGTGCTTAAAGCTTTGAGGATGTTTCAGAAGAGGCATTAGTTACATTACCACCTGCTACCTACCCATAGGGAGCTTCCTGAAAAAACTTGGCCTTCAACAGATACTAGACATTAGATGTTCTTTACATTGTTGCTTCAAAGAGAACCTGAATGCAGGTTAAATTGAAGAAGAGCAACTTTATTAAAAACTCTGCACACTGCTCTATGTGGCCAAGTTGTTCCACCCTAAATGCCCGCATTCCCACTTTCCACTGGTGTTTTGTCAACAACAGTCCCTCCAGGGAACATGGGCCCTCTGACTACAGTCCCACTGATTGTTATACATCTTCCCTATTTTAGGAACATTTAAACAAACATTAAAAACATATTTGACACGCAGACCCCACTCAGTGTTCCTTCAGCTAGAGGTTGCTAATACATAATTGAATTGGAGTCTTGTCTTTAGCACGGACTTAGCTAATTACATTGTCTTTGAGATAGTTTGGCCTCCTCCATGGGCAATCACACACCAGGAGCAACCTATCTGCCTCTCCCTGTGTCCAAGTCTAGAAAACTCTCTGTAAAGTCGTCTCCCTCCCTATGGGAGGGGCCTCCAAATGGTTCTTGGTCTCGCCACTCTGTGATGATCCCTGTAAGCTCTCTTTGGATGTTCAGTATCAGTCTGGATCTCTAAAAAGCAACGAAGTCCTGTGGCACCTTATAGACTAACAGACGTATTGGAGCATAAGCTTTCATGGGTGAATACCCACTTTGTCAGACGCATGTGGTGGAAATTTCCAGAGGCAGGTATAAATATGCAGGCAAGAATCAGTCTAGAGATAACTAGGTTTGTTCAATCAGTGAGAATGAGGACCTCTTCTAGCAGTTGAGGTGTGAACACTAAGGGAGGAGAAACTGCTTTTCTAGTTGGCTAGCCATTCAGTCTTTGTTTAATCCTGAGCTGATGGTGTCAAATTTGAAAATGAACTGAAGTTCAGCAGTCTCTCTTTGGAGTCTGGTCCTGAAGTTTTTTTTGCTGCAGGATGGCTACCTTTAAATCTGCTAGTGCGTGTCCAGAGAGGTTGAAGTGTTCTCCTACAGGTTTTTTTTATATTGCCAATCCTAATATCGGACATGTGTCCATTTATCCTGTTAGGGAGGGACTGTCCAGTTTGGCCAATGTACATATCCAAGGCGCATTGCTGACATATGATGGCGTATGTTACATTGGTGGATGTGCAGGTGAACAAACCAGTGATGTTGTGGCTGATCTAGCAGGATCCTGTGGTGTCATCACTGGTGTAAAATGTGGGCAGAGTTGGCATCAAGGTTTGTTGCATGGATTGGTTCCTGCATGAGAGTTACTATGGTGCGGTGTGTGATTGCTAGTGAGAATGTGCTTAAGGTTGGTGGGTTGTCTGCGAGTGAGGACTAGCCTGCCTCCCAAGGTCTGTGAAAGTGAGGGATCATTGTCCAGGATGGGTTGTAGATCACTGAGACGTTGGAGAGGTTTTAGTTGAGGACTGTAGGTGATTGGCAGTGGAATTCTGTTGGTTTCTTTCTTGGGCTTGTCTTGCAGCAGGAGGCTTCTGGGTACAAGTCTGGCTCTGTTCATTTGTTTCCTTATTTCATCCTGTGGGGATCGTAGTTTTGAGAATGCTTGGTGAAGATCTTGTAGGTGTTGGTCTCTGTCTGAGAGGTTGGAGCTAATCTGGTTATAGCTCAGCGCTTGGCTGTAGACAATGGATTGTGCGGTGGGAGGGAAGCTGGAGACATGAAAGTAGGCATAGTGGTTGGTAGGTTTTCGGTATAGGGTGGTGTTAATGTGACCATCACTTATTTGTACTGTGGTGTCTAGGAAGTGGACCTCCTGTGTAGATTGGTCCAGGCTTGAGGTTGATGGTGGAGTGGAAGCTGGATGCTGTATCTCCTGTTCCTTCAGATCACTTGTTCCTCTTGCAAAGTCACTGCCTATCACCTGGATACCACTGCACTCCTCACAGCAACTTTAGTCTTCTCGGGGTGTCACTCCAATAGATTCTCACAGGAGTGCCCATCTCCAGGGCCAGTAGATCCTTGGCTGATCGGTCATACTCGAGTGCTTGTTGTCTCCAATTGTTGGCCTTACCATTACTCTGTGGTGTGCTGGGGAGGAGATGTAATAGTCAAACTCCTATCTGCATACAAATGTCTCTCATTCTTACAAGGCCAGTTGCGGTTCAATGCCAGCAAATATGGTGTTTGGAATGCCAGATCTCGCAAAGTGGGCCTTCAGTTTGCAAATCGCCGACTTACTTCTTGTATCATGCAGGGCATCAGCCTCCCAAAAATGCTAATAGTAGTCCCCTGTAATCAAGTACTGCTTTTCCTGGAAGGAAAATTAGTCAGCTCCCACCTTTTCCTAGGATGCAGTGGACAGCTTATGTCATAGCAGTCTTTCTGCTGGCAGTTATCACACAACCAGCCAGTATTTCACCATTCTAGCAAGGAGTGAAGTTATGTATTTGTTCCTAGCCAAGAAGCACACTTTTGAGCCAGTCTCAGACAGTTGACAATGCTCAGGTGTGAGGCATGTATTTTTTGCTTGATATCCTTAAGTAATGAGATGGGGACAACAGCTCTGTCCTTAAAAAATGATTCCATCCTGCACACTCAGCTCATCTTGAATTTGAAAATAGGATTCTGGTCCTATCAATACTTGGCTTTTTGCATGTGGCAACCCTGCTAGCATCACTCTGTTGACTGCCTGTATTTGGGAGTTGTCCTCTGTAGCCTTGCTGATGAAACAGATTGAATCTATTAAGATACTGCACTATGGTCTTATCCCCCTCCCCCATATTGCTGATTCCAGACATCTCTGACCGACTCAGGCATCCACCACTAATCATCCTGAAGAATCTGATCTCCACCTAGTAGCACTGGAGACACATCAACATGTGTTACAATCTCTTTGGAACACCGAGAAGGGGGTTTGCCATGACTGTGTCTAGAGGTTCGTGGTTTGAATGTACCATTACTGGGTGGCCATAATCTGTCCATTCCAAATACCAAAGCCAGAAGCATTTTTCCCTGTTTGGGTGTACGCTTATTCAGAGGTCTGCTGGCATAAGGAAACTGCTGCTCCTGCAAAACAGCAGCACCCAATCCCTTTTCCAGCATCACATTGAAATGTCAGTGATTCTCCTATCTGGGCAGGGCCATTCATTATCACCCATTTCAGTGTGTCAAATGCTTATTGTTGGGGACTTGCCCAAGCCCTCTCAACATCCTGTTTTGTGAGCTAATATACAAGTTCTGCTACTGCAGCCAGGTGCAGACAGAACTTGGACAGAAAATTTGTCATTGCTATGAAGTGCTGCACGCCTTTCACATCCACTGCAGCTGGCGTCTCTCTGACTGACTTGATCTTGTTGTGTTCTGCTTTTAGTCCCTCTGCTATGAGCACATGTCCAACGTAGGTCACCTTATACTGTCTGAGTCACATTTTTCTCTGGGTTGAATTTTATGTTCTTGTCTGTGCATCACTATAGAAAAGTGTGTCACTTTCCATCATGTTCTCGTTCAGCTTCTGTATCATTGCTCCCTTCAGCTACAGTGAGGATATCACCTGCAATTATTTTCACCCCAGACAGTCCTTCCAATGCTTGGGTGAGTCTCCTCTGGATCACCTCTGGTGCTGGGCTTATGCCCATTGGCATGCGCAGCTATCTGTAGTGACAAAATAGTGTTGCAAAGGTTGTCAGCATATTGAACTCTTTATCCTGGCTTAGGTGGAACCACCAGTTGCTATATCAGAACAAAGATTCTGGCTTTGAAAGATGTCATCAATTGTGAACAGTGGCATCTCTTCAATGACCAGTTCAGACACTGTGTCTATACAAACATAGAATTTGCCCGATAGTGTCTTTTACCACCACCATCACGCTGCATACTCTGCCTGTACTGGCCTCAAGAGGTGCTATGGTATCCCTGCTTTGCAGACTTTCAAGGTCCTTGGCGTACTGGATTATGTCGTGCCACTGGAATCTTCCCTTGGAATAAGCACACAGGTTCCATTGTGGGGACTACTTCCAGTAGCAGGTTTTCTTCAGAAGGACCATTGTCTTTGAAAGCATTCCCACAGGCTTTCAAAACTGTGTCCATTGTCCATGCAACTCCCCCTATTTCTTCTTGCACTGGAGTTATAAAAATCAGACACTGCACTCTGATCAGATCCCTGGCTTATATGGCTGTATTCCCCCAAGAGGGATCTGTGGTGCTTACCCTCCACCACCACACACTTCTGTTGATACCTTGTGTTATTCTTCACATTTGTTACTATGAGGTCACATATTGCTGTGGGCTACATTATGTTCTCCTCATTACATTGTGCCTGCTCTTTATAATGGGTGTGCAAAAGCCTAGTTCACGCAGAGGAATTGCATTGCAGGACGCCCAGGGCATTTCCCTATTAACATTGTTGCATGCATGGAAGATGGTATTGTCCCTTGTTGCTTTCCTGTCTTGACAGCCTAAACCTGATATGTTCTCAGACTCAACGACGTCTGATGTGCTCCTTCTTGTACAAGTCTGATCCAATCTTTCTAAAATTCTTCTTATGCCCTTCCACACAGTGCTAAAATGGTTCAACTTTCCACATTCTTTGCATGTTGTCCTAGTGCAGGGCACTTCTTTACCTGCTCATGCTGACTGCCACAGTACATGGATGTCACTATGAGTGGAGCCCTGGCCACCTTCTCTCCCTTGGTGTTGTCTTACTGCAGATACTACTGTAGGATGACCAGACAGCAAGTGTGAAAAAATCAGGACGGGGAGTGGGGGGTAATAGGAGCCTATATAAGAAAAAGACCCAAAAATCGGGACTATCCTTATAAAATTGGGACATCTGGTCACCCTATACTACTGGGCATGTTGTGCCTCTCCGGGCTTCCATCCTCTCGAGACTTCTGCTGCACTCCAAGTTTAAGTATCAGTGTAATGGGCGATCATCTTCCTGGAACAGCAACTTCGGTGGGTGATGATCCCAAGTGTTGCAGCCTATTCTGTCCCAAATCAGGGACACTTTCAAGTCCCCAAAACTGCATGTAGCAGCGAGTGTGCAATATTAAGTACACAAATACTCCCCAAAAGCCCAACTGGATTGGGCCCCAAATGCCCTGAGTTGCATACATTTCTATGTATGACTATTATACTCTGTAAAACAGTTCTTAGACTGTTGAGCACAGTGATTGTATCTAATATCCAACAAGGGTTCAATACAACAATCAGACAAGTGGGAAACTGCAAATGGCATACAATCTGAAAATTCAGAGCATCCTTTTGTTCTCCATCTCAAAGACTCCAATCCTCCTTAAGGCTTTCATGGAGCAGGGTACTTGGGACCAAATCACATATACAGGCATCAGCACTTGACTCCAGATTATGACTGAGCCTTTGTCTTCATCATATCCCTAGCACATGCCTAGCTCATCAAGTTATTTCTCTCTCTCAGCTCTCCTCAGCCAGATGTCAAGTGCCAGGAAACACATTTGGCCATTGAGATCAACTAATACATTAGCTTTCTTTAATACATATGTCGTCTCTGCCATCCCTATGCTTTTTCACTCTGGGACTGAGAGGTCGGTTATACCTACTTTTGCATCCCTAGAGGACTATAGAGTTAGTGCATTTCGGGACACTAGTTCCAATATCTCACTTCTTAGTGCAACACAGACTACTGGAAACAGGATTGTCATGTTACAAAACAAGCCTCCATCTTCCCCATGCAGTGTTATTTTCCTTCTATCAAAAGTGGTTGTTCGCTTTCCAAGTGAAAAAAATTACTGCTTCCGATTGTGACAGCTCTACTGCACAACATGGGCCTTTGCCAAATTAGTTTGTAGAATTCTACAATGAATGACAAAGGAGAGGAGAGTATGGAGCTGGAGAGAGTATGGAGCCAGCAATTCTCTGGGAGGAAGAGTATGCGCTAATATGCAAATGAAGCCTGGGAAAGCACTGGGACAGATAATGACCAGCAGAATTGTTCAAAGTTATTAATAGCAACAGTACTGAAAATTTGCTACAGTGTAGGCATGACTAGAAATGGCTGGATGAGCAGATGAAGGAAATCTTACTGCCCTTACCAAAGAAAGGAATCATGACAGACTAACAACAATCTCATCATCTCCCTGATATCGCACACAAAGATCTGCTCTAGATTATCCAAACAATAGAAGCACCACTTATTTCAGAGAGATTAAGCACAAATGAGCAGATTGCTAGCACCAATCACATCATTGAAAATGAAATTAAAATGACCCATTAATTATATGTTTCACCGATAGCTCAAAAGCATTTTTTACAATTTAATATGACCATCTTTGGAGGACATGGGGATTCCAGAGCATCTCACTGAGTTCATCATAAGTCTCTACTGTCAACAATAGACCACAGTGCTAACAGCAGCAGGTGACAGCAAGTGGTTTTCCCACTAGGCAGGGTGGAAACAAAGATGTATTCCATCTCCAAGCCTTCTCAACATGTACACAAAATTGATTATGAGACAAGCCCTGGAAGGTTTGGACAAAGCGGAAGGAGCTGATTTCCACAGGTGGATCCTTCTGAACCAACCTCAGATATGCTGATGACTCTTTGCCACAACCACAAATGCAGTGCAACAAATGTTGGAGTCTGTAAAAAATATTAGTGAGGACTGTCCCTGAATCTGGTGAAAACAAAATGCATGCACATTGACATGATGAACAAAAATGGCACAAATGGACATCACAACTAAAAGTGAAGTTGTAAAGACAGTAGATGAATTCAAATTACCTGAGATCATACATCTCCTGCCAAGGAGATTCTTCCACACAAATTGGAAGAAGACTAGAAAAGGATCACTCAGCCATGGCCTCTCTTACAAAAGTTTGGAAAAACCTACATCTCGAAAATATATGAAGGTTTGAGTGGTGAAAAACTTAGTTTTTTCCCATATTGACTTATGGATGTGGCTTGTGAGAAACTAATGCTGCTAAGAAAATTAAAACCTTTGAGATGTGTTGGGAAAGACTCTTGAGTATCTCCTGGATGGAAAAGACGGTGAATGCTTATTTTAGAAATATTATTGAAAAGAAGCAGACATTGCTGTCACAAATCGACAGGTGCAAACTTACATTGTTTAGTGACATCAGAGAAGGAAAACCTCTAGAAAGTTATCATAGAAGGAATGGAGGTGGGTTATCATAATTGGGGATGACCACAAATGAGATGAATAGGTGGTGTGCAGCAGCTCATGGGGACATCAGCTTTTGAGTGTTTGAGGCTAGCAATGGAATGAGAAGACTTCCAAAAATTCTGCTATGTCATCACCAATATTCACAGGAGAAAAAAAGAATTGTATTCACGTACTCTGCAATGTCAGTCCAGGAGTGCTAGGGGCCTACAGATGGTCCCCTGCCCCAAAGAGCCTATCGTTTACAGCACATCTCCTGAACACTCCCTGGGATAATATACAGCCATCACAACTTACCCAAGAGACCGTTTCAGATCATGGATTACAGCTGGAGTTCCTTTACTGTTGAGCATTAGTCTGTGGTTATCATCATGACAGCACTGTCTGAGCTTCCCATTTCACTTCTAGGGTTGGCTTTTAGTTCATCAGATTTAGCAGCCAAATACATCAACCAGAGCAGAAATCTTTAGTCAAATGTCAGTGAACTTGTTCAACTCCACATTTAAAAATGGCAACTCTTCTCCGATACAACAGAAAGTGCATCTCGCTTCTCCAGCTATAAAAAGAGTGCCTCAAAACAGGTGGATTACCTGTTATGCAGTAACTATTTAATAGAACCACAGTCCATGGTCATCTCTTGCAGTATTAGTTTGAAGAGTGTTTTTGGACAGTGAATATAAGACAGTCAATTCAATTACAATAAACAGATTCACAACATTTTTTCCCCCACATGGAGGATGTATTAAACTACATGTATGCTGTTTGCTTATTTATAGCTGTAGAACTCAGTCATGGACACTGGAAAGTTGAGATGTATCTATGAGATGGTGGATGACATGCTTTTGAACAACTGGGGGATGTTTGTTGTTCTAGCATGATGCCGAAAGGGTTGATGCCAATATTTTATCATGGAACTGGTCCTGTGTGGTTTGCGCTGGTCTACTGTTTTAGGATACTTGTGTAATATGCTCTGATCTAGCTTCCATCACCATCTAGAGAGACACCAGAAGAGATCTTTACATGTGTCAAACACACCCAAACAAACAAAAAACAACAACCACCACCACCACCCACCAAAACACATCTTTAGCCCAAGCTATTGAAGTGCTCCTTCGTTCAGAAAATGCTGCGCTTTTCAGGGCTTTTTACATCAAAGGAGAGAACAAACCAGTCCAGAACAAAGTACCAATAAAATAAAAGTTGTGATTTTCACCAACAGCTGCAGCAGGTAGATTATTAAGCCACTGGATACACTTACAAATGTGTATATAGTGAGACAGACTGTTAAGGGCTTAATCCAACTACAGCTGAGTGCCTTCATCTTCCATTTAAATCAATAAGCATTGAGGAGGATCAGGACTTGCGATTCCAGTGAGGGCCTATTTTTTTTAAAGATAGGACTATGGACATGAGTAATAGGATCAGGAGGCTATTAAAGCCTTGTCGTCCATAGGAAAAAAGGTGTGTTCTTAACTTGAGTTAACTAACGTGAAGTAAAATACTAGCGAAGATAAGGTACTCTGTAGTTTTCATGTGAGTTAGCAGGGTCAGATAAACCCTAGGTTCCCCATAGTTTTTAACTCAACCTGCTAACTTATGTTGAACTGCCTTGTCTTCACTAGGCTTTTATCTCATGTTCGTTAACTTGTCCTCATAATGCAACTTTTTTCCTACAGAAGATGCACCTTCAGAGAGGCATGTTAAAACATGCATTTTATAGGTACTTATTGCCATAGTATCTGGGCATTGTGGTATACAGGACCCAGCACTGTTTGACCTTTTGATATGGCAGCTCCCTGTGGGAAAAGCTAACAGGGTTATTACTGAAAAAAAGATGCAAAAAAGATATTCATACATTAAATTAAGAAGTAGTTGTACCTTTAGTATTCTATAGGAAGAACAATTATAAACTGGGATCAGTTTATGAGGATTAAAGGAGAATTTTCATTAACTCTAATATGTGGTAGTTTTCACTGATCTACAGCTGATATGTTAGATTTTATTGATATTTATTTGAATTTACAAAAACAAGCATCCATTCCATGCTCTGGACACCTTTGTGTAATTTAATTTTCTCTTTGCACAATGGACTGTTATAAAGAGATGGCTCATCACATTCCAGCAAACAAAGGCTCTAGCAGACATAACACACTGCAGATGTTAATAAACCCCTCCAGCCCTCAGCTCACCTCCTCCACAAACATCTGGGAGAAAGTATGGACTTTGCAGCATGCCCAGAAAGTTCTCTGGGCACTGGCAGAGGAATTCATTTTTAAATTTGAGGAGGCTGCATGAAAAAACAGCCTGCCAGCCGCCCTCTCCGTTTGCAAATCAAGGGACCAAGGGAAATCAAGTCAGTTACTCTGCTGGTCAACTGTGACAGTGAAACGTGTGAAGAAAGCCGTTAACATAGGACAGTTCCTCTAGTCACAAACAGTGGTAACATGAAGCGAGCTGTACGTGAAGATTCCCTTTTGCTTGGAATACTAGAACTATCGTATTGGGTTGGTTTGTTTGGGCCTGAAAATTTAGCTGAGAAAAATCAAAGGATGTGATCTGGTGCTGAGGTGGAGGTGCAGGGGGAGTCAAATAAGGTGAACCATTCTGATAAAGTTTAGTTAAGAGAGTTCTAGGTCACATATACGTGTTCAACCAAGATAAGGTAGTTCCATTTTTACTGCCGATCGTTCTGAACCAACAGCTGCAGTGACTCCTGAATTTAAATGCCCGCTGATGACAGTAATTTGAAGAGGTTGTTCAGTTTAAAAACCAACTGAAAATAAAGTTACTACTCTCCTTGTGTGGAGAAAAAAAGTTCAGGAGAAAGAAATAGGATCAATAGAGCTGTACCGTCAGGCAAGTTAAAAACAAAAATCTAATAGATCTAATACAGCTACATTACAGAATTAGGCCTTGTGCTTCCTGCTGTGGGGAAAACTCTAGAATTTTCCTTTCTTTTGAGACAAATTCTTCCGTAAGTACTACTTGGTGGATTTTCTGTTTAGATGCAAACTCTTCTATGTTATGTTATAAATAAGTGCTTAACGTAATACTTGGTAATGGACAAATACAGAGGAAGAGAAGGGCCCTGCCCCAAGGAATTTAATCTTTACATATATATTCATGTTTTAATTAATGTTTCAGTCTTTTATATCATGCAATGTGCCCTAAGGTTATGGCAAGAGACTAGGGTTAGGACATGTGAGTTCTTTTCGCAGCTCTGTTACAGATTTGCTGTGTGATCTTGGACAAAGTCATTTAGCTTCTCTGATTCAATTTACTCATCTGTAAAATGGATTTAATATCAAAGGAGTGCTATCAGACTTAATATTTGAGAATGTGATAGGATCCTCAGAACAAGAGTTGCTGCATGTATTTGTATTTGGTACTTTGCTTTCTTTATATACATTTTTTGGAGGAGAAAAAAGAATAATTTATTCTGTTCTTCAGCTGGGTATATGTATATTCTTGAAATACTGTCAGGATCAGTTAGCTGCGTACAGATCCCAAAGTCAGACATTTCCCATTCCAACCTTTCAGAAGTGGTGTGCCGAGTCTTCATTTATTCACTCTAATTTAAGGTCTCAGGTACCAGTAATACATTTTAATGTTTTTAGAAGGTCTCTTCCTATAAGTCTATAATATATAACTCAACTATTGTTGTATGTAAAGTAAATAAAGGTTTCAGAATGTTTAAAAAGCTTCATTTAAAAATTAAATTAAAATGCAGAGCCTCCCGAACCGGTGGCCAGGACCCAGGCAGCGTGAGTGCCACTGAAAATCAGCTCATGTGCCGCCTTCGGCACGCGTGCCATAGGTTGCCTATCTCTGCTCTAGTAGATGCCAATATTCCTCAGCTGGTAGCAAACAAAACAATTTAACTTGGATTCTTCCTTGAAAGATCAGTTACTTCATCCCCATAGGAAATGGGAAAAAAATGCTCTTAATTATAATCACTTCTATAAGCAGGTGTCCAAACAAAAGCATCTTGTTATCCAGTGCCCTAAATAAAAAAAGAACCACCCTCTCTCTTTTTACACCCCTTTCCCTCATTCACTCAACACTGCTTATTCACCATCCACCTCCTGACTGAGGCAGGAGTCCTGTGGAAAAGAAAAGCATGCGATCATATAAATAAAGATAGTCATAATATATATGCACAAAGGCGCCAAATTATGGTTGCACAGGCAACCATAATTCTGGCATCCCATAATTTTTGTGCTCTTGACTTTTCAGCCTTACATTCCTTTTCACAACATTTTTTGTATGGTCATATGTGTCTTTAGAAAGTGAGCAAAACAAACCACTAGAAGTTATATTGCAGACAGTCCTGCCTCTAACTTGCATATTATTCACAACAAACATTTCACAGTAAACTCCGCAATCCACATGGAAAGACTTTCCACTAGTTTGTTTTTTGCTTTACAAGGATACAGACTATTTTCCTGCAACTAACATGCTCACAATCTCTTCTGCAATAAATAAATCCCAAAGAAGCCAAGATGCACGAGACACAAAATTTATTTTCACATCTCCACCCTGCCGCCAGGCCTGGTATAAGCCTTGTGTGTACACTGAAGAAGTCCTTCCAGGGGGTGGTGACAGCTCTCAGAAGAAAACAGTGTATGAAAAGGGTACATGACAGGGGGTTCTGTCTGACATGGACCTTAGCAGCATGGGATAGGTTGAGGGAACGGTTGAGGGAGTGAGCACAGCCTAGCAGGGGGACAGGGACAATCAACATTAATTCTCGCCAACAGCCATAGCCTTCTATCAACAACTCAAATCCAAAAAGGTTTGTTTTTAAATCATAAGAAAAGGTTATGGGTAACAAAGCAGGCAATCACATAGCAGGTTAGTAAACAACGTGCACTATAAGAAAACAGAACTTAAAAACTAACGAAGTGTGACCTTCATTTTAGATCAAAACCAAGGTTGTTTATTTGCTTATAGAGATCAATATTTTTGGGTAACAGGATAACCTTGTTTCCAGAGGCTGGGTTTGTACATTGCTGGTTTGTTTACAACTTCTTGTTGTTGTTGAGGCTATTAAGAATTTGCAGTAGCACACGGCAGCGGTATACTCCAAAACAGATACTTCTAGGCCAGCCAGATACTGTTTATGTGGAAATGACCAACTCTCCCTTTTTTAGAAGGACAGAGACAGGCTAAGAATTCCTGTGGGAAATTTTCCAGGATGCATATTTCAGCTGTGAAATCTCTCTAAAAATGATTTTATTTTAAATCATAAGCAGTGCTTAATGGATAACGAATAGTTTTACAACAGCATTTAGTATTTGGGTTAAATTCTGCAATAATTATTTACTTGAAAAAATGAGGGTGATAGCTGCTATGTTTTGAGTGTAAAAGGTATTTCCTTGCTTAAGTAATGTTCTTCAGATTAAACCAGGAAAGGATAACACACACTCTTAGGGAACATCTTAAAAAAGAAACAAAGCAAAACCCTAACCCTGGGCATGAGTAGTATTTTAAAGACCAGTAACTTCACTGACAAGAGCATGCCCAATCCTTCCATTCAAAGGAGTATTACTGATTCATTAGAAGGGAATCTGTATATCCTGGACAATTCTTAAATTCCCAGAACCCTGCCCCCCACAAACAAAGCAAGCCGACAGAGCAGAGATAGCACAGTGATGTGCACTCACTTATGTGTGACACAGATAAACTTACAGACCAAAGAACAGCTGATATTATGGGTCCAGTGTTGGGTCTAGCATGTTCTTTTAAAACTTCATTGGAGAAATATGTAGCATTCTCAGACACAAACTACATTATGGCGAGGTTAAAAGTTGACAGCACATATCAGTAATTTAGAGCAAAAAGACATTCCAGTGATGCTCTAAGGTATGGAAATGCAGAGTTAATGCAACCAGCCACCTTTAACTCCACCCAGGATACCATGAAATAAACCACACTATTATGGCATTTTAGTGTTTATGATCCCAAAACGATTTAAGCGGATTTTTAAATTAGATTTCTTTCGTCCTTCAACCACGAGGTCAAAGGATATAGTTAATGTTGTAAGGGTATATAGGACATCAAAAAGAACAGCCCGATTTCAAAAGACAGAACTTCTGTTGGTGGAAGAGAAACAAACTTTCCAACTGCACAGAGCTCTTCTTTTGTCTGGAAAAAGTAATCAGCATCACAGCAAAATACAAGATGGTACAGATGCTTAGGCATAAGGAGTTAACACTGCAGGAGACCAGTTAAAGTGAAGTGGGCAAACACCTCTGCAGTCATAGGACAGTTAGGAGGTTACAAATTGTTGTTGAGCCGTAAAACCAGCGTCACCGTTGAACCCATGATTTCCATTATGCCTACTTCAGTTCTCCTGCAGTTTCAGTTGGATCCAAAATAATTACTTGCCTGTTCTAATTGTTGTGTATTATTATGTGATAAGTAACTGCAGTGTTCCACTCCAGAGAGAGCTGCATAACAGTGCGGTGAGAGATGATCTTTTAAGCATAGTTTGTAAATCACTTTGTGAAGTTCTTCCAGATCCTTTGAGATGTAAGGTGGAATATAAATATTAAGTATCAGAGGGGTGGCCATGTTAGTCTGGATCTGTAAAAGCAACAAAGAGTCCTGTGGCACCTTATAGACTAACAGGCATATTGGAGCATGAGCTTTCGTGGGTGAATACCCACTTCGTCGGATGCAACCACAGGACTCTTTGCTGCTTATAATTAGGTCGTCATTGGATAAGTATTGCCCTCCCCTCATAGTAACCAGTATGTTCTGAGTGTAAAGTATATTAGGTAAGGCTTTCATTGTACTTTCCATCTTTCACTCTTCTTAATTCCCAGACCAGCTCTTCAAACTATCAAAAATTTGTGGGACAAATTAGGAGTTTAAACAGAGCACAATTTGACCCTCTATGTTTAAAATTATTTTGAGGGAAGGAAGTAGAAGAGAAATCCACTCAAAATAAGTCAGCTGGACTCCAATCACACTGAGAACGGGCTTGAACACAATGTGCACAACAGCTCTCCCAGCTGACCATGGTATAAGGAAGTAAATGTTAAGACTTGAAATGGGAAACTGAAAGAGATTACTCTCCTTTTATTGAGCTTTTCTTTCTTGTCAAACCACTAGGCTATGTGTTGTATTCCTTGTGGGTCACTGATAGCCTATCACAAAGCCCCTTCTGTTTGGATACCATCCCTGAAAAGTCCACTAGCCAGCAGAGCATAAACACTAAAGGTGGAGCGACCATCCAAAAAGCTCTCACGTAATAGCAGCTGCTGTCACAGCAAGACAATCGAGCAGATTTCATGTTGGTATATTTTTCTCATCATACGCATGACAGAAAGTCTAACGGGTCTTGTTAGATCCTTAGTAGCTTTTAAGGTCCTATAAAATAGTCCAGTATCAGTTCAATCTGTGTTCCCAAGATGTCTACCTGAATGTCAGAGAGCATTGGCAACAGCTATGTTTTTATGTCCTCAATCAGCATGGAATAGATAAGACAATTAGTTGAGAAATTAGAGAGGGAAACTATTAGCATCACATCAGTAAAAATGAAAACTCTGATCTCTTCTGATGGGTAACACCTTCTTAATAATGCCTTTTAAATTATTTTTGCTGTGTATATTTTAGACGGGAAGTCACTTACTGCCAACTGTACACACTAGTAAAGGATTCATTTAGTGTTCAGTCATGTTTATTATGCCTTATAAAAATGCAATGCTTTGACATTGTATTTCATTAACAGTAGAAATATGTAATTGCACGGGGAGTTATATGTGTCTGTTTCTGAGTGAAATAAGGTAGAAATATACCTCAAAACTAGTGGTGATAGATCCTGTAGATATTGAGATTTAGATAAGCAATATTTTAATTAATATTTTATGGCTCACCGTTGAAGCTACACTTCCATCCCCTGTTAAACCTCATGTACCCTCTGAAATGCTCTATCTCCCCCCAATACTAGCTCCTTTTGTAGAGGATACCAAAAATCCTGCTACTCCCCTCTAGCATTGAGTCTTCTGTAAGGAAATACTAGGAGTCTTCTCCTCCTCCCTGGCCTTTGGTGTCTTCAGTGGGCCAGCCAGGTGTCCTACAGTACCCAAGTCAGACAATATTTTGGGTGCAAAAGGCAGATCCCACTCAGCAACTCTAGTGCAACACAACCAACAAACTCCAGTCCTAGGCCCAGGTGAGGTATCTCTTTCCACTTCAAAATGCGTACAAACTCCAGTGCACATTGCAAGAGTCAATACTATCATGAGACTGTAGAAAGGACTCCTCCTTTCCTTCTGTGTCCTGCTCCTGAAATAATGCTCAACTATCTCTCAGCTCAGTGAAAGGAAAGGAAATTAATTGAGCATGTCTATTGTCTGAACTACTATTAATGCTGAACCAGATTCTGCCATGCTTACTCACTGTGAGTAGTACCTTCCTCTGCATGTAATCCCAAATTCCTTTGGGAAAGCTACTCACAAGTAAGATACAACATATGGAGTTAAGGTAGCAGACTTTGGCCTTTTAATTTATAGAAGCTTGACTGAAATAACAGATTGGCCAGAACAGCAGCTCATAATAATCTTGAGCTTCTGGTAAGTCACAGGTTAAGCCTGTCTCCAAATGGCCCCAAGTACAACCCCAAACTTTGGGGAAGTTCAGGTTCAGATTCATTTCCAGATGTGAATTTCAAAACTCTGACATCTCTAGTCTGAAGTAAATATTGCAGAAAGTTTATGTCTATACAAATACATCAATCACTCAGGGGTGGGAAAAATCCATACCCCCTGAGCAACGTAGTTAAGCCAGCCTAACCCCCAGTATATACAATCCTAGGTCAACAGAAGAATCTTTCTGTCAACCTAACTACACCTCTCAGGGAAGTGGATTAACTATGCTGATGGGAAAACCCCTTCCATAGGTGTAGGTAGTGTCTACACTATGCCACTGTAGCCTTTCAAGTGTAGACAAGCTCATAGTAGCAACAAGTTGTATTTGTATTATACATCAGGTGTATCCAGAGAGATTTCTGCTCTGTGATTTGTATAGCAGAATTCTTTAGAAATTGGTTTGTTTTTCTGGGAAGGAAAATCTTTGTTCTGTGGGGTAAAGGACTGTGCCTTTTGGCAATATGATATAGGGAGAATTGGTTTAAAAATATAATGACAGGAATAGACCTGTTTAGCTTCTCTAAAATAATGCAAAGAATATTTGAAATATGTAAAGTAACCAATGTCAAGGTGAGTAGGCAGAACAAAAAAAAAAAAAAAAAAAAGGACCATGCATGGAAAACTAGAGGTAAATCCTTGGGAAGGATGGGATATCCATGGAGACTGTCAGTTGCCAAGCAGTTCATCTTTAACCCTTCATGAAATGTGTCTTTTTCCCTACCCTGGGACACACAAAGCAGCTCTGATCCTCTTAAGCACAGCCTGTAGCCACCACTCTCGATGGCAACCACCGAAGTTAGAGAGAGCTGTGGCCAGCAGTAGCCACTGCAGTTTTCATCTCCCTTCAAGTGCCGGCAGTGCTTGGCGCCAATTGCTCAAGTTTAAGGCAGTCATATACCAATAACAAAAACAGATGACAATATTCATGACAGTCCACAAATGTGTTATGTCAGATAACAAGCTAATGTAAGCCAGAGGTTCACATGCAGACAGGTTACCCAGAAACCAGGGACTAAAACAAACCCCTTTTCTTAGGAAATAGCTCTGTTCCACCACCACCCCTTTCCATGGAAACCAATTGCTATAGAACAGTAAAGTCAATGCGAATAGAAGGATTTCAAGTGCAAGACTTGTAAAATCATCTGTAGGAATACACAGAATGGAGTAAGCAAACAGTGAAGCTGTTGAAATAGATGCCATAAATTCATATTTTTCAGATGCTAAGTATAAGTGCAGATATTGGCCCCCATTAAAGTTAAGCATATGCTTAAGGGCTCTCCTGAATAGGAATGGACTGAAGAAGAAGCTTAAGTGCAGTTCTGAGTAGGGAGGCATCAGTTCAGGAAAGTCTTAGTGGGTGGGAGCAGGAGTCAAGATCTCTCTAAACTCAGGGATGGAGAAGGGAAGACAGACAGGCACAGGAAGGAATGTTCCCAAGAGCAGGTGAAGGGGTTGGGGACAGTAGGAAGCCGGCATGCAGAACAGCTGGGAACTGTGCTGACTTTCATAACCAGTTTCAGATCGCTATCATTAAGTGAAACAGACGAGCTCTCACGGTTAAGGGCAACTGCACCTGTATTTCTCATCAGTGGTCCAACAAGGGTACTCACTCTCAGACTTCCAGCTGCCCAGCCACTACCTTTCTGGATGGAGACCTGTGCCTCTCTTCTTTCCAACCAAGGTATTTCCAGGCTGCACAGTTCCCTACCTTCACTTTGTCATCTCCTGCACAGGCAGGCTGCCTGATGACACCTGCTCGCTTTCTCTTCAGAGATAGTTAACAGGTGAAACTGCTCAAAGTATAAGGTACCACACAGCACTTCCCATGAAAGCCTACTTTATTCTTAGGGTATAAGACCTCACAGAGAAATCACTGAAACCAGTAAAAGAAGTTTAGAGACACATGGTAATAAGCTTACCAGAGCTCACCTTATCAATGGATTCTGCGAGGAACAGCCCTTCAACCTCCCACCCAACAGAATTCCTTGTTGTTAGAAGTTCATCGTCGCTTCAGCTCAGAACAAGCACCTAGCCTTATGGGACCTCAATAGTCCCAGTCCTTCCTATCCTATCCAAGGATTGGGACCTTCCGTGGACCAGGGTCCTGTCCGTTTGCTGGACCAGGAAGGCGGCTATGAGCCAGTCTAAAACCAGAGTCTTTATCAAAAAATCTTGTGTCTTTTGGTCCCTACAGAATCCAAGTATATGCACACCTCTGCAGGGAGGCACCTTCTCTGGAGATGTTATAACCTGCGTCAGTGTATCTAATCACTCTCTGCTGTTCTCCCATTTACCCTTTCCATAGAAATACATACAACTCCACAATAACACATACAAAACTGCATTTTAATATAATGTACCCCAGATATATTTAACCCTAATTCAATAAGGTTTACCTTATTCAATAGAGTTTCTTACTTCCATATGATTTATTCATACTATTACAGAATAATGTCAAGCTACCAAAGGTGGCACACAAGTTGATTGTAATTGGAAAATACTGAGTAACCCAAATGTAAGGGAAGTCACCTGTCCTAAACTCTGCCTAAACTTGGTAAGAATATGGTTTCCCTTTAGACAGTGATAATTAGTTATGCCACATGAACAAATTATTTAAAAATTCATTCAAGAGCCTTTTCAGAAATACTCTTGCACTGTTTCAATTGGAATCCTTGCACTTTAAATAGGGTAACAAAAAGGACCGAAACAGACCAATCCACCTATTTTTTTAAGATACTGGAACAAATTATTAAACAATCAATTGTAAGCACCTGGTGGATAATAAAGGGGATGAACAACAGCCAATGTGGATTTGTGAGGAACAAATCATGCCAAACCTGCCTAATTTCCTTCTTTGAAAGGATTACTGGCCTAGTGGAAAAAAGGAAAGCTGTAGATATGACATGTTTTAGTAAGGCTTGTGACAATCCCACATGACATTTTCATAAGCCAGCTGGGGAAATTGAAGTCTGGAACTCACAACCAATTTGGGATTTGTGCCCTGCTATTTAAGTCTGCCCTGAGGTTGGTATTCATGCCACTGCAGGATAGCTTGACAATGTTTAGTCTTCAGAAAAGATGACTGCTGGGGGACCTGATTTTTTGTTATTGGAGATTTTTGAGAACAGGTTAGACAAACACCTGTTAGGGATAGTCTAGATATACTTGGTCCTCCTCATCATGGAGGGTGGTGGACTATATGATCTCTTCAGGTTTCTTCCAATCCTACGTTTCTAGGATTCCAGGAATAGCTTTCTAACTGGGAGTAGTTTTGGAGACTCTCAAAGCTACTCATGTCACAGAACATGAAATCCACTATTGGAAGGCCTGACAAAGTCATTAGCCTTTCAGAAGTATTGTATCTACATTTCTCTTATTATTTTGGTTAATCCACCTTTACCATGGACCAGCAGAATCTCATCTCTTTCTACCTAATTGTGTTAGCTGATGGTACTTACACAGTGGCAGCTGCAACAATGTAGGGTGAAATCCTGACTCAGCTGACTTCAATGACAAAACTCCCACTTACTTCAGTGAAGTCAGAATTTCACCCTGAATCTGTAACTTCCTGTGAACTGGAGTGTTTTAGCAGATTCAAATCATACTCATTTATCTGCAGAATTGCAGAACCTGTGGAGATGTTAAGGAACCCCAATGAGATCTGCTTGTGTTCTTCATGACAAATTTTAAAGCCTCAAATATCAAAAAGGAGTAAATCCAATCTCCCAAAAATATTTAAAGAGACTATTTCTGAATTAGAAAAAATTTAAAAAGTGGATTTTCTAAACCAAATTTATTGTTTTTTCAAGTTACAACTTTCTGAAAATAGTTACAACAGTTTAAGGAATGAAAAAACTTCATTGTGACGGGTCTTATCTGATCTGGCCTGGGACCCTGTCACTTTCTCTGTTTCCTCTGACTGGTAGTGTATGTTACTTCTCCTGGTGGGCTTAGCCCACTTACCCCAAAATGGGTGAACATGTGCTACCACCAAGGACACAGAGAAAATCAATGCTGCACTAGATAAACACACGCCTTACAGCTGTGCCCTGGCTCTTGCACAAGGTATATGAAGACTGGTTGGCTGCATCCCCCACTCCTCCTCCTTCCCCCCTGGCTCCTGTACAAAGGACAGGGCCCAAAATTCCAATACAGTGCTACTGAAAAATGAAAAAAAACTAAAATTAAACATCTCTAAATACCCCTTTGAAAAGACAGGAAGTCTAGTGTCTTCCTTTGGAGGAATGACCAAGTCAATGACTTCTGTTGACCAATACTTGTATTCATATGTAAGTAAATATTATATATTATATTTACATAAACATTTTGTATATTTACCCTTGGTTTGGAGAGACATGATACGCAGGTCAGCAAAGTCAACAACATTTTAATTGCTAAAGGATTTTTTTCCCAAGTCACCTGGGAATGGCAAAACAGGATACTGTCTTTTGTTCTTGTTTCCCTTCATGAAACATACTCTCCTCTCTGCTGTACTCACAATAGTTGCTATGCATACAGATAGAGTCGGAACAATACTGGTCTGACATTTAAGTGTTTCGCCCTCTGTGCAGAACAGCCTGTTTGTACTTTTAAACTTGGTTCTTGGGCCAAATGCAAAGAAACCACTGTGTGACTTTCAGCTTATCTTCTCTACCTGAGTCTAAAAAGTTAGTGCTTGAGTGTGTCAGGTATCACCTAGGGACTTAGGCAAGAGGCTTTTTGCAGTTAACCCAATCCCGTGACCTGCGCTGCACTGCCTTTGATTTGAAGGCAGTTTAGTTAACTACCAAGCCTACCTATTCCATTAATCGGAATCAAATTCACCTGAAATGTGGGCCTATAATAATTCCTATTTTACCTCATAATGGCTTTAGACATACTCTATTACACACTAGTGCAAATGTGCCAATGAGAAACAGGTGGAGGGTTTCTTTGTTTTGTTTTTTTGTTCCTTCTCTTAAATCTGATTCACTCTGCCGAACCTTTTTATCATATCAGTATCTAATTGTACTTGCCTTCTTTGTAGGCACACTTTTTTTTTTTGCATACTTTTAAAACTGCTTTTAGTGTAAAGAGAAATACATCTCATTAAGATTTTTATTTTACATCAAGTTTTATGAACTTTCTGTATTCTAGAGATACTCTAGTGTTCATGCAAATCTAAATAGTGGGAAGAAAAGATAGTCACTCCCACACAGTTAATTAGTGTTACCTTCGAATTCACATATTTTTCATGGAATTATACATTACGCTCCTCATTCTGCTCAAAGAAGTGCTCGTGGTTTTGAGCAACATTCCTTGAAGGGATGGGCAAAAGCAAACAAGAGATTTCCCACTATTAATTTTTAAATGATCTCTAGGACACAGTATGTGCATATTCTGTTGTACCTTACTCTCTTTAACTGCAACAGTCAGGTAAATTGTGTGTAAAAATAAATGAGAGAAAGGGGGTGGAGACAGTAAGAGCCTTATCCAGAACCACTGAGATCTTTGGGAGTCTCCAACTGCCTTCAGTATGAGCAAGACGAACTCTAAGAAAGAGTCAGCATGAACTATTAGAAAAGACTTCTTAGAACTTCCATATCATGTCATAAAAGACTGAGTTCAAAGGAGAGTGCGAAAGAGAGAGATGTCTTCGAAAATATTGTTGCTGGCCTTCTCAAAGGGTGCTGTGGTATGATCTATGGGACAGATCCAGCCATCCTTTATCATGTACATAGTACTGTAGTCCAGAGGCTCTCAAATGGGGGGTCGTGGAATGTGTTCTGGGGGGAGGCACGTAAAAAGCTTTGGGGGGAAAAAAAACAAGCTTTATTGTGCACAGTCATAGCTGGGCAGCTGGAGAATGGAGGCTGCTGGCCAGACACCCAGCTCTGAAAGCAGCACCGCTGCCAGCAGCAGCACAGAAATAAGAGTGGCATGGCATGACATAGCCACCCCTTACTTCTCCGCTGCTGGGGGTGCTGAGTTCAGAGCTGGGCACCTGGCCAGCAGTCACCACTCTCCACTCTGCCTTCAGAATTGGGTGACCCAACAGTGACGGCTGCTGGCTGGGCACCTGGGGTCAGGGGATGTAAACTGCTACAGACATACAGCTTCTCACTGTGTAGGGTAATGCTGCAGATGAGTAAGGATGGCAGAATCTGTTCCATTAACCTATGAGGAGGTCAATAGGATTATTGGAAACTGTCCCTATATTTATTAAAGCATATACCATAAATGGCAATGAACATATGTTTCTTCAACCCATACTATCCAATTATCTTTTAGTGCTGATATTGTAGCTGCACTGTTGTAATGGCCCTCCCAGCACAGTCCCGCAATGCTCTTGCATACTCTGTCCAATGATCAGTCTCCTATGTTCATAGGTGCTAGAACTAGGGGTGCAGGGGGTGCAGCAGTTTGGGTCAATGGCTCTCAGCACCCCCACTATAAAAATTGTCCCAAAACACCTGCTTATGTTCCTGATTATTTCATTGTTACAAACTAATCCTTCTCTTGCTGTAAAGAAGAGTTTTCTGTAGCTGTGCAGGGAAATCTGAAGATTTTTCTTGTTTCAGAAAATAAGACTTTATACAACACTGCGCCATTCATTTTTACAGAATATTTCCTAGTTTATCCGGTAGGTAAAACTAACTCGGTTCTGAAATCTCAATTAGGTCCAAACTGGAAAAAAAACAAGAAAAGAATATCAGCAAAAGCTGCACATAATGAACCTGAGTAATTGTGTAATATTATAAGCCTCTGTCTCCTTTTTCTACCCCCCATTTGTTGCTCTCACTCATCGTGTCACATCTACAATTAGATTGTGAGCAACTTCAGCCAGGGACCCCGTCTTATTTGTTCTATAAAGTGCTTAGCTCACTTGAGAACGGTGTATAAATAATGAATGTTAGCTAGTCTATCTTGCTCAGCTACTACATCTGAAATGAGCAAGAACACATTACAACAGAGTTACTCACAATGGTTTAGGGGCATTTTGGAGCTTTAACCCTGTTGGTACACAGAAGTTACTTTGTCACATCATTGTTCTTTGCAGACCATTTCCTTTTGTTTATTGCCTACTGAGTTCTTACAAGTGGAGAGATTGCAGACCATGTTTAAAATGTACATTCAGTATAACTTTTGGTAAATTAGTGACACTTCTGGAAAAACCCTGGTAAGAGCTCTCCCCAGGGTGCTTCCTCTGGGGGAGGCTAACTCAATTTTGCTGATTTAAAGGTTCTGCCTAGTTCTTTTAAATATTCCTTTGACGTTGTATTGCTCTGCTTGTAATAGACTGTTATTGCCCTATATTGAGTTTGCAGAGTGAAGGTAAATCTTTTGTGATGTGATTGTGCTGCCTTAAACTCAATATTGTTCACAGGGTCCTTCATAACTCCCTGGTTTCACTACAGCAAACAGGACAAATTTTCATTTTTACCCTTTTAGCTTTTTATTCTTTGTTCTGAAACTATACGAAAGTACGTTTACATGTAATCTCTAGTGCACATTTCATGAACTGAGAACTCATTCAGTTCGGGGCCACTGCAATTTCCCCCTTCCCCCACAAATTGTTGATTTTTTTAAAAAATAATATAGAAATAGGGGTTTTATGATGTTTCAGAAGTCATTCTTCAAAATTATTGCTAAAGCAAAGTTATTGTGGGACACTAAAGCCTTTAGCTACAATATCAAGTGTTCTAAGGTGATGGGTGCTTTAGAAACATGTTTCTATACTTTTTCCAGCTCTATTTGTTATTTTTCTAGCATTTTTATTAGTAGTATTTTAAAAAAATAATGTATATTGTTGGAGCACCTAAAGGCTGGGACCCATCGTTCTAGGTGCTGTACAAACATAACAGTATTGCCTCAGAGAATCCAATCCAAGAGTCCTTCAGCAAAACAGCCATTGAGGTTTTACCCCTACTTAGTATATTATCCCTAAACTATTTTCTGCCTCACTATAGAGCTTCTACCGAAAACCTTTCCTACCACCCATGCTACCTAACTTTCTACTACAGACTTGAACAGCATATGTAAACCAACTTGAAAATTTTATTTTTCAGTTCACATATTTTCCTCTTTATATACTATAAAGCAGAAATGGGATTGCTCTAAACTATAACCTAGGACTCTGAACTCTTGTACTAGAATATTCTATTTGGCATTTAGCTAATGAGTTAATTTGGGACGCAATATGAAGAAAACCAAACAATGCTGCTACTAAACCGTTTTGAGTGAGTTCATTTTAAGTAAGTGATCTAAAAAAATATTCTTTGGTTCACCAAATATTTTGACTTTTTTGTTTGGTTGTTGAAAAACTTTCAAAGTTTAATTTCTAAACCCACACAGCATCACAACTAGTTTCTCCTCCTCCACCACCCTGAAATTTGAATCAATCTGTATTCAGCAAAAAGAGCAATTCTGCTTGTAGGCATAGATTATCTATCAGTGATTGATAAGTATTTCTTTAACAGAAAGATCAAAGACCAGGAACACAAAATATTTCTGTTCATGTCTGTAGCACCTGAAAATATACAGGTAAGAAATTGGACATTTATGTATGTTAAGGAAACAGGAAAACAAAGTTCTTTGCTATTGAGTTTCAAGGCCTTTTTGTTGCATTTAGTTTTTCAGCTGGTTTCTCCTTTTGTCTGCGCGCGCTTAAGATAGGGTAGAATTTCATTAGAAATGCTAAAGAAAACCCATCTTAATTAGTCTAAAACACGTCAGTAAACTCAAGCTTGCTGGCCCAGAGTCTTAGTGTGAAAGGCCAATAGTCGGAGGTCAGTTATTGTCAGCTAGTGAGTAGTTTAGTAAAACTCCCATGAGTCCATCTCTCAAAACTTTAAGTGGTCAACAAGACAGAGTAGCCTTGATCAGAATTGAAAGTCATGCGTTTCTGACCAGGACTGTTCGTTACAGCTTTCTGCCTATTACTGTTCTAATTGTTCCTGGTGCTCTTTGCATGCTGGAGCTCATATTCCCAAAAGCTTGGCTCATGCTCTTCTCCCAGGTGAGTGCACTTTGACTCTGTGTAACTTAAAGGTCTTTTGTGAGAAATAGCTTTGTCTTCGATAACATGATCTCTCTTCCCTTTCTCAAGCCTTTTACTGGACACTGTGGGCCAAAATTATATTTGAAATTGAGCCAAAGACCAGGAGGAGGAGTGGGAGTGTGTGGGAGGGGGCGGCGGGGAGCAGATGGCTTTATGCCACCTTTGCACCTCCTCTGTGCTAAGGGCTATTTCAGTTTAAGAATGGCACATATCAGTAAGTGAACTGTTTCCATCTGGTTGTGGTGCAGGCAGGGAGATCACGTAATGGTTGCAAAAAGGGTCTCCATTGGAACTTTTGTGGTTTTATCTCTTAGTTATCAGCTTCCATGTTGGATAGCAAACCAGGGATGATACATTGGGAGAGGGAGTTGGTCTCAGTCCAGTCCCATAACTGCCAACTGTATTAAAAAATAATGAGTCAGCACCTCCACCCCCAAAGTCATAAGTTTAAAAAATATGATGATGATGACGACAACTTGAGGTCTTCCTATTTGCCTTCTGTTTGAGTATTTTTACGGTTCACATTTTCAAGCTTTAGCCTGCTACCATGAAAGCTAGAAGCTTTCATCTGGAGGAGCGGGAGGCGGGGAAGAAAAGAAGCTGAGACTCTCATGTAATCACCTGACTTCAGAAGCTGGGTCTTTTAACAAAAACAAACAAACAATCAACACAACTTCCCTCCTTCCTCCCACATCCAACATCACAAGACTCATGATAAAAGCATGAGTTGGCAACCATGATAAAAGACCAACATCAGCACTGCTCCTCACCATCCCAAGTGACAACCACTCTGGTTTCAATAGTGTGGACATAGGCCTGGTCTATACCGGGGGGTGGGGGTCGATTAAGATATGCAACTTCAGCTACAAGAATAGTGTAGCTGAAGGCCATGCATCTTACTTAACTTACCTCCTGTCCTCACGGTGTGGGATCGACGACTGCGGCTCTCCCGTCAACCGCTTCCACCTATCACCCTGGTGGAGTTCTGGAGTCGACGGGGAGTGCGTTCAGGGATCGATTTATGCATCTAGATGAGATGCGATAAATCGATCCCCGATAGATCAATCGCTACCCGCCGATTCGGCTGGTAGTTTGGACGTACCCATAGACTGGATAGGGATGGAAAGTAGAAGCAGATGGTTTCACAAGGCCAAACCAAATTAAAAAGATGAGGCCAAGAATTGAATTAAACTCTGTGGCCCTTCTGATCCCCCCACATAGTTGAAATCCCTTTCATGGGCAGTTTTAGGGGTAACGGGCAGTACAGTTACAATGGAGCCAGGTTACCCCAGAGCTGGAGAGGGAAAAGGGGCCCCAGAGCCAGCGTGGATTAACCTGTGTTTTGCCTGGGTTTCTTTACTCCTAAACCTATGTGGAAATCTCTTCAGTTCATGTTTAGCTTTCTTTTTAGTGATTTTATCACAGCTACATAACCCATCATAAGGCATTAACAAAAGAATCAAGATGCTAGGACAACCCAGCTGATAACCAGGCTTTGATATGCTGAGCCACTATTCTCTCTTTTTTCACTGAGTGAATTCACTGAAAGAAAGTTGGAAATATAAGGCAAGGAGCAAATGCTGAGTGGCACTACAGGGACTAGACTAGGAAGATCACCTAACACATTTTGCTTTCCCTTTTTTGTTAGCTGTGTCTGGTCCTGCTGTACAGGTGCTTGTAGGCAAGTTTTGCTAGTGTCACTCCCCCTCTTCACACACTACATTTAACGCTTTCATTGCCTAGTCACAGCAAAAATAATCCATGTACATGACTTTCAAAAGAGAGATGGGGAGCAGACAACTAAAAAAATTCAATTTTAGTAAAGAAGTCTTGGACAGCAGAAATATATTGAAAGCTAGAAAGAATGTTTTATACTCTTCATGGTGTGTGGCTGTATGAGGCCACGTATATCCTCAAGAGTCATAGCTTTCCCTTGTAAGGAAAATTGTTGTTCAGTTTGTCTGAACTCAGAGCTCTTAACTATGAAGCCCAATCTTTATGTGATGGGCAGTGTAAGAACTAAACCGTGGTTCCCTTTTGCTCATTTGCATCTCCCCCCGAACCCTTTTGCATCTGTTATCTGAAGGGTTAAACTGGGTGATTCTCAGGGGTTTACAACAGAAGTAACTATTAGTGAAAAACAATCTGATACATTCAACTTACTAAGGCCCGGCTCATTCCCTCTAATCTTTCATCAGGACCCAAGGGAGGCTAAAGTTTAGATCAGTCTATTCTCCCCAAGAACTTTGATTCACTATTAAATTCCGTCTAATGAAGATGACTTTGCCATCTCACGTTCATCAACAGGCTATGTGTGGAACAATGCAAGAGCTACCTTGTATAGAGGGACATTGTTCCTTCCTCTTGGTTACCTTATTTGAGTAGAATGACATAAAAATTCACACACACAAAACCTGCGAAGGCAGTAACTGCTATTACTCTCAAGGGTGCTATGGTGAGTCAAGTTAAGGGACTAGCTATTTTGCTAAGGTACACTCTTGCATATTTTGTGTCATGTTGTGTTTATAAGAGCAAAACAAGAACAAAACATCCGAGTATAAGGAGATTTAAAAAAGAGTTTGCCTAAAGTATAATGCAAAGATACAACTAGTCCCATCATTGAAGTAGCTTTAAAATCAGGTCTTTTATAAAGGTGCTACTTTTGCATTTGTATGTACATATACATAATTTTACAGTCCTTTGTGTACTCAGTTTAAAACTTGGTAAACATGAAAGTCTTGGCTAGTTATTTCACTATGCTGTTCATTAGTGGTAACGTCTCTAAATATTTTTGAGCAAACTTGCAAGCTATATTTCAGCATTTAGTACCTAATCCTGTGAATGCTACCACCAGGTGTAGTACTTATTACTACAAGGAACAACCCTATTGTTTTTAATGGGATGACTCACTGTAGTAAGGACGACTACTGCATTTGCACATTGTAAACTTCCGGATCAGAACCTTAAATACTACTGTGATAGACACAGTGTAAAGACAAAAAGACCCAAAGAAGCCCACTATCCCATAGGAATCATACAAAGCCAAGCCATTACAAATGAATTGCATACAAGAAGTTTTCCCTGGATTAGTATTTATGGTCCCAGTTCAGCAAGGCGTATGTGACTTCAATGAGACACAAAAAACATACTTAGTTCTGCTCAACTGAGGCCTGTAATTTTTAGCTACGTAACACCATCCCTTACCCCATCACAAGTTAATTGAAAATGACATTGTCAGGTTATAGATCATATTTTATTTAAATGTTTCTTTGTGTGTTGCTTACATTCTATGGCTTGAACCAATGCCCATTTATGTTAATAGGCGTGTTTCCATTGACTTCAGTGGGAACTAGATTTGGCTTTTAGAGCGAGAAATTTGCAACAATGGAACTAGGTTGCTCAGCTTCTAGACAATTTAATTTTTGGTTCTCTTGCACTAACTGGTGCAAGGTTTGGTTTCAAATAGCTCAGGGGAATGTTTAGTTGGTTTAAAGAAAGTCATGAAAGCGTATTTATTAATATTGAGGGGTTTTTAATTTTGAAGACAAGCATCTACATCGTGGCTCTCAACTGCCCAGCAATGTCATTTTACATGATGTACTGTGGCATACAGAGCAATCTGCAGTGGAATCTGCAATTTGCATATGGTATTTAAATAATCTTCAGCTGCTAATGACAATCTCCAAACAGTTGTAACCGCACAGCCTACTACTACTAGTTTTGTAAATATCATGAAGATGAACAGTCACAAGCCTAACACATTAGCAAATGAAGTCTGTACTAGACTGGTGCTGAAATCTCAATTTTTAAAACTGCATCAGAGTGCGGACACCAGTGTTTGAGCTAGCTGTTCTAGGTATTTGCAAGAGACAGCACGGCCTTTTATGTTGGTTTGTTTTCCAAATCCAATGTTTTAAACGCTGAAGGTTTTTTCCTAATGAAAACAAAACCACCAGCAACCCAGCATAATAAAACGTCTACTGTGCACCAGCCATTAAAGGAGAGAATGAAGAAAGGCTTAAGAACTAATGGCTAGAGATTAAAGCCAGTTAAATTCAAATTAGAAACAAGGTATACATTTTTAACAATGAGGGTGACTAACCATTGGAACCAATTACTCAGGGAAGTGGTGGAGTCTCCATCCCTTGACATGGTCATTCAGAACTCAGTGTCTTTCTGAAAGATATGCTTTAATCTAACACAAGTTATTGGGCTCAATTTAGGAATAGTTGGATGAAATTCTGTGGCATGTATTATATGGGAGGTGAGGCTAGATGATTTAATAGTTCCTTCTGGCCTTAGAAAAGGCAACTGTCTAAAAATTTCAGCTAGAAAACAGATTTCCATCTTCTGGTTCCTACGGGAGAAGGTTACTACAAATGTACTGTCAAGCTTCTTTGGTAGGGGGTGGGGGGGAGAGAAAAGAAAGGAAGAAAGTTGTAAAAATGCCTCCACGTTGTCTTTCTAACTCCCTTGGAATTAGCATTGTATCAAATCATTGGAACAGAATAGCCTGATTTCACGTTTCACGACAAACCTGAAGCCCTGACCCAGTTCAAACCCTTTGGTATGTTACAGTTCAGCTGAATATCAGGGCAAACTTTGCAATTTTGACCAAGTTTTGCTTTGAGTCAGGCTGAACCCAAAAAACTCAGGAAGTGGAAACCTACAAGAACTGAAATATACGCACACACACACACACACACAGAGTTTGAACTCCTGTGAATTGCAACTTTAGTGCTTCACACAACCCTATCAGGACAAGAGTTAGCTAACATTTTTCTTCCACTTGTTCAGTTACAACAGTCACTGTTGACTACAGAAAGGAAGGTTTTATATACCCTTCTAACATCATACATGAGAAGACTAGCTCAGTGAAATCTGATTTTTTTTTAAAATGCAGCAAGGAGGAACAAGATTTTTTTCAAATGGCCTACACTACATTAAATTGTCAAGAGCTATCGTGCATACACAGACAGCAGCAAAATGAATCAGAAGCTAAGACAGGCAACTAGCAATGCATCTCAAATGTTCTATGTATTTTATAAACAGCTGAAGGTGTAAAACACATCTACTTGGGCCCTTGTTCCCATTGTAGTTCAAATAGTGCTGACTACAACCCTGATTTAAGAAACTGAAGAAAACTGCTTGCCAAAGAGTACATCTTTAGCTAGCCTTCCCTGAAAGACATGGTGGGTGACGTAATATCTTTTATTGGACCAACTTCTGCTGGTGAGAAAGAACTGAAGTTGGTCCAATAAGATGTTACCTCATCCATCTTGCCTCTCTAATATTATGGGACTGACTTGGCTTCAACTAACACTGCATGTTTCCCTGAAGGAGGCCGTTTAGCTCTGGGGTTTTTCATTGGCTAATTTTTCAGAAAGTTGGTCAGAAGTCAAACTGGGATTTGGATCTAGATTTCCCTGAAATTCCAAGGTGTTTAGATTTGGTATTTTGGTTTGAGACAGTCTCAAATTTAAACAAGAGAGCCAAATTCTGATCTCAGTTACACTTAAGTAAATCTAGACAATGGATGATTTAGTTGGGGATTGGTCCTGCTCTGAGCAGGGGGTTGGATTAGATGACCTCCTGAGGTCCCTTCCAACCCTGATATTCTAGGATTCTATTGACTTCTGTTAAGTTATTTTGGATATACACAGGTGAAACAGACCAGAGTTTCATCCAGGTGGTCAAATTCAGTCTCACTCGAACCCAGACATAAAACACCACTTAAGTTGTGCAGCTACTTACACCAGGATTGAATCTGGCCCATAGTAGAGTCAGCACTTTAGTAGAATTAGTGAAGATTATAAATTATGAATTAGGAATGGCACTAGATTTCTTGGTTCATTTATGTTCAGAATCAGCAGTTATTGCTCTTGTTTGGGTAGAAGTTGAGTTCAGGAGCTGGCTTCTTTATTAATTAAAAATTCAGATTCTTTTTAAACTTTTATTTGGTGACACAACCTCTCCCCCCAAAGGACAAAGAAGGATCTGAATGCTGGCAAAGAACGTCTTAACCTACATTCCAGTCAAAGGAAAACAAATTACTCTGTACCTTATCTTTGAAAAGATATCCCTGTCGGAATAGCGTGGCCTCATGCTAAAATGTACATGATACTGTAGAGGAGAGCGCCAAAAGGAAAAACAAAAAAACAAAACAAAACACCATCCACCCACATTTGGCTTTGTACTGTTTATGTCTTGCCCCCTCCCTCTCACCCCCCAATGCCAATCAGGCACTCAACTGTTAGTAACTAATTTACACATCTAATAGATGCCATTTTTTTCTCCCCTTAAACTATCAACCAACACCCTCACTCTAGTCCACTTAATATATATCCATTAAAATGGCTGAGATAAGACACAGCCTTCATGCAAGATTACCATTCAGGTTTTTCTACAGAACACTAGAGCAGAGTGCACACGTCCAAGACTGGGAGCAGCGCTAAGAACGCTATGTCTCCTCATAACCAGCCTTTAGGAGCCACATGCATATCCTTTCTGATGTTAGCTTCTCTAGTCCCAATGTCACTCTTGTGTATTAAATGATTGTTTGGCTTTTTTTTTTTTTTTTTTGGTATTTAATCCAGTTTCTGCACTGCTCGTTTTACAATCTTTAACTGTACTTTAAAGGATGTTCAATAGTCTGAGCAGAGGTTTTTTAAACTAAATGGTTGCTGTTAATTTAGCTGCAGTAATGATCTGCACTGTACAATTTTAACAAAGTTGTATTATGGAATAGCACTGCATTTGGAATGCTAATAGAAATGACGTCATAGTTAGGAAACCAATGGCTCTTAGCTTCACTGTGGCAAGGAAGTTCAGTCCCTGATTCCAAAAGACCTAATTCCACTCTAGTGCTCATCTGGCCCACTGAAGTCTTCCAGTGACTTTAATGGGCACTGGATCAGGCCACTGAATAGGTCTATTGGGATTCAATCTTAAACCCTCCATTTTACCTTGCATCTAAAGGTAGCATCTCAGTCCACCTTGGTTCAGTTCAAGGCTTCCTGCACCACTTGGACAGTGCTTCTCTTTGGCAGTGAAACTGGGATGAGAAGAAGTGTCATTTCTCCAACACAGGTTCAATTTAATAGTCATATAGATTCATGATTCTTTCATTTCTAAAAAGCCAAATTCTGCTTTCAGTTACACTCACGTTACCTCACTGGTTTCAGTGAAGTAACATGACTGGAACAGCAGAATTTGGTCCTTATATAGCAACACACATTATAAAGACATGCCATAATTTTAATTTCCTTTGACCAACTGTCAATTATTTGATGAAGGTGTTTTGTCTGTCTTTTCAGTAGAGCTGTTTATCCCTGGTTATTAGGGCACAGGCTTCTTTAGAAATGAAGCATCTCTCAGTTCTCTCATCAACTTATTAATAATCTAAATCTCAAAATTCTAATCTTTGGATCAATTGTTCACCGTGCAAAAGGAGTAAAAAGATTGCAGTAATATCATGTTTTCTTCCATCTTTCACTCACTTTCAAAACTCTGATGTGAATGGATTTTTTCCCTCCCAAAGCCTCTCTCATTTTAAATGCTTGTTGTCTCTAATGGTGATCATGTTTCTGAGAAATTACTTTATGTAAAAGATTGAGCAAGATAAAGTTGCCACATTCCGTTTTATCTTTTTGGTTGAATTATTAGGACTTTAAGTTGTGGTGACAAGATTGCTACATTCTAATAGGCCTTGTTGCCATGGAAGTGGGCTTTTTGAAAAGAACAAGGCCGATGGCCACCAAGGCCTTTTTACTATTATCTCCTTACTCAGCCAACACACAAATCCTTAGTCACAGACAGGAAAATGTGGTGTAGTATACACGGTAACACTTGCTGACAGTGGAGTCCTTTGAAAAACAAAAGGAGAGGAAACTAATACGCAGAGGGCTGAATTGCATCACAAACTACAAGCAAAGGCATTTCTCTTCTATACAAGAAGTGCTTTGTGAATAAAAACAATTCTCTTACTCTGGTCTCTTCAAAGATAAAAACAGAGAAGGCTCCAATATGCATGATGAGTAACAGAATTTTATTCTTCTCTGGCAAAAAAGTTGTCACTGTGGCAAAAACATGCAAGCAAGCAGAAAGTGTCAACATCTGAAATTTTCTTAAGTTGCAGGAACATCACACTTGCCATACCTAATCAGTCCAATGAGCCATCAGGCCTGGTATCTGTCGCCAACTACGCTGGATGCTTTGGAGACAGTGGAAGGTGGGAAGATGCAAAAGTAGGCGGTATCTGGTCAATTGCATATTTTTGTATATGGAGAAGATTCTTTCCTGACTCCTGCAATGACCAGCCTATATACCCTGAGGCAGGACACTTCATTTTTCCTTATCTTACCCTACGTAACTACCAATATTGGTCATAATACTATCCAGCACCTTTTGAAACTCAGATGCAGTATTTCACCAGTTTTTGAGTTGTAAAGGTTAAGACAACAACTTAGAAATGGGTATACTGAAGTATTCAATGTATGATCATTTCGGCAGTGGAAAGTTAGAACCTGATATAAAAACTATTAAAGTCAAAGGGACTCTTTCCATCAACTTCACTGGGCTTTGTATCAGATCCACGGGCCTTGCCTGGACATGAAATAAATTGTCTATGTAGTTTTTTCACCATAATTACACAGGTACAGCTAAACCAGGAGAGTGCATCTGCCCTGCTTGTCTTTAGTCGGGCTGCTGGAAAGCATCAATTTTGTTTTGTGAAAAATTTAAAAGGAGCCTATACAAGAAAAATGGGCTCCACCTAAACCAAAAAGGAACCAGACTGCTAGCATGTAAAATTAAAGAGGTTGCAGGCGATTTTTTTTTTAAGTTAGCAGCAGTGGGAAAGCCGACAGGTGCAAAGGAGCACACAGTTCAGGCAGAGTCTTACCTTATGAGGATAGTAAATATGCTGATCAAGTACAGGTAAGGAGCTAGTGAGAAACAGTCAGATGTAAAAGAGTCCCATTAAAATGCAACACCTGAAGGGAAGCAACTGGATATTGAAAAAAAAAATACAAGTACTAGAAGTCTAAATATGAAGGTGAACTAGAGACTCTGCCATTAAATGATGCTAGATACAATAGACATCACAGAGGCTTAGTGGAATGAGGATAATCAGTGGAACATGGTAACAAATCAGGGTACCAAATATATTGAAATGAAATTAGGTCACACTTGTGGGGGAGCGTAAGCAAGTGGACTCACCCCTGCGGTGGCTCATGCTGGTCGTCCACAGGAATTAGCCTTCCCGCTAGCCCCTGTGTCCCTCCCAGGACCCCAGTGCCTCTTTCTCTGCATTTCTGCCCCCTCAGCAGTATCTCCACAGTCTTCCCTCCCAGGGGAACCCCCACCGACTAACCCTACCTCGCCTCAGTGTAAGGCTACTGCCAGTTACCATCTACCCTCATTCCCTGGGACAGGCTGCAGTATAAGCCACTCACCACAGACAAGGCTGGGTTGGACCTGCTGCCTCTTTCTATAGCTGGGCTGCCCCTCTGCAGCTCCAGTACTGGTCTTAGGCTCTCAGCCAGGACCACAGCCTGAGGCTTTCCTAGGCCAGAGCTCCCCAGCTCCCTCTAGTCTTCCCCCAGCCCAGCTCAGCTCCCTAACAGCCAGGCCCTTCTCTCTCTAGAAGCAGAGAGAGACTCTTGAGCTTCCAGCTGCCCTGGCCTTCTTATAAGGCCCGGTTAGTCTGTTTGGGGTGTGATCCCAGCTGCAGCCACTTCTCCCAATCAGATGGGGTTTTGCTCCCTTCTCCAGCCCCAGCCCTCTCTTGGGCTGTTTCAAGCCCTGCAGGGCAGAAGCGGGTAACCACTCCACTACAGGGAGTTATGTGAAAGAAAGAGTCAAATACAGTGAAAATCTTATGTCAATCAAACTGTACCATAGAATCACTATGGATAAAAATTCTATGCTTAAACAATAAGAGAAGAGCAGTAGGAATATACTTCTGACCGCCTGACCAGTATAGTGACAGTGATTGTGAAATGTTCAGGGAGATGAGAAAGACTGCAAAGACAGAAATGCAACAATAATGGGGGATTTCAACTATCTTCATATTGACTATGCATCACCTCAGGGCATGATGCAGAGACAAAATTTCTAGACACAATTAATAACTGCTGCTTGGAGCAGCTTGTCCTGGAACCCACAAGGGGAATGGCAATTCTGGATTTAATCCTAATTGAAGCACAGGATCTGGTCCAAGACATGAATATAGCTGAACTTCTTGAACAACTATAGTGTTATTAAATGTAATCTCCTTATAGGGGGAAAAGTGTCAAAGAAACCCACCACAGTACCATTCAATTTCAAAAAGGGAACCTGCACAGAAGTGAGAAAGCTAGTTAAATGGAAATTATAAAGAACAATCGCAAGGGTGAAATGCCTGCAAACAGCATGGAGATGATTTTAAAATGCCATAATTGGGGCCCGAACTAAATGTATACCCCCAAATAAACAGAAGACAAAAAAAGCACCACAGTGGCTAAACTGCATAGTAAAAGAGGCAGTTGGAGGCAAAAAGGCAATCTTTAAAACATGGAAGTCAAATCATAATGAGGATAACAGAAAGAAGCATAAACTCCTATGAGTAAAGTATAATAAGGCAGCCAAAAAAGAATTTGAAAAGCAACTAGGTAAAGGCACAGAAACTAACAGCCAGCCAACAATCAATGGAGCCACGGGCAATCAAGGCGCTAAGAGAGCACTCAAGGAAAACAAGGCCATTGCAGAAAAGTTCGATGAATTCTTGGCATCCATCTTCAACACAGAGAATATGGGGTAATTCAACCCTTTCTTTTTAGGCGACGAACTGTCCCAGATTGAGGTGGCAGCAGAGGAGATTTTAGAACAAATTGATAAGTTAAACAGTAATAAGTCACCAGGACCAGATGGTATTCAATGAAGAGTTCTGAAGGAACTCAAACATCAAATTGCAGAACTATTAAATGTTGTATGTAAACCTATTGCTTACATCAGCCTCTGTACCAGATGACTGGAGGGTACACTAACGTAATGCCTGTTTTTGAAAAAAGGTGCCAGAGGCAATCCTGGCCATTACAGGCTACTAAGCTTATCTTCAGTACCAGACAAGTTGGTTGCAACTATAGTAAAGAACAAAATTATCAGACAGTTGTAAAGGAAAATCATGCCTCACCAATCTATTAGGTTTCTTTGAGGAGATCAACAAGCATGTGGACCAGGGTAATGCAGTGCATATATAGTGTAACTGGACTTTCAGAAAGCCTTTGACAAGGTCCCACACCAAAGGCTCTTATGCAAAGTATGCAGTCCTAGGATAAAAGAGAAGGTCCTCGTGGATCAATAACTGGTTAAAGTATAGAAAACAAAGGGTAGGAATAAATAGTTTTCAGAATGGAGAGAGGTAAATAGCAGGGTTCCCCCAAGGATCTTTGCTGGGACCAGTGCTGTTTAATATATTCCAAAGATCTGGAAACCGGGAAGGTGAATGGTGAGATGGCAAAATTTGCAGACAAAAACTATTTTGAGTAATTCTATAAAGTCTAAAGCTGACAGTGAAGAATTACAAAGGAATCTCACTAAACTGTGGGAATGGGCAACAAAATGACAGATGAAATTCAATATTGATCAACGCAAAGTGGTGCACATTGGAAAACGTAACCAACTATACAGATAAATTAATGGAGTCTAAATTAGCTGTTACCACTCAAGACAGACCTTGGTGTCATTGTGGATAGTTCCCTAAAAACATCCGCTTAATGTGTAGCGGCAGACAAAAAAAAGTTAGCCAAATATTAACATCCATTAGCAAAGGGAAATGACTATGAGTGCATCATCCTTGTAACTTGAAAATATATACATGCTACACTCCATTTTTCTATCACCTCCCGCATAGAGGACATAGTGATAGTAAACAGAGGACAACATCCTGAAGGGAGACAGTTGGTATTCTATCAACTGGCCTGAGGACTATTTACTTCTGCCTATACTTTTCCATCCTCTTCAGGATCAGTGCTGTACATCGTACTGTCATTGCCATGTTCTCTTAATACGTCTGTTTTTAGAGCAGCAAGTGATGTTGTGTTGCATACTCCGTCATTTGCCAGTACTGTGTAGAATGGGTTAAAGCTGCCACTGTCAGCTTGGGGATGCTTCCCTTCCTATTCTGTATGCTCTGGCCACAAGTAGAAGGGTTCACAATGCACTGTCCTTGCACCTGAAAGTGTGCCCCCACTTGACATACAAGCAGCCCCAGTTTCCGAGAGTGCATCCCCTTCAGCATGCAGCAGATTGGGACACTGGGACTGTTAGAAGAACAGCAGAAGCATCTTGGGCTTTATTTACACATAAAGGTCGAACCACTTTACTTATGTCATTGTTAAAGCAGCAAAACCCATCTAGCATGGACACAGTTATACCAGTATAAATGAGGTTACAAGGGAAATAAGCCACCTTTACACCAATATAACTGCATCCATACTAAAGGCTTTACTGGTGTAACTATCAGTAAAAAATAAAATCACCTCCCTAACCAGCCATAGTTATACTGGTACAAAAACTGGGCTTAGACATTTTCCCCTGCACACAGATTGCTATAGTGTACACATTTGCATGATAAACAAATGAGGGTTGATTGAATTGTTAGCACTATAATGGAGAGCTGATGGGGAGGCTATGTGAAAGATATACAGAGGGGAGAAATTTTGTATTCTAGTGGTACATAAAGGATTTATAGAAAACTGCAAACTAATCTCTCTGCTGACCAATGTTACACATGAAGGCTGCTCTGTCTGCTCATGCAAACTGTACTATTTTCAGCAGAAAAGCACAGGGAATTTCACTGGTCATGTGACATTTCTTGGGTTGAGGATATGACCATTTGCTCTCTGGCTTAACAAATGAGGCTTAAAACATAGAATAGTGGCAAGAGGAGCTCCATGGATGGCTGATTGGAGCAACAGTGGGCAACACAACTCCTGTCATTCACAGAAGGCAGACATGTCAGCAATACAGTGTCAGGAAGTTAAAGACCGGTCATAGAATCGTTAGAATATTAGGGTTGGAAGGGACCTCAGGAGATCATCTAGTCCAACCCCCGCTCAAAGCAGGGCCAGCCCCAACTAAATCATCCCAGCCAAGGCTTTATCAAGCTGGGCCTTAAAAACCTCTCAGGATAGAGATTCCATCACCTCCCTTGGTAACCCATTCTAGGGCTTCACCACCTTCATAGGGAAATAGCTTTCCCTAATACCCAACCTAGACCTCCCCCACTGCAACTTGAGACCATTGCTCCTTGTTCCGTCATCAGCCGCCCCTGAGAACAGCCGAGCACCAACCTCTTTGGACCGCCCCCCTTCAGGTAGTTGAAGGCTACTATCAAATCTCCCCTCGCTCTTCTCTTCTGCTGACTAAATAAGCTCCATTCCTTCAGCCTCATGTGCCCCAGCCCCCTGATAATTTTCGTTGCCTTCTGCTGGACTCTCCCCCATTTGTCCACATCCTTTCTGTAGTGGAGGGGGCCAAAACTAAATGCAATACTCCAGATGTGGCCTCACCAGTGCCGAATAGAGGGGAATAATCACTTCCTTCAATCTGCTGGCAATGCTCCTACTAGTGCAGCCCAATATGCCCTTAGTGTTCTTGGCAACCAGGGCACACCGCTGACTCATGCCCAGCTTCTCATCCTCTGTAATCCCCAGTCCTTTTCTACAGAACCGCTGCTTAGCCAGTCAGTCCCCAGCCTGTAGCAGTGCATGGGATTCTTCCATCCTAAGTGCAGGACTCTGCACTTGTCAGCACAAAGGTGGTTTGTGCTGCTTGCTGCAGGCTAGATTAGAGCTGACAATAAGCAGGACAGGTGCATGGGTTCTATACAGTAGAGATCCTCAGTGTACATTACACATAGAGTACTATTAAAAAACATTATAGCCCTCGACTGCAGCATGTCAAGGTCAAAGTCTGCCTTAGCCACGCCACACAGCATCACTTGCTGCTTGAACAGCAGACATATTAAGAGAGCATTTACGTACATGGGTAAATACAACACTCACAGAGGCCATTTCTGGAGACTCTGGAAGAAGCTCACCTTACCAGCATTGTTCATCCTCTGCTCCTCTAAAAAGGGCTGGATGTCATAGTGTGGCCATCCACTACTTATTAATTTGGTTTCTGCAGTATCTATAAGTATGTGAACATTCAGAAGTAGGAGGGTTGTTAATCACTATTCAAAAAATAGAACAAAACACACTTGATACCATTCATCTTACTGTCTCCTTTGAACTAGCTCTCCCTGCAACATTTGAGGTTGATGTTTCCCCCTGCTGGAAAAGTTTTCTTCTCCATGGAAAAATTTGGTAAAAAAATCTCCCTCCCCTCCCCAATTTTATTTGCATTCTCTGCAGACACCCCATTTTCTGACCAGCCTTACTATCCATGCACATCACACGTGACACACAGCAACTTTTCCCAGGCCCCAGATATTGAACAGTAATATTAGCACACACTCAAGTGGATAAAGATAGTTTGTGCACTACGTCAGAAATGAATAATTTAAGAAATTGAATTACTTAGTTTGAAAATTGTCACTCCCACTAGTAATTTTTATTACTTATTATTTCAACTAGTTTAATATGTATTTAATTTTGAGTAAAAATGAATTACTAAATTTAAAATTTTAAAACTGAAATTAGGCAATTATCCAAGTAATTACTCACAGAAGTGAAGTTTCTTTAATATTTTTTAATTATGAATTATAATTACTTACTTGAATGAAATTTTTTATTTTCAAATAATTTCTAGTATCATGAATGATCCATGCTTTCTGTGGGGCCCTCAGGACATTCTATTGGTATTTTATACTATAATATGAACCATAATGGGGCTCTGACCAATCTATGCAACACCTGGGTAGCACAGTTTCCCAATCCAACTACCTCACTGATCCACTACACTCTCACTACGGCACAGTTGTGTTCCTCTTTTAGTGGGGGCTCCTTTAACCAAGGCACTGAGACTTAATAAAGAGGTACCTAACTATGAGCTTTTAATTATTGCTAATTATTTTATTTCTCATATATGTACTGCTTGAGAAAAGCACTGACTAAACTAGATTCTAATAGTCCAATCTCAGCATAAAACCTGGGATGGATTCCCTGAGGGTCAAATCTCTGGTCTCTGCTTGTTGCACAAGTCTGGGGGGGAGGGGAGGGAAGTTCCTTGCACATTACAGGGCTATACAGCTTGTAAAGCAAGCTGCAGTTGCAAGCAAAAATAGTTGCAGCTAACTCTGCTGGTCATGCTGGGAATTAGTGTGGAAGGGAGGGAGCATTGTGTTGGGCAGGGCTTAGCAATGCTCCTTTTGGAAATTAATGCTGGTTTAAAATACCAGCAGGCAGCAATTGATTCCCGCAGCACTAGACACTCAGGCTTGCATGCCTACAGACATAGCCCACCTGGGTTAGTCAAACTTTGTACTGAAATATTCACCCAGGAGCTGCCTGATGCTCTTGCCTGAAAATTGCAATACAAAAGTTAAATAAAATAGCTGATTGGGCAGTAGAAAAATGCTGGGCCCATCCTACATTTTGGGGGAGGTCCTCAACAGCAAAAGGGGAGTATTCTGAGCACCAGAAAAGCAAAGAGCATCAACAGGTGAAAAAGGGGATAGAGGCTACACAACAGGAGTGGGGAAAGATTCTCTTATGACAACCCCATGTATGAATACTGGGAGATGGGAGCGGAGTGTTCTCACTCAGTGGGGAGCTTTCAGCTTTGGCATTCACTTTCCTTGTAGGTCTAACAGAGCATGAGTTTGTTGACCTTCAGCATCCATTTCATGTTTTAGCTGTTCACACAGGCTGTCTCCGAGGCTCTCTGGCTGTCTTTTGGCATAGGCACTTTGAGTTGATATTTTGTCAATTTAATCTATTTAGTCTGTGTGGGTTTAACACCCATGTGTTGGGATAATCAGATTTGGGGAGGAAAACACCTACAAACAACCCTCTACACCCCAGCCCCTAAAAATAGCTCTGAGCAATGTTAGGGAAAAGGAGTTTTGAGCTTTTAGAAGCAGGAAGGGGAAAGATCCAGAATAAGGGATCAGATTTCCCAGCCTGTCAGAGTCCAAATGTGGGACAACGCATGTAACAGATCCCAAATCAGAAAGCTGTTTAGAATGCTGTGGGATTCATTCATTTTGGGTAAGTAACTCGTTCTGTAGCTTCCATTTTATTTTTCTTTATTTCTGAAATAAGTATTTTTGACTAACAGAAGTAAAGCAACAGCAAATTTGCATAGAACACAGGTCACGGGCTACAATGAGTGTCATGTGAGGTGTGGAAGGGAGAAGGGAAACAAAAACAGAAGGGGGTCAGGTGAGGTGACACTAAAGGCTCAATATGATAAAACGTTTGACTTTCCAGCTGTTGATTTATTAATTTGTGTTTATTATTTCTCAAAGAATTCTTAGCAATTATGGATCCATTGAGCAGAAAGCACTTCACAAAGGAAGGTCAATATCATCTCCATTTAACAGAGAAGAAAGTGAGGTACAGAGACTTGAACCAACTTGCCCAAGATCACCCAGCAAGTCAGCAGGAGAGCCAGAAAGAACCCAGGTCTCCTGATTCCCACAGTCCTATGCCCTATCCACTGGACTATGCCGCCACACAGACGCTCTCAATTGTGTCATTCTAATTCTTTGCCTGAACTGATCAAGTGGTCAAGTATTCTTAATTCAAATATTTTAAGCCTATTTACAATAAGCCTATATGCAACAAAAAGGACAGATGGAAACAGATAACTGCTTATATGCAAGTGTAGTAAACCTGCTATCTTGGCACACAACTCAAAGTTCCATCAATACGTTTTGGTATCTTCCCTCTCCCCCCACTCCTTTAAGAAAGAGACATACATAAATGTACCGATGATGCAATATTCCTATTGTTAAGCTGTCAGTGAAATGTTGAACTTTGCTCCTTCTGCAACAAACTTTCATGTCAATCAAAATCTTGTTATACACGGATATGACATTAGATCCCTGAATAACAATCTTGTTGATTGACAGCTCATCTGCAATGACTCTTTAAATTGCCTGTTTTAAAGACTGAGACTTCCAGCTAGTCAAAGGACTTTAGTGGTGCCACACTCTTATAAAACCTGTGAATTGTATTTTAAAAGCAACAGCTGATAGTCAGAACTAACTTTCTTCAAACAAGACAACTGTAAGATTAGAGCCTGTGTGGCTGCAGCTAGTCACGACTACTGAAAATTGAGGCTGGGGACAGCGAAGGGAAGCAAACCAACAGGGAAAGGATTTTTTTCAAAATATTGAAGTCTTAACTTGTCTTGTTTGATCTGGTATTTTTATTGACAAGCAGAAGGGAAATTAACACAACTAAAATTATGAAGACTAACAAAATTACACCAAACCAAAAATCCTTGTCATTTTAAACTAAGACTTTGTCCTTAATACAAGTTAGAGCAGCCTCGGGGCTGTTGTAACATGCACCAGTTTGTAACAGCTCCCTTAAAAGGGCCTCACAGTTTCCTATGCACCATTTACACAAGGCAGGGAATGGCAAAGAGCCCGCATTGGCATTTAAACCATGCTCATCACCACAGTACCTGAGCACCAAATTATGGAGATGCACTTTGTACTTCACTTCAGAGGAAAATTCTTTCATTATTCCAACAAAGTAACATAACAGGACACCATCCAAAGAGTTCACTTTTCCCCACCTCACATACCAAGAGTGTCTTTCCATCTAGTTTTCAACACATTACAATGGAAGAGTGGGGAAAATGAAGAGTTTATACCAAAAAAAAAACAAACAAACTAGAATGTACTATAATAAAAAAAACCATAAAAATATATTAGAAGAGAGAATCATGTTGATGAGTTCTGCTCCAATAGCTATTGGATACATTTCTAAGTGCACCACCTACCGTTTCACATTCTCTAGTATCAAACTGGCACCAAAAAGGACGTACTGGTTTCCTCTTTCACAATTCATAACTTCAGTTGGACAAGGCTTTTGTGGGAAAGGGTAAATAAAACTAAATTTACAACACCAAAACCAAGGGTCACCCAAAGAAATTAATAGGTAGTAAGTTTAGTACAAACAAGAGGAAATACTCTTTTATACAACATACAGTTAATTTGTGGAACTCATTGCCATGGATGTTGTGATGACAAAGTATACTTGGGTTCAAATATGAACTAGCTAAGTTCATGGAGGAGAAGCCAAGATGGTCAGGGAAGCTCAGGGCAACCCTAAGCCTCTGACTGCCAGAAGCCAGGAGAAGAAGACAAGGGTGGATCTCTCAAGTGAGTCACCTTGTTCTGTACACTGCCCCTGAAGCTCTGGTACTGTCCACTGTCACAGACAGGATACTGCGCTACATGGGCCATTGGTCTGACCCAGTGTGGCAGTTCTTGTGTAGTACATTACCTCAAGAGGCCCCAGCTAGACCCAGCCCTGTTAAAGTGAAAAACCACAGCAAGTTCACCCAATCTGGCGACTAAGTCCCCCTAGAGCTCCTGCATTTTCTCTTGCTAGCACTTTATTTTCCTGGGAGAAGTTTTGTGCGGTTCATTCTGGGCCAAATCCTGTCCTATAGAAATGCATAAGTGTTTTGAAATACACTTCAGTGATAGCAGCAGTCACCTCATACGTAGCACTGGGCAACCTATTTTGTACAAAAGAAACTTAAAAAATGCAAATTTGGCAACACTGAAATGTTTTGCTAATTCACGTTGGCATCACTGAATTTTCAGTCCAAAAAAGCCTAAAAATAACTCTGAAAAAAATCAAAAAAAATGTTTTACTGACATTTTGAACTCAAATGTTTTCATTTTTCAGTTCAAAATGACATTTCAAAATTTCCTTTAATATCAAAAACATTTAAAATCATAAACAAAGTTAAACATTTTGTTTGGCAAACAAAAAACAAAAAAATTAGTTTGATCCTTAAAATGTTTTCAACTTCTCGATGCACCAAAAAAAAGTCAAATAATTTTCAATTTAATCAGATTTTTTTCCCTAGAATTGCTAGCCAAGTGAAAAATCTCTTCTATGTTAACCACTTATATGGTCATTGAAAGCAAGCTTTAAAAAGAAAAAAAGTGCAATTTACTCTATGGGACAAATGGAAAAAAAAAAATTTTCCCAAGCACTGAATCCTGTTCTCTAGTGTTAAATGATGCTGCTTTATCAGATACTCTCAAGCTGCACACACACACACACACACACACACACACACACACACACACACACACACACACACACACACACACACACACACACACACACACACACACACACACACACAGTCCGCAGGTGATGCCACATACCATTTGCTTTTCTTACAGTGTATCAGGATTTGGGAGATGGATTATTTAGAGAGCATGCATAAAGTAAGTATATATTTGCTTTTCTGCTCTAAGTATTCTGCCTTGCTCACAGTCTCTCTTGACTCTAATTTCACTCCACACTCCAGAGCTGGGGAAATGGAAGGCTTTAGAAAGCAGATACTGATCACCCACTGGGATTTCCCAAACCCCCCTCCCACACCCCCTAGTTTTGCTAAAATGGTCCAATTCCACATATCTCGTGAGATGTCTCAAAACTTGTCCAATGGCCATGGAAAAAGACATCCCCCATCTTCTTTGCGCAAGAAAGCAATGTTGGACACTTGGATGTGCAGTGATCTACTTCTTGGGAGAGATTATTTAGCTAGACTATCTTCTTGCCTGTGGGGATCTTGGTCACTAATAAGGTGCCACCATCCTTGTTTAAAATCTTGGGCACAATGGCTGGGCATTTTACTCAAAAAGATCAATCTGACAACTTGGTAGTATAGCTGTAGATCTAACAATAGGGGCTGTAGTTACTGTATTATCGTCGCTTTTCTTAAAAAGCAAGTGCAAATCTTAAGAAGTTCCCAGTGTCCTCAGTGTGCTATGAAGTTATTGAACCCAACTCTGCTTCCATGTAAAGTTAATACTAAGAGTTCCATTATTTCCGGATTTGGTTCAGCAGAAGTGCTTGTGGGCCAGATTGTCCCAGGCTCTAGCATGGATGTGCAGGTGCAAAAGCCCTCCCACCAACATTCCACTCCCAAACTCTTCCTCTCCAACTTGAATAATAATCAGATCTTGTCTTTCAGTATAAACAGTTATTGCAAAAGCTGCATTTTTCTTCAGGGCCTCACCACATCTTGGTGTGGCATACATTTCCTTTAGTTTAAAACCAGGGAAATGGAGGGTGCAGAGAGATGCTTAGTACTACAGTATTTGTATTGTTAAAAGTATTAAGTATTCTGCATTCTTTGCCCCAAACACTGCTGTATCACTATTATAAAAGCCTCATTGTTTTGGGACTCTATTATAAAATACTAATATGCTATTTTTAATAAGGGTTGAATATTTTTGCAATCATCTAGGCCCTAACAGTTTCCTAATGAGAAAAAACAAAGCCCAATGCATCAAATATATTTATTAAACTCACTTAATGCAGTAACTGAAAGGTTAGATTAAAGTTTTGTTGCTTTCGTGGGTGTCAGTTTCAGATTTGGGGAATTACAGGCATTGTGATAAATATTTCAGGCAGATGATTACAATGAAAAGTAATTAACCCAGCTACAACAACAGGTGTTGTATGGGAAGATGCTGGCTTTTATCAAGAAGTTGTGGGTGCATGGGCTAAGTGTGTTCATCATTTTCTCCTTTCTGTTAGTCACCGAATGCCCTGGGGAGATGATTTCCGTGCCAGCATTTATAGGATATAATGAAACCACATTAAATATGTATCTGAGTATTCTCTCTTACTGTGGTTATGTAAGGCAAGTTAGAGGCCTTTATTCAGCCTGCTCCTGTAGCTGTACTCACCTCCACTTGCATTGAACTTTTTCCCCCCATTTTACCCTTTCCCCATCTTGGAGCATGAAAAAACACAATCATTTTAAAAGCAGAGTTTGCTTTTGAAAACAAAATTCCATGGACCTAAACACTACCACTTTCTATCAACAATCACCAGCAGAAAAAGAGTATAATATCCAACACGGCTGTACTGTTAACTCCTGCAAAAAGGGTGTGAATGAAAACTAGACCCTAGCACAAATGTTGAGTTTTACCTTGGTCACTTCTGTTCCCTTTTGAGGATGGGTTGCTGATCCCCGGGAGTGTGATCTTGTAGTCCAGACTCAGGTTGAATTTCCATTCATTTCAACAGGAGTTTTCCTCAAGTCACAATCTGGATCAGGCCCCTTGTTGGACAATGCTTATTGTTTCCACAAAAGTAGTTCAAGGTCAAATTGGCAAAGGGGTAGCTTAAAGTTTAAAGTTACAGGACTAGCTTCTGCTTTAACTAATGCTGGTGTAAACCTGTGGTGACTGGATTTACACCAGTATAATAAAAAAAAAAAAGTCTCATGATCCCCTCCTTATCCACACAAGGAAAGGAGCACATACCTGAGAAAGGGTAAGCTGGATATAAGAAGTAAGCTGGATATAAGAAGTATGGCAGAGGAGCCAGCTAGGCTCCCTCAGATTTTCCCCGCCTAAGTTTTACTGCCTTCTGCTTGAGGCTGCACTGACTTGAGCTGATTCTCCTCACATCAGGTAGCCTACTTCCCTTTGTGGGATGAGAGGGGGAGGTCTGGAGGCAGCCACAGTAGAGATATCCCCTGTAAACATGGGTTGTACAGAAGTTGTTTTGTTCAGGGGCTTCAGGGAATCAGTAGGGCTGGAGAAATTAGTGGAGACAAAGGGCATCTGAATGGATATCTCCCTGCCTTCTGCAGGAACTTAGAAATCCATGGAAATTAAGGAAGTGAAACCCACAGATTCTAGCACTGGGATGGGGGTGGGAGAGAAAAATCAACTCCTACTTTTCTCACCCACTGCATGGGAGGAAGAGTTGGAAACCCCATGAGCTCCACATTGACTTTCCTCTCACCTACATGAACTGGGGCCATGTAATTATTTTGTTGTGTTTTGTTTAAGTCTACAGCCTTATGGATTTTGTCCTACAGATGACACTGAAATACATTCCCTACAGACAATGGTGACTGTAATATTATTGTGTTACATAGTCATATACAGTATGTATCCGGGACGTATCCAGGATAACAAAGCATTAGCTTTAAAGGCAAAAGGAGGTATCCACGGTTATATAATTTATGTCTTTGCTTTTCCTTTGAACAGCCTTATGCTTGTAATGTGTAGTGTTCCTCCCGGCAAAGGTTCAAAAGTCACCCTCTGCTTCTGTGTATATGACCACTGACTCAAATTGTGAATTTATGGGACCAGGTTATGTCTTCTAAGGTCAGTATATAATGACTGAACTTGACATTCATCTTTTAACTTTAATATCTTAACTACCAATAAAGCACAACAGAGTCTCATGATTAAATGTTGTGAAGTAAGATGTGTGTTTTTCTGCATTTGTGTGTTGGGCTATTTTTTTCTGTTTGGGTTTTTAGGATCCCAGCTCTGGTGTCCGATCTTCTTTGTTATCCCATGAGATATTGTTACAGAATCCTTGAGCAAAAGAGGAGGAATGTTTGCATCATTGCACATCTAAGGCTGTTTAAAAACACATCTCAATCTTATCAAGATATCAAAATATAGATTCTAAAAATTATTTTAGCTTCGTTGTTGTGCACAGTTAACTATCCTGAAGATAGACAGACTGAAGGGTAAAAAAGCATACTTGTGGAATTGAGGTCAAAGGATCTGATCTAAAGCCCATTGACTCCAGTGGATTTGAATCTGACCTTGATGTTGCTCCGACTCCTAGTAATTGAATTAAAACCAAATACTTACAATATGCTTACAGCCAACTATATCAGAAAGGCTTCCTCTTGAGGATTTTATCTTGTTATTTCAAGACTGATAACACAGTTTCCTTAAAATTGACCTGATGGGGTTTAACTCTTCTCTTTATATTTAAGAACATAACGTGTGTTTGTGCATGCTCAACACATAGTAATTTCCTGGCACCTGTAGGCCTTTCAACACAGAAGTTGTATTCTATTGACACAGGCACACGGACTTTGTCTCGACACTTCTGCTCTTCCCCTAGGCCAATAAGAAGAGATCCAAGCTGTCCATATGTTCAGTGGCATTCCACAATGTTATCAGCTCACTAACATGTTTGGTGCTGTTGCTGCTCGCCCTTACAATGTTACAGATGACATTATTTCACAGGCCTCTCTCTCTCTCCCTCCTGATGTTCCAGAAAGCTGCTGTATTCACATATTACACATGGCAGATGGGAAGGAGGCAGCAGAAGAGTTAAGAACTGAGTAGGGAACTAAGGAGCAGCTACTCATGGTTAAGCTAACAAAATAATATATGTACAAATATTTAAAAAAAACTATATAGAAAGCATGGAGAGAAAGGAAAAGAAATTCTTCATAGTAAGAGTCTTATTCAAATCCCTTCAGATCCAATGGGAGGTCTTTCCATTGAGTTCAGTGGGCTTTGGATCAGGGCTTAATGTCCAGATACAGACTTCTATTTCCATGAGTGAAGAGAAGGGGAAAAAAAAAAAAAGCAGTATATCCAGATGTGGTAGAGGAAGCGCTATGCATGCTTCCTTCTTCCCCTGACCACCACCTGGGATACTCAGCAGGGGCTGGGTTCCACTGATGGGGCAAATATAGAGAACAGTTAGGCAGGAGCCATTCTCCATGTGAGTATCCTCATCTGAGCCCTGAGGAGAGGTTTCAGGTGTAAATGAATGCCAACCTCAACTGCACAGGAGGTTGTGGGTGGTTCAGCTATCCTTCACCACAGAGGTAATACGTACCTGAAAGGAGAGCATTTCAGTATGATGAGCCTCTTAGGCTCTGATGCACCCCAAGGCAACAAAAAAAACCCACACAACCCACAAAGCAAGACATGCAGGTTGATTGTCAGTCAAAATGTACTAATCATGAATCAGTTAGGACAGGCTGAATAAAATGTAAGGGGCCCAACAGCAGATAAGAGGTAGCAGGCCCTGAGTAGGTGCATATATCCCATGCTACACCTGCATACTCAGACTTTAAGGCCAGAAGGGACCACCATGATAATCTAATCTGACTTTCTTCACATTTCAGACCACAGAACCTTCTTTACTCACTCTTGTAATAGATCTAGAACCTCTGGCTGAGTTACTAAAGTCCTCAGATAACAATTTAAAGACTTCAAGTTACAGAGAATCCACCATTTACATTAGTTTAAACCTACAAGTGACCCATACCCCTTGATGGAGCAGAAAGCAAAAAAAAAAACCCACAGTCATTGCCAATCTGGGGGAAAATTCCTTCCAAACCCCAAAGTATGCTGATCAGTCAGACCCTGAGACTGTGGGCAAGGCCCACTATCTGGACACCTGGGAAAGAATTCTGCATAGTAACTCAGAGCTCTCCTCATCTAGTGTCCCATCACTAGCAGTTGGAGATATTGACTGCTAGCAGCAGCCACCGATTGGCTATATGTCATTGTAGGCTCTCTCATCATACCATATCCTCCATAAATTCATCAGGCTCAGTCTTGAAATCAGTTAGGTTTTTTGCCCCCACTGCTCCTGAACTTCTGATGGTTGGAAACTCTCTTCATCTAATTTCAAGCCTAAACTTGTTGGTGGTCAGTTTATATCCATTTTTTCTTATGCCAACACTGGTGCTTAACTTAAATAACCCCTTTTCCTCCCTTGTGTTTATCCCTCTGATGGATTTAGAGAGAGAGCAATCATATCTCCCTTCAGCCTTCTTTTGGTTAGGCTAAACAAGCCAAGTTCTTTGAGACTCCTCTCATAAAGGTAGGGTTTCCATTCCTTGAACCATCCTAATAGCCTCTCTGTACCTGCTCCAGTTTGATTTCATCTTTTTTAGACATGGGACACCAGAACTGGCCCCTTGCTGGATGACAGCTCCATTTTAGAACAGAGAGTGGGGCTTGAGTGCTGGCGGGAGGGGAAAGCTGTCTCTCCAGCTGTCACTCCTCCACCACCCAGAAGGAAACTTTAGAACTCCCCCTCACACACACCCTATCATTCACCAGTGACACCACTGTCATACGGCAAAGGGAGGCAATTATGGACTCTACCTATAGGGAAGGGATGGAGTAGGGGTGGACGGGAGGGCAAAGCACCTCCACACAGAGTCAGGTCCATATTAACCAAGGTGTACTTGGTACACTTGCACACCCCCTGCCTCCCCCAACCACCTGCAGGGGAAGCCACACAAAGACAGCAATTCAGGGCCAGGGTGGGCCCCACCTCACTGAGGCAAGAGCCAATGGGCTGGAGCCAGGAGCTGGGCCAGCTCCAGAGGACAGGAGCTGCTATGGAGTGAATGCAGGGCAGCATATGCTCACTCTCAAAACCACTTCCCCCGCAAGGCCTCCTATCTCTTGGGGGCAGGGAAGGTGAAGGGAACACCATCCAAGTGCCTTATTACACAGGGCCCAAAATGTATTTCATCTGGCACAGGCTTCCCTATTCGAGATGTCAACAGTGCTCTTTGGGCCTGGAGCCCAGTCAAGGCATCCATCTGAAGGCCAGGCACCATACCTATGGAATAAGAGAGTCAACCCTGTAGTTGCTGAAATCAGACTCAAATTAACTTGCAGACTTTTCAAAGAAAGAAAAAGGAAATTATCCAGATAGATGCCAGATATGCCAGATCAGCCAAACTAAAGATCCAGCTAAAACTGCCAAACTTAGAAAATCCACTGTAGTAAGGGTCCAATCCTGCTCCCATAGAAGTCAACAGTACAATTTCCACTGGGCCAAATTCATCTGTGGTGTAACTCCACTGACTTCAATGTCAGCAAGGGCTGATGTCAACCACCCTCAATATCTGAGCCCAGAGGGCATAACCCTTAATGCTGTGCGAAGTAACAGTGTTCCATTGTGACTAGACGTTGGAGGTATGACCCTTCCCCTTTTTGTAAGATGCAGATTTTGCTCATTAAATATACAGAAATGTCAGGCTGCATTCTATACTACAGTCCCACTAGGGTGTGATTTCTTTAAATAGATATGGAAACCTCTGTCTGAGGGAAGGCTAACAGGCACAGCAAGCAAGGGAAAGAGCCACAGAACATTCCTTAGTAACAAGAAGCAATGTTCATTCTGATATTTTTTAAGACCCTGTTGGAAAAAAAAAATTCTGAAGGACCATTCCTTGGCACGATCACCAAGTGTCAGATCCTGAAGAGATGCTGAGTGCCCTGAGTGCCTAATTATGTCAGTGGAAATTGAGGGTGCTCACTCTTGGGTCTTTGCACCTTACAGGATATGATTCTGATGTGCTTCCATCCCAAAGAAAGGAGATTTATGTGCGTATGATAACATGCAGTCCTGAAAATTCAAAAGACCATGGAATGTCCACTCTTAAAAAACAAACCAACAAAAAGAGCCCATTGAGCAAACTCATTTCAATAGGAGAGAAAAGCAAGGGAGACTGTTTGTTAGATATTCGGCTTCACTTCAAACAAACATAGTAGTTTAAAGTCAACAAAAGCCAGCCACTTGAACACGTACAACTATTTTTCCCTTTAACTAAAAAAAAACGCCCAACTTTGCCTAATGCTTCAAAATGCAAATTTTAGCATAGTACATAGCACAACCTTATTTGTGATTTCAATGTGTATCTGACAGTAACATGGGAGTTATAATGGGTAAAGAGAGGCCCTGATTTTGTGAGAGTTGCCAAACAACATAGGTCAGATTGATTCCATGCTGTGTAATATTTGTAAATACAGCTAGGGATGCCTTTCCTGTAAGTAACATTATCGGTGGCACAGATAGCACCTTCAACAGTTAAGGTTACCCAATATTTTCCGTTCAAAGATCCTTTCCCCCCCCAGTTGCTTACCATTTTGCAATACAACTTTTACAGTTTGGACTGAAATTTTCTATACGGAGTGTCTGTGTCAGACTTTTTTAAATTTCAGCAATAATGATTCAGCACATAGAATAAGGCACACATCCTATGGAAAAAATGGAAGCAGAAGGTGGGTGAGGTTTATTTACTCAGCTTCTCTAGGTGAAAGATGTCTCTTTCACCAATTGAAGTTGGTCCTATAAAAGATATCACCTCATCTGTGTTGTGTGTCAGACAACCTGGAAGCAACACAGCTACACCACCACTGTAAACAACTCTGGAAAAATAGTATGTCATAATTAAAAACTATCATAATGCATACACACAAAGGAGCCTAATTAAGGTTGCACAGGAAACCTAAGTCTGGCATTTCTTAACTTTTGAGTGCTTGATTTTGCAGCCTTCATATTCTTGTAATGTAGTTTGTTTTTTTTTAAGCACCATATGGGCCCAATTCTGCAAAATGGTGGGCCCCTTCAATTCAATACTACAAAATAGTTCATTACCTATAGGAGGGAATCTATACATGTGCTATTATTTACAGAGCACTTCAAGTGTTGTCTGTTAAAATATGTATTTATGTAATAGTAACCCAAGTGGGCTCCTTTTTTTAACTTGTTAAAAATTAAGTCTCTGCTGCTCAGTTTTCCCATATAAAAATTACCAGCAATTCCAATGTAATACTGAACATAATCTAAAATGCATATTGACAACAAAGCGGACTGTGTATCTAAACAAACATACCACACAGCACAGAAGTGCAGAATTTAAGCATTAGCTGTCAAGGGGTCCTAAAACTGCAAGTTTGACAGGCAAGACCCCAGTGTCTATATATAGTATTATATACAGAAGAGCCAGCTGTTCTGGAGACTCTAAAGTAAAACACATTGACTAAACATAATCTGAAGCCAGCAATAAACAAGTGTTTTAGAGATACGTCTGTGCAACAGCACATGCTTAGCTTTTCATGCATCACAATGGATGTCCCACATTGACTTTCTTCTTCTTCAGGTTTCCTGCAGCCCCCCAACTGTCCCTGTCACCGGGTGCCAGATGGGAAGTGAGAGCTAAACTGATCCACCTCTTTGTGGTAGAAACCCCCAGAGCTTCAACTATAGGCTACAGGTTACTGAAGCCTTCATGAAAGATTCAGAGCTAGTGTAACAAGCTTGCTGAAAGTAAAAATGCATGTCACATTATCTACCCTCCCTTTCTGCTAGTACAAACTATCATTGCTGAAGGGTGGAAAATGGGCTTGTACCAAAGAGACATAAGATGCAGATACAAGGGGCCAAATTAATCTCTGGTTTAAATCTATTATGCTAGCAGTAACATGCAGTAAAAGTCACATGGAGATAGAAGAACAGAGAGAATGGATTCACGTAGACTCACAGGAGACAGACAGCTCAAGCATTTTATTTAAACGCGTTCCTTTCAGAGCTGTTGAAAAGAAAGGAATATGGAAGCGCTTTGCTAACTATCCTGCATTTGTAAGAAGAATAAACCCTTGCTGCAATTATGCATCAGGCAACATTTATAAATGACATTATTTGTATTTCTGAACTTATTTTATAGGCTGTCTTTTTAAGTGAGTCTAAGGTCATTTAAGGGTAGATAGCCTTTGGGAGAAACCAGGCACAGAAGTAGAACACAGAACAATTTAGGAGTTTTGCCTGCACAAACACTGAAGTCAGAACCTGAGGATTTGGCCCAACTTTTCTATTTTTGCTTCTGCTGAGCAAACCCACAGGAAACACCCACGCCCTTGGCACACTGTGGAGATGTGCTGCATGTCAATTTTGCACAGTCCCTGTGCGGGGGGAGAGGAGATTAAGGTGGGCCACAGGAGAGACATGGGCATAGCCACTGGACACAAGATTGCATGGCTATAGTAACTACAAATTGCTGCACAAGGGCTGTGCAGGGGCCATGTCCCACATTCCTGCCAAGTTCACGTCCTGCATTCTGTCCACGGGTCCTTTCAACTTCTCCCTGGGGAGTTTCCTACACATCACCTATTCGCTCTGTCTTTCTTGGAGAGGAGGGTGAATTCAGTCCTAAGAAACAGACTGTGCAGAGGTCTGGTGCAAAGGTAGTTCTTGTACTCAGGGTATACAAAGGCCTTTTTAGAGCTATTGCAGCTGTGCTATGCTAGCCTTTCCAAGCAGTATGGGCTCCACTCCCTGTCCCATACCAATGCCCCAGTTCAGGAATGCATCTCTATTTTGGAAAGCATTTAAGCACATGCTCAAGTCTCACTGAAGTCAGTGGGACTGCCTTCCTGAATAGGGATGGATTTAGCCAGGTGCTTAAGTGTTGGCTTGAATGAGCGCCTCAATGGGGTGGGTAAGGGATCCAAGCACAAAAGGAGTGGACACTTTAGTCATTGGCCTCCCCATCACAGTGGAAGGCATTGTACCTGCTTGAGGAGCCATGTCTCCTACTGCAGCACTGCACCGAAACTCACTGAAGGGCAAGAGGCAGATGTTACCATAAAGGCCTTCAAAGAAACATATTTAGGGAACAGTTCCCCGAATATTGTGTTTCTCCTCAATATGTGGAAATCCCTCATAAATGGAGGATGAATAGAAATATCAATCTGATCTTCTGAAGGCCTAACAACGCCTTCATTATCTATCATGTTAAAATACATGGTTTATTCTAGAATGTGCAAGCAAGAACTGCAGAAATGCACTGTAGTAGCTCATGTAACCACATTCTAATTTCACTATCTTTGGGGCATGTTAAACAAAGTGAACACAAAACAGTTAAACAAACAACTGGACTTCTTTTAGTGATATTTAACCATTAAGTTACATTGAGATTATTGGAAATATATAAAAATGTAACAGCGACAGTATGAGTTTGCAATGGGTTCTCAGAAAGCAGCACTTTGAGGACTGGCTGTTTTAAAGAGAAGTTATATTACTGTCATGAAGTGACTACAGTACATATATTAGCTCTTGCATTCAATGAGGATTAATCAGAGCATGGAGAAGTCTTGGCATGAAAGAAGTGATTTAGCATCCACACACACCACTATTGTCAGTGTTCTACCACAGGAGTAATCTCCAAATACGTTCTATTTCTTTTGCAGTGGTAATACCAGACTATTACAGCTCCGTTGTTTTGACATATGAAGGGCATGTACGTGATGGGACCATTATTAAACTTACTGATATGTGCACTTCCAGCTAAAAAGGTACCTCACTGAAGGATTCTACCCACATGGAATAAATTATGCAAAGGTTTCAAAATGCACAAACCCTTGAAAAACAAGTTTTTCTAGGGGGGACTTTCATTAAGCAACTCATCCAGGGAAATGTCACGTTTTTTATAAAGTTTCTGCATTCAATTTTAATTAAAGCTATTTCTAAACATCTTGTACATATTAAAATCCTCACCCTCAACACAAATACATACAACTAACTGTGAGGGATGGATGAACCAGATGGAAAAGTAAGTACAGGCTCCACAATTCAACCTAGCTCTCGGACCAAATTTGAATCTAGTCAATTCGATAGTTACCCCTCCCTTTCCTTCTTCCTCACCCAAAATAGGGGTCTCTCATTTGCTTAAATATATTTTTGATTCTCAGAAGTTATGGTGCTTTCTGCTGGGACTGCTGTCATCTCTTTGTCTAGTAGTAGTACATAGTATTATTTGTATAGTATCTTTAAAGTGTCTCTACAAGTGTAACTAACTGAAAGACAAACTACACAGGGATCACTGGATCCATCGCTGAAATGCAGCTGTCTAAGAGGTGAAATACAGCAACTGTTAGCACTGCACAGCAACCCCGCACAGCACATTTAGGCCAGTAGTGAAGAAGAGCTTATCCATATGAAATTGCAGAGAAAATGTGTGTGTGTGTGTGTGTGTGTGTGTGTGTGTGTGTGTGTGTGTGTGTGTGTGTGTGTGAGAACGAATAGAACTCAATCTGCAATAATAGGGACACCCTTAGTATTAAATGGTCTGGACCTTGATTATAAATTTCATCTGTAAAACAGCATACAGCTCCCATAGCCAGGACTGAGCCCTTTTGGGTCACTACACCTATTAGTTTCCTCCCTCCATCCCTGAACCCACCTTCTCTTCACAACAGTAACTAACTTAGACAAGTTCCTTTCCCATTATCTTTCCTGCTACCATACCTCATACTGTATATTCAAATTAAAATACTACATTCACCCATTTAATTTGGAACTAAATGGGCTTCCCCCTCCCCCTTGATCTTTCTGTTGCAATTTCTGAAATACAATCTCTTGGAGAGGGGGCTGTTTTGTGTGTCTAAACACACAAAATTGTACATAGTCCAGCTTTATTCCTTCTGCTATAATCATCTTGATTATGTTAGACCCAAGATAACCATCAGCACTCATGGGGTGGCCATCTTTAAACTATCAGAAGTGTGCTGCTAGGTAACAAGATGGCTTCTCGATGGTTGTGGCCATCTTGGTGGCCTGAAGAGCCCCCAAAAGCTCTTAAAATATTGAGTCGGGAGATGCAGTTTCCTATGTATATACAATTTGAGATATTAGAAAAAATCTCTCCTTCTTAAAAAAAAAGAGGAAAACTTCTTACTTTCCTTGCTTCTTCCTTCCACATCTGTTTTAATACTTACTGTCTATGGCCCCCCATAACCACACAAATATTAATTAATTCATCCTCACAGTGCCCCTGTAGAGTAAGAAAGTATTATTGTTCCAATTTTACAGATGGTTAACTGGGACACAGGAAGATTAAGAGACTTGTCCAAAGTCACACAAAGTCTACAGCACAGCTGAAAATTGCACCCACCTCATTAAATCCCAGTCAAGTGTCTTAACCACAAGACCAACTTCCCTCCATTTTTCATCACTACCATTTGAGATTCTCAAAATGTTTGGGCCCTGTCAGGTTCGTCTGGAAATCCACCTCACCTTCATGCTGGAGAAGTGGTTTTAAAGAGAGACGAGCGTGCCATTTGAATAACCAAGTCTGTTTTCTGCCAGCACCACCACATTTATTAGAACAGACTTTCTCATACCTTGGGGCCAGGCCTGAAACTCCCATCTTACTTATTTTATACACAAGTATCACTGCCTGGGATTTTCTATAAGCACTCCCGCTGCCCTGGTGGAACCTCACATATACAGCAGAGACATGGGTGCTGAGCAGCAGCTTCTCCCAGCCACTGTAATCTATGGTGGTGCTGGTGCTTAGGTCAGGGATATTTTCTCTTGCATTCTCAATGCTTGCTCAATGGTGCCTAGGCAGCAAGGAGCTGCTGGAGAGAGAGGAGATAGGGAGGAGGAAGTGGCATCAGCCAGCTGTCACAGGCTGGCTGGTGGGGGAGGGGAAGGGGGAGAGGAAGGGAGACGAGAGGAAGAGAATGAGGAAGCAGGAACTCAGGGGGAGCTGACTCCCTCTTGAGCCAATATTTCTCCTTCTGTCTCCACAACATAGCATCATAGACTTTAAAGGTCAGAAGGGACCAATCTGATCATCTAGTCTGAGCTCCTGCACAATGCAGGCCGCAGAATCTCACCCACCCACGCACCCCTGTTTCAAACCTGTGTCTGAGTCATTGAAGTCCTCAAGTCATGGTTTAAAGACTTCAAGGCGCAGAGAATCTTCCAGCAAGTGACTCTAAAGCCCAAGTCTTCCCAAGGGGACTCCCAGGTCACTCTCCACACCTGGAGAAACTCTTGTGTACATGAAAATGCAGCCTGAGGTCATTTGCTTTGATAAACATGGTAAAATTTGGAGGCCCACTGCCACAGAGGTTTCCCATCCAATTGCTAAGACAGCCCTAACTGGTAAGAACTGAATGTTAGGGGGAGCCATGAAGCCCTTCTAGAACTAGCAGGCTCCTGCCTTTCCTGTGGATTTATACCTATTTTCATCATAACCCCTCCTTTTAGATACATATTGTCACTCATGTCTGCGGTACTCCGTGGATTTCATTGTCCAGCTTAAGTGTTCATCAGTCCAACTTTTGTCAGCTGCTCTTAACTTAAACAGTCCTGCCAAACCAATCCCTCCAAGGCCTGTTTTTCACTGCCAGCAGTCTGGTGCCAGTGAAGACATTCCTTTATGTAAATTTTCCCTTACCCTAAAGGTTCCTTAAAGTTTTGTAAATGTAACCCCTTTCTTTCTGCCCTAACTGTCTAAGGTTTCAACTACCCACTGAGATGCTTTCTTTGTCCTGCCTGCTTGACCTTGTACATGGTAGCAGCAGCATTTAATGGAAGCCCTACACTTAAGCTTTAATTGTGTCTTCCAGGAATTCATATCCTCATGTCTCTTCCTACATACCTTCTATACAAGGTATCTACAAGTTGCTTCCCATCTCATTTATAATATTTACATTCTCCCAGCAAATAGACCTTTGCCTTTATTAAACAGCATTTAGATTAAGGCTTAATAGCCTACGTGAATTGTTTGTCTACAAAGTTTAGATAAGATATTTCTGACTAATAAGCAGCCTTTCCTGATACTATGCTTCACTACTAGTAATTCTTTATGGAGATAGTTATTGGTCTTTAAATTCCTTTTGCCTGGAAATAGAAATTCAAACTTGAATGAATGATGATTGCAATAGCGATCACATTAATGTTAAGTATGTGTTCCCTCCACACCCACGCTTGAGAAAGAGGGAGCAAGGTGGTAGTGCTCTTAGTTATATTTGTAATCTAATGTGGAGCTAAAATCATGAAGGTTGTGAAGTAATACAACCCTAGCAATTCACTTCATGTTCACTACTTCCTCTTCTGGCCACTACCTGAACCCTTTAAAAAAAAAAAAAAAAAAAAAAAAAAAAAAAGGACAGATTCTCTCTCCCATCCCACCCAGCAATATCCCAGGGACTGAGTATTATTCATTGACTACTGAAAAATATAAAAAATTACTGCAACTCATTTCCCCAAATTATGTCTTCTAAAGTTTTGCTTTGCGAAACTTTTGCCTTCAAAGTCATATAAAACTCTGCTGTCAAACATTGGTTCAATTAACTTAATGAAAGTGATAAATAATTCACTCACTTTTTTTTTCCATTTTAACAAAGCTTCTGATGGTTATAATATCAATTTTTTTTTCGTTTTCCATGTCTTATTATTTTACAACTTAATCCTCTGCTAGCACAGTCTGGCTGTTTTTACACTCCCTCATTGTTTAGCGAGTGAATAATTGATGGGTGATAACTTGCAGCTGTAGCCCCTCCCACTCCCGTTTTACTGCCTTCTCTCAGTGGAGATGCCATTTTCTGGCTTTTTCCAGCAGCTTGGTTTACAGGCCTTGGTATCACTTACATGTTTGAAAGAAATCAACACCTACAAATAGAGGTAACAAGATGAAAGTTCATATTGCCTTAATCCTAGGTAACTTTCGCTGCATTTGTTGTAGTGCAGCATTATTTCCAATCTCATCTTTATGAGCTAATATAGAAACCTCACTGAAAAGAAGTCTAGAGCTGTAGGAAACTTATTGAGCTTGCCTTGTTGGCTTTTTATGGCATCTTCTTCAGTCTCAATCTGCATGGATTCTCTCAGGGCATTTCTAGATTTGAGCTGGAGGTTAAATTCCAGGAGACAATAGAGTGCAGTCACAGCAGGAGTGGCTAGCTGCCCTGAGTACGTACCCACCTGATATGATAGGCAAGTACTCAGACAGCTGTCCCAGCATTCACACTGCCATGGCTACACTTCTGGTTTTAGCATGATAGCTCAATCAGAGCTCATGGGGGTAGGCCTCCTCAAACTGAAGTTTACACCTTTCAGTTCCAGTAAAGACATATACCGCCCCCCCCGTCAGTCTCTCTCTCTGACACTTATGAGCTTCATCTGAATTATGGCTTCTTTTTTGGTGAAAATTCACCCTTGTGCAGAGGGCCTGTATATTAGTAACTGGTGTATAAACAAACCTCTAAATGGGACTTAAGGCCTACAGCACTTAGATAGCGTGTCAGTCTTGTGCTGACCCTCTGCCTTAGGGTGAATTTCACCCTGACAGCACAGCAACAAAAGCTGGTTCACAGGGTGCTGGGTGATTTTCTCTGTCCCTTAATTCTGACACCTCATTTTTATTTAAATTTTCAGATTTACTGTCCACCTCCAGGACTTATGTTCTTAATTAGTGTAAGTGAGAAAAGAATCAAGTGCAGCCATATTGGGTCAGACCTAGGGTCGATCTAGCCCAATATTTTGGTTGATTGTGGCCAGTACCAGATTCTTCAGAGGAAGCAACTCTATTAAAAGTTACCCAGGGGAACAAAATCCCAAAATGTCAGCACTATTATAACATCTGATTGTACTGCTAATAGGGCGGGATCATAGAAAACTTCTCCACCCCTCCACTTCAAGCAACTACTGTGAAGGTCAGTTCTTGAGCTCTGCAGAAGATAGTACTGGAGGAGTATTATGGCTTGTTCTGAATAACTCAGCACTGTCACAATGAATCTGAACTTCACAACTAGAAAGAATCAGGCAAGCTACCTGGGATGGGGCCCAAGCTACAGAGTGAAACACTGAATGGAAGCCTGACAAGACAGTAAAATACGGGGGAGGGGAGGAATCCAATATTTCTTTTTAAATCCAAAGTTACATGAATGTTATTTTGTTTTGTTTTTCTCCAGAGAAGAGACAAAAATTTGATTATAGCTAAAAGCTGAAGTGCTCAGATATTTGCACTATTAGCTTTTAAGAAAAGATTGAGTTACACACTTCAGCCCAGTCTCAAGCAACAAATGTGGGTTTTCGCTTATAGTGCAGATGTCAATAAGCTTAATGTCATGTATGTTTAGTGGGGATTTTATGAACCCAACAAAACGAGCACATTTGCACTGTATTTTGTTAGCACTTTAGGAAAAAAAGTTAATAGGCCACACAAGTTCTTCTCAGTCTTGTATCTTGTACACACACTATAATTGGAGTAGAAATTTTATTTGTCAGGAGTCCATGGAGATAATTAAATGAGTTAAATACTGTAGTCTGATAGATCATTGACCAAAAGAACACCACAATAAAACAAACAGAATGAAATGCAATAAGAAGTTGAAGGCTATTAAAATAAGTAACCTTATATACACTGGAAAAATAAATGGCAGTGTAGAGAGTGGACATTTCTTCAAAGGAAAAAATGAGGTCACGTTACTCCTGTCAACAATGAGAGAGTTCTCATGAATAGAATATAAGCCTAATTTACATCTTCTACCTAACCCCAGCCTGCTACATCTGTCAGGAAAGAAAAAGAAAAATAACTTTCTTGTTCCACGGCTAACAACAATGGATGAGAGCAATAAAAAAAAAAAAAAAAAAAAAAAAAAAAAAAGACCACTAAGTGTCTAAACTAAACTAAAGGCTTGTTTTCACATAGGCATACCAGTCTGTAAAAGAACCACATCTTGTATCCAATTTTGTGGACACTTTTTGCCCAAACTCAAGGTCTGGCTCAAATGCACTTACTCCAGATCAGGTATTGAGATGTCTCCATGCTAGCATTTGCATCCACAGTTTATTATGTTTGCAAGATTGGACACGCTTTGAAGCTCTTCTAAAAATGTGGCTATAAACATATACATAGGTGATAGATGCATACACCACTGCCCTATTTTCTTTCAATGCTAACAGATTGTATTTCACCATATACTCATTGCATTAGGAACAGAGGATGTCACAAGGCTCAGTGAGGCTTAGCGCTTGATGCTGTAAGATTTTCAACGCTTCGTAAAATTGAACTCATGAGTAGCACTGGAATCTTCACCAGTAGGCCAGCCATGGAGTACTCCTCTCCCTGTCGATTTTCTGCCTTTGGGAGGAGGAAATTACAGAGATGGACTTGGGTAGGTTGCCAAGCTATGGAGGGAAGAAGAAAGCAGGGGCCATTTACGGGATGCAATGGTAGGGTATAAAATTATTTTCTTGGATGCCAATGAAAACCCATCACCACAGATTATTCTAGAATACCCATTATTTATAACATCTGGTCAAGAAATTGGAATAGTGAGCTATCCAGGACACTCGTGATTGGGTAACCAATTGTTGTGGTTAACTTTCAAATTCCTTCTGAGTCAGCAAGGCTAAAATGGGTGCTTAATAGAGCCCAGCAAGCAGTTAAAGCATTTTAGGTTTGCTGGAGAGGTTTAGTTGCCTAGTTTGCCTGTTTAAAACCAGTTGCTGAATGTTTTGACCCAGTTAAACTTTAGAAATCTTAAGACAATGAAAGAATTCTAAAACATCATTGTTTTAAGCCATGCTTCTTTGCACTTGGATTCCTCCTCACACCTACAAACCTTACCAGAAAAACACATTTTTTTTAAGCATACAGAAGTAGAAACTAAATGTTTTCTGCTGAAAATTAAAAAGATGCTATAAGGTATTTTGAAAAAAATACTTATCTATATAATTTAATTCAGAAGCTTATACTGGTGCCCATTGCCATAGTACCAGTGCATCTAGCAATAAAATTAAAAAATAAAAGTATTACAGAAACTGGCCAAGTTGTTCTGTTTGACTTTTCCTCCTAATGCAGGCTTTACAGAAAAAAAGTTTTAAAAGGAAAATCTTTGTGTGTGTTTTACTCTAGCCATAAAATCCACTTTATAATAGCAGTGACACACTACAGGATGTGTGGTATACCACTGTAATAGCACTTGGCTTTTGGCCTTGTGTCATGCAGCCAAGGCAAGTTAAAGCAAATAGAGCACACACCCTGTCGTGTGTTCACATTTGTTATTGCCTACTCGACCACCACAATTTTAAAGGGAACGTAACTAAGACTGGGAGAGCCAATCTGGATAAAATAAGCATCAACTGAAGTTATACTCAAACCTCAAATGGAACCCAAATCGTTAACTTTTCTGCCCAATTTGTTTCTAGATTACCTTTCATCTTCACTCTGTACTTCCTGGTACAACTGGGAGCAGAAATCTGAATGCCAAAAAAAGTGAGTAAGGCCATTCCTGACATGTCAACTAGCAGTCACAAGTACCATAATTTTGTGAGAGAATCTGTTTTCATGATTTTAAGTTGAGTTTGGTTAGGGTGAGCTAGCTAAGCCTGACCAAATCTCAAACGTTTTCTGTAGTCATTGTGTAGATACAGAATAACATCTGGAGCTCAATTTTAGCAGGCCAAGTTGTAGCCTATGTTTTCTAAGTCTGTGAATACACTATGAGGAGAAAAAGTTGCAGGAGCCAGGAATTAAGTTTCTGTTTGCAACCCACATGCATCCTATAGGTTTATACTGAGTTTGAGGTATTATCTGCATAATTGTTTAAAGCACAAAGAGTAAGTCTACAGACATTAGCAAAAATAGATGTATTCAGTTGATTTTTTTTTAAAAAAACGACAAATAGTAAATCTTGGATCTTTAGAGCTAAACCCTGCAGTCCTCACTCAGCGATTATTCAGGCAAAATTCCTATTGATTTGAGTAGTCTTGCCTAAGGGTTGGATCCTGGTACCTTAGCCACATAATAAAAAACTTGTTTTTGATATAGTTACAGTGCTGCTTCCTGCCTATGAGGGCTGAGATACACAACAAGAATAGCCTTTTTTATTGCTCCAGATACAGAAGCAAAAAAGGAAAAGCTTAAATATTGGTAAATTTGTGACAAATCTGAATCATGTGTTGGCTTTGTCCAAAGCAGTTGGCTTACTTCTAATTATAGGCTCCTATATACAGTAATGCAAAACTGTAGCAGACACAGGAATACAGCTCACACCTCCTTACTTTATATTCAGTTTTAAGCCCCCTAGTGGAATATTCACAATCTGAAAGTTTTAGGATCTCAAAGCACTTCAACAAACATTAATGAAGAATCTTTTGAGGTAGAGAAGTATGTGTTGTCCATGTTTTGCAGACAGGGAAACTGAAGTACAAAAGGAGTTCAGTAGTTTTCCCAGTGTCACAGAACAAGTCAGTAATAGACACAGGAACAGACATCTCCGTACTCTTTCACCACAAGTATGTACTTCTCCTTTCTTGAGAGGATGACCATTTTCCTCCTCAGGCTAAAATTAGGTTTCCAGATACTACAGCGATGAGTGCAGCAGAAGACCTGATTACAACAGAAAATTGTTGTATATTCATGCTCAGTTAGGTTCACTTCCAAAATACGGAGAGAAACAGCAGTCATTTTATGTCAAAACCGTATGCAGAGCTCTGACTACCCTCCATGTAATCCCCTTCTGATTGGGTATTCACTAATCTAGAGCACATTCAAAAGATGCCCTTCTGACAGTGCAATGAAAAGCAGGCACCTACCCTGAAGACCGTTGCATTGGAGATCCCTATTGGAAGACCCAGAATCAGAGGACTGTAGCAGCTGCCCAGCTCAATGGATAGTAATTTCAACTGCCCAATAAGCTATGTTGTCATACAGTTGCGTATGGTGCAAAATTGGAGTGGACAGAGACAAATTAAGCTTTTGTGGGGCCCTGGGCTAGAACAAGTCAGGATCCCTCCCCACCTCTTCCACCTGCAGTCACAGGTGCTGGAACTAGGAATGTGGAGGTACTGTAGCATCCCCTAACTTGAAATGATTTCTATTATATCCAGGGTTTACAGTTTGATTCCATGGCTCACAGCACCACCCTCATCCACTATAAAAAATTGTTCCAACAGCCCTGCCTGCAGTCCTCCCTCTGCCCCCGCCCCCCCACACACACCCCCACCATGCTCTTACTGGGGAAAGTGGAGTTGAGGCACATGGGTTTCCACTGCCTGCCCAGCGCTCCTGCTGGAGAGCAGGTTCAGGGCACAGGGGCTTCCCCTGCTCCCCAGCAGGAGTCCCAGATAGGTGGAGCAGGCAAGCCCTTGTGCCCTGACCCCACTCCCCAGCAAGAGAAGTGGCAGGCAGGGGTGACCATTTTACTGCCCCCCCCAATCCACAACTGGGAATGGGGTTAAGTTTCCAGTACAACTAATTTTTTTGCCTACTTCTCTGAATGGAGCTGTGTTCTAAACATTCAGTGACAGAACTTTCACTGGAAAGAAACACTTTCCAATATTTAATCATATGAGTGGGTGGCTGGTGCACATAGAGAGGATAGTTTTTATTACTAATGTTTAGTGGTGAAAGTGTTTTATGACTCAGTTTAAAAAAAACAGGATAATCTAACAAAGATTAACTTTTACAGGCTTCCTTGATGGTAAAGAAGCTAACCCATATGGAATAGAGTACACAATATGCACCAAGAGCTAGTGACTGGAATATAGGACTGTAAAGAAGAGATGATCCTTCAAAACATTCAACTACAGACTCTTTCCACAACAGCTGCCCTTGCTTCTTTCAACTACATTACTATGTATTTTAATAATGCATACCACATAAAAGCAGCTGTGTTAGAGACATTAAAGACCAGGGACGGTCACCCTTCCTCAGGTGAGAAGTCTCATTGGAGACCTGAATGGGACTAGTTGCATAAGCAAAGATCATTCATGTGCAGAAGGGTTTGCAAGCCCTAAATTTGCACAGTTAAAAAATCAGAAAAGGTCAGGAAATACAAAAGTTAATACCAGCATTAATGCAAGAGACATTGTGTTTTACGGTAACCTTCTTAGAACACAATGGTTATTCTGTGTGTTTTAATCTTCATCCCTCCACTTCCTGTACCACTTATTTTGCCTGTCTACGTGTTTTAGGTTAGTATAATTTAGGAACAAATCCTGCAATCTCTTGCTCACATGTGTGTCTGTGTATATATAAGATTAGTAGTATGGTCTGGCCCCAGTCCTACAACCACTTGCACACACACTTCATTTTAAGCACATGAAGTGTCCCATTGAACTCAGAGAGCTCATTTTTCAAACCTGCCTGAGCAAAGATCAAGTGCAGTGGGGAAGGGAGTGATGACATGGCTCCCCGAGTCTTTTCTGCCTGGCTCCACCATAAGTTAAAGCTACAGGGAGGTACCTTTAATTTATGCTACTGGCCTAAGATCTTATGCCTGCTGAGTATCAGGCAGACCTAGAATTAATAAGTTGGGGATCCTGTGCCCCATGGAAATTGCCTCCCCCCACACACACACTTTCCTTAACCTGGTACGGCCCCATACATACCCCACTCCACACACAGAACCTCAAGTGTCCCTCCCACTCCACATATATACATACATCCAACTCTCCACCAGCCTCCACTTTTCCACATACACATCCCAGCCCTGAAACGCAGCCCACTCACTCCAGCATACCACACCTCTGCCCGATTGGCTCCCAACCTCTCACCCCGCAACCTCCCTACCCCCAATGCTCCCCACTCACTTCACCACCCAATAACTCACTCCAGCCCCTCACCCACTGTCCCCTGGACCTACCTGGCCACTCACTAGTGCCTCACAGACAGCTCAGCTCCATTCCCATCTCGAGCTAGGGTAGCTCCTCTGCCCCACACTTATGTGGCCCTGCCCCATGCAGGTTTGGCTGGGCCACCCCATCACAATGGGGTTAGGGGCAGCTTGGAGTGAATGGCGTTACATCCTGGTATATGGGGGACACCATTCAGGTTTGCTATTTTCTAGTGGTTGGGGCCTGTCTGAGATAGAGGCCTTGTATAAATGTATCAGCCCACACTGGTTAATTCAGACCAGCGATCAGACATAGCAGACCCTCGCTTCATCATGCTCCTGCCCTCCTCTTGCCTCCCCTAAGAAACACCCATACCCTGACCCACATTCTGCTTCTCCTCTTGCTTGATGTGCCCCTTCCTCCAGGCAGCACTGCTCCAATGGATTAGAAGGCAGCGGCAGATAGTGGAGTTGGTCCAAGAGGTGACAAACTCCCCTGGTTGGAATGCGACATCAAGATGGTCCCCCTATGCAGGGGAGAATTCTCCAGGGCAGCTCTACAGCCAGTTTTAATTCATTTTGCTCTGTGTAAACAAAGCAGGGTTGGTGCAACAGACTAAAGAACCCAGGCACAGTGAGTGCACCCACACTTAAGATTTATGCACAGGCTTAACTTTAAGTTACAAGTGTTTCAAAGCAGGGACCAGGTCATATAAAAGCCACCTGGAGATATTTCCAGGTCAAAAGTTCTCTTCAGTGGAGTAAATGCCTTCTTTATGCAGGAATGAGGAGCTATGGTTGTAGAGAAAGAAAAATTGAGGGTGGGAGGCAAGAAAGGAAAAAGTGTCAGGACGCTGGGCTGTTATCCAACACCCTATACCCAGCCAATGCTTGCTGCAACTGATCCAGCTCTATTAATATGTCAGAGCTGGAAGAGGAGACAATATGCTCCTGCCAGCCATTATGTCCGCTTATGGTAAAAAAAAAGTGTTTCTTGCCTTCAGAATTTGTGGCTTGTACAGCTGAGCAAAAAGGTAGGAGGTTTCCCTCAAATCCAAGTGTGATGTTTCCTGTCAGTGCCCAGGGTTGAGAGACACTCGTTACTACCTACCCTTAACAGGAAGATGCCTTGCCTGTGTTTGCTGGGGGCGGGGTCAGCTCTCCAACTCCCCCATCTCTAGCCATGAGCTACACAAGCACTCCCTTCAGCTTATGCAGGCTACCCTGGCCCTCTGCAGGTAAGCAATAGGCAACCCTCGAGCTCTCTGAGCATTCCTCTGACACTCAGAATTCACAGACTCACTGCTTCCAAAGAAACAGTGAACACTACCATTTTCACACCAGGGTCACCGCTCTGCTTAATGCCCCATTTAGATATGTTTATGGTGAAAACAAGTGAAGATTCATTAAACACAGTATTGGGATTCTAGAAGTAACAAATGAAGTCACTGGAAATGAATGATTACACATCAAATAAAATCCTAACATGCCTTCTACAGCCTAGACTTGGTTAACAAGATTCTGTCTCGTCTAATGAAGTTTACCGCACTCAAATACTTGGCAGCATTCTCCAGCCAGGTTTGCTGTGACCTCCTTTCGTGAGACAGAACATGCTGACAGTTCATCTTCTTGTGAAAGATTCAGGATTTACCTCAGTGCTCCCCAGTTATACCCCCAAAGCCATTGTTGTCCCTGATAAAAACAGGACACTCCAACTGGTTTTGTTTTTTCCTGCAGCTTTCCTCTCATGCAATTTTGCACTCTTGATTAGCATCAAGCACAGTCAGCACACGGGTGTCCATTCTGATACGTACTATGCACAATACACACCTGACCAAACAGCAATAAATATCTCCTACCTCCTGTTTGAGCAGAATCTGGTCTAGGCATGTCACATTTTGCTGACCTGCCCCTTCAAGGCTTTAAGAACTTAACTTGCAGTATAGATACACAGCTTGTTATATACTAGCCATACATACATTTTGCAATGACTATGACGACAGGTAAGGTACTGGTTCTCAGTGGAGACTTTATATCCCACCCTTTGGTGAACTATTACATCAATATCTGACCCTGGCCATCTCTGGAAACCCCTACGTGGGCTTTATTCCCACTGCCAGTTGGCACCAATGAGTCCCTGGATTTCACAAACTTTTCATGCTTTTCTTTCATTTGACATCAAAAGTCCTCCCTATCCCATTGGTCTATGGATTGCTTTGGGGTCAGCATGTTCGTTTGAAAAATGTTGTCCATGCTATTAATATCAAATGCAAAATCATAACTAGTGAGATTACTAACTCTTGTGCATCTCCAGTAGCTACTGTTAGTTGAGTCATCAGCTCAATGGGCAAACATGTTCACTTCCCCATGGTACTTGATTTGCTAGGCAACACGGCTAAATTAAATCCTCTGAGTAGAAACTTTCTTGATGCACTCAGTTCAGCGGCTCGAGATCAATATTTCAGAAACAAAAAAAGTTACACAACTTGGATATCCTTTTATTTAATTCTGAGTATTTTATTTTTAATAAGCTGGGTTCATCTTAAGTTAATAAATAAAATGCATATGTATCTGATTAATATTGGATGCTTTCAGTTACATTATATTGAAAATCTGTTTGAATCATGTATATCTCCAGTAAATGAGAACTTCAGTAAAGGGATGAATCAATACTGAAGGAACTCACTGGACAACACCTTGCTTAATGGAGCAGAGCTGCGTTTCAGCCTTTAGACCTTGTTACTCAGATGGTGATGGCTGCCATCTTAAGAACACGATTAGACAGAGTGCTAAAATGATTTCTTTTATCTGGAAGTCAGAAAGAACAAGATGTAACTAAAATCAAAAGAAAGGACTAGTAACTATTGATAGATTATCCAGAAGAGATAGTTTTAAACTGTCACAGATTTTACAAGTTTTAAGAAAAAAATTGCTACCCATATGATTCAGTAGCAACATTCTCGCATCATGCTAACAAAAGTTTATAGTAAACGTACCTGTTATGTAGTAAGCTTAGGTCTGCTACCATGGACAGATCCCTGGTGGTGGTCCCTCTAAATCAGTGTTTCTCAACCTTTTGTATACCAGGGACCAGCTTGCTGACTTCCTAAACTGTGTGAGGGATCTCTCAGGGACTGGCACGGGTCCATGGTCCTTGAGAAACCCTGCGTTAGATCAGGGGTTAAGACAGAATGGCCAGTCAGGGGAAACTTAGCATCCACCAATAGTGTAATTCAAGCAGCACAAAATAAAACCTATAATTTAAAAATAATGTTAAAAAGGAATCACACATTTTTAAAATCCTGGTGGAAATTGAAGTACAGAGTAAAACAAGATTACATCAAAAGAATATACATCAGAATGTTTAATAAACACACATGGTTTTGCATACAGGTGACCAAAAAAATTTGTATACGTTTATACTCAGTTAAGTCCTTCATTTTTTCAGTACTTATGTTTACTACCCAACAATAGTACTGCAATTGACTTAATGAGTGTGCACCAGAGAGAGTTTTATTAGCTCTGCTCTTTATGATAATTCCTAAATCAGTTTAGATTTCACTCTGTTGATGCATCACATCCTTGAGAACACCTGCCCCTGAGCTGTTAACGGATTATTATTAGGCAAAAGTAAATGCCATGAAGTTCAGTTGCAATAAAATGTAAATATAAAAGTTTATAGCCGTTGTGTAAAACTAAAAATTTAAATCAATCACAAGAGCATGGTACAGACAACTCCAAAGGTCATTTTTTGTTATGCTAAAATTTATTTTAATGATAATATGAAAAGTTTGCCAAAGAATTATGTTTTGGCTAATATATTCCACCTACAGCTTGATCTTGTAGGAGAAGTCATCATGTCTCCATCTTTGGTTACAATTATGTAATAAACAAGGAATTTCCAATTACTCATGTCTTCATTAACCCCTTACTGCTGGGGTAAGGGACAGCCAAAACCTAGTCAGTACATCAAAGTTAACAGGCTGCTATTACAGATGTCAAGAGGGAGTACGTATGGAAACACTTCAGTTTAAGTGAAGACTCATAATTCAGGATTGTGCCTTTTTTAAACAGTTTAGTGTGGGCCACGTTCTGATACCTTTATTCAAACTGAGTAGCATATTAAATCACAGGTAGTCCCAGTGAAGCCTATGGAACTACTTGTATTATTTGCTATTCAATATGACTGTCAGAATCTAGCCCTATCTGAAGAGGAGATTTAGGTATTTGTGATCTCTCGCCAAAAGATCAACTCACCAAGCAACAGTTACAATTGTCTGACTTTTCCATTTCTATTGCTATAAAAATAATGGTGACATGAAGAGACTGAAAATATATTTAAATACTATATTAGTGTATGTTTAAGTAACAGTTTTAAACACTCAGAAGTGAGGATGTGCAAGTCGTTTCCATAGCAACTGAAGCAGGACCAAATTTATGTTATTTTAACCAAAAAAAAAAAAAATGGTGACAATTTTTATTTTAGTCAAAATTTGATTTTTTTGTAAATAGAAACAAAAACCTCCAAGATGTTTTCAATAAATATTTTCAGTTTTTAGGGTACTGAAAATGTTTATCAAAAAATAAAAATATTACCAAAAATGGTTTCAACAAAAACAAATTTTAATTTTCAGGTTTGATTTTTCATCAAACACAAAAGAAAAATTTCAAGGTAAAATGTAAAAAACAAACAAAAAAACTTCTCTCTTGCCAACATGCAGGAAATGTTGGCTTTTTTTTAAAAACCTTAACTCACCTACACTGCACACAGCCTGATCCTGCACCCATTGAAGTGAATGAGATTCTCTCTTGACTTTGGGTCAGTTCCATACAGCATACAGTACTTCTCTTGTACTAATTGTTTATTACAAAAGGTATAAAATTAGCATGCAATAATCCAAAATACTCTTTGGAGCCTTACTTGAAGGCCCATATGCATACTGAAATACTCAAGTGACTTGATTTTCTGAAGTACTGAGCACTCATAGCTCCCACTGAAGTAAATGGAAGCCATGAGATGTTCCAAATTTTTGATCAGGAGCTTGACTTCAGTGCCTTTATTATTATTTTATTATTTAATTCTTGGCCTTTTGACTTAATGTCACAAGATCAGTGGCCATACATAAAAAGAACAAACTATGGTTCTTAAATAAGATATTTAACCTTCACTTCTATATATTATTACTTTTGAGTCTCAATCTATAATATTAATGCCCCATTAGTGTAAGTTTTGGGGTGAAATCCTGGACCCTTTGAAGTCAGTGACCAAACAGCCATTGATTTCAATAAGGTGAGGATTTCACCCTTTGCATTTAACTTTCCTGTTTTTAAAATGAAGAGGAAAAAATTAGATCTCTCTCTGTTATAATTCATTTCTCTGTGGAGGTAGGGATAGCACAAGACCTTTAAGCCTTCACTGAAGTGGTGCATAGGCCCAGTGCATAGGACTGAATTTCAACCTCTCATTTCACTTCAGTTGTATAGCTAAACATACATAACTATTCAAGCTCCATAGATAAAATGTGTACCACAAAACCAAAATGCTGAAACAAGTATGGACATTATATATAGTCAGATTATTCCACATTCTCATAAATAGCCCTGTGGGAAGGATTGTGCTATGGCGGTGCATAAAGGGCTGCGAACCATCTATAAGGAACCAGGGGAAAATCCCCCCCAACTCATGCACTGCTGGGCTACCATAGGTCGTCTGACTGTGGCCCAGACTAAACCCCAGCCCAGAGACAGGACTGGGGGTAGGCCCATAGTGCATGGCACTAAAAAAATTCTGGCTCCATGCTGCGCATTCACAACTTTCATACCCACACTTGGAAAATTGAGCCTATGGAGGATGGCATGAGCTGATTTGATACAGAGCATAATCTGCTGAACAAGACCACTGCTATCTCCCAACCCCTTTGAAATGCAAAGTTCTCAGACACTCTATGTTTAGAAAGCAACTGTTAGTTTGAAGTCTTACAGAAGTTACTGGAAGACATGACAGAATGGTCTTGCATCTAATGCACTGGATTGGAACTCATATGACCTGCATTTATTTCTCAGCTCTACCACAGACTTCCTGCATAATCTTGATCAAGTCACTTAATCTCTCCACACTTTGATTCCCCAATGTAACATGGGATAATAGTACTTGCCTACTTTGCAGCAGCAGGCGGCACATATTCTGGAGAGGAGAATTACATCAGTAAATAGAACTGACATCTGGAGAGTTTAGTTAGCACCATGTGTACCAGGCACTGTCTCAATCTGGATCAACTGTTTAGGGATTTCAGGATATGGTGATGAACTGGCAAAATCTTCTCTAATATGTGGGCTACCACTTATGTAATAAAAAGTTACCATGCGCTTTAAGACATTTTCTAACTACTTAGTTACTATTTAGTTTTAACAGGTTTACTAATCCATGCCATTTAAATTGCAAAACCAAAACAAACATTCAACAAGCTAGCTGATAGAGACCCATGACATATTTCCAGTGATTTTATGAAATCCAGATATTACTCATATTTAATAGACCAGCCATGTCTACCAAATGTTAAAAGTGTCTGAATATTTTTAAATTTACTGTTGATTACTAATATTACACACACACAGTTCTGTTTCTTCTTGTTGTTTACGTTGTTCATTTGAAAAAAAAAAAACCTGTCACTGTTTCCTCTGTACAGTTAGGACAATCCAACCAAAGTTGGTCCAATAAAACATGTTTCCTCACTCACCTTGTCTCTGTACAGTCAATCAGTTTCCCCCTCTTTGCATAAGCCAGTGTGCCTGACTGTGCCAACACAGCAAAAGGGGAGAGGAGCAGGGGCACTGGAACAATTTATATAGTGTGGGTGCTGAGAACTGTAAACACTGTACATGATGTAAGCCACTTAAAGCCAGAGGGTGCAACAGCACCCCCAGAACCCTTACTTCCAGCACCTATGGAGGGGAGAAAAACTAAAATAAAAATTAAGGTGAGGGGGAGGGGCAAAAAAATTGACAAGGGCACTTAGGGTCAAGGGTTGGTCCTGAAGTGGTTAGTAAACTCACTTGTGAAACTGACTACCTTTAAAGTTGGCGGTTTAAAAAAAAAAAACAAAAAAAAACAAACACTCCCCTGTCCTGCAAAGCTAGGCTCCTGGACCTATTAGCTAGTGCAAGGAGTATTGGAGGCAGCAGATGGGAGACTCCTTTTCCTCCTCCCCCTTTACCCGCCCCATCAGGTTTATTTGCAGAGTACATATTTATCTAATTGTTTTATGCTGCTGCCCTCCTTTGAACAGGAAGCGAGCAGGATACCTCCTCGTGCAGTATAAAAATATTGACCATAGATAAGAGGCATGCAAGGCCCTGGGTAGCGAGTGATTTCAGAACAGGATTGTGCTCTGGGAAATCGAGACTTTAGTGAACACTAATCTATGACCAAGACACTGATGAATATTTTTAGCTGTTGTTCAACAGCTGATGTTCCTAAATTCTCTTAAGCATTTTAAGTATCCTGTAACTAGACAGCTTAGTACTTGAGAGAAGCGTGGAGTAACAGAAGCCCCCGCTGTGCTAGATACATTTACCAGATAATCAATAGAGCAAACCGCAGAGTAGTATAAAAACGAAGATCCTGCAGCCCAGTCGTGTGCAGGAAGGGCGCGCATTTAAAAATCTCCAAAACCAACCGCCTACTTATTCATTCTGTCCCACGAACTGTCTATTTAATGTTATTTTGGTGTTGTTTTAAAAATCAACAGCATGGTTCACGCATTCCATAAGGATTCACGGTTGTTACTGGGCGTGAACCAAGTGAAACCAGATCTATCTGCAATACTTTTGTTGCTGGTGTTCAAAACAATGACTTTGTTTTAACTCCTTTACTGAAAACCAGTATGTATCCACACGAGTATAGGGGTCCTATATTATCCAGATTTCTGAATTCTTTTTATTCCAGTCCCATGGAAAGCAAGGGGAGCTTTTCCATTCAGTGCGAGTTGGATTGGAGCAGTAAAGCAGAAAGATCATGGATTGGCCCATTGACTTTATAGCAATGTCCTTAATATCCGGGACCCTATTCTCCATTTGAGAATAGACTAATACTGAGTAACATCAAATGTATTGCCGCGCTTCCTTGCTATTTGGATATCCTTCTATGTAACCTACATGTTTTCAGCAGTTACCCATCCTTGCAAGGAAGAGCTACATCTCCTCCCCCACCCGGACACCGAAGCCATTTGAGTCCTGCGATTGTGACTCGAAGAAAAATACATAGTATCACATTCTGCGAACGATTCATCCTGCCCTGCCCTGTTTGCCAACCGCTTTGATGAATACCCACACACAAGAAAAAAAGTAAAGTAACCACAGGACTTGAAGGAGTCTTTGGTGCACACTGTGAGCGGTTCTGCAGGCTTTTGTCCTGCTCCTAGGGACACCCTCTCTCTTCTTCTGGCTTGTGCTTATGTGGCCAATGCTTTTAGTTAAAAAAGTAGGATTCTTAGTTAAGAATGCGAAACACATTAGTCTGAAAACGCCATCTGGACCCGGGGGACACAACCCGCTGAAGGGAAGCTGAGGAATCACTGTAAACACGGACCTGTATCTCTTGGCTACATCTCAGGGGAGTCGCTGTAGGTGTATTATTCGTTTGCTTTCCATGGAGGACCTTGCAGCCCCATTTTACAACACAGACACATACATATGTATTGTTTACAGCTCACCTAGTTCACTTTTTTCTTCTTAAATAAAAGGTGACAACGCCTGCTTCTTATCACCTTGAATGAAACAATGTTGCTTAGTTGTTTGCGGAAATATATAAAGAGGATTTGTTGAGAAATAAAAAACAGCAACCTTGGATTGTTGGAGATTAAACTCTTCTCAAATGGAGACTAGAGGTGAACTAGTCCCAAATGGATTTATTTTGACGATCAGGGGTTTCCATGTTTGCACGGTGTGCGGTGTCTGATAGGGTTAGCTGAGTTGTGTAAGATTCAAGTTGTGCTTACACCAATGTAATGAAGCTGTGCTGCCTTAGAACTGCCCACGGTGTGGAGGGGGGAGATGCGAATAGTGATGGCTTTCTGAATCTGGTCTTCAAAAAGAAGTGGAATCCTTCTGAATCTCTCTCAGACAGATGGACTGAGGTGCTGCCTCGCCGATCTGCAGTTGAAGGGGGCACTAAGAGACTAAACATTGCCCCCGCCTCCTCACCAGCACGGTGTGTACGTGTGCACCTGCCGTGTGTGTGTGCGGGCACGCGAAGTGAAATTCAACACCTGATTGCCCATCCCCAAAACCTGTGTGTATCCAAGTGATCCGATTCTCATCTGGGGGGAACGGGGAAAGGAGTCTGCCCCGCGGATCTGGACTAGAGTCGGCGGCGCTTGGCTGCAGGAGGAAAGCCGGGGTTAGGGGCTGGGTGCCGATCGCATCTTTAGGGAGCTACAGGGCACCAGAAAAGAGGGAGAAGGAACAGATCGGAGAAAGGCGGTCTAGGGAGCGCGTGATTAATGGGGATTTGCGCCGGGGGGGGGGGCGGGAGAAGAGAAGAAGTATAGAGGGCTGAGAGGAAAGACGGGACTGGTGAAAAGAGGGACACATCGATACATATGGTGGCGGGAATAGGATTTGCTAGCCAGATCATTCCCCGCTGATTGCGCCTGAAAGGGAAAAACTTTCCTTCGCAGCCAGTGCGGACCTCCCTTGCCCCGGCAGTTCAGCTGCAGCCGCGCCCTGCCCCCCACCGCACTCTTTGAAGCGACAGCCACCGAGACATGGGACAAAAGCTGCTTCCACCTGCGGGCACAATCCGGATCCCGTTGGAACCAGTGGCCCATCTCCCCTTCACTTCGGTGGGGCCAGCGCTCGGAGCCCACTCCTCATGCACTGGCTGGCCTGCACCGTGACCAGCGCTCCCGCTGCGAGGGCTTAATCCTAGAGTATCCGTAACCAGACGGTGTTCCTTTCACACACCGCTAAAAGCCCAAATGGGCGCCATAGCCTGTCCCGGCCATACTTCTTCCTTTGTGCTCGCAGCGGAGCCGTGCCCGAGTCCCGGGGAGTGACAGTAACAGATCAGGTGGCTTTTTCCACTGCCTCGAGGCACTGTAATAAAATGCCCAGCGCAAAGTCTCGGAGCCTCAGAGGTTATTCGGAGAGACATGCCCCAAAGGTACCCTGCCAAGCGACGCGTTGAAATGGGGATCCCTCCCTGGCCAGCCCTTCATTTCTGGGCCCACCCCATCTGGAGCACAGGGGAACATTCAATAGTAATAAGCCAGTCTCTGCTATCACATGTAAACGAATCCAGTGGATTCCGTTCGGTGGCTCCGGCAAACGTTTCATTTCAACCCGTGGAAGCGAAAGTAGCCAAGCGGCCAGTCTGGGTCACGACAGACCAAGGGGAGGAAGGGGGTGAGGAAACCCAACCACGAGAAAGGACGAGAGAGGAGCAGAGAGACGCGCTCCCCGGCTCCAGCCCCATTGCCCGAGGGTAGAACTCGGCGTGGGAGGAAGGCTAAGCGCAGGGAAACCGAAATTAACCAAACCAGGGATTGCACTGGGATTATAGAAAGCCAAGTGTGGTGTGGAGGGGTGCGGGGCGGGAGGTAAATCACAGACCTTGACTGTCTACCACGCTTGCATAGGATTTGGAGATGCGAGTTTGACTATCAACACATGTCCTGCACTGAAGAGCGGTAAATAAATGGGGCTCAAACCTGCTCCCCTTGAAACCAATGGGATTTTTGCCATTAACTCCAGTGGAGGGGGCGGGGGCAAATTCAACTCTGGTTATGATCACCTGATCCGTATCCCTCAAGCAACCAAGGCTTGGTCTAAACAAGTTAGATGAGATGAGGGGTATTATTCTTTATAAACAGGAGAATATAACCAGGGCGAAAGCTTGTATTACGTTGCAAAGCTGACTAGAACACGTGCTTATTCTTGATTTAACCCCAGGGAAAGAGTGATCCTCTCAGGCCGCTGCTAAAGGAGCTGGTTGCATTTTTACTCAAGAAAATATTTTGTAATGATAAACCCAATGAAAAAACAAAACGCACTAGAAGCGGACCTAATTCTAGACCAGCGATCGCTTATAAACATGTCTGGGGGGAAAAAGGACAGTGAGCAAAGTAGCTCTGTGAGCGAGTTTAAATGTGTCTGATCTAAATTGAACACTGAAGGTATTAATGAGATTTGCTTAGCCTATCACTGGGACACAACTCATTTATTCTTTACACTGGAGGGTGCGTCCTGGGAAGAGAGTTCTGGGGAAACACCTTCCGAACATTGGAATAATACAAAGAGAAAAAGAGAGAGAGCCCGATCCCGCAGTCGCCGCAAAGGCATAGCTCTCCCTGTGGTCAAAGGGAGTTTTGCCTGCAGGATCCGTAGGGCATGGCTGGACCCACACAAGCACTCCGCGATTCATTTTCCCGAGACAGTAAACAAAATGCCACATGGTTTTTGAAAAACAAAGTTTTTGCTAAAATCTAAACAGGGCAACCACCACACAGGACAGATAGTCACTCATTGCATCCTTTAAGTATCTGGCCGTTTAAGTTATCCTCCCACACCTTTTGGCTCGGATCCCAGAGTCATCCTTTACCTAAGAAGGGCCACGCTGGGTCAGATCGAAAGTCCATTTAGCCCAGTATCCTATCTTCCAACTGTGGCCAATGCTAGGTGCCCCAGAGGGAATAAACAAAATAGGTAATTATCAAGTGATCCATTCCCCATGGCTCATTCCCAGCTTCTCTCCCCATCCTGGCTAATAGCCATTGATAAATTCATGGAGGATAGCTCTATCTGGTTCTTTTTTGAACCTTGTTATAGTCTTGGCCTTCACAACATCCTCTGGCAAAGAATCCCACAGACTGGTGGTGCATTGTGTGAAAAAATACTTCCTTTTGTTTGTTTTAAACCTGCTGCCTATTAATTTCATTTGATGACCCCTAGTTCTTGTGTTATGAGGAGTAAACAACAACACTTCCTTATTTACTTTCTCCACACCAGTCATGATTTTATGTCTCTCAATCATATCCCCTCTTAGTGCTTCTTCCAAGCTGAAGAGTCCTAGTCTCAATAATCTCTCCTCCTACAGAAGCCATTCCATACCCCAATCACATCTGTTGTCCTTTTCTGATCCTTTTCCAATTCCAATATTTTTCTGAGATGGTGCGACTGCATCTGCATGCAGTATTCAAGATGTGAACGTACCATGGATTTATATAGAGGCAATGTGATATGTATCCCTTTCTTAATGAATCCCAACATTATGTTTGCTTTTTTGACTGCTGCTGTACACTGAGTGTTTTTTTTTAAGAGAACTATCCACAATAACTCTAAGATCTTTTTCTTGAGTGGTAACATCTAATTTAGACCCCATCACTTTATATGTATAGTTGGGATTATGTTTTCCAATGTGCATTACTTCGCATTTACCAACATGGAATTTCATCTGCCATTTTGTTGCCCAGTCACCCAGTTTTGAGACAGCCTTTTGTAGCTCTTTGCAGTTTGCCTGGGACTTACTATCCTGAGTAGTTCTGTATCATTTGCAAGTTTTGCTACATCACTGATTATCCCCTTTTCCAGATCATTTATGAATATGTTGAACAGGACTGGTCCCAGTACAGATCCCTGGGGACCACCCTATTTACCTCTCTCCGTTCTGAAAACTGACCTTTTATTCCTACCCTTTGTTTCCTACCTTTTACCAGTTACCAGTCCATGAGAGCACCTTCCCTCTTATCTCATGACAGCTTACTTTGCTTAAGAGCTTTTGGTGAGGGCCCTTGTCAAAGGCTTTCTGAAAATCCAAGTACACTATATCCACATCCTTGCTGACCACCTCAAAGAATTCTAGTGAATTGGGGAGGCATGATTTCCCTTTGCAAACACCATGTTGACTCTTCTCCAACAAATTACGTTCAGTTATTTACTATAGTTTCAACCAGTTTGCCCAGTACTGAAGGCAGGCTTTCCAGCCTGTAATTGCCGGGATTACCTCTGCAGTGCTTTTTAAAAATTGGCATCACATTAGCTATCCTCCAGTCATTTGGTATAGCAGTTGATTTAAGTTATAGGTTATTGACTACAGTTACCAGTTCTGCAATTTCACATTTGAGTTCCTTCAAAACTCTTGAGGGAATACCATCTGGTCCTGGTGACTTGTTACTGTTTATCAATCTCTAATGACGCTTCAGTCTCAGGCAGTTCCTCAGATTTGTCACCTGAAAGAATGACTCAGGTTTGAGAATCTCCCTCACATCCTCAGCCATGAAAACCAATACAAAGAATTCATCTAGTTTCTCCACAATGGCCTTATCATCCTTAATGCTCCTTTAGCATCTCAATCGTCCAGTGGCCCCATTGGTTGTTTAGTAGGCTTCCCACTTCTGTTGTATTTAAAAAAATGCTATTACTTTTTGAATCTTCGGCTAGCTGTTCTTCAAATTCTTTTTTGGCTGTCCTAATTATATTTTTACACTTCAGTTGCCCAAGTTTATGCTCCTGTCTATTTTCCTCACTAGAATTTAACTTACACTTTTAAAAAGAATCCTTTGGGTCTCTCACTGCTTTTTTACTTTGCTGTTTAGTCACAGGGACACTTTTTTGGTTCTCTGTGTTTTTTAATTTGGGGTATACATTTAAGTTGGGCCTCTATTGTGGTGTATTTAAAAAAAAAGTTTCCATGCAGCTGGCAGGAATTTTACTTTTGGTAATGTACCTTTTAATTTCTGTTTAATTAACCTCTTCATTTTTGTGTAGTCCCCCTTTCTAAAATTAAATGCTATTGTGTTGGGCTGTTGTGGTGTTTTCCCCAAAACAAGGATGTTAAATATAAGTATATTATAGTAACTATCACCAACCTGTTCAGCTATATTCACCGCTTGGATCACAGCCTGTGCTGCACTTACTACTAAATCAAGAATTGTCTCTCCTCTTCTGGGTTCCGGGACTAGCTGCTCCAAGAAGCAGTTATTTAAGATGTCAAGAAACGTTATTTCTGCATCCAGTTCTGAGGTGACATGTACCCAGTCAGTATGGGGATAGTTGAAATCCCCCTTTATTTTTATAGCCTCTAATTTCCTGAGCATTTCACAGTCACTATCACCATCCTGGTCAGCTGGTCCCTACTGCTAGATTCTTGTTATTAGAGCATGGTATTTGTACCATAGAATCTCTATGGATAGTGTTTGGTTCATTTGAAATTTTACACTTCATTTGAGTCTATGCTTTCTTTCACATGTAGTGCAACTCTCCTAACAGCACTCTGTCCTTCCAATATATTTTGTACCCTGGTATTACTGTGTCCCTTTGATTATCCTCATTCCACCAAGTTTTGTGATGCCTATTATATTAATATTCTCATTGAATAGGAGGCACTCCAATTCATCCATCTTATTATTTAGACTGCTACAGTTGGTATACAAGCACTTTAAAAACTTGTTACTTTTTAGCTGTCTGCCATTACATGATGTAATTGAATGGGACTCTTTCATTTGACCATTTCTCATAAGATGCTACCTGTATTTTATCTTCCATCCTCTCTGCCTTACTAGGATATAGAGAATCTCCATTAATAGATCCTTCCCTAAGGGATGTCTCTGTCCCCTGCTCCTTTGCACTTGTCAGTTTTACACCAGCCCTCAGTTTAAAACTGCTCTAGGACCATCCTTTGCCCTTTGCTAGCATATCAGAAGAAGCCTCTGTCTCTCCGTCTTGAAGGCAAAGCATCAATGCATTCCCAACACAGGAGAGCTGCATTAACTGGAGCCTCTGTATCACCCGCTCTCTGTGGGTACAGATCAGCGCTGTTTTTAAATCCTAGATTTTAGCTCTTGGGAAGTTGCTGCGCGAATCTTTTGGCTTAGGTCAAGGATATGGCGTTTGTCCGCGCTCAAGCACCTAACTTCACTTTCACCCCTGATGCCACGCTATTGACATCACGAGGATGAAGGTGGGCCCTGAAGTTTCACCATCTTTTGCCGTGGACACAAGGTCAGCTGTAAGCATTTACTTCTGGGTCAAGGTGCCTCCTTCTGGCTGCCAAACGCAGGACATGCTCCCATTGCTCCCTCTCCCTGATAACTCTGTCCAGCGCAACAGATCCCCAGCCGGCTGGGGCCAAAACACAGCTCAAAGCCTGCTCAACTTTGAACAGAAAAAAAACCAGAGACACGACAGACATGCGGTGAGGGTTTCTCTGCGGTGCAGGGGGGAGGATAGCTCATTGGTTTGTGCATTGGCCTACTAAACCCAGGGTTGTGAGTTCAGCCCTTGAGAGGGCCATTTGGGGATTGGTCCTGCTTTGAGCAGGGGGGTTGGACTAGATGATCTTCTGAGGTCCCTTCCAACCCTAATAATCTATGATTATTTCAAACAAGGTTCTCCCCCCCCCCCCCCAACAGCCACATGTCACCAACAGGGCAAAGGACCGTGCCTGTACTCCTGAGCACTGCCCCTCCCCAACAGGTTACATTGCTTAAGCACAGCAGTAGAATGCACTGACATGTGGCACGCACGTCAGGGAAAGGCATGTCACACACCTGCTTTATCATCCAGACGAAAGGCATGTCACACACCTGCTGCTGCTGAGCTGCGACATGCTGCCTCGGCTGTGCAGTGCCATGACCGGGCTGTAGCTTTTGGCACGCCGCAGCCTAGGTGGTAAACAGCTGGTGTCTGACATGCCTGGATTGTTCTGCATTCCAGGCCGCGCTAAAAAGGTTCCACCCACCCAACACCTGTCAGACACCCAACAATACAGGTATGTGATTGTCAGGGCCTGGCCAGAGGTAGAAGCCCTCAGGTGAGGAGTGTCCGTGTACTAATCTTATGAGCCAGTTCCCGTGTCCTTCCTAAATGAACACACTGCTATATTCATGCTGCCGGAGAAGGGAACAATAATGGTATCCTGGGATTTCCCCCCCATGCTTATGAAGCCACCATAACTGCAGGACTGCAAAACTCAGATGCTCCTAATGTTAGACCTGGAAATGTCTTCTACTAACCTAGCCACAGACCTGTGGTTTTAGGTGGCCAGTATTTAGAGAAGTTTAACATTCATCCTGTTGCCCCAAAACCCGCCTCCACCTGAGGATCGAACAGTCCAGTCCAGAAGGAGATCTACGCGGGCTGTAACACTGCAGGTGGAGAGTCCTTGTTTGACACAGACTGCTGTCAGCTCCATCAGCACCTGAGACCATCCTGAGCTCTGCTGCGTGGGTTCCCGGGGCAAGTGAGCCCTACAGCAGCATATTGCAGATTTTGCAAATCTGCAGTTACCATGCTCCTGCGTGAAAAAGCTCTCTCTCTCTCACACACACACACACACACACACACACACACACACACACACACTAGTGGCACACAAGGGAGAGAGAAGAAACCACAAGAGTGGTTCTTCAAATTGCCCTTTGCCTCTCAGGGCCACAATCTGTAGGATTTCAATTCCTCCCCTCTCCCTTTTGAATAAGAAATGGCAAACGTGTCCTTTCACCCTCGTGTATTACGTATCCTGCGTGTCAGTATAACACACTCTCACCACCAGTGAATTATTGTAGTTGCTGGGACGTGAGCTCCGGCCTGTAGTTTAATCGTTATAAAAGAACAACCCGTCAAGAGTTGCTCTTCATTTACAAACACACCTGTATGTCTACAATACTACGGTTTTGTTTAATAAATACCACTTCTCTGCCTCAAAGTGGAAAAGGGCCAAGAAATAGAAAGCGTATCGCGGCTATTCCTAGTACAGGCTGTTAAGGCAAACAGACAAGGTTAACTTACTGTTTTTTGAATGCTACATCTGTACCTTGCAGACTTACAGTCCTTAATGGGGTTTATGCTTGTGTTGTTATAGGAGCACAGGGAATTGTCTGGAGGTCTGATTTTCTCCCTCCTTTTCTCTCTCAGATGGGTCAGAACCAAGTACTTGATACAAATTCCTTGTAAATAAATAGAAAGACTCCCATTGATTTCTGTGGAAGTTGCGTTGGGCCTTTACACTCCATATCCAAGCCACCACAACACCTTCGGGAAAAGCCAAACTCAATAAGAATTTTATAGTTGGCCTCTGCCCCAGTCACTGACTTGAACTAGACCCCTGGATCCCAATGTGCCCATCACACGTCTGAAAGTGGATAGTGGATTTCCCACCCTCCCTTTTGCTCAGTCTCTTCTCTATGCAAGTGGGTGCAGAGTCAGCGCCAGGAGTTTAGTTCTTTTTGGCGGAGTGGCAAGTGTTATGGACTTCTAGAAATACAGGGGAGAGGACCTCCAGAAGTAACCCAATCCAGTCCCTGGCCCTGAGGCAAGATCCAGTAACTCTTGACCATCCATGAGTGATATGAGTTTGCTCAACTTATTAAAAGCCTCCAGTGGGATTCTACAACCTCCCTGGGAAGCCTATTCCAGAGCTGAAATTACCCTTCTAATTAGAAAGTTTTTCCTAAGAACTAACTTAAATCTTCCTTGTTCACCTCGAGTCACCCACACACAAAACTTGCTGAAATGTTTTGAATATTGTTCTACGCTTAGGAGACTTGTTCTGCGTGTAGGACAGAGAGACACTCCCTTATCTCTGTGAGTGCCTGCCTCTTTGTCTCCCTGTGCGTGTGCCTGCCTCTCTATATTGTCGGTGCAGACACGCTGGCCCACTTGTGTGTATCCTTTTCTCCTCCTTTGTCTCCTTTTCTTTGGCTTTGACTCTTTCAGGTGCCCCAGCAGTTGCCCTCGCGTGCTGCTGGTTGCTGGGAGGTGGCTGGCCGCTGCTGCGCTGCTGTTATTGAGGGTGTGAATGCTGGCTGTTGTGCTCCGCTGGGGTAGGGGGCGGGAGGAGGTAGATGGAGGGGAGGGGTGATGATGGTGTGTACGGCGGGAGCGCAACTCCCTGGGGAGGTGCCTGAAAGGCCGGTGCGCTCACCAGCTGACAACGCGTGCTCCGCTCCAGACACTCAGCTCTGAGGCCAGGAGCCTCTGCCAGCCAGCCCCTCTATTGTCAGCCTCGCTCTAATTAAGAAACACTCACATTACCGCAAGCCACCCCCACACGCTCTTTAGTTCCTCTGCCTCTCTTTTATCTCCTCTCCCCTTCCCAGGTTTAACTCTTTCTTCCTCTCCAGGCCAGAGGTTGAGCAAATAGCAGCCACTTGCGAGGCAGCAATACACCTCTACTTGTCTCTTCTCGCACGTGTGCTCTGGGGGTGCAGGAGTGGTGTTTAAAAACCAGTAAAACCCCCAGGATTCGTCTGCTTTTTAAGGTTGCGTAATAGGGAAGACTTCAACCTCGTGCGGTAAACTTTTAACGAGAGCGTGCAGGAAACAGGACAAGGGACTCGATCCCACCTCCATTGCGGTCAAGAACAAAAGCTCCAAAATCGATCCCCAAAATACGTTTCTATACTGTAACTTCAGACCGCGCAGCAAACTAACACGAGACTCACTAGAGCAGGCTGCCTCTTGGGAATTCCCACGGTCCGCCTGGAGGTCAGCGAGCCTGTGTAGGTCTAAACGAGAAGCTAAACCAATAAAACCAAAACTTTTTGGCCAAATACAAACGATCGGCACATGCACACGCCTGTGGAATCTCACACAAAGGGTCCTCCCCCCACCCAAAAAAAAAAAAACAAACACTCATCGCATTTCACATTCTGGCAGATACTTAGCGTTCAGCCAAAATTTCGACGCCCGGATAATACACTTCTGACGCTCCAGTTCAGATAAAGTAAGTTAAAAATACTATGAGCACACAAACAGCTTACCCTGATCTGCTTCGAGTGGGGTTGTAGAGAGTGTGTGTTATTTTAAGTTAATACTAGTACATACAGAACAAACACTGTCGTAAACTCAGTAAAGCGATTTATCCATCTTCATTACTTAAACCAATGTTGTCTCTTTGTTTGTTTGGGAGATATTAAGCATGCTTAGCTTCCAACACATAGTTGATTCCTTTGCTAGTATCTTAGATACTTGGATGTGACTTTGGAAGGTAGAAGCTAATTGCTAATAATGGAGAGAAAGGAACCAGCCAGCATAGCGGGAGTGGTCTGGCATATGGGGAATGAGCAGGCTGAATACTCAACATTCAAGTTTCCAAAATATTAATGAGATTATAGCAACCTGCAGCTATATGTTACAGCTTGTTAATGGAGTGTAAGAGTGTGGGCTGCCAAACGTTTGTTATGCAAACTCTATAGTAGAGCCTTAAAATGGAAATGTGTCTGTGTGTCTCTTTCAAAGAAGTGTCTATTAAAAAACCGGAATCCCCAACTATAGAGGTGAAGATTAACACACTGCATGGTACAGTTGATCGGCCAATAGCTAGAACATTTCCTTCTAGCGTAGATGCTTTTATGCATGCCTTTTCAAATCATTTTGCACACAAATAGCGTGAGTTAGATTTTTGGAGCGCCAAGCCATAAATTGTTTGGATGAAATGAGAAAAACCTTCTGAAAAGAATTAAAATAGTTTCTCTCACGTACACACAAATATATGCGCATCACAAAAGGCATAGCTGGGCCAGTTCAATTAAACTGATAATACTGTATATCAACACCAATCCCCCCGTGTTGGATCATTCGCTACATATGTGAACTTTAAGAAAAATTAATCTTGTTTAAAGCACTGAGTGATATATTTCTATGGCAGATCTATGTACAGCACAATGCTTTTAAAAGAGTTTTCTGGGCTGAACGTCAAATGCTTGCAGCCTATTAACTATTTCTAAAATGTTGAGGTTTTCGTAGTAAGTAGTAATCAAAAATATAAACTCGGAAACAAATCGTGAAGTTTTGAAAGTGAAATGACCCTGCTGATGAACTTTTCACCCTACCCAGGTTGGTAAATATATTCCCAGCAGTTGGAGCGTTAGTGTGGAAGCAGTGACTTGATTCGTTTAAGCCACCCGAAGATGTTTATCTGCAGCACAGCAAACCCGGCAGTGCAAAAGGTTATCAAGGGGACAGGTGCAGGATCTCTTTCCTGGAAAGCGTCACGATCACCTGCTTCTTGCAGACTGCCTGCTTGCTATCGGCACACCTACCAGAGCAGTTTAATTGATTGTCAGTTAGACCTAGGTGAGGTTTCACCTGCTGAAAGCACGAAAATAACGCAATGGAGAAGGAAGAAGCCCGTGTAGAAAGTCTCCGGTTGATGGATTCGGTAGTCTTTACTCATGCAAAAAAAATTCTGTTGAGTTCAGAGTTTGGTGCTTGCGTTCTTTGGAAGGTCTTGCATTTGTGAGAACTGCAGGAGAAATCCTCTGGATTTCCACACTAGGGTTTTTATTTATTATTTTTTAAATAAAATTGGTTAAGGACACTGGGTCAAATCCTGCTCTCCTTTCCCCAGGCGAATACTCAATATTCAAGTTTCCAAAGTATTAATGAGTTTATAGCAACCTGCAGCTATATGTTACAGCTTGTTAATGGAGTAAGAGTGAAGTGAAAGCATTACTTACTTGGGGAAGCATCTGGGCCGTTGTCTCAAGAATCCGACCCTACAAAACAAAGTAATGGCCCGGTCCCTGCATCCCTGAAAGAGGCGAGAGATGTGCACTTCAGAGGAGCACGCCTCAAAACCTTAAACACAAAACAAGGCGCCGGCTTGATTTCCAAACCTCAAATTTGATTTTTAAATTGAGCACTTGGCAGAGTTGCATTCAAAGTAAGTGTTGGGCCGCGTTACAGGGAGACCTTATTATTGAGAGGCACAGTCATATTAAGATAGGCACCAAAGGAAAATGTTCGTTTCAAATCTACAGGGTAGCTCACCAATAGACACGAGCCGCAGCCCGCCTGTTCTATTTGCAGAAAGTAAATACCTTTGGACCACATTTCAACAGTAGCTGGACCCTCTTTATGGCTTTCAGGACATCCAGGTTTTCACGCAGGTTAAAATCCTCATTAGAAATACGTTATTAGAGATAGTCAGAAATATGACTGGCTAATAGGTTTTAGCTTTTTGACAGATGGATACTCTGGACTTTTATGCCCCGAAGCGATTCTGTCTTTTCCTTTACACCTTGTTCCGACACTTGCTCGAGAGCTGCAAGCCGCTCTTCTGGAGCTACCTTTGCCTCAGTAAGGACCCCGGGGCAAGTCATTTCATGCCCAGAGCTGCGAGAAAGAAGGGCAAACTACCCCTGCAGCTCTCGTGACCCACCCTTTCAAATCGGTATTGCTAGTCTGTCCAGCTTTCCGATTAGCTTACCCGGCTCTCAGAACTCCTAACCAACTTCAGTTTAAGACTCCTTCTCCTGTGATGAGAACCAGCTATGCTCATGCCATACCTCATCAGGGCAACTGCTCCGAGACAATGCGCTCACCCCCCCCTTCCCACTGAAGTCAACGGGAGTTGTGCTAAGTCAAGTCAGTAGTGGTGTTTTTCGTTACACCGGTGAAGCAGAGAACGGAATTTGAACAATTAACATCAAGGGGAGAAGGACGAGTGCCTCAGAGAGCTGAACGCCGATAGGGGTCCCATCCTGCAGTCCTAACTCAGGCAACGTTCTCCTGTTGCAATGGGAATTTTAGTGCCGGGACAAGCCCTCCCTTTCCTAACCCCAACAGGGAAGAGTGTTACCCATTAAAATCAGGAACAGGTTAGAGAACTACTGCTTAAAAAAAAAGAGCATTGTTGCAGTCTTAAGCGATTAATGCCGTTCATTATACAATTTACAGTTTGTGGTAGGTTTAACTACCAGAGGGTCTTTGTTCGTTTGGTTTTTTTGCACGCACAGGTGCGAAAGAATTGAAAGCAGAGGTGGTGTAAATTCCAATATCATACAGACCCACGCACTCTAAATCAAATGCACTCACCCAGCCATCTCATGGCGATGTATGTCAGTATATTCGGAAAGCGCCCTTTTAAAAAGAGATCAGTACTCGTTTTGAAATAAGTGTTCTGTATATTTTTATTATGGCTTCTGAAAAATAGTCTAACCAATCTTCCCCCCCTCATTTATTTGATCTCAAAATTACAGAAAACAATGGCAGCTGGCTTTGCTAAATTAAAAACAGGACATTCTTGTAGAAAAGTTAAAAAAAGGTAAAAAGCAGAAATAGTAGCAAACACTCCGTAATAAATAAGTTTCCTAATATCACAAAAGCAAAATAAAATTCACATAAAACTTTGACACTTGAAGAGCTTAAGGACGATAAGTGGCTAAATTAAATAATCGTCTCCAATTGGCAGTTAGTTGCTTTCCTCTTGAAGCCGCATCTCCAGCCGCTGATAAAGTGCTTGCGCCAAGTTTCCCCAAAAGATGCCAACATCAAACACGGGACTTTTAAAAATCCGCCTTTCCTCTGGTATTTACAGCACAGGAGTATACTATTTACAATCTTTTTGTTTGTTTCCATAACAATAAAATTCGGATACAGGACCGGCATTTCGGAAGACTTTTGTGTAAGTGTCTGTGTAGACACAGAAGGATGCCCATGGCATCCATAAACGGTAATTTAATTTTAGCAAGCTAAGTGTCCACAGTGTATTTGCTATTCGCTAGCAATGCAAGTGAATCTCCGAACTACAAGGCAGCATATTGGTTGGGGAAGGGGCTGGGGGAGAAACTATAAACAAACAATCTCTATGCAAAGAAAGGGAAACGGGGTGGGGTGGATAACGGGGACATTGAATCACGAAATAGCCATTGCCATACACCAACCAAGGAGAAGGCTGGAGATTCATAAGCTAAAAGGAACCGATGCTATTTTGAACTTAGACCACAAAAGGCTGTTAAACAGCGGAACCAGGTACATGGCAAAGTTTTCAGCAGTCATAGCGCGCCCCCCTTCCCCCGCAGACTGGGCCAGCTCTGGTTGTGGCTCTGCCCCTGTCGCCCCCATGGCGCTGCTGGGCTCTCTCTCTAGCTGGCCTCATCAGAGTCACTGTAGTGGGAACGGGGCGAGAACTCCCCATCGCTCCTGTGGGACCTGGGCGATGGTTTGCTCCTCTCCTGCGGCTGCCCCAGGAGGGCCGGAGATGGGACTTTCTGTGCCATCAGGGCGCTCTCCTGGAAGGAGAAGTGCAGAGGGTCCAGCGGCACGGAGTAGCCCCCCGCAGCCGGCTGCTGGGGGAAGCGAGTCCTGCAGTGGCCGGAGGGCGAGGGTCTCTGCTGCTGCCCCTGTCCTTGCCCGGCAGCTCCGGCCTCTGCTCCGGTTGACTCGTGGGGCGGGGAGCGGTGCTCGCCCTTGCCCGGGGTGTCGGCGGGTGCGGCCGGGCTGTGCAGCAGCTCGGCCAGCGCGCTAATGTAGATCTGCGCCATCTGCAGGGTCTCGTACTTGGACAGCTTCTTGTCGTTGTTGAAGGAGGGGATGACATTGCGCAGCTGGTCGAAGGCGTGGTTCAGCCCGTGCATCCGCCGCCGCTCCCGGGCGTTGGCCGCCAGCCGCCGCTGCTTCTGCACGCCGCTCACCTGCTGCCGGAGCCCCCCGGACGGGGCGCGCTGCCTGCCGCAGCCCGACACCCCCTCCGCCGACGGGACGCCCCCTGGCAACTTGCAGAGTTTCCCCGGGGGGCCGCTCCTGCTGCTGCAGCCGCCCAGGTGCTGCTCGGCTCCCCCCGCCTCCAGCGGCTCCTCCTCCTCCTCCTCCTCGGCTGCTCCGGGCAGCAGGTATCTGGTGGAGGCAGCGGCGGCTGCGGGGACGCGTGCCGGGCAGCACATGCCCAGCCAAGCGGGGGGGAAACCGCAGCCAGGATGCTCCTGCCCTAGGAGAGTCTGCTCCAGCTGCTGCTGGGCCCCCAAGTCCCTGCCGCCTTCCACCCACCCGGCGGCGGCCGCCCGCAGGTGGCTCATCGCGCCGGGCGCTGCAGACCAAAGCGGGGTGTGAAGCAGGGAAGCGCGAGACGGGGCAGAACAGCCCTGGCGAGTTCTGCTGCACGCGCCCCCCCACTTCTACCCTGGCTCCGGGGACCTCGGGCGCACACACCGCTCGCGTGCAACCAGCCTTCTCCGGTTGCGAACGGCGCTGCGCCCCCTTTAAAAAGCGGCACGCGCCAGGCCCCCCCCCCCCCGCCTCCCACCCTCCTCGCGCCGGTCGCGTGGCGGCTCAGCCAATGGAGCGCGCGGGTCTGGCGCGTGCTGGGAGCCAATGGCAGGAGGGGCTTGGCCCGCTCCGGGGGAGAAAAAGTTGCAGAGGAGACTCCGGGGATGTAACCTAGACAGCAATACTCCTCCCCTCCCCCACGAGGGGGGGGCTGCGAGGTGTCACTGCGGGCGTGACTCCGGGGGTAGGGGGCGAGGCAGTGAGAGCGAGCGAGGCCTCCAACGCATTAGATGCGGGGGGAGTCACGCCCGCCCGGGGCTAGGTGTGCGCCCAGCTGCAGGAGGACGAGGCCGACACGTGGCTGCTCTTGGCTAGCCGGGGGAGCCAGTGCCAGGCAAATGGCTTTAAGCACGTGGGCGTGGCAGAGGGTGCCTGGCGTGCGCCGTCTGAGCGCGCCAGGGACGCCCAGGAAGGAGCGTGGCACCTAGGGAGCAGGTGTGCGCCCAGGTGCCGCGGCGTCGCGTGTCACCCTGCGCCCCACCGCCCGGGGTGGAACCGAAAGAGGGGCGCGGGCCTAGCGTGCAGGACGTGCAAAGCCACTGGCCCCAGGCCAAAAGCACGTCCTCTACTCCCTGCGCACAGAGCCGCCCTGCACAGGGCACGTTCCCAGCTCTGCCAGGTACCTGCACAGCGCGCCCTGCGTAGCTGGCCCGAGGACAAGAGACTGATGTACCTAACCTAACTCCATATATAAACACATACCGCTCTTATACACGCCGCAGGCATATTCTTAAGCGCTGGAGCACTCTCTACCAACACCAAAGAGGGTCCTGAGGAGTTCCCCCATTCACCCCCTTTAAACAGGAGCGATTATCGTTCGCTGTTTACCAGGATAAACGCACCCCAGGTGCAAAGTTCTTCAGTGCCTGACCGTCCTTTTCCACCTCCACATTTTAACCTGCCCTTTAGTCATAAGATCTCAGCCATTCAATAAGGCGAGAGGCGGACTTTGTCAGTGGCAGATTAATACGTGATCGTGATAGCCGCGCGAACACCGGCGTCTCCTCTGTTGAGATCACCGAGGGCAGCCAACTTATTTGAACGCCTTCTGTCCAGCAGAGCAGTACCGCATTTTGGGCAATTGTAGGTCCTTGCGAGCCTGAATGTCGGTGCAATGCAGACGGCGGAACGATACCTCTTATTTAGACAAGCATCTTAGTTCAGTGCCATTTTAATGAGGACGAGAAGAAGAGCAGCAGCGTAACCTGAAGCAGAGTTTGCAGGGCAGGCAGCCTAAGCGCCCCCTAGCTACTGCCACGTCTGCGTAGCACCCAGGCAAGCACCTGGCTAGTTTTCCTTGGGATATAAGGACGTATACTCAAAGCTCTCCCTCTCTTCACCCCAGTCTCAGCTTGTTACTGCAACTGAATAGCCTGGGCGGGGTGGAAGGAGAAAACGGAGGCAGGAACCAGCTTTTTCTGTTTGTACAGCACCAGCACAACAGGGTCCTGGTCCATAACTAGGGCTCATACCTACTAAGGTAATGCAAATAATAAATAGTTGTCTAATCAAGTAGTACATATATTTCTGGAGCTGTCATAGGATATTAAAATCTGGAGTCATTCCCCCTTCCTGTCAAAATTCTCGAGTTCAAGTCACCTGCTGCAGACTTCAGCAGGAATCATGAGCCCAAAGCAGACCCCACGAAGGGCCACAGCAACTCAGGCAGACCAGTACTAGTTTGATAATTGTACCAGTTTCTTTCAGCCAAGGAATTCAAGTGCACACTATGGAGGGAGATCAAAGCAGCAATTAAGTCTAATACAATATTAAGTGACTTCAGCTAGGGTACCAGTTTATAAAAACTGATCCAATCTTATAGTTGAAGAAGCTTTAGAAAATAGTTTCTCAACACCCTCAACAATTGCTTCTCAGACCAGCTAGTTCTACAGCACACATAGGAGATGTTATTCTCAACTTAATCCTCAATAGCAGCTCAACCATTCAGTAATATCTTCAGGGGAGGAGTTGCACCAAAAACTAACCCTAACAAACTAGCCTTCAGAAAAGGTGATTTCTAGTCTAAGAAAGAGTTAGTCTAAATCCTTATACTCCGCATACAGAAGACTACTGTGACATAATGTAACTGAGTGGCAAAGCAAAAATCAAACAAAAAATACTTTCACCCTTGAATCCCTTCCCTAGTGAGCAAATGGCATGGATGAAGCAGTAAGGTTCGAATCATACGGGCATCCTTCAGAAATTGAAGATGCAGTCTAAATGAAGCCAACAGAATGGAGCAAAAAAACTATGGAAGATAAAATGCAAGATAGAAATTTGAAGGCGGCATAAAAGTGTATGTATGTTTATTCATAAATAGATAAGAAGTATGGAAGAGCCAGCATTGCTGTTCTGTAGCAAGTGAGGACTTCCAAAGCCAAGTGTGTGTGTAAATGAAGGCGTTTACATGAATGTGGACCTTAGCTGGAATGTGTTATGGTTTTGAGCCCAGTCCGGAGATGTCAGTAGAAAGCTGATCACAACCATGTGATTTTATACAGCTTTCAGCTAATTGAGGCACTGATCCTGCTAGTCATTCTGTAGTGCAGCCTTTCCTACAGAGCCCCACTGACTTCATTAGGCATAAATGTGGGCAGATTACTGTGGACAAGATTAATCTGTACTGCAAATTCATTTAGGTGAGTGGAACTACACCAAAAATGATTTTTCTAATGTTCTCTAGAGCCATATTCACACACAGACACAGAAGCAGAGGGGCAAATATATTAAGAGTTAAGCTACCCTTGTAGCCCTATTGTCTCCCCCTCCTGCCTATGTATCCTTATTTTGAAGAAGTGGGAGTTTAGTACTAAAATAGCCAAATCAGGGAGATGCCTAGCATCTCACATCTATGACTTCCAAGCAGATTGAGCACCGACTCAGCACTTTGGAACTCCTTGCCTTTGCAGTAGCCACAAATGGCATGGCTATTTATACCCTACCCAACACTCTTCACAAAAAAGTGAAAAGATAATATCCGTCACCAATGATGTGCAGAATTTCATTTTTAAAGAATTGAAGCTGTCTTTAAGCAGTAAATTTGAAAAATCCATGTTTAAAAGCATTATAGCAACTTTATGACAATACATCGTTGGCATTGGTCACATATCTGCACCTCAGTTTTTCACTTCCAGTTAATCCACTATCTCCTCCTGGTGGATAGACAAGTCCAGGATTACCAGTTACCCCTTTCAGAGTCCATTTCCTTTAGGGGTCAACAGCGCCAGCCATAACACTTCACTGGACTCAGTTCTCCCCATAAACCTCTTGTTGCAAGGTAAAGAAGTTCATGCCACTTTTCACAGCAGCATCACCAGAGATGGGTGGGGGAACCCTGGGATGCTGTCATGCAGGATTGCCTTACAACTGTTTCCCAAGGTCTTCTCCCTCAACTTCTGTTTTTTCCCTAAAATGCAAAATCCCTTTCCCAGGGTACACCTGTGCTCAGCTCTTCCTTGTTGAGTGCCTTTTTCTCCTTCTAGGTATCAGCTCTTCTCAGCTGGTGTTCCTGTCAGAGCCAGGTATGAGATACCTGCAGAGAGCTATATGCCAGAGAGGTAAGTTCTTTCTGTGCCCAAGATATTCAGTAAGAGTCAAATATAAGGAGGAGCTTTCATGAAGTCTGGTAGTCACACAACCTGACTCACAGGATCCCATAATCCCCAGGCTAGCTGTACCTACTTTTAAAGAGCCTAACACTCAATTGTTACTGGCTCAAAAATATTTCCCCAAAGTTAGTTAAAAGTGAAAGGGAACTTGTCATAAACAGATAGCTAAGGGTTAATGTCTCTTTCACCTGAAGCACCTGACCAGAGGACCAATCAGGAAACCGGATTTTTTCAACTTTGGGTGGAGGGAATTGAGTGTCTTTGTCTTTGTTTTCTGGCTGCCTGCTTTCTCTGAGCTTTGGAGAAGTAGTTTCTATTTTCTAGTCTTCTGTTTCCAAGTGTAAGGACAAAGAGATCAGATAGTAAGTTATATGGTTTCTTTTCTTTGGTATTTGCATGAATATAAGTGCTGGAGTGCTTTGATTTGTATTCTTTTTGAATAAGGCTGTTTATTCAATATTCTTTTAAGCAATTGACCCTGTGTTGTATCATCTTAATACAGAGAGAACATTTGTACTTATTTTTCTTTCTTTTTATATAAAGCTTTCTTTTAAGACCTGTTGGAGTTTTCTTTACTTCAGGGAAATTGAGTCTGTACTCACCAGGGAATTGGTGGGAGGAAGGAATCGGGGAGATCTGTGTGTTGGATTGCTAGCCTGATTTTTGCATTCCCTCTGGGGGAATAGGAAAGTACTTTTTGTTTCCAGGATTGGGAACAGAGAGGGAGATTCCCTCTGTGTAGTTTCACAGAGCTTGTGTCTGTGTATCTCTCCAGGAGCACCTGGAGGGGGGAAGGGAAAAAGGATTATTTCCCTTGGTTGTGAGACTCAAGGGATTTGGGTCTTGGGGTCCCCAGGGAAGGTTTTTCAGAGGGACCAGAGTGCCCCAAAACACTCTAATTTTTTGGGTGGTGGCAGCAGGTACCAGGTCCAAGCTGGTAACTAAGCTTGGAGGTTTTCATGCTAACCCCCATATTTTGGACGCTAAGGTCCAAATCTGGGACTAAGGTTATTACAGAACTACTGGTCCTGACGTAACACTTTTGTACAAATGAATAATTTTCATGTACACCAGCTTTGTTACACAACATTTGTGTTGTATAGCTGCCTTTTTGGTCCTGGTCCCTATCAGACCGAACAGCTCCTTAAAAAGGGACTGCTAAGTTTAAAAAAAAAAAAAGTTTGACATACTTGAAAAAATTTACTTTTGGTTTCCACTCCCTCCCCAACATATTCCTATTTACCACAAGACCATCCAACTGTAGGCCCCAATCCTGGAATGGCTCAAGCTTTTGTAAAACTTAATTTTACTCAGTGAATAGTCCTATTGAATCCAAGGAAGGAGCAGAGAGTATGGTAGTTCAAACCAGGTAAAGGGAAACATCCGGGTTAAAAGGAGCAGTTTTGTTTATTTGGTGGAGTGATACTAGATTTTCAGAAATCTGGTCCTCTCTTATATAATAATTTGTTTACACGATTTTGATTTTTTTTTTAAAGATGAGAGGAAAGGAACATGACTTCCATTATTGAAGATTTGGATTTTAAATTGAAGACTTTTGTGGGGGGAAGTGTACTAGTTGCCACTTCCTGCTTAATATGAGAGTATTTGTTTATTCTCTGCAAGCTTTTACTCTGAGCTTTTCTGCAGTCTTTCTGCTCATGTATCTTTCCATCAGTGGGAGTTATGTACACAGTAGTGGTGTCTCAGTTACTTTATGAAGTGAGGTCAAATATATTTGTTTTATAAAAGTATTTCCCAGCAAGCCCCTCTCCACCATGCCATACTGTAGCTTTTACCAATTAATTGCAATTTTATTGCCATGATGCCTATGCTCTCCATCATTTTGGTATCCCTTTAGTCACGTCTAGCAAAGACCCTGTTCCTATACACAGTTTTGCACTTTCACAACTTTAATGAAAGTGACAAGTCTTATTGAGGGCAATAGAGTTAGATACAAACAAAGTTAAGCTTGGGTTTAAGTATATCAGGGGCTGGGCCTTGGTACTGCAAGCTGCTTGAAGCAGTGACCCTAGGCCAAATATGAATGAAAACTCATGTCTGATGTGAGATATCTAGCACACTGTTGGAGAATAATCATAGTTTTTAAAGTATTATGAAACAAGACTTCAAGCCTTAGAGACAAAGAGAATGCAAATTATCAGTGAGTTCTAGAACTAGATATTATGAAAATAAGGGCCCAATTCTGCAATCTTTACTCACACCACACTTCTACTGCAGTCTGAGGATGTAGAGAAACACTGAAAGATACTATTTAAGTTCTATAGTTAGATTTTTGGTTTTATAAATTGCACCTTAAGGCAGGCCCCAATCCTGGAAAACACTGAAAACCCTCAACTTCCACTGAAGTCAGCGAGAGTGGGCAGATGTAGGACCTAGTTCCAATTTGTAACAGACTTGACTCTCTTCCCATTGAAGACAGAAGTTGAAAGGAAACAGGACTGTAACCAAGATACATATTTTTGCTTATCAGTATTACAGTTAGCAAAATTAGAGCACCCAAAACCTCTTACTAAAGTGATTTTTCTTCTTCCATGCTCCATGAACCCAGTATTTAACCTAAAAACACTATATAGTCGGTCCCATTTTATATAGAAAAGGAAAGAACAACAAATTGACAAACTTGTCAAGCTCACATCCAGGTACAGTATTACTTCCAAAGAACCCAAAATAAAAACTAAAGATGATTAAAACATTTGGAAAATGAGCATGTTTTAAGTGTGCATCTTTCAAATTAAAGATAAATAGCTTTAATTCATTCATGCCTTTTAATTTTTAAACTGTTTGCACCATCACTAACTAAGGGTAAATATATTTAATTGAAATCCATTACTCTATAGGTACATATCTGTGTGTCTCTCTCACACTGAGGAAAGTCAAAGGCAGTGGGTGGTTTGTGTCAGGGCTGGGCTTAGCTCTACTCTCCCAGAATAAGATAAATGTAAGTGATGAAGAACTCCTGGGGTTGGCTGCACTCATTTTGTATTCAACACTGACTGGCCCTTTTTTCCTCTCTCTCTTTGTATGTTCAAGCCCACTTGAGTTTCTTTTTCTTTTGAAGAACTTCGTTCTTTTGATGTGATTCAAGGCACACCCTGCTGCAAAGAGAACTTCACAGGAATCGGAAACATAAGCACACGGGTCTGAAACAGTTACTGTACAATAGCAAGAATGCATCAAGTCTTGAAGATGAATTTTCTCTCTTTAAGAAATCATTATCTTTCAGGGCTGAGGAGGGTAGGGGTTTCGGGCTCAGCCTTTAAACAAAATCTACATCATTTTCAATTTAGAAGTTTGCCTGAGTAAGACCTGCAGGAGCAGGCACAATATTAGTACAGAAATAATTTGATTTTGCAGAAAGCTTGGAGAATTTCACTATGTGCTGCATATGCACAATAGTGTACAAATCTGAGCTAAACTATATAATTAATAGTGTACCATAACCGTATCACAGTGATTACACATAAAACCAATTTAAGTTCACATGCTTCACAGTGCTTTGCTAGCCTCAAATTATTAGCAATTGTGTTCCCTTCCTCTCCTCCCCACCTCCCAGACAATATAATTCAAATACAAAAATACCAAGAATCTCTCAAGTCCCTAGATCACTCACATCTAAAAATCAAATCCCCAAGATAGTTATATTTAGGACTGAGTATTTATACAATTCCAGGCAGGGATTCTCAAAAGCACCCAAGGGAATTAGGCTCACAACTCACATTGAATTGCAATATTAACTCCCTTAGTTTCCTTGGGGCGGGGGGGAAGTCACAGTTTCATCTAATCAGTATAGACACTGAGTATAGAATAATGCTAACTACCAATTTACATAAGTTTCCATTAATAAAAAAATTAAAGAACTATAGTTTTAGGTAATTACAAGATCTTGCTTTACATTTAAGTAATAGTTAATTCTTGATGTTATACATAAGATCAGTCTAAAGGTCAACTGAAAGAGTTAGTTTACATGACTATTTGTTCTGAATCAAGTTTTTAAATTGATCAGGATGAAAGAATAAGTCCAGTTTGTACCCATATTGTCTATGGCAAATGCATTTAATACTACTAATTATTTTTGTTCTATGTACATTTCTGAAGAAAAATGGAAGTTCCAAGGGATGCAGAAACTAAACAAGACATCTGGAGTTACAAGACATTTTGAAGATCACTGCTTACTCAAAAAACATACTGTGCTGCATCTCAGTCTACGTCTGTACTGCTTACTCATGTGAGTAATCTCTTGAAAGCCAGCATGGCCATAATTCTGAAAAGTATTCTGCCTGGGAGTGGGTGGACCATTACACTCACATGGAAGTTGCACTGACTTTGTAGGTTTGGGACCTGTGAAAGTAATTAGCATTCATGGGTGAAATTCATCCCCAGCAAAGGGCTAGCACAAAGTCCCTCTTCTGGGACCAATCTTGCAGACATCATCATGAGTAGTCCCTCCATGCACACCAAAGAGTAAGTAGTGTCTTCATGGGAAAGGCAAAACACCACTGTAACAATACTTGCCTACCTCCTGGGGCTGTTTTGAGGCATAATTAATCTTTGTAATGCACTTTGAAATCCTTAGATAAAAAGGCACTAACATGTAATGAGAACATTATTAAATTTATTACTAATTTTCAAGAGCTCAAGTTGTGCCAATGCTCTTCAGAAGAAAAGCTAGGTTCAAAGAGGACAATGTTGCTAGCAGCATTTGCTAATATTTTACCTGGGATATCAGATTTAATTGTATTTATTTAGAACTTGACTCTACAAGTTGTAGGTGCCCCCTTCAAACTGCTGAGCACACTTACTCCCACTGGAGTTAGGGCACTTGTCACCTCAAGGACCTGCTCAGCTTCTTGTAGGATCAGGCCTTCAGAAATGTAATTAGAAGAGATAAAACCAAACACTGTCAACAGGAATATCATGGCTATTGCGATGAACTGTTATACATTGCAGTTGTGCCCTTATGTCCATGAAATGGTCCAGAATAGGATGGGTGAAATGGAAACTCTGAAACTAAGAAATACTGGAAATAATAACTCTCCCTTCCAAGTTTACAATCAAATTCAACCATTTAAGTTTTGAGATGTTCCTATACATGACCAGAACCAAAGTTAAAATCATGGAAAGATTTCATTTTTCTAGCCTTTCACCTTTAACTCATCACTCCTCATTACATCCCTCCACTGGCTCTTGCCTCTCTAGTGCAAACAAAGTAAAACTATTTGACTTCCAAAGCCCTTCATGGCCTATTTCCATCCTAGCTACCATCTCTCAGTCACCACTGGAATGTTGATGCCCACCTCCAATCCACCTATGAGACCAGCCTCCATTGTTCACTTGTTACATTTTCTAACAAGCAACATCATGCTTTCTCCTATACTGCCCCTCATGCTTGGGAGGGACTCCCCATGAACACCTGCAAAAATCCGTATCTACCTTCAAAGCCTCTCTCACAATTCTTTTCTGTGATACCTATTTAAAATTTGTTTTTGAGATCCGATAGGCTGTGATCTCAGCACACTAGCAGTTGAACATGCTGACTAATATTGTCTCATTGTTTCTTAATGCTCCCCCAGTCTGTCCGTCATCTCTCATCTTATACTTGGGATTATAAGGTCTTTGGGGAGCACATAGTCTTTTAGCTGGGATCCATGAAGGAACATGGGTATTGTGGTACTAAGGGGACAGGAACTTAACTTTGTATCAGAGGGGTAGCCGAGTTAGTCTGGATCTGTAAAAGCAGCAAAGAATCCTGTGGCACCTTATAGACTAACAGACATTTTGGAGCATGAGCTTTCATGGGTGAATACCCACTTCGTCAGATGCATGTAGTGGAAATTTCCTAACTTTAAGGCCCCCAGAAAAAAAAGAGTCACAGGAACACCAATACCATCTGCAGTGCATGAGTTAGGGACTTAAGTTCAATTTACAATGAATGGGGAGACAGGTGCCTTAGACTGCAATCCCCCAAAGCCAGTGAGCTAGGCTCCCTGCCTAAGCTAGTCAATGGACAAGGCAAACAACCCCTTGCACAGAGTCTGTGCCTAAATCCAGGCTGCAGGGAGGCACCTAACTCCACTTCGTGATCCACACATGAGAACCAGCCACTTGGAGAAGGTGGCTTAGGTGCCAAATGCATTTCCTGTAGGAATGAATGAGGTGCCTGCTTCACTCCACACAAGACAGTTGGAGGAGGAGGAGTTGTTGATGCCCACCTTAACTTTCAGTCCAGTGATTAGTACACTCCCCTGCAATGTTGGAAACCCAGGTTCAGGTCCCCCACTCTCTGCCATTGAGTCAGTCACTCTCTCTGGCCCAATCACTACTCCATTGTGGATGGATACATCAGATTTTGAAAGGGGCCCAATCTAGTAGGCACACTCAGAGGCCCAGATTTAGGCCTTGGGCCAGCTTTCTTCTCCCAGTTTGTGAAATGCTTTGAGGATTAGTTGGGAGATACACATCCAGATGCTTAGAGGGAGGCAGTAGTGCTCATGCTCAGCAGCAGGAACATAGGTGCCTAGGGAACTTTTACTCTGAAAACTTAGACATTGAATGACTAAGTGCCTATCGTTTGGCAGGAGTACTGTGAACTGCAGAATGTTGAACTGGGGCTTAAGCACTCAAGTACATAACAAAGTCCCAAATCCACAAAAGGTGTTTCATATAACATCTAGCACAGCGCAGTCCTGATCCATGACTACAGCTCCTGGGGTCTACTGTAATACAAATGAACGGCAACAACATTGTTATTTAGATAGTGCCCTAAAGGCTGTTCTGTTAATATTTCTGAATAGGAATAGAACCAAAACGCCTGGCCACCTCATTTCCAGAGAAGCACAATTTAGATAAATTTTGGATTAGGATCTGCACTTTTGGGCACATATCCAAATTGATTCCAAATACTGAAACTCCTTGAAGTTCCTATAAAAGTTCCTAAAAGTCAGAATATTACAACAAAAAAACCCTTCAAAAACAGACTCAAATGGGAGACTGCTGAATTGGAGTTAATTTGCCAAATGGGACACCATTAAATTAGGTTTGAATGAAGACTGGGAGAGGATGGGTCATTACACAAAGTAAAAGTATTTCCTCATGCTTATATTCCCCCCGCCCCCTACCCCTGCTACAGTTCCTTGTATCTCCTTGTCAAGTGCTGGAAATAGGCCATTTTCATTACCGCTACAGACAGTTATTTTTCTCTCCTGCTGACAACAGCTCACCTTAACTGATCACTCTCCTTATAATGTGTATGGTAACACCCATTGTTTCATGTTCCCTCTGTGTCTGTGTGTGTGTGTATGTATCTATCTTCCTTCTGTATTTTCCACTACAAGCATCCAATGAAGTGAGCTGTAGCCCACGAAAGCTTATGCTACAATACATTGGTCAATCTTTAAGGTGCCACAACAACTATTCTTTTTGAAGTTCCTCTGTTCTGGACTACCAGTGAAAATAGGTAGAGGATACAGGAAGGATTCTATGGAGACAACCTGGATAAAAAATTGAAGATTTTCCTTGAAGAGCACTCAAGGTTAAACACTAGATTCAGACTCGAGAATGGGGTCCAATTTCTATTTGTACCAACAGACTTGGCTTTCTGCGATACAGTTTCTCATCTATTAAATGGTGATAATATTCTGTCCCCCAACAGAGTCCTACTGCACCATGCCCCAAGTTAACCCTCGTGTACTTTGATGAGCATCTCCTTGCCAACTTTGTCTTGTTTATTTAGATTGTAAACTCTTTGGGGCAGGCACTATCTATCTGTTATGATGCATTTGTTCAGTGCCTAGCACAATAGGGCCCCAAGCTCATTTGGGGCCTTTAGGCAGGATTCTAAAATAGTGCCTTACAGTATTGTGCTGAAGCATCTCTTAAAAAATATGGCATTTTTGTTACACTACAGTGTTCTTTAAAATGGTTATTTCAATAGGTTAGTATTAACAAATTTGTTAAGTAATAAGACTTACTCTTCATAAAGGAGACATTTTACAACTACAGAGAGATTCTAGAGCTAATTTTACTGTGCAATAACAGCTTTTCCAAATGGCTTATGGCAGAAGGATGAATGCAAAGAGCCAGATAGTCCCCTCCATCCAGTTGGTCAACCCCTATTGCTGTCAATGGCAATTGCACACAACCGATAAAGGGAATATGAGCTGAAGGGTCTAGTGCAATATGTGAGATTGCTATAATTGTAAGCATAACAAAGTGAACCACTACAGTTAAACAATATGCTATGGCAGTCAGTGGAGTAGGATTGAATAGCAGCAATCTGCTTTAGAGGAGTATTATACACTAACTCCAGACTGAAATTTCATGTGCAAGCTCAATAGTGCAGCAATATTTTAAGTTTATGTGCAAATAAAGTCAATTTACTATTTTATTGTGTTAATGTACCTTATAAATATCCAGTTTCCCAATGCAAGAAAACTTTTCTATAATTCTGTGTTTATAAATGATTTTGGTTTCTCAATTTAAGATTACCCATCCTGCTCATTGGAGTATGAGTGAATCCGAGTCTGAGGCTACATCTTCACTACCCGCCATATCAGCAGGTAGCAATTGATTTCGGGGATCGCTATATAGTGTCTCATCTAGACGAGATATATCGAGCCCCGAATGCGCTTCTGTCGACTCCAGAACTCCACTGGAGTGAGCGGCAGTAGCGGAGTCGACGGGGAGCCGCGGACGTCGATCCCGTGCCATGAGGACGGTAGGTAATTCGATCTAAGATATGCAACTTCAGCCACATGAATAACATAGCTGAAGTCAAAATATCTTAGATCGATTTCCCCCCCTATTGTAGACCAGCCCTTATAATCCTACTGAATGGGAAAAACTGCAGTGATTCAACTGGGAATTGCCATTCTTGGCTCCAAATGCAGCTTGAAGGTATGCTGTAAGGAAGGGGTTGATGTGAGCAGGGAGAAGAGGAGACATGGGGTCTGGAGTGAAGCAGGCAGAGGACAAGGTTCAAAAAAGACAGAGGGTGGTCACTTTACAGGGGGAAAAAAGGGTCCAGCAGGTGGCTACAACCTGCCCAGCAACAAGCAGCCCAGCTCAGCCCACTAACAAAGCCCTGTCCCAGATGACACCTCCCTCTATCCCCATACAAAGTATCTAGTGAATGACAAACATGGTCATCTCTTTGCTCCCTTGCACAGAGGCAGGTTCCTCATTCATCCTTCTCTAGCTAACACAGTCCTACTGCACCATGCCCCAACTTAGCCATCATGTACTTTGATGAGCACCTTCTTGCCAACTTCCAAGAAAGCCAACCAACCCTGGCAGCCATCAACGAGCCACCAGGAGATCAGGTCTTTGCTGAGGTGGCCCCAGATGGGGCACTCACTCCTCTTTAAGAGCCATCAGAGGCCATCCTGCCCCACTTTCAAGTGACACAGGAAGAGGTCTCTTTGCAGTGACGTTTTGCAACAACTCTTTGCTCCCTGTTGGTTACCCTCCCCGTTTCCCTTTCACAGGCAAAACCCAACCTGACTTCCTTGGCATTAGGGTGCCTGCTCAAAAGATGGCCATCAGTGCATAGCTTTTTCACCCCCCTCCACACACACACACACTTTTTAAATAGGTGTCTCACACAGGCTAGACCAGGTGTGACTAAACTAGAAGGTGGCACGCGAGCTGATTTTCAGTGGCGCTCTCACTGCCTGGGTCCTGGCCACTGGGCCGGGGGGCTCTGCATTTTAATGTAATTTTAAATGAAGCTTCTTAAACATTTTAAAAACCTTATTTACTTTACATACAATAGTTTAGTTATACATTATAGACTTATGAAAAGAGCCATTCTGAAACCGTTACCATGTATTACTGGCAGGACACCTTGAATTAGAGTGAATAAATGAAGATTAGACACAGCAGTGCTGCAAGGTCGCCGACCCCTTGCCCCCCTATGGGAATCCCCAGCAAGGAGCGCGTCAGAGGCAGGATCCGCTGCCAGCCACTACAGTTCCCGGGAACACCTGTCCCAAGAGAGCAGCGCTGATGCGCGGCCTTCCGCCCCCGACCCCCGCTCGAAGCCGCGCGCGCCCAGCGCTGGGGAGGAGGCTGACGCCGGGCACCTGCAGGGGGCTGCACCCCGCTCTTCTGGGGGCGCCCTGCGCGCAGGGGCGGTGCTCGGGGCGGAAGCAGTTCGGCACTTTCCAGGGCAATGAAGCTGGTAAGAGTCTTACTGCAACTCTTAAAGGGGGGAGGGGTGCGAACGCCTGTCTCGTTTTTGTGCTTAAATCCCGCCTCCCCGGTTTACACGGCGGGTTTGTGGTCTGTAAGGGTGCGTGCAAGGCCGGCCCCTTGCAGCCGCTTGGTTAGGCAGAGGCAGGCGCTTTGCTGGCTTGCAGCCTAAGGGCAGGACGTGCCCCCCCCCCAACCCTTCGAACGCAAATCTGGGGGAGCCCCCCCCCTCCTCCGGCCCACAGCGCGGACACTGGTGGCTCGAGTGGTCCCCTGGCTGCCCCATCCCCCCGCAACACCTACTCCCTAGCGGGGCCCTAGGGCAGCGTTTCCTGAGCGAAGCGTGCGGTGCACGAGCCCAGCCCCTTGGCGCTGGCACTGTCCGGCTAGGAGCGTGTCTGGGCCAGGCGAGACAAGCGGGTTTCAGGTTTGCAGGGCGCTCCCGGGGTGGAGCAGCTGCAGCCCCACTCCCAGCACTGGTGGGGTGAGCGGGCGGCGAACCGGAGGGTTTGGCTTAGAACCACGCTCAGAGGGAAGGGAAGCTCGATCCCACCCTCGTGGGGGATGGCGAACAAAGAGGACCCGGCCTGTCATTCAGCCCAGAGAAGTCTCGCTGCATGTACTGCACACTGGCACGTAGGCAAAATACCAAGGGGTGCGGGAGTTGAATTACACCAACCCCGCACCCGAAGCGAGGCTAACGCGTTTGCTCTGGTGCACCGGGAAGCCCGGGAAAAGCAGCCGCTTGTTCCAGGACAGAAGCCCTTCGCCCATCACCCTGACTCCGTACGGCCAAGCGGGAGCCATGTGCTCGGAAGTGCGGTGGCGCCCGGAGCCGGGTCTCTCCGTCGCTGCTTCCCCTGAAGTCCCTCTGGTGTGTGTGTGTCCCAGGGTTGTCCCTATGCAAACAACAGGTTGAATATTGTAGGTGAGGGTTATTAAAGTGTCCCGGGGACAATGGCCGTCTGTGTCCCATTCGCCACGCTTGGCTTCATCTTTGGAAAGGGCGCACACAATGTGACATGATGTTGGCTTCCAACATTATTCAGTCTGCATAGCGGCAAGTGCTGCCCTGTCTCCCTGGAAATGGAGGTCGGCAGATTTAATCCTACCCTGTAACAACCCCTACCACTGAGAGCGGAGCTGTGAGCACCCCGCTAGAGCCGTTCAGCTCGGCCTCAACCGAGATCACTTAGAAAATAATGAAAAAAGAAAAGGCTCAGAGAGGCGGATTCTGCCCAACCCAGTCACGCAGAATACGGTCTGGGGAGCGTTGCACTGGGTCTTAGTCTGTCCCTGGGTTTCCCCTAAAGAATACCTGGCCAGGGAGCTGTGCAGCCGATGCTGCGGGGAGAAATAAAGAGCATTGTAAGCAGTGCTGGGTTTCCTCTGGCTTGGAGTAAAACCCACTAAAACGGAGACATCCAAAGGGGAACAAAGCGCTCAGTCCTAGATGCTGCCCTGTCTAGCTGTAGCCTCCTGTGCTGCTTTCAGAGCAAAAACGTGCCCCCAGTCTGAGAGCCCTGGCCAGAGGAAGGTGAGTAGAGAGAGCGTGAGGGCTGGCGTAGGATTCTCTCCTGGGGATGGTGCAGTATCTGAAGGGCCTTTGTTTTGGGGACCTCTCTGATTTAGAGTCATTCCTGGTTCAAAAGAACTAGTACAAGGAGGATCACAGTCCGCTTTCAAGTCACGTTGAGCTTAAAAGCATGTTTGCAAACCGTGTCACTAAAAATGGTGGGTTTCAACTCAGTTGCCAGCACAGAGCGATTTGCATGCAAGAGTATCACCCACCTTGTCTCTCTGAATTAGGGAGATATCCTAAATTCTACACCGACTGTACCTCCTCCAGCAGTGCCCCGTTTGAGGAAAGGTCGAAATGTAGTTTGCTTTTCAAAGTTACCTAGGGCATCAGTTTGCTAGATTTGCAGAGGCACGGGCAATACAAGGCATAGTGGCTGAAGGAATGAATCCCCTGATCACTTTCAATTTCAGGAAGCAAATTCCATGTAATTTAATTAAACAAACTAAAACAGCTCATTTACTACCTAAAATATTAGAATATTTGGTGTTTATTTAAGCAAAGATCACGTAAATATTTGTGAATTTAGACATTTACATTAAACTAGCCAATTCCAGAAGTGAGAGATCAAGAGTGAACTAAGTAGTAGTCTTTAGATGAGTTGATTCCCCTAGGATTACAAGGAAAAAGATGATTTCAGAGCTAAAGCCACTGGAAATACCACAGCGCCACCAGCTGGGTTTAAAAGATTTAAACAAGAAAAACTAAGTGCATTGGATAGAAATCTGTGCGGCTTCCCTTAATAACCAGAGAGCACATGCGTGAACGAGAGAAGGCAGCCCTTAGCGTGAAGAGACCTACAATTTTACAACAAAAGAAAAGCTAAAAATTCCAATGCCATGTCCTTGTATATTCTATCCTGCAGCCCCGGCATAATGCAGAACACGTGTCTATTTTAGAGAGTTAAATTATACAGCACTTATCTCATGCATTGCAGTAGCTAGGCAAGAACAAACAATATGTAAACTCAACTACTCTAAACTGGCCAGCCAGTCATCTAGCTAATCAGATCCAACAAAATGAGCAAAAGAAAAGAAGTGATCGAAAGGAAAAGCTGTCCATGGAGGAAAGAATATTGTAGTTAGAAATAATTGGATAAGGCAATATTGTACCTTGAGTTTTAAAGGAGAACCCCCCCCCCTTGATTGCTGATGGCAAAGATTAGCTGTTGTTGTAACTCTACACCTAAGTCTCACTTTAGCAAAGAAGCTAACCCCCTTGCAAGAAGTAACACTGAAGTCCTCTGGGCTGCCCACAGTTGACAGAGTTAAACATTTTCCTGACACAGTCACGTTACTTTAACCCATCCAACAAGCTATAGATGTTGCTGATAGCAGCATTGCTGTTCTCTTTAAAATTGAGAAAGGATATAATTAAAACACAATTTTTAGGGAATAATCTCATGGGGCCTTGTCTACTACCAAATATCACACTTACCAAATGATGAAAGCTTTTAAAATCTGAAATAAAATCCTAAATTTTAGCCCACTCTGTATTACTGGGCAAAACATTTAAAGCACAAATAAAATACTCTGTACTAATTGTTCCCACTAGGTGAATTCTGGCTTTACCTCCATGATTTTATGTCAGTTTCTCAGTTTGTTCCACAGAAATAATAATTTGTTTTCAGGCTAGTTACAAGAATAGCCAGCTATAAATTATATAATAAATCTTCATAATTTCTTCATATTTTCAGCTTTAAAACATCTTGTGTATGTCTAGCCAAATGGTGTTTGAATATTTTTCTGTGTTGTAGTAAATGCAGCCCTACTCCATAAAAACACAATGCAATAATGGTATCATATTACTCACCCTATTTCATATGTGTATTCATCCTGGTATCAACTGCATTAGGAGCCAAAATAATGCTTTACTAGTTTTTACTCCCAGTAGTTGTGTAGAACCAGCATAACCCAAGGCTTTTCCCCCTTCCCAGGCTCTGCATTTGCTAGATTCCAGTTAGAAACTAATCCGTTACATCTGTGCAAACCAACTGACAGAAATGAGGATTTACACAGATGTCACCAATGGTATTATTTGGTCAGTGTAATCTTTTTACAGGTGACATGAGTGAGAAGGAAACCCAGCTTGATTTGCAGAACCTGGGTTAAGATTCTAGAGCTGATAACTAGGGTAAAAAAAATTAGACTTTATTCTGAAAATCATTATCAGAACAAGCTAGGAACCCAACAATATAAATTTTAGGTAGGTACTTTTCAGAATAAAACCCCATGTTAGGGCAAAGCTAGCCCATTTCTCTGGCTGAGGAAGGCTCCTGTGCAGCAGAACTGATGTATTCCACCGCACAAGGGGTAGACTAGATGTGATAGGAACCAAACACAAACATATGTGTTGAAACTAGGGGTGCTGGTTGTGCTACCTCATTTCTTGTCCCCCCCACAACTTGAAGTGGTTTCTATCATATAGAGGATTTACAGTTTGGGTCAAAGGTTCTCATATACACACTGTTCCCTGAGCATAAGATATATGTAGTCTAGATACCATTAAGGCCCCTGTGGGACAAAATGCCTGGTGCAGGCTAACAGCCTCCTGGCTGTACACATTTTCTTCTCCCTCAGTTGCACGGGATTGTGAAGAAACCCTGCATAGACTGCTTCAAACATTGGGCTTTGGACATTTCCTGGGTCTGGTAATGCATTGGTGCATTTACACATCCATTTGCTACGTGAATGTTCCCAATGCTAACACTAGAGCTGGGGAAATATTACAAAAAGAGTGTTTGCAAGTGTTCATGGTTTGGTGTATTGAAGACTGTTGTGGAACTGCAAACTATCACTTTAAGAGCTGGGCAGCGGTGGGGTGGTGGTTCTGTTTGCAGACCAGGGGCTCTGTAGCAAAGCAATAGGAGCTCATCAGCAGTCAGTCTGGTAAGCACCTGCTTAAAGCAAGAGGGGAGTGCGGAGCCTGATGAATGTTACCCCTCTGCCTTAAGAAGCAGCCTCTGTTGGAGTTTTTCTGTATTAAGGTTCTGATTTCTGGGAAATAAGTGGTGTTACACTGCAGCCTTCCACCAAGAATATTGTGTTTTGATCTCACTTCGCTGAGTGTATGTTGTGCCCATAACACATTGGAAGGCCCACTGGCTTTTTGGTTTGATCATGTTCATACCATTCCTTTCTCCCTCAGCTTTTTCTAGTTAGTCATAAACATTGAAGCAGATAAGTTTTTGTTTGACTGGGTTTGTGGGGAACTAACAGAGATGAACATGCCTGAACAAGAGCACATGCCCGTGTAAAATGTTTCAAGCTGCTGATTAGGAAATAATACCATGTGGCTTCAGAGAACCACCACAGATAATAAATAGCAACCCCCAACCCTCATAGTCTGAAAACTGTTTATTCGGCAACTGTTTACAAATAACACATTTGCAGAAATTATGTTCAGTTCCCAAATCATCTGCAAATATAATAAGCCTAAATTTGTCAGATAATTTAATCACACTGATGTAAGTTTTAGCTAACAAATATGTATTTTAAAAACAGTTTCAGGTATGTGACCTGTATTTACAGCTACTTCCTAGGTTAACATGTGGCCTATAAGTACTCAGTCTCCTACATCTGTGATCAGGCTTCTTACTGGAAAGCATTCGGGCCCTCACCTCTAGTCTTCCCCCAAACCACCACTTTTGTTGCAGCATGGGAAAGAGGTCTGCTTTGTCCCTTGCCACTCCCACTGCCCTTCAGCCTGCTATGTCCTTTTACTGCTCTGCAAGCAATAATGCACTTCAGAGCAATGTGTGCCCCTTTGCAGGACTGACCCCTGAAGAAGTAAATGTATTCACTTTAGTGGGTTCTGTTGTTCTTAAACACATCACAATATTTTGAATGAGGTTTACTTTGTATTGCTCACATCTTCTTGTACGCAGATTTTTCGGAGTTGTATAAACTGCTTAGGAAATACTGCTTGTTCTTTAGCACAAAAAGTGGGAGGAGTTCATTATTTGCAAGACCCTAATCGTGTAGATAGCTAAACAGTATCCAAACAGCAGCAGATATTAAGCTGTAATGCTTGTAAAAATTAATGTTGGGGACAAGTCCCTATTTTCACTCAGCGTTATTCTGTAAATCAACACACTTCTCTTTCTTACACTGCACAGAGTGCGTGCCTTACACTATCAGGAAGTAATGATCAGGCCTTAAACAATGTATTGAGTGTTAGGAATATAAACTATCCACACTATTAATGTTGTGTTTTCTTTAGCCTATTTTTCCATGTGTAAGCAAAATAATTAGTAACACCATAGGTGAACAGTAATTACTCTTGCTGTGGTCTGCAGTGATATTCATACATATACACACAGCTATCCCCACTGTATACATTTGAAGAAGCATGTTCACGGACAGTGGGGAGGGGTACAATTTATTAACAGTGTCAGTGTGCTATAGTGCTTCTCGATCTTTTTTTTTGGCTAGTGTGACTGTTATATCTGCTTAGGATACAGAGCCCTAGAGAGCTAACAGCCAATTTAAGAATTTTGTTTCAGATTGATACTGTGCCACTCCATACCACCAATTTCAAACTGTGCCTAGCAAATTCATGTTGTGCATCTACCAATTTATCTAAAAGCTTCTATAAAGGTTGTTTTCAACAGCGTTCCCCCTTCTCTTCTTCCAGGCTGCACTAGGTGAAGATGGGGCAGGGAACCATCTTGTGGTAGGTGCTCCTCTGGGCTTAGGTCTGGGCAGTGGAATGTCTGTCTTGCACCCCTTGCAAGCGCTCTACAGCCAACCAAGGAAACAGGCAGTAAAACTGCCAGTGCTTCTCTCTCACCTTTCTCCTTCTTCCTCCTTTCCCTAGAGCAAGAGTTGCCTAGTGGAAGGAGTGTTGTGTGGGTAACGCACTGGGGTGAACCTCAAGGAACATCGGTTCTATTCCTGTTTCTGCCACAGGCTTCCAGAGTGACCTTGGGGAAGTTGCTTAATAGTTCTGTGCTTTAGTTCCATGTCAGTACAATAAGGATAATAATGCTTCCATTAAAATAATTCCTGTGCAGATAAGTTAATATTTGGCTGATACTTGAATAATCTGGTGAGGTGGTTATCTAAATACCTAGATAAATAGTAGAGGAGCTACAGCAGAGAAGGAATGGCTGCTCAGACAGGAGAAGTCAATGAGGGAGGAAAAATGGTGCCCTCCCTACCAAGAAGGGCTGGGGGCACCTATGCTTTCAGCGGCAGGTGTTTGTGTCTCTATTCCCTGCTCAGGTTGGATGGGATAACTCCATGGCTTTTCATGGAATAGAGTGTCAGAAGGACAAATGCAGACAGAAGAGTCATGCACCAGCAACATGTGGGAGCAACAGATTCTGTGCCACTCCACAGACAGCTGGGGTGGAGGCTGGTTGGCCAAAATAGTTACAAATGTCAATGAGAGGGTCCTGTTTGCACTTCAAAAAACAAAACATTGTTTTGAGCTGGTTAGAGAGAGGCAGGCAAAGCCTCTGGCAAGGGCAAAAGACTTAGCTACCATGGTTACAGTAAATTAACTGTGGTTTGGGCCCACATTCTCTTTAGAGCAAACCATGTCTCTAAGTGGTTTAAAACTTGTAGCATGGACAGTTCCTCAGAAATGAGACAAAACCTTGTATTTCATAATGAAAAACAGAACAGAATGCAGCTGAGCTGCCAGTTCTGTCTCCTCTCCAGCATTATATGGCACCACATTTATAAACCTCTAACTACTAACTTTGGTGAGTGTCAGGATATTTGTTGTTTTTATTAAAGCCCCAGCTCCTGTAGACGTGTGAGTACATAAAAAGCGCAGCTTTCACTAAACTGTACACTCAAATTTCTAGCCCTTCCTGGGCTAGAAGAGGTCTAAACCAGAGGGCAAAGACAAAGATACCCACATTTAGTGTTTGTCAAAAATCTCATGATTTTTCAATATTCAGGTTAGGCACTGAGATACATTTTTGGATTTGATAATAGAAAATAGTCTCAGGTCTTTATGTGCCAGCACTATTTCCACAATGATGCTGCACAAACATTATTTTAGGAAACAATTCTGCACTTAAAAAAAATCACAGGCTTACCTAGCATATGCGGGAAATAGCGTATTCACTAGTAGTAGTGTTGCGCTAATGGGGCATCCTGTCCTTTAAATGGGAGGGGGAGTGTAGGAATATTTGGGTGGGCAGTTAGGGGAGTAGCAGAGTGTCCTACATTTAGTGATTATTGTAGCAATTATTAGCGTTAGGGCTTGGACTGTTTGTAAGGATCTGTGCAGTTGCAGAAGGATTTATATATATTTGGTAGTTCTGAGCTAATCCTTGCACAGAAAATGTAACATACATTCGTAGGTGCATGGTACCTTTCATCTTTGAGATCATAATGATTATGTATTTTTTATTTATAAAAATTAGGGTGACAGGCATGTTTGAAATATGAAGTACCTTTTTCCTGTTTTGTGGGTAGCTCAGCTGTGCTTCTGTAATAGTCAAGTGGTTGTTCAAATTGCTTTATTGGTTTGAACTGTCTTTTAAAAAAGAAATCACTGTTACATTTGAATACTTTAAAAGTCATACTAGGAATCAGCCTTTCTGGGATACTGTCAAATGATTAGACTGGGGGGAGGAGGGAGGATTCTGTCTTGGTTTTGTGTCTACACTTATTTCAAAGTAAAAAACATACAGAAGGCTTCTGGTGTAACTTCATTAGAGTACCAATGGTATTTCCAACAGCAGCTGCCTTGTTAGAGGTGCTACTGCTTTTAATGGCCTAATTGCTTTTATAGGACTTAGGTCTTTTAATAAAAAACTTAGTTATTTGATATTCCAAAAATGTGCCAAAAGAGAAAATTGTCATAGACTAAAATATAAAGGCTGGTAAATGGCAAATTAATATTCCTGAGTGAGATTTTCGTAAGTGCAGTGTTGGTTTTACTCCCATAGAAATTAATGGATGTTTTACTTTTGACTTCAGTGAGAGCAGATCTAGTCCAATATTGAGTACTCTTTAAAATCCATCCCCTAATATTTATGTAACCCCTTTCATCCAAAGGCTTCTCAAATTATTTTGCAGACTATATATACACTCCTGCACACAGCATAGGTGAAGGTGAAAAATGTTGTACATTACAGAGCCATGTGATAAGTGCATTGATCTTTGACCACCTCACCTGCACTGTGTCCACTGATTCATCCCCACCAGGACTTACTCTACTATTCCAAATCCATGGAACATTCAAACAGCTGTCATTTAAAAAAAAAATTCCACATGCTACAAAGGCAGAGCGTTCCTCCCCAGTTTCATAGGCCTGAGATGCAGGATGGATTATATTTAGTGCTGGATCACTGATTGGTTTCAGTTCAAGATATCATGAGCCCTCAGGGCTATTTTGGAGAGGCAGTAGCTAATAATACTTACCCCATCTTTCTAACACACTTTGACATCTATAGTTGGAAAAAATATATATTATGGGCCAGATTATAATTGGCTTTATCCTATCCATGCAGTAGCGTAAGGTCTATCATCCACTCCCTCAGCTCCTTGGGGGTTTTAGCTGAATTGCTGTGTGTTTGAGCAGGTGGGGAAGGGGGAGCATTGGCTGCAGTAAATTACTTCTTTTCTGGAGCAAAAGGAAAGTGTGGTCAGGGCCAGCCGTGTGCTGCCCCTCATGCAGGGCTTGGCCTGACACTCACTCAAGCTCTGTGTATATGTAAACCACACTCTTTCAGATGAGGTTACTTAAGCACAGGGAGTTCTGTTGACTTGGCTGAGTGGCATTGTGGCCTAGGATTAGTAATTGCCTGGGAGAACCAAGAGACCTGTGTTCTGGTTGTTTGACTCAAACTAGACCTTTTTTATCGTGAAAGTTGTACTGTGTACATCTGTGGGATTAACTACCACATAGTGAAAATATGTAGCTTGTTAGATACACATTTAATGCAGGTGATATTATTAGCTTGATTAGAATAATAGAATATCAGGAGGTCCTCTAGTCCAACCCCTTGCTCAAAGGAGGACCAATCTCCAACTATTTTTTTTTGCCCCAGATCCCTAAATGGCCTCCTCAAGGACTGAATTTACAACCCTGGGTTTAGCAGGTCAATGCTCAAACCACTGAGCTATTCCTTCCCCCTAGTGCAACTTACTCCTTTAATTTGATCACCCGGTGTGACTTACCCACCCTCCTGTATTTAATATTGTGCAAACAGTGGGTTTGATTTGCCACTGCATTATTTCAGCTGTAAATGAATATATGCCCAGTAACATACCAAGCTAAATGTGTTGATTTTAATGGAGTTACACCAGCATGAAACTGGAGTCAGCTCATAGTGAACCAGGCCCTGTATATTCATTTAGCTACACAAAAGACAAAAAACACTTGGATGTTCGAGAAGCAAAAGAAAAAACAATTTAAATTGCTAAGTGACTACAGTGTAGTTACTCATTACATCTTTTACAGAACTCAAGCACTTAAAGTAAATAAATAGCTGAGGACATCATAAAATCTTACACTGTCCACAAAGTTTTTTTTCCAAATGTAAAGAAATGTATATTTCATCACAAAGCCTGACACTTAACTCTGACCCAAAATAAATACTACTCTTTCATCAGTAATCTTAAAAGATGAAAAGGAAAAAATAAACCTTTCTGAAAAAGAAACATGGCTATCATAATATATACATATGAATTTCCCATTTTGAGCAGCCACAAATGCAAATACATGCAGACGTAGTTCCATACATTGCTAATGCTATGCACTTTCTCATTACATTATGTATACAATTTCAAACTCAAGAAACAGCAGCTACAAATGCTACAACCACAAAAAATAATACTGCCACTTGATAAACGTGTTGTCTGACACTTTCCCCCAACAGTATCGCTTAAAATATTTAAACACCAAGGGCATAAAACCAATACATTAGAAAAAAAGAATCCCTCCTACTGAAAACACCCAACAAGCCATAGGTCAGAATTAAGTTCTTTTCCTCTTTGATGAAATACACATTTCTTTGTAGTTTATGAGAATAAAGGGCTAGTGTGTCCCTTTTTTCTGGTTAAAAATCATGATCTCATCATTATGTCCCACTGAAGTGTGCTCATACATATGTGATTTGCTTGCCACAGAAATGGTGCAGGGCCTGTGGCCAAACTGGGCAGCTCTCCAGGGAGCCAATGGAGACCAGTGCTGCCTGCAAGGAAACTGAGCCCCCAGCACAAGTTCTGGTTCCTGGTTGGGCTTCCCCACTCTCCTTAGTATCACAGGTTCCTCTGGGGCAATGGTGGGCTCTACTTGGTGCCACGTGGACATGGTAATATGGCCTGACTCTTAAGTGGTGCAAGTCTCTTCACAGGGCTGAACTTCACCCACAGTAATTCACTTTTCTGGATGAAGTTGAGACTGCAGTGTGCCCAGGTAATCCATATTCTTGTGAAACATGCCATGGGATTTTTAATTCTCACAAGTAATCAGAGCGGAAAGAGTGTCTGGGGGTTATAGCACTGGACTTAGGAGGCCTAGGTTGACTTCTAGGCTCTGCCACACACTTACTATGTGACCTGGGGCAAATTACTTAATCTTTTTGTGTCTCATTCTTCCATGTGTAAAGTGGGCGTAATATTTCCCTACCTCACAAGGGTGTCAAGTAGAGAATGTCAGGTGAGGTACTATGGTAATGGGGGGTGGCAGATGAGAACCTAGGTAGATACTGATTTTATCTCTTGTCTGTGAGATGATTCCCTCATGAAGTACATTGATCTCTAATTTTAGGGCATTGGTTTAGACTTAGAGATTCCATAGGATATTAATCAGCCTCACAAACAGTAATCTGTCTTAGTTGCTGAAATATGACAAGATCACAGCCTAAAATAATTTGGTTTAAACCAACCAGTCTTGATTTGCATTGTGAGTGCATACGTGCACTTCATCCTGTTACTCAGAAAACTCTGTTGATATGACCCATTCTTACAGACAGCTATTTTACTAAAATGTTTAAAAATCCTGCACACAAGATTAAAAAACCCAACGATCTGGGTTTACTGTAGGGTTAACAAGGGGAATAATCTGAATGTTGGTTGTGATTCAGTTGTTGTTTTGAGGCCTTTATACATTATCCTGGATCAGGAAAGCTTACAGCTAAGAAAAAGTATGTTTTACTTTTAAAGGCAGTCCACTTTGCACACCTGTAGGAAATTAAAGCAAACCCAGCAAATAGTGCTCTGCATACAGTGGGAGTTCTGGCATAGAAAGGTGCGCTTATAATTCTGCCTGCTTTACAGTATCCCAAGTAAGCATGGAAGACTGCAGTAGTCAAAGATGTAAAATTAGCATTTCCATTAGTAAAGACAAAAGAAATGACCACAGAAACGTTGGCCCTGACCACACTATAGTAGACCCCATGATAGCCCCCACCTTTTCTTGATTTGCATGGGTACTTTTTTTGTTTTGTTTTGAGATCTATACTATAGTTACTCCCCTTCTTAGTCTCTAGCATCCTTTTATAATGTGGTTCTCTGGAGAGGAAAAAAAAAAAGCTTTTCCATATTGTTCAGGGAAACAGTGAGCTCTGCCTGTAACAACTGTATTTAGCCAGCATAGTTTAACCCACAAAGCATTCTAGATAGATGTTCTATTTGGGATATGTTCAGTTGGTTGGGTAATTGGAATTACTCTATAAGCAACTCATGTTTTCTTGAAGAATCATTTCTATTTTTGATGGAGTTGCAATAATTTAAACACTTGTCAATAGTCCAGAGTAAAATTTGTATCACATTGTTTTGAAAGGAAGGAGAGATATTTGCAGGGTTTGTTTCCCCCTCCCGCAATATATACCCTGACTGGCAGAGTTATTTTAGAATTATCTAGCTTTTAAGTGTTTTTATTGCCTTGCTACTTTCAATGAGTATAAATGATAGGAACAGGATACCCATGAAATGCAAGAGAAATGATCTAGTGCAGACTGGAGCACAACAAATTTCAAGCATTCATGTTTATCTTAGAGAAATGACTAATTCAGGCCCTAATCCTGCAAATACTTATGCAAATAACTGTACTTGTGACTAACCCCCAATGAGTGTAATATGCATACGTGTTTGCCCATTGCTTTTCTTTTAGATGGAGCTACGTAACTTATCTCTTAGTGCTTTTCTTTTAAAACATAACTAAGTAACTTTCACCAAATCAGTTTTCCCTTTTACAGGGCTTTAAATCAAACCTTAGCTTTTGAAATTCTCACAAGGTGGAATTTAGTTATCTAGCAATGAGTTGGGATAGCATGATATTTATTTGAAAACTAAAACACCCTGTCCCATATAACATTAATGCTGGCTGAGTGAATGTATGAAACGCTAGCACCGCTTTAAAATCATGGTTCAGTTAATGAAAGCTGAAGTGTTGTGAACAATCCAATAGAAAACTTGGTATTAATTTGGGTGCCCCAAATGACTACATCATGATTGATATTAAAGGAAATAATATCAATTTGGCCATTAGTTTAAGATAGTACTGAAAATATGCAACCCAAATGAATAAAGATCGAGAATACTGTAATTAACTAAGGGGCATATTTTGCCACCTGTACTCATGAGGACATAGGCGTATGGCTACTCACAGAGTACGTTATGATTTCATTTTAAATGAGGAGGCAGAATCTAGTCCTATAAAAATAAATCAACAGAACAAAATAGGCCATATATCAAGAAAGTTTCTAGAACTTCTAGGCTGAGATTGAGATAGGTCAGATACTGAGTGCTTCTGAAAGTAGGTGAGAATTTGGGGAGAATGCAGTTTAGGTCTAAACTTGACGTCCCTGTCAATCTCACACTGATTTCCATGAGAATTCTACAGGGGGTATGATGAAAGGCATAGGCTCTAGTACTTACAGTTCTTGCTTTAAAGGATGGTTGCTGTTTTTCCCCCAATACATCTTATATATTCAAATACAACACCAAAGGTGAGACTCATCCCTGCTCCAGCCCTTTACACCAGGTGAAGGGGCTAAAGAAGTTCTATAAAGTTCTGGATCCAGCTGGGAGAGAATTTCCTCAGTGATGGAAGTGAAGACGACAGTCACAGGCTGCTTTTTGAAGGTCTCCACAAAAGCCCTGGTATAGCAGGTATGGTGGATAAGGGGTGTCCTGAGGCAGGGCCTCAGAATGTAGTTCTGTAAAGATTTTGGGCAGCTCTGCTGCCATAAGTTAGAGAGACCCCACAGCTATCTGAATTACGCCAGGGACTGCTTAAAGCCACCTTAGTCCTCCCTCCCAATGCGCTAAGACACAGCATAGAATCTCATAGGCACAATGGGACCTACACTTTCTTGGCTTCTGTGGGTTACCACAATATAAATGTTAAATAATGCACACCTTAAATTGAAGGATGCAGACACAGTTTGACATTTCCATGTTATTTAGGACAAATAGGAGGAAAAGCAGGTTTAAAAAACAATTTTATTAGACAAATTATTTAGACAAATTATACACAGAAAGCTCTGCCACTTGTAACTGAGGCCTCCAAAAAGTGTTGTGTATTTGTATAATAGGCAACACATCAAAATAGGCCTATTTTAAATAGTGTACATGGTTAACAGTTTGTTTATAGCTAAAATCACTGCAACATCTGGTATGTCCCTACATAGCCTGTAAAGAAATTTCTTTTTCTTTCTTTTTTTTTTTTTTGAAATCAGAGTTGTGTATGAGTTCATGAATGTTACAAGGGGAAACAAGTTGTGCATGCTTTTAGATACTTGCTACCCTGGAAACAAAATGGCTATTTGCATGATAAGAAATTGTTCTGCCTTACACAGTAGACAATATTTGAAGATTTAGTACAAAAACATTGACAGTACAAGATGCTCCTCCAGAACAGAATTAGCATCAAAATAGAATAGAGCTGAAGAATATACCTTTTAATTTCCCCTAAAGCAAATCACATAGGCTGATTCCTATATCAGTTATAGCCATAGAATCGGTTAGGTTAACGTAAGTGTATGGTTGCATAAAAAACCAAAAAAACCAAACTAACAAAAACAAAGAACTCAACATGGGATAAGTTGCTTGTTTTCTACTTAACAACATTTCTGGTTTTAAGGATTACAAACTGAAAGCTCATTCTACATTTCTAACAGATAAGAATGTTACTTCAAGAAGCCTGTGCCAAAGCAGGCACTGTTTTTGCTCTCATTGCTGTTCTTTCATCATTCTATATAGCTGGCACCAATATAAAAATTACACAGCTCCCCTAAATATAAATGACTATAGTAAGGGTTAAAATAATAGCTCAATCCATTTTTTTCTTAGCATAATATATGACTTTATTTAAGGCCACATCAATATTTCTCAAGGGTTTTTTGTCCCAGTAACACCATTATTGTATTGATTGATGGTACTGATTTGGAAAAGGATTTCTTAACCTTCTATGATCTACATTTAAACTTCTCTAGAGCTGTATTAGTTATCCATGGATGTGGTTTACCTAAGAGAGCTTTTTCCATTGGTTAAATTAATTAAAAGTAAAATTACCAAGTTTAGCCTTATACACTGCTGAATAGCCAATGCAAAATCTAATCAAATGAGTTACATCTGGGTACAAACATTAAATTAACCCGGATGTTCTAATAAAAAAGTATAAAATAAGCTCTGTTGGCAAACAATACAAGTCAGAATAATATTAAAGCCAATCTCTTTTCTAAACAAAAAGACCCCCTGCACTGTATAGCTTTCCTGTATACAACACATTTTTACTAAAGCTTTATTAAATGAATTGCAATTGCAACGGCTGCCATTTGATAGATATATATACACACATACATATGTATATATATTTATGTGATACTAATTAACACAACAGAGGCTTCTGCCATATAATACAGTTTACTGTACATAAGAAAAACTTTTAACACTGTACAATCACATAAAGGTCATATGCACTGTTGCAGTGCAAAAGTAGATTTAACTGTAGTCTTTACTGGCATAATAATGGCTTTTTGTAATCCTACAAAATTGCATTCTCATATTATGTGGCCTGAATGTTTTTGTTCCTTTTTTCCTTTTTTTTAAATTTGTTTTTATTTTACTGCAGGGTTTGCCTTTGGTCCACAGTTAAAAGGACACACAACAGCAGCGGAGCACTGAATGGATGCAGCAGAACAAATGTAAAGGATTGAAGTTATTGCAATTATATAAAAAATGGGGAAAGAGAGGAGATACAAACGCCCTTCTGTGAAATAACTATCTTTTATCCATATTCAGTGCACATTTCTTATACTTAAAGTATATGAAAAGTGTACTAATATAAAACTAGTGGGATTTTTTTTTTAAAGAAACAGGTGACGAGAAGAGGAGGAGGAGACAGAGAAAGCAGGGGACAGGAGGAGAAATAGTGAGTTGTTACTAAGAATCCTGATTTTTTTTTTAAAAGTTACATCCATGTTAGTCCCACAATATTACAGCTGCTCCTTGCAAAGGGAGTCCTAAAAAGAAACAATGAAGAAGCTTGGTCTGAAGCTCATATGGAGGTGCCTCGATCTGGGTCATTACCGATATTGAGCCCCAGAGTAGGAGTTGGTTGGTATGGGATAGATGACATTGTTTTGATAGGACTTCTGAAAAAGCCCCCGTTAGGCGCCCTGTGCCTAAAAGGGCCAGTTCGGTGCTCAGGCATGTTGCCAAATGAGAAACCAGAAGCGGCTTTAGCTGACAGCGTACGGCTAAGAGTCTGGATCTGTTCTGGTATGAAGGTTGTCGTGGTGATATGAGTGTTCCTGAAGTCACTTATTTGCTCCAGTGCTTGGCGTGTGGGCAACGTGTCAATGTCCAGTGGGGTCAAATCAATTGATGAGGTGGAAAACTGTTTATGGGGGCTGTCGTCATCTGTGCAGAGGCTGTTAACACGTCTGTGAAGATGTTCCAGGTCAATTTCCTTGTCATCCTGGGAAAGAAAAAGAATGGGCCATTTATTGTTGCTGCTTTTTGTTGGACTGAATCTTTACAGTGGAACCTGAACTGCCCAGGAAATTGGACTAAAACTTAGTCTAACTTTAACTAAAACTTTGTGCCATGGGCGGCCAGTGACCCGGACGTTGGGAGAGGCTAGTCCCTGGCCCTTCCCCTTGTGCCTGAGGCCCTGCCCCCCTCCTCCTTTTGCCCCCTTCCCCGCAGGAGCCCAGAGAACCCCCACCACAGCCCACAGCCCAGCACCAGCTGCCCCGAGTCCCTTTGGGAGGCAGGCTGGCCAGCCTTGGCCATTGCAGAGTGTTGGAAACTGCAGGGGGGAACCTAGGGGCAGGGCCATGCTAGGCTGTTTCAGGAGGCACAGTCTCCCCCAGCCTAGGATACCTGCCACCCATGCTTTGTGCTAATTTACAACAGCTGAGGTCAGGTATAAACATCAGTGGTAAATCTTTCCAACTGACTGATGCTGACTGGATTAGAAGGAACACAGGTGCTCTTTAACCTTATAATGCATCTATTTTCAAACCCAGCATCTTAAGTACTAAGCTGTATGTGCTACAAATAGATGCCTATCATGAAAGTGCACGTTTAGAGCCAGGGTATGTGTGATTTAGATTAATGACAGTTTGGTAACAATCAGCTTCATATAATGAAGTGTAAACTCAGATAGCTGGGGTGATACCAGCTTTTCTTGAACTCCATACTGATGACTAAATGTGAGCTTCACATGGGAGCCTTAGAAGAATAGTAAAAGCCTCTTCATCAGCCTTAATTCTGGCCAGGCTGAGATTGATTTTTCTTTTTATTAGCTGAAATAGAATAAAGCTGAACTTCCAAACCATTTATTTGGGGGAGGGGGGAGTTACTGGTGGCTCATTTGCAATGTACCAGAAGAGGATACACAAGATGGTTTTTAATTTTAATCCCAAGAGTGGCTTTGATTCTCCTCCTAGTTACAGTGGAGCAACTCCACTGACTCCAGTGGAATCACACTGGTGCAGGTAAAAGGAGAATGAGGTCCATTGTACTTACTTTGGTGTGTGATCACACCCTCCTATCCTTGCCCTTTTTCTTCCTTAAACTAGCCCAAAGGAATTCAATTAAAAAAATAGGAGTACTTGTGGCACCTTAGAGACTAACAAATTTATTTGAGCATAAGCTTTCGTGGGCTACAGCTCACTTCTTCGGATGCGTTTCTGGTATCTCTGACATCCTAGAATGATGCATTGTGATACTTCTCTACTTGGTCTTAGAGACTAACATCCGAAGAAGTGAGCTGTAGCCAACGACAGCTTATGCTCAAATAAATTTGTTAGTCTCTAAAGTGCCACAAGTACTCCTATTCTTTTTGCAGATACAGATTAACATGGCTGCTACTCTGAAACCAATTAAAAAATGTTATGCCAGTGTTATAGCAGAGAATTTAAATGCACAAAAGTAAAAAGTGACAAAGCTATGGGCCCCAAAGTAACTGTAAATCACCTGTAGGCCACATTTATTAATAATGAACTGCAAAGCATAACTCACATATGCAAGGAATGTCCCCACTAATCAGGCTGTAGAGCTTATTCATCACAGAATGAAATTTTAACTAACCTTCTAAAAATTCACTTTCGTTTCCATGAAATCAACTGACTCTTCCAGATCAAATAGAGAAATATCACAATGCATCGTTCTAGGATGTCAGAGATACTGGAAATAACAACAGCATGGGCCATAGTGGTTCATTTTTGACTTGCAGGCTTGATTACTGCAACTAATTGTAGGTGTGATTCAAAGGTCACTGGAAAGACTCCAGTGTCAGTGAGATTTAGATCACTGTGTCTAGGAATGAACCCAGGCCCCCTGAAAAAGATCCACATAGTAAACATGTGACAGCCCATCTGCTTAGCACACTGGTCACCAAATCTCTCTGTACTGAATGCTGAGTCCAGTTCAAGGTCTGCGTTCTGTTATTCATGGTCCTTGGTACTTGAGAGACCACTTTTCCTTCTTTGACCAGGACCTACTGTGACAGTTGTGAGACTCTAAGGGTATGTCTACACTGCAATTAGACACCCGCTGCTGGCCCATGCCAGCTGACTCAGGCTCACAGGGCTTGGGCTAAGGGACTGTTTAATTCTAGTGTAGACTTCCAGGCTTCTGCTGGAGACCAGGCTCTAGGACCCTGCGAGGTGGGAGGGTCCCTGAGCTTGTGCTATAGCCTAAGCCTATGGAACTCACTCCCCAAAGAGATAAAAAAGTACCACAGACCTCACTATTGAGACAACTAAATGTGGGATTGACTTTCCCTCTATAATTTATGCATGCACAGACCGGTCCGTAGACATACACCACACCCACCGAACCAAAAATAAAACCAATGATACTAATCAAACTATTTCTCCTATAGGCCGAGGAAGAAGATGGAGAAAGATTGTCTGTTCTTAAATAATGAGGAGGTGCTCACGTGCTATGGTAACAAAGGCCACGGAGAGTCCAGACTGATACTCAGAGGCTCAGTCATAGTGCATAAATCATGACTTTGCCACTGTGGCACTGTTTAAAGTCTCCTCTTTTTCTAACTTTGAAATTTATAAAATAACTTTTATACTACTAAAATTTAAAATAGCAATCAAGCAAATGTTTAAAATTACATCGCTGAGGAAATACTGAAACTTGAGCTAGGTGAATAATTTTTTTGGTCTGCTGCCAATTCTAATAAATGGAAAAAAATCTTTGGATTGAACCTCGAACAACATCTTTCAAATTTTTTGGTGATTCAAAAAAAAATTATTTTCAAAAAAATTGAAACATTTTGTTTTGCTGTTTACCATCTTTGAACATTTTTGACTTCTCATTTCAAAATTTCCCTTAATTTTATTTTAAAAGTTGTTTGGAATCAAAATGTTTCATTTTGAAAATGTCAAGGTTTTTTTTTTTTTTAAGCACTGAAACTATTAGATGAAGTTAATTTGTAAAATCTCAATGTTGCTTAATCTGCATATTTCACCAAAAATATTTCAGTTAAAAGATTTCACACAGTCACACCTGTGACTTAGCTGAGCCCCTAAAGGGCTCTCCAATATTGCTGCTGATTCTTCTGCTATAAATAGGGTCAGACTGGAAAAAATAAATAAGTAGTATTCTTTCTGGCTCTGCCCACAACCCAACCTCTGCACTCACAGTAAGATTGTGCATATCTCCATAATATGGTCATTCTTTTTTCTCTCTCTTGTGTTTTGATGAGTAGTGAAATATTCAGCAGTGTTCACATTTAAATTATCATCAGGCTTTAGAGTCAACATTCCATTCAGATTAATGGGGAGAGTTCTCAGAGCTTTTGTTTAAAGCCGTCTGTAGACTCAGGCAGACATCATTGAATGGGTTACTTCTGGTTTACGACTGTCAACCATATTTTTGCAACCATAGGACAATTATTTTTCAGCATAAATGCTTGGATTCTGGAGCACAAGATGGCAGCCATCAGCAAAAAAGAGCTGGCTTGCTGACCACAAACTGTCCCAGCATGACCCCTAATTCTGGACTAGTGGCCTGGAAGAGGCAATGGATTTCATGGAAGCTAAAATGAATGTCAAGAATGTTAGTTAAAATGTAATTCTTTGAATGAGCCTCATAGATGGGATAATGGGGACATTCAGCTCTTATTTTCATACTTAATTCAGTTTGAGTCAAGCGTTTCACATCAACTTTAAGACATAAATTTAAGAGCAAGCCAGTAAACAATATTAAAAAGTACAAGGAGGCCAACTTATAGCAGCTGAGGCAATGATAACTTTGAATTTCCTGACTTATATTATTTGAAATACACACATGCACACACACACTAAGTATCATTGTGAAGTTTCTGAAAGTTTGGGCTAAGTGACAATTTGGTATATTTTGCTATATAAGTATTTACTGGTTTTAACTGAGAGTTTCCTATTTCAGAAGAACCCAGTTTAAAGAGAAGAGAGAGTTTTCCTTTTTAACAACAGTACTTGCCAGAAGTTTAAAAAAAATAAAAATCTCAGAACCAAAACAGTAAGCAAAAGGTTTTAAAAATTCAAAGATCAGTGCTGTAATGAGTGAGTGTAATTATTTCTGATTATACAGCATAAGACTGGCAGGCACAATACTGGGGAAATTGCAGATAATGGCAAAACCATCATACACAAACTTAAAGCAATATCCTACAACAGATGTCTATGGCTATGTAGATAGAAAAAGTGTAATTGGTGGTGATGCACTGTAACTTGTCAAGCATCCTGGATTGCTATAAAATGGCGTATCTCTCCCTAAAATCAGTGGTCTGTCCTCGGCATTTTAGAATTCCCTAACCAAGATGTTAAAAAATGGCTGTCCATTTTCAGGTTTCTAAAAAATCTGGCCTGGTTTTCCAAAGGGCTGAGCATTGACTTCGGGTAGATATTGAGAACAGAAGCAAATAGGAGTGCAGGTCCTCTGCACCTCCAGAAATCATACGAAGTTCATTTAGGAGCCTAAATATGGATTTAGTAGTTTAGCTTTGGTAACCTGTTTCTGAAAATCTGAGCTATCGCATTTGGGGGGCATGTTTTGAATGCCGGAGTGAAAGAGACCTTTCAAACTCATTGGCAATACCTGGAGCTGATCCACAATAGCAGGCCTAATGTACTAATTACTGATGTATTACTAACATAATATTCTACTACTAATTCTTGTGTTCCATTGAGAACAGCTCCCTGCCACACACTACCAATATATAGAATTTATTTTCTTTTTTCATTTCTTTCTGGCTCTTCTAAAAAAGAGAGTCAGATTTCACAATACAGGTTTTCAGTGACCTTGCTCATCTTACAAATCAGAAAGCTGTGGAATTATTTCAGAACCTATGTTTCCCTTCCCCCTTTACTGCTATAAATTCAAGACAACAGTATGCAGATAGCATGAAGATATTCCACAGTAAATGAAAGGGTCCTATACCTCTTTTGATGGAACCCGGGAGCCTTTCCTTTTATTCCACCATGTTTCCAGCATTGCAATGAAACAGGAGAGGACAATCCCAGCAGCCAGGATGCAAAACACCCCTGCAAAGCTCTTTATGTCCAGGGCGCCTCCTTTCTGTTTGGTATCCACTGATGAGTATAGGTCACACTGACCATTCTTTGGCCACCATTTATGCTTCAGTATATCCATGTCTCCATTTTGCTGAAGTTCTAAAATCCTTGGGGAGAAAGTACAGAATCACCGGTTATGTCAATGACAACTGAAGCTTACATTTGCACAACTGAAAGCAGAGAAGTGGTAGAGAACATGACCATACCACTATTCCATCCTATGCACGTGGATGGCAAAACAGATGAGTTCACAAGGGATGACTAATAAGCCCGAAGAGGAAGTTTCTTGGCTGGAATACTGGGCATGGTGCCCACCCTCTGTATTTATTTTTCTTCTTTTAATTACCCTCATTGGAAGTTATGTGTATTTCTGATTGCATTTCAAATACAGAATAGCATATTTCTTTTTCTTGCTAGCCAATTTCTGTAATTTGGGCTTGTTACATACAGAGAAATATTTTGGGCTTTATTAGTTTGAAAAGAAACAATTTGCTTTGCAAAGCAAGAACAATGCCAGACTGTGCCCTAGCAAATTTAACTCAAAAAGGGAAAGTTAGTTTGGAAGGTTCATTTAATATTCCACTGAAGACTGTTCTTAGCAGTTTGGGTCCACATTGCCTTAGTGAGAGCCTCTCCTCCCTGAGCGAGACTGTGGCAACTGCAATCAGTTAAGGATCTTGAGTTCACACACCTCCACTCCTGTTAAATGGGAAGTGGCTGGTGGCAGGGGACTTTCAAGGAAGGGTCTTTTCTCCTACCCTTGCTTTAAAACAGGGGTCTCAAACTCAAATCATGATGAGGGCCACATGAGAACTAGTACATTGGCCCGAGGCACACATCACTGACACCTTCCATGAGGCCCGACCTCTGTCTTGTCTCTTTCCACCCCTTCCCTGCCCCCATTCTAACCCCTTCCCCCAAATGCCTGCCCCAACTCCGCCCCCTCACTGCCTCTATTCCAGTGGTCCCTAACGTGTCCTGGCCCCCAGGAGAGCATCTGCTGAAATGCTGCCGAATTTCAGCGGCATTTCAGCGGGGATGCCTCTTGGCGACGCCGCTTGCCATCGACAAGTGATGTCATCGAGAGGCGTTGCTCCCGAATTTCGGCGGGGATGCCTCTCCATGACGTCGCTTGTCAACGGCAAGCGGTGTCATCGAGAGGCGTCGCCACCAAAATTCAGTGGCATTTTGGCGGGTGCTCCACCACCACAGTGGTTGTTCGGCTGGCGCCCGCCAGCCAAAAAGGTTGTGGACCACTGTCCTATTCCAATCCCTTCCCCAAATCCCGGCCCCAACTCTTCTCTGCCTCCTCCCCTGAGCACGCCTTGTCCCTGCTCCTCCCTCCTCAAAAGTCCTAAACACTGCCGAACAGCTGTTTGGTGGCAGAAAAGTGGTAGGAGGTAGGTGGAGTAGCGGGGACATGGTGCGCTGGGAGGAGGTGGATAGGGTACGGGGGATGGGGTGAGGAGCTTGGTGGGCTGCAAGAAAAAACCCCACGGACCACGTGTTTGAGACCCCTGCTCTAAAAGACTATGGATTTACTGGATAAGTTACATATATTTTGCAAGGCCTTCCATGGAAAGAGAGATGTGAATTGAAAAGGGAGACATTTATTTTGAGAGGATCTTTTGTGTGTTTATTGATCCAAATGAACCTTTAATTAACCAAAATAAATAATTCAGTAATTACATTTTTAAAAACTGATAAAAAAATGGAATTTTCCCCCCTTACACAAATGATCTGTGTTTCTTAGTAATGTTGGTAGGAAAGCCAATCAGTTGCATGGTCATTTGAAAAACACTATGCAAAAAACAAAAGCACATACACACACGCAAAGTGCTGGAACTTTCTCATTCAAAACCAGGCATTACATCAAGAAAGATTTTTTCTTTTTAGTACAAAATCAAAAAGAAAAAACATATAGGCCTAATTCTGCAAATGCTCTATGCACAACAGTCCAACTGAAGCCTCTAATAATACAATAAAACAAAATGGACATTGTATCATGTGGCCCAGAAACTTCTTAGGGCTAACTGGCATTAGGGCACAGAGGGGGTGCATAGGGGTTATAGGGATCTCTTGGGTCTGGTATGTACATTCTAGTTCATGAGAGGGTGTCTTAAATCAAAGCCAGTGCCACAATGGTCATCAATATAATCACAAAATGCATATATGGATATTGTGCAAGGAGTTACATATATGCACTGAAAATTATGTTCTGAAGCAGATGGCCAGCGCTATTATGGTGGGTCCCATGCTTTTTCTTCATGTGATGGGTCATGTGCTGCCTTTTGCCCAAGTTCTTGGGCAGTTTTGAGAGCTCCATTAGTGCCTTGGTGGGAAAGAGAAAGGGAGCAGGGAAAGGGATCTGGCTTGTCCTCTACTCCGGGTCCCAGCCCCGTCAGCTTCACGGGCTTTTTGCCCTCTTGGGCAGAGTTTCTCTCAGTCCTCTCTGCCTGCGGAGTCCCCCTGGTACTCTTCTCCTCTGGTTAACAACAGTACTCCTTCAAACTAAGGTCAGCTCTCCTTCCCCCTCTCTGTCTGACTGAAGGAGGGTTTTTTACTAGGTCTCTGGCAGGGCCTTAATTGGCTCCAGGTGCTCTAATTAACCTGTAGTAACCTCTCCTCAGTCCTCAGGGAATAAGGCTCTGATCATCCTCAGACTTATGTATCTCCCATCTATCACTTTCTTGCTGCCCTCTGGCCTTACTGTATCACAGTTCTTAAAATCTGTGCCTAGGGACTGGTCGCCAGCAAAGGTGAAAAACAGATTTTCAATCAAACAAGAAACGTTCATCTGTCTGGTTGTTTACAGGTTTGTGCTAGTATATTTGTGTGACTAAGATGACAACCTGGCATCCTTCACCTAGGAAATAAATGGACAGCAAGTTTGCTTCATGAAAGAGGATAAGGGGATGGACACTACAGGGAATGCTTTGAGGACTTGGGGGTTGGTGTGGGGCTATAGCTAACCTGTAGAGAGGGAGAGCAAGGACTGTAGAGACCTGGAAGGTAGCGCTTGTGCTGTCAGAGGCTTGTGGTTTCTGGGAGCTGATTCATGACAGACAGACAAGACTTCCTTATCCTAAAGGCTGGTGGTGGAGATGGGGCCTCACAACTGTGGGTAGCCCTAGGAAGCATCACAAGTTTAACTTAGCAGTGCTTTACAATGTGTCCCATATGCAGATTATTTTGATTTTTTTCAACATGCCAATGCCAGGCACTTTATCGTGCCAGTGAAGTTACTGAAACTTTGTTTCAGCATATACAAATCCTTCAGTGTCTTCCAAAAGTGGACCTATAACTATGTGCCTTTCCCTGGAACTAGTAGTAGGTTATTTTCTTTTCTGAGGGGTGTGGATGTTAAATCCCAGCAATGACTCTAGACTGAGTTTTCAGCATCCAATGTAGGAGCATTTTCCTGAGCAGTGAGTTAATGTCTCTATGCACCTGAAGTAGTCACTCTGGAGGTCCAACCCACATTAATGGGTCCCAGAGTTTTAGGAAAAGGAATTGGTCTCTTTTCAGGGCCCTGAGGTAACAGAGGAATTTCCAGCTAGAAATCAGCAGAGGTACCTCAGAAGATACAAGAATCATCTTGTTTATATTCCTTTACGTTTAATGATACAGTAGCGGGACACATTCTGTGCTGCTCCTCTGGGGGCCCAACACCAAAGGTGTAGCCTGGGAGAGGGAGGTCAATTGTGGCTTTAAGCCATGTTTGCTTTGTCTGGATTCTGAGTTAGCTAGGAGGCAGCTCTAATTTACAGCAGTCTTATCCCTTGTGTTACTATAGGGGTATGGCTGCCTGGAGCAGCCAAGAATCTCTGAAGTGCTTAATACCATGGAGACACTATTTCCTGTTCTGACACATCCATACGGGGAGCTTTGAAGGGGAGGGACTGCATACATCACCCCTATGCTGCTCCAGCAGTGAGGGAATTCTCTCCCAGCCAGCTGTGTTACATGTATAGCCCTTATGTGCTAGAGTGGCACATAAGGGTTGGGGCCACATTTGTCCATGATTTTAGTTCTCGCTGCACTTACATTCAGTATCTGGTTAGCATTTGTTTGGGCATGTGAGTCAAAATATAGTCAGATTCAGCATCTCTTGACAATCAGATCACTTCTATATAGGTCCCTATACATGGATTTAGGGGTCTAACTTTCAGCATCTAAGTTTCATCATTTTGGCCTTTGTACTTTTATCTTTGTGAATTACTATATGCCAGATACATAAACCAGTAATGGAAAAACAGTATGGGGCTGACTGTTTTTTCCTCAATCGCAGCTTTAAGCCCTAAGCAATGCTATTTTCTTCCTTTTATTCAGTTGGTAATAGACAAACATCTGGAATGAATGTGCTATTCTCATTAATTAAATTATTTTCTATTTATCAGTATAATTCCTGATTATACAAGACATCTTTTTAAACAATAGAAATTTGCAACAAATATCAAACTTTAGCTTGTTCTGTAAGACAGCAGTTCATTCCTAATTGTATCCCTGGTAATGATTTTAATTGATGAGCAATCATGTATAAGGTTAATCGTTTTAAGGAAATCATAAAAAATGTAAGCAAAAACTAGGAATACCAATTATACAACTTTATACAGCAAGTGTAGAAATGAAGAAAGCTCATTAAAAATTCATGTAAAAGTGCAGTTGAAATGGATATACATTAAGGGAAATTATTGGAGCATCAATGGTAACTTGATCAAATGTATTAACTTTAAAAAGACAAAAGGCCAGATCCTGGTCCTACTGGACTTAGTGGGTACTTCGTCATTGACACCAATAGAATCAAGATTTGGACCCAAAAGAATAGCCACTACGTTATGAGATTTGTGAATATTGCCAAATGTTTCTGTAGCTCTGGAATTATTACTTTAGAGATTTTTGAACATGAAAAATGTTCTTTAATTGGAATCCCCTGGAAGCTAGTAAGATGGGGACTGGACTCTATGACCTCTTGAGGTCCCTTCCAGACTTACAATCTCTGAATTTATTATGTGAAGGATATTATGTCGAACCTATAGGCACCAATATGATTTTGTGGTGTGCAAACATTCCACAAGATGGCAGTGTGTGCACAAAATTACACACTTCTGCCGCAATTACTGTTCTGGGCATATGAACTATACTAATAATTCCAGGCTGTAAACATGGATTTTAATAATTTTAATGTTTGATTTTTATATTTAATAATTAGTTATAATAGACTGCATTCACTTCCTCAATGGAACATGAAAACATGATGTCCACTACGGTTGACTTTGGGCTTCTGAAACAGCATCAAACTGTTTACAAGTGAACTTTTCCATTAGTACTTTGCTCTGTGGATACTGCAGTGTCAGAATAGAATAATATTACAATGAACCAACACTAGCCAGAAGTCTGTAGGAATAGTTGGAAGTCTATAGCTAGGCTGCATGATTTTCATCTGTCCTGATGTATTACAATATTAGGAAGCTTGGCATTAAAGACAAAGTCTGGAAAGTTGAACTGCAGTAATCTTGCTTGACTGAAAAACATGACCTTTAAAACTTGGTTATTGATAGACTCTGGATCTTAAAATATTTTTCTTTAGCAGGTAAGCTGTATTCTAACATTTTTCAAAGTAATGATGTAAAAACTATCCCCCAAATATATAAAGTATATATTGAATTCTTTTGTTTCTGTATTACCCTGGCTTTATAGCACCTAATGCTACATCACAAATTTTATTGGGCAGGGAGTGAAATCTAGTAATTAGAGTAGGCATGTTGGAGAGGTGACTGTTTCCCACTCTGCTACCCTCCTTTAAACCTCTCTGTACTTCAGTGTACCATTCTTTAAGATTACTACAGAGCCCAACCATTCTCCAGCTGAAGACAATGGGACAGAAGTAGGTTCCCAATAATACTACCTACCTTACAGATTTGTTGGAAGACAATTACTGCTTTGAGATTCCCAAAGAAAAAATGATAGTAGGATTGCAAAGTATTATTACAAAAATTAAAACAACTGGGAGAGTGCCATTTTCAGATCTCGCTTTTGCATTTGTTCCTTCTGCGTTATAGATGACTAAATCTAGAGAGAGACGCAACGCTACATTTACAGTGGGGTCAGGAGCTGTTTTCCTAGATGGTTTGAGATGGCATGCGATACTGAACGCCAGCCTCTTGTGTACCAAAACGTGTTAACTGGAGGAAATACTTCTGCTGAATGCTTCTTTCACTGAAAACAAAAGCCGCAAGCAAGTGCTAGAACTCAGGTTGCTCGTAGTCTCCAAATTAACATTATGAAAGTCTTTACCCATCTGTAGCAGGGATGGGAGAGCTTTAGATTACTAGAGCATTAGCTGCTTAGCATAATGAGGAAAATGATGGTCTTATGGTTAAGATACTAGGACTCAAGATCTGTGTTCAGTCCCCAGCTCCACCACAAACTTCATGTATGACCTGGGGCAAGTCACAAGGGTACACATTTTCAAGAACTGAGCAGCAGCAGTTGGGACCAGATTTCCAAAAAAAGCAGCTAGGCACTTATTTTGGCAATTAAAACATAGCTAAGTTCTTATGAGAATCGGGCCTTGATTGTGAGTACTGAGCTTTTATGCAATCTGGCCACTACTCTTGATGGTCCCCATTTGTAAAATGTGGATAACACCACTTTCCTACCCCACAGGGGCATTGTAAAGCTAAAATTGTTCATAACTGTGAGTCTTTCACTTACTACAGTGATGAGGACCATATCAATACCTAGATGGAAAGATAATGAAAGTAGATACTCTCAACCAGTCGGAACTCAGACAGCAATCATGCTCTGCTGTAATAAAATTATTTTGGTCATTTTTGTTCCATGACAAAAAGTGATGTGACACCATCAACTACCTGAACCTTCTGAGTGACCACAAATGTCCTCATTCGCCAGACATTGGCCCATGGTAACTCCCCTCTGTACTGCTCTAGACGCCCAGGAGTGGCTTAAAGCTGCTGTAAAGAATGATGGCGTTATCTGTATTATTGTTATGAATATCATATGCATTCAGTTACCTGTTAGAAATTATCTTGCCTGATTGCACGGAGTTAAATCAAAGGAGGCGGTTAGGGGGAAGATGAACAAGAAACAAAACAATGACAAAGATAAGGTACCTCCAAATAGAATACCCAGGGTCCCTAAGGAAACAATGGGGGAGCTATTTAAATGGGAAATGCCCACCTGCGTGGCTCTAACCAGAATAGGAGGTTAATTTCTTCCAGGCCTAAGCCTAGGATCAAGAGAGCACTAAATCATTTAAGACCCTGGTCCAGAGAGGAAGAAAGTCGGAGTGGACAAGAGCTCAGAGGGAGAAGTGCAGAGTCTGATGGGATCTAAATTAGCTGTTACCATTCAAGAAAGATCTTGGCATCACTGTGGACACTTCTCTGAAAACATCTGCTCAATGTGCAGTGGCAGTCAAAAAAGCTAACAATGTTAGGAACCATTAGGAAAGGGATAGATAAGAAGACAGAAAATGTAATGCTACTATATAAATTCATGGTATGCCCTCACCTTGAATACTGTGGGCAGTTCTGGTCACCCCCATCTCAAAAATAGATATATTAGAATTGGAAAAGGCACAGAAAAGGGCAACAAAAATGATTGAGGTTATGAAACAGCTTCCGTATGAAGAGAGATTAAAAAGACTGGGACTTTTCAATCTCAAAAAAGAGGTGACTAACAGGGGATATGTTAGAAATCTGTAAAATGGTGACTGGTGTGGAGCAAGTGAATAAGGAAGTGTTATTTACTTCTTCATATAACACAAGAACTGAGGTCACCCAATGAAATTAACAGACAGCGGTTTTAAAAACAAACAAAAGAAGTACTTTTTCACACAATGCACAGTCAACCTATGGAACTCATTGCCAGGCGATGTTGCCAAGGCCAGAATTATAATGGAGTTTAAAAATGAACTACATGCATTCATGAAGGATAGGTCCATCAATGACTATTATCCAAGATAGCCAGGGATGCAACCCCATGCTCTGGGTGTACTTAGCCTCTGATTGCCAGAAGCAGAGAGTGGATGACAGAGGATAGTTCACTTGATGACAGCTTGTTCTGTTCATTCCCTCTGAAGCACCTGGCATCATACACTGTCGGAAGATAGGATACTGGGCTAGCTGTACATTGGTCTGACCTACTATGGCTGTTCTTAGGTTATGTCTCTCTCAGACCAGAGGTGGAGGTAGCTGAACTAGATGGAAACTACTAAAACTTGCAAGGAAAGGAAAATGTTTGGATGAGACCAGATATGAAAAGACTGTCAGTACCTTTGGGCACACAGTGTTTGTTTGGAATAAGTCTTTTTGAGTCACTTTAATTAACTGCTGATCACAGACTCACAGAGGAAACTTTCTTACACTTGGGCCTGTCATGGTAATACAGTTGGAAACAGGGGAGCGCCACCCCAGAATCCAGTCAGAAAGGTAGAGGTATGGGGTTCTATTCAAAGAGAGGTGAAGATGGTGCAATCTGTCATCTGAGGGGTGCACTGATGGCTCTGTTGCCATGACTGGATGGTTGGAATAGGTGTTGTAGCCTCATGATCCAGTGTAAATTGGGGTGAACTGTGGAGTTGCATGCTGGAAAAATGGCAGATTGAGGCCTGACACTTGGAGGGAGTGCCCACAGGGGCCACTAGGGGAATGATCACAGGTACAATTTGCCCCTGAATTGTGACAGCTGCTGTAAGGGAGAAGCTGAGGATTCCCTAGATGTGAGGGAATTCATAGCCAGTGCTATGCCACCCTTTCTGAACTCCATTCCCTTCCAGGGTAAGTGGTGTGACCAAAGCAATGTGTTCTCAAACAACAATGTAGAGCATCCCTTAGGCTGCTCTAACTTGTTCCTCAATCCTGGAGCAAAGAAAGGTGGCAGAATCAGGAGGAAGAGAAGGGTGACTAAGGGTAGCGCTGGTGCCCCGGAGGATTTTGACCTACAAAACTGAGAACAAACATCTCATTCTCTGACTTGGATAGAAAAATGAAATAATAAAATATGGACCTTATTTTTCAGAATTAAAAATAAAGGGTTGCTTATCAAACTTGTGTTATAAAACAAATAACTTAATTGCCTTTCTGTTTTGCTCAGCAATAAGTCATTGGCCTCAGAGTATATAACACTGGGCAAATGGATCCTCACTTCATGTAAATTAGCTACACTGAGGTGTGTCAGAGGAGGATCTGGCCCTAGATTTTTTCCTCCTAAAACAGATAAATACATAATGTAAATCCATAATAAGGTGTCATCCACGTTAATAAAATGATGCACTAATTATATTATTACATTAAACACAGGATAGTGTTCTAGAACAGTTTTACACTGGCTGCATGGTTCTGATATGCTACAATTCTGAGAGTTAGAGTAAAAGAAAAATTAAGTCTTTCAAGGTCTGCATACTTTTAATAAGGAAAGTGTTCAGCTGAACCTAATCAGCCTTTAACCTTGCATTTATCTCTATTTCCAGCCCAGAGGAAAATGAGGAGAGAAGTATTAGCATCTTTTTACAAATCCTAAATTACAATGAAACACCTACTGATGTCCCCAAGAGAGCTACATAAATATCATGAGTTCATTAAGCTCAGTGCTATTATAGTAAACATGGAATGAATTAGTTATGGTAAGTCACTTACAATATAGAACTAATGGTACCAAAACAAATAAATGTTTTCTGATTTGGCTTAGCTTTAAGGAAAGGTAGATCAGGTTTCCACACTCTACTAGCATCACAATTATTCTTTATGTGGTATTCCAGATTCACTTAGAAAGTTAGCTAAAAAATGTACAGTAATGCAGGACCACACATATCAGATGAACACTTAGGGACTGAGTCCCCTCTCACTTTTACCAGTGCAAATCAAAGTAATTCCATCAAAGTCAGTGGCATTACACTAATGTAAAATATGAGTGAATGGAGAATCAGGGCATCTAGGTATGGCTGTACTCTAAATAGACAGTAAAGCGGGATTCCATGTCACTGAATCTATATATAGTTTGCTTAGTTTAGAAACAGAGATGGTCTTTCTATGACTGCCAAGCCCCAGAAACTCAACTTTGGAATCCAAAGGTCAGTGAAGTTCTCATGCATCATCATCATTAAAAAAAGATAATAGAGGCCAAATTACGTCCTTGAATTATCCAGATAATCCCACTGTGTCAAAACTATTTTCTAAAGTGAAACCTATGCAATACTAAAAGTTAAAGAGCTGATGCACGTTTCACTCAGGGCATAATATGGAGACAATATGATTACACAAGCATAACCCAAGGCCACAATTTGGCCTGCCAGTATCTTTATTACTAGTAAAGATGCATGTGAAGGAAAGAATCTAGCTTGATTCTCAGATACTGGGTTGCAATTTCAGGGCTGGCAGTTAGAAAAAGTCATCTTTTATTCATAAACTAAGTAAATTTGATGAAGAATCAACACCACACGTAACATTCATGGAGCTCTGTGTTACCATTTAAACACAATTACCGTTCAGTGTAGAATGAAACTAAGATTTTTAAAAAAACGGCTATCCTTACTGTAGGCTATGCATGGAATTTTCTAAAGCACTCCGTGCTGGTCTAACTCTGCTGCCATTGAAGTCAGTGGGAGTTTTGCCATTAACTTCAAAGGGAGGGTAGGCCAACAGTGAGCACACTTGAAAATCCAACTCTATATGTTAGGCTGTAACGGAGATGTTAGTGTTCCATGTGTAAGAATAGCAGAGGATGCTTGTACTATATAAGTATTAAATGGGCTCTTTCAGGCACAGGTACTCCTTAGACGCCTTTTCAGAAATCCCACCCTAAACAATGTTGTCTACAGTGTCAAACACCAATTATCTATTACTCTAGGGATCAGTACTGGCAATGAACCAAACAGGTCGACAGATGCTTCACTGTTTGTTTTTAGGACTCCATTTGTTGGTGAGCATGTTTGGATTTTACTGTTTTATAAAAATTACAGTTATTCGTAGCAATTTACTATTTCTCTCTCTCTCAAATCATGACACTGCATACCCTGTTCAGACACTGTTCACACTGGATAAGTTAAACTGGAACATAAGGAGTAAGCTCTAGTTAATGTGTTTTAGGCCGTCTTTTAAAAAAGATGTGAAAAAGGTCAATAAACGAGGAGTTCACAGAAGCTGACCTTCTATGGAAAGAGTGCAAAGTCATCATCCACTCACTGAGAAGCAATTGCTTGCAAAATCAAATTAGCAACAGAATGGAGCTTAAGAGTTGTGGTGACTAGTGAACTTTAGTTTTGATATGTTTATGCTGGCTGTAAAAGACAAACACTCATTACAGAAATGGCAGACATCATCTTTCATAATATGAAAGTTGGTCTGCAAATGGAGAGATAAGCATAATGAAAGCAAGCTAGAAAGATGCAAGAGAGCTAAAAAAGGACTAGACAATGCCTCCCATGGAGACAGAGGGTATAATTGCAATTAGAAGGAGAACACTTTCAGTGATCTTTTAAAATGTCAGTGTCATCCTGGAGCATAGTGTGATATTTGGGTTATAGGGTAGAGAAAAAAAAATCTTTCATTTTAGTGTGAGAATCTGGATATGATCATCTTTGCTTGGAGTCATGCTTCAGGCAATGCAAAGCCTCGTTCTTATACAAAACTATCCAGGCTCGCATTATTGGAAACAAAATATAGAGCAGTGGCAGCAAACCTCATGAGCTTATCAGCTTCATTAGCTTATTCTGCAACCTCAAAATTAGGACTGCACACATGTATTTGATATATGAGATACATATTCTACATCTGCACATTGTATGCAAACAAAATAATAATATGAATATAAGATGGCTGTTTCTCCCATAAGTTTTTCAGCAACCTGTTTGTCCAGTTGTTTAAAAAGAAACTAAATAAAGACAGCACAAACATGGAAAAATCAGTAGACAACATTTCAAAAATAGGGGAAAATAAGTGGATAAACATTCCAAAGCTCAAATCATATTAATACATTTCCAAGTCTGACACTTGCCATTTTAAAAGCATCACAAGGGGTTTTAACTCCATGGCTCACATTAAAGACAATGGGAGCTGCCCAGATGAATACCAGCTCACTGCTTGTATGTTTATGGGTTTTGAAACTTCTGCCTGAACCCTGAGTAAAGAAGCTAATCTTTTATGTACTGAACCCCAAGACCCCTAAAAACTGTCTAGAAAATTAATGAGAGACCTGCTATGTAATAATGCTGCTGTTTTGGGCAAGCAACATAGTCTATTGTTATAGGCTCCAAAAAGGAATTCAGATATTTATTAGAAACTGAATTCCTTTCACTGAGTGCTCTTGTAGTTAGCAAAATCTTATCCACACTGTACAGTCAGCACACATCATACAATAGGTGTGAGATGAGAGATGAATGAGTAACAAAGGGACTGCACTATGAGAGGCATCAGCGTTGGCCTAATGCTGGTCCTGAACACTTTTGTTTCCAGGGCATATCCGACAAGCTCACCTGAGAGAAATGTAGGATTATAACATTTGCTACCGCTAACCTTGACATGTATTCAGACTCTTTGACTTGCCCTGGATATAAATGGAAATGATAAAAGAAAATGTTATGTAGTATAATGTGGTAGCAAGACTGCCTGCTTGGCATACCAAACCAAGTCTATGCATAAGGGATAATTGACATGCTACTTCTTCACTTTACAATTTAAGTTTTTCTCCTGCATGGGGAGATTCGCTAGGAATTAGTCTATTTCATCTTCTTAATGAGACTTATCTATTACCTCAGATAATGTATCTATTCACTTTAACATGCCAGACTGCCTACCCTACGTAGGGAGGATTCTACAGAATTTAGACAAAGGAACTTACCAATGCATTTTTAAAGGATAGACTCTCTTTCAACGCACTCATGTGACTATCAACATGTAGCTACTTATATACTGCATAACTATGCGATTAATGTACGAGTAATAGATCAGATTTGAGTTGTAGGTTTAAGTGGCAAAGTATAAATAGGATTACAGCACAGGATATAGAACTAGAGCTATGTATCACTGGTGTGTGTGTGGTATATAAGTAAGAGAACCCATAGCTTTGATCGAGAGATAACCCTGTACCAGTAAAGTGTAAGATTACTGTAGAAGATGTGTATAAGTGCTGATGTTCTGGAAATTGTGCAGCAATAGACTGCATAATATGCTGCAGTGTACCAGTTCATCCCACAAAATGCCTGATAGAAGCATTTCAGGGGATTCTGTAAAAACCTCAAATTGCTATGGTAACTCATTAACGTATATGTTAATGAGAGTAAGGGGAACTAAGGAGTAGCCTATGAGAATTGGGGCATCGTAAAATTCATAGCATTTGGAAGTGCAAGTAACAGGTAAACAGCCTTATACATCGGATACGAGCCTTAGTAGGTGTAAGCGTAACTCAGGATAAAAAGTGTTGGCTGTTCTGTGTGTTGGGCGGGAAGGAATGGGGAGATGTCAGAATGACAACTGCGGGTGATGACGACGAAGATGATCCTGAGGATGAAAACGAGTAAAATGCCAGGGTCCCCGAGCAGAAGATATGAAATGTAAGCGATGACACGTTCATAGGGCTTAACGCTTTGCTCTCTCTCTATCTGCTATTGTATTTTAGTGTTTGTGGGATTGTTTATCTGCTTAGTGAATTTGTTAATAAAAGGGATTTGTGGTAAATGATAGTTTTTTCTCATGTGCTTTTAGGGTCTCTCATTTTAATTATACTGATAACAATATTCCTGATTCTGTAGTCATCAGAAGACCAAACCTTTGTTGACCACTGCTGTCTAAAAGATGAAAAATGATCAATACACCAATCCATCAATAAAGCTACAAAAAGTAAAACAAAGATGAATAAAAATGGCACTGAAACACTGCTAACTACTTGCAGTCAAAAATTAATAACTAATATCTTATTCCACTGCTGTGCCTCTCCTGAAGCGCTGTGAACTTCTTTGTACAATAGGAGTAAGAACTTTAAGCATCAAAATGTTTACTCACTGGATGATATTACTGTAGATTTCAATAACAGAAGTGGCTGGATAAAAACTGAGTACTATTCAATCCTGATAATCTGCAGAAGGACTGAGTGTCTATTCTGTTACAACAGGAATCTCTATGTATATAAGAGCTGTGGGAAGCTAACCCATATTTTTATCTTCCAAACTTTGCATAATCAATTGTTTTGGCCCTTTCTAAATCTTAATGAATAATCATTGTATAAATTGAATTGAGACTCTCAGTATTTGGGACTAGGAACAATGCAATACAGTACAATCCAGACTCAGCTATTTAATGCACTTCCAGGAAGGACTGGATGGCTCAGGGGATTGCTTGTACGATATGGAGCCTTTCATTTTCACAGATAACCCTTTCAGATCTAGCCTCGGTTGATATTGTTCAAAATTGTTACTTTCTGAGGGAGTCTGATGTTCTTTGTGAAGTGGGTGGGCCGTCTCAGTCAAGCTTCTAATGGATACATATATACATCAAATAAAGCCATTAGCATAAGTGGTCCCTTAGTTGGCAGTCTAAGTACAGAGGCCAACAACTGAATGAGCCTTGAAAATTAACTACTTTCCCTGAGATTTGGTCCATCCAGGTCAGATTTCAGACTCATTCGTAGGGCCACGTGAAGAAACTTGCACTGCTGATCCGCACACTTTACCTGCCCTGTGGTTATGCAGAAGACTTCACTCTCCAGGGCTTTCAGTCTAGGACTACTGGGCAGATGCTCAGCTGGACTAAGTTGTCAGGGTTCCATGGAAGCAACTGTAACTATGATAATTTACAGCAGTTGAATATGTTTACTTCATACTGTCCCTACCCCAAACACACACACTCTCCACATCTAATACCTCACGTTACCGTGCCACATAATTACATTTAAGTTTTAACAAAAACATATGTTACAGACACTGCAAATGGCAAGTACGTAAAGGAATACTGTCATTTAAATTAGAGAATTAGACAAGTCCTGATAGAGCAATAATACACTCTGAATGTATTTTTTTTTAATTCCAGAAAGAATTATAAATAATTTTGTCATTTCCTGGCAAAATTTACTGATTGCCTTGCCTTCCCATAACGATGTTTGATTTCTATCCTGCATTGGATAACTTCATCATGATTGTCTATCTTATGAAACTGAATGGGTTTCTTATGTTCTGTTAATAAGAGTAAACAACACTTTGGGCCAATATCAGCATTTAGTTTCCCATGGCTGGTGCCCCCAATTACCCACTAGTCACTATCCAATTCCTACTAAATAAAAATTCTAGTCAACTCAGGAGAATGGGATACCAGAGGAACATATAGCTATGTAGCACTGAGAGCATACATTGTTTATATCCTGAGGGTGTATTACAGTTTGGCCAGCTACATCTGTAATTACAGGGGAACATCCTAGAGGAAGTACTCCGACTAGTCATACAGGCCAACAAGGGACTCATTTGTCTCCATTTCCACAGCTCCTTTCTGATATTCCTGTTCATCTAAGGTTAATGTCTCTTCTAGCTGTGCAATTTTGACCCTTCAAAACTCAGAGGATGATTCCCTGGCTCAGCCTTTCCTGTAGTAACAGAACCTTTTCTCCCCTTTCCTTTCCTCCTCTCTCCTACAAAGGCCTCCCAACAAACCGCAGGGCTCTGTTTTCGACATAGTTACACAATGCCATGTCATAGCACAGTAGTGTATCTCATTAGCTCTGGCAGAAAAGAATGTTCCTTTTATGCTGTGTAGCAGGGGTGTCCTTACCAAGGGAAAACTATATCCATTCAATTCATCCCAGCTATCCTATGGCAAAAAATAAATACTGAAATAGGACATTTAACACACACACAATGCTATATTTACTCCCCTCCAAACTAATGGCATTTAGCTAAATTGTGCTAATGGCTGCCTAGGGAAATTCTCATTTACATCCTTCATGGCTGTGGGTCAGCATCAAAAGGTTTGGCAATGAGACACAGTTTGGATAAGTAGGGAAAAGCATAGAAGCTTATCCAGAGGACTTATGCAGATCCTTTTTTAAGGTTATAGGCCTGAGACCATATTCAACCCCTGCTGCAATTCCTTTTCTGAGTTAGGAAGAAACCAGTCCCAGCAAAGGAACTTAGAGGATACTATCTCCTGCATCCTGCTGTCAGTCAATTAATTTGGATATCAAAGTACATTGCATGTTTCAAAGAATACAGTTTGGATTCAGCAGCAACTGGTTCCCATGGGAGAGGCTACCAGAGGTGCTGAGGCCCCACAGTGTAGATCTAGTTTGACATAAGTAACTTGACATAAGATAAACTTCATACCTCAGTGGGCATCACTGGGAAGGTGAATGGAAAATTAAGTTGTAAATAAGAGCATAACAAGCATTAGGCTGGAATCAGGCTAGCTCAGGTAAGCAGGAACACTCTGGTATTAGGGACAGTGAACCAGATAAATGGAGAGTGTGTGTTATTCATGAACAGCATATGGACAGAGCATGCAGTACAGGGCTGGTTCCTGAAAAGAAACCAGGCCAATTGTGAAGCATGTGATGCAACGTATAGTCAGGAACGCAGGTGTTAATAAAGATGTAAACAAAGAAAAGTTTTGTAGCGTAACTTTGGATTTGTGATGTAGCCTGCATCCACCCACGTTCAAGCCTGAGCAGCTTGGGAATAGTGTTGCTGTATGCCGTATAAAGGTACCTGAGTGACGAATTTCTTTGGGAACTGAGTGGAAGAGGGACTTGGGGGATCCCAACATACAGCAGGTTCCACTAAGCTGAAAGTCAAGAGCTTTAGGGCAAAGCATTGAGGACGTAGTGGGCATGGTCCTGGGTTTGGTGGGAGGGCATTAGGGCTGTATTGAAATGTCCCCCATGCCTATCTGGTGGAAGAAACGGTGTGTGTGTGTGTGTCTGGGTGCGGGGGCGGGAGGGAGAGAGGAGGGAAGGGAAGGGAAGAGGTTCCTAATCCCAAATTCTCAAGTCTTGAAGATGAAAATTCAGGTTATGTTCAAAGGGTAGATAGTCATTTGTTGCTGAGTAGGAAAGATATGAAGCGGTTCTTATTTTAACGCGGCCTGTTTACTTGTTCCTAATTCTGTGTCAGATGGAGAATTAGGCTTGAACTGAATGGTTCTGTCACTGTGCTGCAAATTCACAGAGGCATGAGAAGATGCACAGTAAATCACTGTCCTTTTCACTGAAAGTTTCAATAAATAATGCCACATGAGTTCCACCCCTGAAACGGCTGGAAACTGAACTATGCTGAGAACTTCCAGGGGGGAAATGTGAGGAATTAAACAGTGCACTCTGAAATATAAAATAGTTATTTATGAAAACACATTAACTGGTATCAATCAAAACCATCACCTCTTCCCCATTACAGGAGCAAATATATAAGCAAGTCATCTTAGCCTAAGACAACATTCAGGGATTAGCCTTGTGAGCTATTGAAAAGCATATTTTTGAAAGTCATTTCATTAATAAATATATTATCGTCTTCATTTTACAGATGAGGAAACTGAGGTGCAGAATGTTAAGTGACTTGCCCAAGGTCACACCATCAGTGTCAGTAGTAAAGTCAGGAATAGAATTCAGATCTTTTGACTCCCAGATTTCCTTTTACAACAACTAGACCTAGCTGCCTCCCTAAGAATAAAGGAAAGAAGGAAAAAAACACCTTATCAGATTGTGTGACAGCAAGAAAAAGGTCAAAGATGCAAATATATAATAGTCATGATCATCAGATTTCTTGACCACCTTTCCTACTTGACTCTAGGCCCCACCTCTATGTCAGTGTTGGTTTTTGAAAACTTATGCTGCTGGACCTGAAAGAAACTAAACTCTTCCTCTCCTTGAGGATCTAACATTTTGAGGTACAATTATACTGTACTGAAGCATTTCCCAGACAATTATGGTACTACATCAACCCACTCTACAGGACTAAAGAGAGAAAAAAGTGACACATCCTTTTATATTCATGGTTTACAGTTTTACCAGCCAAGTCTGTGATCATGTTAGATCTCAAGCTAAGCAATATCTGGGATGCTTACACTCCTGGAATTTTGGACTGGAAAATAAATTAACCAAATAAGATGAAACACACCTCACAGAAAATGAAAGTTGCCCAGAGGGGATAGTAAATTGCTAAAATCTAAGGCATTCTGCCTTGATTCTCCTCACACTTTAAATCAGGAATTACACTCATTACAGAGGAATTACAAAATGTCAGTGGATTTACACTGGTCTAAGTGTGATCAGACTAGAAAAACAGCATTAATTGGGATTTTTGAAGGTTCTCAAGTGCTTAGATAATTTTTGCCTCTAGCAGTTTACACTTTTGTTTGCTTCTGTAGACAGCACGGGAAGTGAATACACTGTAGTTTTGTGATATAGATGGGCCCAACCAGCAAAGTTGGATTGAGACCTGAACTATCCCTATGTCCAGGAATGTTTGGATCAGAGGTTTTGGGTGGCTCACTATAGAAATAGCGCCACTAGGGACAGGGCCGGCTCCAGGCCACAGCGCGCCAAGCGCGTGCTTGGGGCGGCATGCTGCGGGGGGCTCTCTGCCAGTTGCTGGGAGGGCGGCAGGCGGCTCCGGTGGACCTGCTGCAGGCATTTCTGCGGAGGGTCCGCTGGTCCAGCAGCTTCAGTAGACCTGCTGCAGGCGTTTCTGCGGACAGTCTGCTGGTCCTGCGGCTCCGGTGGACCTCCCGCAGACACGCCTGCGGCAGCTCCACGGGAGCTGCGGGACCATCGGACCCTCCACAGGAACGCCTGCGGGAGGTCCACCGGAGCCGCCTGCCGCGGCTCCGGTGGACCTCCCGCAGGCGTTCCTGTGGAGGGTCCTGGAGCTGCGGGACTGACGAGCGGCAGAGCGCCTCCCCCGGCATGCCGCCGTGCTTGGGGCAGCGAAATTGCTAGAGCCGGCCCTTCTAGGGAGAACTGCTAAGTTCAGAGATCAGTATTTCCAAAGTTTAGGGAAATACAAATTGAGTTTCTGGTTTGGGCCTATTTCTAATTTCCAGCCCTGCTAGATGTAGGGAGGCACCAGAAATCTTGAAAAACAACACATTCTTGTGAGATTTCTGGCCAAATTGCATAGATTTGGAGAGTTTAAGTAAAATTTCACACCAGTAGTTGGTATTTACCTGAAGCAGACCTTAGCTTTTTTGCTATGTTCTTCACTAGAATGACACACATAGAACCTTACCTTTACTATTTCTGCCTGTCACTAGCATAACATAGACAGGGATTGAGGGTAGAAGCCTGTAGTATGAGGGGATGGCTGTTGGGGACTAGACTTTCTGTTGCTATCTCAGCTACTGAATAACTCCATCTTGTCCCCACTGGGTCTATCAGCATTAAGTCTTTTTCTTCCTTGACTACTAGTATAGCCTAAATTTCAGGTCCCGTAGTGGATGGGTTAGATCCTAAATTCAGGTTATGGCCCCTTCACATCATTTAGGAGGTGCAAAGAAGCCAGAAACTAGATCAAACTGCCCAGCAGATAATTCCCCCTTTTTGAGCCATCTATGATGGATCTGGTCCTGGCACTTGGTGCCTACTTTCCCTCTCCTGGCTTCGGGGACATGTTGAGGGCAGGAAGTTGGTATGGCACAGCAGAGCTCCTCTATTCTTGTTCTCTGTGTAGGGTCCACTGAAGACCTCTACATCTGCAGTGCAACTTAGAGTTGCTTAGCAACAGCACTAAGTGGCTTCAGGGAGCTGGAACTAGCTCTTTGACACCCCCACCTGTCTCTTGCACTAAAGCAGAGCTCTAGCGCAGATGAGAATCTGGCCAGAAATACATTAACCATGAGGCAGTTCATGCACTGTGCAAATTAATCAACACCTGTTGCCTGAAGAGAGGCCTGTAATCAGTAGAAGTATCTTTTTTATTGTGTAATTTCTATTGGAGGTTAATGGAATCAAAGAAAATTGAATGGCCTGCAGAATAAGGCAGCAGAATTCTTATCATTGCTGGGAACAGAAGCAAACTTAGTAAGGCCCCAGATAGCTTGATGATAGTACAGTAGAACCCATAGGCACTGACTTCCCTTCTGCCCTAGCCCCAACTGACCCCGCCTCTGCACCACCCTCATTCCACCCCTTCCCCAAAGTCCCTACCCCACCCTGCCTTTTCCTGCCCCCTTTCCACCCCCTTTCTCCAAGTCTCCGCCCCTGCCCTGCCTCTTCTCCGCTTCCTTCCCTAAGCGTGTCGCATACCCGCTCCTCCCCCTCCCTGCCAGAAAGTCCTAAGCACTGCCAAACAGCTGTTAGATGGCCGGGTGGTGGGAAGCGCTGGTGGGAGGGGAGCGGGGACATGGCGCGCCCTGGGCGGGGGAGGAGGTGGTAAGAGGGGGGAGCTTGGCTGCCAGTGGGTGCAGAGCACCCGCTAATTTTTTCACCATGGGTGCTCCAGCCCCAAAGCACCCCGGACTCATTACCTATGGTAGAATCTCAAGAGTTACAAACACCAGAGTTATGTACTGACCGATCAACCACACACCTTATTTGGAACCAAAAGTATGCAGTTAGGCAGAAGCAGAGGGGGAAAAAGAACCCAAATACAGTACAGTACAGCATTAAATGTAAACTACTAAAAAATGAAAGGGAAAGTTTAAAAAAGATTTGACAAGGTAAGGAAACTGTTTCTGTGCTTGTTTCATTTAAATTAAGATTGTTAAAAGCAGCATTTTTCTTCTGCATAGTAAAATTTCAAAGCTGTATTAAGTCAATGTTCAGTTGTAAGCTTTTGAAAGAACCACAACATTTTGTTCAGAGTTACGAACATTTCAGAGTTACAAACAACCTCCATTCCCAAGGTATTCGTAACTCTGAGGTTTGACTGTCGAATTTTGACATTTTTGCCATTGCAATTTGCTGAGGGGAAAGATAAACCATGCAATCCAGAACAGAAAACTTTTGCAGGAAGAAAATACTTAGTGATCCTGATTCGCCTCTGATTCAAACCAGTCATACACTGCATAACTCCACTGATTTCAATGCAATTACTTCTTATTAATACCAGCATCTTCCTTTCTTTATAGACTGATTCCTTAGAACTAGGCACACATTGTGGCAGACTAGATGCATATTTAATACAAAACATTAAGTTATTTTACTTTTTAGTGCAAGCTTTGAGTTTAACCCAGGTTCCAAATTAAGCTCCTGGATCATGATAAGTCCTAATATACTCAGTCTTTCATTAATATTTTTTCTATCTTAAATCATATCTAAATAAGAAAGAGAACAAATCTTATTTAAAGATTCTGTCCAAGGCTCCCTTGAACCTTCTTGGGCTGGTTAATTTGGATGGCAGTGCAGTCTGAATCACTGCAATGATGAAGCTCTACTTATCTCCCCTGATGCCTCCTCCATTGATCTTCCTTCTGCTCAGACTGATGTCAATGGGAGTCTCCCCTTTAACTTCAAGGGGAGCAAGATAAGCCCTTATTGTGTTTGATTCTGCTATTCTAACACATGTAAATCTCTCATTGACATTAATGGGGGTTCTGCCAGAATTAAGACTGGAATTGGGCTTTTTGGAACGCTTTTGCCCTACCTAGATTAAATATCTCCGTTTGCTTCAGGTTACCACTTCTCTCCTTACCATCTTCTGAGACAGTGAATAATTCCCTTCCTTCATTTATATTTAACTTATGGTATTTATAGATTGTGATCAGGTCCCCTGAGAATTGTCTCTTTCATAAACTGTACAATTAGTTCTCAGCCTCTCCTTGTAAGTCTTTATCCTCTAATCCTTTCTTTGTATGACCCATTTTGTCCCCTTTTTAATCTGTGGAATATAAATCCAGAAACAAAGTAATATCATCAGATAAATTAAAGTGTCCATGTAGCTTACATATTATAAACCTAATGGAACTTTCAAGGTGTGAAGCCCTGCTTTTCCATTTCTCCTGGTGGCTAGGCTGATCTTCCACTGTGATGAAGAAACCAGGGCTGCAAACAGAATACCATATCCATGGTTATAGGCAGCTCCACTTTTCACTTTCTAACATATAAAAATGATATTTTTTCTTTCTTTACATTTTGTTCTGTATTTGTGATTTACATTCATTACCAAAGGCCATCTCCCAAATAATGCATTGCAGGTAACATTTCACAACTCCTAAGTAAATTAAGGAGCTCAAGTTCCATTTTCAAAAGTGACTCAGGAATTTTGGTACTAAGTCTCATTGAAAGCCATTGGGATTTAGGGCCTAAAGTGAAAGGCACAGTTGAAAATGTTACCCTTTCTGCCCTGTAATGAGCACTCATATTAAGGTCCCTTAGCTTTGTGGGCCCTCTAGTCTTCCAGCCCATCGCTAACTGCCAGGAAATACTTTGCCCATCAGGAATTGTTGCTTAATTAACCCTTGCACTACTGCAAAATAGTACAGCCCTTGTGCTGCAGCAGATACAGTGATCAGCCAGCAAGTGTGAAAAATCAGGACGGGGTGGGGGGCAATAGGCACCTATATAAGTCCCAAATATCGGGACTGTCCCTATAAAATTGGGACATCTTGTCACCCTAGCAGCAGACCATAACAACATTCCTTTGAAATGCCAACAATCTTTGGGAATGTCATCCCATCTAGCACATGAATGGCACCGTATCTCATGGACACTGGGAATCATTAAAAGAAAGAGTAACACTTGCCGCATAAGGATGTGTCACTTCACTACAGTATCCGATACATGACGAATGCTCAGAAGGCAAAACACCAGAGATACGTCACTAAATTAAACTACTGTAGCTGGCCAATGCTGAATTTTTAATGGCACACACGTACTAGGTACAAGAGTCCAACAGTGACGCTAACTCTTTTAAAAATGTATTTATACAGTGCTCAAAAGTGTGCAAACTGCTTTACAAATTTAGTGAGAGACGTTCCTTCCCTTCAAAGCTTATGGCCTATGGAGCCAGACTTGCAAGATGCAGAGGGAGCATACAAGGAGATTCCCCTATCTCCTTTTCAAAGACCTAAGCCATGATCTACTACAACCACTGTCCCTCTGTGAACATCCAGCAGTGCACATCACCCCAAAGGGGCCGAGGAGGAGTTGGGGTTATGTACCAGTTCTGAGCAGACTTGCAAAACAGGCCCTGTGCAATGGCATGAGCAGGCTGCAGCCACGCTCCTTCTGCATAGAGGGAGATCATTGAACTGCCTTCCTCCAGAAGCATCTGCAGGGGTAGTGAGACTCTTCAGCATGCCCAATGTAGGGCTGTGCCCAACTGGCATGATGGAGCTCCACTACATGTAGAGAGTAGTGGAAGGGTTGCAGTATAAAAAGGAAGTGAAAGCAGTGTTGAGGTTGGCATGCATCTTATTAATTACATAATTTGTCATCCTTTTGTTTTGATTTTTCATTTGTAAGTCTCAGTGCTTATCTTATACTGCAAAAGCCATCAACTCTGCCATTTCTTTTTTGTTTTAAATGGGTAGCTAGAGAGGCTTTCAGAAAAAGCTGACAATCCTTACACTTTCCTATATTGAGCTCTTGACACTGCACTGATGTTTGGTTGAGGCTGAAACCTTCAAGATTATTTCAATACAACATTATTTCAGAACCCTTAGCACTGGAGATATCCAGCTAGGTTTCTCTGGACTGCTCATATGTCCAGGGGCGGCTCTAGACATTTTGCCGCCCCAAGCACGGAGGGTCCGCTGGTCCCGTGGCTTCAGAGGACCTCCCGCAGGCGTGCCTGCCAGTGGACCATCCGCAGGCAAGCCGCCGAAGGGAGCCTGCCTGCCGCCCTCACGGTGACCGGCAGAGCGCCCCCCGTGGCTTGCTGTCCCAGGCACATGCTTGGAGTGCTGGTGCCTGGAGCTGCCTCTGCATACGTCTGTAACATGCCAAGATTTCTACTTTATGTAGCTTTTGTGAGGTGGTGGAGAGTCCGAGTGAGGCAATCCATGGCATAATTTAGGAAACATTTTATTAGACAGGTGCATGAACGTGGATTAAGGTGCTCAACACTACACACCAAAGTTTGAACATTTTGGCCAGAAAGCTATAAGGGAAGTTCAAAAAGAACTTCTGTTTATAATTTCAATTTTCTCCATCTAACCGGTTTTACTCTCACCGCAGAAATAAGCATGATCAGGTGACAGTCACGCAGTTTAGCAGTCAATGACACTGTCTACCCCTAATGTTCTTTATGGTATATTTCTGTTACAACCAGTCAGCCAGTTCAGAAGGGGCGCTCTGCTGCTGCTTTGTTAAGAATAAAGTCCATAGACTTTAGAATGTGAGTTTGTTCTTGCTCACTAAGATTGTCATCTGTTCCCCTGGGCTAAATTAAGTAGCAATACCCCACAAGTGACTAATTTCTGCAGCCTACAGTTGCCTACTCTTTGTCATTAGCAGCTCATAGAAAGTTTTCCTAATATACTTAAATTCCAAAATGTAATAAGTAAAAAAGAGAGAATAAAATAAAAGATAAATGTAGAAAAAACCCATTATCTTAATTACAATACAGTCGGATCCTCTAATAGGGAAAACATTTTCTCACAGGACAATTTTGCTATAATGGAAGGTTCACTTTAACTGGGACTGCAATTTGCATGCTGCATTGCACTTGAAACACTTCACAGCTTGTTTTCTACTTCACTACAGTTTCATCATAGCTGATTTCCACTGTACTAAGAGGCAAACAAACGTTTTTCCAGAATTCCAGACTCATTTTACGAAGTTTTAAAACAACTAATGGCACTAGAAATGCCCCCTCCTTTTAACATAACAAGCCCATAAAAATTAAGATGCGAGCTGTAGTCATTTTGTGCAATGTTTTCTTTTGTCTTACTTTGTGTCGCTTCCTGCCTTCCACAAATATGGTACACACAGTTCAATACTTGGAAATAACCACATTATCCCTGCTCACATGTACACCTGCCAGCCAACAGTGGGAAATTGTAATTGAAACAAGAGATTACTTACCACTAACTGTAGTCTGAGTCTCACCTCTGTGTATTCCCACCTGGCATCAAGCTGGGCAATTTCTTGGAAAGATGATGTAGGAGAAAAATCATGCAAGGGGACAATCATCATCCTACTCTGTATAAGAGAGTGTGTCCCCAACTCAGTTCTTTCTCCCAGTCCAGAGAGTCCCAAGGTTATATAGAGCTCCAAGGCAGAGGGGAAGTGGCGAGTAACATAAATGAACAGAGTAAACGGTTAAAGAGCAACAGTTATGGCAAGTAACTTCTCTTCTTCAAGGGCCTCTGTATATTCCAACTGGTAGAAGATTAACAATTAGAGCTCCACCAGGGAGATGGTGGGGGAAGAGCTCTTAGCTAATACTGGCATGTGGCACCATGCTGCCAAAATGGGAATCGAGCATGGCACTAAATCCAAGGAGTAGTGTCCGGTGAAGTTGTGCACTTAACTCCAAGTTATTTATTTGCTTATTTATTTATATTTGCTAATAGTCATGGATGGGCCATATGTCACTGTAGTACTCTCATAACAACATCCCCTACATAAACTTACCAAGCTCAGTCTTGAAGCAAGTTAGGTTTTTTGCCCCCTCTGTTCCCTTTCTAAGGCTGTTCCAGAACTTCACTCCTCCAATGGTTAGAAACCTTCATCTAATGTCAAGCCTAAACATATTGATGGCCAGTTTATATCCATTTGTTCTTGTGTCAACATTGGCCCTTATATTAAATAACTCCTCTGTTTTCCTGATATTTATCCTTCAGGTGTATTTATAGAGAGCACGGATGACCAAAATTACACACACTATTCCAGATGAGGTCTCACCACTTGCTTTGTATAATGGTAACATTTGCCTATCTCTACTGGAAATACATTGCCTGATGCATCCTAGGATTGCATTAGTCTTTTTCACAGCTGCATCGTATTGGCAACTCAGTCATCCTGTGACTGATCAATACAGGTCTTTTTCCTCCTCTGTTGCTTCCAACTGATATGTCCCCAGTTTACAGCAAAAAAAAAATCTTTCTGATAGTCCCTAAATGCATGACCTTGCTCTTTATGCTATTAAATTTCATCCAATTTCTATTACTTCAGTTTTAAAGATCATCCAAATCTTGTATGTACTCTGGTCCTCCTCTGTATTGGCAATACCCCCCAACTTTGAGTCATCCACAAGTTTTACTAGCACACTCCGACTTTTTGTGCCAAGCTCATTCATGAAAATATTAAATAAGATTGGTCTCAAGACCAGTCCCTGAGCAACTCCATTAGTTACTTCCCTCCAGCCTGGCAGTTCACCTTTTACTAGGACCCACTGTAGTCTCCCCTTTACCAGTTCCTTACCCAGGGCAGGCTCTAGGCACCAGCATTCCAAGCATGTGCTTGGAGCAGCACTTTTCAAGGGGCGGCACTTTTCAAGGGGCGGCACTCTGGCTTTTTTTTTTTTTTTTTTGCGTGCTTGGGGAGGCAAAAAACCTGGAGAGCCAGCCCTGTCCTTACCCATCTTTCAATTCTTGATTTCCATCTTCTCCAATTTAACTAATAATTTTCCATGTGGAATGCTATCAAATGCCTTAGTGAAATCCAGATTAGATTAGATTGATTGCTTTTTCTTAGTCTAGAAAATAGACTCAGACTTTAAGGCAAGAAGGGACCATCGTGATCATTTAGTCTGACCTCCTGCACATTGCAGGCCACAGAATTTCACTCATCCACTCCTGTAACAGACCCTGAACCTCTGGCTGAGTTACTGAAATCCTCAAATCATGATTTAGAGATTTAAAGTTACAGAGAATCCACCATTTACTCTAGTTTAAACCTTCAAGTGACCCATGGCTGATGCTGCAGAGAAAGGCGAAACTCCCGCAGGGTCTCTGCCAATCTGACCTGGGGGAATATTTCTTCTCAACCCCAAATATGGCGATCAGTAGGTCCCTGAGTTTATCGGCAAAACCCAGCAGTCAGACATCTGAAAAAGAATTCTCTGTTGTAACTCAGAGTCTTCGCCATCTAGTGTCCCATTTCTGGTTATCTTTGAAGGAGAAAAAAAAAGGATCAGATTCATTTGGCATAATCTATCTTTTGTAAAACCACATTGTATTTTATGCCAATTACCATTTACCTCTATGTCCTTAACTATTTTATCTTTAAAAATTTCATATAAGACCTTGCATGCAATTGAGATCAAACTAAAGGATCTGTAGTTTCCCTAGACACTTCCACCCTCCCCCGTTTCTTAAATATAGGCACTACATTTGCCAGTCATAGGATATGACCCTAAGTTTACAGATTCATTAAAACTCCTTGCTGTTGGTCTTATCATTTCATGTGCCAGTTCCTTTAATATTCTTGGATGGAGATTGTCTGGGCCCCCTGATTTAGTCCCATTAAGTTGTTTGAGTTTGACTTCTACATCAGATATGGTACTTTCTACTTCCATATCCTCATTTACATTAGCCACCCTATCACCATCCCCAAGCTCCTCATTACTCTTATTAAAAACTGAGGCAAAGTATTCATTTAGGTGGTGGGCCATTCCTAAATTATCTTTAATCTCCATTCCACCCTCAGTGTTTAGCAGTCCCACTTCTTGCCTTGTTTTCTTTTTATCTGGGAGGCTAAAGCAGCTTTTACTGTTGGTTTTAAATTTCCTTTGCAAGGTCCAACTCTACTTGGCTTTTGGCAGTGCTCACTTTTTCCTTACTTTCTGAGTTCCAAGAGGTAGCTTTCCTTGCTGATCCATCCCTTCTTCCATTACTTGTAGGCTTTCTGCTTTCTCTTAATAACCTGTTGGAAATGCTTCCTCAGAGAGGATATGGTACTCAATAAGAGGATTGCATTGATGCCAAAATGGGATTGGTGCCAGTGGAGGCTATGGCACCTAGGGAAGGCATGATGCCTGAATGGGTGTTGGTGCCAGAGCTGATTTTGCAGTTTTCAAAGTGCCTTCTCAGAATCCTATAGTTAAGGCCACATAAACAGCTGAAGTCTATGTGAGCACAGAGTCTGGTGAACAAAGTGGTCCAATGTCCTGAGGCTGATTTGGGAGATGCTCCAAGACTATCTCCATGGGAATCAGAGGCACTCCAAGACGCGCTGGATCTGCAGCAGAAAATGTACGTACATACAGGCACTAAGTCAAGTAACAGAAGAGCATGTGTTGGAGTGGCTAGTAGGCTAGATAGTGGATCCCCACTCAGGCACAGATAGATCGAAGATGCTATTGGGGTTCAAATTTGTGAAAAGTCCAAGTTAGGTCTGTGCTGAGATGTCTGGCTCCAGAGCAGTGTGGAGAAAAGATGTTAGCAGTGCCTTTCGAGAGGCCTTGAAACCACTCCTGAGCTTAGGAGTAAGAAAGGGGAGATGTATGATGCTTCCTCTCCCTCATCTCTTTATGCCCCATTTCTGGGTACATGTGCTTCCTCATCTCCTTTTTACCCAAATGGGGGAGTGGAATTGAGATGCCAGGAAAGAAATGTTAGCACTGGAGGACAAGTCCAGTACAGCCAGTGCAGCAAGCAACAATGCTGAGTGAAGATTTGAGGCTGAGGCAGGTAATGTTGGTCTAGCTTTTGGAGCCGTATTGGGCTTGTCCAACACTGGGTGGGGGGAGGAATTGGATCCCAGTATAGGTCTTAATCCCATGACAAAGAGTCTCAAAGGCTGGAGTAAAAAGATGCATTTGGGTCCTGGGTAAGAGGACCTTGGCACAGAGGCTGGTCTTAGTACATTGACAGGGATATTACAGTATTAGGCTGTTGGCACTGAAAAGCAAGATGAGTCTCGAGCCTCAGGTGTCTCCCCCTTCAAATGTGGGTAGGGAAGGCATAGTGAACCACACAAATGATTACTGACTGGGCCTCATTCAGACTTAGAAGGTACTGAACATGGACAGTGGTTTTCAGTATGATCACCGGGCAAGAGACATGCTGCTTGAAGCCCTAATGGAGCTCATGGCTCAACCTAGTGCCAGTAAGGAGCCCAAGGGCTACCAAGACAACCAAAGGGCTTTTTACCCTAAGCTCTCCTATACTGCTCTATACTAACTATTTACAAAAAAAGAGTAAGCTAAGCTAATTGAAGGTCTAGTACCAAGGATGGAAATGTGAGTTCTGTTTGTTCTTGGTGGCAGCAGCAGCAGCGGCAAAGGGACTGAGTCGACTAGAGTGTGCATTCCCTTATACAGACAGAGGATGTCAACCTCACACAGGCTGAAACTTCTCCTGCATACCACCATTGGGCCAGGCAGTTCCACAGTTTGATTCCAGAGGCACCAAATTCCTGAACTGGAAACAGAGAGGTGCTTGCAGAAGAATGGTCTTGATTCACTCCTCTGGAGGAACTCAGGCTATGGACCTTACTGGCAAAGAGTCTGCCCAAATAAGTGGATCAGAGCACTGCAAACTACTGGCAAGCTTCTGCTCTATTGGGTGACTAGAGCCAGCTGGTGTAGCCCACAAAGAAGGCAATACTTCCCAGGTAGGTTGGAGAGGTGAGGCCAGGACACCAGGAAGTCCAACTGATCCCTCCCCACAGTAGTGCCTGTTGGTGGTGCACCTATACAGATCCAGCTGGAATTTAAAGTTGCCCATGCTCTGGCAAAAGACCCAGGGTGGACAGCTCTACTATCACCAACTTGTCCTCTGCCAGGGATGAATCCAACCTTGGGCACTACTGCCCTGCAGGTGCAGGATTGTGTATGCAAAATTACACACCCCGAGCCTACACGGGTGAGTTAGATCCAAAGAGTTTTTCCCTATAGCAGTTTTAACATTCTAGTTCTCTCATATTTTCACTTATTAAGTTTTTCTGCCTTTCAATGTCTTTCTACAGAGCTGATAAACTGCAAGCTCCCAAAACGAGTCATACGAGGGATGTTTCTACTTTTCTTAGCCCAGTGGGAACGGATGATAATACGGTTAGCGTCAGCCTCTGTGAAATGAAGCCAGAGCCCATAATTGATACAGATGTACTGTAATAAGAGGTATTTCTAAAACAAAAAATTACCGTGGGTTGGTTTTAAGTAGCGACTTTCTTTTAAAGAAAAATATTTATTTATCTATTCAATATTTGCTTAAAATTTATTGGAGTCGTCTTTTTTTTAAACCATAAAGGTGCAGTACAGTACAACAGACACTGAAAATCTCTAAACAAATGCTGTGTACAAGCATCCTGAGAATCTCTAAAGGCTACCATCCCAGAGAACAAGGGGTGGGAAACATGACAACCAAAAGTAGGAAATGCACCTGTCATGGCCCAAAGCCATACAACAAGACTCATTTAACTGTTACCAGTGGCTGAATTACTTTGTGATGAAATAAGGAAATACAATAATAAAGAAAACAGATGCCAGGGCAAAATAATAACTGCAAGTCAGCAGTTGTGCACACAGTTTTGTATGTGCAATTGCTATTTTTTTGGGTATGTAAATTCTGGTCTTTTTGGTAATTTTAGTGCACAATATTTTACTCCCTTTTTTGTTGATTCCTAATGGTGGCTTGTGGAATGTTAATTAAAATAGGAGGTTTCAACCTAGCAGTTCATCCTTCTGGTCATTTGCCACTTCTCACTCCATCTATTTCATTGGGGGGGGGGAAATGTAGGAGGAATAATATTTCTCAACATCTACAACAACCAGAGGAACAATGGTCATGTGGTAAAGGCAAAGGACTGGAAATTGGGAGATATACATTCTATTCCTAGTTCTGCCTTCTACTGTGTAATCTTATGCTAGTCACTTAGCCTTGCTGGGAACTTGAAGTAGAATCCCATTTGCAACATCTCACGTGCAAGTTGGGAATAATGCAAAGTAAAACTGATCTTTCATTGCAAGCCCTCATGGCTGGAAAGCAGCCATTTCCCCTATGCCAATCTCAAAATTCCCTTCAGAGTTTAAACCTTCTCCTTCAAAATGTACTCAATACCCATCAAATTTTAACTATTCAGTCTATTGGATCTACAAAAGTGCTTTTCTAAGAAGCTTACTCTATACATTGTCCAAAAGTGCTACAGGTCAATAATTTAAGCACAATGGAGTCAATGACTATGCTATTTGCCTCAAGGTTTTCCTTTCCTCCCTAAATAAAAATTTATAAATTAACATTCCAAAAGATAAGGAGACAGGACTTTTTGCACCCTCCTGGAAGAATCAGGTTTGGAAGTTCTCATTTTTAAGAAATATTTTGAATTTTAAACATATATGATACAGTATCAATCATAAGGCCAGAGGAGATCATGATGATCTAATTTGACCTCCTGCATAGCATAGGCATAGACATTTAGCCAATAGTTCCTGTATCAAGCCTGTATCTTGGGTAGACTTGAGAGTGGCTGGTAGAAAGATATCCACTCTTGACTTAAAGTGATAGAAAAAATACTACATCCTTTGTGGAATACCCTAGCTTTAAAAATTGTGCTTTAATTCAACCCTGAATTTATCTAGCTTCACTTCCAGCCTTTGGATCTTGTTATGCTTTTGTCTTCTAGATTAGAGAGCCCTGTATCAGAAATCTTCTCCCCATTCAGGTATTCACAGACTATTAAATCATCTTTAAACCTTCTCTTTGATAAGCTACATACATTGATCTTCTTAAGTCCTTCACTAGAAGGTATGTGTTCCCAGACCTCAAATCATTCTTGTTTGCTATTTTCTGAATCTTTCCCAATTTTTCAACATCCTTTATGAAGTGCTCACACAAGAATTGGATATAATATTTCAATATTGGTCTCATCAATGCTGCATAAAGAGACATCACCTTCCTTTTCCTACTCAATATTGTCCTGCTTATACCTCCAACAATCACAATGAGCACTCATAACCATAGCAATCAAAGTAGAGTCACTTGTAGAAGCCTGATGAGGGCAATGTGGCTACACAGGTTTATTAAGGGGATACCTTAGCCTCCAGAACCTTTATCCACACTGATGTATAAATGAGGGCAAAGGTTGAGCAGATAAGTTTGGCAGTTAGAAAAAAAAATCTTTCCACCAGCAAATTGAGCACATCTAATATTGAAATTTGAGACAAACACGGAACTATAAGTTGCCATTTTGCAGTCAATTTTTGGACAACTTATAAGAGCTGTCAATGCTGGAATAAACAAAAAATGCCACTCAACTATTTACTGTGGGAAACAACAACTTTGAGACTTACCACCAGCATTCTAGAAAACTGCTTTGTTATTAAAAAGGGAAAAGAATGGAATAAAAGGTTCTCAGCCATGGAAAGAGCAACAACAGTATTGATTCCAGCTGAAAAGATGGCCAAAGCATTTTTCTAATACTACCGAACCATCAGCTTCTTTTTCAACTTTACTGCTGTGTTTGGTAATGGCCTCTCCCCATCCATTCATATTATTCTTTCTTTGCCCACTGTTGTCATTTTTTAAAGGGTCATCATGTGTGCAAGACAAAGCAAATAGTTACTAGGGATGTGCTTTTTTGGGACCATAATCACAGAAAGAAAATATAAAATTACGTTTGTACCATTTGAGTATGAAAAACTGCCCTTTTTTGACAAGCATTTTTGCAATCTGGCCATTAGCTGCTGATGGAGTTGCTACGGTTATAACAGGTCCTCTGTGGAAGAAATCTTCATTTGTTATTAAGTTTTGACAGCAGCAGTCAGAATGCTTGATGAGGGGGAAGAGGCGAAGGGGGAGCGCTTCAGTCATTTTATCCACATGAAAGCTGAGTTATAACATCAGAAATATTTCCAGAAAGAGTCCTGGCTTACAAGTGAATAGAGGGCCAAGACAAATGTTGTTTGATATAAAATTAAGTCCTGTAAATAACAAGCTAGAAATTATGGCTCACTATAGAAATAAAAACAAACGCCAGATGAGCTGATCCCGATTTGTAAAGGATTACAGGAAATTCACTAGAGTTTTTGTACTTGATACAAATCAACATGACTTAAAGACGAATATGAGGTAAAAGGACTACCTTGGTGTGGCATTGGACTCAGGGCTAGAGAAAGGTTTCAGCAGTAATTGTACTCAAAAGCATTAAAAGAGGAACATTCAGGCTCTCTCAGGAGTGGTCTGGAGCATCTCTTACCTTTGTTCAAAAAGCATGCATCCCCTTCTCTAGCAAGTGCTGCCAACCAGAGAGAATGCACAGGGTGGTTGGAGAACACAAGGTCTTGACCGCACCTCCTAGTTGTAAGACTACATCCCTTAGAGCCACAACCAGAGAAGTAGCTGATCCTGCCCTAGGTACTGTATCGAGTGCTAGCTTTGAAATTCTATTCTGTCGCTGCACAGAGCCAGAGGGAGGGATGAGAATAGTGCAACACAGGGAAATAAGTTGCCACATACCTCTTTCTTTCAGTTCTTATCTCTCTGTAATCTCCCTTCTGCATCATTATCACCACCACAATGTACATATTTATCCTCATCACTTTAAGTCCTTTCTCCTATATCCCATTCTTCTTTACATGAATACATATAGTTCAACTCTTCATCTTTCATTGCCAGAGTTCTCCTTATTTGAGACAGATAAAACTATGGTATCCACATTCCTGGGCCAGAGTTTAAAGATCTACAACCTTGATCACTGCCTTCCAGCACTTTTAGGCCGCTGAAGTGATTTAGTCCTCTGGCTAAGAAAAAAAAGAAAAAAAAAAGCAAAAAAAAAGCACATAATCTGCTATTCCAGACTCTTGCTGTGCACAGCCCTTCCTCTGAGTATCTATCATCTCCCACAACAATCTTTAGCCCTTCTTGTGGGCTCAGCTTTCAGCAACCCTGGGGGCTCTTCTGCCCCTTGTTAACAATGGTGGCTGCACCACCTCACAAGAGAAAAAACATGTTTTTGGCTCTGGACCCTGTTTAGGGTTAAACATTGGGCTATCTTCCCCTATAGTGCAAACAGCTCTGACTTTCCTTCCCAGGGCCTCTTCCTGTTCATTCAGCTTACACCTTTTCACTGGTCCTTTCCTGGCTGTCCTCCTGTTCTTTCATAGAACCTGCCCAACCAGGTATACTTTCCCTCAAGTCTCTCTTCTGAACGACCACAGGCTGCTCCTTCATGTCTCAGCTGACCAGATTCTTAGTCACATGTCTCTATAACATGACCCTTGTTCTCTCATTCCTTCCATCTGGGGAGATGCTCTACACTTGGCAGATGAGGCTGAGACCTAGCTCCATTAAAGGGCTCACTCACTCTGAGAGAAGCAGGATGTGAAAAAGCAAATGAAATCTCAATTCTGTGACTGTAAAGCTGCTCAGTTATTGACAAAACAAAACGTCTTTCCCACAGGAGATGCAGGGAAATAAGGGAGTCTGACCAAAATGTTTTGGAGCATGAAAAATTGCAAGTAATAAACTCTGTGATGTTGGTTTTACTAGCAAATCTCATGATATAAAAATCCATCTTGGGAATCATCCTCCAGATCAGGCTGGCAGATTGTGTGTTCAGAGAACAATGCCTTCACTATCTATAAATTTTGCTATGGTCTGTAAACACAGAGCAATGGTGAGGAAGCTATGAAATTACTAAAAGGTACTGTTCACTGATGTTGCTGTAAAACAAATCAAATCAAAATGATATTGAAAACATTTGTTTAAGGGAAATTTTGTATTTAACAACTGGGATAGCTTTCCATAAGCAACAACTTCTCCTCCAGCCTATCAAATTTTGAGCTCCAGGAAGTTCTATGTCTTCAGCTGAAAGAGTTTGAGTTTGTCCACTACTAATAGGAGCATCTTCTCTGCCTTCTCCTCCCCCACTGCATTTTCATAGCTTTTAAATACACACAAAGTAAGAGGAGAGGATGGATTCAGTCAGTGTATAAACCTGACTTTTTGGCTACAGTGTCAGTTGGTCAAACAGAAGCCATGATACTGAAAGTTACTCCCCCTGAGGGTCATCACCTGTGCCACAGTCGAGTCCTACTGAAGCCAATGGATTCAGGGGTTCACCGCACAAAGTAATTTACACTATCAGAGCCATGTTTTCTTGTAGGGGAGCTGCCTTTGAGATTCAGGTTGTCCTTGGAGTAGATAATTTAAAGAAGACTTCAGAGTCTGCTTGACAGTCCCAAGTCTATGGAATACTCTGCTTTGAGTCATGCATAGATACTAGAGTAATGGGCACTCTCCACATAGAAAACACAAAGACAAAAGAGGGTTGGACACCTTTCTAATTTTGCAATTTTTTCCCCCCACAGGCCACTATTGTTTCATCTGGATTTGATCCCACACAAGTTTAAATTTTCCTAACCTGTGGACATTTAAATATTTTATTATTTTCTCCAAAATCTCCACCCATAAATGAGTGCATCTTGGCGTAATGTCTCAGTGACTTAAGCTATTTAGAATAAAAGTCTCTATCTTAGTTTGTCCATCACTGCTGATCACTCTCTAAGCAGCAATGGAGACAATGGGAATCTAAGGGAGATATGAATATAAGGGATTTTATAATTCAGTTTTGTTGTTTGAATTTAGCGCTGTCTGGACAATTCTTGGACTGTGAAATTCCTGATTATCCTTTATCCTCAGCCTAAAGAGAGGATTCCCTGGGGAGTTGCTGCAGGGGTGGGGGATTGTGCACATAGTGCATTTGTCTTCCTGTCTGCCATTCCCTTGCATGGATATACAGATTTAAAGAGCAGGAGAAGGGAGCCTTTGCTCAGAAGTGTCTGTCTCCCCACTTGCCAAGTGGACAGAATCTCTGCTCCCAGATTCCCAAATACTGATCCAGGCCTGATTAAGAATTTCAGGATTTGGCCCTACACACATTCAACAATCACTTCACTACTAAAATGCAACCACTTTGGGGCATCAGGCAAGTCATGCAGACAACCAGCACAGAGCACATACAACAGGAGAAAGAGAAATGTTGGCCATGGTCACTAGATATACCCCTTCTCTTCAGAGGAGTTCTATGGGGTCTTTAACATGCATGCAGGACAGATAAAATCTTAGTTTAAAGTTTAATTTGAAGATTCTCACTTACTAAAACTGTATGGTACTCAGATTATCTGTCTTAATAGGATGAAGGACTGTCAGCCCTGATAGGATTCAAACCTGTGATTTGAAGAAGTGTAAATATTATCAATGACACTTCTTGTTGTTGCCAGCTAAAGTTACATTGATATTAGTTAGCACAACATGAATACTTTGATGGCACAAACAGTAAGTATAGCCAGGGGAGGCTCTAGGTATTTTGCCGCCCCAAGCGTGGCAGGCAGGCTGCCTTCGGCGGCTTGCCTGCGGGAGGTCCCTGGTCCCGTGGATTTGGTGGCAGCCTGCAGGAGGTCCGCCAAAGCCGTGGGACCAGCGGACCCTTCGCAGGCATGCTGCCGAAGGGAACCTGCCTGCCGCCCTCGTGGCAACCGGCAGAGCACCCCCTGCGGCTTGCCGCCCCAGGCACACACTTGGCGTGCTAGTGCCTGGAGCTGCCCCTGAGTATAGCACTTATTAGAGCAAATATGAGTTTGACTGGTTTCTAGCAATGTATGTAATCGCACCAATATATGATAGTTCATCACTTTAAGAACTACAGCTGGCCCACAGGTGTGCACATGCAATTCTGGAGTTCTCAGGGGGTTGTTTTTAAAGATCTGAAGGCAAAATTTATCCCTAAAAGCATAAATATTTCTGCTAGGAATGGAACACTATCAGTAAAATCATCCAAACCCTCCACAGTACTAACATATATATGACACCAACTCTGCCTTGTCCACAGAGAAGTTGAATCTTTAAATAATTCAATACTTTTCATCTTGACTAAAAAAAGATCCTTCAGATTGACAAGAGTTCAATCTGTGTTGTCTTTCCTATTACAACACAATCTGTCTATGCTAGAAAATGCACAACCGAGTCAAACACAAATGTTTATTTAACTCAGTCAAGCTCTGTGTGTTTTGCATTAAAGGCAGCAGTCAGGTCTTATTAACCCTCCTGTTTATCTGGCCATATTGCTAGGCTTGTGCCTAGCTGAAAGTACTAACCCTGTTGAAGTGGAATCTAAGAAGAGATTTTACTGGAGAAAAAATGCACTCTATTCACTTTATTTTTTTTTGTTTCCTCAGTTGGTAATATTAACATAACACTTGTCCCATTCCTCCCTAACTGTATCATGAAAATGCTTCTGGAACGGTGCTTGTGGTGAAGGGGAGTGTTATCTCCTTTATCAAAGGAATACTTATGAAATCAAAATATAGACCATAGCAAGAGTTATACTCTTACAAGCATAGAAACTGTGGCTTACTTGACTGTAAATGTATTATGTGGTTTGCACAGTCTCCACAACCCCTCGATGGAACTATAGCCCCCCAACTCACTGCACATTTTTTGTGCTTTATTTTATGGGTTGCCTGGGCCTCTCTCTCAGAGTCTCACTGTGTATCACCTACAGCTATCTGCCTACTCTGATGGGGGTGGGGGAGGGTGGGAGCTGTAGGCGACGGATTTATCCTTTACATACCTAGTCTATTTTCCCAGATGACTCTAGCAAGGAGTTGAAAGTGTGAAATCCTATAAGCTTCTTTCACCCAGAAATGATGCAGACAAGAGTGCTGAAGTGTTAACAGTTACCCTACTCCCTGACTAAAGGGACCTTCCTGCTCACAGAGTTCCCTGATGCTATCAGCCTTTCCTTGTACCAGGAATTATGGCTGGAGACAATAGTGAAGTAGGAAATCATCTCCTCATACAACTCTATCACAGAGTGGCTGGCCCCTGCATATGAAGTAAGTCCAAAAATCTCTGTGTTAGAACAGGTGCTTTCAGAATGACTAATTAAGAGGGCAGGGCAGCATCTGGGGGCCCTAAAGGATCAGGGAGAATCTGAGGGGGAGGGACTCAGTGAGAGAGACCTGGTGAACCAGTGCTGCCTGGGAGCCCAAACTGCAAGAGCAAGGAAAGGGGCAGGTGAGAGCTGCCTAGGACAGACTGTTCTTTTCATAACTGGACTGAAGGCAAACCAAGGTGTATGCTTTAATTGAGGCTCAGAGAACTAGAGCAGCAATGGAGATGGGGAGGTAAGGTTTTCTGGTTGAGGGATAGTGGAATTATGCTTGCATAGGGGCATGAGATACAGAGTGCTCACCAGTGTCACTATACTTTTAGAAAAGGCATAGCTTGCACTCTTCCCAATGCTGGCCTCCTGCTACCTGTCAACTTCCAGACCTCACCCCAACCCTTCTAGACACTTCCTCTTAGGAGTTATCTTGACAGTGCTAGTGCTTGGGAACTGCCGTCTAAAATATTACAAAAGCCTTCTGTATAGGACCATAGGAGGTGTGGAGTAAAGGGTCCCGTTGCACCATCTCTCCTGTAACTCATCCTCACTGTACCAGCTATAAGTTACTGCTGTGATTATTCATCAATTTAACATGGTAGGTGCTTTCCCAACATAAAAGGAGGTATCTGTGCCTGCTCTGAAAAGCCTACATTTTAAAAGGAGTCCCAACATAGTCCAGATGGAAATGGGGTGCTGATTTTTAAAGTTGATGCTAACAATACTGTAACGGCATGGCACTCACCTCTCACGAGCACCTCTTCTGGTATGGTACATCTGCAGTCTTTAAACAGTCCCTCCTCCTTTAAACAGGACTTCCTCCCTGAAGGCAATAGTTGCACCCTCTTGGTTTACTCTGGCTCCTGTTCAGCCACAAAGTAGTTCAGTTCCCTTCTAGGGGTTTATCACTGTCCCATTGAAGGCCAATTCCCCACTGGCCTATGGGGGGGACTCAGGCCTGCCCACTACTCCAGGTCCCAGGCCAAGGACCCTAAGAATAGCAATCATGTGCTGCCATATCCCTTTCAGATCCCTGGGCCACTTCCCCACAACCTCATCCCTTACTTCAGGGCTTGTCTAAATTCAGGCCCAGCAGACAGCCAGGAGCTCTCTCATTGCCTCCATCCCTGTCAGCACTGAGCTATCCATGGTGCTGAGTTCCCTTTGGCCAGCCAGAAGCAGTACTTGCACTCCTGTGGCTCCAGCAAGGAACTAACTGTTTCTGGCTCTGAAGCTTATTTTTATATGGCCCTCCTGGGCCCTTATTGGCTGCTCCCTGCTTCTCTACTGTTCTTTTCCTGGTATAGGTGTGGCAAGGGACTCTGGGCCTAGTCTACCCCAACACAAATACACGGAGATCAATACGAAGAAGACAGGAATTAACAGTGGAGCTACAGTTTTTTGTTACCACCTTTAATTGGCGGAGAGTAGAACTGTGTGAAATTTTTCATGTGAAGTCTCCCCTTCCTTCCCCACACAAAATGCAGATTTGGGTTACATTTCAGGAATTTATCCTGGATTTCAGCAAAATGATTTGGTAAGAAAAAAATCTAGAAACCTGGAAACAGTTCAATTCAGTATCTCAAACTAAAAGTTTTGACTTTTTTGAGCTAGATTCACAAGAGGAATTAGGCAACATTCACAAAATGCAGAAGGTGGTGGTGGCATAACTCCACCCCTTCTTATGTTACATAGCTCAGAGGTTTAAGAACTCACCTGGCATTTGGGAGACCACAGTTCAAATTCCTGCTCTGGAACAGGATCTTGAATGCCGGTTACCCGCCCCCCCCCCCAGTAAGTGCCCTAACTGCGAAGCTATAAAGTGTTCTGGCATAGATCTCTTAGTCTCTCCAGTTGTAGCTGTTCTACTTTGACTGTGCGCTGCATGAAGAAGAACTTCCTTTTATTTGTTTTAAACCTGCTGCCTATTAATTTCATTTGGTCACCTCTAGTTCTTTATTATGGGAATACGTAAATAACTTTTCCTTATCCACTTTCTCCATGTCACTCATGATTTTATATACCTCTATCATATCCCCCCTTAGTCTCCTCTTTTCCACGCTGACAAGTCCTAGCATCTTTAATCTTTCCTCATATGGGACCCTCTCCAAACCCCTAATCATTTTAGTTGCCCTTTTCTGAATCTTTTCCAGTGCCAGTATACCTTTTTTGAGATGAGGAGACCCCATCTGTATGCAGTATTTGAGATGTGTGTGTACCATCGATTTATATAAGGGCAATAATATATTCTCAGTCTTATTCTCTGTCTTATTCTCTATCCTCTTTTTAATGATTCCTAACATCCTGTTTGCTTTTTTGACTGCCTCTGCACACTGCGTGGACATCTTCAGAGAACTATCCATGATGACTCCAAGATCTTTTTCCTGACTCGTAGCTAAATTAGCCCCCATCATATTGTATGTGGAATGAACGAATGAGAATTAGTCATTTAATTAGCCCTTTCCACATTTAGTGATAGTGTGGCAAAATACAAGGCTGAATAGAATAAAGAAGCCACATATTGTATAAATATGCCATTTAAGAGAGGGGAGAGGAATCATTTTGTAAAGCATGGCTGAGCAGAAAACTCCACTGAACACTCAGTTACCTACAGCTGGCAACACACAGGATCTTTAATTATTGAAGCTGATAAAGCACTTGTTTTAAAAAAATCCATGTCACTTGAGAAGTGTTCATTGTGTGTTCTTTAAACTACTTGCCAACCAAATTCCTGTGCTACTCAATCAGGAACAATTTCTTACTAATCTTCATATAAAAAAGAAGTTTCTGCACTGATTCCTCTGTCAAGTCAGATTTGAAACAATCTGTCCAATGATAATTAAAGATATATATACCCCATACATGTAAATTACACACACTAGACATTTGTAGTGTTGAAACTCGCATGATAAGCTGCAGAGCCCTGTACTCAATAGCATTTCGAATGGACATTTGATCCCCTTCTACATATTCTTCCCCCAATCCATCTCTTCACTAGACCCGTATCTAACATTCCAAACCTTGGAGTGTCTTCAAACAGTGGCTATTTAAAAATTAAACCAGCCCACCAGAGAAGTGTTTCCTTTAACCTCATGTGGAATTTCCTACCCAAAGTTACACTGGTCTGAGGAGCAGTATCATAAATACTCACCTGTTCACATAAGTGTATGGTTTGAAGGCACAGTGGGTACATGTGCACAGGGCAGGACCACCAATGGTTTCATCTGACTCACAATGAAGTCAATGGGACCCTTACAATTGATTTCAATGGGAACTGGATTGGGCCCTATATCAGCACTGAACAGGGCCATAAATTTCATTCATACCTGAAAATGGGTATTAATGCTCAAAATTATCTGAGCATACAAAAATAGCTTACATATTCAAATGCAGGAGTTAGGGTTTCTAGGAGTGAGCACATAGACATTATGAACACAACCTAGGCACCTGTATTTTAAAATGTGTCCCTCTATTAATAACAGTAGTTTATTTCACACTCTCTGAAAATGAAATTAATTGTTCAGTCCTTCCTAGAACTAATGAATGCACATTTCCAGACAACACAGACAAACACTTCACATATTCTTCATTCTTATTCTTCAGGCAGCCAGTATAACCTTCAGTAATTAAAGATTCTGTATGCTGCCTAATAAGCACTTCATGAAGTTTTCTGCTTAGCTATGCTTTGCCCAGTGATTCCTTTCCCCCAACTCCTTGTAATAGTTACAACTAGAAACCCTTTTTGTTCTAGTCAGCCTTGTAATCAACATACTAGCCTTTAGATGGGAAAATGAACAGCTTCTCTATTACACAATTAGGGCCAGATTTTCAGATAATGGTCTTAATTTTGGCATTTGAAGTGCTAGTTAAGTCATTTAATGTAGATGTTTAAGTATCTTGCTCCCACAAAACAGATCAACTTTTAAGTATGTTTACATGTATTTGCAATTAACAGAGATAGCTCAGTGGTTTGAGCATTGGTCTGCTAAACCCAGGGTTGAGAGTTCATTCCTGAGGGGGCCGTTTAGGGATCTGGGGCAAAAATCTGTATGGGGATTGATTCTGCTTTGAGCAGGGGGTTGGACTAGATGACCTCCTGAGGTCCCTTTCAACCCTGATATTATATGAATTTCTGTTTTCAGCCCAGCTCTGAGATGCACGCCACTCCATCAAAAATGAAATGCAGGCATAACTCGTATTCAGACATCTAAGGGTCTGATTTCGGGGCACAATCAGCTACTTGGTCATCACAGTGATCTTACCTGTGCCTGTAGATAAATGGAGGTCCAACATTACACTTGACTTTTTTTGCTTGGAAATTGGAGGTGTGAAAAAGGAGGCCAGTTTTTAAAAATCTTTCCCTTAAGAGCAGCTGGGACACATGAAATGAATGGGGAGGATGTGTCACGGAGGAGTGAGGATGAGCTATTTTTGTTTAATAGAATTCTTACCATTTTTATTTTCATTTCCTTGAGCCAATGCCTACTGAGTCCATGGAAAGACTCCCATTGACTTCAGTGGGCTTCGGAGCAGGCCCTCACCTCATGGATTATTGGTTTATCTTTGGGCACATATACACTTAAATAGGTTTGTGTGCGGAGATGCTACAGGTGCACATATGTGCCTGATTTTGGAAAAAGAGGCAACATCTTTCGAAAACAACACCGATAATATTATAAAAAGACTATTTGGCAAAATATTACTAGCTGCAGTTACTGCCATCCTTTCATCATGCTAGCTAAGAAAGCTAGAGCAAAGATTTTCCTATTTTCTAAGCTACAATTGCTTACTGCTAGAAGCAAAAAAAGTTCACAAATTTCACATTAGACTGGTCAATGCACCTTCTGGACATGTTTACAAGCTTCTTCCTCCACATGCACATTAATGGACTTTTCAAACCTGCTGCTAGCAGCTCTTCTCCCACTAGATGGGGAACAGCTCCTTTTTCCTGCTTTAGCTGGCTTTTTACTCACATAGACATGTACTGTTGCACATACAGCAGATTATAGGGCTTTTTCAGTAGGTTCAAAGCACTACTAGTGTATATTTGTTAAACCCCAGTTATTACTTTTACAACAATACATGCGAAAATACTGCTGTTTTCTCCAGCTCTAAATGCATTTGTCTAGGGAAATAGGGTCACAGGATTTTTTTTTTTAAATGATGCAAAATTTTGATGTCCCTCAGTCCTGGCCAAACCAGGATTCATTCTGCATCCATAAATTATGAACATCTTGCTTAAAATAGCCACCTAACTGAAAATAACATTTAATTTCAACAAAGTGAAGCAATCTATTTTGTACTGAATGGTAATCCTATGTTTTGATTAAAATGAAAAACTACACGAGATGCATGCAGACACAGCTGTTTCCAAATCTAGTTTCCTGGAGGCTGGATCTGAACCTCAAGAAATACAAAAAAGTGACATGTTCTCATCAACTTTCTGGAGGTGGATTACTGATTCCAGCCAAATACCATGGCCTGAGAGATCATTCCAGAATTAATACTAGTGCTTTTTTAAAAGAATTCATGGCACCAGATTCATGTAGATTCTCCCATTTCTTCTTCAGTCTCCTTTTCCTCTGTTTCCTGCTCTCACTATCTTCCCGCTGGTTGATTTAGGCTGGCAGTGCATGTGACATGGTTATTCAATAGACCAAGTATGAAAAATACTTAATATCCATTAAACAACTTTTTCTTACTACTGTTAGCATGCATGAAATGAATGAGGCTTCCTGCAGAAGGGATAAATCTATAACGAAATGTCAAAAAACTATAACTCTCTGTGAAGATAGCTTATTAAGAATTTGCTATGGTTCATTTTACAATGACACCTTCATATTCAGAAGTGTCAGAGTACAGAGGAGCAGCCTGGGATCAATTCATTCTGACATTAAAAAAGGAGGAAAAAAGGGGAGAAAAGAATTGGTATGTAGCAAAACCATCTGGAGCCATTCAAAGATAAAGACAACTCATTATCGAACCCCCAAATCCCCATCAGACAGGCACTACAGCACAGTCAGCATGAATATATCTCACCCACAAGAATACGTGGCAGTCCTAATGCCTCATTTGCTTAAGTAACAAGATATATGTCCTCCTCTCAGATCACTTGCAAAAACTCTAACAGAAAATGGCACAAGAGAAGGAGGGTGTGTGAAACACAAAGACACACATAAGGCTCACATGTTATGCTGGACGAGACCAATGAAAAATAGCTCAAATTACTATAGTAAACTCAGATCTTAAGAACACTGAAAGCAAAGGGGAGTTATGCTTAAAATAAATAGTTTGTCACGGCTCTTATTTTGCAGACAAAGACAATGTACATTAGGATCTCATAATTCAGTCAGACTTGAGTGGAGAAAAGGGGTAAGAGGTTAAAAAGGATGAGGAATGGAAAAGCTGCTGAAATCCCCCAAATGAACTGGAAAACAAAAAATAAAACAGAAAAAACCCAATCAGTTTCAACATGAAACTCCAAATGCTGAAATATTTTGTTTAGTTTGAATATTTTGAAGTTTACCAGAATTTTTCATATCATAAAAGTGTTAATATTTCATTACAATTCAGGATGAAAACAAAATGTCAATACTGAAATTTCTGAAAAGTCAAAAATTCCTTTTCCTGGCCAATTGTACACTTGGGGTATGTCTACACTATAGGAGTATTCCGATTTTACAGAAACATTTTTTTAAAACAGATTGTATAAAGTCGAGTGCACGCGGCCACACTAAGCACATTAATTCAGTGGTGTGTGTCCATGTACCAAGGCTAACATCCATTTCTGTAGTGTTGCACTGTGGGTAGTTGTCCTGTAACTATCCCATAGTTCCTGCAGTCTCCCCTGCCCATTGGAATTCTAGGTTGAGATCCCAATGCATGATGGTGCAAAAACAGTGTCACAGGTGATTCTGGGTAAATGTGGTCACTCAATCCTTCCTCCGTGAAAGCAACGGCAGACAATAATTTTGCGCCCTTTTTCCCCTGGATTGCCCTGGCAGACGCCATAGCATGGCAACCATGGAGCCTGTTTTGCCTTTTGTCACTGTCACCATGTGCGTACTTGGATGCCGCTGACAGAGGCGGTACTGCAGTGCTACACATCAGCATTCATTTGCCATTGCAAGGTAGCAGAGATGGTTACCATCCCTATTGCACCGTCTGCCATTGTAAATTGGCGACGAGATGATGGTTATCAGTCATTTTGCACTGTTTGCAATTGGAAATTGGCAATGACAATTATCAATCCTTTTGTACCATCTGCTGCTGTCATGGTTGCTCCTGGCTGGCCTCGCTGAGGTCAGCCGGGGGCGCATGGACAAAATAGGAATGACTCCTCAGGTCATTCCCTTCTTTATGTTTTGTCTAAAAATAGAATCAGTCCTGCCTAGAATATGGGGCAAGTGTAATAGAGAACCAGAGAGCACAGCCGCTCCATGTCAGAGCCCCAGAGATCCTGCAGAAATGATGAGCTGCATGCCATTCTAGGGGCTGCCTCTGCAACAACCCCACCTGTTGCTTCCCTCCTCCCCCAACCCTCCTGGGCTACCGTGGCAATGTCCCCCCATTTGTGTGATGAAGTAATAAAGAATGCAGGAATAAGAAACACTGACTTTTTAGCGAGATAAAATGAAGGGGAGGCAACCTCCAGCTGCTATGATAGTCCAGGCAGGACATTAAAGGGTGGCGGGGAGAGGAGCGCAGCCTCCCGCTGCTATGATAGTCCACGGAGTACAGAATCTTTTCTTTAGATATGAAAGAGGGTGGGGGCTGATGGAGCTCAGCCTCCAGCTGCTATGATGAGGACGTTTACCAAGCATTTTGCACCATCTGCTGGGAATGACCAGGAGTCATTCCCATTTTTACTCAGGCACCCCGGCCGACCTCACCGAGGCCAGCCAGGAGCACTCACGGGATGATGATGACGGTTTTCCACCATTTTGCACCATCTGCCATCAGGAAAGGAACGGGAGGGGATGCTGCTGTTTAGCGCCGCAGCACCGTGCCTACCAGCAGCATGCAGTAGACATACGATGACATTGAAAAAAGGCGAGAAACAATTCTTTTTCCCTTTCCTCTCACGGGGGGGAGGAGGGTTAAATTGATGAGATATACCCTGAACCACCACGGACAATGTTTTTGACCCTTCAGGCATTGGGAGCTCAGGCAAGAATGCAAATTCTTTTCGGAGACTGCGGGGACTGGGATAAGCTGGAGTCCTCAGTCCCCCTTTCCTCCCTCCATGAGCATGCATTTGATTCTTTGACTTTCCGTTACGCTTGTCACACAGCACTGTACTGAGTGCCTGCTGTGGCCTCTGTCTGTCATAGCCTGGAGATTTTTTCAAATACTTTATCATTTCGTTTTCTGTAACAGAGCTCTGATAAAACAGATTTGTCTCCCTATACAGTGATCAGATCCAGTCTCTCCCGTGCAGTCCATGCTGGAGCTCTTTTTGGATTTGGGACTGCATCGCCACCTATGCTGATGAGAGCTCCACGCTGGGCAAACAGGAAATGAAATTCAAAAGTTCGCGGGGCTTTTCCTGTCAACCTGGCCAGTACATCTGAGTTCAGATTGCTGTCCAGAGCGGTCACAGTGGAGCACTGTGGGATACCGCCCGGAGGCCAATATCGTCGATTTGCGGCCACACTAACCCTAATCCGACATGGCAATACTGATTTCAGCGCTACTCCCCTCGTCAGGGAGGAGTACAGAAATCAGTTTAAAGAGCCCTTTATATCAATATAAAGGGCTTCGTTGTGTGGACGGGTGCAGGGTTAATTCAGTTTAACTCTGCTAAATTTGGTTTAAACACGTAGTGTAGACCAGGCCTCAGACAGGCTTTGGCTGCTCACTATTAGGGCATCAGGAAGTTGTAGTTCAGCCATGTGTACCACAAGACCGAACTCCAGCAGTCCTGTACTACATAAAGTGCTAGGCACATTTGACTTCACCCAGTAAAACTACCTCATTCAAAATATGTACTCCCTCAGAAAACACTAAAGAACCAGAAAAGAAATCTCAGACACAAACTCCTGTTCTATATTGGGACAGATCTTAAGTCTTAAAAGTACTGATACCCATAACAATGATACAATCTTATTCATTTTTTTTAAAAAAGTGTAATGCACAAGATTCTAACCCAAATCCTAAAGAGGACAGTATGCTACTGTCAATAACCTAGTCCCAGATTTGGACGTTAGCGTCCAAAATATGGAGGTTAGCATGAAAACCTCCAAGCTTAGTTACCAGCTTGGACCTGGTACTGCTGCCACCACCCAAAAAATTAGAGTGTTTTGGGGCACTCTGGTCCCCCCAAAAACCTTCCCTGGGGACTCCAAGACCCAAATCCCTTGAGTCTCACAACAAAGGGAAATAACTCTTTTCCCTTCCCCCCTCCAGCTGCTCCTGGAGAGATACACAGAAGCAACCTCCGTGAATCTAAGCAGAGGGAGTCCACCCTCTCTAATTCCGTCCTGGAACAAAAAGCACTTCCCTCTTCACCCAGAGGGAATGCAAAGTCAGACTAGTAAATCTAACACACACAGATTTCCCCCCTGACTTCTTCCTCCCACCAATTCCCTGGTGAGCCGCAGACCCAATTCCCTGGAGTTCCTCACTAAAGAAAAACTCCAACAGGTCTAAAAAGAAAGCTTTATATAAAAAAGAAAGAAAAATACATACAAATGGTCTCTCTGTATTAAGGTGACAAATACAGGGTCAATTGCTTAAAAGAAATATGAATAAACAGCCTTATTCAAAAGAATACAATTTAAAGCACTCCAGCAACTATAGACATGTAAATACAAAAGAAAAAAAACCATAGAACTCACTATTTAATCTCTTTGTACTTACAACTGGGAAACAGAAGATTAGAAAAGCAGGAAATAGAAAAATCCTTTTTTAGCTGAGAGAGATTCAGGCAGAAGACAAAGAACTCAGACACAAACTTCCCTCCACCCAGAGTCGAAAAAATCCGGTTTCCTGATTGGTCCTCTGGTCAGGTGCTTCAGGTTACTTTTTTTTCAGGTGAAAGAGACATTAACCCTTAGCTATCTGTTTATGACACGCCCCCCAAATTGCAGACAGTGGGGAAGCTCACTGGCGGCGATTTCCTTCTAGAACTTTAAAATAAACAGATTACTACAACACATGCACCTTTACATATATCACTAAGGATATAACTAACAGACTTCTACATTTTAAGAACACTTTTTAACTACTAGATTCTGGGAAACTCTCACGGGAGAGTGCATCAGCTACTTTGTTAGAAGCTCCTGAGATGTGCTGAATTTCAAAATCAAAATCTTGGAGAGCTAAACTCCAACGAAGAAGTTTCTTGTTGTTCCCCTTGGCAGTATGAAGCCACTTTAGCGCAGCATGGTCAGTTTGTAGCTGGAACCGCTGTCCCTAAACATATGGGCGTAGCTTTTCCAGGGCGTACACAATGGCGTAGCATTCCTTTTCACTGACTGACCAGTGACTTTCCCTCTCAGACAGTTTCTTGCTGAGAAACACGACAAGATGGAAGTTGTGATCTGTTGCTTCCTGCATGAGCACTGCTCCTATACCACGCTCAGATGCATCCGTGGTTACTAGGAATGGCTTGTCAAAGTCCGGGGCCCTGAGTACAGGGTCAGACATGAGCGTCGCCTTAAGCTGGGTAAAGGCCTTTTGACACTCATCAGTCCACTTAACTGCATTTGGCTGGGTCTTTTTGCTCAGGTCGGTCAGTGGGGCAGCGATTTGGCTGTAGTGTGGTACAAATCGCCTGTAGTACCCAGCCAAGCCTAAGAAGGATTGGACCTGTTTCTTTGACCGTGGGACAGGGCACTTTTGGATAGCATCCACCTTGGCCTATAGGGGGTTTATGGTTCCTCGACCCACCTGGTGCCCCAGGTAAGTCACTCTGTTTTGGCCTATTTGACACTTTTTGGCCTTAACAGTTAGTCCGGCCTGCCTGATGCGCTCAAAGACCTTTTCCAGGTGTAGTAGGTGTTCGGGCCAGGAGTCCGAAAAAATGGCCACATCATCGAGGTAGGCAACTGCATATTCTCCCAGTCCTGCTAGTAGACCATCTACCAGCCTCTGGAAGGTGGCGGGTGCATTTCGAAGGCCGAAAGGAAGGACATTAAATTCATACACCCCCGCATGGGTGACGAAGGCTGACCTCTCCTTGGCAGGTTCATCTAGCGGTACTTGCCAGTACCCCTTGGTTAAGTCTATTGTAGATATGAACTGGGCCCGTCCCAACTTCTCCAATAGCTCATCGGTGCGTGGCATTGGATAGTTGTCCGGATGAGTTACTGCATTTAGCTTACGGTAGTCCATGCAAAAGCGTATTTCCCCATCTGGTTTGGGTACCAGAACCACTGGAGATGCCCATGCATTGGTAGATGAGCGGATTATACCCATCTGTAGCATGTTCTGGATCTCCCGTTCTATAGCAGCTTGGGCATGAGGAGACACCCGGTAGAGTGGGGTTCTGATTGGGTGAGCATTACCTGTGTCAATGGAGTGGTATGCCCGTTCAGTCCGTCCTGGGGTGGCTGAGAACAATGGGGCGAAGCTAGTGCACAGCTCCTTGATTTGTCGCCACTGCAGACGTTCCAGGGTGGTTGAGAGGTTCACCTCTTCCACGCCACCGTCTTTTTTCCCGTAGTAGTAGACACCGTCAGGCCACTCAGCATCATCTCCCTGGACTGTAAACTGACAAACCTGTAAGTCTCTGGAATAGAAAGGCTTGAGAGAATTAACATGGTACACTCTGGGCTTTAGTGAGGAATTGGGAAATACTATGAGGTAGTTCACAGTTCCCAGGTGCTCTTGGACCGTGAATGGCCCTTCCCATGATGCTTCCATCTTATGGGCCTGTTGCGCCTTCAAGACCATAACCTGGTCTCCTACCTTGAAGGAACGTTCTCTGGTATGTTTGTCATACCAGGCCTTTTGCTCTTCCTGAGCATCCTTTAGGTTTTCTCTAGCAAGGGCTAAAGAGTGTCAGAGGGTGCTTTGTAGGTTGCTTACAAAGTCCAGAATGTTAGTTCCTGGAGAAGGCGTAAACCCCTCCCATTGCTGCTTCACCAACTGTAATGGCCCCTTAACCTCGTGACCATACACAAGTTCAAACGGTGAAAACCCTAAACTGGGATGTGGTACAGCCCTGTAAGCAAACAGCAACTGCTGCAACACTAGGTCCCAATTATTGGAGTATTCGTTGACGAATTTACGTATCATGGCCCCCAAAGTTCCATTAAACCTTTCGACCAGGCCATTGGTTTGATGGTGGTACGGGGTGGCAACCAAGTGATTCACCCCATGAGTTTTCCACAGTTTTTCCATGGTCCCTGCCAGGAAATTAGATCCTGAATTTGTAAGGATGTCGGAGGGCCAACCTACCCTGGCAAAGATGTCTGTTAGGGCCAGGCACACAGTGTTAGCCATGGTGTTGCCTAGAGCTACTGCTTCCGGCCATCGGGTAGCAAAGTCCACTAAAGTCAGTACGTACTGCTTTCCTCTGGGCGTCTTTTTTGGGAAAGGACCCAGAATATCCACAGCTACTCGGTGAAATGGGACCTCAATTATGGGGAGTGGCTGGAGAGGGGCCTTGACCTGGTCTTGGGGTTTTCCCACTCTTTGGCATACCTCACAAGACCGGACATACTTGGCAACGTCCTTGCCCATCCCCTCCCAGTGGAAGGACTTCCCCAACCGGTCCTTGGTTCTGTTCACCCCAGCATGGCCACTGGGATGATCATGGGCTAAGCTTAAGAGCTTCCCCCGGTACTTAGTTGGAACCACCAACTGTTTTTGCGGCTGCCATTCTTCCCGGTGTCCACCAGAAAGAATCTCCTTGTATAAAAGTCCTTGGTCTATAACAAACTGGGATCGATTAGATGAGCTGAGAGGCGGTGGGGTTCTCTGTGCCGCCGCCCACACTTTCTGAAGGCTGTCATCTGCTTCCTGCTCAGTCTGGAACTGTTCCCTTGAGGCTGGGGTCACCAGTTCTTCCTCAGACTGTGGACTTGGGCTTGGTCCCTCTGGAAGCGATGTAGGTGATGGGGTGGTTTCCGTTGCTGGTGAACCGCTCTCCGCTGGTGCACCTGAGGGTATTTCAGGCTCTGGCTGAGCCTTCTGGGTATGGCTGTTTTTTGCTTCTGCCAGTTCTGGCTCGCTGGCCTCCTCTGGCGTTGAGTTTGAAGATGTGGTTGCACTTGCTGGTGCTGGTTGCTGTTCCAGTTCCGGGCCTGGGACTGGAGGCGCTGTGGCTGTTTCAGTGGTTGGCATGGAATCCGGGTCCACTACCTCTGTCTGGGTCTCTGGTAACACAGACGGGGTGTCTGTGGACGGCTCAGGAACAGGAATGGGTCTGGAAGCTTGCCTGGTTTGGCTACGTGTAACCATTCCCACTCGCTTGGCCCGCTTCACCTGGTTGGCCAAGTCTTCCCCCAGTAGCATGGGGATAGGATAATTGTCATAGACTGCAAAAGTCCACCTTCCTGACCAGCCTTTGTACTGGACAGGCAGTTCAGCTGTAGGCAAGTCTACAGCTTGTGACATGAAGGGGTAAATTGTTACTTTGGCCTTTGGGTTGATGAATTTGGGGTCTATGAAGGATTGGTGGATAGCTGACACTTGTGCCCCCGTGTCTCTCCACACAGTAACCTTCTTTCCGCTCACTCTCAAATTTTCCCTTCGCTGCAAGGGTATTTGAGAGGCATCCGGGCCTGGGGATCTTTTGGGTGATGGTGGTGTAATGAATTGCACTCGGATGGCGTTCTTTGGACAGTTGGCCTTGATATGTCCCAGTTCATTACACTTAAAGCATCTTCCATCTGATGGATTACTGGGCCGAGGTGAGTTACTGGAGACTGGTGAGTTGGAAGAATAGGGTGGCTGTGGCTTGACTTGGGTTGTATGTGGGGTCTTGGGCTGTCCTCGGTTGTAGGGTTTATGGTCAGTGTGCCCCCTGGGGTATTCGTTCCCCTTGACAGTAGCTTTCTTGCTTTCTGCCACTTCCATCCATCTGGCTCCAATCTCCCCCGCCTCAGTGAGATTTTTGGGTGTTCCATCTTGTATGTACTGTGTTATGTCCTCAGGAACACCATCCAAGAACTGCTCCATTTGTATGAGGAGGTGCAGTTCTTCCAAGGTTTTAACATTGTGTCCTGATATCCAGGCCTGATAATTTTTCCCAACGTAGTAGGCGTGTTTGGGAAATGACACATCTGGTTTCCACTTTTGGGTTCTGAAACGCCGACGGGCATGATCCGGGGTTATCCCCATTCTGTATCTGGCCTTGGTTTGAAAAAGTTTATAGTCGTTCATTTGCTGCTTAGGCATTTCAGCTGCCACCTCTGCTAAAGGTCCACTGAGCTGTGGCCTCAATTCTACCATGTACTGGTCTTCAGGAATGCTGTACCCAAGACAGGCTCTTTCAAAATTTTCCAAGAAGGCCTTGGTGTCATCACCTGCCTTGTAGGTGGGAAATTTCGTGTGCTGTGGAACAATCATTGGCGCAGGGTTGCTTGGTTTGGCTGTGTTTTGCTTAGCCTTTTCTAATTCCATGGCCTGTCGGTGGGTTTCTCTCAGGAGTTCCAACTCTCTCCTGTGGGTAGCCTCTTTTTCTCTTTCCGTTAGCTCCATCTCTTTTTGTTTTATTTCTAGTTCCTGTACTTTTTTTTTCCATATCTCGCTTGTGCTCTGCGTCTTTTATTTGTTCTTCGGCCTCCATTTTTGTCTTGTTAGGCATGGTTCCTGTTTTCTTGTGTTGGGGTGCCCTCTGGTGTTTATTTTCTGAACTGCAGGCTCTGTTGCCTCCTGGGGTCTGCCTAGCAACAGTGCCTTTTTCCCTTTCTTTCTAGCTAATTTTTTTCGATGTAAAGTAAACCAGAAAAACCACTTTATTTGCATGTATATAGTGCTGGTAATGACTCTCAATGGGAGTGCTATTGTCTCACACAAGACCTGTTTGTCACAGCTTAATGGTTCCTTGCTTAATATGCAAGCCACAACTGCCAGAGAGAGCAGAGAAAAAAAATTCTCTCTGGTTCCCTTTTAAAACCAAACTGTTTCTCTCTGCTAAAAAGCCCCTAGCAGAGAAAAGAAAAATATAATATTCCTACTGGCTTCTGGATTCTGTCTATCCCACCGCTACCACCATGTCAATAACCTAGTCCCAGATTTGGACGTTAGCGTCCAAAATATGGGGGTTAGCATGAAAATCCTCCAAGCTTAGTTACCAACTTGGACCTGGTACTGCTGCCACCACCCAAAAAATTAGAGTTTTGGGGCACTCTGGTCCCCCCAAAAACCTTCCCTGGGGACTCCAAGACCCAAATCCCTTGAGTCTCACAACAAAGGGAAATAACTCTTTTCCTTTCCCCCCTCCAGCTGCTCCTGGAGAGATACACAGAAGCAACCTCCGTGAATCTAAGCAGAGGGAGTCCACCCTCTCTAATTCCAGTCCTGGAACAAAAAGCACTTCCCTCTTCACCCAGAGGGAATGCAAAGTCAGACTAGTAAATCTAACACACACAGATTTCCCCCCTGACTTCTTCCTCCCACCAATTCCCTGGAGTTCCTCACTAAAGAAAAACTCCAACAGGTCTAAAAAGAAAGCTTTATATAAAAAAGAAAGAAAAATACATACAAATGGTCTCTCTGTATTAAGGTGACAAATACAGGGTCAATTGCTTAAAAGAAATATGAATAAACAGCCTTATTCAAAAGAATACAATTTAAAGCACTCCAGCAACTATAGATATGTAAATACAAAAGAAAAAAAACCCATATAACTCACTATTTAATCTCTTTGTACTTACAGCTGGGAAACAGAAGATTAGAAAAGCAGGAAATAGAAAAATACTTTTCTAGCTGAGAGAGATTCAGGCAGAAGACAAAGAACTCAGACACAAACTTCCCTCCACCCAGAGTTGAAAAAATCCGGTTTCCTGATTGGTCCTCTGGTCAGGTGCTTCAGGTTACTTTTTTTTCAGGTGAAAGAGACATAATCCCTTAGCTATCTGTTTATGACTACCTACTACAAAGACCTCACAAAAAACTAGAACAAAATAGATCTCTATGGATTCATTCAGAGAAGCATTACAATAGACTATACAGTACAGTCAAATATGGAAAGTCCAGGCAGACTCTTGTCATATATAGAACCAGTGATCACAAACAGGATATCGAAACCAAGGAATACAAAACCTAGGGAAAACTCAAGGACTATTGCTTTGTAATCCTTATGGAGTAATTGGAGTAATATGTAATTTGTAATATGTAATCTTAGGAGAAACTGAAAGAGCAAGTCACTTTCTACTTTACCACAGAATATACAAAGTAAGGGAGAGATTTTCTAAAGCTCCTGAAAATGGGCAAAGATTTCCAGCTAAAAATGAGGAAGAAAAGTCCATATTACTCTGGATGAAATGAAAGTGATTGCAGAAACTGCCTTACAATACTTGACATCCTGCCACTGCACCATAAGTGGACTAACGGACACACGGGCAAAACTCCTTTACTACTGTTAAATCCTAGACAGAGATACTCAATGTAATGTATTAACATTGGCCACTCTTGCATACCTTGTCATGCCAATAAGCATTACTGAAATTGTATTGAAAGACAGAGCCAGGCCCTGGATACAAATGACCTTGATCAGAGAGCAAATCAGGGATGCATGTGTGCACAAGTGGCCTTAAAGCACCATATTTTCATTCCTCTGATCCTGGTGTTGCTGTCTCCATGCACCAAATCAGAGCAGCCTTAAATATGATCTAATCTATACCAGCTATACACTGTGCCACGGGCAGAAATTGCAGCCAAGGATTGGCATGAGCAGGGGCACACTGGCCAAATCCCCTTCCCCTTCTAAAGTAGCAGCAGGGAGGGAAAGAGGAGGGTGTAAGAACCCTTGCACTGGCTGTAAGCCACTGGAGAATCACCATTACACTGAATTGATCCTCCCTGAGCCAGTTACACCATCTTTAAGGACAGATCCCCCCTGGCACAAAGACACCATATCACTGGAAAATGTGGCCCAGAGAGTCTAAAAAGGAATACATAAGGCTCAAGATTCCCTCCTTCCCTCCAACCTCCACCCACAAATTTCCCCTCCATCCCTTTCCTCACATGCCATGGAAAGGATTACATGGTATAAATAATAGTTACTTACCCTACAGTAACTGTGGTTCTAGAAGATGTGTAGTCCCACTACACACATGCATATGGCTTATGTACACAAGCTTGGACTCTTTTGAATAGCAATGTCTGTCAGGGCTGCTCGCTAGCCCATGGCCACGACTCTTCCTTCCTCATTTCCCTCGCAATTCCAAGCTCTTGGTTTTAGCTAGGCACTCTGAAAGGGGACGTGCAAGGTCATGGGATCCACAGTGGACTACAACCTCCTCAAAGAACCACAGCTACTGTAGGGTAACCATTCACCCTTCCACTATGTGTCAGTGTGGATACCACTATAGGGGACTAGAAGTGGTACCCTCTCAAAATGTTTTGGGAAACAAGAATACCAGCTCTATCAGTTAAACAGAGATTGGAGTACTGCTCTCTCAAATGTAGCATCAGTTCTAGCAGTGAAATTCAGAGCATACTACTTTACAAACATGAGTAAATTCTCTATGTAGCAACATTGCAGATTTCAGATCAACACGTTTTGGAAACAAGGAATTGCTTGAGTTCTAGCAAAGTATGCATTGATGGACAGTGAGTGAAGCCCATCTGCCAGCTGGTACACTGAGTTTTCTACTTTGACAGTCTTTGGGATGCAACAGCCTAGCCTCAAAAGTGGTCAGCTACCACCACAAACAGACCTGGGTACAGTCTGAATGATTTAGCCCTGTTATAGTAACTTAGCGCACAGAAGATGTTTAGACTATATAGTTATTTCTCCCCTCATGTGGAATGTGGCTTATGGAAGAACACAGGTAAATTGATTGCCTAGTTAAGGTGAAATTCAGACACCATCTTGAGGTGGAACTTCACAGGACGTCTCAGAGCTGCTTTGTCTTTGTGGAATGAGGCATATGAGGTTCTGCAATGAGTGCCCAAATCTCACTCACTCTCCTGGCCAAGGTGATGCCCAACAGAAAAACTATTTTAAAGGTAAGATGGTGGATGGAGCACTGTTTGAGGGGTTTAGGGGGGGCTCCATAAACCTCAGGAGTCTGATGTTCAGGTCCCATGTTGGAGTATGCTCTGTGACCTGTCGGAAAGTATTCATGAAGCTTTTAAGAATTTCAGTACCATCAGATGGGAGATTACATGCGACTGTATCAGAGGACAGTACATGGGTATCACTTCCAGGTGAACCTTGACTGAACATAAGGGTCTAGAATGTTTCAAATGCAATAAATAATCCAGAGTCTTTGGTATCAACGCCTGCTCAGGCACTGGGCCACATTGGGCTGCCATTATGGAAAAATCTCTTCCACTAGAGGAAGAAGTCTGCCTCGTGCACAGTTTCCTGTTTTGTGCCAGGAACTCCTGGATAGATGAGGAGCAGTTATTATCCATGGTTCTCATCCAGGTAATCAACTCTAGCAATGTCAGGTCTGGATGAAAGAATTGCCCTGGTTTTGAGGCAACAGGTGTGGGCAATCCGAAAACTTGACTGGGGGTTGTACAGATATGTGCAGCAAGTCCAACAGCCAGAACTGTCTCAGCCACTACAGAGCTGAGGACAAGCCTGGCCCAGTTTCATCTGACTTTGGCAATCACCCTGGAGATTAGAGGGATCAGTGGGAAAGCATACATCATCAGGAAAGCATCCAGTAGGGATCCCAGGCTCATGTCATAGAGTTTAAAGCCAGAAGGGACAACTAGATCATTTAGTCTGACCTCCTGTATAACACAGGCCACCAATACCACCTGCACACTAAACCTGACAACCAAAATTAGACCAAAGCATTACAGCCTATAGAAGACTAGACTATGATGTGCCACAGGCAGACAGTGAGGGACTGAGCTGCAACAGTGGTCAAGGCCCCCACAATGGCAGGGAGATGATTACATGAGATGTAATCAGATTCATGCAGCAAAGGAAGGCAAAATACTTCCAAAGTCACTACAAATCTGACCTGGGGGAAAATTCCTTCTCCTCTCCTACACAGAAATCAGTTAGACCCTGAGCATGTGAGCAAGAACCAGCAAGGCAAGCCCTTGAGAGAACAAATGCTGCGTGCCACCTCAGAGCCCTGGCCCACCCTGCCCAATGTCCCATCTCCAGCCATGACCATCCCTGATACTTCAGAGGAAGGAGATAAAAAGGTCTCTCAATACTTTGGGGAGAAAATCCCTTACTGACCCCTGAACATGGCCAGCTGAAACCCAGAAGCATGAACTTTAGGAATATAAGACGTAAACCAGAAGTGATCCCGAGAACTGTTGAGCCCTGCCCGCTACCATCACAAGCTACCCAATCATACAATCACACTCAAATTTGTCCAGCTGGCTCTTAAAACTAATTAAGTTTGCTTGCTTCCATAACTGCTATTGGGAGGCTGTTGCAAAACCTCATCTCTCTGATAGTTAGAAACCTTCTTCTGCTTCCCTTCTGGAACAGATGTTGGTGCACTTCACATAGACCTGTTTGCTATCAGAGACAATTATCAGATTTCCCCCACTGATGGAATATCAACTCTGTAATGGACCACAGCAGTGATCACTCATGACTGGTAACAGATTGTCTGCTCAGGATATCCATCAAGCTGTTGCTGGTTCCCAGCAGGTATAGAGCTATCAGGATTATGCCGTGTATGCAGCAACTATTCCACAGACGGATTGCCTCTCTTCACAGTGGAGAAGGGTGAGTGCCCCCTTGTTTATGCAGTACATCACCAAAGATTGTCTGTCAGTGTTTGTTCTACAAAGTGCTGCAGGAATGCTCACATGTCAATCTGATGGCCCAGAGTTCTAAGACATTTACATGTAGGCTCACGTCCTCCGAGGACCATGGTCCTTTGTAATTTTTGATGGTCGATGTAGCACCCCATTCCATACTGAATGGATACATGCTAATTGGCTGTTTGTGAGCAGCCCAGGCGAGAACTACAGCAGCAAGGCATTATGAGGCACCCAAGGTTGCCTGGCAGTGGTGACATAGCCCCTTACTTGTCCGGATTGCACCTTGGAATGTCAAAGTCTTACTCCACTTTTCAAACAGTAAGCCTCACTAACCCTGAAAATTAAGTATTACCATCTCCATGTTACAGAGAGGAAAACTGTGGCATAGAAAGGACAAGTAACTTGATTATTGGTAGAACTCCTGGGCTATAGACTCAATGTTAAATCATGTCAGTAAAGAGATTTGACCTTGTATTTACTTACAAATTTCGTTACGTAACAATAATCAAATACATAAAATATGGCAATTATAAGAGATCAGTAAACTATCTGGGTGGTTATTGGCTATGTGCCTAAATAACATGGCTTAAGGCATGTTTTAATAGCCCTGAAATATACTATACTACCCACGAAACCTATCAAGTCTTATTGCCAAAAAGTACTATGCCATCTGGTTAGTGTGTAAATGCAAAGTTTAGGTGCAAGCCTGAATCGGAAGTGTGTTTCTTTGGCTTTGTTCAATTTTCATACACCTCCAATTGTGGATCAACTATTGCCCCTTTTACAAATCTTGTTTCTAAGTTTTTATACTGAGTTTTCTATCCTGGCACTTGTAAATTACAAACACCATTTATTTTATGTCTCCTTTCACTGCCCATACAAAACCAAAACCATCTTCAAACAAAGTAGAAACATTGGCAGTTCCTAATTCATACAACTTTTATGGGTGTCTGGTTATGGAAAAATCTCATTTATGAGAATGAAAGTTACCTCCTGGCCCACATCCCTGCTCTGTTTGGTACCGACGGTCCATGCATTCATAGACAGTCCATAAAAAGAGGGGGAGAAATTAGAATGCTCTTAAAAGCCCATAAAATAGTATTTAGATTTTTTTTTTACTCTGACTATAAAGGTGGTAGTATTGAGCCTATAAGGAGTGCTTATTAAAACTAAAGTTCTGGATGGAAACCCTTAGAAGAACCAAGTACAGGGAGGAAGCTTATGTTGAGGTTTCTCTAGAGAGAGTGGGTTTTTTTTAAATTTACAAATCAAGCCTAACTCTAGGAAGGTGTATAAATTTGGCCACAGACTCAGGACCAGTGTGCTCCATTGAGGATGGATTGGTACATCTACAGTGTCTAGACTGGGAACAGGCAGTGAGAAGCTGTCGCTGGATCCCAGTACCAAGCAGTTCTAATGCAACAAACATTGTTGTTTGTAAAAATCAACAGATTTATATTAAGTCTCAGATGCCTATTCTCTTCTCCATGTAGCACAAAACAGCATCAGAGCTAACCACAGCAGCATTATTCAAGTGCAAGAACGTCTCGAATGTCTTGGCTGCTTTTTTCTTTGTTTATTCACTTATGTCAACTGCTGAAGAGTACATTGTCTGATGTACTGTTACTTTGTATGTGCTGTTAGTGGGTTCTAAATTGTTTTGTGCTTTGAAAATTTCAAACGTCTCTTTTTCTAAAAAATACAAGCAACAACTCCTCCCCCACAAGCATACATACATATCAAGCAGAGAAAGGATTAGTCACTAAAGAACCTTCCGATTCCCATGCTAGGTGATAGCTCCATGTACTGGATTATAATGCATGAGGAATGTATGAAACTGTACTGCACAAGAACTTCTCAGCCTAAGGATTGTTGCCCTAAGGATGGTAGTTCACGCTTACGTGTGCAATCATATTAATCACTGCTTCCATTTACAGATATAGAACCACCCTTGTTTATGTGAAATTGAGTTAACCTGTGCTCGATCAAGTCCCTCAAAAGCGCTGTGAATCATACACTACAACCTCGTTTACACATAACACCACATTCACAAAGGTTTTGGATGTCCTGGATTCTAATTTTTACAGTGCCCAATCCTGAAAACAGTCACTTAGGTGAGTAACATACATTACTCAGACATGGGCCCTGATCCTCAACTGGGACCTGCTCGCATGAACCTCTATCCCCCAGCAGAGGCCCATAAGTCAGTGAAACTCTGTAAAGGTTTGCACTAATGTATCCTGATGCAGGATCGAAGCCTCTTGAGTAGTTCTATGCAACTAAAAGAGACTACTCATCTGAGTAATGTTAATCACATGGGTAAGCCAACAGGTGGCAAATAAACACACTTCCTTCAGAATTTGCTGTAATGATATTTGTAAGTGTGTTCCTTTTCAACATTCTCGAGCACATTACAGTTATGTGATTTTTCAATACAGATAAACTAGATTAATCACCAAAAATAATTACAAAATAAGTTTTGTAATCTTTTGATGTAATAGGCAATCCATGCTTTCACCAAGATTCCCAGAGTCACTGCAGGCAACTTTGCAAAGTAACCTCTGTATGGAAGATGTTAAAGCTCATAAAGGAACACAGCTATATGGCTCTGATTCTTCTCTCACCTTACAGTAGTTTTACACCAGTTTAAATCCATTGACTTCAGTGTTGCTACCACTCATTAACAGTAGTGTACACAGAGAGGATAATTAGGCTTGATTGGAAGTAAGAGCTCTTCTTGTAGTCACATTATTAATTATGTCAATTGCACAGTAAGATTTTGATATTGTCATGATACTAAGAGTAAACTTAGAGTACCTTACACCTTCAAAGCACTGCATAAAAATGCATTTTCTTATCAGCGCTAACTGATGTCCACTAAACATACACAACTATATTTGCATTCAAGCAAGCAGCATTTTATGACAAATGCTACCATGCCATTTGTTTAAAACAGAAACTAAAACATTTGGTTATTGTTTTACCAGGGAAGAAAGCTTAAATCCTTAACTCAAGACAAATGTATTTACTTCTGTATCTTTGTTTATCTGATTACTGCAAGGGAACACTTTGTTACGGTTGTATCCATTTTTCACAGGAACTGTGGATAAGTACAGTTTACTAGAACCTGCTGAGACAATCTGTTGAGTCTGTTCAATGTTGTTATAAGCCAGTTAAACATGTACTTGTTAGCTGTATGTATACTAATTTAGCATAGTGATGACTTGTCAGTACAAATATCTAAAGAACACTAAAACACAAACTCAGATGCAAATTCAGCACATGGTCAGCATTTTGAGGGACAGGAGGAAAAAAACCCCCAAAAGACCAGAGTTCACAGTAAATGACAGTAAACACCTAAAACATGAACCTGAAAACGAAATCACTAGCACCTTCCCCCCAAAAGTGGTGGGAAATAATAATTCACAGCAGGGGTGGCTCTAGGTATTTTGCCAAGCCAAGCACAGCAAGCAGGCTGCCTTCAGCGGCACACCTGCGGGAGGTCCACCGAAGCTGCGGGACCAGCGGACCCTCCGCAGGCATGCCACTGAAGGCAACCTGCCTGCCGCCCTTGCGGCAACTGGCAGAGCGCCCTCCGTGGCTTGCTGCCCCAGTCATGCGCTTGGCATGCTGGTGTCTGGAGCCACTCCTGATTCACAGTCTCAGAAACACAGGCTCTAAGTATATATGTTGTGAACCTTGTCCACTACTGGCTGATTTTAGTATAAATGGAGGAAGAACTACAAGTCTGAGCATCAGTATGCCAGTGAGACTGATGTAAACAAAGTGAAATGCAAAGACTGTATTGCTGGACTTCACAAACTTTATCTTCTATTATCTCCCAACCCTCAGTGTTAATTTTTCTGTTTAACACTGGATAATAATTTATATTTTGCATGCTGTCTACAACTTGGTCTTTCAGTAAAAGCATGTATGTGCAAAATCTTAAAACAAATCTATCACTTCAGGTGAATGTGGCAGGAGTTGGCTGGGTGTGCTTTTTTGTATTAGATCATAACCAGAGTTGCAGCCAGCTGCTTCTTAGAGATTCAAAGCCTGATGCACCATTCACTCTAAGCTCACAGGCATGCTGTCTTTCATTCAGAAGGTCTGCAGTGAAGAGCAAATCACACACAGAGAGCCCTCTAGCCAAAGGAGAAAATATCAAACTGCTCCAAGGTGGGAAGTAGTGGAGTAGAGACCTGTGAACAAATGTAGTGCTAATGAAACCAATAGAAATAGTCACGTATGCAAGAGCTATGTGAAAATGCAAACAGTTCAGCAGATTTGTCTTGAATTAAAAACAAAAACCAAACAACTTGAGGAGGTGGTGGCGCAGAATAGAAAACAGTTTTTAATTGGTAAAAACTGAAGGATGCAGGAGAGGACTGTTGGCAAACAAATATCCATGAAAATTTCCTCCTGGTGTTTTTCTCATCCCTAAATCTGTGGGATCTGAGGGCTATCTGTGTTAAGGCCCTGTGCTCCTGCTCCAGCTGTGAATCCTGATTGGCCATCCTGCTCCCTGACAGTGCTGTTGTGCTATCTGGGACTGTGGTGACTCTCAGCAATGTGAGTGTTAGGGGAAATCACAAGCAGACTCTGGCTTGTGAAGAGAGGGCACCACGGTGTGGCCATGGGGGAAAGCTGAACCCTGCCATGGGCAGAGAACAGAAAATGTGTGACTGAAGGATCTCTCTACAATTAAGTCTAAGGAAATATCATCTGGCCAATAGTATTTTATTGCACAACAAATGTTTTGGTTTACATAGAAATTAAATTTCTCTGTGATAAATGCAAATATTTCACCCTAGATAAATTTGGGAAGATTCACATTATCCATGATGAAAAATGCCTTGTTCTCACAGTCTGCAAACACAGCTGCTGGCTACAAATATTTTACCATGGATCTAATTCATGCATACTTGTGAAAAATCTCAGGATTCACTCAAGTGCCTGTGAAATAGGAAATTAAACTAACCATATGAAACTATAATTGGAGCTAGTGAAATTGCAAGGTGATGGTCAGAATGAGAACCCTGGACTGTGGTTGTTTTCAGAATGTGGTGTGTGTAGACTTCTATGGTGATTTTTGCCTGAGATGGGACTTCACTCCTGAATTTGCACCTTAGGGAGCTCAGTCAGGAAATTTGGCAGGGGATAGGGGGAGAGGGACTATGATAATTCTGAGATTTTAATTGCATTTTAATATAATTAAACTTCTCAACATTATTTTGTAGCAAAATCAGGCAGACACTTATCTGAATGTTCTGTGATGAAACTTCCTCTACTATCTCAGTAATCCTGCAAAAACTCCTCTGCCCTCACCTCCTTGTCATAATAACCCACCCCTGGCTACAGCTACTGGGATGAGAGAAATTATCTCTCAGGACCATCTATTATGCCTCTAGCTGCTTTCCCAGCTCACACTGGTGGTAGTCAGTGTGAAGCAGATGCTGCCAGAGGCATGTGTTAGACATTTATACTGGGCTACTAGTTTAGATTGTAAAACAGGAGAAAACACAAGTCATTGCTTGGCATATGGTACTTTGTCATATTGACTTTACAGTTAAACTATGGAGCATATTAGAGTCAATCTGTTTGGGTATTGCTGTTCTTCAAAAGTAGGGAAACGCATGGGAGTTAGAGGAGAGACTGGGGCTACGTCTACACTACAGCATAAAATCGAAATAACTAAAACCGGTTTTATAAAACCGATATTATAAAATCGATTTTATGCGTCCACACTAGGGCACATTAATTTGGTGGTGTGCGTCCATGGTCGGAGGCTAGCATCGATTTCTGGAGCGGTGCACTGTGGGTACCTACTGTAAAATGATGAGGCCAATAACTTCGATTTCCGTCCACACTAATCCTAAATCGATATAGTAATATCAATTTTAGCATTACTCCTCTCATTGGGGAGGAGTACAGAAATCGATTTTAATAGCCCTTAAAATCGATTTAAAGTGCATTGTAGTGTGGATGGGTACAGTGTTAAATCGATTTAACGCTGTTTAACTCGATTTAACTGCGTAGTGTGGACCAGGCCTGGGACTTACCAGAGAATTGCTAGGAGGGTTTAATCTGGGGCCTGCAGGACGACTTGGGAATGGGTGACAGGGGATGGATTACTTGATGATGACATGTTCTGTTATTTCCCTTTGAGGAACCTGGCATTGGCCACTGTCAGAAGACAGGATACTGGTCCAGATGGACCTTTGGTCCGACCCAGTATGGCCGTTCTTATGTCTTTGGGAGGAAGAATTTGGAGGATTGTAATTAATGAAAATCAGAAAAAAACCCCAATGGGTGCAGAGGAAGCAGCACTTTTTAAAATCCATATGAATCTAGAAAAAGTTTTGGGACCAAATAGAGCTGAAATTTGGGTTCATTAGTGTTTCCATCTTGGTTCACTTCTCCTTATTAAAAAAGAAAATGTGTATTATTGCAGGCACTGTGTTTTTGATAGAGAAGAAACATACTATAAAGCACATCCTACTAATCCGCTTATGCTGACAGCTGCCACAGTGATGTCTGATTTCTAGTTTGTATGCTTATGGAATACATTCTACCAATATGCTCACTAGCCAAACATACCCTAAAAATTTACACCTCACCCCAAAAATATTTAGCACTGGTTTCTGACTTCACATCTATAAAGAAGCACATCCCGTACAGATGTTGAAAACTGTAATGATAAAGCTGTAGCTTGCCTCTTTAGTGCATAAAATAGGCAGTGAACAAAAATCAACCTCTGAGACTAGCCCGCCTGCAGGTCATAACTCTTCAACCAATTACTATTTGAATTGAACAGTTGTCTATTTGTCTTCTTGTATCAGAACACTATGTGAATAGGACTTGGTTTGCCAAGGCAGATGTCAAGCAAATGTTCAATTCACTTTAATATGATAGAGTATTGAGTAAATAACTGACAAAATCCAACACCAGCTAAATGAGATTGCATCCTGCCTGTCTCTTGTGGTTTTCTCAATGTTTCTGGAAGAAGAAAAAAAGGAAAGAAAGCTGCTACTGTATGTTACAAAGGGCCTGATCCTTTGATATTTTCAGAATCTTCACTGGGACTCATCAGGGTGCTTAGTCCATCACAGGATCAGGCTCAAAAAACAAAGCAAAACAACCCCCACCCACTCCTCCAGACTGAAGGCAAGAAAACTGGGTATTGGTTCAGCTGATGGCAGCATGGAAGGATGGACAGAAATATTTGCTGGGCCCAGGAAATACCCAGATCTGAAGTCATCTATTACACCAACAAGCTGTCCTTGTCACAAAAGGACTCTCTAACACAATGTTTTACCACATCCCAGCAGCACTGAACACAGTAATAATACTCATAGGCAATTAAAAGTATATGAATGAGAGAATGGCCCTATTAATGAGGCATTCCCAAGGGGTGTACTTCGCACAGTAGAGAAAAGTTTACTGCAGTATGGAAAATGGCACTTAAGTCTTGTTGTAAAGTATGCAAGAGAACACTGTGCAGCTATTCATTATTGTGGATACAGCACCATTGGTGTGTAAGATGCAATAAGATAAAGTCTCTACCTTATGGAATTGTCAATCAAAATAATATAAATATAAGAGGTCACAGCAGATGATGGACCATTATGAACAGGAGACAACAGAAAATGAGGGAGAGGGAAAGGCAACTCTGGGAGAGCACAACCGACAACAATTCAATAAGGGTTCAATCCTTCAATGGACTGAGCACACTGGACTCAATCCAGCAAAGTGCTAAAGCATGTGATTGACCTCAAATGACTTTAGTGAGAACACTTAAGCATGTTCTGGATTAGAGCTGGAGTGCTCAGTACTTTGCATGACTGAGCCATAAGCAAAGTAGTAAATATCTTGAATTCAACCAGGGGCAAATCATCTTCCCTGGGCTCAATTTGTCCTGGGTAGATGTGCAAGATCTAAGGGAGACCAGTCTTGCCCTCCAGACAGTGGCGCAGCTTTGTGGAGGCTACTCCAACCGAACAACTCCCTTTATAGCTCTCCTGAAACTATGGGGGAGAAGAGAAGGACAGGATTACCTTTGTAGTAGTTGATACTCTGGCTTCACCCCCTGCCATGTAGGAGGCCCAAGCAGAACTGAGCAAGGAGTGAGACTCCTCAGAATCCTGTCCACAACTTGTTCAATGAAACTGCAAGAGTTCACTGCCAAGGGAACATCCATGGTTATGGAGGAACGGACAGGATTGTCCCCTAAGTAACAAAGGCTCCCTCCCTTTCTTGCTGAAGCTCTTTTGTTTGTTTTGGTTAGGCACAAGAGAGGGAGTTGGCAGTGCTGGATGAATGATTAGTGAGGACAAGCAAACTGGAAAATGTGGAGTAGGAAATGGAGTGCATTGGTGAATCTGGTGCATGTCTACATTGCTAGAAAGAAAAAGCATGTTCTTAACTTGGGTTCAAATAGAGAAGACATAACAACTTGGTTTTTAATTTTGGTTAGCAGCTCAAGTCCAGTCCTACGCTCCCTATAAATTTTAATTCGATCTGCTCACACAAATTATGAGCCAAGTTGCTGTGTGTGCTCACTGCTATTTTAATCCAAATTACCTCAACCAAGTTAAGAACAACTTTGTGTGTGTGTGTGTGTGTGTGTGTGTGTGTGTGTTGACATACTCTTTGACTGGCAGAGCCCAGTTGTGCAACTGGAATGGGTATGCAGTGGAGACGGTCTTAGCAACACCTGCTGTGTTTGCAGCCAGCTAGCACAGCTGACAAAGTGAGCAGGGCTGGCCTGGGATGCGGCACCTGGGAAATGAGCTGAATTAGGCAGAATCAGTCTCTGCCCTGAAGCACAGAAAGGTGAAAATGTGTCCATTGGGGTGAATCAAACAGAGCCCTAGCCTCCATGCATGCATCCCTCATTCAGTCACTGTGGTGAGGCCAGTGACCTGTTAGTAACTCACCCATCTCTCTTGTTTAGTCATCTTAACAAGAAAAAAACCAAACAGAATGCACTTCCTACCTAGACTGTAAGCTCTTTGGGGCTATCTATTATACAACAGAGTTGCCTACTTCAGTTATTTGCAAACTTGACAATTATCTGCAGAGAATTTTCAGAACATCCTTGTTGGACTGCTCTGGTATTGTAATTCCCACACTATTTAAGGTACAGAAAAGAAAACAGCCAGTGGATTGGAGGAAAAGGAAGCATGTTCTCATTATTTCACATTTAAATCGGTGTGAAGTTTGTTCTAATCGGTCCATCACCTGTCAAAATTATGAGAAGGCCATCATTAAGCCTCATGTCAGACAGTTCAAAATCAGTAATTAACTTCCCAAGGAAAACAGATATTTTGCAGGGAATCATAGATGACATTTCTATTTGTGCTGCACATTTCGAGCCAAACTAAGCAGCATGCTGCCACTAAATATTATGTTAACAAACCTCTGCAGATGTGGAGTTTCTGCTTTGGTCTTACCGATACCCAGAAAGACTAAAGCTTATGTGAGGTAAAACATTTTAAATGTTAGGAGCAGAAAATTAGCATTGAGAGGATACTCCCATTAACTTGTTAATAGCAGAAATAATAAATAAAGAAGAGAGACCAATTCACTCTCAGGATTCTGCTGACACACCCAGCAAATCCTGATTCTAGGAGGAGGAAAGTCAGACGGGAACAGGGGACACAGCAACACAAGCTACCCAGAAATCTTACACCACTTGGGGCCCTGGAGGGAGCCAGCCCAGCCTTAAAGTGGGCCAGGTGGGCTCAGGCAGTTTATGATGGTGGACTGCTCTAGAAGCATTCTATGGGAGTGGAGAGATGGGTTCCCTATGCATTTCATCCCTCCAGAAATCAGAACAATTTGCTCAGTCTTTTGTGGTTGAGCCCCTCCCGGTAGTGCAACTCTGCCTGCCAGCACAGCTCCACACTAACTCTGAATCCGGAGCTGTTTCCATGAGGCACACATGGGCTGGGAACATGGCCCCAATGGAGTTTGATCCCTCATATTCCCTCCTCCCACTTTGGAGCGAGAGTCTGGCTCACCGTTAACTGGAATTCAGCCGGCTAAATTAAGGAAAAGAATGATAGATATTAAAGGGCATACTCTTAATTCAGCATGCAGGACTTCAGCCACGCAACTTCCATTAACACTTAGACCCTGAAGTGAGAACATACAGTAGCTCTTAATGTGGCCAATTAGTCTTGTCCTTTGTCAGCTAAGAGTCCTGGAACGGTTTATTAATTAAATGCTCTGCACTACAAAACATTCAGACCCAACTAAATTTAGATGCTACTTTATAAATTTAAATTATTGTTGTAATGTCACAGTCTTTTCTGCTACAGATGGATTTAAGGAAAAGGGCCGTCTGGGGGTTGCTGTGGGCTGTGAGACATCTGTTAGGAAAATAATGTCCCCTCTTCTCCTGCTTCTGTTCCTCTAATCTCTTCCTGCAAGAGTCTATTCAATGCACTGCAGCTAAAGTTATGGTCCTATTCATTGTTAAAGGTCTTGACAACTTAATTTGTACATCTCCACTCCCTCTCCCCTTCCCCGGCTACTCCATTGCACCTCTCTGAGCAGCCTGTCCCACACTGGTGTAGATTTTCATAAGATGATATTTTCTCTCCTTTCTTATATGTTAAGGATGGTGAAATAATTCAGAGTATTGACATTTAAAGTATCACTGACAACTAATTTAGCATCCACTGAAATGAACAGGGCAGTTCACACCTCAGAGCTATTGTTTCAGGCTCTCTGAAAACTCAGGCAGACATTGCTGTATCAGTTACACTCACTCCAAATTTTGAAAGTTTGCTTTGCAAAGGCAGTAGCTAGATTTTTACTTTTTAACTGAAGGCTGAGACTTTGGAGAACAATGGAAAGATCTGTCTGCATCTCACACTGGGGGAACTGCTAGCAGACTCCAAAGTGCTGCAACACTTTTTCTCTCTCCTCGCTAAACAGAAAAGGTGTGGGGAACCCACTGGACATTTGTTGATTACACCATCCCCTAGCTTCCATTCTGTTTTCTTCCCCCATATAGCATTAGAGAGCTCCACAGCAATAGATTATGAGCACAGAAAAGGAGAGCTGTCACTTCAGTGCTCATATACCACATCAACAGGCACAGTATGAATATAGAAACAGACAGGGTTTCTAGAGGGAGGAGTTTTATTTTTTGCATAACAAATTGTATAAATATGGAATATGAATAATTAAAATTTGAGTAAATAGTTCACTTTGTATTTCCTATACCAGTATAATTGCTCAAGTATTAAGGTTTTATAATTACAACTAGATAAAATATTTGACTCATTCAATTTTTGACACAACTGAGCCAGCAAATCATTAGAAAATGCACAGAGCAAGTCTGCATTACCAGAGAAAGGGACCGAATGGTTTAACAAGTTTTATCTATATCTAACTCCTGTAATTCTATGGTTCTAAAAACTGGATTCATTTCCGCTTGCAGAGCCCAGGTTATGGGATTCCGTTGGCAGAAAGTGCACACAGGGAAAGGGGCAGCGGTACAAGCCAACTACAATCTCTGTTCCTTCAAAGGGCCTGCAGACAGTTAATGAAGACCTGAAAGTGGGCAGAATCAAGACATCTATAAGTTGAATTGATCCACTGCATTCCCCATGCAGATTTTACCAGCAGCTGCGAAGCCCCAGTCATAAATTACAACTTGATGTGTTCCCTTTTCTTTCTTTTAAGAGTAACAGCAATCCTGTTAAATTGTACAGTCATTCTAGTTAAACTGTGAGGGCCAGATCTTCTGCTGATGTAAAGTAGCATAGCTCCACAGAAGTCAGTGGTGCTCCCCTTACATACCAGCTCAAAATAAGGCCCATAATTTAAGATCTAAAATAGAACTTCTTTAATCCTCTGATGAAAATCAATTTCATTTTGGTTTGCTCTAGTCCAGAATCTACTTCTTGCCGTGGATCATTAAATACAGCAAATAGGACAGAGAACTAGGAATGAATGCAAATATGTTCAACAGGATGGGAAATGACCCATACTGATAAGAAACAACAACAAAATATAGCAAGGAGTTTTCAAACTGGCAGATGACATTTTTAGGTTCATTTCATCCTCCAAACACACCCCAGCTATTCTGAGATTCATTTGTGTAAACTGGTGATATATAATATAATCTATAATAAGCAATAAGAAATTTGACTACAAAATTAAATTAATTATAACAGAGTTATGTATGCTTAGAATTGTAGGGCATTGGAGCATTTCTATTATCATATATTTTACTGAGTTTTAAAATTTGACCATAAAATTTGCTTCACAGAAATCTTGGCACACAGCACAAGATCTTTGCCTAAGTCAGAATTGTTTACTTCCCTGTTCTCCTCCCCATACCCCCTACATCGTAAATTCACTTACAAACTAAAAATAAATAAATGTAGTTTTATTTAAAAGGAATTAAGATGATCAGCTTGGCCTGTTTTACACTGTTCAAATGTTTTTTTTTAAAAGTATTTTACCGTGTTCAGATATTTACTGTACTCATGTAGCACAAGAACAGCTGTGATTTAGACAATGAAATTTGGAAAGTTCATAACACGATTTAATTGCTTGTGGTATTTTAACACACTTCAATGCAGCTGAGGTAGTTACCATTCAAGAGAGAGTTTACTATATTTTATAAGCATTTTCCTATGCTTCATCTAATACATAGTTACATTTCTTACAGATATTGGACTTAACTCATATAGCCCACAGCTAGGTTTATTCATAGATTATAGGACTGGAAGGGACATCGAGAGGTCATTGAGTCCATGCCCTCATGGCATGCCCAAATACCGCCTAGACCATCCCTGATAGACATTTATCTAACCTACTCTTAAATATCTGCAGAGATGGAGATTCCACAACCTCCCTAGGCAATATATTCCAGTGTTTATACCCTGACAGTTAGGAACTTTCTCCTAATGTCCAATCTAAACCTCTCTTGCTGCAGTTTAAGATCATTGCTTCTTGTTCTATCCTCAGAGGCTAAGGTGAACAAATTTCCTCTCTTCTCCTTATGACACCCTTTTAGATACCTGAAAACTGCTATCATGTTCCCTCTCAGTCTTCTCTTTTCCAAACTAAACAAACCCAATTCTTTCAGCCTTCCTTCGTAGGTCATGTTCTCTAGACCTTTAATCATTCTTGTTGCTCTTCTCTGGACCCTCTCTAATTTCTCCACATCCTTCTTGAAATGCAGTGCCCAGAACTGGACACAATACTCCAGTTGAGGCCTGTCATAACTTTCCTACTCAGATCTGAATTTTAGAGTTCAGAACATGAGAAGCTACCATGAAACCTCCAAACTTAATTACCAGCTTGGATCTGATATCGCTGCCACCAGCCAGAATTCCAGGGTCTGGCTCACTCTGGTCTCCCCAAAACGTTCCCTGGGGAACCCCCAAGACTCAGATGCCTTGAGTCTCACCACAAAGGGAAATAACCCACTTCCTTTCCCCCTCCTCCCCTCCAGGTGTTCCCTCCCTGGGTTCCTGGAGAGAGATACAGATTCAAGCTCCGTGAATCTAAACAAAGGGATTCCACCCTCTTTACCTCCTCCCAGATTTCCCCGCCCTGGGTACTCTAGGATATTCCCTGCTTCAAGTCCTTGAAACACAAGTATCGAGAGATCAAATCTCTCTCCCCCCTCACCCAGAGGGTATGCAAAGTCAGGCTTAGTAAATCTAACACAAAGATTTTCCCCCTCCCTTCGTTTCTATGCCTTAACCAGTGAAAAACACTCAAACAGGTCTTAAAAAGAAAGCTTTATATAAAAAGAAAGAAAAAGACATAAAATGGTCTCTGTATCAAGGTGACAATATACAGGGTCAATTGCTTAAAAGAAAAAATGAATAAACAGCCTTATCCAAAAAGAATACAATTTAACACATTCCAGCAACTACACACATGTAAATACAAAAAAACAATATAAACCTATTGTCTTAGTATCCTTGTACTTACAACTTGGAAACAGAAGATTAGAAAGCCTGGAGATAGAAAGATCACTCTCAGAGCCCAGAAAGAGAACAGACCAAGAACAAAGGACTCACACCCAAAACTTCCCTCCACCCAGATTTGAAAAAGTCTTGTTTCCTGATTGGTCCTCTGGTCAGGTGTTTGGTTCCCTTTGTTAACCCTTTACAGCTAAAAGAACATTAACCCTTAGCTATCTGTTTATGACACAACCCCCAAATTGCAGACAGTGGGGAACCTCACTGGTGGCGATTTCCTCCTAGAACTTTAAAATAAACAGATTAATACAACACATGCACCTTTACATATACCACTAAATATATAACTAACAGACTCTTACATTTTAAGAACACTTTTTAACTACTGGATTTTGGGAAACTTTCATCAGAGAGAGTGCATCAGCTACTTTGTTAGAAGCTCCTGAAATGTGCTGAATTTCAAAATCAAAATCTTGGAGAGCTAAACTCCAACGAAGAAGTTTCTTGTTGTTCCCCTTGGCAGTATGAAGCCACTTTAGCGCAGCATGGTCAGTTTGTAGCTGGAACCGCCGTCCTCAAACATATGGGCGTAGCTTTTCCAGGGCGTACACAATGGTGTAGCATTCCTTTTCACTGACTGACCAGTGACTTTCCCTCTCAGACAATTTCTTGCTGAGAAACACGACAGGATGGAAGTTGTGATCCGTGGCTTCCTGCATGAGAACTGCTCGTATACCATGCTCAGATGCATCTGTGGTGACTGGGAATGGCTTGTCAAAGTCTGGGGCCCTTTTGACACTTATTAGTCCACTTAACTGCATTTGGCTGGGTCTTTTTGCTCAGGTCGGTCAGTGGAGCAGCGATTTGGCTGTAGTGTGGTACAAATCGCCTGTAGTACCCGGCCAAGCCTAAGAAGGATTGAACCTGTTTCTTTGACTTTGGGACAGGCCACTTTTGGATAGCATCCACCTTGGCCTGTAGGGGGTTTATGGTTCCTCGACCCACCTGGTGTCTCAGGTAAGTCACTCTGTTTTGGCCTATTTGACACTTTTTGGCCTTAACAGTTAGTCCGGCCTGCCTAATGCGCTCAAAGACCGTTTCCAGGTGTAGTAGGTGTTCGGGCCAGGAGTCTGAAAAAATGGCCACATCATCGAGGTAGGCAACTGCATATTCACCCAGTCCTGCTAGGAGACCATCTACCAGCCACTGGAAGGTGGCGAGTGCATTTCGCAGCCTGAAAGGAAGGACATTAAATTCATACACCCCTGCATGGGTGACGAATGCTGACCTTTCCTTGGCAGGTTCATCTAGCGGTACTTGCCAGTACCCCTTGGTTAAGTCTATTGTAGAGATGAACTGGGCACATCCTAACTTTTCCAATAGCTCATCGGTGCGTGGCATTGGATAGTTGTCTGGACGAGTTACTGCATTTAGCTTACAGTAGTCCACGCAAAAGCGTATTTCCCCATCTGGTTTGGGTACCAGAACCACTAGAGATGCCCATGCACTGGTAGATGAGCGGATTATACCCATCTGTAGCATGTTCTGGATCTCCCGTTCTATAGCATCTTGGGCGTGAGGAGACACCCGGTAGGGTGGGGTTCTAATTGGGTGAGCATTACCTGTGTCAATGGAGTGGTATGCCCATTCAGTCCGTCCTGGGGTGGCTGAGAACAATGGGGCGAAGCTAGTGCACAGCTCCTTGATTTGTTGCCGCTGCAGACGTTCCAGGGTTGTGGAGAGGTTCACCTCTTCCACGCCACCGTCTTTTTTCCCTTCGTAGTAGACACCTTCAGGCCACTCAGCATCATCTCCCTGGACTGTAAACTGACAAACCTGTAAGTCTCTGGAATAGAAAGGCTTGAGAGAATTAACATGGTACACTCTGGGTTTTAGAGAGGAATTGGGAAATGCTATGAGGTAGTTAACTGCTCCCAGGCGCTCTTGGACCGTGAATGGCCCCTCCCATGATGCTTCCATCTTATGGGCCTGTTGCGCCTTCAAGACCATAACCTGGTCTCCTACCTTGAAGGAATGTTCTCTGGTATGTCTGTCATACCAGGCCTTTTGCTCTTCCTGAGCATTTTTTAGGTTTTCTTTAGCAAGGGCTAAAGTGTGTCGGAGGGTGCTTTGTAGGTTGCTTACAAAGTCCAGAATGTTAATTCCTGGAGAAGGCGTAAACCCCTCCCACTGCTGCTTCACCAACTGTAATGGCCCCTTAACCTCATGGCCATACACCAGTTCAAATGGTGAAAACCCTAAACTGGGATGTGGTACAGCCCTGTAGGCAAAAAGCAACTGCTGCAACACTAGGTCCCAATTATTGGAGTGTTCGTTGACGAATTTACGTATCATGGCTCCAAAAGTTCCATTAAACCTTTCGACCAGGCCATTGGTTTGATGGTGGTACGGGGTGGCAACCAAGTGGTTCACCCCATGAGTTTCCCATAGTTCTTTCATGGTCCCTGCCAGGAAATTAGATCCTGAATCTGTAAGGATGTCGGAGGGCCAACCTACACTGGCAAAAATGTCAGTTAATGTCAGTTAGGGCCTGGCACACAGCTTTAGCCCTGGTGTTGCCTAGAGCTACTGCTTCCGGCCATCGGGTAGCAAAGTCCACGAAAGTCAGTACGTCCTGCTTTCCTCTGGGCGCCTTTTTTGGGAAAGGACCCAGAATATCCACAGCTACTCGGTGAAATGGGACCTGAATTATGGGGAGTGGTTGGAGAGGGGCCTTGACCTGGTCTTGGGGTTTTCCCACTCTTTAGCATACCTCACAAGACCGGACATACTTGGCAACGTCCTTGCCCATCCCCTCCCAGTGGAAGGACTTCCCCAGTCTGTCTTTGGTTCTGTTCACCCCAGCATGGCCACTGGGATGATCATGGGCTAAGCTTAAGAGCTTTCCCCGGTACTTTGTTGGAACCACGAACTGTTTTTGCGGCTGCCATTCTTCCCGGTGTCCACCAGAAAGAATTTCCTTGTATAAAAGTCCTTGGTCTATCACAAACCGGGATCGGTGAGCAGAGCTGAGAGGCGGTGGGGTGCTCTGTGCTGCCGCCAAAGCTTTTTGAAGGCTGTCATCTGCTTTCTGCTCAGTCTGGAACTGTTCCCTTGAGGCTGGAGACACCAGTTCTTCCTTAGACTGGAGACTTGGGCTTGGTACCTCTGGAAGCGATGTAGGTGATGGGTTTGTTTCCGTTGCTGATGAGCCACTTTCCGCTGGTGCACCAGGGGTTATTTCAGGCTTTGGCTGAGCCTTTTGGGTGTGGTTGTCTGCTGCTTCTACCAGTTCAGGCTCGCTGGCGTCCTCTGGCGTTGGGGTTGAAGATGGATTTGCAAGCACTGTCGTCAGTGCTGGCACCGGTTCTGGTGCTGGCTGCTTTTCCAGTTCCTGGTCCGGAACTGGAAGCACTGTGGCTGTTTACGTTGTTGGCATGGGATCCGGGTCCACTACCTCTGTCTGGGTCTCTTGTAACACAGATGGGGCCTCTGTGGACAGCTCAGGAACAGGAATGGGTCGGGAAGCTTGCTTGAGCTGTGACCTCAGCTCTACCATGTACTGGTCTTCAGGGATGCTGTACCCAAGACAGGCCTTTTCAAAATTTTTTAAGAAGGCCTCAGTGTCATCACCTGCCTTGTAGGTGGGAAATTTCCTGTGATGTGGAACAATCATTGGCGCAGGGTTGTTAGGACTGGCTGGAGCATCCTGCCTCGCCCGCACCAAGTCCATTTCATGCTCTCTCTCTTTTTCCCTCTCTTCACTCTGTTTTTGTTGTTTTTCCAGTTCTTTTTGTTTTTTTTCCATCTCTCGTTGGTGGGCTGCATCTTTCGCTTCTTCTTCGAGTGATTGCTCACATCCATTCCAGGTAGGTGTGCGCGCCGCGCGTGCATGTTCGTCGGAAACTTTTTACCCTAGCAACTCCAGTGGGCCGGCAGGTCGCCCCCTGGAGTGGCGCCGCCATGGCGCTCGATATATACCCCTGCCGGCCCACCCGCTCCTCAGTTCCTTCTTACTGCCGTGTCGGTCGTTGGAACTGTGGAGCGCGGCATAGCTGTCCTCCACGTCCCTAGCTCTCCTTGTTAACTACCGTTATTATTACAGTTGTTAATTAGATCGTTAAGTATAGTTAGTTAATTAATTAGGTGTAAATAGTATTGTATATAGTTGTTCGCCGGTCTGGGCTGTAGCCCTTCCCGGCACCCGGCACCGGGCTCATGCCTGGTTCGCCGGGCTTTAAGCAGTGTGCGGCCTGTAAAAAGCCTATTCCAACCAGCGACCCCCACGACGCGTGTCTGAAGTGCCTGGGGGAATCGCACAGGTCGGACAAGTGCCGCATCTGCAAGGCTTTTAAGCCCAGGGCAAAGAAGGAGAGAGACCAGAGACTCAGGACTCTCCTCATGGAGGCGGCACTTGACCCAGCAGCTTCACAGGCCGTGATCTCGGCACCGGCACCGGATCGCACCGGCACCGGGAAGACTCCCCGGCACCGACCTTCCCCGGCACCGGGTGCAGAGGTGAGACCGTCAACATCTGCTACTCCAGCCAGGCAGACCCGAATGGAGCGCCCGGCATCGACATCGGCCGCGGCACTACCGGCACAGTCGACTCCGGGCCCGGTGGGTCCGTCGAGTCCGGTGCCGCCAAGCTCCCCCATAAGATCTGGGGTTGAGCTATTGGTCCCTTCCACACCGGAGACCTTCGCCTCGGCACGGGACCTTATCGCCCTAACTGAGTCTATTCAGCCGCCACCCCCGGTACCTCCGGTGCGGGTCGCATCTAGAGGCAAGCCCATGATGACGGCACTGTCTCGGGACTCGCGCTCGCGATCCAGGTCCCGACGCCTCGGTCGCTCGAGATCCCGCCGCCGCTCGCAGTCCCGGCACCGCTCCCCTCGGCGGTACCGGTCGCACTCACGGCACCGATCGACCTCCAGACGGTCGCGGTCTGGCTCCAGCCGTCAATACCGGCACCGTGACTCGAGGAGCCAGTCTCGCCGTCACTCACCGCGCCGGTCGACCTCCCGGCACCGAGCTGGTGGCAGGTCCCAGTCCCAGTCGACCTCCCGGCACCGCGTCGGTGGCAGGTCCCGGTCTCGATCCCGGCACCGAAGCAGCGGCCGCTACCGTTCCAGATCCCGGCACCGAGACAGAACCCGGTCCCGATCCCGGCGCCGCTATGACTCCCGGTACCGATCCCCGGCACCGAGAAGATCTTCGGTGCCGACCCGCGCAGACCCTTACCAGCCGGGGTCGGCCCCGCCATGGCCTTCTAGGCAGCCGTCGGTGTCTTCCCAAGCAGACAGTGTGTATGCGCTGGGCACCGACAGGCAGGCGGCATTGTTTCAAGATCCTCCGCAACAGGACCAGGGTCCGCAGCAGTGGGGGTTCTGGACCCCCTGGGCATACCATCAAGCCCAGGGCCCCCAACAGCTTCCTGCTAGGCCTGCAACGGCGGAGCACAGGGTGCTGGAGGCTTCGTTGTCTCGCCCCCCTCCCTCCCCGGATGGAGAGGAAGGATCCAAGCAGCAAGACCCTGCTCTTGCTCCTGAGACAGAGGCGAGGGCTGAGGGGGACCCCCCACTGGACACTTTCTTGCCGGGGGTCTCCTCATCCTCCTCCCCCGATGAAGCGGTGGCTGGCACCTCCTACAGTAGCCCTCCCCCGCTGGATCTCAGGGCGCACCAAGACCTCCTTAGGCGAGTAGCTCAGAATCTGAGCCTGCAAGCCGAGGAGGTCTCTGAGATTGAAGACCCTATCGTCACCATCCTCTCAGCTGATGCTCCCACCAGGGTCGCCCTACCCTTCATTAGGACGATCCAGGCCAACGCCAATACAATCTGGCAGTCACCGGCCTCCATCCCCCCTACGGCGAGGGGCGTCGAGAGGAAGTACATGGCCCCCTCCAAGGGCTACGAGTACCTCCACGTCCACCCGACACCGTGTTCCCTGGTGGTGCAGTCGGTGAACGAGAGGGAGCGCCATGGACAGGAAGCTCCAGCCCCCAAATCCAAGGAGGCCAGACGTATGGACCTCCTCGGCCGCAAGGTCTATTCAGCTGGGGCCCTTCAGCTCAGGGTTTCAAATCAACAAGCCCTGCTCAGTAGATATGCTTTTAACTCGTGGGTGGCAGCGGACAAATTCAAAAAGCTGCTGCCACAGGAGGCCCGCCAAGAATTTGCGGCCATTTTGGACGAGGGCAAGAAGGTTGCACGAACCTCGTTGCAAGCTTCTTTGGACGCTGCAGACTCGGCTGCCCGCACCCTCGCCTCGGGGGTAATGATGCACCGTATCTCCTGGCTTCAGGTCTCTGGCCTTCCACCGGAGCTCCAATATACCATCCAGGACCTCCCGTTCGAAGGGCAGGGCCTGTTTTCAGAAAAGACAGACCCCAGACTTAAGAGTCTCAAAGACAATCGGGTCATTATGCGCTCCCTCGGGATGCACACGCCGGGAACGCAGCACAGACCCTTCCGGCCACAGCAGCAACAACAGCGCAGGCCATACCCCCAGTTCCGCCAACGGCAGGACCTCAATAGGCGCCGTGGCAGGAATGGAAGGCGTAGGCATTCGGGGAACCAGGGGGGGCAGAATCAAAGCTCCTCTAAGCCCCCGCCTGGGCCCAAGCCTTCGTTTTGAAGGTGCGCCCGAGGGCGCAGTAACAGTTTCCCCCACGGATCCTTCTCCCCCGTTTTCCAACCGCCTTTCATTTTTCCTCCCGGCGTGGACCCAGATAACATCGGACCGCTGGGTCTTACGCACGGTGCAGACGGGATACCGCCTGCAGTTTATATCATTTCCTCCTTCCCGCCCCCCTTCCTCGTCCCTCTTCAGGGACCCCTCTCACGAGCAATTCCTTCGACAGGAGGTACAGACGCTCCTCATCAAAGGAGCTATAGAGGCGGTTCCGGAGAACGAGAAAGGCAAGGGGTTTTATTCCCGCTACTTTCTGATCCCCAAGGCCAAGGGAGGCCTCAGGCCTATCCTCGACCTGCGAGAGCTCAACAAATACCTAGTGAAGTTGAAGTTCCGCATGGTATCTCTGGGGACCATTATCCCATCCCTGGATCCGGGAGACTGGTACGCCGCCCTCGACATGCAGGACGCTTATTTTCACATTGCCATTTGGCCACACCACAGACGTTTCCTTCGATTCGTGGTGGGCCGCCTTCACTACCAATTTGCAGTCCTCCCATTTGGCCTTTCTACGGCCCCGAGGGTATTTACAAAATGCATGGCAGTCGTTGTGGCACATCTTCGGCGCAGTCGTATCCACGTGTTCCCTTACCTAGACGATTGGTTAATTCGGGGCACGTCGGAACTACAGGTTTGCAGCCACGTCCGCAGGATCACCGGCCTGTTTGCTACCTTGGGCCTCATGATCAACATAGACAAGTCCACCCTGCTCCCCACGCAGAGGGTGGAGTTCATCGGGGCCGTCCTGGACTCCACCGTGGCCAGGGCTCTTCTGCCGTTACCGAGGTTCCAGGCGTTGTCGGCGATCGTTCAGCGATTGCGGGCAGCCCCCTTGACATCAATACGGACATGTCTAACCCTGTTAGGCCACATGGCAGCATGCACATTTGTGACCGGTTACGCTCGGCTCCGCATGAGGCCCCTCCAGTTGTGGCTCATCGCACATTACCGGCCGGCAAGGCAACCGCTAGACATGCTGATCACAATCCCCCAGGGGGTGTTAGATTCTCTCGGCTGGTGGCTAGACCAGTCCGTAGTGTGTGCGGGGCTCCCTTTCCACCCACCTCAGCCTTCGGTGTCCCTAACAACGGATGCCTCAGATCTCGGCTGGGGGGCCCACCTGGGAACCCTGAGAACACAGGGCCTGTGGTCCCCGCAGGAGGTGAAGCTGCACATCAACATGCGGGAGTTGAGAGCGGTCCGCCTTGCTTGTCAAACGTTCTGTCACCAGCTTCGGGGTCGTTGTGTCGCGGTGTTTACCGACAACACGACGACCATGTACTATATCAACAAGCAGGGCGGCACCAGATCCTCTCCCCTATGTCACGAGGCGATGCGACTCTGGGACTTTTGTGTAGCCCACTCCATTCACCTCACGGCTTCCTTCCTCCCCGGAGTATGGAACACGCTGGCGGATCGCCTGAGCAGATCCTTCCTATCACACGAGTGGTCCCTTCGCCCGGACGTCGCCCTCTCAATCTTCCAGAGGTGGGGTTATCCCCGTGTGGACCTCTTCGCGTCCGGGGGGAACAAGAAGTGCCAGGCGTTCTGCTCCTTTCAGGGCAGGGAGCCCGGGTCTATAGCGGATGCCTTCCTTATTCCGTGGACGACCCACTTGTACTACGCGTTTCCCCCGTTCCCACTGGTCCACAGGGTCCTTCTGAAGGTGCGCAGGGACAGGGCTCGCGTGATCATGGTAGCCCCGGCGTGGCCCAGGCAACATTGGTACCCCATGCTGCTGGACCTGGCCATAGCCGACCCAGTTCCCCTGCCCCTTCACCCGGACCTGATTACCCAGGAACACGGGACTCTCTGTCACCCGGACCTGCAGTCGCTGCACCTAGCGGCGTGGTTCCTGCGTGGCTGACCGGTTCTGAACTGCGCTGCTCCACCCCGGTACGGGAGGTACTTTTGGGCAGCAGGAAGCCTTCCACTAGAGCGACATACTCGGCCAAGTGGAAGCGTTTCTCCTGTTGGTGCGTGGAGAAAGGTCTCCTCCTGATGGAAGTTTCGGTGGCCAATATCTTAGACTATGTTTGGTCCCTCAAACAACAGGGCCTGGCGATATCGTCTTTGCGGGTCCACCTGGCAGCTATCTCCACCTTTCACCCAGGTGGGGATGGCCGCTCCGTTTTTTCTCACCCGACGGTGACTAGATTCCTAAAGGGGCTGGAACGTTTATACCCTAACGTCCGACTCCCTGCTCCAACCTGGGATCTTAACCTGGTGTTGTCTCGGCTCATGGGGCCCCCCTTTGAGCCGTTAGCTACTTGCTCCCTACTCTATCTCTCTTGGAAGACTGCCTTTCTAGTAGCTATCACCTCAGCTAGGCGGGTGTCGGAACTCCGGGCTCTCGTGGTAGACCCCCCGTATACAGTCTTCCACAAAGATAAGGTGCAGCTGAGGCCACACCCTGCCTTTCTCCCCAAGGTGGTCTCGACCTTCCACATCAACCAAGAGATATTCCTCCCGGTTTTTTTCCCGAAACCTCACTCTTCAGGCAGGGAGCAACAGCTCCACTCGCTGGACGTCCGTAGGGCTCTCGCGTTCTATGTGGAGAGGACCAAACCGTTCCGCAAATCCCCCCAACTTTTCGTGGCAGTAGCGGACCGCATGAAGGGGCTTCCTATCTCCTCGCAGAGGTTATCCTCATGGGTAATGTCCTGTATCAGGACCTGCTATGAGCTGGCCCACGTTCCTACGGGCCGTGTGACTGCGCATTCTACCAGGGCGCAGGCGTCGTCGCTGGCTTTCCTCGCCCGTGTGCCCATCCAGGAAATCTGTCGGGCAGCGACCTGGTCATCGGTCCACACCTTCGCGTCCCACTACGCCCTGGTCCAGCAGTCAAGAGAGGATGCGGCCTTCGGATCTGCAGTGCTCCATGCCGCGACTTCTCACTCCGACCCCACCGCCTAGGTATGGCTTGGGATTCACCTACCTGGAATGGATGTGAGCAATCACTCGAAGAAGAAAAGACGGTTACTCACCTTTGTAACTGTTGTTCTTCGAGATGTGTTGCTCACATCCATTCCACACCCGCCCTCCTTCCCCACTGTCGGAGTAGCCGGCAAGAAGGAACTGAGGAGCGGGTGGGCCGGCAGGGGTATATATCGAGCGCCATGGCGGCGCCACTCCAGGGGGCGACCTGCCGGCCCACTGGAGTTGCTAGGGTAAAAAGTTTCCGACGAACGTGCACGCGCGGCGCGCACACCTACCTGGAATGGATGTGAGCAACACATCTCGAAGAACAACAGTTACAAAGGTGAGTAACCGTCTTTTCTTGTTCTCTTTTATGGGCTGCCAGTTTGATGTCTTCTTCCCTTTCTTTCAGCTCCACCTCTTTTTCTCTTTTTTCCATTTGTCACCTGTGGTCTGGTTCTTTGATTTGTCTCTCTGCCTCCATTTTTGCCTTGGAAGTCATGGTTCCTGTTTTCTTGTGTTGGGGTGCCCTCTGGTGTTTATTGTTTGAACTGCTGGCTCTCTGTTGTCTCCTGGGGTCTGCCTAGCAACAGTGCCTTTTTTTTCTTCCTCTAGCTAATCTTTTAAATGTAAAGTAAACCAGAAAAACCACTTTATTTGCATGTGTGTTGTGCTGGGTACTTGACTCTCAATCGGAGTGCTATAGTTTAACAAAAGACCCCTTGTCAACCTTAATAGTTCCTTGCTTAATATGCAAGCCAAACTGCAACTAGAGACCAGAAAAAAAAATTCTCTCTGGCTCTTTTTAAAACCAAAGTCTTTCTGTCTGCTTAAAAGCCCTAGCAGAGGAAAAGAAAATAATATTCCTACTGGCTTTTGGATTCTTATCTTATCCCACACCACTGCCACTCATGTCATAACTTTCCTACTCAGATCTGAACTTTAGAGTTCAGAACATGAGAAGCTAGCATGAAACCTCCAAACTTAATTACCAGCTTGGATCTGATATCGCTGCCACCAGCCAGAATTCCAGGGTCTGGCTCACTCTGGTCTCCCCAAAACGTTCCCTGGGGAACCCCCAAGACTCAGATGCCTTGAGTCTCACCACAAAGGGAAATAACCCACTTCCCTTCCCCCTCCTCCCCTCCAGCTGTTCCCTCCCTGGGTTCCTGGAGAGAGATACAGATTCAAGCTCCGTGAATCTAAACAAAGGGATTCCACCCTCTTTACCTCCTCCCAGATTTCTCCGCCCTGGGTACTCTAGGATATTCCCTGCTTCAAGTCCTTGAAACACAAGTACCGAGAGATCAAATCTCTCTCCCCCCTCACCCAGAGGGTATGCAAAGTCAGGCTTAGTAAATCTAACACAAAGATTTTCCCCCTCCCTTCGTTTCTATGCCTTAACCAGTGAAAAACACTCAAACAGGTCTTAAAAAGAAAGCTTTATATAAAAAGAAAGAAAAAGACATAAAATGGTCTCTGTATCAAGGTGACAATATACAGGGTCAATTGCTTAAAAGAAAAAATGAATAAACAGCCTTATCCAAAAAGAATACAATTTAACACATTCCAGCAACTACACACATGTAAATACAAAAAAACAATATAAACCTATTGTCTTAGTATCCTTGTACTTACAACTTGGAAACAGAAGATTAGAAAGCCTGGAGATAGAAAGATCACTCTCAGAGCCCAGAAAGAGAACAGACCAAGAACAAAGGACTCACACCCAAAACTTCCCTCCACCCAGATTTGAAAAAGTCTTGTTTCCTGATTGGTCCTCTGGTCAGGTGTTTGGTTCCCTTTGTTAACCCTTTACAGCTAAAAGAACATTAACCCTTAGCTATCTGTTTATGACAAGGCCTAACCAGCACAGAGTAGAGCGAAAGAATGACTTCTCGTGTCTTGCTCACAACACACCGTAAATGCATCCCAGAATCATGTTTGCTTTTTTTGCAACAGCATCACACTGTTGACTCATATTTAGCTTGTGGTCCACTATAACCCCTAAATCTCTTTCTGCCGTACTCCTTCCTAGACAGTCTCTTCCCATTCTGTATATGTGAAACTGATTGTTCCTTCCTAAGTGGAGCACTTTGCATTTGTCTTTATTGAACTTCATCCTGTTTACCACAAACCATTTCTCCAATTTGTCCAGATCATTTTGAATTATGACCCTATCTTCCAAAGCAGTTGCAATCCCTCTCAGTTTGGTATCATCTGCAAACTTAATAAGTATACTTTCTGTGCCAATATCTAAGTCGCTGATGAAGATATTGAATAGAGCCGGTCCCAAAACAGACCCCCGCAGAACCCCACTCATTATTCCTTTCCAGCAGGACTGGGAACCTTTAATAACTACTCTGAGTATGGCTATCCAGCCAGTTATGCACCCACCTTATAGTAGCCCCATATAAGTTGTATTTGCCTAGTTTATTGATAAGAATATCATGCGAGACTGTAACAAATGCCTTACTAAAGTCTAGGTATACCACATCCACCGCTTCTCCCTTATTCACAAGGCTCGTTATCCTATCAAAGAAAGCTATTAGATTGGCTTGACATGATTTGTTCTTTACAAATCCATGCTGGCTATTCCCTTTCACCTTACCACCTTCCAAGTGTTTGCAGATGTTTTCCTTAATTACTTGCTCCATTATCTTCCCTGGCACAGAAGTTAAACTAACTGGTCTGTAGTTTCCTGGGTTGTTTTTATTTCCCTTTTTATAGACGGGCACTATATTTGCCCTTTTCCAGTCTTCTGGAATCTCTCCTGTCTCCCATCATTTTCCAAAGATAATAGCTAGATACCTCCTCTATTAGCTTCTTGGGTTGTTGACATTCCGTGCGTCATCTGTCCCCTCCCCGGCACCATTGCCACTTGTGGGTTGCATCTGGGAAGATACTTTAAGTTATATTATTATTACCCTAGTCTACAGGAGCCCATGTCATGGACCTGGATCCTGTTGTGCTAGGCGCTGTATAAAGATGGCCCCCTGCTCCAAGGAACTTAGAAGATAAGTATGAGACAAGAGATGTCTATAGATCAGGGAGTACACAATGAGATTATACTGGTCAGCACAATAAGCAGCATAACCATTCTCACGTTTTCTGTAGGTGTCATAGCAAAGAAAAATTTTAAGAATGGATTTGCAGATGGATAATGAAATGTCTCTGCGGATGTTTACAGGGAGCTCCTCCTGGGTGTGGGGGGCAGTATGGAAGAAAGCACAAAGTTGCTTGTTTGAAAATTTAACAAGTGGGCCAACTTGAGGTGAGCATCAGCAGAGGGATCGCAAATATCATCGTAGGCAGGATGGAGGATTGACTGTGAAGGGCCCTGAAAGTGAAGACAAGCAGATTATGTTTGATGTAATAGAGAAGTAGGAACCACTGAAGCGATGCTAAGAGAGAGGTTACAAAACAATGGGCTAGAAAAATTATGTTTGCAGCAGCATTCAGAATGGATATGAGGAGCAAGACTGTAACTGTCAAGGCTTATGTTGACTTCCTCTGCAACTCCCCCCCTCCCCCGCAACCCTTGCCTAGCTAGCCCCATCAACATTTGGGCTAGGCTGGTCTCTGTATGGGTCTCAGCAGACACCATCTACCTTCCTGGTGCCTATGAGGAATAAATTTGGGCCAAAGTGGAAGAAATAGGGAACAACCCTGTTTTGTTTTGTTTTGTTTTGTTTTTTTAAAAACAACCCGCATAAGGCTACATAAGTGGTCTGTCTTTAAAAAAGTATGAAGCAAGGAAATTTACAATTAAATATGAAGCTCTCCCATATTTAAAATGCTATGGTTATAACTGCTATAGAAAATGCCTATAGATAGATGGTAACACCATTGTACGTAATTGTTGCTGCACTTACATAAAATAGCCAGTATTCTAAGATCTCTGCAACACAGAACAACAGAGTGGTAATAAAACTGGAAGAAAATGCTTGTCTGAGTCTTAATAACTGCCTTTTCTCCATTGAATCCAGGTGAGTAATATTTTAACAAAGGCTTTAAAAATGATTAGGAGTTAGTATTTCTTTAAAACTGATGTTGTAGGATCGGTAAAAAGTTGATTGCATGTTTCAAAAATTAAAATGTAACTCTTGCTTTCACAACTATGACACAACACAAAGACAAATTCTTCCCTCAGTTATTCAAGCACAATTCTGACTGATTTAAATGGCAGCTGTGCGCATGTTACTGAGGTAGAATGTCACAATCCATAGGAAACCAGCGGGATAATGATCCCACTAGCTGCTGTGTAAAAGTGAGTATTCTCCAATGGCACTGACTAATTGGGCTGCTCAGACTATACCCCCACGAAGTTTGTGAGAATTTGAGACTCTCAGGATTGTATTGCCTCCCGGCTATTGTCTCAACTCCACCAAAGACCATTAAATGCAGCAACCCCGTTAGATAATACATCCTGCAGCTACATTTCATTTTTTAATTCCCACCAACAGTTTCTGGAAGGAATGTATTGTTATTCACTTAAATTGGACAATTCAGTAATAGTAGAGGAAATCATGGAGAGTAACCGCAATCCCTCAAAGAAACGGTAACATACAGAGATCTTTCAGTACTCAGATTTTAACCAAAATCTGACATTTCTCTTATTTTCAGACAGTGTATTGCTTACTCCAGAAGCAAGGTTATTTGTAATTCAGGCCAAGGACTGACACTGCAATTATGTCTACTTGTACTTGCCAAAAATGAACTGTGTGTCTATGATCACAGATCAAATTCCTACTACAGATTAATAGCATTAAAAGCTTCCAGTTATTAGAACGAATGGAATTGCTGATCCAAGGCAAACATTTTGTTGAGAAAAAAGGGCTCTCATTAAACTAATATTTGCCATATTCAGTTATGGATGATTTATGTATACCTTCCTCCGACCTTTCCCCATTCAACCTGCCCAAGTATTATATCATTTATTTCATATGTCAATCAATAAAAAACAATTAAAAATTCAAGCACAGAAAAAAATATTGTAGTTAAAGTGCAAAAGGTTCACAATGAAATGTCAATCCATGATACATTTATTGGTCTGGGTTTATTGGAAACTCAAAATCCAGCCAAGGTTTGTTGAAAGTTTCATGAACGAGATAAGCAGAAGAGAGCTAATTCAGGGGTTTTCATCCCATGGTTCTTACATGAAACAAAGTCAGATTTGGGGGCATCGACTTAATTTTGCTTCAGGATTGGGATTGTTGTAATAATTGGGCCTACACATTTACCCTATTCTGAGCTCAGTAGTTAAATGTGAGTGAAAGTTCATAAAATGTCACAATAATCTATCACAATAAACATTGATGGGGGAAAAGGTGCAAAAGGGAGACAAAAAGACTAGGTTAGTCCAAACAAAAAGGTCTACTGATATAACTCAAGGACTGTGTTAAAACCATGCCTGGTAAACAAGAGAAAAGTGGGACCAGAAATCAGTGAATCAAAATTAGTGTACCTTGAAATTAGGTCTACTTCATGGACAAAATCATGACGGGGATGGGTTATTCAACCCATCGTTCCTTTTTGAGGTCCTTAAAGATTTTTTTGGGGGGAACAATATGGATGGACTCATTACCTCTACTGGCTCTGGCTAAATGCTGAATACCACCCGGGATGTGAGACTGTCAAACCCCTTCCTCTCCACATATGTTCTTTTCACACACCCCCTGGTGTCCTTACCTTCTTCCCCCACCTTGCTTCTTTTCTCTTCTATCCCTCTTCCTTTTTCTTCTGTCTAAAGAGTCTCTGGTTTAGTCAGCCAAGACTGTATTTTGCGACACTGCTTTAAGCCAGTGAACAGAGACAATTAAAAGCAACGCCCTAAAAAGCCTGACGCTGGTCTCATAATGGCTGAAAGACCATGTTCTGTGCCTGTGTTTCTCCAGCAGTGACGTTGAAAATGAGGGTTAACAACAGAGACAGAAGCAGCATTTTTATCTCTGCTGTTTTTGTTTTTTCCCCCTCCGTGTATTTGTCATGTTGACTCTTTTAGGAAACAGGATCAGACTTTAACAACCATTCCAGCCCATCACAGCTAACTTTTTCTCCTTTTCCTAAAAAGGACGGTTATTTCCATCTTTAATACCATCTGAAAGATGGTCAAATGGAGTCAGAGAGCATTCCTTTTAAAAAGTCCAGCTAGAGGAAAAGGAAAAAGGGATGTTAAAATTAAACCCTGACTTAATACTTTACATTTTACATGCTTTAACTGCTTCTCCTTTTCCCCTCCTCTATCTTTAATAAAGATTTTCAATAATGTGTTTGCTATAGTACTAAGCAGCATGAAGGTCTCTGTATACAAACTACCCAATCTTGTTTAACATTGTTTAATGTTGGACAGTGACAGGGTCACGTTATCACCTTTGAAACTTTGGGCCCATTTATTTCACCTAAATGTATACAACAGCTGTTAGCCCAGAGACGGACCAAGCCCAAAACTGTGTTCCCATGAGCTTTAAACTAAAAGTATCGACTTCCATGCAGTAGTAGTGAGCACTCAATTCCACATAAATATGGAAAGCTGTCACTTCAGGAATACTGAACTGTGCTCTTTGCTATGGTCCCAACACAGGACAGCACCTAAGCATGTATTTAAGCCCATCCTTCTTCAGGACAGGCCTGAAGTGCATGCTTAACTTGAAGTATGAGTTTATGTCCTATTGACAAGCGATGTCCTTAAAAGGGATGCTTTCCTGAGTTTGGGTCTCTGTAACTGCATAAGGTGTTATTTTAGAAATTGGCTATCAGTATTTTGCCATTTGTTCACAGTGGGCCAAATTAATCAATGGTACATCATTTATTTCTGTGAAATGACAGATGAATTTGGCTGGGAATAGAGCTTGAGATTTTCAAAGCAATGTAAGAATTTAGCCATATACCTTCCATTAATTTTAATCTGCAAATCTCAGCCAGAGCCTTTAACTCACCTAGCCATGCAGTTATTTCACAAAATAGGAAAGTGCACAATCTTCTTGCAATCATATTTTGTGTTTCTATAGGGCCAAATTAAGGCAGGTACCTGGAGTCAGGAATAATGCCCCTACAAATGGACTGCAAAGAAAACCTTAGATCCCTCTGCTTTCTAGCTCTGAGCAGCCCCTTCAAGGAAACTCTTCTAGAGTAGAAATAATCAGTGCAGGGGCAAACTGCATAATGCTCACAACAGCATCAGGATTCATAAAGCACATGAAACATGAGACTACCCGCTTTACCCATTAGTTACATCCAGTCGTGTCCCTCAAAAGTTCCCACTATGGAAAGGCTGTAAAGTTTGACATTTTCCAAGCAATAAACAGGCAAAGGACACACAAACATTATCAACCCCAAGCATTCAAAATCATGAGTCAGACCTCACCAAATATTGTAAGATTGGCTTACTCATGATATTTTGAAAAATAATACATTTGGAATTCTATTTATTTGTATAGCCATAGCCATTCTGCATCACAGTTTTCAAACTTTTCTCTGAAACCACAAGGGCTAAAAGCTTTTTATTTAAGGGCTGTCAATTAATCACAGTTAACTCACACGATTAAATAAAAAATGAATTGTGATTAAAAAAATTAATCAAAATTAATTGCACAGTTAAACAATAGAATACCAATTTAAATTTATTGAATATTTTTGGATGTTTTTCTACATTTTCAAATATATTGATTTCTATTATAACACAGAATACAAAGTGTACAGTGCTCACTTTATATTATTTTTATTACAAATACTGCACTGTAAAAATGATAAAATATTTTTCAATTCACCTCATACAAGTACTGTAGTGCAATCTCTTTATCATTCAGTTGTAACTTAAAAATCTACATCTTTTTTGTTACATAAGTGCACTCAAAAACAAAACAACGTAAAACTTTAGAGCCTAATGTCCACTCAGTCCTACTTCTTGTTCAGCCAATCAATAAGACAAAAAAATTTGTTTACATTTACGGGACATAATGCTGCCGCTTCTTATTTACAATGTGACCTGAAAGTGAAAACAGGCATTCATATAGCACTTTTGTAGCCAGCATTGCAAGGTATTTACATGCCAGATGTGCTAAACATTCGTATGCTCCTTCATGCTTCAGCCACAATTCCAGAGGACATGCATTCATGTTGATGATGCTCGTTAAAAAAAATGTTAATTTAATTTGTGCCTGAACTCCCTGGGGGAGAATTGTATGTCCCCTGTTCTGTTTTACCTGCATTCTGCCATATATTTCATGTTATAGTAATCTTGGATGATGACCCAGCACATGCTAGTTTAAGAACACTGTCACAGTAGATTTGACAAAATGCAAAGAAGGTACCTATGTGAGATTTCTAATAATAGCTACAGCACTCCACGCAAGGTTTAAGAATCTCAAGTGCATTCCAAAATGTGAGAGGACGAGGTGTGGTGCATGCTTTCAGAAGTCTTAAAAGGGCAACACGCTGATGCAGAAACTACAGAACCTGAACCACCAAAAAAGTAAATCAACCTTCTGCTGGTGGCATCTGACTCAGATGATGAAAATGAACATGCGTTAGCTCCCACTGCTTTGGATCGTTATCCAACAGATGATGTACGTCATCAGCTTGATGCATGTTCTCTGGAATGGTGGTTGAAGCATATATAATTTTTAGTACATCTGGCACAGAAATATCTTGACATGCTGGTTACAACAGCGCCATACGAATGCCCATTCTCACTTTCAGGTGACATTGTAAACAAGAAGTGGGCAGCATTATTTCCTGCAAATTGTAACCCAACTGTTTTGTCTAAGCAATTGGCTGAAGTAGGACTGACTGGACTTGTAGGCTTTGAAGTTTTACATTGTTTTATTTTTGAGTGCAGTTATTTTTTTGTACATAATTCTCCATCTGTAAATTCAACTTTTATGATAGAGATTGCACTACAATACTTGTAGTAGGTGAATTAAAATACTATTTCATTTGTTTTTTAAAGTGCAAATATTTGTAATAAAAATAAATATAAAGTGAGCACTGTACATTTTGTATTCTATTGTAATTGAAATCAATATATTTGAAAATGTAGAAAACATCCAAAATATTTAAATAAATAAATGGTATTCTATTATTGTTTAATCACTTGACAGCCCTAATTTATTTTAAATGAAAGCAAAGATCCTAACAACAGGAATCGGGCCTAAGAAAATTCCCCAATATCATGAGCTAATGATAAAATCATGAAAGTTAGCAACACTGTCACACTGCAAGACAAATATATCATTTTGTGTCAGGAATACTACATGTTGATGTTGTGTGCTTGAATATAAGCCTTCTTCCCTAATCAGAGAACTGCCCTTCCTTTATTCCCAGAAAATCTAGGTGGCCATCCTATGCAAAGTGACCTCTCTACAACATTTCAAAGAAGTCAGGACAAGGGTTGTCAATTTTGCCCTGTGCTCCTGGTAGGAGTCACAGGCTATTGACATGCCCACCAAACAGAATTCGGCCTACTGATTCCTTCCTTTGAGTGCACGCAGGTGGACACGCACATATTTCCTCTAACTAGAAAAGAAAAAAGAAAAAAGCCATCAGCCTTTGTTCTATTTTCCCCAAAGTTGCTCTGTGTTCTCGGAAGTGGAGTGTACTGAATAGCAGCACAGAAAAATCAAGTTCTGTGATTCTCTGATTACAATGTATAATCAGAAACCAAAAGTTCTGATATGATAGTGAACTACATCTCTGATGCAATCTACATTCATCATTCTCCAGTCTAGTAAACAGGCGAGGTGGGGGATTATTATAGTAGAAGGGACAAATGTGTACTTCAGTTACATTAATATACTAATCCACAGGACTCTGACTGTGTTTGGGAGGAATACTTCTTACATTTAAGAAATGAGCAGAAACTGTGTTCTGCTTTGCACTGCTGCTCTCTCCCCCAGTATACTGTCCAAGTAGGCGCATGAAGACAGAGAGGGGAAGCAAGCTTTGTAAGGAAAGTACTTCTGCTCTCACTCATTTGAACATCAGCATTATCCTAGGCCTGGTGTGCTGGAGACCAAGCCCAAGTATATGATGGTTCTGAAGTTCCGGATGAGATAATAGCTTACTCTACTCTGTCGTCTGCCTATCTTTGCTTTTTGTGTAAAATGGTGATATTTGAAACTTGCCTTCCTCATAAACATGACAACTTAGCTGGCTAAGTACAAGACTGGTGTGTCAGATGGATGACTAGTGTAGCAGGGGAAGGTTATCATAAACTCTGCTATCTCTGGAATGGACAGTCAGCTGTACCGGACATCATTATTACTAACAAGGAACAGAAGAAGACCCTCATGGTGGATGTCACAGTTCCTTTTGAGAACAGGACCCCGGCCTTTCATGATGCCAATGCTCAAAAGGTGGAGAAATACACCCCTCTGGCCAATGCTTTGAGATCTAGGGGTTACGAGGTTCAAACATACACACTGATCATTGAAGTCCTGGGAGCATGGGATTCTGTTAACAAGTGAGTGTTGCGGGAATGCAGAATCGGTCAGCATTACGCTTGGCTGATGCGGCAATTCATGGTGTTGGACACCATTGGTTGGTCAAGGGATATCCATTAGAACATATCACTGGACAACGGCAATACCAGGAAAAATGAGCTAGAGTGCCACTGAGGAGAGAACTTAGGAAAGTAATTGAAATATTTCTTTGACGGATTGTATTTACTGAGACACGACCTATCCTAAGTTCTAAATTACTGAGAGACAATTTTTACTCATTGCTATGTTTTCTTTCCACAACCTACTCTTAGAATAACTTTATGAGTGATGTGTCTGAATATTTGGATGCTAATATTTAAACTGTGTCATTAAATTTATTTTGGGGTATTGCAGATTATATACTATAGATATAGTATGACTTTTAAAATGAAACATTGCACTTTTGGAAAATTTAAGCATTATAATCAGATGTACAGAAACTCTTTCTTTAACCTGTGTATTAGATACATTTTAAAATTATGTTTAATAAACATTTGTAACTCGTTATCTTTCATGTTGGGCAGGAGCCCTGGTCCAGCTCTTTACTCAGTTTTAACAGCTGGCACCAGCTCATTCACTGCACACTTACCTTGTCCTGAAGAGGGTAGGGATTCCCTTCTCTTGTGATGCCAGGGCACATGAAACTGATTTTTCAGGAGGGATTTTGCCACTCCTCTACAGAATTCCTAATACTTTCAACCTAGCCTATCCTCTCTGTTGCCTGCTCTGGATATACAACACGGTGTCCCTTTTACAGTTATGCTACTGAAATTCAAGAATGTTACTATACTTATGTATGCTACTCTCCAACTCCATAAAAATAAGTATTGATGCCCCACATAAAATGAATCCTTGAAATATTACTTTCAAGTTGGCTTCCTTATCAATCTCCTTTCACCATAAAATCTGTCCAGGTTCTTACGTTATTTCCCATCACTGTGGCTTCTGAGAACCATATGCAGTTCCCTTTGCCTACCATTATATTCACAATTTCATGAGAAATAACCCTACAAAAGTCCAAAGAGCCACAGTAAGAAAATCCCCATTTTACTTCCTCAATCCACACCATATTCTTAAAATAAATCATTGTCCTGAGCCTTTAATCCTCTCTACTTCATATAAATGTTATCAATCAAGTAAATGTTCTCACCTGAAGTATGACAAGACCAACCTGCCTCCACATGCCATGACATTGAAGCGACCCTATTTACCCATTTTTCTCTCAGTGGGTTTCATTACAGAAGAGCGGTGCTCTGAGGAATGTGCCCCATGAGACCGATACTGATGGCATCCCTTACAGACAAGGCTTTAATATATCACCAAACCTATGGCAATAACCTTTGTCCTTTTCCCTGTCATCTTTTCTGGCTGAAGTCAGAAGATTGGGTTGTGATATTTAATCAGACCCACTGTAGAGTCTTTCTGAGGCAAAGCAGAAAACACCTATATAACAGCTTGCATGCAGAGACCCATCTGTTCCCTCCATTATGAAAGCCAGACACAAAAGTGGTTCTCTCTTGCACAGACTTAAGGTAATCAATACCCAACCAGCCTTCCTCTCTCCCCTTCACCTACATAAACCCTATCTTAAACCAATCAGACATTTCAAAGCAGCTCTGTCAAATTGCCAAAAAGAACAAGAAATTCATACTGACAGATATCAGAAGATGCTTGCTACCATTAGGTGTCTCTGCCTTTAAAATACCGTGGGGTTCTCTAACCCTCAAGAGAGATTAATTTGATTCAATTTATGTGGATAAACTTGCTCAGTCCATAATTGACCCATCTCTCTTCCTTATGGTGAATTTTTTTAAAAAGAAAAAGCCCCAAAAGGATACATATTTTATTATGTAATATTTTTAACAGTGATATTGTCATAGTGCCTAATAGCCTTTTTGTGGTAATTTGCCCTGTCATTGCTCTCAAGAAAAAGCTGGCAATTAAATCCGTTTTGTGAGTAATGTCTTGTCTTATTTTGTATGTTGTGCATTGTCTGTCAGTTTATGTTCACTTACAGATACTTTAACTACAGTAGTCAGTGTGCAAGATAATACCAGGGAGGGGGATCTAGAGGGCTGAGATATGAAGCCTTTCATTTCTCTGTTTACTCTTTGAATGCAACCCACATAGGCAGTGGGTTACTTGCTATCTTCCGATGGCTGTTCAGTGGCCCTGTGTGAAATGAGTGTTGTCTCAGTTTTTGCCTCCATATCACAAAAAACATGGCCACAAATGTCAATTATGTGAGTAACATAAGCTGAGAGGCCAAAGACTGAACAGACATCCCTCACTCCGCATGCCTACACAGTGTTCTGGAGTCTGCAGGAGTGAGCCTCCCACCCTCAGTCAGACTTGTGTAAGCTGTACAGACAACACTTTGAAGTTTTGGCTCAGGCTGGAGCTCAGGCTCAGAAGCTTAGGGAGGGCAGTGGGCTTCAGAGTCCAAGCCACAACTTCAAAGCACTGGCTGTACAGCTATTTTTAGAGTGCTAGCCAAAGGCTCACTAACCCAAGGCTGTTGACCTGGGCTAGGAGGCTTATTCCTGTGGGCTCCAAAACAGTATGTAGACATACTCTGAAATACTCCCTCCTCCACAGGCCTTATCTACACTGAAGCTAGACAGGTGCTAGTGCGACAGTATCAGTGTAGACAAAGCCATGGTGCTGGTCACTCACATTCAGTGCTGGAGGCACATGAGCGAGGCTTGCACTGCTACTGCTTGTGCTGTACCTGCTCTTTAGTTAAACACGGGATGTTAGGGTCAAATTTTGAAAAGCAACTAAACGATGTGGGAGACTCAGTTCCACTTTCAAAAGAGATGTTGGAGCACCGAAAGTCAATGTGATTTAAGCTCTTAAATCACTTTTGAAAATGGGAATTCAGTTCCTAGGACATTTAGTCATTTTTGAAAATGTTACCCTTATCCTCCAGGGCAGTCAAGTTGGCAACTTTTATGAATACTAAATTTTCCCTCCATCACAAAATCCATAAATAGCATATAGACTATGAAGAATACAACACAAACATAACAATAGGATTATTATAGCGATATGAAGAATGATTTCATAGTTAATGAAAGATAAATATGGTGAGCTTTCTCTTGAAATATTGTTAATTTTAAAGTTTTGAGTATAAAAACAGAAATATTTCTTATGCACTGGAGGAAGTACAAAAAAATGGATAGTAGCTAAAGACAAATTACCCACCAATCTATGCAGTCTCAAATACTTCCATCATTAGTACTATTAAGACTAACTGATACCCTCTGCTTGCTTGAACTACAACTTTTTCTTCTAGCCATCATCCTTTTGACCCTTTTCCACACACCAAAGTTGCAATCATCTGAGGAGACGACAATAATGGTTGTGACAACAGATGTTGGTCATAAGAGCAGGAAAGATTTACTGCTAGGAACATTAAATTTAATATTTAATGAAGTAGAACAGCCACCAGGAAGTTAGTTAGAGAGAGAGAATGAGCTTGGACAGTGAAAAGTGACCTGGAACTATGCATGCTTGTGACTGGAGTGTTGCAGAGGAATCTAAATGGTCTTGAATAGGGTACTGAGAGGTTCTCCAAAGAAAGCTGCATCTGGGCTTTAGGGAGCAGCACTCAGATTGGATTTAAAGTAGACTGATCACATGCTAGCTCTCCTTGTCCAAAAAAACCCAACCCTCCCTGTAAAGGCACCATGATCATGGTGTTTAGAAGAAGCAGGAGAATGTGAGGTTAAAAGCAGGTTTAATAGATTTTAAGGCCAGAGCAGACTATTATGACTATCTAGCCTGAACTAAGGCTAGAATTTCACCCACTGTTTCCAGCATCAAGACAATAATTTAAGAATTTACCAGAACCAGGGGAATATTTTCAAAGGTATAAATGGGAGTTAGATGCCCGACTCCCACTGACTTTCAATATCCAAGAACCACATTAACCCTCAGATGTAGGTAAGATGCTGTACTACCATGAGGGGGGAAACTGGAAAAAATCTAATGTTTCTTGAAAAATTTGTGTAATAGAATCTTGTATAAAAAACCTTAAAATGCCTTTATTATAATCTCATAGCTACTGCATGACAGCACTACAGGGCAGAGTTACGGTTGTCTGGGTGCTTTAACTGTGCACGTCTTACCTTAACGTAATTGGATTCCTATTAAGCATAATCTTAATTCTGACTTTCCTGACTGGGGATAGCTTTGGGGTAGTTTTAACATCCCTGTTTTTCATCATTAAATAACTGATACCTACTGTTCACCTTAACGCCAACTTAATACAGTTTTTTTTTGATCTAGGAATTAACAGTTACATTTTGATATCTACAACATGGAACAGAGTGTTGGAGATACACAGGACCAGAGCTACGTATACTCAGATGTTTTGATTCATAATAATTTGTACAAATCTTCCCACCCACCCCCAGTTGTTTTTACGAGAGTTTGTACAACTAAGTTTCAGTTTCAAACAAACTCAAAAATCCAAAGTGAAATTTCATCACAAACTTAGGTTGTGCCTGATTTTGAGTCAACCCGCACTAGTTTTGGACAGTTTCCTCATCCAATCATAAATCACCTCAATTTCACATGAAACCCTGGCTCAAATTCACAGTTAATCCAGAATTGCTAATCTCAGCAAGTCTTTTTTGGTAGCTCAAGTCCAGAGTTTGTAATGAATCCCATAACCTGGTATAAACTTGCCTGGTTTGACATCTTAAAAGGGAAAGTTTCAGAGCTCTGCTGTGAGAGCCTTCTGACTCAACACAGATTGAGCTGGATGGCAATGTGAAAAAACTGAAATGACTCAAAAGAAAAGACCTGTATGATTATCCAAAAAAAAAGGAGACACTAGGTTTTTTCCTTGTGCAAATGTAATACTTCAGTTGTTACTAGGGATAAAGGAAGATGGTTAGGAAGTCTAGAAGCTGGTGAAAGAGCTCATTAGTTTACCTTATTGATGGTTATATCAGCAATAATGCTGGTGTACTATATCTGGCGTTAATAAGTCACCAGACAGGAAAAAAGTGCAAATTTTCAGCAATTCACTCACTTGTGAACACTACAAATGGAACTTAAAAAAAAAAAGCTCACCTCAAGATAGACACCAACCGTGATCTTTATCAAAACCAATACAGCAGGCCAGATCAGCAGCAATTCTGCTAGTGAATAAGGATGCCATGCTATTTACAAAGATAATACACACAATCATTGAGATTTAATACTGTGATAATTCAAAATGTAAAGGGCTGGCTATCTCTATATCAGCAGTCTAGGGGCTTGTATATTTAAACATTTTAGAAAAGTGCTTATCTTTGGCTACATGATGAAGGGGACTACAGATTACGCTTTTATTTTTATATTCATGGAAAGAGACAGAAGTGTGTATTGAAATATGTTTGAGAATGGGAAAGCTTGTACTTGAACAACCATGTTGAATTAATTTTAAAATGTAGCACAGTAAATGACAGCTTGGCTTGTGGTGTACCAAAAGGAACATGGCTATACCATTTTGATAGTGAAATAATTTTCCAGGGACCAATCTGTGTTGCACTTTCTGAAAGGACACCTATGTCAATAGAGAATATATTAGAGTTAGTAAGCAGCAGATTAACAACAGTAAAGTCATTATCAAACCTTCAATGTAAGTCACAGTAAGAAAGAATAAAAACCTCATACATTGTCATCAGTTTTGCCATTAAAAACTATCCATGACATCCAGCTCTCATGAGTTACTTAGGTAACTAAGTTTCAACAAATAAAAGGAAAGGAACTGAAACTCCAATTGAAAACTTTGTTGAGGATATGTCTAGACTATATCTAATTTCACACTCTGCCTGCAGATGTCTCCCTGAATCTCACCAACCTATTGTAGCACACACAGTAATACAGAAGCTAAAGGAGAGAACGGTCCTTAACTCATAGCCATTTTAAAACAAATTTCTTGCACCTTTGGAAGTTGGCCTCAGAACTGAGTGAAAAGTTGATCTAATAAGTTTGGATTAAGAGTGGGAACATGAAATCCACTGAAGTGGAGAGGGCATTAGATTTGGAGCCAGAACATCCTGGTCTGTCATTGACCTCATGGGTGACTGTAGGTATGTCACTTCAGCTCCTTGCCTCAGTTTCCCCATCTGTAAAATAGAGTAATGACACCTTCATGTGTAAATCACTTGAAGATCTCTGGATGAAAATTGCTATGGGAGTGCTATTATTGTTATTTTACTTCTTGTCTTAAGATGAAAGTTGTCTATATAAACTTCAGAGCTATATATTGGAGTGAGCAAAGAATATAAAACATCCCACAGCTACCAGCACAGCAATGTATTTATATACATCAGTAGTATTTCCACCTCAAGTTAAAGATCTGTCAGTTCTGTTAAAACCCCTTACATTCAAGCAGCAATGATTTCATTTGAAATATAACTGAGCAGTTTATTTTTTTAAAAAAGTGAACATTGTTGACATTTTTTGATTTAGGAGGACAGTAAAGAATCATAATAGTTTGCACTTAGCTTGACTTGTATCCATGTTTCATTCATATATTTTCTTCCATGCATACAAGAAGTTATCCCAGTATCTGGACAGGGACAGCTCCAGGTACCAGCGAATAAAACAGGTGCTTGGGGCAGCAGGTCCCTCAGTCCCTCTTGGACCAAAATACCCACTGCTGAATTGCCGCCAAGGAATGAAGTGACACGGTTTAGCTGCCACCGAAGTGCCGCTGATCCGAACTCCCCCCCACCTCCCCTTCACCACTTGGGTGGCAAAAAAGCCTGAACCGGCTCTGTATCTGAGGTAAAAATCAAAGTAGAAAAAAAAAAAGCACCTGGTTTGGATGGCATTCATCCTGAGATGCTTAAATATGCAGGCAAAGATGTGGAATCAGTCATCTGTTCACTGTGCAACAAAATATGGACAGAGGACAAAGTGCCAGAAGAATAGACCCTCAGTATCATAATCAAGTTACCAAAGAGAGGTGAGCTAAACAATTGTTCAAATTGCAGAGGAATAACACGTCTATCTGTCACAGAAAACTTATTAGCAGCAGTCCTCCTTAACAGAATGAAAGGAAATATGGATACCATCTTACGTGAACAACAATCTGGATTTAGACAAGGGAAATCGTGCAGTAAACCCTGAGATGGATTACTGAGAACACAATTGAATTCCAAGGCAGTCTTGCCATCAATTTTGTGGACTATCAAAAGGCATTCAATAGTGTAAACAGAGAAACAATGTGGAATATCGTGGAATTTGGAATTCCAACAAAATTAATTAACATTATGAAGGCATTCTATGCCAACACAAAATACTGCATTAAAATCGAAAATGGATTGAGTAAGGCATTCAGCATCAAGACCTGTGTAAGTCAGGGGTGCATCCTGTCTCCTATTTTGTTTATGCTAGTCATCGACTATGGATTAAAACAGTGCAACAGTGATACATATGGCCTAAAATGGAACAATTCAAGGCTATTTGATCTAGACTTTGCTGACAACATCACTCTTATCAATGAAGATGCCAATGGACTACAAAAATGCACAAACGAAGTAAAAGTAGTAATGGAGAAGATAGGTTTGAGATACAATGCAAAGAAATGTAATATCCCCATTAACCTGACTGCAGGGACAGAACTCAAAACTGAAGTAGAGAAACTGGAGAAGGTGGACGATTTTACGTATCTTGGAAGTATCATCAGCCAAGATGGTACCAGTTCCAAGGAAGTAAGAAGAAGGGATCAGGAAGGGAAATACTGCATTTGGAAGGCTCAAAACCATCTGGCAACTCAAAAACATCTCCCTCAAGACAAAACTGAATGTGTACAAAGCAATTATTGCCATCACAATATATAGCAATGAGACATGGCAACTTACCAAGAAAGATATGCAAAAGCTGGATGCATTTCATCACAAATGTCTGAGAAGAATATTGGGAATAACATATAGAAATAGGAAGACAAATGAAGAAGTCAGAAAAATTACCCTCTCACAAATAATCTACAGAAGACGACATCAGTGCCTGGGACACATGCTGAGAATGGAAAAAGAATGCTTACCAAATAGCCCTTGAATGGAAGCCAGAAAATGCAAGAATAAAATGAGGAATACCATGAAAACAAACAGTTCTGAATGACATCAAGCAACTCAAGAGGAAATGGGAAGATTTGGGGAGAAGGGCAGTTGACAGGCAAGGACGACAAATGTGGGTGGCCCAATGCGCAGCAAGGCACGGGATGGGCTAAGGTCTAAGGTAAGGTAATTACTTCTAATTCATTTTATTGTGGAAAGTCCTAGGGATTGAATCAGACCCTGCCCCTGAGTGGGTTGGAGGGCCTTGCAGAGTGAGACCCTTCCTAAACTCACCCAGCAGTGGCAGCTCCTATCCCACAGCCCCCACCACACCATTTTGACCTCATAAATGAGATTGCAGAACCACTCAGGTTTGGCCCAGCCATCCCTCCATCATGACAACGGAGTCCAAATTTGAGGGAGTGGCATCACAACCTGGTGCATGGGGTCACAGTGCCACTCAGATTTGATCTGGCCATCCCCTTCATGATGAGCAGCACTGTGAATCCATGTGCAGGTCACAATGCCTTCAGCAGCAGGCAGCCAGGCCCAGCTTCATGGGAGAGGAGTCACAAGGAGCTGCCATGGGGTAAGTTTTACAAGTTGTTTTTACATTTTATTGCATGTTATTTCACATTTGCAAAAAAACCACAGGGCTCAAGCTCTGGGTTCAATTCCTGGCTCTGGCACAGATTACTTGTGCGACCTTAATCTCCCTAGGCCTCCGTTCCTTGATCTAGAAAATGGAAATGACAACAATATTATTATTCCTTTGTCTTCTCTATTTAGATTGTAAGCTAATTTCGGCAAGGATTGCTTCTTACTATATGTGCATACAACACCTAGTACTGGGACCTGATCTAGCTGCTTGCCTCTAGCTGCTTCTACAAATAACAGAGTTACTCCAATTTTACACTGGCGTAATTGAGAGCAGAATTTCACTATGAGTAAATCTTTGATGTAATTACTATAAATACCTAAAATATATCTTTATATTGTGCACTGATGAAGGACAATTATAGTTTATAAATTACTACAGGAACTTCATATGCAATAAAATATAAAGTCCCTGTCTCATGGGGACCTGAATCTTGATGCATAAATCTAACTGATGTCAAAAATGTATTTGCAGGATTAAATTCTACTGTCAGTTTAACTAGTGTAAATCTGAAATAATTCCATAAGCTGCGGATCCATCACTAATTAACTAAAATCCCCTAACAAGAAAATTAGCATAATATTAAAAAATAACATACAGAGTCCATAGCCAACTTTGGGTCCTGTCCTGCAGCTGGCCCCTACAAAAACCTCCAGTTATTCTCCCAGGAATACCACATGCAAAATAGCTAGAGGAGTTAGACTCAAGAAAAGCCAAGACATTCATAGTTGAGGAGGGAGTCTCTAATACTTACTCACAAGGGTAAAAAACATCCTGGTTATTATTCTTCTGCCTTCCTCTTGGGTTTAGGGGGTTTAATTCTTAACTGTGACTTTCCTTGCTTTTATGGTTCACATTACATGTTGTCTTAATAGAGATTTTGTGAATTATACACATCAGCATATCTTTCTTATTAGTTCCGGTAGGTGTTAGACATTGTTACACGGAGGCTGTACTTAGTGACACTTGGAACTCACTTCTGTGAACTTGCAGACACTGTGGAAGTAGAGAAATAACTGACAGGGATTTGTAGGGGATCTTAATGCATGACAGTCTCTGTTAGCCAGAGTTAGGCTAGCTGTAACCCTAATAATGCAAGATTTGTAGAAGCGAGGATTGTGTGAGGCATGTGGAAAAGAACTGTGTGAGAAGTTGTTTTTTGACCTTGTGTAGATAATACGAAACGTAGACTGGAGTCTCTTAAGTGAGAAAAACAAGATATCAGGATGACCTATGTATAAACAAAATGCAGCTGTTGCTTATTATTGTCTGTAACAAAAGTACAAATGCTTGCTGTAATTGTTTACCTGTTGAGAGACCTGTCTAGGAAGGGGAGACCTTATGTCCAGTGCACACTCTCCCTGCTGTAGCTGCTAAACAGAATAACGTATCTGACTCTGCTGCACCCAAACAAAAAGCGAGAACTGAGTTTTTCTCCGACAATTTGGGGGCTCGTCCGGGATGGCAACGCCTACTGAGACACAGACAGCTGCTACGGATCATTCCCCTTCGAACCCCATGGTGCCACAAGAGAGGTATGAGACCTTTTGTAATCTCTATTGGGGTATTGGAGGACTGTCCGTGGGGCCTTCTGTCCCTATTGGGCTTACGACATCTGAACTTATTGACTGTGCAGCAAGATCAGATGCAGTGTGGTATTGGGGAATGGTTTTGCCACCCCAAACAAGGTTAGGTTGAAGCAGTACTGGGGAACTGCTTGGTTGACCAACAAGGGTAATGCATAGGGAAATGCATTAGGTATGCACCAGTGCTGAGGGGTTTTTACCGCCTCATGGTATTGGGTCCGGACATAAGGTACAGATGCATCGTGGTATATGGAAATAAAGGCCTTGGTGTGTGTGTGTGTGTGTGTGTGTGTGTGTGTGTGTGTGTGTGTGTGTGTGTGTGTGTACACCACTGTGAGTGACTGTTACCGGAAGATGCCCAGAGTACTCTGTGAAGCGAAAGTTCGTGACCAGGAGTACTCTAACGCAAGCCCGGTAACTAGAGGATCTTAGAAGATCCGACCCATGGTGGGCTGACTCAGCCTGGCATCGTCCGGGTCTAGGAGCGTGTGAACTCATCTTCCCTCCCCCTTTCCTTTTCGTGTGGGCTACTGACAGTCTGATCATCTCACTGGATGGAATCAGAGTAAGTGGCGCCGTCTCCCTGAGACTAGCTGATGCTTTTTGCTGAAGGGAGATGTAGGAGGGTCGTGGCCATCCTCGTTAGCCTTTCCTCTGTAAGTACCCTGTAGGGAGAGACCCTTAGTTTATGTGCCGCTAGCGCGGACAGGGCATCCCCCCTGTGAGTGTGTGAATGGAAAATGGGTGGGGGACAGTCTAAGCATTCCACCTCACCTTGTAAGGGTACCCCAGCATATTACATGTACGGACATTATGGTCCTAAAACCTGCAGGTATTTAGACAATTGGAATCTTTACCCGCATGAAAATCCATCTAAACAATGCCCGCTAGAAGGTACCTTCAATCTAGATAAGATCATACATCTAAGAGGAGCTTTTAATCACCAAAAAAGCCTCTGACACAGTGAGAGTAATTTGTCTATTGAGGAAAGGAACGGGTTAATTTGAAATTCAGCTTGGCCCAGAGATAAAGGGAAAGTTGCTCTGCGTTCAAGGTCAAGAATCAACGCAGACCATGCTAAGTACAAAGAAAAACTGCTTTCGGCCTCAGCTGGCTATGAAAAAAAAATATAGACAGAGGCAAACCAAAGGCAATACAAGTTAGAGAACTGAGATTACATTTGCAAAGCTTAACTGTCCAGTAAAGTCCAACAGTGTGCCTTTGCGACCCTGGAGCCGGTGTGGCTTGGTAACACCGAAGAAGCCACAGGCAGCCGACCTGGACTGGAATCTCTGAAAGAGATGCCGCAGGAGATTCCAGGGTGTAAAAGAACAGCCCTCCCAAGAGCGGAAGCATGTTGGAAATCCTGGACAAGCTGCATACAGGATAATCTCCCATCCACCTATTCCCCTTCTCTGAACGTTATACACAGACATGGCCAGTCTGGACGTACGTGTGTGAGTATGACAATGGCTTAGGGCATTAATGTTTTTCCCGAGTGATATGGGAGCGTTCCCAACACTCTACATTGTTGTTTTATTATTTTATTAATGAAGCTTTAAAATTCAGTCATATAGTGTGTTTTCTTTATCTTCTCTCAACGTCCTGCCGTGTCAGCCTGATCACCTGACATGAGGGATAGATTGATAGCAGAAATTTGTCACAGTTTGGTGAGCAATTGAGAAGGGGAGATCCCTGCAGAATTTACATCATTTGTTTTGCCCTTGTTTTATGTTTGCTTTGCTTGGTACTGTTGGTGTTATATGTTGAGGATTGCATGATTAAAAGCATGCCCACTCTCAGCCGCAGTAAGTCTGAGAACTGGAGAGGGGTTTATCATTCTTCTCTCCACCCTGGTTGACCGGGAAGGGTGGCAGGTGGATCTACCTCAGTTGTAGCAGGACTGGGCAATAAAGAAGTTGGAGAAAAGGGAAGAGATGTGTACTTGATAACTAGAATTGAGCAATTAAGAGCACAGATCATGAACCAGGCAGCAACTCAAATCTACGTCCAGGGCAAGTTGCAGGCCTTGAGACAGGACTTCCAGGTAGAAAAGGAAGCCCTGGCTAAGCAAGTACCGGTCCTTCAGGGACTTGTCAAAATGTAACCATTTGTGCTCAGCATACGCCATAACAGCAGTGTGTTTGCTACAAGCGGAAATTGAATAGTTAAACGCCAATGGGCCATGCGTTTTTGCCCAGGTGGCAAGCCTCATGAGGGAGGCCTTGGGTAGTCTTGTGAGTAAGAATGTTTAAGGGAAGAGACCAGGAATGGTGGGGGCTAATTGAGAAGCCCACCCTCCTAGCTGAACTGGCAGTGGAACAAAGTCGGTGCCCATAGAAGGGACGGGTCAGCGAGAAAAGCAGGATCGGGCCCAGGCGGGCAGGCAACAGACAGTTTGGAAAACAGGTTGGAAAATTTTGAGGGTGTAGTGGAAGGAAGGAGTAAGTAAGTATAAGCATGGGGATTTCAAATACCCAGGACAATACTTGAAATGATTTGAGTTGATAAAAGTGGTTGTTGGGAGACAAGCAAGTGATTTAAGGAAGAAGTGAAAAGTTAACTCTGTAGTTGCCGGAGGGAACAGCAGTTGAACTTTGTAAAAATGCTAAAGAGGAAAGTTCTTGGTGTCTTTAAAATGTTTGTAAATAAATTCAGTCAAAGAAATTATTAGATTGCAATCATTTGGCTATGAACAATTCAGTCAAATTAGCTAAATAATATATACAGTGCTATGTAATTGAAACTCTATTAGGCTCTAAGGGTCCACTATAAGTAGCGTTTTCTTTCAGATCATTGTGTATTTGAAAGCAGGAGTTAGAAGTAAAAAGCCATCAAAATTCTGGTAAAGTTAATTATGTCCCTTTTAAGGTAAGAATCTTTAAGCTGTGGATAGCTTTGGATCCAGAAGCAAGCCAGAAAGCATCTGTATTAATGAAAATTATCTAACTGATAAGATAGAAGCCACTGAAACCTGGACTGCCTATGAAACAAATACAAGAAAATATGGGATGATTCCCCTATTTTGCCTGAAATCAATAAGGGTACTTGTATATTTTAAGCAATGATTGACTGCCCAGAAGGGGTAGGCCTCTGTTTTTTGTCTTTCAGATAATCAAAGAAAACTGATGCCAGCTGACCAGCATTTAACGTACCATGCATTTACTGGCACAATAGGAATTATGTTTTGTGTTCTATGTCCTGTCTTGTGGTGTTTGTATCGTGGCCAGAATTGTTGTGTTTAATATTTTTATAGGATAGTTTAGTTTAAAATCAAATAGAAGGGTTAAATTAAAATGCAGATACTTGTCTTGTTCAACTTGGAATACAAAGTGTTTGGATACATCAGGAAAATGTGATATACTAAAGTCTAATACATTTCCTTAAGTAAGAAAAAGAAACTTCATTGGCCAAATCTTTTAATTAAAAAATTGTTATTAAAATTTGCATACCAACAGTCTTTGGACGCAAGGACATGAAAAGTTAACTCACTCCCCATATTGTACATGGGATCCTTCTGGCTACCTCAGATTTCTAGCCAGAGGGCTAGGACAGTGGGAAGCAGTTGGACACCAGAGGTTGTATTGAGTGAACTCCTCAAAGTGGGTGTGCTTGTCCTGGCTTGTTGCTCCAAAGCTCTGTAATAAAGTTATTTTAGTGGAAGGGTATATGTGGCATACATTGAATAATAAGACTAATGTACTGTATAATGGCAATGTTTATGTGTTCATTGTTGGGAAAAGTGGAAGTATGAGTGAAGAGTGGGAGTTTCATTTGTAGGTCAAAAGAAGCCAAGAAGGGAAGAAGAAAAAAACAACAGAATGGATTAACTGGAAAAAAATAGCTAGCAACCTCAGGCTAAAGATAAAACACTGGCCTCATTCAAGGACACAGCTCACAGCTAAGACTTGGCTGACAACCAAGAAAAGAGGAGGCTTGAATGTGCCCAAGCAGCTATGAGATCTGCTAAACACTGCCAGGCACTAATGAAATGTGTTAGGTTTCTTTTCTCACAGGTAAAGAAGCACTACCCAAAGACCCTAGCAGCCCTGCCACTCCTTGGGACCAGGAGACTGGATGTATGTAAAGGTCCACCAACGAAAGACTGCTTTGGCTCCATGCTGGAAAGGCCCTTATTAAGTCCTGCTGACTACCAACACCACTGTGAAGTGCCAAAGACTGACTGCTTGGACCCATGATTCTCACTGCAAAAAGACCCCTCCACCTCAGGAGGATTCTCCTACTGATGATTGGCTTATTTCTTCTTCTAGCTCTGCTGTGCCTTCTGGACAGCGGGGAAAAAGGACACAGTGAAGTGCTAGTAACCTCTCCCTTGTCCACTGACAGACCTACTGTGCCTCTGAATTTTTTTAGAAGAAGCAAAACCATTACAAGGTGATGTGCTGGTAACCTCTCCACTGTAGGATGCTGAACCATGACTGTTTCGGGAAAGAAGAAGGAACACTCACTCCACTGAAATTGCCAAAGTCCAGGAATTCCTGACTAGCAAGGACATTAAGAACTGATCCTGGTGAAGAAACAAAAAATTATACACTGGCAGGAAGAAATTTGTGGGGCCCATGCTTGGGAATGTGGTATTGATTGGATTTTGGGGTTTATTCTACAGGCTGCGCCCTGTGTTTTGGATAAATCCTTCAGCATGTATTGCTCTCCCTAACTGGATTTTAAATGACAAATACCAAAGGCATCTTGTTGCCACTGCCTCTGCCATCTCCTCCATTACGCTATTACCTCTATAATACATCCAAATACAGATAATGCCATATATTTGATAAAACCAATGGCCAAGGCCCTCACACTTTAGTGATTTATTTAAAGATTGTTTGGAAAAAAATATATTTAAAGTTCAGGATATCCCATATAAGCAAACAATTGAGTGGAGAATAAATGGATCAGTGGAAATAGAAATCTATGATATCATTACAAATGAACCCCAAGAATCTGTAATTGAAATTGATGGGTTCTATAGTGAAGTAGATATGCTGGCTATTCCTGGAATTTGTACTGTGTTACATGAAAGAAGCCCTTATTGTTATTTGGTCACCCAATTAGTGATTAATTAAACAAATACCCAAAGAGTTTGTTCTGCCACTGGAAATTTTACCTGTATTGAAATTATTCCAGTAATTAATAATGTAACCCGTACCTTATTGCAATACACCCCCTCCTATGCTATTAATGTTACTGTCTTTTGAAAGTACCTGAGTATAGTTAAATAACAGATGTGATATAGTACTACACCGAAGAGAGATGTATTAGGATATCAATGGACTGTGATTAATACAACACTAGGGACTGTCAAATTTACATTGCCCTTATCCAGTTTCCAGATCACCTCTACATACCCAAATTGCACAACAGAGGGCCTGGGTTATTTCCCCTGGAAAAAGAGGGACTTGACCGGATCCCTATGGGATGAGGCCAATAGTGCAGCAGCCATTTGGAATATTCTTAAAAGCCAAGAATATGATGAGAAATTAGGCCAACTAGAAAAGGCCACTAGCCTTATTTCTGCGGCATAGCTAACCTAAGCACAGGCTGGAGTTGCTGTGTTACATGTTATTTCCACCCTTAGTTCAATGACCTAGAAGTTGCTGACAGAGATGGTGTTGAATATCACTGAGGCTGGAAAGGCATTGCAGTAGAATCTAGTATGTTTAGAAATTCAGGATTTCCTGAATGACCAGCTGACGGCCATTCGGAGTGATCTTGAGTACCAGACTTGGCCCACTGCCCTTACAGACACATCAGGAGTACCATCTGATCTGTGGTCATGGAGACATACTTGGACACTTTCTGAGTGGAAGTGTGGACATTCACAGTGCTCCTTCCAAGCATTTGGACCAGTTATGGGGGTATGGGCTCCCATATACTGAATCCTGCCGGGCCATGGAAAGGATACATGTGGGACTGGATTATTCACCGAGACATCTGGGAAATTGGACCACCTGGTATACCTAACTAATTTATAGTCAGTGCCCCTAGAATAACACCTGACATTTCGATAGGAATAGGGAGTTAATGGACATTTTTGGCTGTTAGAACCCCTACAACTTCAGTGTATCCATAAACTGAAGCCTGGGGAACTTGTCACTGTTCATGATAACGTTTGCTGGGAGGGTAGAGGACAAGGAACTATCCTGACAGGACACCTACTTTTTCAAGCTAATAGCTGTGTGTATGTTAAAACCACCACATTGCAAGATATACATTTTAATCTCATTACCACTGCAGGCAATCATATTGTTTATTGGCCTGCAGATAGAATTTTGCAAGTAGCCTTAGTTTCCAGATACCCTTTAATTGGACCAGCTTAGTACCTGATCGATTTCAAAATTTGCTTTCATTGTTACCAGAGGTTCAAAGAATCTCTGAAATACAAGGCCAAATTCACATGCTTCAGAATATGTATCAAGTTGAAAAAATGCCTTTCATACATCTTACAGAATGTTTACTTTAGGTCCTAAGTATGATGTACTGTGTTTTGTGACCAAAACTGTACAACAACCCCATCATATTATTGCTATGGGAATGTTATTGCTTGTATTTCTTTTAGTTAATTTAGGATTATGTTGTTGTTGTAGTTGTAGTACAGGATGTACTAAAGGAAATACCTTTCATGCCCATGCTAATCATGCATTGTCATTATAGCCAATCAAAACCCCTAAGGTTGAAACATCTGATGTAGAATCTGAAATCCATGGCTTAATGCAAATAGAGGTTTGAAAATATTTGTTGTACTAGAAGTACAAAAGGGGGGAATGTGGAAGTAGAGAAATAACTGAAAGGGATTTGTAGGGGATCTTAATGCATGACAGTCTCTGTTAGCCAGAGTCAGGCTAGCTGTAACCCTAATAACGTGAGATTTGTAGAAGCGATGATTGTGAGAGGTGCATGGAAAAGAACTGTGTGAGAAGTTGTTTTTCGACCTTGTATAGATAATACAAAATGTAGACTGGAATTTCTTAGTGAGAAAAACAAGATATCAGGATGACCTATGTATAAACAAAATGCAGCTGTTGCTTATTATTGCCTGTAACAAAAGTATAAATGTTTGCTGTAATTGTTTACCTGTTGAGAGACCTGTCTAGGAAGGGGAGACCCTATGTCCTAGTGCACTCTCTCCCTGTTGTAGCTGCTAAACAGAATAAAGTATCTGACTCTGCTGCACCCAAACAAAAAGTGAGAACTGAGTTTTTCTCTGACAACACTAACACTGTTTTGCCTTTTCATATTTGTTTCGAAATCAAATATTTGTGATTTGTGGGGAGCACCCTGATGTGTAGTAGTTGAAATAAATTATCATGCTATTATAAATTTTAAGTGGCATATTTTCTTCTCTGCTGTGCAGTTTGCTCATCCACAGTTTTTTAATTGAAAACAGCAACAGCTATAAAATTACAATATTAATTACAATAAAAGAAAAGAGACTGTTTTCTGCCTAAACCGGTATGCTTCCTCATGGCTCAATTCTGCAAGGTACAGTACAGCACACTCTGGTCCCATCTAGAACAGTACCTAAGCATGTGTCCAACTTTAATCACCTGATTAGGTACCTGCTTACATGCCTAGCTACTCAGGGTCACTGGAACTTAAAGTTAAGCATAATGTTAAATGCTTTTCTGGATAGGCCTAGAGTGCTCTGCAGTCAGCTGATTACCAAAGTTCTTTCACACGATGGTATCCATTAGAAGAACCTCCTGAAGTGCCTGATTATCAGAAAGCCTAAGAAAGAAATACCTCAGTAGCTAGCTGATATGCAATGGAGCAGAGTGATTTCCAGTACATTGGATAGCTACTTAAAAAAATTAATTACATTTCTCTTCATGAGTTTTTGAATTTCAGATGCTGGCTTTATAAACTTGCATTTCTTTGCTGGCCATTTAAAGTGTCCATTTATATTCATGTATTCTGTTTTATCTATTGTTTTATCAGGCAATTTCAATATTCTGGCTCTATATAAGCCATTTCCCTTACTCAGGAACTGCACTCTGTAATAACAGCAATCAATGCAGTTCATTCTGACAAATGTGTGTCAGAAAAAGACTGCTGTGACTTTGAAATATTGAAAGTGACTGATAACATAATATGTGAAGCAGAATAAATGCATACAAATGGAATTTTTAGCTGAGCAGTCCAAGTATGAACTAAATACAGTGTCAGAGTATTGCACTGAAAGCTCTATGTGCAAGCAGTTACAATGGCAAATTACTAACAGCACTCTGCAAAGTGTTTTATGAATAAAGCAGTGAGTACAGTTCTGCTCGGCTGTATCCTTTTTTGTGTGTTCCTGCACTTAGTCATGAAGCAGAATCAAGTCATGTTCAGGAGCAAAAGGTGGGAATGGAAAAGTCACTTAGTTTTTATAAAAGGCATCAGAGTCAACACAAAAGGGACTAAGGCCTTGGTTTACAATGGGGACAAAAATCATACTAGTGAAACTGGGTCTGATTCTGGTTTTAAAACCAGTTTGGGCTAACATGGCTTATCTAGCACTGAAGTAGTATATTAAAACCATGGTATAGACTGGGACCAACAAATCCTGAAAACTGATCCACAAGAGCAGGTCCTCACACCTTCGCTGAGCCCCACTGAAATTATGAGAGCAAAGGTCTGTCCAGGTAAATCTGACCACACGATCAGGGCCTACACAGGAACTAAGTTTTGAAAGCCTACCAATTAGAGGTTTTTTCACACTGCCTTTCATTTTTTTTTCAAAAAATGAGCTGATTTTGCAAGAAAACCTGCAAAAGATTGTGAAGTGTTTTTGCTGGAAAATCAGACCATTCTTGAATGAAAAATTCACTTAAGAATGATTCTATTGTCCAGCAAAATCTCAAATTATTGTGTATTGATTACATTAATGTTTGCAAATAAAAATGGCCTTCCTAAACACTACTAGTAGGGGCTTAAAAGTACAGCTAACATCCCATCCACATTGGCAAGATAAATTGCATTAGCCTGAACGGGTGTTAAAATGTGTTTAAAACCAGCTCTAACACACTTCATTTCTTCCTTTAGACAGGCCACATATGTGCAGGGCTGACGAGAGTGGGAGGAAGCCGGCACAAATTACCGGGGCCTGGTGGTCCGGAAGGGGGCCCGGCTTCGTTGGCCCTGTTTAGCTGGTTTGCCCTTCCTGGGGGGCCTGAAAAAATTTTTTCACTGGGGCCCGAACCCGCTCTCCGTGGCCCTGTATATGTGGCAAGCAAGAACTAAGGAAGAGAAAGCAACCACTAAAAACAAAGCCTGTGCTATTTGAAAACCTCCCTCAACTTGTTGCACACAAGATTCCCACACTACCTCAACTAAAAAAAAACCTCACCCCCTTTCCTGGATTTCATCCTATGAACAGGGATTAACAATAATACAAGTTTAGCTCAAGCTTTCTTCCCAGGTTTGCCTGCTCCTTATGTTCCTTCTTCAGGACTGCTCAGGCCATACTCCAGATCCTCTCTATTCCTCCCCAAAGAGCAACTCCAATCTCTCTTACATCCTGATCATCTGCTTCACTGAGTTGGCAGAACCCTCATTACCCTGCTCCCATCAGCATCAACATATGTTAACTGGGCTGGCTGTTTCAAACAAACACTGCCTGTCCGTTATACGAAAGTTTGGTTCTAAGCGACCCGAAATCCAACTTCTGTACCAGTTAGAAATACAAAACGAGAAAAGATCACTGAGGGTAGCAACATGCTGGAATATATTTTAGTTTTACTGTTATTTCAATTTACAACTGAGCACTTTTAAGTGATGGATATATAAACACTGCCAATATAACATTATAATATGAGGAATGCAAAACAGTATTTTCATGACCTTGGATTAGTACACAGCTATCTGACTTCCGTGGGAACTGCTTGTACATTTGAGGGCAAAATTTGGCCCTTTACTTGTCAAAAGTCAGTTGTTTAAGGCAAAAAAAAAAAAAAAGAAGCTAATTAATAAGAAATAGTTTAGTGGGTATACCGTCAACTTTAATACATACAGAATAGAGTGCTTCTTTGCAGTGGCTTACACAATCAGTGGGGATTCAATTTGCATAACCAGTTTTTCTTTTTATAACTGTGAACAAAGTGCTATCATGAAGACAAGGGATTACTACAATAACTTGGACCACGCTCCTCCTGCCCCCAACTCCTTTCCCCAGCCCCCGCTCATATCCCACAGGAACTCAAATCCCCCATCCCTTTACCTTCTGCTCCCATCACTCAGGGAGTTGCTGCTGACTACTTCCCTGCAGCCCCCGCTCTACTATCAACTTCCTGTCTTTATATACCCAGCCCAGACCCTTCCTCCTCAGCTGGGCTTCCTCATTATTCAGGCACAGGATTACTGAAGCCATCTGATACCCCTCAGCTGTGGCCTGTCTTGTTAACTGGCCCACTTCCTAGCCTAATTTAACCCCTTCAGAGCAACTGTAAGAAAAGCATGCTTTGCTGTACCATCATCACCAGCTGCACGCAGCAGGGGAGGTGCAGACAGATAAGCCAGGCAACTCCTTTCTAGACAGTGTAGAACTCCCTGGGGCATTCCACACCTTGGTCATGCAGTGGGGTGGAATGTGGCGAGAAAAAGCTTCCCTAGGATAGTGAGGGTCTGTCTTCATAATAATTATTATTATGGGGAGGTTATTATTTTTGGTGATACGCTACTATGGGGAGTATTGGTTTAACTTGTAAGGCTATACTGTAAACTTGCGGGTCAGAGGTTCTGTGGAAGTAAGAGAAGGAGGACACTTATGTGGAGAGGTGGGAGGAGGAGGATGGATTGCTTGAGGTGGGCCTGTAAAGGTCCACAATGATAGTTTTTTGCTGGTAAGGAATTTTATTGGGATGAGACTTTAAGCTCTTCTCATAGTTCCACTTTTCTTCCTGGGCCACTGGGCTAGATCCGCTGACACAGAGACTAGGTATACAGAATATAGCAACCCTCCTTTTCATCTAGGGTCAGAGGTCTGCTGGAGCAGCATGGAGAAAGGGTGACATTTTCAGAGGTGGAGACTTTAACTGGAATTTACTTTAAAGGCTTCCTATATAACACATCTCTACCCATGACAAGACAGAGACTTTCTGAGACCCGTGGGTTTACTGAAGTGATAAAAATGACAGAAGAGAGAACCAGCTGCTGTGAGCACAGCCAAAAGCTACACCAGACGTGTTAGGAAGTATGCTGCACATACAAGCCTGGTTCTCTCTCTATGCATCTGAAATTTGGATTCTAGAAAGCATGATGAATGAGGTACATGAAGCAAAGCTTTGAAGCTGCCACCAGGAAAATCACTACCAGTCTCTATTTCTTTTGTTTATAATTGTAAAAAAAAGGGAACTGCATTCACCTTCTGAGCCATTAATTCATCATAACTTTTCATCATTTCTGGTAAGCTGTGTGGTAGGTTTCCAAAGTAGCAATACTGAAGCTCCGTGTGCCAAGAACTTCTCCTCTGAAGTCATGAGTATAATACATGCAATTGTTATGATCTTGTTTTCTGTGTGTACAACTTCAAGAGTCCAGACGTTTGCTGAGGCAGTTGCCATTCTGTAAGGCACAGCTGACCCTGCATGCTACAGAGGAGTGCTTTCTGTGCTTTCTGATGGTGACTTTACCTTTGTTCTTACATTGTTTCCCTTCATCTCAAAGTAAAGTTGCTTAAACAAATAGGAACACAGTTGCTTATTGTGTATGAAAAATACAACACAATTGTGGCTTGATGTTAGTATATAGCCTTGTTTGTCAGCCTGAGACAGAATTTTGGGTTTGACTTTTGATACTCTTAAATTCTTACTAATATGTCTGAAGAACAAAGAGTAACAACAGTGTTGCTTCTGCCCAGCCAGATGGGTTTGTTAGTAAAATGAGAAAGAGATAATAAATAGAGCACAGCTAAAGTGTTACAGGGTATGGTGTGAGTATAATAAATGAGCATAGACTGGAAGGCTGCCTGGCTCTTCTCTCAAGCCAAGGTCAAACAACTAGTTAGGAGGGGGATGGGGGAAAGGCAGAAAAACATTAAAAGCCAAAGAAAAGCCTGGCCTTGGCCAGAGCACAACCTCACCCCCTACCCCTCCCATGGAATACAAAAAAGGTGAGACGAAGACCCCAGACTCATGACCCTCCAAAATGGAACATAAGGGGTGTGACTAGGGGCATGCACTACAGGTATATTTGGGTCTGCTAAGGAGGAGGAGGTGGGAATGTGGACAGAGGCAATGATCTGTGGTGTTAGAGCTGGGAACAGATCATTGGGAAACAGACTCTGCCATTGTGTAGAGCTATGGATATGCTTGTTTGGAACTAACCCTAATAAACATTGCGTGCCTGCATTTCGGACTTGTCTGCTTTCTGGCTGCATGACAAGAACTGGGGGTGGAGGTGAAGGGAAAGCCCTCTAACACTTGATTTTCAGAGGCATTGAGTACTGACAGCTCCCAATTACCTCAGTGAAAATCAGACCACTGGCCTCTGAAACTTATAAAAAAAATTTACCTTTTCTCTCTCTAACAACATCTATGGTTTGGATCCTAACACAGAACTGAAAAATCTGAGTGTAATAGGAAAAGTGGAGATGTGAATGAGAACACATCGTTTAGCTGTTGCCTTATTCTTGACCTACAATAGACACCACATGCTCAGAACTGAACAACTGCTGTAGCGCCACGGGAAATATAGACTTCTATGACATATCCTGATATAATTTACAATTATTTTTATACCTCCCAGGAGCGCAATTGGAGGATTTAAGGCTCAGGATTGAAGAGAGTTCTTAATAGGTGTCACATTGCATGTCAGCACACAGTTCGTACTGAACCAAGGGACACATCCTCTTGGAATTTTTCCTGTAGCATTCAGTAGTTCGCAGTATTAAAGCCTCTGTCATTACTTTAAAAAAAAAAAAGAACTCTGTTGTGTTGCCTATATGGCTGCTGGTGGATAGAAAGTAATCTATTAAAGGCAAAAAATAATAATAATAATAAAAAGGTATTCTAACTTACCTGAGCACGTTGATTTGTTGTCTAATGGCATGTATTTGTATTTGTAAAAATCTGCCAAGTGATTATGAAGTCATTGAGACAAGTTGCAAGGTCCATTATTCAAATCTTTCCTAGAAAGATTTCACTATTATTTTGATACCTTTACATTGTATCTGAATTCTAGATGGAGTGGAAGCAACTGGTTTCAGAGATACAATTATACAGACAGTGGTCACAATGTCTGTGACCCTGAGTGGTTCCCTTCATATGGGAATACAGCTAAACAACAGTCTCATTAAATTTTTAGAATCTTTACTGTTCATATTTTTGTTTCATCTCATAACAAAAAGTTTATACATAGATTGAAAGACCAGTTCCTTCTTTTTCTAAAGTGTCCAGTTTTTAGCCTTTTATTTTAATAAATAATACCACAAAAATGCTTATTTGAAGACATTTTGATATTCCACTTAGAGCAGAATTACTTTCCTTATTTACTGTTTGCAATTTCTACACTGTGCTGAAAGCCAAAAGATTTTTTTCAGCCTCAAATGCTTAAATCTGCAGAATTTCAAAATAATATCTAATATTTTGTTTTACTCTTGCTTTTTTTAAACCTGTTAATTAAAAAAAAAGTAGTTAGAGAGGCTATTGATATGAAAGTTTCAGAATGTGTGTTTAATTACTGTATCCTCTGCTAGTCCTTGTCTATGCACAAACTTGCAATGGTGTTATTTTAAACTGAATTAGTTAAATTAGGGCAAACTTCTGTGTGGACACACTTATATCAGTTTAAAACTAATTACATGAGGTTATCTTGTGCCTGTAAATTTATGAACAATAAAATAAACGGACGTAAGAACATCCACATAGAATTTTGCACCTATTTAATTAAATCAACTTAAAAGTCACATCGTTAGTTAAACTGCTGCATCTGTATGTGTAGACCAAGCCTTAACCTGATATGAATGTGTCCACACAGCAGTTCCATTGTCACCTTAGAGTGTCACTGTGTTCTTAGTTGGGGGCTGTCCCAAGAGTCTTTTGGTCTCAATCAAACCATTGTTCTCTCTTGTTATGGGGACTCCCCTATGCTCGGTGTTTCCTGTTCTGAAAAGGTAACAATGAGCCCTGTGTTGTTCATGCTCCCTGAGATCAAGGATTTTTTTTATTATTATTCTTATTTTTGGTCATCTTGCAAGACCTTATACAGCTGCATTCTAGGAATTGAACACTGTTCAGCTCATGGCGCTATACAGAATTTGGATATTTCATAAATGCAGAGACCTGCATTTTCACATAAATACGACTAGCCCAGGAGAGAGCAGGAAATACCAGTACATTTTAAATGGATACCTTATAACATTAAGGAATTTGAAATAGTCATATGAACATTTGCTAATTCCACCCCAGCAAAATTTATTTCCTGCTGTCTAGAATATAGATTGCTGCAACTGATGATTATTCATCCTTCCCATTAGAAAGAGAAGCAAGGCTGATTTGTAAAACCCTCATGATAGTAGTCATGATAAACAGTACTAAGAGACCTTTGAAAAACCCGCCATGTAAGCAAGCTCTCTCTTCATGGTGTCTGTTTCTTAAGTACTGTTCAGGTTCAAATGCTTAAATTTAAATTGATAGAAGTAATTAACAATGGAATATAAGAGGGTCTAATATGGGTCCTCTGCCTGTTAGTGATCCCTTGTGGCAGGATGGGGAAATACACCACTTTACTCTGTCCCCTTTATGCTGCGACTTTCAATTCTGTGTTTGTCAAGTCCCTGTTGTGACCCAGCCCTCTGGTCAGGTTAGTAATCACCTCTGCCCCCTTCAGGAAGCTAGAGAACCCTAGATCTCCTGGGTTGAAATAATTTGTCTCCAGAGTTTTGGTGGGAAAAGGCATGGGGACCCCCCACCCACCCCCCGCACTGGGTTTCAGCTCAGGGCCCTTGTTTGGAACAGTCAGAACCAATCCTTCTCAGTCTCATGCTGCTCTCTGAGCTACTTCCTACCTCTCCTCTTCTGTAGGCTTCCCCTGCCCTGCATCTCCCTCTTTCAAGTGGTGGCTTCTCTGACAGCTACTCCTATCTGCTGGAGGAGTCTTCTCTCTCTCTGCAATCTCTCTGGCAGCTTCCTTTCTCCTCAGGAGTTCACCCTCACACAGAATTAGGTTTTAGTCATGTGCAGGACCTTCCCTGCCTAATTAAATGATTCCCAGTTACTCAATGAGTTAACTACTCAGAGGTGAACCTGAGCCCTTATTCCCACTTGTGGAGCCTGTCAGAGGTAGGCTGAGCCTTTGATCTCTAGAAGACCAGCATCCCTCTCACAGAATCTCATAACCAGGGCTGGCTCTAACTTTTTTGCCACTCCAAGCAAAAAAAGACCGACACCCGACCGCACCCCTACCGAAACCCCACACCCTGAGCGCCACGCTGCCCGAAACCCCACTCCCTCAGAACACCACACTGCACCAAGCCCCACCTCCCCTCCGAGCACTGCGCCAGCCCCTGCCCACCCGAGCACCATGCCAGTCGAAGCTCTCCCCCCTGAGTGCCACGCTGCCCAAAGCACCGTCCCCCTAGGAGCGCCACGCCCCCGCCCCCGCCCCCCTCCAAGCGCTGCCGAAACGAACAAAAAAAATCCTCCAGCGCTGCCCCGCTGAACCAAAAAAAAAAAAACCACCAAACCCCAAGCGCCGCCCCGCCCCAAAGTGCTGCCCCAAGCACGTGCTTGGTCGGCTGGTGCCTGGAGCCGGCCCTGCTCATAACAAAGAAATAGAAAGTTCTTTAAAAAGGGAGATCACATAGGTGATAATAATCTAACTCTCTAAATTGTTCACCAGCACTGCCCGGACAGGTACATTCTGGCCCACCTAGGTGCATGGGGTCATGTCCCTTCTGGTCAGTCATCAGTCCTGATGATATAAGCAATTCTTTGCTCATTAGTGCTAACATTGCATAATACCAGTTCAGACTCCCCAGACTCTAGAGATCTCATAAACTATCCATCCACCTACTCTCCCACGCTGTGTTAGAGTATTAGAGCAGAGGACTGAAAATCAAGAATGCTGGGTTCTATATTCCTGACTCTGCCACTGACAAATTGTGACCTTAGGAAAGTCACTTAACACCTCGTGTCCTACTTTACCCATGTATTAAGGGGAAATGTCCTTTCTTTTCTCAGAGGAATGCTATTATTTATACAGTGCTTCAAAGATCCTCAGATAAAAGGTGCTACATAAGTGCAAGTTTTTATGCTTCTTTCTCCTTACATATGCCTTCAAAATAATATACTGAAATGCTGCAATTCTGAGACAAAATAAAACTGTACTTTACTTAGAACTGTCAGACCTGCATATTAAATGTCAATGCTTCAGATGAAGGCATAACTAAACCTCCCTATTTGTTCAATACTGTACCATGGGGAGGTGGAGCGATTTTTTTTCTTAACTTTAGTGGTGATCATGTCTAATATGCCTTGCAAGTATACCCCTGCTTGCAGAAGCTATTATTTTATCAGTAACAAAATTATAGTTACTATTAATAAAATGAAAATACTACTACTATTTTGCACATATATATCACTCTTGAACTGAAGATATCAAACCTTCACGTACAGGACTGGGCAAAATTTCTAGTGACTTCAGTGGGACCAGGATTTCATCCTTGGTCTCCAGCTTCTCTCTGTTTCCATTTCTTAAAATCAAACTCATGTGGCTAATGCTCAGAACAAGATGACCTAAGACCCTGAATGGCACCTGATCACATCACTCTTCCCTCTCTATGTAGCTGTTCCAGAGCTTAGATGGCTGGGAATATTCCTTGGAAAGATTATAGGAAGCATTTTTGCTTGCTTATTTTGCACAGTGAATATTGAATGAACAATGGGAGAGTCTTAGATATTTTCTGCTGAGCTTACATGGTCACATTCACTGACTGTTTCAATATTTTTGACAAGCAACTCCTATATATATATATATACAACATTATAGGGAGTTGCTTGTCAAAACTCATTTATATATATATATGGAGAGAGAGAGAGAGAGAGAGAACATTATATATATAGACATCATTAAAGGGAGTTGCGTGTCAAAAATATTGAAACTTTCAGTGAATATGACCATATATGCGCAGCAGAAAATATCTAGGACTGTAGCATCGTTTGCTTGATATACACTATGCAAAATAAGCAAGAAAAAAAATACACACACACACACACACAGACACACATACTCTCAAATATATAACTCAAGGCATTTAACTTCATCACTTATGTAAACTTTTAGATTTTTGTTAAAGTTTATCTCAGAGCACAAGTCAGGCAAATAGTTCCCAATCAGTAACATATTCACTGAATATTAGTCCCTTTCTGCTCATAGAATATCTGTGAGCAGATAATGATTTCCTTGAATTTACATATTACTTGAAATAATTCAACAACCATCTTTTTTAATATTATATTCTATTAAGTGAATGCAAATATTTAAAGATCAAACTGTGCTGCTTAGCTGTAACTGGTCAGATAAGTCACATAGCATTATATCTGGTTGTTATTTTCCCCTGTGATGACAAATGCACAAGCCCAATTCTGGCACAATTACTTGGATAGGAGAATTTAAAATTCAGTCTTGTGAATATTCAGTATCATAACTCTGACATTTGCTTTCTGCAGATATTTGTGCCAGTATCTGAATAGTCTGAATATTCAAAGAAAGTGAACACAAGGGGCACAAGCCTGAATGAAACATATTCATATGACATAATGAAGGATATATAATAAGACAGCCACACAGAAGAAATTCCGACAAAGCAAGTGTGAAATTTTGTCACTTGCCTTAAGCGCTAATATTTAGCAATAGATTTGAGAGAAAAGGTTGGGAATAAATAGGAACCATATAATTCACTCAGACCTTCATTCAAAATTCAAACTAGATACAAAATAAAGCTTTCCTGTGGTTTATAAAAGTATGTTTGTTCATTATTGTTGGGTTTTTTTCCATTTCACGTGCATCTGCAATTTTGAGTTAATACTGAACGCTGAGAAAGCACAATAAAGACAATTCTGTTGGTATTTCTGGTCTGATCAAAAGCAATAAGTACCAGAAATCTCACTAGAGATCTAACTTTTGCAGCTCCAAAAGGTTGAGCAAGCTTTGGAAAAACCTTGGAACTTTCTTACACTATTTCCTCTCCTTAGAAAAGGATTGAAACTTTTTGAGGGAGGGGACATCTTCTCAAAAGCACTGACTGTGGGATCCTGCTATCCACATAACATAGGTTCCACAAATCTTTTTTTGCTGCCAATAAAGTTCAGTGCAACTCTCTGATGTTTCTCAGGAGGGGTGAGAGCAACTAAAGCAAAACTAAGTATTTTAATGAGACTGCTAGAGGAATAATAAATCAACTTCAGCATAAAATACCAGAATATGCAATTGGCAGTTACCTGCTTCAATGATATGTTTGATGATGTAAGGCCAGGTGACACCAGTGCCTTTTTTCATTCCTTTCTTTTTGCAAAGCGGGGCATTTTTCTGTTTTTACGTACATTCCCAAGTGTATGCATATGTACAAAATCAAGGCATAGACAGCAGCAATAACAGGAAGCTTTTCTCCCAAAGAAAATGCAACTAGAAATGGTTCCAGAGCTGGGAGATATTTTCGCTTAATCCCTATTCCATCCTCTCCTGAAACTTACCTTTGCGAGAAGACGTCTCTGTAGGGGCTGCCATGCTGGAGTGCAATTCCATATCCCCTGTCTGCGACAGTGTTCCCAACTGTGTAAAAGGAGCAGTCTGGATCATTGATGGCCACGTATTCCAGAACTGCTGCATCCCACACAAAGGCGTAGTTCCCATATTTCACCTGTAGCAAATAGAAGAAGACCTTAAGGCAGCAGCTTGTCAGCTCCAAAACAAGGCAGTTGTGACCAAAACTTGTTACCATCTGAACATGGCCGGCTCCAGGCACCAGCTCAGCAAGCAGGTGCTCAGGATGGTCAAGGGGAAGGGGCGGCACATTGGGCTTTTCGGTGGCAAGTCCCTCGGTTCCTCTCAGAGAGAAGGACCTGCCGCCGAATTGCCGCCGAAGAAGAAAGCGGCATGGTGGAGCTGCTGCCGATCGCGACCCACCCCCTGCCCCCACGCCGCTTGGGGCGGAAAAAACCTTGGAGCTGGCCCTGCATCTGAAGGCTGTGTGATTAAAAAAATGTTGAGGTTTCAGTCCAGTTTCCAGCATATCCCCAAAACCACTGCCACAGCTGATGCTGGTTGACGCTTTTGTTTGTAGATGCAGCAGGCATACTAGGAATTGAATGTGAACTGAAAACAATTTGCCCTCAGGGATGAGGCATGTGGGTGGAGAATTTGGGATAAGCTAATACTCTTCCCTGTTCAGTGTATAAATGGAGGACTTCAGTTCCCAGGGCTATCAATCGGGCACCTTTCACCTGTGCTAAATTCACACAGTGTAGATGTGTGCGTGAGAGAGAATCAGTGTAGTGCCTGTTTTACTCCCTTCACTCTTTTACCGACCCTCTGGTCCTGGTGAAAGGATCATTTTATGGTGAAGGCATGGACTGAGACGGAGAAGATCTGTCATCAATTCTCAGCTCTGCCACTGATTCCATGTATGACCTTGGACATGTCACTTGATAACAGCTTTTCAAAAAAGCACTACTCTCATTTACGTACCAACACTGAGTGGCCAGATTTTCAAAAGTGCTCAAAGGGAGCTGCATGGTCCTGAGCACTTTTGAAAATCTGGCTATTTATCTCTGCCTTAATTCCATATCTGTAAAATGACAATTCCCTGCTTCAGAAGGATACCATGAGAATAAATTTATTAATATTTGTGAGGTGCTCAAAGGCTATGGTGATTGGAACCAGATAAGTATCTAGATAGAAAATTTGCTTCAGTGACCTGAAACACAAGACTCTTTTAAAGAGAAGCATTGCTCTACAGAAATATTTCCCCTGCATTTAAAAAAAAATAAAAAACAAAACACACACAGTAGCAGCTGTGTGTTTCATTGTCAAGACTGACCAGGACAGGCATATCACAATACCATTCCAATGAAAGCTCCACTTAGACCACACTCATGGAAAGATTTCTTCCTTAAGTTATACTAATGAAAGATTATGTGCCTTGCCCACCCTGCTGTCAAATCTGCTAGGTTGTAGACAAATCTTACATAGGTAGTTCATGCAGACTATTTTACTAGTGATTGCAGCTGAGTTAACATAGCTTTCTTGCTCAGAGTTTTAGCCAAACAATTAAATGAATGTTTTTCTGAAGATTATTTTATCATCCAGGGTGATGGAGCTCTCGGAAGTATCGTTGACTAGCCCTGTGTTTCTGGCATTACTTCATGCACTTTTGTTGTCTGTGTGAAGCACTTGCGCTAGTAGATGTGAATTGCCACAATTGTGACTGAATCTGCAGTTGTAATTGCCATCCAAAACCTTTGTTAATCTGCCAGGACAGATCACTCCTCACAGCAGCAGCACTATTAATACTAGGTGGCCCACTTGTCCAAGAGGTAAATGGCATTGGCACACGTAATATAATTAGCTTTACCTAGAGAGGAACATACATTCTGTCTCATTCCTCAGCTTGGTCCATACCATGAATTGATCCTAGTGCCTGCGTACACAAGAACATAGCAGCAGCTGAACTTCAAGCTGCGTGGCTATTCTTATTTTAGTTTATACCGAGTTTATTATGGTTTACCTAAATAAATTGGGAAAAGATTTAACTAATCTGAAATAATTCTCATTTAGACCAAAATAAGGGGGGTTGCACCTGTTTAATTAAAATGGTAAAAAAACCCAACCAAACAAAGAAAAACCCAAACAAACCCTGACTTAAATTAAACCGCTACAATTTTGGGATGTAAAGACCATAGTATCTAAACACAAGCATTACTCCTATAAGGAGAGGATAAATCCCACATCATATCCACCAGTATAGTAAATCCTACATTAAATTACACACACAAACTATGTGAAAGATCATTACTAAGATTATAAAGTCAAACACTCAAAAGTTAGGAAATGCCAGACATAAGGTTGCCTTCTTTTTGTGTGTAGTCTCCTAGGCTTTTAAAAAAGCCAATTGAACCCTGTCCCAGAAATTCCATCATGTGGTATTATATTGACACCCACATGGTTCATTAGCAGGGTTGGCACTTTTAGATCCACTGTACTGGCCCTTGCCACTTGGCTTAAAGGAGTAACCTATTATTGCTATGTGGGTTAGCACTAGAGAAAGAGGAGACATGCACTTGCCAATGGGATTCACAGGTATTTACTGAGCAGAAGAATGATGGAACTCAGAAATGTTGGGTTCCATTCCAGGGGCTGGAAGGGATTTTGCTCTAATGCAGGGTTTCTCCACTTGGATCATGACTCAAAACTGGGTCCCCAGAATGTGTCAAAGGATAAAAGAGCTGGCTTTGCTCAGCTCCCTGCTCCAGGAGTTGTGACCTGATGCGCAGGGTCACACTGCCACTCAGATACGGCCCAGCCACCCTTACATCATGACGGCAGGGGCAAGCCTGGCTAAATCTGAGTAAGTGGTGCTGTGACCCCATGCACCAAGTCCCAATACCACTCTCACAAATTTGGCCTGGCCAGCCCCGCCATTAGGTCAATGCCTGAAGCGGGGAGCCGAACCGAGCCAGCCTCGCAGGAGGGGAGACGGGAGGTAGTGATTGGTGTTACATTTCTGAATAAGTACTGGTTCTCTGACATATCCTCTGCCCCGCAGCCGGGTGACACCCCATCTTCCATGCCCCCTGTCCTTCCCCCCAGCTTGGGTCCCCTGACGTATCCCCAATCACAACGCTGTGTGACTCTCCCTCTGTCATACCATCCATCTTGGCCACCAGCACCCCAGATCTTCCCCCCCTGCAACCCTCAGCTCCTTCTGCTCCCAACTCCTTTCCCCAGCCCCCGCTCATATCCCACAGGAACCCAAATCCCCCATCCCTTTACCTTCTACTCCCTATGGATCATGTGTGGGGTCTCTGTTGTTTTTTTTTTTAGGAGTTAGCTTGCCACCTGCCCCGACCTCTCTGCCTCCATATCCTTTCCCCAGTCTCCCACTTCATTCCCATACCCCTCTGTCCTTCAGTTTGTTCCTCGGCAACCCTCAAACCACCATCTGCTTCTGCACTATACCCAATGCCCCCTGATCTCCTCAAATCAACTCCAGCACCCCAAATCCCTCCCACCCCTTACCCTCTGTCCCCCAGGAAGGGACTATGTTTTAGGGGAGTGACTTGGTTCACTACCCCTCCCCCCAGTTGCCAAGGGGGGAGCGGGGGTGGTTCCCAAGCTGTTCACATTTGATCTTAGAATCTGGAATCTGAGCCCTCATCCCAGCCCTCTGACAGACTCCTATGGGGGTGCCTCTCATCAGGTCTATGGGCTTCTCCGAGGTCTCTGGGTCGCAACAGTCCAAATAGGTTGAGAACCACGGCCGTAGTGGACACCTACTGTTATCCCCATGCCCCCAAGCTTGACTGATTCTGTCCCATCCCCTCCAACCTGGTCCTGTCCCAGTCCCTGTCTCTTCCCCATTCCTGGATCTTTTTTCTAGTCTCCTTATCTAGCCAGTCCCAATCCCTCCTCCTCAGGCTTCTGATTCCAGTTCCAGCCTCTTGCACAGCAGGTTCTACTCTCCCCTTCTGGACTCTTCTTCCCAGTCCCCATCTCCCCTACTCTCATTCCATTCTTCCCATTCCCAGTCTCCTTGCCCACCCAATACCAGTTCCCCCTCCCACTCCTTAATTCCTTATCCTCCCACAAATCCCCTTGCCCAGATAGTCCCAGTGCCCTGCCCCAGCTCCTCTCCCAGCCTCTCTTCCCCACCCCCATTTATGTTCACTATCCTCACTGCCACCCAGTCCCAATCTTCCTTCTTAGGTGCCTCATCCCAATCCCAGTATCTCCTCATCCTCCACCTCACAGTTCCTCTGTCAATCTGTCTCTCCTACCCCACACACTTCTTTCCTTTTGCCTCACTGGTTCACAGTCGCAATCTCCTTGCCCAGACAGTCCCAGTCTCCTCCCAGCTGCTCATCTGATGTCAGTCTACCGCCCACTGACTTCCAATCACCAAGTTTTGCTCTTTCTTACTGTCCCAATCTGCTTGCCTAACCCGTCCCAGTCTCCCCAATGCCAGGTCTCAGACTCACTGACTAGTCAGTCTCCAACTCCCAGTTTCCCCTCACTCCAACTCCCAGACCCCATTTCCCTTTTCCCCACCAGTCTCCATGTCCAGTATCTTTCCCCATACCAGTGCCTTGTCCCAATCTACTCTCCCAACCCCATCCAGCTCTTGCACCTGCTGTTCTGTATAAGGCATCTTCTACCTCCAAGCTGCTTGGGTCAAACAGCAGAGGCATTGAGAGCACAGGAGAGACAGGCTCCCTGTTTTCAGTTCTGGTGCCTGGCCCTGGCCTGTGGTAGCTCAGAGCTGAAACTGCAGGGAAAGTCCTGCTCAGCCCTAGGCTGGAACATGCCCAGTGCAGATGGAACTTTCAGGGAATTTAGTCTGCAAAGCTCTAGCAAGTCTCTACTGAGCATATACAAACTTAAATTTTTTTAAAGGCTTATAACTTAGCAAATTTGGGGAAGTTTTCATAGAGATGGCAAAAGACACCTTCCTGACACAAAAGTTACCGCTGTACCAAATTTTGAAGTCCCTGCTCCAAAGCACAGGAGCACTACAGCTTTTCAAAGAAAACATCATTAACATTTTTGACCTTAGGCAAAACAATGTATTTTTCTCTAACCTTGCTCTTGGAAATAGCTGACGTTTTTGGCTGAAATTTTCCAAAAACATTCAGCCCGAGGCAGAGCACATCATGGAAAATATCATCCCAAATGGTTAAAATTAGTCAGTTATAAACAACCGAAGGCAAGAATTTATAAGGGGAAGTGTCAGCCAAACTTAACATGTGGTGCTAGCAGTTCCATCTATACTATTCCATTGGAGGTACTGCATCCAAAGAAAATTATATTGCATTCATCCAGGGCACTAACTTCTGCTTAATATCTCTTTACCATCCAGGGAACTTCTGCTTAATGCCTTTCTTTTCCCTTCCCACATATTCTCCTCAGTCTCATGCATACTCTCAGGATATAATTTATGTTATCCTAAATTTGTCCCCCTGCAATGTATAGGTGCACCACTTTCCTCAACTGGATGGAATGTCAGACTTGCTCAAATATATGTGATTATGTTCTCCATGAGTGGTTAAATACAAAACAAAGTACAGACCTGTCATCTCTAAAGTGCATGTGATTCTGTTACCCTCTAATTGCTGCAGCCTATAAGCTGTAAAAGTACTTCCCTAGCATAAACTCTTTCATGAGTTACCACTGGAATTGTTCAGGTTCAAGAAATGCCAAACCACATTTGAACACTAGGGGTAAAAAACTTGTTAGCGACTGTTCTTGTGCTCCCTATTTCTCTTGTGGAGTTTGGGTTTGTTGCCTTTTCTCTGATTGTTCACATCCTCCATCTCCCTCCTTGTCACCTTCCAGTGATGTTACCACCACCAAAACTGCAAGTCCAGCAGTTGTTTTAAATAACTGATCCAGCAATGAGATTGCCAGCTGAGATCCTAGAGCCTGGTAGGAAATGGTTTTCCTATCTTGTGAGAATTTGAGATTTTGAAAAATATCCTCAATTCAAATCAGGATGAAAAGTCAAATTCTTTCTTTAATAATTAGCTTACATTATTAAATGGAAAGTCATTTTTGACCCCAAAACATTTTTTTTATTTTGAAAATGTCAAAATGTGACATTTAAATGATTTTGAAACTCTTCAAAATTGTTTTGAAATGGGAAATTTATTAGGAACGACCCTTTTCCACAAAGACTTTCAGTTTGGACAAATTTGCTTTTTCTCCAATGTAAAATGTCAAAAATTTTCCCATCAGCTCTACTACATTCTTCATTGACTTGTTATCCCATTGGTCTCTCCGGGGGCTCGGAGAAGTCATGATACTTTTCTCCTGACTCCTCTCCCTGGTTCCATTCTGCATTTCTATATCATACTAGGCAATCACATTGTAAAATTGAGATGAATTCACTAGACATACGGAGACAACGGTAATAAATAATAGCTAAGTAAAAAGTAAACAGAACATAAAGAGGCCATCTGGGGCTACGCAGCCCAAAAGAGGATTAAAACTTAAGTCAGCATATTAAATTACACCATGTCATTACATCATTTAGATCAGAGCTTGACAATGTGGATAATATTTGTAAAGACTGTTTACAATTAACAACTACTGAAGCATGCCACGATAGATTTTTGTTTGAGAGATGTAGTGCACAAGGGGCTCTTCTTTCACATGCATAATCAATCTCCTCTGGACTAAACACACAAGGGCTGGAGAGGAACAATTTTTGTTTAATGCTGTAGAGCTGGAGGAATTTTCTTCTTTTCAACAACTAAGATTTTGGAGCAGAGAGGGAACCAGATTGTCCATGGAGCTTTGCATGAATATACAAGGATAGGAGGAGGAGGACAGGGCACAAGGAACTCTCTTTCACACCCTTCATGACCTGGGGTTTAGGGATGTGAAAGAATTTCCCCCTCTGAACTCTACTGGGGTTGTAAATCATCTCAAAGGGGCCAGGGAGCAGTTGGGAAAAGATGAAGTTATAGCCTAAAGAATAGTGTAGCTTGCAGGCTACCTCTGAGCCTGGGAGCTGTCGGTACAATCCATCCCAGAGCTCTTCTTGTGGTGGGCTGGCTCAGCCTGCTCCCAATGTACTTAAAGGCATAATATGAGCAAGACAGACAGACAAGACTCTCTTCAGCAATGAGGCTCTGTTGGGGTAGCACATCCCAGTCTGGAAGGCAGACAAGTACAATACGCAAGCCTGAAGAATCATGAGGGAGGTCATGAGTGAGGGAAACAGAAGTGAGGAACAGAAGTCCAGGAGAGGGAAAGTGAAGAGGCAACGTATGTGTATGATTCCTGGAGACGATTGGGATGGATTTTTAGCAACAGGAAAATTAAGGAGAGGTGGCTGAGTTAGGAGGGAGAGAGTCTGTTCATAGGGCAAACTATTTTGACAGGTGAGGGATGGTAGTTGGAGGCAAAGTTTTGGTAGGCCATGTCCTGTTTTGTCTTAATCTACCCTTGAAGCGTCATACTGAAGGGAAGAGTGTTGTGTGTTTATAAGCAGGCTAAATCTCCACTCAGTTACTTCAGAAAGGTTCCTGTTTAGGTCCCTTGCTGTCAAAGCCATTCATAGTAAAAATGAGAAAATATAAAGAGTGCAAAAACATTTCTGGTCAATAAAAAGCATGATCAAGTGAACAGATGCAAATAAATTGCAAAATCCCTGGACCAAGCCAAACTCTCAGCCACTGGCAAAACTTGTCACAATTAAAATTTGGGTTCCAGCAGAGACTTCATGATTTGTGTCTAGAGTCTAGGAGTATCCCAGGCTGTACATGCAGTGGACACCGCTCTTTATGGGACACAGAAGTGAGGCATTGAGGAGACATATTAAGTCATCTGTCTACCTACCAGTACAATATTGTTCCATACAGCACAGTACATTTTGTTGCATTATTTGTCCCAAGAAAATAGAGCTTTCCTCACTTCCTTTAGGAGACTATTCCTTAGCTGAGTAGGTCTATGAGAAATTTTTTCTTGATATTTAGCATTAATATTAATATTTAGCATTAATATTTTATTTTTTCCTTCCTCAATCTTCCACTGTTTTCATTTTTATTTTATCACTTCTAGTGATTTCTCTTTGTGCCACTCTAAATGATCTTTCTACCCCTTTGGGGCTGAAATCTTTCAAATATTATAGGTTGCAATCATGTGCCCACCATCCTGCTTGTCACTTAGCCAAGTTAGATATAGTTAGTGTAGCTCTCTTTAATCTTTTCTCCTAAATCAATCTTTTCAACTCCCCAATTATTGTTATTTATTTATTTTGCTCACTTCAAACTTTCTCTAAGTTACAATTATCTCTCTGGTAATGAGGAGTGCATTCCCTAAGAGAGTGTCAACTGCTTGTAAAGTTGTCTGGCAGGAGTAGTAGTGTGTGCTTCCTAGCATAAGGGCAAAATTATCTTCTCAGATTCACACAGTATATCTTCATGGGTATTTTCCTTTCTCAATATGCAGAGATTTTAAACATAGGAAAAATAAGAAAAATGAAGATGAGATCTAGATCTGAGAACAGAGTTCTGACAGAGTACAGTGTACTGCATCTGTAATGCCAATTATATGCTATGTGTCTTTGTACCCATTATATGAAAAGTTGAGGAGGTGGGGCTGGCACAACGAATGAAGGAGGAAGTGGATTCTAGAACAAAATGATAATTAAAAGCCCTATCGCCTCATCACTGAGATGAGTGTAGATTCTCTAGCTTTCCAACAGGCATGTTGCAAATTCTCCACTTTGAGACACATGATGAACTTCAAACCCCCCAGCTCCACATCATGACAAAAAGCTAAGGAATGACAATCAATTATAGGGACTAAATAAAGGCAAAACCTCAAGATCTTTGTAGTATCACTCACAGCAGATTTATATTCCTGAATTCTACATTTCCACATAGTTATACTGTAATTTCATGAGGAGATAATGCCGTTTCAGAATGATGGCAAATCTGAATGCAGTTCGCACTCTATCATGCAGCACCTGGGAGGCTGAGAAAACAATTTGTATACAGGAAGTGTGTTATCAGTCAGCAGCAATCCCGGCTTTCTAGTCAATCTAGATATAAAGTCTGAGTGTTACAAACTGTATCCCTTCTTTCTACATCATACATAATCAGCATTCATGTGAGTGTTGTAAGGGAAAGGCTAAAAAGAGTTTTGTGAATTTGATGAAGATCCCCATACAAAATGAGAAACAAAACTAGATATATGGTCTTTTGATGAGGATTGTTTGTATGCATGACACTGGATTTTAAGTGAAACCAGGAGATTGATTATTGGACCAAAATGTTTGACCCCACTCTTGAGTTTAATGACTCATTCCAAGTGAGTTACTGTAAAAAGGGAATCTATTTAGCATTATATACATCAGGGGAAATCAGAACGTCAGTGGTGTTAAACATTATTTCTATAAGACTGTGTATCACTACACATTATAAGATAATATAAGAAACCTTGACTATAAACACTATATCAACTTCATCCCTCACCCTTGGGGGGAGGGATAGCTCAGTGGTTTGAGCATTGGCCTGCTAAACCCAGGCTCAGGAGTTCAATCCTTAAGGAGGCCACTTAGGGATCTGGGGCAAAAATCAGTACTTGGTCCTGCTAATGAAGGCAGGGGGCTGGACTCAATGACCTTTCAAAGTCCCCTCCAGTTCTAGGAGATTGGTATATCTCCTATTATTATTATCCCTGATGCAACTCTATCTAAAGCAGTGGAGTTACCCCAAGATCCATTATATATTTCACTATATGTGAAGCATAAGGTTGATTCATATTTACTGGTGGCATTTCTAAGTATCTTTGGGCCAGCTCATAAAAGCGAAGAAGGCTACAGGCTCCATCAGCACAGTGTTTGAATTCAATACTATACAATCTTGTCCTTCATGTCCTTTCAATACTATATAATCTTGTCCTTTTAACATTTTTAATATATATTTATAATTACAGAACAGTATAGTCTTTATAGCAGAAGAAAATAAAGAGTAACTATCTCCTTCAAGGTTTCCCATTTGAGTGTTGTAAAAATATTTTTAAAAATGTATTTACAAAAAGATTTGCAAAAAGTCTGTTTTTCTTCTTTAAAAGAGCTAAATAAGTGCCCAGTGGAAAAATGTTAAGATACATTACAGGCTACATAGAATTACTGCTGTAAAAACAATAGAATATTCTAGTTACATGTATACACATTTTTAAAAATAAAACAATGTTTGAAGCCCAATGTTTAAATTAAGGTTAAATTGATTGGGGAAAAGTAAATGTATTCAAGTCTAGAAACTTAAAACAAAATCCTTGTATACAGTACTGTATTCCTCTGCTTCAGAAAAAACACACTCACGGTGCTTTTTCCATACATTTTGAATAAAAGCCACATATGCCCAACTGTAGCAGACCTTTCTTTACCTAATAGGGCACCAACTGAATTACCACTATTTAATCAAAAACCACATACCCAGAGACAGTCTCATCAGATTCACCCTTTTGGAATGCGTCAATGACCACAACAGAAAATACAGATATAGAAACAAACGGAAGACACAGATTAGTCACTTGCCCCCACATTTATAGTTAAGGGATGACATTGTTTCACAGTCCACTATCTACATATGTTATCCAGTATCTACCATTCTACTAAACTAGCTATACAGAGGAACAACACTACCATATGCAGCTAATTTTATTTTTCCTTTTCATGTGGTCTGAAACCTGAGTATCAACACACCATACATCTAGTCATCCACTGTACAAACACTAGATGCAGACCATAGGGAACTGTACTTTATTCTTCAAAACTATTTTATGACCTCTGATGTTACAAAGAGGATATAGAAGAGTAGATAGCAATGGGAAGACTACTTGAAATACTTAGATTAAATGCTGGTTCACATCATATAGATACTGCACTCTAAAATGGGATATAGCAGGATTTGGGGGCAGAATTAAAGTTATTTGTGGAATCTTAATTCTAAATTTCCAGATATTGTCAAATGGCAGTTTGATGGCCATCTTGCAGCCTCACAAGAAAGCATCTTCAGTAGATGGGATTGGAAGCACAGTAAGCTCCATCATCTCCTGCCCCAGGATCTCACTAAGGTCATTGTCTATTAGAGTTGAGCAAAAAATGGTATTTCCAACTGCAAGAAATTCTGATATTTCATCATTTGTTTTCATCTCAAATTGGGATAGAAAGTTGAAATAGAAATTTTTAATGGAATGAAAACTTTAAACAAAATTCCATTTGGGTCAGAATGAAATGTTTGTCATTCTCAAACTGAAATGTTTTGTTTCAGATTATTGAACGGACTCAAAACCTTTTGCTCCAAGTGAGCTCAACGTTAAAACCGTATCTGCCTCTGGTGCCATCATGCCTCATGGGGGGTTGTAGTTCTGGTGCTTCTTGCCCCATTTTCTCCTGTGGGCCCGGGCCTCTGGTCAAACTGTATCTCCCATAATAAAGCTCTTGTTTTGTGACTCACGTTGCACTGCATCACTTAGTCAGAGGGCAGATTGTGGTGCACCATGGGGGTGTGTTTAGGTGTTGGAGTTCAGCCCAGAGGGTAGAATAGAGGCACAAGGCACCCAAATTATGACACCCACAAGTAGAGCTGCACAAACATTTTTATCCAAAACCTCCCCCACCACCCCCCAAGAAAGAGGCAGATTTGGGTTGACCAAAACATTTGCCAATTCATGTCAAACTTACCAAATTGTTGTGGTAAAAAAGTCATTGACATTTTCTAAATGAAAAGTTTTTTATTCCAAACAGCTTTTAATTTCAAAATGTACTTCAATTGTGTTGAAAACATTTTTTTAAAAAAGTTTAATTAGCTTAAAACCAGAAGAAAACATTTTGTTTGACCTAAAACATTTTTTTTTCCTTTTTGGTTTGCAGAAATTTTTTTTAAAAATTGATTCTGATTGACCCCAAAATAATATGTTTTATTTTTCAGTACAATAGAATAGAAGAGAGCAGATTCATCCCTAAAAATTGTCCACGCTGGAAATTTCATAATGAGACGGGAGGGGGGTGCTGTTAGAACTCCTAACTTCATCTCTCTCTAGTACAAATTTAATCTTTCATTACATTGTCATATTAGATTTCAGCAGCTTGTTTATTTGTTTCAGTTGTTACTTCACCAGGTTGAGAAGAGGTACTGTATAGCAAATTTGTTGCCAATTGTTTTAGAAAAGATTATCAAACATCGAGAGCAAAATTGCTCTTACACTATATAAACCTAGAATAACTGCATTGAAGTGAATATTATTCCAGATTTACACCACTGTAACTGAGAGCAGAATTTGTCCCTCAATTTTTAACTTGGCTTCCAGCTGCTAAAATAAATATGAATTTTGCTTTTGTAATTAATAATATAAGTCACAAAAATATAATAACCAGAGTTGACAGGGTAAAGAGAAAACAAAAACCCAATTTCTCAAATGCATTTAGTAATCTTTTCAAGCTGTCACAGCAAAGCACTGAAAGGCAGCAGATCTCTCTGATCACTGACATGCAGCTGAGCCACAGGTAATTGAAACTAATGCCAGTTTCAGTGGGGAAAAAACTAGAAGGGAAAAAAGCACAGCGGGAACAGAAAACCACTCACAATGCGTTACTTTAAAAGGTTATGAACCATTTCTTCAGAGTGGCTCCCTGCCTTTTTCTTCTTACCTGACAATTTAGGTGGTACAGATATTAGTGAGTAGCATTTTAACTGAACGCCAGCAAAGGTCACCTGCAGAAACTACGTGAAAGCATCTCAGCCTTTCCCCAGGCATAGATGAACCATAGCAAATGCCAATCTTATTGATGAGAAAATTTAAAACACAATGCCACTAAAGGCAGCTCCCCACTCTGATTTTATTTATTTATTTATTTAAATTATTCTCAGGGCAGAATTCAGGTCTGACCTATGGAGGCACAATTCCCATTGGCTGTGCTGATCTACACCATAAATGAGTTTGGCCATTGGTTTCTTCTATGCTTCCATCTTAGTCTTATAAGTCAACCCTAGGAATACACAATAGTTACTTGTGGTTTATTCTTAAATTAAAGTCAATTAATCTTAATTTTGGTCTCATGAATTAGAGAATGAGAAGTTCCAGGCACTGCTTTTTTTTTTTTAGGATCTGTATAAAGTACCGTAGGAATGCATAACCATCATTCTATGGCCTCTCTCAGTGTGACAGGGTTCTGGGGGTTGCCACCTGGAACTGAGGTACAGTTGAGCCCTCTGTGTCACCAACCTGGGTTCCCTCTTGCACTGTGATGTTGTGACAAGCTGCAAAGCCCTCCAAGCAAGCACCCACCACACCACCCTCCACGCAGGGACCACACCCATCTGTGTTCATGAATGCTCTGGCCAGCCACTCATGAACCCACAATAGAGAGGCTACAGCCTAAACACTCCCAGCTCCCTAGCATGAGACCTCAGAGTTGTACTGTCCTGCCCTGCTCAAAGTCCAACCACTATGAATTTATTACGCAGTCCGCCAATCTTACAAAGGAAAGTGGACATGCACTAACCCTTGATCATGAAGCAAAGGGATAACTTTTGCACTTCAAACAACAGGCAGCATTTTAAGTAAAATATAAAATGGATTTAACTACAGAAAGAACTTTTAAGTGATTAAAAGTGATAGCAAAAAGATCAAAGTAGATTACCATAAGAAATAAATCAAAACACAAACTAAGCTTACAATATTAGCTAGGATTTGAATCAGTAAACTCTCTCCCTAACTGATGATACAAGCAGTCCACCAACTTTCCATATACAGGCTGGAAATCCTTTTGCCTAGGCCCATCACTTCCCCCCAAGTTCATTCCTTTTCATCTGGTACTTTCAGGTGTAGGGAGAGTGAGGCGCAGTCATGTCGTCATTCCCCCTCCCCCACCTTTTAATATCTTCTTCCAATGTGCTGGAAAGCTGTTTTACTGTGACCTGGGTTAAACAGTTTCCATTGTGTAGTGCTATCTCTGAGAGGTTTCTATTGTACACAGTTCCTGGGGTAATCCTTGTGTGCATTTCCTCAATAAGCCATTAACATTGTTTGGCCTTTCTATTGTTGTACCTGAAAGGCTGCTTGTGGGTATTCTCAACCTCATAACATGTTTCAGAGCACATACATAGCCAAACTTCGTAAATTCACATACAGTGACAGCACATGCAATCCAATGAGATATTCATGTCCATCAGATCAAGACTTTTAGAATGATACCTCACAAGGCATACTTTGTGCAAAACATATCCTAATTATATGACTGTGGCGAATATGGCAGTGCCAGGGTGTGTCATACTCAGTGCCATCAACACCAAGGTACTGTTGTCCTGAAGGCTTCCCCCATCCACTAAGAAAAAAATATCAGCGCTTCAGAGGTGTTTAAGACCTAGGGTATGTCTACACTACGGGATTATTCCGATCTTACACAAATTGGTTTTCTAAAACAGATTGTATAAAGTCGAGTGCATGCAGCCACATTAAGCACATTAATTCGGTGGTGTGGTCCATGGTTCGAGGCTAGCATCAGTTTCTGAAGCGTTGCACTGTGGGTAGCTATCCCGTAGCTATCCCTAGTTCCTGCAGTCTCCCCCGCCCATTGGAATTTTGGGTTGAGACCCCAGTGCATGATGGTGCAAAAACAGTGTCGCGGGTGATTCTGGGTAAATGTCGTCACTCATTCCTTCCTCCATGAAAGCAATGGCAGACAATCATTTCATGCCCTTTTTCCCTGGATTGCCCTGGCAGACGCCATAGCATGGCAACCATGGAGCCTGTTTTGCCTTTTGTCACTGTCAACGTATGTGTACTGGATACCGCTGACAGAGGCAGTACTGCAGTGCTACAGAGCAGCATTCACTTGCCTTTGCAAGATAGCAGAGATGGTTATCAGTTGTTCTGTACTGTCTGCCATGCCATTGTAAATTGCCGATGAGATGATAGTTATCAGTTGTTCTGTACCGTCTGCTATACCATTATAAATTGGCGATGAGATGATGGCTATCAGTTGTTCTGTACCGTCTGCTGCTGTCATGGGTGTTCCTGGCTGAGGTCGGAAGGGGGAACAAAGACAAAAATGGGAATGACTCCCCGGGTCATTCCTTCCTTTATGTTGTATCTAAAAATAGAGTCAGTCCTGGCTAGAATATGGGGAAAATGTGCTAGGGAACCAGTGTACCAGAGAGCACAGCTGCTCCGTGTCAGATCCCGCAGAAATGATGAGCTACATGCCATTCTAGGGGATGCCCCTGCAACAACCCCACCCGTTGCTTCCCTGCTCCCCCAACCCTCCCGGGCTACTGCAGAAGTGTCCCCCCATTTGTGTGATGAATGCAGGAATAAGAAACACTGACTTGTTAGTGAGATAAAATGAGGGGGAGACAGCCTCCAGCTGCTATGACAGTCCAGGCAGGACATTAAACGGTGCGGGGGAGAGAAGCCCAGCATCCCGCTGCTATGATAGTCCAGGGAGTACAGAAACTTTTCTTTAGACATGAAAGGGGGGGGGCTAATGGAGCTCAGCCCCCAGTTGCTATGATGAAGACGGTTACCAGTCGTTCTGTACCATCTACTGGGAATGACCGGGAGTCATTCCTATTTTAACTCAGGTGCCCCTGGCCGACCTCACCTGAGGCCAGCCAGGAGCACTCACGGGCTGACGATGATGATGGATAGCAGTCATATTGTACCATCTGCCACTAGGGAGGGAAGGGGAGGGGATGGTGCTGTTCACTGCCGCAGCATCGCATCTACCAGCAGCATTCAGTAGACATAGGATGACATTGAAAAAAGTCAAGAAATGATTTTTTTCCCTTTTCTTTCACGGGGGGGACGAGGGGGTAAATTGAAGAGCTATACCCTGAACCACCCCGGACAATGTGTTTGACCCTACAGGCATTGGGAGCTCAGCCGAGAATGCAAAATGCTTTTCAGAGACTGCGGGGACTGTGGGATAGCTGGAGTCCTCAGTACCCCCTCCCTCCCTCCATGAGCATCCATTTGATTCTTTGACTTTCCGTTACACTTGTCGTGCAGAACTGTGCTGAGTCCCTGCTGTGGCCTCTGTCTGGAGATTTTTTCAAATGCTTTGACATTTCATCTTCTGTAATGGAGCTCTGATAGAAAAGATTTGTCTCCCCATACAGCGATCAGATCCAGTCTCTCCTGTACGGTACATGCTGGAGCTCTTTTTGGATTTGGGGCTGCATCGCCACCCGTGCTGATCAAAGCTCCACGCTGGGCAAACAGGAAATGAAATTCAAAAGTTCGAGGGGCTTTTCCTGTCTACCTGGCCAGTGCATCCAAGTTCAGATTGCTGTCCAGAGTGGTCACAATGGTGCACTGTGGGATACCGCCCGGAGGCCAATACCGTCGATTTGCAGCCACACTAACCCTAATCCAATATGGTAATACCGATTTCAGTGCTACTCCTCTCTTTGGGGAGGAGTACAGAAACCTGTTTAAAGAGCTCTTTATATCGATATAAAGGGCCTCGCTGTGTGGACGGGTACAGCGTTAAATCAGTTTAACGCTGCTAAAATCGGTTTAAACGCGTAGTGTAGTCCAGGCCCTAGTTTCCCTTTTCTTCCTCCTTCATCAAAGGATCTATCAGAAGATAAAGATCTAAGGCCATATCCTTGTCCGCTTTCCACAGATCTGTGGTGCAAAGCAAACATAAGTAATCAGCTCAGAATTCCCCTTGCCTTGGTGAATCCAATTGTCAACATATTGTTCACGCCTGAGGCAAAGGGGCCATGCCCTAAATTGCTGGAATCCCATGCTCAGGTGCCAGAGCAGCTTCTTGAGGGCCACTACAACTAGTACAATTTAGAGCAGCATCAGAGCTGCTCTAACTTTTTGCTTGAGACTGAACTTGTGCTTGGCCGATGCACCCTTAGCCTGAGCTGCACAGTGTTCCACATGAGCAGTATTCTTGATCTGGCTATGCAGATTTGTATGTGAATAACGGAGGGTTGGGGGAAGGAGAAGGGGGATTCCCTCCTCTGAACAGTTTGCTAGCTTTAAATGTTCAATAACAAACCTGCCAGGCAATATATCCTTCCCCTCCACCTGTACTTATTATCCTGTGTTTTATAATATTGTTTGGTAAGTAGTTCCTGAATATTTGGGTGATGGGCACTTTTGTTATGCTGACAGGTTAGTCTGACAGATCAGAGACAGAGACAAATGTATTATGACATACTATTTACACTGGTCTACAATTTCAGGCAGCACAGGCTCCTCCGGGTAGCCAAGGAAAGGTTTGGTTAGCCCAGACACACCAGGATGTCTATCTAGTGATAGATATTGGCTCCGAGAATGTCTTTATGTGACCATTTTGCTTACCTACTTTCAGCTGTCAGCACCCTTCCTGGCTTCAAGACTCCTGTGTGTTTTTCTCCCCCCATTTCCAGGATTTTCTCAAATAAATAATTACAACCGTCTATTGAAAATACACAGAGCAGACGAACTACAGGGTTTTATGCTTAGAGGTATAGCATTATGGAACAAAATCTGATCTACAATTTTGGGAAGTATCAGAGGGGTAGCCATGTTTGCTGCTTTTACAGATCCAGACTAAGAGTCCTGTGGCACCTTATAAACTAACAGACGTTTTGGAGCATGAGCTTTCATGCATTCGACAAAGTGGGTATTCACCCACAAAAGCTCATGCTCCAAAAGGTCTGTTAGTCTATAAGATGCCACAGGACTCTTTGCTAATTTTGGGAAAGGTTACATAATCTAGTGCTGTAGGTGGGAGATAAATGCAGGTGCATTGAGGGAAGAAGCCAGGCCAAATTAAGGCAACCCAGAACTGTAAACATATCCAACATGCAGCCTCTATAGCCCTGTTACTGCATCCTGGCTTCACCTCTCCTTGGGGCAGGAGCAAAGTTCACACCTCTTGGAGCTATTGTTTCAGGCTCTCTGCCCAACTCAGGCAGACATCACTTACTCTTGATTCATATTTTTTCAAGCATTTCTTTCCATCCATAAGAGCTAGAAATATTTTTCTTAAATGAAAGTTGAGATTTTCATCTCATCATGTGACTCCAAGAACTGAGGTACTAGCATTGGCTTTATGATGCCTATGCCTTCTTCTGACTTGGAGGGAGTTAATAAGGGAAATCATAAGTACTAATAGCATCCTCTCTGCAACAGCTGGACATTTGAGGAAAATAGTCCTCAAAATCAGATCTAGTTTCTTCTTTCCAGTTACAAAACAAAACAAAAAACAAGCCAAACAAAGGTGCTTGGATAAATGTTGTGTGATGCAAGGCCAGATGGCTACAGTAAAGTACTGAGAAACAGGTATGTTAGCCCCAGGCTAAACAAATCCCTAGGACCCTGGTAACCTAATGGCAGTTGCTCCAGGTTAATCAAGGCACCTGGGGCCAATTAAGATCTTTCTAGAAGGCAGTAGAGATAGCTACTTTAATTCGAACACCTGCAGCCAATCAAGGCAGGCTAATCAGGGCACCTGGGTTTAAAAACGAGCTCACTCCAGTTAGGTAGGGAGGAGGAGCATGTGAGGAGCTGGGAGCAAGAAGCTGAGAGTGAACTGCTGGAGGATTGAGGAGGACAAGCGTTATCAGACACCAGGAGGAAGGTCCTGTCATGAGGATAAAGAAGGTGTTTGGAGGAGGCCATGGGGAAGTAGCCCAGGGAGTTGTAGCTGTCATGCAGCTGGTACAGGAGGCACTATAGACAGCTGCGATCCACAGGGCCCTGGGCTGGAACCCCGAGTAGAGGGTGGGCCTGGTTTCCCCCCAAACCTCCCAACTCCTGATCAGACACATGAGGAGCTGACCCAGACTGTGGATTCCACAAGAGGGGAAGATCACTGAGGTGAACAAATCTGCCAATAAGTGAAGGACCCACTAAGGTAGAGGAGGAACTTTGTCACAGTTGCCATCAATTTGTTTCATAGCACCCAAAACTGTGCTGACAAATCTCTGTCCAAAAGATCTTAGAAACAAACAAAAAATCTTTATTCATCTGCATTTCAGACTACTTTCAAGTTATTTTTGTTAGAGAGGCTGATAGAAGAATTCATTAGAGAAAAAAATGTGCATGACATAAGTCTCAGTGTTGCACATTTATCTTCCTTGCTTGCTTGTTTTTTTTCTTTTTTTTTTTTTACTCCTTTGCTTTTGTCCTACAGTGAAAGTGATGGATGTTTGGGCAATAAGTCTAAAAAGAGTGACACTTTGCTCCATTCCTCTTTATACTGAATATATTGGCTGAGGGAAATGATGATTTTCTCCAGATTAGAGAGAGAAAGGAACACAATTTAGGGAGGGGCAGTATTTTTTTCCTCTCTCTCATGGACTCAATGAGAGATATTCAAAGACAGGGCAATAGAACCCAAGCCTCAGGGGCTAGGAGGTAGAAAGACTGCCAGGAGTGGGACCAACAGGAACAAACAGTTCATAACCTCCACTGCACCAGTGGGCCTGGAACACCAGAGGTGGGCAGGGCCAGGAGAAGGAAGGGTCAGACTTTCAGAGAGCAGTATAGATTTAGCGCATCTCTAATGGTGGGCTCCTCTGAGGTCCCAGCTGGATTTTAAAGTTACCCTTTCCCACATAAAACCTGCATGAGGACTAGAACTCCTTTCTCACTGCAGTGAATCTTCCCCTCTGGCTTAATTGCTCTAGCAGGCACAGATGTGCAGTCCCGCTGGGCCTGTAGGAGTGAATCTAGCCCAAGAACAAGTTACCAGCCTTATATCAAAGCTGTAAAGATTATACCCTGGTGTGTTGCCCTGTCTTCTATGTTACTCAAAGGAGTTCCCACAACATAGGATATTCTCTTTCTGAGACAGAGTATCATGGCTGTCAGTTCAATAATGGCTAGCATTTGAACTCTTAGCTTTTCATAGACTGATTTCAAGTTCTTTTTTTACTGAATTATTCATATCCATCCTAATTTTCAACTGTTATGTTTTGTGTGTGTCATCTCTCTGGATAATTTTGTCTTCTCACAGCTATATTTCCAGATACTGCAGACTAAAGAAAGAGACAGAAAAATAATGCTAAAGGTCTTTGTTCAAAATGCCTGTCCTTTCTTAGGTTTCAGAGTAGCAGCCGTGTTAGTCTGTATCCGCAAAAAGAACAGGCTCTAAGGTGCCACAAGCACTCCTGTCCCTTCTTAGCTTCTCACCTTGGACTTTGCTATTACAACACACAGAGCATAGAAGACATCACAGAGAGGAAAGCCACTGCAGGGGTGGTATTAATGTTTTTTAACTGAGTCAATCAAAATATTTTGTTTAGATAATTTCAAAATGTTTTGTTTTGAATTTGATCATTTTAAATTTAAAATTTTCAATATAAATTAACTGCAATTTCAAAATGAAAAAAATTGGTTGAAACCATACAAAGGAACTTTTCATTTTGACACTTTCAGACAACAAATTTCAATTTTTTTTTAAAATGGGAAATTCATTGAAACCAAACCTTTACTGTGAAGTTTTGGTTTTGATGAATTAACAATTGGTTTTGACAAATATTTCATTGAAAAATTCCCGACCAGCTCCTGTTTTAGTGGCACTGTATCTGCAGAAGTTATAAAGAATGAAAACACTTACAACTAGAATAATTATGACTGTAAATAATTCTCTCTCCCAGTTTGTCTTCATCCCTTCCCATCTGTTGGGTGATAACAGTATCATGTGTCTCATTACATTTTGCCTGAGTCTTTTTGATTGAAACTTGGCAACAGTGCAAATATGACTCCACTATAAACAAGAGGAACAGCTCTTTGATAAATATCCATTCAGTCATTGAGGTGGACACAGCGGCAAAACGAGGATAGACACATGCATGGAATTAAGCAGTAAGCCACAACTTTTATTAAACTTTAACAAAGAGGAGGGACGCTACCCGACAATCACCCATGCTCTCCTATACTAGGTATCTAATTGGTACCAATGCCAGAGTCAAAGGGCTCCTTACCATATAACCCATAACGTAGGGTAGTTCTGCTCAGCCTATCCCCCAGGACTCAGCTCTCTTTGAGTCCTAGCACCCTTGGGCTGAGGGATAGCTCAGTGGTTTGAGCATTGGCCTGCTAAACTCACGGTTGCGAGTTCAATCCTTGAGGGGGCCAATTAGGGAACTGGGGCAAAAATCAGTACTTGGTCCTGCTAGTGAAGGCAGGGAACTGGACTTGATGACCTTTCAAGCTCTCTTCCAGCTCTATGAGATAAGTATATCTCCATATAAAAAAACCTACCCTTTTCCTGCCCTCCAAGTGCATAGCAGAGGGGAGACCTCAGCTCATGAGGGTGATAAGTTCTCACCTTATCACTGAGCCCCAGGCCTATCATCAAAATCCCAGGTCTTGTACCTCTGGGAACCATTCATTTTATTTTCTTAATCACAATGGAAACTGGCTGCAGTTGCAATGAACAAACAATTACACCCCAGAACCTCAGTTAGGTACCAAGCACATTCCTACTTCACTCACTGTGGCTTGAAGGTGCTGCAAAGATGACAAAAACTCCTTAATCCTGTGCCAATCGGCCCATGGGAGAAAAAATTCCTTCCTTCCTGTAACCAGGTGAATGGCTCGACCTGCAGCATCTATCAGGCCAGCACCCCTTTCCCCCAGCTGGCCAGAAATTGATGCCAGAAATTCTCAGGGGGGTTGAGCTACCTATTGTCCATTGGTGAGTGTCTCCCTCCCTTGCTCTTGGAACTGTTTCCACCATTCGCCCCATCAAGTTCTTCCACCTATTTCTGTCACTCTTTACATTTGAGTTATTTCACATTTCTATCTCACTTCAACTGTGTGTGTTTTTTGCCAAATATAAGAGCCCTGCTCCTGACACATTAATAAAAACCTCAGTATGACTCACTACAAGAAATAAGAAAAATGGAATTAAAATATTGAAGAATGGAATAAGCCATAGTTTAGATGTTTTCATCTCTAAATTTTTTTAATGCCATAAAATTAGTTCATTGTCTTCCCTAAAATGAATCCGCATTAGACTCTCAGTTAGGAATTATGGAGTAGATTTTCAAGGTTAATTATGCACATGGATATGAGTTCATGCCTTATGCAACCTGTGTTTGCATGGAAATCAGGCATTTGTGTATGCATATGGTCAGTTGAGTGCTTAACTAGTTATGTACACCAGTAAATATCCCACCTGAGTGCAAGAAATCATTCCGTCAGTTAATAGTGAGCATCAGGAGGTGGAAATAAAAATCCCAAGTAATAGCATCACAGAATTGTCTATCAGAAATTGTAGCCTTATATCAAAACAGACTTATAGATATGTTAAAGTATATGTAGTAATTACTGGGAAAATGCCACCACCTTATTAGGTATCTTAATCTGTTTCTGTGTCTTAGTATCTGTTATGCTGTTTGTTTCATTAAAGCAAAAAACACTATAACCTGAACTAAAAGAATGTTAAACACCTAAATAGGATGTTAAAATGGAAAGTTATGAGTATTTCACAACATATCAATAGTTTCCTTTCTGTTATAGCTTAAAAAATTATCCAGACTTTTAAAATACTATACTGCATTCAGACGTTGTGACACCAGGTAAGGACGTATTTGTAATTTTGATGCTCTGCCATCTCATATATCAAGATAAAATCATAGGGTTAGAAGAGACTGAAAGGTCATCTAGACTAACCCCCTGCCAAGATGCAGGATTTGTTATGTCTAAACTATCCAAGACAGGTGGCAATCCAGCCTCCTTTTGAAAGCCTGCCACAATCTCTCTAGGCATGTGAATATAACCATCATCATTTCTTTAGAAGAGAAAATCCAACCAACATTATGGACAACTGCAATGTTGTTCAAAGTCATTCATACAAAAGCAAAAAATGTATTATATAGAAATAAATTAGTAGGTATTTTATAGTTCTATTTTATAGTTTTCAACTATAGTTTTAAAATTCTCCTGGCCCTGCACATTGTCTCTTTTACAGTTACTGTGTCATTGAGTGGAACCCACAAAATGGGCAAAAAATCCCAGGAAGATCAGGAAGAATTTTAAAGGGCCAGGACTGTATAACATCTAAACATATTTTTTCTGTTTAATATGCTTTTAAAAAGGACCATAGTCAGCTATTTTCTAGAATTTGATTTTTTGTTACTCTCTATAGTTTAGAATGCTCTTACAAATGGTTCTCGTTTAAGAGATTTTGTTCTTCTATTCCACTATGGTTCCCTCTTAAGACAGCAGCTTTCCTCAACTGGAAAATCAAGGCAGCCACTTATGCTCTCTCTGCTCCTCCAATTGAGAAACTTTGGCCTGAAGATGTTGTTCTTAGGCTCTCAGGTGCCATGAGATGCTTGCACCAGGTGCACACGCATGCCACTTGGACACAAGGAAAATTGTCAGACACTCTACACTCTTGTGCTGCAAAGTAGGCGAACTACCCTTGCCAAATCTGCTTCTACAGCCCCCATTTTCTCCCCATATATAATTGGTCACTAACTTTAAGCTTAGAGTTAATGTTTTTTATTTTAATGTATTAAACAATTTCCTTTACTCCCCACAGTACCTAATTCTCAGTTCAAATTCCTCTCTGGACATGCTGTCTGGGGCCTCTGTCAGCTTAAGAATTCTTCCTTAAGAGGGCTTTCCTGCAAAATTGTCTTCACTGAAGCCAATGGAAACTAATTTTATAGCATCATATCAGCAGTGGAAAAAACACCTTCTGCATTTCCCAATACATTAATTGAAGCCACTGGGATCACTTACATGAGCAAGGGTTTGCAGCATCTGGTCCTAACACTGCAAAAAAGGAATAATCTACACAAATCATGTATTATATAACTAAAAGGACTCAACATATTATAGTAAAAAAACATAATGAAAAGATAATACATAAATATTAAAATGAATATGAAAAAGAAAATGTAATGCATTATATAGTAAAAAGCATATTTTAGAGACACAAGTACTCACCCTTTTGAAGTGCTCTCACCCTAAAAATATGCAAAGGTACATGTTTCAAATGGTAAGAGAAGTCACCTTGTAAGCACAATGATTAACCATATTATTGTTAATTAACCAATGACAAGTATAATCCAGTTATCAACAGTCACTCCTGTCCTGAACTTGTAAGCCTTTCCCACAGCTGGTGAAAAGAAACTTAAAATATTGTAACTGGGAAATTGTTTTCAACTGTTATGTTTGAACCTCTGCCACAGACTTTGAGTGATCTTGGGCAAGTCACTCACTTTCCCTATGTCTTAGTTGACCATCTGTACAGTGGGGATAGTAATAACTTCTCTTTTACATTATTTATTTGTAAGCTGTTTTGGACAGGGACTTTTTCTTAGTATGCATCTGTACACAGCACAGCACAATGGGGTCCTGATCTAAATAGGGGAGTTGAGGTGCTACCATAATACAAATAATTTTAGGTAATAAAAGTATGCACAGGGTTTCCTTGAAAACGTAGGCACCTTTCTGCAATACAGTGGCAGCTTCTAGGACTCTGCATAAGAGTGAAGGGATCCTCTGGTGAGCTACCCTAAGCTCAAGTGAAAGAACCTCGTGTAAACATGCAGAGTCATTACTACTGGCATATGCTGGCAGCTGATCTTGATCTCTAGAATATAGGAGAGATTAGGGGTGTCTCTCTGGAGCAGAAGGAATTCAGAGATAAATCCACAAAGATACCTAGGCACCTAACTGCCTCTTTAATTGCTTAGATCCAATATTTAGGTGCTACTAACGTTCTCAGAATCACGGCTCATCTGCCACCTAATCAGAATAGTTGCTTGAAGTCCCAATGGCATCTACATTTCCACGGGTGGGCACACACAAAGCTGCTTAAATCTTGACACTGCCCCCAAACTGTTGAACTGCTCTGAACCCTTGCTCACGCTAAGTCCTGGTGGGACCCTCAGACACAGAATTCTCTGCCTATCTCGCCCATGGGACCCAATCTGGTAGACATTTGGGCCTTGCACAAAAGGCAGCCATGGGCGAGCAGGTCAGGAATTTTTCAGAGAGGCAGGTATGTGTATCTAGAATACCTAATAGACCAGTGTTTAGGGCACTCATCGGGGAGGTGCGAGACCTAGATTCAAATCCCTGTTCTGCTTCATTTGGAGGAGGAATGTGAGCCCTTGTCTCCCACCTCCTAGGCATAATGGACAAGTTGCAAGGATGCAAATAACGGCCATTCTGCAATCTGGTACTACGGTCATGGAGTTGTGGTGCATAAAAGAATTTGAATAGATTCTGGTTATCTTGAAATAATGGGCCTGATTCTGCTTTCACTTAAACATGAAAAATTAGCATGGGTTCAGAATCTGTTTCAAGAGTGTCTTTTTTTTTTTTTTTTTTTTTTTTTTTTTGCTACAGATCTGATGAATGCTGATAAAGTTTCTAACATTAAGCAGTGTCATGAAAATATGATTTGAATTCACAGCCGAGTCTGGAAACAACAAACAAGATAGTGTTGGGATAGCCTGGTTTAAAGCTTCCTACTTCACAGGATCTAATAACTCCCCTTACAGAGAAACTGTAAATAATTAACAATCAATCAATGTTTGCCAAATGCTTACAGTGCTTTGGATGAAAGCATTTCTCTCAGTATTATTAAGTTAGGTATTCTTGTTTGTGTTCTAGTTGCACAGGAAGCACTCTCAGCTAAATGAAGACCTTTATGGATATACAAAAACTTAATCATGATTAGCTTGATCATTAAATGATTTAGAATTTAAGAAACAGAAAACACCACAAAGAAAGCTCAACCAAAAGAAACTAACAATATTTCAAAACCAGAACATTCTACCATAAAAGAGAATCGAGGTGGGCAAACTGACAACAAAACGACAAGACTTCATACTGAAATCACAGCCAAAAGAATACATCTGTTAGAAAATGATAAAAGGTGAGGAAAACATTTTCAGTATCCTTTAGTCTTTCCTTAGAAGTTAATAATGATCCGGATTTGGAAAAGAATGCTTCTGATCTTGTGATATAAATTGCTATTGGACATCTGATACTTTGGTGCTGAAAGTCTCACTGCTCTTGATAATAATTTCTGTCCACCTTGCCTTCAACCATATAATCTCTGATAAAAGCCCCTTTTGCCTGATGAAAACTTTTTCAACTACTCTTTGAAGTATCAGACATGATTAGATTTTTAGCAAAACTGCAAAGAGTCTCCTCTCTCAACTGTGCAAATATCTCAGGAGAGAGTATAACCTAAGATCATATCAGCCCTACTGCATATGACTTTTTTCTCCGATTTCCTATCAACATCTGAGTCCACTTAAAAATCAACATCAGGCTTTTCAGAATTCTGTACAGGCTCTCCTCCTTTCCAACCTCATGTCAAGTTTTTCTTCTCTGCCAGTTGACTCTGCTCCCTCTGGACAACTCTTCAAGGTTGTTGGGGTGCAGAAAGGTAGGATAGAGCTGCTCTTTGTGTTGTGCATTTGTGTTGCCCTATCTTCCTAGAATTCCTTTCTTCACAATGAGAGTTACTTCCTCCCAAAAACTCACCTGAAAACCTTTAGATTAAATTTGCCATTCAGTATAAACAGTGAGAGAAAAACCTCAAGAAGTTCAGAGTCAGGGTTGTGTGTGTATACACATCCACCAGTTTGTTTGTTTGTTTGAACTACTCTTAGCTCGTAAGTCTGAAAAATTGGGCTGGAAATCTCACAAGAACAGGCTTTAGTGTGGTATTTCCACACATCCAATTCCATTCCTGGCTGGAAAGCAGAAGTGAGGAAAGAATACCTGAATAACAGAGAATCTTGAAAAAGGCTCAGTTTGACTTTGGTTCTAATAATTAACCAGAAATTCAACGGGTCTCCGTACTCGTCCTAAAGTTTCTGTAATATTCTTTTTGAAGGATGCTACATCAAAACATACTGTATCCTACCATCAGTTATATGGCACAGATGCCATACCAAATTCAATAAGCTTTTTATCTATCAGAACTCTGTAAAATTTATATCCAGCCAGATGTTTATTACACGACACACCTTTTGTATCCATTATGTGATCTATGGTCTTCAGTTCAGCAAGTTTTATTCTATATCTATTTATCTATCATATTCTTGCCATATTTTATGTCCATATAGATCTGTATTTTACCTTTCATCTGAATGACTCTGCATAAAAATTCTTAGGGTCAATTTCTGCTCTGATGGACATCCTCTGTCTAAATATGGAGTAATTCCATCGAAACAACTGATACTTAATCTTGATTGGCTGAACTGTAAAGGTCCAATTCTGTGAGATGCACCAGCCCCGCAACGCCCACTGATCTTGCACAATTGGTCCTAGATAATTTACAATATAATATCACAAATAGAACAGATGCAACACACCAGAAAGAGAAAACAAAATTGTCATAACCTTAGTCCCAGATTTGGACCTTAGCGTCCAAAATATGGGGGTTAGCATGAAAACCTCCAAGCTTAGTTACCAGCTTGGACCTGGTACTTGCTGCCACCACCCAAAAAATTAGAGTGTTTTGGGGCACTCTGGTCCCTCCGAAAAACCTTCCCTGGGGACCCCAAGACCCAAATCCCTTGAGTCTCACAACAAAGGGAAATAATCCTTTTTCCCTTCCCCCCCTCCAGGTGCTCCTGGAGAGATACACAGACAAGCTCTGTGAAACTACACAGAGTGACTCCCCCTCTCTGTTCCCAATCCTGGAAACAACTAGTACTTTCCTATTCCCCCAGAGGGAATGCAAAATCAGGCTAGCAAATCCAACACACAGATCTCCCCGATTTCTTCCTCCCACCAATTCCCTGGTGAGTACAGACTCAATTTCCCTGAAGTAAAGAAAAACTCCAACAGGTCTTAAAAGAAAGCTTTATATAAAAAGAAAGAAAAATACATACAAATGGTCTCTCTGTATTAAGATGATACAATACAGGGTCAATTGCTTAAAAGAATATTGAATAAACAGCCTTATTCCAAAAGAATACAAATCAAAGCACTCCAGCACTTATATTCATGCAAATACCAAAGAAAAGAAACCATATAACTTACTATCTGATCTCTTTGTCCTTACACTTAGAAACAGAAGACTAGAAAGTAGAAACTGCTTCTCCAAAGCTCAGAGAAAAGCAGGCAGACAGACAAAAGACTCAGACACTCAATTCCCTCCACCCAAAGTTGAAAAAATCCGGTTTCCTGATTGGTCCTCTGGTCAGGTGCTTCAGGTGAAAGAGACATTAACCCTTAGCTATCTGTTTATGACAAAAATAGATGAAAGAAAATATGTTTTTAATCTTATTAAGCTGCACTTTAGATATTTGCTCTGTGTGTGTGTGTGTGTGTGTGTGTGTTTCCGTCTGTCTGTCTGTCTCTCCTGCTCTGGCTTATATCTAGCTTTCAATGTATTCATTTCTAAAATTTCTCAAGGATCAGAAAGAAACAGAAAAAATATATTAGAATTGATATCAAACACAATAAGTACAACTATACCTTCCTTCTTACATACAAAGGGGCTATATTTTCAGAATAACAGGCTACACATGTCTTAATTTGCACATGCAGTTAGCATAACTGCACACACACACATTTGTACATTGGGTATCTCTATGTACAAATGACCATTTAGAGGCCTTGTCATTTCTGTTCAAACCCTCAGTTTGCCTACGCAGAGTAAATGTGTGCACAAATGTATGAGCACAAATGCAAGCACATTTTTATGTGCTGCTTGTAAACTTCTTTTACTGAAAATTTGATCTCAAACATACAATTAACCTGCAAAAAGCCATATAGGTTTCCATGTCATGCTAAAGAAATCTCCAGCATTGGAATATAGGGTGATTGTCTTTTAGACTTAGGCAATAACTTCTTCCCAACCCCATAATGTTAAGCATTGTCCAGTTGACTAGAATAGGGACTATCAGAAAGGTGCAATGAGTCAAAACATTTTGGGTGGGATTTGAGCATCAAAATGAAAATTTGAGCACCTTTGAACATCCTGCGCTAAAGCAAACAGTGACTTGGAAGGCAGAAACCTGTTGGGATTTTCTGCCTTCCTCTGGAGTATTGGGGATTGACTATTGCCAGAGTAGTTGGACTACTAGTTTGAGTCAATCTGGCAAATCCTGTCCTATTTAAATGTTTATTTCAAAAGATACGTAAAACCAAATCAATTAAGCAGCTTGAATACCACAACACTGGATAATGTTTGGAAGTATTTAGACTGTATATGGCATTATAACTACTTTGCTAAGATGCAGACTTTATAATTTATGTTTAGTACTGCCAGCCTTTCCCTGCTCCTCAACAAAGGTTTAGTAGCAAATACTGTAGTAGTGTCTCTTACACCAAGACTTAATTATTTACTGGCATGCTAAGAGGTATTATTAGAAATAATTACAGTTAAATTACAACTGTCATACTAAATGAATCACAGTTGGTTTATACAGTATCCTTGTTCTTATTACACTTGCTCACTTACTCACAAAGTTCAGTCATTTGCAATGGGTGTCTCAGCATACATGAATTAGCGAGAGTCTACAATATATAAGTTTCCACTTACATTATTATTAGCTAAGTCTATAACATGAAGGTATATTAATTATTATTTGCATCTCTAAGAAAAAGAGTGGGGAAACAGACATTTCCTACCTCTTTTAAAATGGACATTTTCCTAACGTTGGTAGAGCTTTTGTTGATTTACATTTTTGAACAATTAGTCTTTTAGAAATTTATATGCTCTCAGCAAGAAGCTCTCTTTATATTATGCACAAAGACCACAAATGTCATTCGGTGAAGATTCTCAGACCTTTAGGAAGGTCTATGTTAATAATTCATCCATTCCTAGAAAAAAGTTATTAGCAGGCCAATTGCACCTGTATTCCCCACTTGTGGTCCACTAAGTGCACCCACTCTAGGCAAATCTTGAGGCATTACCTCTCTTAAGCAGAGAGCCTTCCTGACTGGGGTTTTTCCAGACTGCTTAGTTCCCTGTCTACATCGTGATATTCCCAGCAATCCAGTGTCTGAGCTTTATTTACTTGCTCTCCATAGGCTATGAATAGTTGTGATTTCCAGAAGTTACAAGTTATCACAAAGCTCTTGATAAACAAGCACATTTATTCTTAAGGTGAACATGTCACAAAGAAAACACTATACAAAATATAAAATAATCTAATGCATGCTAAAAATGTTAACAGAGGTCACACCAACTTCAGCCTAGGGCTCTGGTAAGTGTTAGTCCTTCAAAACCCACAACTGGGTTTAGCCCTTGGTTGCAGGTTCATAACTACCTCAGATTCATAACCAGAACCACCATAAATACTTCAGTCTTTTCTTTACACAGTTTGGGCCTTTGATCTTGACCTCATATAACAGGTAATCAGCAGACGATGGCCCACTCCTCAGGTCATAGCTTTACAAGACTGGATGTCTGTATAACTGGAGGAGGAGAAATTGCATTCACCTCCCCCTAGATATTCCCCAGAAAAACTACCTAACACTTGGAGTTCCAAAAGTCCATTCCAATTTGGCACATTGTTCAACATCACCCTCTAAACCCCCAGGTCTCACATCTGTCACTTCTCCTCCCCGAGATATTACACACAATTCCAGCCCACAATAATACATAAACCATTCACTTAATACAGTGGACACCAAAGATACTTAAACTTAATTCAATAAGATCTCCCAAGGATATGCAGGAAATTGCCATATCTTTCATAGCAAGTATGTCCATAGGCTATATATCTGATTTCCATGGCAACTCTTATGACTCCAGGTTTCAAATAAATGAAAGCTGTACTTAGATTATGAAAAATAACTCATATGATGGTAGTATTGCTCTGTGCCATTTGTGGCCGCACTTTCTAAACCTAGATGCTAAAGCTAGGCTCCTATATATAAAATTTATACAGCTAAAGATGAATGCCCTGATTTTCAGAAGTGCTGAGCAACCCACAAATCCCAGTGACATCAATGGGAGCCACAGGAATTAAGTACATTTGAAAATCAGGTATGTAGCAGTTGGAAAAAATCTGACCCATAAGTTGATATAATGGATAAAAATACCTTTTATAAAAGTTTTGTAAGTATCACAGAATACTTCATACTTGATTGCGTGAGTGAAGAACTAAAATTTTGTTAGTGTCTATCTCTGTCCTATGGTATCTATCTGCCTGCTCTTTGCATTTTTAAAGCACCCATCATTGGGATAACTTTAACTGTATATAATATATTTTTATTTAAAAAAATAACAAGACATCTATGCAAGGCTTTTGGCACCCTAACACATAACTCAGACCCCCAACAGAACCCAGAAGTATTAAAATAATAATTCAAAAAGAAACTGCCAGCCAAGCCAGCCAGCTAAACAAAAATCTCAGTTCTACCTCTTCATTGGCTGAAATTATCCCCCCGACATCTCCCCCCCAAAACCCTGGGGGCCTGGAAGGTCTCCAAATTCAGCTGTTTTGGATCAAATGGGGAGAGAACTTCTAGAGCTAAGTCTATAACATGAAGGTATATTAATTATCATTTGCATCTCTAAGAGAGAGTGGAAACTCAAACATTTCCTACCTCTTTTTAAATGGACTTTTTCCTAGGCACATAGACCCATAGACCAGTAACAGAATGCCATTAGCCAGCACCTACAGCCCTCAACTAAAACCTCTCCAGCGCATCATCAAGGATCTCCAACCTATCTTGAAAGAGATCCCTCACTCTCACAGACCTCAGGAGACAGGCCAGTCCTCGCTTACAGACAGCCCCTCAACCTGAAGGAAATACTCACCAGCAACTATACATCACACAACAAAAACATTAACCCAGGAACCAATCCCTGCAATTATCCCTGTTGCAAACTCTGTCTGCATATCTATTCAAGGGACACCATCATAGGACCTAATCACATCAGCCACACCATCAGGGGCTCGTTCACCTGCATATCTACCAATGTGATATATGCCATCATGTGCCAGCAATGCCCCTCTGCCATGTACACTGGCCAAACCAGACAGTCTCTATGTAAAAGAATAAATGGACACAAATCTGACATTAAGAATTGTAACATTCAAAAGCCAGTAGGAGAGCACTTCAGTCTCCCTGGACACTCAACAACAGACTTAAAAGTGGCAATTCAACAAAAAAAACCTTCAAAAACAGACTCCAATGAGAAACTGCAGAACTGGAATTAATTTGCAAACTGGACACCATCAAATTAGGCCTGAATAAAGACTGGGAGTGGATGGGTCACTACAGAAAGTAATTTTCCCTCTGCTGATACTCACACCTTCTTATAACTGTTGGAAATGGTCAACATCCACCTTGATTGCATCGGCCTTGTTAGCACCACAAAAAGAAATTTCCTCTCTCTTGATATTCACCCCTTCTTGTCAACTGTTGAGAATAGGCAACTTCTACCTTAATTGAATTGGCCTCATTAGCACTGACTCCCCATTTGGTAAGGCAACTTCCATCATTTCATGTGCTGTATATATGTGTGTGTGTGTGTGTGTGTGTGTGTGTGTGTGTGTATATATATATATATATATATATATATATATATATATATATATAATAGAAATCTGTAACTATTGAGGGATTCTGGATACAAATTAAAAAGTTTAGCTGTTTATCAGAATAACCCCAAGATGGAATTGCCTTGTAATATATTTGTAACTCATATTCTTAAAACAAAGAGGAGTCCTTGTAGCACCTTAGAGACTAACAAATTTATTTTGACATAAGCATTTGTGGGCTAAAATCCACTTCATCACATGCAAGGAGTGAAAAATACAGTCAGCAGTGTGTGTGTGTGTGTGTGTGTGTGTGTGTGTGTGTGTGTGTGTGTGTGTATAGCATATTAGAGGCAAAACAGGAGATCTGCTGTATATTTGCTCAACAATAAAAATGGTCTGTCCCTCTTGTTTATGACCATTCCAGCTGCAGAGAGAGGGGAGATGTTCCCTGAGTATACACACACACACACTGCTGACTGTATTTTTCACTCCTTGCATGTGATGAAGTGGATTTTAGCGCACAAATGCTTATGCCAAAATAAATTTGTTAGTCTCTAAGGTGCTACAAGGACTCCTCTTTGTTTTAAGAATATGAGTTACAAATATATTACAAGGCAATTCCATCTTGGGGTTATTCTGATAAACAGCTAAACTCTTTAATTTGTATCCAGAATCCCTCAATAGTTACAGATTTCTATTATACTGTTGCTTATCTATTATTTTTATTACGGATGCACTGTATTATCTACCCATCTTGATATAATTCTTACTATTTATATCCCACTCTGTGTTATATTCATTAAGAAGTGTGGCCTGGTTTATTTGCTTAAATATCAATTCTAAAAAGAACAGCCACATACACTAATCACGTCTCCGTAGAACCATAAATGGTAAACAACTCTCCTCCACCACTGCGATCCTACTGAGAGCCTTGCAGTTCATCTAGACCGATTTCTTATGCATACTGATAGAATAATGAAGTGTGATTGCACACTGGTTAAAGTGCTTCCTGGAACATTTTGCTTCCTGGAATACCCTTTCCCAACAATTCCTTGGTTACTAAAAAGAAACTAATTCGCTGAAGACATTTTCAATACTAGACAATTATGCTGTTCAATTCTAATACAAAAGGACATAAATGGCTTTCTGACAATTTAACTGAAGAGAATAAAATGCCAAGAAGAAAAAGAGCTTTATCTTTATTCCTTAGCCCCAGGGAAAACTGCTTACTCAAAAGAAGACTTTTAGCTTTATTTTTAGTTGATACATGTTATAAATATGCTGGTCCTGCTTCAGCAAAGGGGGCTAGATTAGATGACCTGAGGACTTCTGGAGATAAGGATTAATAAAGTACAGCAGCAAGAGTAACTGAGCTGTAAGGCACCCCAAAAGTAGTATCAGAATATGAGGAAACATATATGCCCCCTCAAAATCCAAGTAAATATGAGACCTAATATAAGATTTTCATGCATAAATCCACGTACACTGTGGTACCAGCATCACAAAGCATGAAGCACATTTCATTGTTGCTTGTGAATTTCTCGACTTTAATTGTTTTCTGTCACAGATTTAATATTGTTTTAATGTAATTCTTTGTGGGACTCTGCAGTACATGAGGGTGTGTGGGAGTGCAGGCACAGCATACACACATTTTTAATAGCCATTAAAGAATTCATAAGGCAAATTTATGTGTTTGAAAAAGCAGCGTTCATTATTTGGGTAGCATTTCTAGAGCTGTGCTGTTATTCTATCTACACAACAAGTTTCTATTGAAATGGGCAGCTTTACCATCAAGGTTACCCTAGAGGCAATGTCAGCACAGCAACTGACACCATGCAAAACTACAGAGCTATTACATTTCTGAGCACAACGTGACTCAGGGAACATCTCCCCTCTCTCTGCAGCTGGAATGGTCATAAACAAGAGGGACAGACCATTTTTATTGTTGAGCAAATATACAGCAGATCTCTTGTTTTGCCTCTAATATGCTAAGCCCAAATGAAAACATTTTTTGATGCTCTTTATTCAAGTCTATAGTTTACTTACAACATGGTTTATAACAGTGCCCTTGAGAACTGATTTTCTTCTTTCAGGCTTCATTTCTAATATGTTCATGTATAATAAATGCTTTCATTGCTTACCAAACACTTTAAGAACTCTGCCTCTCGTGACATACTATTGTAGCTCTGTCTCAACAGAAGCATGTACAAATTAGATTATTAGATCTTTGGGGTAGGAACAGTATCTTCCTGTGTGTTTGTACAATGTCCAGTAAGATGGTGCCCTGATGATGATTGGGGCTAATGCAATAATTAATAACACTAGCAATAAAATACCTTTTGAATTTGATATCAGCATATTTACACTCACACCTATTTCCATTGCTGACCACAAATGCACTCTTTACTTTAAGCTGGGAGGCAGGTTGTGGGGGTTGTAGCCCCAAATTGCTGTAATAAATCACTTGTCAGATCCACTGAAACAGACACTAACCTTGTTTAGTTTTTCAGAAACTTGCCAGAAGAAGTTTTGCTTATATAAAGGGCAGGACTGTGGGAGACCTGTTTTTAAATCCCTAGTCTGCCTGATTTGAAGCAGACCCTGGAACCCAAGTCTCTAACATTTTAGGGGAGTGCCATAACCACCAGGCTCTGAGCCATTCTGGGGTGAGTTTCTCGCTATTTATCCTGTTAACGCTGTTCCCCCCTAGACAATGCTTATAGACAACATGTTCAATAAGCTTACAGATGACAGGGAGAAGGGAAATGGTGTGATAGCTAGAGAGTCAAATGGGATCAAGGGTGGGGGTTAGTGTGCGTCTGTGTGCGCAAGCTTTCTTTTGGTTTAGTCTCACTCCTCCAGGATCTGACTGGAGTTTCAAGTTTGACTAAAGCCAAACACTCAAAGAAAACTCAAGCCAAACCATCAGGTTTCCCAAGGCTCCCACCTTAAGCCATAAATTGGCCAAGAATCACTGAAAACCTCCAGGATGGTTCAAAACTTGGCCCACGTCTATCTAACTTTCATGAATCAGGACAATCTTTTTAGTGAGCCTTGGGTTGAATTTTGTAATGCCACTTGAAACCAGCTGATGTTTGTCTGGCTTTAGGTTTGGTTTGGAAAGTTTTGCACAGCTCTAATCTATGGTTTGTCCACCGTAGTGTGCAGGCTGTTGGGTGCTGGTAGCAGATAGATCACCGTGAGATGTTCCTAAGATCCTTCTACCATTGAAGGCATCAGCATAGTGTATGTGTAATGGTTGTGGGCCTGTAATTCAGAACTCTAAATCACTGCACTGTTACACAATTATTTAAAAGAATTCTAATCTCTAAGCCTTTACTATGGAAAGAAGTTACTGGGTATTACAGAAAATAGCTTTTCTCCCAGCTGGTTATTCTTTAGGCTCATGCAAACTGAATACAATTTGTGATGTGTGATGAGGTTATTAGGAATATATTTTGCCATGAAAAACAACCCTACCCCCATAAACTGACATGCTGACAAGTTACGAGACATTAAATATGCTATTGGGAGAAGAGTGAGTGGATCAGGCATTCCTCCTGTCATTACCAGCAGTGTTGCACTGGTAAAACCAGCTCAGATGTTATTTTGATAGTTGCTTTGCAGAAAAAGGAAACTATAGGACACAAATGAAACCAAAACAAACCACCCACAGTAATTCAAACAGAGTTGATCATGAATGCTTGCATCCCCAAGCACTTGTCAACTACAAGTCATAGACTGGACAGAGGTGGAGGATAGCAAAATATGTAAACTGCATCCTCATCAGCAATGTCCAACCTCTCAAACCCCTGAGGTTACTTCTGAACTTTGTCACTTGTGAGTTAGCACTATGGCTCCTCCTCTAAGCAGTGTCACCTGATAATAGAGGGAAAGCGGAACACTGGTATCTACATATAGGCTCTTAATTCCAAAGCACCTCCTCACTCCTCCGACTTTGCAGTGGTAGAAAATCAGAATATCTGGTGGACCAAATACAGGACATTTTCAGTCACTATAATTATCGGCAGCAGTTTCTTCTTTTTACTCCATATCACCAACAACTACTGAATCATTGTACAGACGCTGCGGCCAAAAGGGTTGACAACCTCCCATAAGTTTGTAATGCTGCCCTGAAAGCAGATGGCAAGGGTGCTCTGCTTCCTAATGCTGTGATCAATCTCCAAAGCTGCAACACATTCATACTCCTGGTGCCACTAGCTTAAAATGTGGAAATGGTGAAGTCACATTCAAACCCAGCTCTTTGACATCTTAGCATACACCACCTTTTATCTTCCCTTGATTAACTTTCCTTTTCATTGTCTTCTAATTTGCCAGCTTCAACAACACTTAATACCCCAGCTGCTCACAGCATTATTCTATGGACCCACATGTGTTACCAGGGATTTTAATTTGATTACCACACCTGCAACCAAAAATGGAATAGGATAGTCACTAGATTCAGGAGTGTTTCTGGACACATAAGCAGAAGCAAAGCTTTTCATGCCCATACTACTGTTGAAAAGACATTAGCAATAACCATAATTAAGCCCAGTTGTTGCTAGCATGGTTGTGGCACAGTTCCCCGACCACTGTGGACAATCATATTTTTCCTGAGAATCATCTTATCCTAGACATTTTATTGACTACTCCTAGGCAGCTTATAGCATAATGTTCTAACTCTTTTATAACCGTTTTCTTTTTTTCAGAAAAATAAAGAGGTTCCCATGGGCAGAGGAACTGGGCTAGCTAACAGATGTTAGCGTGGTTCTAACTGCAGTGTAGATACAATCTAAAGGGAATATTTGTTCAAAATGAGCAATCACCACAAGAAAAAGAGAAGCAAAAAACTCAGGGACAAACTTTTTCTGCTATTGTGTGTATTTATATGTGGATAAGAGAGAGAATATTAATGTGCTGCGCTTCAGAGGCTGAGGCCAGCTTTTTTTATTGCACAGTTCAGAAGCATTATTTCACTTGACAGTAACTCACAAGTTTCCTACAGGCTAAATATTTTGTATAGTGACTTAAATATATGGAGGCATCAAATGCATTATGATTCTGCCAATGCAACTTGGGAAAGGAATTTTCCACTTCACACTGCTGAGGAAAATGCATATGCTGTAGGCTAAGATATCATGTATGGAGGAACAAGGTAGGGAGGGTAGGGTGTTTGGCACCATTATTCTCAAGAGATCAAAGAGCAGACAAAGGCACACTGGAAGTGCTTCACTGTATTTTAAGTGGGAATAGGTTCAAGGGTAGGAAAGCCTGTGGTGTTTGTAAAGGATTAAGGATTTGTGAAGTAGGGTACTGTGCTTTTTAAGAAGAAATAAAGAGGTATGTAATGTGATATATTTAAGCCTAAATGACTTTTTTTTTTTTTTTTTTGGAGTCCTCAATGAATGTTTAAGCAAGCAGGCCTTTGGTTCTGGTAAATCTGCTCACAATAAATAACTGCCATGAAAATAGAGATTCCTTTGACTGAATGAGATGCATATTTCATAACCTATGCAAAACAGGAAAAATCAATTTGGAATACACAGAGTATTTAGGAATAATAAAGAAAAAATAGAGATAAAAAGGAAATATTCTCCAGAATAATCCAAAGCAAATGTAGAAATACAGATACCTTCTTTTCCTTCTAATATGACAAAATAGCTAGAGAAACAAAACTGGTTGTTTCCATGCCTCAGTTCAGGTTTTCAGTGGTTTTATTTTCTCAAATAGAGGGAAACAATAAGTGATGAGAGACAAGAAAATATTTAATGTGCCTATGCTTCTCAGGCAGTCACATATTCTGAGGTATCAAACTCTGTTAACCTATTCAAGATCAATCTATCCAGCTATCCTTTAACCACACCCGAGCCAGTCAGTTGCTGTGGATGTAGAAGGAATGAATGCATGCACAATATCTTAACCTAATTTATGGGGGAAAATGGGACCAGGATATGCCAAAAAACAGAAATTTCAAAAAGCATCATGTTTACATTTTAGCCTCCTTCCCTGACTCTATTTCAGCTGACCAAGGCCCTACCAAAGTTGCATCTTTCCTGATCCAAGTAGAGCTAAAGAAATATTGTCATAGGGCATAAACTGTGTTCTCTCACACATAGATTATTAGTAGTAGTAATCATGTTTACTATGGTAGTGCCTAAGGGCCCACCAAGCATGGTCCTCATTGTGTGCAAACACAGATTAATAGAAGAGTTTACAAATGAAACAGACAAGACAAACACAGGGTGGAGGAAGGGGTAGAACATAGCAGCATAGTGAACAATGTGATGGCAGCAAACAGCATGTTAGTTCCATTATTTTTTTCTGATGAGGGGGGGAGTTACTTAGGAGGGGATCAGCTAAATGGAAAGTGATGGAGACAGGACAAGGGAGAAGAAATAAAATGGGGAGAAGTGGAGTGAAGTCCAGTGAAGAGAGACTGTGAGAGAGGGGGAGAGGACTGGAACAAATAGTCCATCAGCACAGGACACAGAAAGTCCAGTCAAAACAGTACAACATTATCTCAGGATATGTCTACACTGCATCTGAACACCCAAGGATGGCCTGTGTCAGTTGACTTGGGCTCATGGGGCTCAGGCTAAGGGCCTGTTTAATTGCGGTATAGATGTTAGATTTCAGATTGGAGCCCAAAGTCTGGGACTCTAAAAGGAGGAAGGGTTCCAGAGTCTGGGCTCCAGTGTGAGCCAAAACATCTGTATCACAGTTGAACAGCCCTGTAGCCCAAGCCCTGCAAGGCCAGCCACAGTTGTTTAATTGCAGTGTAGACATACCCTCAATGTCCAGTTGTCCCTGATTTGGATGTTTCTGCTTCTACCCAGCTGGATTCTGACTTGCTCCTCTCTGCAATTTCCCCCTCTTCTCTGGGCCACATGGTATGGGGAGGTATAGGTGCAATTTCCACTGAAATCACTGATGTACAACTGATGCAATCCCACTGAAGTCAATGGGACTGCATGAGATGTCAGCACTGAATTTGACTCCGCTGTACTATATTTTTCAGAATAAAAGTTGCTTTCTCACTATAAATGAATAATTAAGAGTGAAAGAGAAAAATTAAAAGGATTTTAAACTGTATGAAAAATCTATTTGAGAGTGTCCTTTTAAATAGCCTGTGTAGTCCTACTGTCCAACTAGTTTCACTTTGCAATGGCTGCCTGCACATCTAATTTACCTTTGAGAGGATGCAGCAGGGGAATGTAGTTAAAGCAAAGGATGTTTGACATGTTCATCTGCAACACACATACATCCTTACAGTCACAGTATCTCTTCATGGACACTAGGTGGCCTAGTGGAAACTCAGTTTTTAGTAGTAGTTCAAGAACATTTGCTTGGCAAGTTGTCTGTGTTGGCTTATGTATTTCTTTTCTTGTTGAGTCATGATTTAGCACCAATTAATGGCGTGATTAAAATGAAGCACAAAATGAGTCCCAAAATTAGTTTGGTTTGTTTGAGGTTATAATCTTTTTGTGTTAATAGCTCTGAGGTGGCCAGTTGTTCTTCAAGGTTGGGAATGAGTTTATGAAAACAATGTAAATGGGCCAAATGGACCCATGAAGTCCTCTGAAATACCTGCATGCTTTCATTTTAGAGTTATTTTTCAGAGATTAAAATCTGCCTCATCACTTACATTTTTTTGGTCTTAATTTTCTTCTGTACACAAGGTTGGTACATAACACTATATTTATCATCCAAGTGAGGATGAAAGATTCAAACAGATCTTAAAGACAGAGCTTCCAATTCCTTAGAGAGAGATATTTCTTTCTGGCCAGTCTTCAAAGAGCCTTCTATTTGTCACCTGTCTGAGCAGCAAGGGTCTCTCTCTCTCTCTCTCTCTCTCTCACTGTGGCATTTCTTCCTGTGAGGTGTATGGGGTGGTCTGTGTAGAGACCGAGCAAGCATGTGCATGCAGGAATGGATGGAAGTGTACATTCATTGTGAATGGTCTTGCAGCTATTTGGAAACTGAGAGAGAGGTTGGCTGATTGCTGCTTTGCTAAAGCTTAGCTCTTTGATACTATTACTTGCAATTGCTTATCCTGGAAAGCAAAGCTATGGGAAATTAAACTCAGACAATGCTGTTTCTGTCAATTTAAAAAACAGCAAATACCATGTCTTCAGGAATTAGAAATCAAAGACTGTAATCTGTAATTACCTGCCAGTGTAATACACTGGTTGCTTTCCTCAACTAAAGGGCTTTAGTCAACACTCACTTATGTTTGATGTGCCCTGATTTTTTTTATTGTCCTGAAACTCATGGCAAGCCACAGTGATGGATTTTTTTTTAAAGGCGCTTCCCAGCTTTATATACACTTTGCAAACTGGCCCAAAATATATTTTCTCAAAAGTGCCTTTTCCCTTGGCCAATCAATCTTCAGCTGTCCCTTTCTCTGGCACTTTGGAGATGTATACATCAAACGTATTTCAGCTTATGACACATTCTAGAAGGATTTCATAAGTGCATTTCCCCTGGCCCTTCCCACCTTCCCCTCTTTCATGACATTTAGTGTCTCGTAAATCTCCGAGTTGGGAAATATGATCCACGTTATAATGGCAGTGGGTGAAGTCACTTGTTTATCAAACTCCTAAACAGTTGTTATCTTGTAGCTCTTTTATTATCAAAAGATCACCTGTAGGAAATGGCTTCATCATTGTTTTTTAAAAAGACCCTTTCCTTTATGTGCTCTCAACAACTGTCACAACACCATGGATGTTTGGGATATCCTAGGAAGTGAATTTCAGTAGAAACAAAAGGCAACAGCTCTGAAATGGCTTGATTGGATTTTGATAGATCTAAAAAAGATCGACTAACTAAACCTTCGATCGAGGAAACACGCAACAGTTCAGTTTTCTATTATAATTAATTCTCCCCATCTTCAAATTTAAATGAACCCTTTAAAGTAAGACCCTGCTAAAATAACAAAATATGCTGTTTTCTTAGGGTCCTATTTTATAGAATAAATTTTCAATTTAGAGATATCATAGGGATGAATTCTGTTCTGTTCTCATTCACGTAGATGTAATTCCCATTGAAGTTACTGATGAAAAATATTCACGATCTGAATCTGTGCTATTTAATTGATAGGTGATCTTAAATACAATCTCTCTCCTGTTTACTTGACTCTTCTAAGAATTTACTTGACAAAAAAGTTTACATAATTTTGTTTTCCCATAGCAAATCAAGTTTAAGAGATTGCTGTGAAGTTTTTTAAACAAGGTCATGCTTTTCTGCCTGCTTTCCGCATAACCCATAGGATTCATAACCATGACTGAAACATTAAGTTTTCAGAGAGTCAGAAGTCTAAAAACAAATCTCTATTTTGTATTCAAACCTACAGTAAGCACTTTGTACAGTACACTGTGATGTCTTCTGTTATTAAAGTCCCGTGATCCTACCCTCATTTTGGATTCTGACAAATGTATTCTTCTTTCAGATCTCTAAATCGTTTTCAGAGCAAATATTTTTTGGACTTGCATTTTAAAATGTAATGAAAAACTGCCTATAGGGAAGTGAGCTGAGAGTGCCCAATCCTTTGCACTGGAGCAATGGGCTATATAACTTGATTAGGCAAGATCACTGTCCTATGTGGAAATGCAGCTTCAAATGTTAAAAATAATATAAAAAATCCAGCACTGCAACAGAGTATCTCCGATTGTCAAGGAAAAGGTAAACCATGCCTCATACCTTCTGAATGCCTGCTGGTGACTCCAGCACATTATTCTCTGAGCCGTTACTTCTGTTAATCATCCGCCACATTTGAGAATACATGCTGTCCCTCTCAAAAGGATTCATCCCCTTCATTCGAACATGCTCATAGACTGCAGAGTCCAAGACAGTGCCATAAGGAATATCCGTCTGCCTGGAGAGATCCTGGAGAGACCTTAATGGGTGGTGAAGAAAAGAGACAGAGGAGACATGATTCCACATTTCCAAGCTGAACGGGAGCTGCAGGCAAGCCAAGGGCAACACAAAGGAAGACTGCTGTCAAGTCATTGTTTTGTTTATTTTCTTAATGTCTGTTACAGCTATCCCCCGATTCCATTTTGTTTCTTACAGCTGTCCCCATACTCCATTTTGTTTTTGTTCTCCTCCTGTGGCCGCCCTTCCCTGGCTGTTAAGTTGTTTACCAGGGCCATTGCCCTTCTCAAAGGGATGGCCACTTGTGCTGCGTGCTAAGTGGGACCACTGCCCTGTTCAAAGGGTTAGTCCTGTTATCACCTTGTTGAACCTGGGCTTTGTGTAGGGCAGGCAATGTCCAGAGCTGCAAGACCTATTGTGTTTTTAAGATCCTGGGCATGAGTCATAGGCCTCATGTGCTTTTGAGTCACCTATTGCACAGGACTCTGCCCAGGCATGTCTCTGTGCTCACCTGCAGTTTTTTCCCTGTGCCTCCTCCCCTGTGACAGAGGGAGCCTATCAGGATTACTGGCGGGAAACTGCCTAAGTTTGCCTTTAAAAACAGACATTTTTGAAACAAACATCAGAAAGGTTCCTGCACTGCTGCCTGGTCCGATCAGCCAGGGGTTTTGGGGGGGTCCTTTCTCCGCTCTCGTTTTATTTTTGAGCGTACCCCAGGTTTTTAAACCTCCCTCCACGAAGAACGAATTGCTGCCTGAGAGATCTCCTGATTATCAAGACCATACCGAGCCCTCCTTGTTTCTTCTGATGTTGCTGCTGCTTCTGCCTTTGCTGCTGCCTTGGGGACTGGTAAGAATCCTTCTGTGAAACTTTCCATACTTTTATTTTATTACTTTAGCTGCTGGCTCTGTTTCCCTAGCACACAGACTCAAGCTAAACCTTGGTCTGTGTCTTAAAACCTCTCAAACTCCGTGGCACTTTGCTGCTAAAAATAAGCTTGTGCCGCTGCTAAGCTCTGCTCCCTGCTTTCAGCTGTATCCACTGCTGCAGCCACCATCCCTTGGCTTCCTTGGGGGCTGCCTTGGGAGCTGTATCCTGGGCACATACCACTCTGCCCTCTGTAACTTCCCCATAGCATAAGGTGCACCGTAGGTTTTGCTTTTTAGTTTAATAAGTCATAGTTTGCTAAGATTGTAGAGCTTGTAAGTTTCATCTGCCTTGTTATAGTTCGCTGTTTTGTTGCTCTGTATAGTTGCTTGTTATAGTTTGCTTAGAATTGTGATATTTGTTGTTTTGCCTAGTCATTGATTAAGATAGATTTAAAAAAGCCACGCCTGGTTGTATTCTGTACCTGTTTTATTACTTTGTATAAGCTGCTTGTAATTTATATACGTTTGATTAAGTTAGAGGATAGATAAGGTTTTTACTGCTTGAATTCATCTTCCCGCTGTCCCGATCTCTCCCTGAACTTTCCCGTGTCTGTTTTTCCCCCGCTCCAATCTCCCCCTCTGTGTACTTCTCCATGTCTCCCTGTTGTAACCCCTTGCTGCTTCCCCCCCCCCCGTGTAACTTCCCAAACCCTTTGCTGCTTCTTTCCTTTTTTTGGGGGTGTCCCTCTAGCCCTTCTTTACACCTCTCTGCTGCCTCTCCCTGTATCCCATGTTCATGGCCCCGTTCCTCCGCTGCCCCTCCCCTACCGAAGATCACCATCACACTGCTCCGTTTGTCTTCACCCCGCTGCTCCGCAACTTCCCTGAAGTGCTCTCCGCTGCTGCAGCCTGTTTCTTCCCTCAGCCGTCTCCCCCATTCTCCATGTGCCTTCCCATCCCTTACACGTTCAGCGCCCTCCCCTCTTGCTGCTCCCAGACTCCCCTTAAGTGCGCTCCAGCTGCTCTTGTCTCCCGTACGTCCAGCCCGCAGGCTCCTGAAGACTGCTGCTCTGGGCTTCAGAGTCTCTCGCTGCTTGCAGCTGCACTCTCCTCTTGTCAGAAACCACTAATCACTCACTCCCCTCCCCCCTCCTGTTTCTTGACCCAGCTTTTAGGTACACTCTTGCTATCACAGCCTCACAAATTAAGTCAGTAATTTTCTACATTGCATAATTTCACTTATCACCCATATTGTAGTATTGCACCGTGACTCACATTTTACTTGTGGTTATAACACCCCATTAGTTGCCTCCATTTTTCTAATATACTTTGTATACCATTTTTATATAGAAGCTACCATTTTATTTTGCATTTTCTTTTGGGTACGTTTTGCATTCCACACTGTATCTAGAGTTGTTCCTATATAAAGTTAAGTTGCTTATTGACTGTACTGTATCCCATTGTGCTGAACCCCACTTACTGTACCCCACTGTTAAAACTCCCTACACTGTTCAATAAGAACCCTCCCATCATTGTCTATTGTAAACACCTTATACACCCCATCCCATCGCATTTCATCGTTAAACTCCCACCACTTCCTTTTCCCTTTAATAAAGAAATTAATTGGCACCCCACCTGTGTGATAATTGCTCCCCAAGATCCCATATACCTGCAGGCAGGGACACTTAAAAGACAAAGTAAGACAGAGAAACAGAATTGCTTTTATGCTTTAAGATAGAAAGAAAAAATGTGAGGCCAAAGGGAAGGGGGGAAATGAGACTGAAGGAAAAAAGAGAATATTGCAAGGTACAAGAGTGTGCTCTCAAGTGATGACAGCTTTTTTTTGTGGGGCAAAAGGGAGTGTATTTAGCCACTCCAACAACTGTAAAATGAATCAGATAAAAGCCTGGTAATAGCCTGAAGTAATGTCCCTCTATTTTACACATTGCTGGGGACTCACAGACTGAAATCAGAAAGGTCAGAAAAAGCTCAGTGAATATAGCCCTAGGCACCAGGCCCAGGCATTACTTGGAGATGGCATGTTAAACACCAGAAAGCAGCTCTCTCTGTTGGTATGTACTGCATCAAGATATACACTCAGCATAGACAGTGGTGCAAGTAAGCTGGTACAGTGAGGTACACCATATCATTAAGACATTTATTGCTGGTATGCCGTACTGGAAAGACATTTTCAAGAATGAATTGTAGAGCCCTGTGCGGATACAAATTTATACCCATGGATGTGGATATCCGCAGAGAGAAATCGGTATCTGCTGAACTGCAAGGCTCTCCTGGGAACCACAGCAATGAAAGGAGCAGAACGTGGGGCTGCTGCTCCCATGAGCCAGCGCCTTGTGCTGGCAGCTCCTCCAACATTGCTGTACCACCCCCAGCAGGGCTATACAGATCCCAGGCAGGAGAGACAGCTGCGTGGAAGGGCTGTGAATGGTACAGTTGCACTGGAGGAGCTGCCGGTGCGGCGCTCGCTCCTGACAACAGTGGCCCCATGTTCTGCTCCTTTCGCTGCTGTAGTTCCCGGGAGAGCCCTGCGGTTCAGCGGATACAGATTTATCTCCATGAATATCCACATCTGTGGGTATAAATTTGTATGCATGCAGGGCTCTAGTCACAGAACATTGTGTTAGTCGGGGAAGGGAGGATCAGTACTGTACCAGTAAGAATTAAAATCTACCTGCACCACTGAGCAGAGAAAGCAGCTTAAGAATACATTGGGAATGCTGCATAGAACCATTTTCAGAAACTGGAGATTTTTGTTCTATTTTTATGAGCTGCCACTACCTTGAGTTCACAATAAATTTGCTCAGTTTGATAAGTTCTTTAGCCTTATCCATTCTGTGTGTGTGTTTGTTTGAGTGTATATACACAAAAGCTGATTATATGTAAACTAATTTAGGGTTTTCTAAAAGTATCCAGAATGTGTCTTTATCTGCCCTGGCCTTAAAATAATTTAATGATCCCTTCCAGGATCCTGACATGACCTCTTTGCCCTTATTTACTCATCCTATTGTACCACTTAACCATACCTTGATTTCTTTAATGACATTCATTAGAGTTTCGGAGGGATTGCTGTAATATATCTAACACTCAGGACCCATTAAGGCTTTTGCTGGCACAAATTACCTTTATGTAACTTAACAAATCTAATGGATGACATTTAAGGACAAATAAAAGATCTGTCTGTGTGCAGTCTTAAACTAGACCAGAGGTTCTTAAATGGGGGGTGGGCTTCCCTGGGGGACGGGCATAAAATATATTCTGAGAGGGGCCTGAGCAGCTTTAGTGAAAAAAACAACAACATATTGTGCACATTTTACCCACAGCAATGAATAACTAGCAAAGCTCATTCCTCCAGACATATCCAGTCCTCAGATGGTGCTGTGCATTTTGATGGATTTCATAGCATTGTACAAAGTCATTGCCATGTGTACATTAAACTGTTTTCAAGGATGGTGTATGCACATTTAGTTGTAAGCACTGACCACACTTGCAGTTTTGCTTTTGCTCTTATTACAATGGACCAGTGGCTCTGTTTGAATCAATGCCTTACTGTTTTTAATATTTAGTGAGTATTGCATGTTGATTTTTTTTATCAGTATCATAGAATATTAGAAAGGACCTCAGGAGGTTATCTAGTCTAATCCCCTGCTCAAAGCAGGACCAATCCCCAGATAGATTTTTTTCCCCAGACAGGTTTTTGCCCCAGATCCCTAAATGGTCCCTTCAAGGATTGAACTCACAATGCTGGGTTTAGCAGGCCAATGCTCAAATCACTGAGCTATCCCCCACTCTTTTTTCTTTAAAAAACAAACCAACCATTTATTTGGTAACCTGCTTCTTTACATCTTAACCCCAGATCTTTACTGTATTCTATCCCTTCCCACTATTAAATCTAGATACTTACAACATCCCTCCCTGCCCCCATCAGTGTAAGCTCACTATTCAGCTTAGGCTGTGGTACAGAGAAGCATGACTGTGCCCATTTTAGAGAGTGAAGGACACAGACAGGCATTGAACTGAGGCTTAGACCAGTCCAAGCTTTCAGAGTTCCATGAGACAGCCTTTTCCATACTAGCCCACATCTGTACTTGTTTGGTGGTGGTGGTGGTGGTGAGGCCTAAACTACTATGACACAAAGAAGGGGGCACCATCAAATACATTTGAAAACCACTGAACTAGACAATGGCAAATGCAAAGATCCACCTATAACCACTCAAAATGGAAACATGAACCTATGATACTCAAAGAGGATGGAGGTAGTCTGATCTCAGTGGTGCAGATGACAGAACAAGGAGCAATGGTCTCAAGTTGCAGTGGAGGAGGTCTAGGCTGGATATTAGGAATCACTATTTAACTAGGTTTCAGAGTAGCAGCCGTGTTAGTCTGTATCTGCAAAAAGAACAGGAGTACTTGTGGCACCTTAGAGACTAACATCCGAAGAAGTGAGCTGTAGCTCACGAAGGCTCATGCTGAAATAAATTTGTTAGTCTCTAAGGTGCCACAAGTACTCCTGTTCTATTTAACTAGGGTGGTGGTGAAGGGAGTGTATTTAGCCACTCCAACAAATGTAAAATGAATGGGTTACATAGGGAGGTGGTGGAATCTCCGTCCTTAGAGGTTTTTAAGGCCTGGCTAAGAAAGCCCTGGCTGGGATGATTTAGTTGGTGTTGGTCCTGCATTGAGCAGAGGGTTGGACTAGATGACCTCCTGAGGTCTCTTCCAACCCTAATCTTGTCTGGTTCTATGATTCAACAGCCTCCAAGTGGCACATTTGAGATATGTAAAAGAGAAGGGTATTCAAAAGGGTCCTAAAGACAAAAATCAAGGAAATAAAATCCTTACAAGTGGCAGGGATGCTACTTAAGAAAACAATAATAATCTCATAAGGCATGTGTAATGCTGAACAAAAACACAACCAGGAAAGCAAGAAGTAAATCAATGGGTATGTCCACACAGTGATTTAAAAAAAAAAAATCAAACAAACCCCTGCACCGCTGAGTCTCAGAGCCTGGGTCAACTGACTTGGGCTTTTGGGGTTTGGACTATGGGGCTATAAAATTGCTGCGTAGGCATTCAGGCTGAGACTGGAACTTGGGCTTTGAGACTTGTGGCTCTCCAGCCCAAGCCTGAACATCTACACTACAATGTTATAGCACCATAGCCCGAGCTCTGTAAGCCCAAGTCAGCTGACCTGGGATGACCATGTAATGGGGAGACACCTACCTTTAACTCGCTTTTTATGGTAAGAGAGATGCAGTATTCTCATAGATGAAGGTGTCAGAAGAACTAGTGGTGGAACTAATTCATAATTTAAAAAATAAGTCACCAGGTCCAGATAGTATGAACCCAAGAGTCATGAAAGAGCTCAAATATGAAGTGGCTGTTAGCAAAAATATCACAGAATCATAGACTATCAGGTTGGAAGAGACCTCAGGAGGTCATCTAGTCAAAATCCCTGCTCAAAGCAGGACCAATCCCCAGTTAAATCATCCAACCAATTTTTATTATTCACAAAACCTCTCACTAGATGCTTAAATTTTGCTGTAGAAGTCCCCATGTGACTTAAGTTTGTCATCTCTGGGCACATGCACAGTACTCACTCTAGGCATCAGGATGCCTCTCTCACATCTAAGACCCAGTGTCATCCTCAAACCAGGGATACCATAGGCATTCCCCTGCCTATCTTGCCAGCAAGACCCAATGTGGTAGGCCTGCTCAGAGCATGTCTAGTAGATCAGGGCCCATTCAAAATCCAGCCAGAGGTGGAGGTGCTTCCTCCCTCTCTTTTGACTTGTAGTCCAGTGGTTAAAGCACTCACATAGGATGTGGGACACCCAGCTTCAATTTCGCCCTCTGCCCGATGGGGAGAAGTGATTTGAACAGAAGGCCATCACACCTCTCAGAAGAATGCTCTCACTGAACTCTGGGATATTCTAATATTTCTCAGACTCTCCTGTTGAAGCTGTTCCACTTTAACTATTTAAATAGTCACTGGACCAAAAAAGAGCCAGAGAAAGCCTGCTAGTTAAGGCGCTCACCTGAGAGGTGGGAGACATGGGGTCCAGTCGCCTTGTTCTAATAGTTATTTAATTATTTGTTCAAAGTGGAACAGCTTCGACAAGACTGGGAGAGACTGACATCAGAATATCCCATAGCTCAGTGATCAGGGATAAAAGTTCAAATCCTTTCTTCTCAGACATCAGGTGGGAATTGAAACCAGGTTTCCTGTCATAAACAGATTGTTAAGGGTTAATGTCTCTTGTACCTGTAAAGGGTTACAAGCAGGGAACGGGACACCTGACCAGAAGACAAAATACTTTTAAATTTGGGCAGAGGGAAGCTTTTGTGTGTTCTTTCAGAGGGTCTGAGAGAGACCAGACATTACTACAGGCTCTCTAAGTTTCTTTTCTAACAGTAAGTAAAAACAGGCGGTTTAGGTTTTCTGATTGTTTTACTCTACTTGAAATTGTGGATCTGGCTGGTTAGCTTTTATGTGTGTAGTTGCTGGGAATATTTTGATTTGTATTGGTACTGGGGGGAAAGTCTCTTTCTGGTGTCTCTAAGCTACAGGACCCTGTAATATTTACATCTTGAAGTTACAGAGATAATTCTTTACTTTTTCCTTTCTTTTATTAAAAGATTTCTTTTTTAGAGAACCCAATTGATGTTTTTTTCCTTGTTTCCCTTGTGTTATTCCAGGGGATTGGGATAACTCACCAGGACGGGTGGGGGAGAGACGGGAGTGGGAGAGATAGAATCTCTCTTTGTTTTCCTTGAATCTGTTTGCCTCTTTGTGGAAGGGAAGGGAGATGCTTCTCTGTATGGTGATTTAAGAGGTTGGATCAGTATCTCCCAGGATAGCCCAGGGAGGGAAATTCTGGGAAGGGGAAAGGTGGGGGAATGGTTTATTTCTCCTTGTTTTAAGAACCCAAGGGATCTGGGTTCTTGGGGTCCCCAGGGAAGGTTGGGGAGGTCAGAGTGCCCCAAAACACTATATTTTTGGGTGGTGGCAGTGCTATATTTTTGGGTGGTAATTAAGCTTAGAGGATTCATGTGCTAGTATCTCATTTTCTGAACTCTAAGGTACAGATCTGAGAAAGAATGCTATGACACTAACATCTTGGGTGATTGCTCTAATCACTGAGCTAAAAGTTATAAGGGAGGAGTCACCACTTCCTCTGGCATTTCATGTAAGAATGGCTTAGATACCTAAGCCTCCTGTCTCCAAGAGAAGTGAAGTCCAGAAAGGACCGTGAAGAACTTCAGAGGGATCTAACCAAGGTAGGTGAATGGGCAACACAATGGTAAATGAAGTTCAGCGTTCATAAATGAAAAGTAATGATATTAGAGTGGAAATGTTAAACTATTCAAACACCATAGAGGGTTCTAAATTAATGGTATCATCTAAGGAAAGGAACTTGGGCATCTCTGTGGATAGCTCAAAGAAGAGCTCAATTCAATATGCAGCTGTGATCAAAAAGAAAACAAGAAATTAGGGAGTTAGGAATGATAAATAATAGGAGATTATAATTGTAATTGCTTTATATAAGTCAATGGTACAGCTTCATCTGATAAACACCTCATCTCAAAAAGGATATTGCAGAATTAGTGAGGTTTCAGAGAAGGAAATGCTTCGGAGCATAGAAAAGCTCTTATATGAATAGAAATTGGAAAGGTTGGGATTGTTTATGTTAGAAAGGAAATGAATAAAGAGAGGACATAATAAAAGTATATAAAATACGGAATGGTCTAGAGAAAGTAGACCCGGGGACTTCCATTCTTCCTCTCTCATAACAAAGAAGCCATTCAATGAAATTAAAAAGTGGAAAATTCAAAACCTGTAACAGGAAATACTTTTTCACACAATACATCATTAGAACAGTGGAATGTGGAACTCTGTTACAGGATGCTACTGAGGCAAAAAAAAACAAATGAAAAAAACAACCTTAAGATTCAACTAGGGAGTGTATATTTATATGGATAAAAAGAATATCCAGTTATAATATTTAATGTTTACATACATTTTGGATGAGCTATTAAATCTCATGCTTCAGGGTTTAAAACAATCTTGTTATGTAAGGATTAGAGACCACCTAAAATGGGGGACCGATTATCCTACATCTGCCTAACACAAGTTTTCTTGTACCTTCCTCTGAAGCACTGATGCTGGCCATTGTCAGAGACAGCATATTGTGCTAGATGGACCATGGGTCTGATCCAGTTACCAGGTCTTGTTTCATTAACAATACCATGGTACTTTCTCTAAGAGGAGGGACTTTTAGTCTGTTGTCCTAGATGAGAATTTCCCTTGCCAACCACCTTCATCCAGTGGTTGACGCACTTCAATGATGTTTATGTATATATCTTAGCATAATTGATGAAAGGCACTGTATAACATTTAAGATACTATATTCTCCAATTCTGTATTGCTGCTGCTGCTTTTGCTGTTAATAAGTTTCTGTATCTCCTAGTAGCACTCAGAAATGTAACAAATGCTGTCACAGGTCATATATCATAATGTCCTGTAATTGTTCAATTACTTGCCATACATATTACTGGAATAGGGTAGTGAGAAGTACTTACTGAGTCCCCAGTTTCTAATGACAACACCTAGCAAAATTGTAATCAGTAGCTTACAGGACTCTGTGTAGCCATATAATTTCCAATATAACAACGAACACAGCAATTTCCCGACATGTATTGCTAACTGCTAGCATAAAAGATATGTGGAATTGCTGCCATGGAACAGTGCATTTAGAAATAGCAAGAGAAAAAATAACCAGTTTCCCTGTATGTCTTATAACTATAAAAGCAATTCTGTTATGTATAAAAACATAAATCAGAACGTTATATGAATAATCGGGAGTGGAAATAGCATTAAGAGTGAGCTACAAAATTCTGGTTTCACTCCATTTTTACAGGCTGGCAACAGTAGAATAAGTTAGGGCCAGAAAGTGGAGAAGTATGATGATGAGGAGTGTGTTGATCTCCTTATTAAGAGACAAAAAGCTTGTATTTAACAACTGAATTATTTAATTTGAACATTACATAACTAATACAATAGCAGTCAGAACCTGAGCTTGACTGCACCCTACAGCTCCATGCAATCTAGTGCCCTGCCTTCCAAATGGAGGATGACCTTTGTTCTCTGCAGCCCTATCCCACAACCCTACACAACAGCGATAGTTACTCCATTCAGTGAGATGGAGGGAATGTTTGAGTTCAAGTTCTGCATGTTTGTTAAATTCCTTTACCAACAGCAAATCCTAAACTGTTTTTCACCTGCCCCTATTTTGATGGTTAAGTAAAAGTTCCCAGCTTGCCGATTCTTGTGGTTTAGATATGATGCCCCCTACACAGAGTTAGAGATGGAAAAGACCAGTTAGGTCATTGAGTTATCCTTCAGCAAGGACACATAACCCATGACTTCATTTTGTATATAAATCTGCTTTAGGGATAAAATTTTACATTTGCATCACATAGATTTGTGGTGTGACAGTCACAATCCAGCATCTGAGATGCAACAGAACAAAACAAAAAAACCAACCCTTAGCAAGAAAGTGAAATTCTTACATTTTAGAAGCTTCCTCAGCTCTATAGATGGATCAATCACTATGAACTGTTCTTCTCTGAGGGGTTTTTTTTGGTATCTACTTTATTTCTATTAATATTTGTAGATTATAATTTTGCTTTTTAAATTTCTCTTTATTTCTGGAATGAACAATTGATTCTCCCACTCATACACATGAGATTTACATGAGTGACTCCTACTAGAGTTAATGGATATACGTGTAAGTCCCATCAGCTCACTGCACACGCATGCACAGGAGCATAAGTCTCAAAATAAAGACAACTTGGTGTCAAATGTAGCTGTGCTTATGAAGGAATCCTCTGATGTCCAGATTCTGATATCCCTACTCACACTGGAGTAATACCCTCTCTCATATAGAGTAACACCTTAACCCATGAAATGTTTTACTGATTTCAGCAGAAATCTCTATGGAGAAAAACACTTACTTGGCAAGAGTAAAGGTATCAGAATGACTTTGGATATTCTAATTCTGAAACAATTAAAAAGTGACTGATGGCATTAAAGACATACTGATAAGTGAGAAGTTAAGTTGGTGGTATAAGCAATTTTAAGTAAATTTGAATATAGAGAATCTGTTTGCTATAAATAGAATAAGAGTCCCAAATTGTTTCAGTGCATTACAATGAACAAGCTACAATTCTAGTTATGATTATAATTATGCTTACTGTGAAGATTTTTGTGGAAAAATATTTAAGCTATATGTAGGGTGCATGGCATAAAATTTTCCATCAATGCTTTATTAGGACTAAATTAGATTATTAATGACATAGCATTAATTCTATCATAGGGCCATTATGAGGATGAATAATGTCTGTACAGCACTTTGAATATGTTAAGAGCTAAATATTATCTTTATAAAGCTGAACCATTAAAAATTATATTTACTGTTCAACATGTATGAAGTTTACTTTCTGCGCCTTATTCAGACAAGGCAAACCAACTCAATTGCTTAGTTTCATGTTGGACTCTAGTCATTATCACAAAACAGAGATAATCTTTGATTGTAATCAAAGATTTTGCCTGCACTTTGGATTTAGAGAAAAATTATTTCTCTTTGTCTTGCTTTCTGTTTTCACACTCACTTGCCCCCTTTTCTCTCTTTAAAAGAAATCCTATCCTGGGGCCATATACCGTAATCTCAGGCAGTGTTTTAAATGGAATTGTAATTTGTTGTTCATGTGTCAAGAATTGTTTTTAAAACATTCAAAATATAGTTTAGAAAATGCAAAGAATATAGTGTCCATTTATGTTGACTGCTTTATCAGAACTGACTATTGCACGTAGCAGAGATCAGTCAGTCACTAAATAAGGGGGCAAATAATTGATCTGAGTGCTTACATCAAAGTCCTTATTTATTATTCTAATTCAGATAAAGGTTGCCTGCAAGTTGTGTTTTTCATCTCCTGGGGCTCTAACGATCTATTCAGAGGCACGCTCTGGAGACAGGGCATAGCAAGACAAGTGATTTGAGGCTAGATAGTGACAGCTGTGACAGGAAGTAACAACAGCGCTTGCCATCTAGTTTAAAGGTCTGGATGGACAAGCTACAAGGCAACGGGGTAAAGAGCACCCTGTCTTTCAGAGAAGGATAATACCTATTGTCATTACAGCACATGAACCCTAATGTAGCCCCCCTTCAAAGCAAACCTGTAAGAGCTCTGCTGTTTGGAAGCATTTAGGGACAGCCTAGCTTAATATGAATTGTAGTATGTGAAAAATGTCTGGAAAGAACCAATAAATACAAATAAGTGTATTAGGATTCTTGTTGAGATACACAACCTGTTAGAAAATACAAGGTTGAGTGCAAGGAGTGGAGGGAAGTTGGATATACGGATTTTCCGTAGCCCCCAACATCCTCTCTTTAAAGTAGGGGAAGTGTACAAAGGGTGTAGCCACACAAGAGGGGAACAATAGAAACATTATGGGAGCAGGAAAAGGAAAGAAACTATACCCTCTCTCTTTGTGGATACAAAGAGAAGAAGTTTTTTTTTTTGTTTGTTTGTTTTTTAAAAAGGAGAGCTTAACGTGAGGCTCTTAGATACTCATTTCGGCACCTAAATAAGTAGCCTGATTTGCAAAAGTGCTAAGGACAGCTCCCATTACTTTAAGGGCCTTCACAAGTTAGTTCTTCTATACCTATCAGATCTTATAAGTTACAAAGCCCACTTCTGCTCTGCCAACTATTAGCCCAATTTTTCTTCACTCACTTTTTTGCTTTTTCCCCCACACTGCTCCTTATGTATGGGAGCAGCTCCCTGTCAATATCTACAAAGCCACTACACTGTTCTCCTTAAAATCCCTCTTTAAAACTCATCTGTGAGGTGATGCCTACAAAACACTTGACAGTGGCTAAGCAGTTGGTGTTCTGAGACTGTTAATTAATCGTCTCATCTTATACTAGATTGTAAACTCCTTCAAGATGGGACATTTGCTTATTAAGTGCGTTCGGCACCTAGCATAACAGGGTCTTGATCCCTGATGGAGACGTCTAGGCCTTACCCCCATACCAATAATAATAATTGAACCAGAAAGAAGAGAGCTAGAAACCACACAAGAAAGCCTGACCTCAGGAGAATTACAGTCTCATTTTCTCACATGAAGATGTTCAGATAAGCTGCCAATGAGCTATACAAACTTTTGGATGTTTATCTGAATCAAATGCACATCTGTGCCTTCTGAGCTTGCCTATCACTTGGTGGCAAATCCCTTGATTCTTCGGGTTTTTTAAAAATATCATATGCAAAGTTTTAGTACTTGTGGAAATTTCGAAATGAAGTCTTCTACTTTATCCACAGAACTGGCACAGCATAGTCACTTATAGTGTGAGCTTCCCTGCATTACCCCGTCAATCGACCTAAAAGGATTAGGACCCAGAGCCACAAAAGGATTTAGGTTTGGCAATGTGGAGTATTGCAACACCTATGGTTTAGGCACCTAGAACAGCTCTGGAATCCTCAAATCCTGGGTTAGGGACCTAGGCTCCCTTTATTCCTATACAATGAATGGGGAGAGAGAGGCTTCTGAGAATGGGATCCACAAAAGCCAGCTTGCTAGGTCAGGAGCTGGCTAAGATAACCAATGGGAGATGCCAACAAGAGGGATGTGTCCTAAGCCCCTTCCCTCTCATGGAGTTAGGCACTTAAATCCAGGTGGCAGGGAGGTGCCTAGCTCTGTTTGCAACCCACATCTGGGAACTCTCTCCTGGAAGAGAGGTGGCTTAGGTACCCACCGTGTTTCTTGTGAGACCAAGATAAGGTGCCTAACTCCACATACAAAACAGCCATGTGGGAGAGTAGGTGTCACAGGCATCTCTCATAATCTTTAGCCCAGTAGCTAGGTTACTCACCCAAAATGTAAGAGATTGTAATTCAATTCCTCCTTCTTTGCAATAAGGAGAAGGGATTTGAACAGGGGCACTGGGGGTGCATAGGGTTTTACAGGGATCCCCCTGTGTTGGATTCCTGCATAATAGTTCACAGAAGGGTAGCATGTGAGGTCTCTGCTGAGAATCAGTTGCCCACTGTTTATAATCATTGAAAAATGTATGGATGGATAATATTTTAGGAGTTATGTATCTATAATGAAAATTATGTTCTTAATATCTTGGCATTAAGGCAAGTTTAAGGGACATACCAGTTATGCTTTGCTCTTTGTTATTCCCAGTTTGACCCCAATGTTTTGATGTGGAAATGCTGACTGTATTGATTTAAAAGTCATTCCCAGAATTACTGTCTTCAAATGAAGTTTCTGTACAATGAGTGTGTGAATAGTAGATGCAGCTAACAGGTATTTTATGATGGTGCAGCTTTACTTTTAATATTGCCAGTTGGCACAAACTGAAAAGCATTGCAACCAAAAGTAATACAAAGAGTGGTATTTGGTTGAAAAAGGAAGCGTACGCTCACCCTGGTTTTATGCTATTTTTCTTTTTCCTCAGGTTTAGTTTATAAATTGCAACAAATTAGAGTAATTACTCAGTTAAGCAGAGAGTACATGCAACTGGCTATGCAGCAAAGATCAACTTGTGAAGATGTAAAAGGGAAGCAGACATTTTTCGAGTACTTATTTGCAGGGCCGTCCCTAGATATTGTGGTGCTCTATGCAGCCCCCCTGTGGGGGGAAGGGCTGGCCCCAGGCATCTGCGGGGAGTGGGGTTTGCCCAAAGTCTGTGGGCAGCAGGAGGGAAATCGCCCCCCAGCAAAAGCCAGCAGAGCGGGTTGTGGCTGAGTCGCTTCACTTCCTGCCACCCTGTGATTGCTGGGTAGGCCCAACCCCAGGCAGGAAGTGGAGTGACCCAGCTCCAGCCCACTCTGCTCTGCTCCCCTGGCTCCCAGCTTTGGGACTTGGGGGGCAGGGGAAAACCATCCGCCAGCACTCACCGGCAACGTGGAGTGGGCTGGGGCCGGGCTGCTCCACTTCCTGCTGCCTGGTGAGTGCAGGGTGCACCTGACCCCTGCTGCAGTTGCCATGGATGTAGCTATGGGGAAGAGGAGGGGCAGAGCAGGGACGGGATTGGGCTGGTCACTGGAGCAGCACATAGCTGCATAGGGCACCAGAAAATTGGGGCAATTTGGTGCCCCAAATTTCCTGGTGCCCTATGCAGCTGCATAGTTTGTGTATGGGTAAGGACAGCCCTGCTTATTTGTTAACACCATGCTTGCTAATGATATGTTGTGTGCTGCTTTTCTCAGAACACACCTATGCAAAGAATGGTATAATGCTTTGACAGATAGGCCTGTCCATCACTCTACTAGAGATAGGTTGACCAATGAAGGTCCAGAATTAAATTTGTATGCAATAATGGGCTGGAAGTCTCTTCAGAATAGGATCCATCATTAGATTTCTGTACCCCCTACTTCTGGTGCGAAGTACCACAAGACCAGCCTCCATTTGACTGCACAGCAAATGAAGTGTGTTTGTGGTGCAGGTAGGCATACTTTAGCTAGCACAGGTAACAACAGTAGTGAGGAAGTGGTGCCACAGACTTCAGTAGCAATTAGCAACCCCAGCACAAGCCCATCGGGGACCCTGGGTACGTACTTAGGATGCTAGTGTTGGTGTCACTCTGGCATAACCCTAGGTAACTCGGAAAGGTGATAGACCAAAAGTGTCAATGAAGCCCTCCTGTTGTAGGCCTCAGTGAACCAATGTTCCTTCATGTTAAACACTTTGTGTAACCTAGTGTAACCTAATGTACTAATAGCTGCAGAAATGTAGTGTTAGCAGTTAGTTTTGGTTGTAACAGTCAGTTCTCTGCTGTAATACATTGAAGCTAGGCTAAAGCACGCTCAAGGCCGTTTTAAGGTACTGTATACATGTCTCAGCAGCGGAGAGGGGGGAGGAAGGGGGAGACAAAAGATTGAATGAGAAAAGATACTGCAGCTGGATGGGAAAGGAGGGGGAAGTGAGAAATCAGGTAGTCAGCAAGAAAGTTTTGTAGTAAACAACTGGGATATAAAAGGAAAAAACTGCTTGTTTTAGGGGTGCAGGATCTGAGATTGTTATTTCTCCCTTGCACCTTATTTGAGCTCAAATAAATTTGGTTGTTTGCTTCTCCACCCTGGTGTGTTTATTGGCACTTAAGCACTCTGGGCAACGAACCACTGTTGCTTGCCCCTGGCACTGTTGTGTCTGCAACAGTTTTTGGCATCCCTGGGTGGGCTGAGGCGAAAATTAGCCTTGCCTGGATCCCTCCTGGAGGTCTACGGATCGCGGCGATGACCGACTGTCATAAACAGATAGCTAAGGGTTAATGTTCTTTTACCTGGAAAGGAGTAACCTGAAACACCTGACCAGAGGACCAATCAGGAAACAAGACTTTTTCAAATCTGGGTGGAGGGAAGTTTGTGTGTGAGTCCTTAGTTCTTGTCTTCTGCCTGTACTCCCTCTCGGCTATGAGAAGGATTTTTCTGTCTCCTGGCTTTCTAATCTTCTGTTTCCAAGTTGTAAGTACAAAGATAGGAAGACCATAGGTTTCTATTGTTTTCTTTTGTATTTACATGGGTATAGTTGCTGGAATGTGTTAAATTGTATTCTTTTTGGATAAGGCTCTTTATTCATATTTCTTCTAAGCAAATGACCCTGCATTTGTCACCTTAATACAGAGAGACCATTTTTATGTATTTTTCTTTCTTTTTAAGACCTGTTGGAGTTTTTCTTTGGTGGGGAACTCCAGGGAATTAGTCTGTAGCTCACCAGGGAATTGGTGGGAGGAAGAAGTCAGGGGGAAATCTGTGTGTGTTAGATTTACTAGCCTGACTTTGCATTCCCTCTGGGTGAAGACGGAAGTACTTGTGTTTCCAGGACTGGAAACAGGGAGGGTGGCGTCCCTCTATATAGATTCACGGAGCTTGCTTCTGTGTATCTCTCCAGGAACCCAGGGAGGGAACACCTGGAAGGGAGAAGGGAAGGGAAATGGTTTATTCCCCTTTGTTGTGAGACTCAAGGAATTTGGGTCTTGGGATCCTCAGGGAAGGTTTTTGGGGGGACCAGAGTGCCCCAAAACACTCTAATTTTTTGGGTGGTGGCAGCTTTACCAGGTCCAAGCTGGTAACTAAGCTTGGAGGTTTTCATGCTAACCCCCATATTTTGGACGCTAAGGTCCAAATCTGGGAATAGGTTATGACACCGACGCCCAGTGCACACCGGTGACTTCACTGGGGGCCTCGGCGGAGACGCGGTGTGAGCGACCCCAGAGGGCACAACGGTGCAACGCACTCAAATAGTGGAGAAGCAGTTGTGGGCGACGGTATGGAACCGGTCCCGGGCGACGGTGAGGAACCGGTCCCTTGGATAAGGTAGGAACAGTCCGGTTGTCTGGACTCTCTCTGCTAGGGCCTGGGGACGCCCAGCGTCTACCTGCGACACGGGGCAGGGGCAGAGCAAGGTGGGGAAGGCAAGGTGCTCCCCCTTAGAATGCATTCTGGAGAATTGGAAGGTGTTTGGATCGGATCCGTTATCCAAAAATAGGTTACAAAGGTTTTGTACAGTGGACTGGCCTCAGTACAAATTAGAGGGTCAGGAAAGGTGGCCACCTGAAGGATCAGTAAATTACAGTACAATTACTCCTGTTTTGTCAGTGAACAGGTAGGTTCTGAAACTGTTTGTATGAAAAGCTCTGGTTAAAGACAAGAAAAAGAAAAAAAACAAAACCGTAACTCCTGTTCTTCCCCTGTCTGGCGGAGTGCAAGGATCCAAAAGCAGGTTAGGGATAGTTCAGGGACAAAGGAGGGACCTGTCTAGGAAGGGGAGACCCTATGTCCTAGTGCACTCTCTCCCTGTTGTGGCTGCAAAAAAAAGAAAGGGGGCCAGTATGAGTGACTGTTACCGGAAGACGCCCAGAGTACCCTGTGAAGCAAAAGCTCATGACCAGGACTACTCTAATGCAAGCCCGGTAACTAGTGGATCTTTAGGAGGTCTGACCCATGGTGGGCTGACTTGGCTTGGCATCATCCAGTGAGGAAGCTACCTGGGTCTAGGAGTGTGTGTACCCATCTTCCCTTCCCCTTTCCTTTCCGTGTGGGCTACTGACAGTCTGATCATCTCACTGGATGCAATCAGAGTAAGCGGCGCCGTCTCCCAGAGACTAGCCGACGCTCTTTGCTGAAGGGAGGTGTAGGAGGGTCGTGGCCATCCTCGTTAGCCTCTCCTGTGTGAGTACCCTTTAGGGAAAAATCCTTAGTTTATGAGCCGCTAGCGCGGACAGGGCACCCTCCCTGTGTATGTAAGTGGAAAATGGGTGGGGGGCAGTCTAAACATTCCATCTTACCCCCTAAGAGTACCCCAGCATATTACATGTACGTACATTATGGTTCATCAACCTGCAGGTATTTAGAGAATTGGAATATTTACACGCGTGAAAATCCATCTAAACAATGCCCACTAGAAGGTACTTCAATCTAGATAAGATCATACATCTAAGAGGAGCGTTTAATCACCAAAAAGCCCTGATGCAGCATGAGCAAATTTGTCTATTGAGGAAAGGAACGAGTTAATTTAAAAATCATTTTGGCCCAGGGATGGAAGGGGAGGGGTTGCTCTGCGTTCAGGGTCAGGAATCAGCGCGGACTGTGCTTGGTGCAGGGAGGGGCTGCTTTCAGCCCCAGCTGGCTGTGAAAAAAAATATAGACAGAGGCGAACCAAAGGCAATACAAGTTACAGAACTGAGATTACATTTGCAAAGATTAACTGTCCAGTAAGATCCAACAATGTGCCTTTGTGACCCTGGAGTCGGTGTGGCTTGGTGACACCAAAGAAGCCACAGGCAGCCAACCTGGACTGGAATCTCTGAAAGAGACACCGCAGGAGATTCCAGGGTGTAAGAGAACAGCCCTCCCAAGAGCAAAAGCATGTTGGAAATTCTGGACAAGCTGTATACAGGATAATCTCCTATCCACCTCTCCCCCTCCTCTGAACATTATACACAGAAGTGGCCAGTGTGGACGTATGAGTGTAAGTAAGAAAGGGGATTAGGGCCTGGGGCATCAATATTTTCCTGAGTGATGAGGGAGCGTTCCCAACACTCTCTGTTGTTGTTTTATTATTTTATTAATGAAGCTTTAAAATTCAGTTATATGGTGTGTTTTCTTTATCTTCCCCCAACGATCCTGTAGTGTCAGCCTGATCACCTGACACGAGGGATAGATTGGTAACAGAAATTTGTCACAGTTTGGTGAGCAATTAAGAAGAGGGGAGCCCTGCAGAATTTACACCATCTATTTGTTTTACCCTTGTTATTTTTTGTTTGCTTTGCTTGGTACTGTTGGTGTTATATGTTGAGAACTGCATGAGTAAAAGTAAGCCTTAATAGGATAAGGAAACACTATCTGGTTCTGGTCCTGTTCTGTTTAACCGGTTACTGTTGTTTTTCTGCTCTGTTCATTTGGACGTTAGGAGTGTGGGCGGAACTGAACCTCTCGTTCGTAATTCCTCAGAGTGGAAGCCATGTGTGCAAGAAAGCTCTGAGGTTGAATTGAGATCCTTCTGTCCCGTCCCTTGTAGCGGTCAGTGTATAGAAGTGGGAAAGTCTGGCTTAGACTGTAATTCCCTCTGCTCTCTGTGTAATTCTCTTTTCTGTTTAAGTGTCAGCAGACAGATGGATGGGTCTCTAGGTAAAATCCTCTAAAGGGGTTTGGATTGTATGTTAAGTAAATGGCCTTTGCCCAATGGGCCATGTGTTTTTGTCCAGGTGACAAGCCTCACGAGGGAGGACTCGGGTAGTCTTGTGAGTAAGAATGTTTAAGGGAAGAGACCAGGAGGGGTGGGGGCTAGTTGAGAAGTCCATCCTCCTAGCTAAACTGGTAGTGGAACAAGTTGGTGCCCATGGAAGGGACGGTTCAGCAAGAAAAGCAGGATCGCGCCCAGGCTGGCAGGCAACAGACAGAGAGATTGGAAAACAGGTTGGAAAACTTTGAGGGTGTAGTGGCAGGAAGGAGTCAGTAAGTGTAAGCATGGGGATTTCAAATACCCAGGACTTACTTGGAATGGTGATTTAAGTTGATAAAAGTGGCTGTGGGAGGACAAGCAAGTGATTTAAGGGAGAGTGAGAAGTTAACTCTGTAGTTGCTGGAGGAAACAGCAGTTGAACTTTGTAAAAATGCTAAAGAAAAAAGGTTTTTGGTGTTTGTGAAATGTTTGTAAATGAATTCAGGCAAAGAAATTATTGGATTGCAATCATTTGGTTTGGCTATGAACAATTTAGTTAAATTAGCTGAAGAATGTATACAGTGTTATGTAATTGAAAACCTGGGCTGCCTATGAAACAAATACAACAAAAAATGGGGTAATTCCTTTGTTTTGCCTGAAGTCAACAAGGGTATTTGTATATTTCAAGCGATGATTGTCTGCCCAGAAGGGGTGGGTAGACCTCTGTCTTTTTGTCTTTCAGATAATCAAAGAAAACTGATGCCAGCTGAACAGCATTCAACGTACCATGCATTTACTGGCACAATAGAAATTATGTTTTGTGTTCTATGTTCTGTCTTGTGGTGTTTGTCTTGTGGCCGGAATTTTTGTGTTTAATATTTTTATAAAATAGTCTAGTTTAAAATCAAACAAAAAGGTTAAATTAAAATGCAGATACTTGTTTTGTTCAACTTGGAATACAAAGTGTTTGGATAAATCAGGAGAATGTGATATACTAAAGTCTAATGCATTTCCTTAAGTAAGGAAAAGAAACTTCATTGGTCAAACTGTTAATTGCAAAAATTGTTGTTAAAATTTGCATACCAACAGTCTTTGAAAGCAAGGACATGAAAAGTTAACCCACTCCCCATATTGTATATGGGATCTTTCTGGCCACCTCAGATTTCTAGCCAGAGGGCTGGGGATGGTGGAAAGCTATTGGACTAGAGATTAAATTGAATGAACTCCTCAAAGTGGGTGTGCTTGTCCTAGCTTGTTGCTCCAAAGCTCTGTAATAAGGTTATTTTAGTAAAAGGGTGTGTGTGGCATATATTAAATAATAAGACGAATGTACTGTATAATGACAATGTTTATGTCTTCATTGTTGGGAAAAAGGTGTATAAGTAAAAAGTGGAAGTTTCCTTTGCAGGTTAAAAGAAGACAAGAAAGGAAGAAGAACAAAGAACAGAATGAGTTAACTGGAAAAAGAATTAGCTAGCAAGCTCAGCCTATAGATAAGACACTGACTCCATTCAAGGACACTGCTCACAGTTAAGACTTGGCTAACAACTAGGAAAAGGAGGGCTTGAATTTGCCCATACAGCTATGAGATCTGAAAAACACTGCCAGGCACTAATAAAGTGTGTTAAGTTTCTTTTCTCACAGGTAAAGAAGCGCTACCCAAAGACCCTAGCAGCCCTGCCACTCCTTGGAACCAGGAGACGGGATTGATGTAAAGGTCCACCGACGAAAGACTGCCTTGGCTCCATGCTGGAAAGGCCCTTAAGTCCTGATGACTACCAACACCTCTGTGAAGTGCCAAAGACTGACTGCTTGGACCCAAGATTCTCACTGCGAAAAGACCACTCCCCATCGGGAGATTTCTCCTACTGATGATAAGCTTATTTCACCTTCTAGCTCCACTGTGCCTTCTGGACAGCAGGGAAAAAGGACAAGGTGAAGTGCTAGTAACCTCTCCCTTATCCACTGACAGATCTACTGTGCCTTTGAATTTTTCTAGAAGAATCAAAACCATTACAGGGTGATGTGCTGGTAACCTCTCCCCTATGGGATGCTGCACCATGACTGTTTTGGGAAAGAAGAAGGAACACTCGCTCCACTGAAATTGCCAAAGTCCAGGAATTCCTGACTAGAAAGGACATTAAGAACTGACCCTGGTGAAGAAACAAAGAATTATACACTGGTGGGAGGACATTTGTGGGACCCATGTTTGGGAGTGTGGTATTGAATGGATTTTGGGGTTTATTCTACAGGCTGCGCCCTGTGTTTTGGATAAATCCTTCAGCATATATAGCTCTGTCTAATTGGATTTTAAATAACAAGTACCCAAAAAGTTTGTTCTGCTACTAGAAATTTTACCCGTATTGAAACCATTCCAGTGACTAATAATGTATGCTATTAATGGGAATGCCTTTTGACAGTACCTGAGAATAGTTAAATAACAGGTGTATTATAGTACTACACCAAGAAAAGATGGTATTGAATATAACTGAGGCTGGGAAGGCATTGCAGTGGGATCTAGTATGTTTAGGAATTCGGGATTTCCTGAATGACCAGCTGATGGCCATTCGGAGTGATCTTGAGTACCAGACTTGGCCCACTGCCCTTACAGACGCATCAGGAATACCATCTGATCTGTAATCATGGAGACATATGTGGACACTTCTTCGGTGGAAGTGTGGCTTCCCAGGGCGGGGTGTGCGCCCTTATAGGGGATGAATACTGTACTTATGTCCCAGAAAGCGCACAGGATATTAACAAGCACATCCTGTCAGCCAAACAGGCTTTTGAACAGTGGAAGGCCCAGAAAAGGAAACCTACTATTTCTGATTCCCTCTGGGGCTGGTTGCTCAACCTGGGAGAACTAAGGGAAGGTATTGTTCACCTCCTGCTCACTGGTGTGGTGTTGTGTATGGTTACTCTTCTCTTGCTTGCTTGCTGTAAAGCACTCCAGCTCCCTAGAGCTTAATCACATGTTATCCTTTAAATGTGAGAACACTCAGCCAAAAGTTTGTTGAGTATTCTCAAAGGAGGGAGTTGTTGGTGTCAAGTATCAGAGGGGTAGCCGTGTTAGTCTGGATCTGTAAAAGCAGCAAAGAATCCTGTGGCACCTTATAGACTAACAGACGTTTTGGAGCATGAGCTTTCGTGGGTGAATACCCACTTCCTCAGATGCATGTAATGGAAATATCCAGGGGCAGGTATATATCTGCTAGCAAGCAAGCTAGAGATAACGAGGTCAGTTCAATCAGGGAGGATGAGGCCCTGTTCTAGCAGTTGAGGTGTGAAAACCAAGAGCGGAGAAACTGGTTCTGTAATTGGCAAGCCATTCACAGTCTTTGTTCAATCCTGAGCTGATGGTGTCAAATTTGCAGATCAACTGAAGCTCAGCAGTTTCTCTTTGAAGTCTGGTCCTGAAGTTTTTTTGCTGCAGGATGGCCACCTTAAGGTCTGCTGTAGTGTGGCCAGGGAGGTTGAAGTGCTCTCCTACAGGTTTTTGTATATTGCCATTCCTAATGTTTGATTTGTGTCCATTTATCCTTTTCCGTAGAGACTGTCCAGTTTGGCCGATGTACATAGCAGAGGGGCATTGCTGGCATATGATGGCGTATATTACATTGGTGGACGTGCAGGTGAATGAACCAGTGATGGTGTGGCTGATCTGGTTAGGTCCTGTGATGGTGTTACTGGTGTAGATATGTGGGCAGAGTTGACATCGAGGTTTGTTGCATGGATTGGTTCCTGAGCTAGAGTTATTATGGTGCGGTGTGCAGTTACTGGTGAGGATATGTTTCAGGTTGGCAGGTTGTCTGTGGGCGAGGACTGGCCTGCCACCCAAGGCCTGTGAAAGTGTGGGATCATTGTCCAGGATGGGTTGTAGATCCTTGATGATGCGTTGGAGGGGTTTTAGCTGGGGGCTGTATGTGATGGCCAGTGGAGTCTTGTTGGTTTCTTTCTTGGGTTTGTCTTGCAGTAGGAGGCTTCTGGGTACACGTCTGGCTCTGTTGATCTGTTTCCTTATTTCCTCATGCGGGTATTGTAGTTTTGAGAATGCTTGGCGGAGATTTTGTAGGTGTTGGTCTCTGTCTGAGGGATTAGAGCAGATGCGGTTGTACCTCAGTGCTTGGCTGTAGACAATGGATCATGTGATGTGTCCGGGATGGAAGCTGGAGGCATGAAGGTAGGCATAGCGGTCGGTAGGTTTTCGGTATAGGGTGGTGTTAATGTGACCATCACTTATTTGCACCATGGTGTCAAGAAAGTGGACCTCCCATGTAGATTGGTCCAGGCTGAGGTTGATGGTGGGGTGGAAGCTGTTGAAGGGTATTGTTAAGTTTTGGCCTAAAATTGGTGATGGTAAGTCCAGCTTTTTTCTTTGAACAAGTTTTCTTCTCCAGATAATTCTGACTTTGGGTCCTTCTAGTACTCATGGAGATTTTATTAGCTAGCATAATGGGTCAAAGTTAATGGTTAAATTCTCTGAAGTTACATCCAGGCAAAACCACTGACTTCAATCTTTCATTCTAGTGACTTAACTGGTGTTGCATGGATGTACACCTCTACCTCGATATAACGTGACCTGATATAACACGAATTCAGATATAACGCGGTAAAGCAGTGCTCCGGGGAGGGCGGTGGGAACACACTCCGTGGATCAAACAAGTTCAATATAACATGGTTTCACCTATAATGTGGTAAGATTTTTTGGCTCCCGAGGACAGCATTACATTGAGGTAGAGGTATAACTGCAAGCAGAATTTGGTTTATTTTCTTTACATATTTAAATCCATTTCCAGTCTGGTCTTGCAAGCTCACCCAGGGTATAATTTGATCTGTTAAAAAAAAAAATAGATGACCTTGTTTTTCCTGTGTTGCTTATTCACATTTCCCTCCTTGCAATTATTCATTGTGATACACTAATAGCCTCTGTGCTACATGCTGGTTTGCTTCCCAATTTTGAGCAATTTTGTAAACTGAAGTTTTACACTCCCACCATAGTTAGGATAACTTCATTCCCCATTGGATACTTAGCACATCCAATTACTCTATTTCTGACCTACCAACACTGTTGAAAAATGTCTCTTCTTTCATTTCAGGAGCTTTCCAGCAACATGTTCCACTCAATAAAACATTTCAGTGAATTTTATCTATAAATAATAAAGTACCCAGACTAATGTACACTCAATTGTACATAACCTCAGAATTCCATTGAGGATTTCTAGTGACATCATAATAAACTACAAGAGCAGACTGGAAATGGAACTGTAACATTATATTACTATTTAGATATATTTTATTCTTATTATGTATGGTAAGAAAGCTCACAGCCATTTTTTACATTGATTGGAACATTTTTCTTAAACACTTCAAAAGCATTCAGGACATAAATTCAAAGCAGGATGCAGTGGCTGCAGACACACAAAAAATCATATTTGTGAGCACAAAGTTGAGTGACTGAGCATACAAATGGCACATGCACACATTTACCCATGTTGCAAGTGTAAATGCCTGTGTGAACACATGTCAATTTTTTTCCACCCTGTTTTGGCAACATGTCCCTTAAGGCTTATTAAAAATGAATGTTTTATTTGTAAAGATCAAAGCTGACATCACACTGAAGTATCATTTTACCATACTCTAGTGTGCAAACAAGGGTGGTTGAGAGAACAATTTGACACTTTGTTTTTTTTTAAGAGAGAGATTTCTTTCAGTCTTTTTGTCTTTCAGGACAAAAAACAGCTGAGTTCCTTTACTAATCAACAGAACAACAGCCCAGAATTACCCCCCAATGAGTCTAACATTTCAGTTCTGCCAAAGCACCTCTTCAGCAAGCAGAGATCTCAGAATTTAACATTCAAGTATCAAAAGATTATTTTAATTTGACCTAAGCAATTATATAATGCAGTTTGGATGAGTTTTTATGCACAGTAGGACACATTGGGCAGCATGATCATAATGGTACTATGACAAAGTTCCTCCTCTATCTTGGTGGATTTGCTCACCTCAGTGATCTTCCCCTCTGGTGGAACCCACAGTCTGGGTCAGCTCCTCCTGTGTCTGATCAGGAGTTGGGACATTTGGGGGGGAACCCAGACCTGCCCTCTACTCCGGGTTCCAGCCCAGGGCCCTGTGGATTGCAGCTGTCTATAGTGCCTCCTGTAACAGCTGCATGACAGTTACAACTCCCTAGGCTACTTCCCCATGGCCTCCTCCAAACACCTTCTTTATCCTCACCACAGGACCTTCCTCCTGGTGTCTGATAATGCTTGTACTCCTCAGTCCTCGAGCAGCACACCCTCTCACTCTCAGCTCCTCACACATGCACCTCACTGATTAACTGGGAGGCTTTTAACTAGTTCCAGCCAGCCCTTGATTGGCTTCAGGTGTCCCAATCTATGTAGCTAGCTCCACTGCCTTCTAGAAGGATTTTAATTGGCCCTAGGTGTCTTGATTAACCTGGAGCAACTGCCATTTAGTTACCATGGTACCAGGGATTTGTTTAGCCTGGGGCTAACATACCTGTTCCTTACTACTTTACTGTAGCCATCTGGCCTTGCCCCATCACAATACATAGACACAGTGAGCCTGAGTCACAAATTTTGGTTCCAAAAAGAGAAAAATCTGAATTTTCCCTAAATTCAGGAGTGTTCAATAGATTCTAAGTAAGTTCTACACATAAGGGGCCACTCTGGTCATCTAGTCTGACCTCCTGCATAACACAGCCCATAACTTCCTTGAATTAATTCCTATTTGAACTAGAGCATATCTTTAGAAAAAACATCCAATCTTGATTTAAAAATTGCCAGTGATGAAGAATCTACCACAATCCTTGGTAAATTGTTCTAATGGCTTATTAAAATGTATGCCTTATTTCAGGTCTGAGTTTGTCTAGCTTCAGCTTCAAGCCACTGGCTCGCTACACCTTTGTCTGCTAGACTGAAGAGCCCATTATCAAATATTTGTTCACCACATAGATACTTACAGACTGTGATCAAGTCACTCCTTAATTTCTTCTTTGTTAAGCTAAATAGATGGAGCTCCTTGAGTCCTTAATTATATGACATGCTTTCCAATCCTTTAATCATTCTGTTCTCAGAACCCTCTACAGTTTATCACTTATTCTGATATGGGGTTCTGATTTAAGCCCATCTCCAGCACACCCCAGCACCTGCTTACTCTCCAGCAGTTCCTCTTCTCCCTGGAAAGGCATATAGCTGCATGTGCAGCTCTTCTTAATAGCTATTCCTCCCTATCCAAACCAAGGATTTACAGAGAGGTCTCATCATCTCCTCTCTCTCCAGGCAGATATATGATAAAGCCACCTGAACCTAAGAACTGAGCCCTGCTACATAAGAATGGGTGGTGGTCTCCCAGTGGGCTGGGCTGGCTAGAACTCCCTTCTTGTATGGGACATGAAGGAAGGGGGAGGCAAAATTAGTAGTGGGGTCATGGAAGGGGAGGCAGAGTGACATTTGAAGAAGCAACAAAATCAGACAGATATTTACAGGGGTTTGGGAAGAGATATGTTCTTGTGGGGGTGGGGGAGGGAGACATACAGGGGCTCCCTTCCTGAGGGAACAGACATTTTTAATGGGGGCAAGAGACTATGTCCCCCCCTTCTTCATCAAAGTTTCTGCGTCTTTCCACTCCTCCAAAATCTTTGCCTTCCCTCCCATATACAGTTTCAGGTTTTTGGTAAGAAGAGAGAGCGCAATTTTGGTGGGTGGTGTGGGAGATGATGACACACAGAGCTGTTTGTGGAGAGAGTCATGAGCTTGAAGAACAGAGGAGGAGTAAGGTAGATATAAAGGTTCCTACAGTAAGAAGAAGAGAGAAATACATAGGGAGACCTGAAAAAGGAGATGGGAGGTCAGATGGAAAGATAGCTAATAGCAACCAAGGGTACGCCTACCCTGCAATCCAAGGTGCGACCAAGCATGCGTAGACACACCTGCAATAGCTCTAGCCATGCTAGCACACCTAGAAATAGCACTCTAGATAGGTGCACAGGCTGCAGTGTGGACTGTGAAAGCATTCTGTGGCCCCTAGGTATGTACTTGTGGTGCTAGGTCACCTGAAGACTGTGTTGCAGTATCAGCATTGCTATTTTTATCCTTGCAAACACAGGTACGTCTACCCAGGCTGCAACCACATGTCAGAATGCAGTATAGATATACTCTTGGACAGTGGAAGATATGAGTAGTCCAGGGAGGGAGACAGAGAAATAACAAGATGGGGAGATGCAGAGAGGAAAAGGAGAGTAAATACAAAGGGAAAGGAGAAAGTAGCAGACAGTCACAAGAAGAATGTGTGAGGAAAATGATATGGCAAAAATATGTGCTTAAAATGAAGGAGAGAATGGTAAATGGGTCTGTTAATTTTATTTATTCATTCATATTAACACATTTAATTGTATTTCCCTGGCTGAAAAGTGGGAGTTTCATTTTAAACCCTCAGAATCAGCAAACTCTTTGACTAATTGCCATGAAAGGGTCAGGATACAGACTCTTGGGGCTGATTACAACTGAAGAGTGTGGAGGGGGAGCACTTCAATATTTATTTTTCCATTTAAACACTGATATAATAGCACCTTTTTGTGGGGGACGTCTGACAGGCATAGCCATTAAATAACTGTTCCAGTTTCTACTTCCTCAAACCTTTTAGATAGTAACAATTTCCTTTAGAATAGATGCATACATCTAAGGGACATGAACTTCTTTGTGCCTGAGAAGAGTAATTAGCTTGCAGTAAATGACCAGTTAGACTGATCTGCGAGACATTCTGCCCCAAAGAATATTGGCAAAAGAGTGTTTTTTCCCAGGGTTTCCACCTTTTCATATACTTACACACACACACACACACAGACAGAAAGACACACCCACCCACCATCTGTTCTTTGTCCACTTACTGGATGGAGTTCTCAATGCGAGCAATTGTGAGAAAAGCTGCTAGATTTGCTGTGTAAGATGAGATGACAATCAAAGCAAAAAGCCACCAGGCGCCCATCATCATTCGGGTTGCCAGTGTTGTATAAGGAACTTCTCCTCCTGTTGGACAGAAGGAGGAAAATTAGAGCTCTCATTTGCATGATGCAGAGCCAAACCTTCACTGTTAATGCCTTGATAATGTAAACAGTGTCACTGATATCAGTGGAATACTTTTATAAGTACAGTAAGCAGGATTTGAATCATAATTTCTATACAAAGAGTGTTAAAGGGCCCACACCTCTGCTCCAAGAGGCTTTATAGAAACTCCTTCATCATGGTGTATTTAACTGTGATTCATCTGAAAGTCAGTCCAGTACGGGAGATAGATTTCATGAGCTCAGAACAAAAACAGCATATTTAAGCACCTATGGTATTTCTTTTCCTTACAGATTTCTTTAATAGCTTTAATTAAGCTCTCCCTGTGCTTTGGAGCTGATGGAGTTGCTTAAAACAAAAAAAACAAAAGCACAATTTTTTTCACAGCTGTGCTGACACCCAGATGTACTGTTGCAGATGTTGTGCATATATGTAGAATCTGCTGAAAGGAAGCTCAGATACACAGAAACTCTATTTATACTGAAGTAGAACAATATACTATTACTTTGTATAGTTTGTTTAATCTCAAAATTGCTTTGCAAACATTATTTCAGCCTCAGCTACCCTGTCAGCTAGGTAAGCAGTGACTTCACAGGCAATGAAACGTACCCACCTTGAGGTGGCACACAGAATTTGTTTTGCAGCACTCAAAACTACTACACAGCTTAATTTATTTTAATTTTGTCAATAGCAATGCTGAATGATCAGAGCTATGCTGGGTTGTACACACATGGTCCAAAAGTATAACATTCACCAAAATATAATCTAGCAACAAGCATATGGGTCATTCTTTAAACAAACAATTTCTGCCCTTCCACCAAATACATTGGACTGACATTTCTGAAGTAGTTCTTTTCTATTTCAATGAGTTCATTCAAAATCACACACAGGAAGAATGAAAGAAAAATCATTGTCTAAAAAATAAAGCTCAGGGTAGAAACTGTCACAGCTAGAAATAATCACAGATAGACAAATCAGTGCAGTATGCAATCACAGTTAACCTGTTTCCTTGATTGTCTACAATGCTTTTCTTTCCTTCTCCCTTGCTACTGCATACCTGGAAGGCTGATTGTTTTATACACAGGCTGTTCATGTTAAGGAAGATTTCACAGACAAACTCCAATTCAAATAGTTCTCCTTACAGTTCTCTCTTTCCATATGTCCTTTAGAAACTACTGGTCAGAAAGTGTGGTAAATGGATATAGACTTTCTGAGTAGGATTTTAAGAGTACTCTGGTTGGCCAGTTATGCTCACACCATAATCAATGGGAGTTTTTTTAGCTTGGCTTCAGTGGAAGCAGAATCAGATCAATGCTGAGTGCTTTTGAAAATCCCACCCAGAGTCTGTCAACTTTTCTTCCTTCCATTCCTTCCTGTTGGTGCGTGAATGTTCTGGATTTCAAAGTCCATCACAAGAACAGGAATTTCCGACTAGACAACCAGACCTGCATATGTTTTTTAGAGATACATTTTCCTTTACTTTCAGAATTTCTATTGGGCATTCAAGTTTTTCCTCCCTTCCCCTCTTTCTTCTAACAATGCTAAAAGAAAGGGATGAGGAAGGAGGTTTCCCCTCTCTTCCTAAGGAAGAACAATCTTGATTTATAATCTAATCTCAGACTTTCTGTTACCCAACTTGCCTATCATACAGAGCATTCAGAGAATGACACTAATGGCCACCAGAAGTAAAGGCAACCTTAAACTGGTATTTTGAACAGAAGAGTCCAGTGCCAGAGATTTAATTTGTTTTGCTTTTAAAAAAAAATCTAAAAACAGTCCAACTGTATTTAGCCTTATTGCAACACCCAAGGGAGAAGAAAAAAGCTTAACTGATTTTATCCAAGTTTTGTAAAATGATATTCAGCTCAAACTTAGTTCTATGTATTTTCTTTACCATTCTTAAAAAAACAACCTAGATTCAGTCACTAGATTTTACAAGGATCAAAGGGGTTCTGTAAGCACTGACAGCTTACTGTAGGTTGAATCAGCTATAAACAATTTATGCTTGATTTTCACTTGCACTTAAAACCTCTTCACGCTGCTGTGGCAGTGTAAAGTCTTAGAGTTCATGTAAATTACAGTTACACTCATTTTAAGTATAAATGAGAATAAGATCCTTTTCAGTTGCAATTTGAGTCTATCTAGAACTTTAATTCATCTCTGAATACTACTGACAATTTCACAGTTTTATTTGCATCTGTACATATGACAGCTAGCTGCAACTGTGCATTGCTATGTTTTAAAAGAATTAAGTTTATAATTCTAATTCACTACATGTTGTGTTTCACTCTACTTGAATTAATTACAAGTGGATTCCACTGCCTTTTAAAAACTCCAGTATTAAAAAATACAAGATCTACATTAGACTTATGCAGTCAGAAAAACATTTCCTTCTATTTCCAATATGCTGTATAATTATCTGAAATAACAGCAAAGAATCCTGTGGCACCTTATAGACTAACAGACATTTTGGACCGCTATGCCTACCTTCATGCCTCCAGCTTCCATCCCGGGCACATCACACGATCCATTGTCTACAGCCAAGCACTGAGGTACAACCACATCTGCTCTAACCTCTCAGACAGAGACCAACACCTACAAAATCTCCACCAAGCATTCTCAAAACTACAATACCCGCACGAGGAAATAAGGAAACAGATCAAGAGAGCCAGACGTGTACCCAGAAGCCTCCTACTGCAAGACAAACCCAAGAAAGAAACCAACAAGACTCCACTGGCCATCACATACAGTCCCCAGCTAAAACCCCTACAATGCATCATCAGGAATCTACAACCCATTCTGGACAATGATCCCACACTTTCACAGGCCTTGGGTGGCAGGCCAGTCCTCGCCCACAGACAACCTGCCAACCTGAAACATATTCTCACCAGTAACTGCACACCGCACCATAATAACTCTAGCTCAGGAACCAATCCATGCAACAAACTTCGATGCCAACTCTGCCCACATATCTACACCAGCGACACCATCACAGGACCTAACCAGATCAGCCACACCATCACCGGTTCATTCACCTGCACGTCCGCCAACGTAATATACGCCATCATATGCCAGCAATGCCCCTCTGCTATGTACATCGGCCAAACTGGACAGTCTCTATGGAAAAGGATAAATGGACACAAATCAGATATTAGGAATGGTAATATACAAAAACCTGTAGGAGAACACTTCAACCTCCCTGGCCACACTATAGCAGACCTTAAGGTGGCCATCCTGCAGCAAAAAAACTTCAGGACCAGACTTCAAAGAGAAGCAGCTGAGCTTCGGTTCATCTGCAAATTTGACACCATCAGCTCAGGATTAAACAAAGACTGTGAATGGTTTGCCAACTACAAAACCATTTTTACTCCCTTGGTTTTCACACCTCAACTTCTGGAACAGGGCCTCATCCTCCCTGATTGAACTAACCTCATTATCTCTAGCTTGCTTGCATATATATACCTGCCCCTGGAAATTTCCACTACATGCATCTGACGAAGTGGGTATTTACCCACAAAAGCTCATGCTCCAAAATGTCTGTTAGTCTATAAGGTGCCATAGGATTCTTTGCTGCTTTTACAGATCCAGACTAACATGGTTACCCCTCTGATACTATCTGAAATAAGAATCTCCTGATCATACCAGTAGATGCTATTTCAATATTAGGACTTTTTGAAGACCAAAATTAACTTTAACTTTTGAAGACCTGATTTCATGTCCAGCACAAGTTGTAAATGAAATCCTTTAATGGGATATTTCCACTTTACAGGCGTTTTTGTAATGCATTTGGAATCTTTCAATCAAAAATAAATGACAATCAAATGGAAATAGGTGGAGATACCAAATTAACCCAACAGGCTGATTGTTCTTTTAACCTTTAGGTGCCAATCCCTGCAGTTTAGCTCTGAATTAAATTGAAATAGGTGGGGAGATGAAGGGGATGCCAGCAATTTCTTAGCCCTGCTTGCAATTTCATTTTTCAACATCATGAATAAAACTAAAAGTAGCTTCCCACTGTTTTTAATTGAAATGAGTTGGCAGAAAGAAGACGACCATTGAAAGTCACCCACCTGCTTTTTATGCACAGTTGAAATTCTCTGACAAGGATCCTACTCATTGGGGAGCTGATCTAACCATTTATACGTCCACCCCCCCACCCCAAGCATCCTGGTACTACTCAAAGTGGTCATTCTTTACCTCTGAAGTTTCTTCCCACCCCTGACTTCTGTGCATTCTTCTTTCAAACCCACATTATTCATGAGGCTTTAAATATCTGAAAATGTGTGGTTCAGCAGGAAGTCTCTGTAGTGCACACAGCTGTTTGTGAAAAAGACCTGCCCTTAATCAACAGAGCTGCAGCATTAATAGTTAATGACTGCAGTTTGAGGACACAGATTGGCATGCAGCACACATTTTCTTATATGCTGGTACAATTTTTCACCATTTTTGTAGGGAGTGCATTTCAAAATAGTTCTGCACTTCCCTGGTATGAAATTTACCCCAGTCCCACTCAGACTCCATCCTTTACACTGATGCTTTAAAAACAGGCATTTTGAGAAAGCACAGACAGCAACTGCATTCCGATGCTTTCTCTCAGCGACAGAGTCAAGCTCCTTATTCCCTCGCAAAAGAGGAGCAGAAACTGAAAGAGACATTTTGCTGCCATAAGATCCTTTCTTTGGAGTTTTATTAGGCGGATGAAACAGAAGGATTTCATGCATGCTGACTTCTGTTCTTGTACAGTCAGCTCAGACATTTCATTTATTGTGACCTCTAACCTTATAAGAGAAAACTCTGCTTTGTTTTCATCTAAACTCACTGTTTTGGTAGGGCAGGGAGGAACTCAGTGGCTCAGGATGGTGGCAATGGGTTATGGAGCCTTTTGTCATTAGTGCATATGCAGTCTGAGGATCAAGTCCTCTGCTGGCTAGTGCTCCTATGCAGAGCAGAAAAGGTGGCAGATTCTTCTTAAAATCCTGCCAGGATTTTATGGGGTGAGTCTGGTAGATGCATTATTGGGTGCATATTTCTGTTGGTCTGAAAAGGAGTACTTTGGATACCCAGCTAGCACTGGTTAGTAATGATTGTAGCATATGTAATAGGGAGACAGCCATGCAGACCATCCAGGACAGACTTATATGCAGGCGTGCTGGGGCTGTGGTTTATGGACACCGTTTCCTTAGTGCTCTTTTGTCCATTAGAGGTTCCCAATATATATGCCACAAAATATATTATCTACAGTATTATATTACTATACATAATAAAATACACATTATATGGGGCTATACATAAAGACTTCCTATACACTCCTCCCTGTCACCTTCCTCTCACATCACACCAGCAAAACACAGTAGAATATAGCCCTACGTTGGTAACGATGGAACGTCATTACCCTCTGACAGATGTTAGGTGACCTCTGTGAAATGAGTTGGTTGGTATCATTCCAGTCCCTAAAAGACAGATACATGTCCCTATAACAAAAAGCACCACTAATTAGCACTCCGTTGACAGTTTTACCAGAGACTAAGCACTTCGAGCTCAATCCTGGAAAGTTCTGCACATCCACAACTTCCACTCAAGTCCGACATTAATGAATACGGACATGAAATATTCTCTCGAGGTCCCTTCCAGTCCTAGAGTCTATGAGTCTATGAGTCTAGTCTTGCCCCTTCCACATTGGTAGGACGGTATAGAATCCAGTCTTCAGTGCAATCTATCTCACATCTTTTATGTTCACTGAAAGTCACTTAAATTGAATCCATATTTAATTCTTCACACTGTGTTTAGGAATGAAACACTATGAATGAAGAATAATTTTTACAAGTGTTGTTGTAGCCATGTTGATCCAGGATATTAGAGAGACAAAGTGGGCAAGGTAATATATTTTATTGGACAGAAGTTGGTCCAATAAAAGATATTATCTCACCCTACTTGTCACTCTATTTTTTAAAAAGATATTTTCCTAAGTAAATGGCTCTCCTTAATTATGCCTAGTAATGACCTGAATTTGTAGGTAATTCTTGTCTACTTCAGAAAGTCAATTCATCCTTAGTCTTCAAGTGTTTCTGTTTATTCCCTTTTCCTTGACAATTCTTCTAGTACTGTATCAGCAGGCTGGGGGAAAATCATGTTGCCCTGACAACATGAAACAACCTAATACATTATTGGACAGACACAAAAGATCAGAGAAAACAAAACTGTCTGAGGGATCATGTGATTCCTGTAAAATTCCAATTCAAGTTTCCAATACTTTAAGTTATTCTCTCTTACAGCCAGTAGGTTTGCAGACTGCTGAGAGGGAAGAACAACATAAAGTGAGGCTCTAGGTGAGAAGAGGGGTTAGCTAGCTGAAGAATGGCACAGACAGCATGTACCACAGCCCGGAGACAACCTGCTACTCTGTAGCATGGGACTGAATGTGAATCATTCAAAAACAGTTAGAGTGGTATGCAACAACCTTGTTTTTCAAGAGTATGTCAATTACTGGTTTCAAGGAAAGCTGCATTCATTTGCCCAGCGCAGAACAATGAAAGATCACAGAATTATTAAAAGAAAAAAAGCCCTTGTCACTGTGAATAAATGGTGAAATGTTTATTTTTAAACTTGAAATTACAGTTGGCATTTCCAAGTCCAGTGCTGGCTGGAGGCAGCCATCTTGCTGAAAATGATGTCATTTGTGACACTAGACATGTAGATAGTGGGCATGTAGATCCCAATGTTAGAGCCTGTAAACAAGGGTCCCAAGCTGATTTAATATTGATGGGAAGAATATGGCTTCTTGAATTGAGGTTGCATTCTTAGTTCACATGGATACAAATAAAGTTTGTAAGTCAGTATCTGAGTTACTCTGCCTTTCAAATATTAACAGATTGCAGTGAACGAGGGTTGGAAAGGTTCAGAGCATGAGACAGGACCAGTAGCCAGTTTTTACAGGTTTCTGAACAATATATACAAGTGCTCACCATAGTTTTTTCTTTTTGCTACCCCTTTTTTTTCTACCTCCAGAATGCAGTCGTTTTTCAGCAATGAAAAAATTTCTGATAATTTGGTTCTCAGATTAACTGTGCTCTTTCAAACAGCAAACTGTGGAGGGGCACAGATATTATATTGCTATACAATGTCTTGAACTCAAGAGTTGGTGTGAGTACTGTTGCATTAATTCTGAATGCCAGCTGAGTCTCTCTGATGATAGGAGTTTTTGGGTAAAGCAATTTTTTGTTTTCTTCTCATTTTCTAAAGAGGTAGCACTTGATCATGTATTATTATTATTTAAACAGTAGTGGTGCCCAAAGTCTGTGGCCAGATGTGCAGCAGCACACTCAAGCAGTGGTGCCACCACTGATTTTAAGTTAGCTCAAGGTATAGCCCACAGTTCATGGAGAGATTACAGAGACCCAGGATGTGCTCAGGGTGAATGCAAGATTGAAGACACAGACTTTTACCTCCTTGCTATATTCCCTCAGTGGTCACGCTGAATAGTGGCTGTAAACGTTCAGAAAGTGGAACACATTTGTGAAAAGCAAAGGGTGATAAAACCTTTTATGACAGAGTATATGAACCCCACACTTGCATGTAAGGGGTTAAGGAGCTGCTTTGGACTGGAGTGGCCCTGCCCCTCTGTACCTGCTAATTATGTGAGGACTGGAGGAGGTTCTAAAAGAAGGGAACTCTCCCAAGGGAACAGGCTGTTGTGCTTCCCAGCTCCCAGAGAGAGAGAGGAGAGAGAGGCCAGAGTCCCTGAGTTCGTGGAATGAGGCCACAGATCCCCTGAGCTAAGAAGGGGAACGAGACTAAGACTTGTAATGCAGACCCAGTGAGCTCTGAAGGGGATTGTGATACTTCCAAGACCCTCTGAAGTAAGAGAAGCCAATATCCTGACCAAAGATGGCTACAAAGTTTTTCCTTCTTTTATGGTTTATTTCCTTCTGTCTTTTTCTTCATACCTTTATTTAATCCTGTTTGCTGACTGCAGACTGTTTTGTTTACTTCACCATGTAGCTCCTCAGGGGGCAGTCTGCTGAGGACAGTTTTATGACATCTTTATCCAAACTTTCATTAAAGAACAATGTGTAGTAGGAATGAACTATCAACACAAGCCCTATGAAGGACAGGGTAGATTTCTTGAACCTTCACCGTTGGGTCAGAGATTTATTCTGCCTTTTTAAGACATTAGTATACCAGTCTTCTGATTTTCTTTACTTCTCAAGATCTTATCTCATTCTCCAGCAATGTAGGAGACCACCTTTCTGTAGTTGGATATCTCATCTCAGGGACAGGATCTACAGGACACACTCCTCATTCTATGTGGGTAGACAGAGTATTTCACAGGTTCAGTTGTGGGGGGTATCAATCAGGGTGTACCAGATGTCCACCTGGGAACCCAACAAAATTACACCAGCTCTGATGGATGATTCCTGCTGGCACACTAACAAAGTAGGAGCGTGGGGTTTCTGCAAGTCACTGCACTGTCCCCTTTTCTTGAGATATTTTCACCTAGACATGAGCTCTTAGATTCACTGCCCTCAAGGATTTGATTCTTTGGTGCCTGCCAAAGTCCTGCTTCTGACAAGACTTAGGTTAATCTTCTTTCTCCATAGTCTCAGGAAGTCAGGCTAGTAAGCATCCATTTGAGAAGGGATGTTTGGGATAATGGAACTCAACTTCTTTCTTATGAATAGTCCTGCAGGGCTGAATCCACTTTGTAGAGGTATTGACTGGTAAGCCAAAAGGGCAAGATGAGCATCTGAAGATTTAGAAGAAAGTTGTTTCATTGTTTTTACCTCATATTCTGTTTCACCACTACTCTAGGGCAGTGGTTCCCAAACTTGTTCTGCCGCTTGTGTAGAGAAAGCCCCTGGCAGGCCAGGCTATTTTGTTTACCTGCCGTGAACGTAGGTTCGGCCAATTGCGGCTCCCAGTGGCCGCAGTTCACTGCTCCAGGCCAATGGGAGCTGCTAGAAGCGACGGCCAGTATGTCCCTTGGCCCACGCCGCTCCCAGCAGCTCCCATTGGCCTGGAGCAGCGAACAGCTGGCCACTGGGAGCCGTGATCGGCTGAACCTGTGGATGTGGCAGGTAAACAAACTGGCCCGGTCCATCAGGGGCTTTCCCTGCACAGGTGGTGGAAGAAGTTTGGGAACCACTGCTCTAGGGCAGTGATTCTCAAAGTTATTTGATTGTGTCCCCTTCTTTGTATCTGTAGTAGTTTAAGCAGCCTCTCTCCCCCGCCCCCATCACACAAGCACATATACCGATGGAAAAAAAACAACATGCAACTCTCACTACATATTAAAAATAGTAAGGCATTGATTCAAACAGAGCCAATGGCCTACTGTATTAAGAGCAAAAGGAAAACTGCGATTATGGTCTATGTTACAATTTAATATGTACACTGCATCAGAGCAAATGGATTAACGGACAGATGGCAACAACTTTGTTTAATGCTATGCAAGCATAACAGAAATCTGTCAATGCACAGTGCCATCTGAGGACCTGATATGTCTGGAGGAATCAGTTTTCTAGTTATTCATTACTGTGGCTAAAATGCATTCAGTAAATTTCCCCCCCTAAAGCTTCTCACACGTCCACCATAGAATATATTCCGCATCAGTTTGAGAACCTCTGCTCTAGGGAAAGTGGAGGCTAGACATGATCATTGGTATCTGCAAACCTCTTAAAGATCGCAGAGGAAAATTGAAAACCAGCATCAGAAATTACTTACTCTGGAATCCGAAAACAGGCAAAAACAGGTTTTTATTCTTTCAGCAACTGCACTTGATACGGTGTTAAACAACCTGACAATTTCAATGTATCTTCAGAAATAATTAATCATCAACAGATAGGTTGTATTATCCAGATAGAAAATATCACTATCTGGCCCTTCTGATAGAGGAGATTGTAATAATGGTTCTGATGGGTTTGTTCTCAAGCAAGCACAAATATCACATTTCTCAACTTGCTGTTGTAGTTTGCTCAGCTCAGGTCACCAAACAGCATGTTTAGCTCTTTCCCTGCATTTTGTAATGCCTCGGTGTCCCTCATGCATTCTGTCAAGGATTTCCTGTTGCACTGATGTAGTGATAATCAGTCTGGACTCCTTCAACAAGAGATAAGATCCACAGAAACTGTCCAATATGTCTTCAGTGAAATTTCTGACTTGGTTTGTTTTTCTCCAATCCTCTTTGCATAGTCATGATATTGCTCAGCAATTCATCTGCCTCTTGCTCCTTTTTCAGTTCTTGCAGGCATTTTTCTGTGATTAGTAAAGTAATAAGTACTGCATCTATGAAATCTTCTATGAGCAGCTCCTCTTGTTTACACTCTTGATGTGGTGTGTCCAGTATTTGGGTGCTACTGCTAAACTACAAAGTATTTATGAATTTTATTCCCTGTTATCTGTTTGACAAATTTCTTCAGGTACCATGTTTGGACAAGTTGCTGCCTGTGCTGTGTGGGGTTTCAGTCTGGGGACAGAGAAGCTTAATCACTTAGCCATTGTACCTCTGCACTGTGGAACATCCTGCCAAGACATGGTAAGAATGGTTATAGAATTCCTCAATTGAAAACTTGTTTGAAAATGAATCTCTCTGCAAAAGCCTACCAGACATGTCCTCAATCTATGTGTTTTTTCAATCACTTGTTAAAGACATGGCATCCCCTTCTCCCTGTGCACACGTGTGTATACATCTTGAATAACTGTTAGAAGTACTATAAAGGGGGAAACTAATTTACATTATATTGACACCTAAGATCAAATTAAGTCCTGGGATAAGCAGATACAACATCCACCAAACAAACAGGAGTTTCACCCATATATCCCATCTCACAATGGCTTTCTATTATGTACAGTGCCCAATTCAAAACTGAATGGGTCACAAGAAAGAGCTTCTAAGGAGTGACTAGAATGTGCATAGTATTGTCTCAAAATATTCTATTTATAACATCCTGCAGAAGCGCACTGAGCCTGCTCTTAATCTTTTTATGCTGGTATCTTTTTCATAACTATAAACCGATCCCTATTAAGTTTTTTTGTTGCTTTATCCTACACTGGATGAGCAGCATGGAGGCTAGAAAGGCAGAAAATAGAAAGGAAGAGTATGTGTATGTCTCTAGGGAGAAAGGAAAGGAAGGAGGACTGGCAAGTCAAATACAAAATCCAATGAACTTTCATAAGCCTCAGTTAGACAGGAACTCTAGCCCCTGATTAAACACCACCACTGTGATAAATACTGCCACCCACTGTTTCTACTCAGTGACTTTTAGATAAAACCAAAACATTTAAATATATATTGAAATAATAAAATAGAGGTCTATTAACTGCATTCCATAGGCACTGGGATCCAGTGTGATAATGGAAAAGCTAACCTCTTTTCAGCTGAGCTGACATTCCAATTTTCTGCATCACTACCAATGATAATGTTACACAAACTGTGTTCAAACATTAAATTAATTCCCATTAAATTAATATCCTTAAAGGCCAAGCAGTCCTTTAATAATTACCTGATTAAGATTATATTAGCATACTATATTAGTTATAGTACATTTATTAATTCCCTTTTCAGTGATAAATCTTGTTTTCCCACCCAGCTCCCTCACACTGCGACAGAGAGGTAAAGAATGAAATGGAAAGTGCATCACATAACAAACGAGTAACATCATAACATCAGTGATGTTTCTGACACACAGATTTTCTGGATTTGGGTTTCTACTATCCAGCATTAGTGGTCTATAGCCCAAGTGCTATAAGAATGAATCTCTGGATCTTGCAGAAGCTATACACAAACCCAGAGTCTCAAAGGCAGTGACTCACATAGGGCACCAGTAGCTTTTGCAACAACTAAACTCCATCCTTCTACAGAGTTTGCAAAATCTGCTAAGTTTTCTAATGAAAAATGCAATGCATTATAGATGAAAAAGTATATTACAAATAATGTGTAATAATTTAGTGCCTAGACACAGAAGTGATTAGTGCTGTAATTTCAGACAGATAGCAAGACAGATAGAGCTTACTGTGCTCCTAAAAGTGTAGTTTGAAAGTTGTTAGAAAATGGATCATAAAAGTGATTTTCAACGTTCTCCTCTGCTGTCAAAAAAGAAGAGCAATGATTGTACATAAAGTTTTCAGATTTAGGTGCCTAACGTTAGTTACTTGTTTTCAAATGTAGGTAAGTCTCCTTTAAGTTAATGGCAATGGTGAGTGTTCAGCATCTGTGGAAACCAGGCCACTTGTATCTAGGTGCTGAGATATGCATTTAGACACATATTTCAAAATGTATTTTTTGCTGAAAATTTATAATGATAACAATTGTGATAAAGTTCCTCCTCTACCTTGGTGGGTCCTGCGTGTATTGGCAAATTTGCTTGCCTCATAGGTTCACCCTGTGGGTTGGGAAACAGACCAGAGACCTTCCCCTCTGGTAGAAGCCACAGTACAGGTCAATTCCTCCCGTGTCTGATCAGGAGTTGGGAGGTTTGGGGGGAACCCGAGCCCGCCCTCCACTCCGGGTTCCAGCCCAGGGCCCTGTGGACTGAAGCTGTCTAGAGTCAGGGCCAGTGCAAGGAAGTTCCACGCCCTAGGCGAAACTTCCCCTGGGCTGCTGGCTGCCGCGGTGGCGCACTGACCCAGGGGACCCCCTGGGCTGCCGGCTGTCGCTGGCAGCTCAGACTCCCTCTCCATCCCAGCAGTAGTGGGCTGCTCAACCACTTAAAAATTTTTTTGGGGGTGCTGCTTTTTGGCATCCCCAAATCTTGGCGCCCTAGGCAACCGCTTAGTCCACCTAAATGATTGCACCGGCCCTGTCTAGAGTGCCTCTTGGTACAGTTGCGCAACAGCTACAACTCCCTGGGCTACTTCTCCATGGCCTCCTCCCAGCACCTTCTTTGTCCTCACCACCGGACCTTCCCCCTGATGTCTGATAATGCTTGTACTTCTCAGTCCTCCAGCAGTATGCCTACTCACTCCCAGATTCCTGCATCTCTTCCTCCCAGTTCCTCGCATGCACTTCCTCTCCTCTGGCTCCCTTTGGCCTGACTGGAGTGAGCCCTTTTATAGCATCAGAGGGGCTTTAATTAGAGTCAGGTGCTTAACAGCCTCACCTGACTCTTAGCAGGTTAACTGTAGTCAGGTGTTCTCATTAGCCTGGAGCAGCCCCTGCTCTGGTCACTCAGGAAACAGAAAACTGCTTATCCAGTGGCAGTATATCTCTCTTCTACTATTCTGCTGTTCCCAGCTGGCCTGGGTCTATCACACACAGGGCTGGCGCTACCATTTAGGCAGCCTAGGCAATCATCTAGGGCGCCAGAATAATTGGTGGGCGGCATTTTCCCGGAGGGGGCGGCAGGCAGCTCTGGTGGCGCTGCCGCAGTGGTGCCTGCGGAGGGTCCGTTGGTCTGCGGCTCTGGTGGAGCTGCCGCAGTCATGCCTGCGGGCAGACGGTCGGCTCCTCGCGCGGCTCCGGTGGACCGCCCGCAGGCATGACTGCGGCAGTTCCACCAGAGCCGCAGAGTCTCCACCGGAGCCACAGAGCACCGGACCCTCCGCAGGCACCACTGCGGCAGCCCCACCGGAGCCGTGGGACCAGCGTGCGGGGCGGCGAAATTGCTGTCCACCTAGGGCGCTCAAACCCCTAGCACCGGTCCTGATCACACAATGTATATTATAAGCCAGTGGCTCTCAACCTTTCCAGACTACTGTATCCCTTTCAGGAGCTTGATTTGTTTTGTATATCCCCAAGTTTCACCTCACTTTAAAACTTTTTTCTTATAAAATCAGACATAAAATACAAAAAAAGTGTCACAGCACACTACTACTGAAAGATTGCTCACTTTCTCATTTTTACCATATCAAGTTAAAATAAATGGAATGGAATATATATATTGTACTTACCTTTCAGTGTATAGTATATACAGCAGCACTAACAAGTAATTGTTTGTATAAAATTTTAGTTTGTACTGACTTTGTTAGTGCTTTTATATCATCTGTTGTAAAACTAGGCAAATATCTAGATGAGTTGATGGAGCCCCTTGGAAGACGTCTACGAACTCCCAAGGGTACATGTACCCCTTGTTGAGAACGATTGTTATAATCAAAACACCGTCAAGTTCTGAAGCGTTTGGACTCCGAACTCTAATCCAAATTTTGCTGTGGTCCAGTCTCTCTAAAATGAATCTTGAGGCCCATCCCTTGTTTACATTTCAACAAAAAGTACTGTATTAGCTTAGAGTTAAAGTTGATGAAGTCCATTCTTAAATATCCCAGTAATACACTTTTTAAATTAAATTATTGGATTACCAAACACCATCTAATTGAATTATATAATCATAAATAATTCTGCAATATTACTCTGCAATTTGGTCAATAGTGTTTTTTAAAAAAAAAACAACACAAAAAACAAAAAAGTGTGTCTGAGCATATAATCCTACTGTTGTTCACTACTTTTACACATCTCAGTGCAATAATTTCACTTTCAAAACTCCACTATGTGACCCTATGTCTGGAGATGTACAAACACCAGTTCTGAGGTATAGTCTCTATCTGACACCTGGAGAATTTCTGTATATGTGCTAGTGTCCCCACACAGTGGATCCAGTTCTGACCAGAATTAGATCAAAATCAAGCCTATTAATTTGCACTGTACCCCACTGTATGCACATGTAAACACACTGCTGTAACTACTGTAAATCCACGAGATATGCATTTGTCAGTTATTATTTTATAGACTATGGCATCCAGTGCTGCAAAAACTCACACATGGCCAGATTTCCAGAAGTGCTGAGTACCCACAAACCCCATGGAAGTTAATGGGAGCTGCAAATGCTCAACACCTTTGAAAATCCAACCATAATTATTCTCTACTGCACAAATACATAACAGAGCAAGAAGCCTAATCGTATACAACCGAGACAGCGGTACCTTGTCAACAGGGTGTTCCAGGATATTATATGTACTCTCTTCAGGAATAGTAACAGGAACTGTGAGTTAACTGAAAACGGGTCATATGTACGTATATTTAACGTTGCTCAATTTAATATCATTAATGAGATATTAAAGCACTACTGGATCTCTGTGCCTACCCAGAGGGGGAGGGCATTATGAACACTCTGCTGTTAGGAGGGAAGACTCCCCTTTGGCCAAAACTGAGCTAATAGAACACCAGGGAAACTAAACGACAATCCAATAACAATATTAGGAAGGGCAAGAATGAACAAACTGATGGAGGGGAAAAAAGCCAAACAAACCTGCTTTTTCCAACAAAACTTCACTCTTTTCTAATACTGACCAAAGCTTTTCTGAACATTGTGAGATCATTTATCTTTGCTCCTCATTACTTTTTCATTTGCATTCATCTCTGTCCTTCCAAATTTTGGGTGGGAATGGAACATGAAATGATGAAATTCAAAAAGAACAGTTATTTTTGCTATTCCCAATCTACTAAGAAACACTAGAAACCTTAAGAGACACTTGTCCTTGGGATTATTTCCCAATTTCCAGCACCAGACACTGACTCCTTAATACTATGGCGGTAGGGGCACCATAAATACCTCATATACAATAGCTCAATCTTGCAGATTCAAGAACTCTAATGAGACTCCAAAGTTTGGAGTGCTTGTCTGAATTCAACTCCTAATCTTGTGGAGTTCACCCCTGACTAATTTAGGAGTTGTTATTAAGTTACAACAGTAAGTAAATGTTGAAGTTTAGACTGAAAATCCATCTTAAATGTGTCCAATAATGTTATTGAAAAGCTCATCAAAACCTAGATGTCCTAAAGTAATGCAATGATTTTTCACAGCACACAGAGAAAGCTTTTAGCTTTTTAAGGATTTAGGGTAGACTTGAATATTACTGTAATGCAGTTTATTTATTTAATACACTACTATTAGGCCACATATTTAAATAGCCTGATTCTTGGTGTGAATGAGCAATTACTCTGTTGAAATCAGCAGGTCAGATTCTTCAGAAGTGCAAATCAGCCTTAAAGCTGATTTAACTGTCCAATGGATGTTTACTTCTGCAGAGAAGTGGAGGGCTATTGCAATAAATTAAACATATGTTTATACTTAAAGAATTCTGCTAGCTGCTATTTCCAGGCACGAAAACCTGATGATCCCACTCAACTACATGGATCTATTATCATTGCTCATTAGCAGTCTGGGTCTAGAAGCTTTCCTATCTGCCATCTTCCCTGTTACCTTTGCCCTACACAGCTGACAGAGACGGAGAACCTTGGTTAAGACCAACACATATACATTCATCTCATTTGGTGATTTACAGGCAGGTTTCATTACTTATTAGCTCAACACCACTTTAATAACTTTAAAAGCACTTGAAGAATGAAGCCCAAATCTGTGATTTCTTCCTTTTCATCCCCAAAGAATTTAAATTTAGCTGCTGCCAACTCCTGTGCTGAGATCTTGCTGTAGATAATCCTACTTAACTCAAACTCGGAGACAGACAGAAAACGCCTCTCAGAGTTCTATGGGCAAGGAACCCCAGGCTCAGCAATCAGCAAACAGGCTGGCCAGCATGTTCAAAAGCCTCATCCTGTGTCTTGATCTGCTTCCTCTGTAAAGTGATTTTTGGCTTGCTCCTGTTATATGTATTTTAATATTGGAAGAGGGTCTGAGAATAAAACTCAGCAGCTGACGAAGGGATAATATGTTGTTGGCAGCTTGAAAAACATCTGAGCCTTTCCTGTTTTTATACTCTTCAGGCAATCTTTCCTGGTACCAAAATACCAGCTGGTGTTATGAACAAAAGCGACGTGGGTGGTTACCAGTGTGGTGCTACTGCCATGGAGGAGGGACTCCCTGCAGAGCTGAAAGGAATGGAAATCTACCAAGAGTTCCCATCTAAACTCATGTTCATCTGGCACCTACCGTATCCTCTAGTGAAAAGGTTGGATCAATTTGTGGATAAGATTTCTGCCATCCAAACAGAAGGCCAGGATGTTTAATAACTGTGGATGCAGAAGACAGATTGAAAAGCTAACAAAAAAAGCCTTCTAAACCCTGAAATTCCCACGTTTACAGTGTAAGTTGCAGTTCAGGAAACTAACAGCAGAACAACTGACTAAGGCCAGTCTGCAAGTTTAACCTTTGCAATTACTGAACATCTTCTAAGTTTTCCCAGGTGTATGTGTGGGTTAGATTGCTTTTTCGTGGAAGAAAATCTCTGTTTCTTGGCCAAGTTATTCCTTTTTGTTTCATCAATTAGATATGTACTGTATATGCTGTGCAATCTGGAAAATACAGTGAAAGTTAATTACTTGTTCTGATTCAAGTGTACCCATCCTGTAAGTCATATATGTTATACAGGTTTATGAAAAATTCTTGAAATTTAAAAACTGCTCTGTAAAAAAAAAATTAACTTAGAATTTTCTTTTTGTGGGGGGGGGGAGGGAGATAGATTTCCTTTCTCTTACGGATGGATTCCCAGGCATTCAATTATACTTTCTCCTTTGCCTCACTAGACCCCAATCGTCATTTGTACTATACCTAGGGAGACATCATCTTCTCACAGTCAGTTAATCTGGATGGGAGCCAGTCCCTGGGGAAGGAGGATGTTCTCTGGGCTTTCATAAATTCATTTATCCTTTATCTCCTCGCAACAAGTATGTCATATGCACTGTATCTAAATATACTGTCCCATTAATACAGTGCCATCACTTGAAAAGCTAGGTAGTACACATTAGTTCAGGCACCTGCCAGGAACTGCGTGGCACTTACCTTCAATACGGGGGTAACTTCAAGCAATCCACTAGCATTTTAATGCTAGTGATTTTAAATGACTAACACACATAACTCTGAACATACTGTAAACGCTCTGACTATGACCTACGACTAGATTTTCAAGCAGAGTGACAACATGTACTTGTGAAATATTTGCAAATGCATAAATGTATCAAACATTCTGTACGTGTTTGATAAATGCAACATAGCCACCAATTTATTTGAAATTTTGCCCATAATTTATAAAGTGGTTAACAAGTCTGGACCACACTGAGGGGCATATGGAAAAAACACTGGTGACAGAATCATGAGGTTATAATGACACTTTTAAAGTGACAGTTCTACTGCATGTACACACACATACATGGGCATATGTATAGGTTTAACAACAGAAAAATAAACAAACAGATTAACTGTTAGTGGAATGAAGACAACTGATTTAATGACATGGGATTTGTTTGTAGGTAATGTGTCCAGGAGATAGAGTAGCTTGATGACAATACCCGGCATATCTTAGTTCCACCTTCAAAGGCATCAGGAAAGAAGGGAGATTGTTTAGGTGACAATATGACGTGAGACTTTATTTTGTGAGTATTTGACTGCACAGCTTCGGTGCCAATAAGTTTATTCCTCTTATGCTCTTAGCCTACAGCCTCTATGCTGAGGACCTGGCATAAATTTGAACAGCCATAACAATAATACTTAACACCACATAGCATTTTAATAGTGCTACTTTTGTTCAAACAGTTTTACTGACAGAGTTTTGCTCTAAATGTTGAATCGATAGATATTGGTGTACAGTTAATTAAGAGAAAATATCAATAGAAAAGAACATCACAGGTAATGGTTTCCTGCTACTAGGGATATGCCAGAAGGAAGATAAGTATGACAGAGTAAATTATTAAGCAACAGTACACTTCAGGCAGTGCATTTGTAGAAGATTATAGCACACCTTGAAACGTTAATAAAAAAGACATGACTGAAGGCTTTGTGGCTTTAACCCTCCAAGAAGTGCTATAATCGCCTAGAAGTGCCAGTGCTTGGAGTCTTATTGATCTTATACAATGGAATTTAAATAGGGAAAACAGTAAGATTTGCTCATTTAGAGGGCATTAGGAACATAATTGATCATTACTGAAATCCCTGACAGCAAGTCAGAAAGCTCCAATTGTGGCTAGAGTTCTAACCTGATCAGAACTAAACAGGGCTGCCCAGAGGGGGGGGGCAAGTGGGGCAATTTGCCCCAGGCCCCGGGCTCCTTAGGGGCCCCTAAGAGAATGGCTGAGGCTTCCGACCCGACCCCATCTCCGCCCCTCTCCCGGAGCCTCAGCCATCCAGGAGCGTCCCCGGACAGCGGTGCACCGTGGTTCCCACTGGGCCCCTGAGCTCCTCCCCGCTCAGAGCCGCGTGGTAAGGGGCAGGGCTGCGAGCTCTGGGCTGAGCGGCTCCTCCCCTTACCACGTAGCTCTGAATGGGGAGGAGCTCAGGCCCCGTCGGAGCCACGCCGTAGCTGTCGAGGGAAGCTCCTGGATGCGCTGAGGCTCCGAGTGAGGAAGGAGCCAGGGGTAAGGGGCTGGGGCTGGGGGTGTTGGCTAAGGGGCAAGAAGTCCCAGCGACAGTCAGGCCACAGGGAGGGGGCAGAGGTTGGGAGGGGAGTCGGGGAACAGGGAGGGGGCAGAGGTTGGAGGGGCAGTCAAGGGACAGGGAATGGGGGGCTTGGATTGTGGGCATTCCGGGGGTCTGTCAGGACTCAGCGGGGGGGTGGATAGGGGTTGGGGCAGTCAGGGGACAGGGAGCAGGGGTGGGGTCCTGGGGTGGTGTTGGGGGGGATCTCTGGGGGATGATGAGGGGACAAGGAGCAGGATGCGTTGGCGATTCTGAGGGGGGGCGGGCAGCTGGGGGCAGGAAGTGGGTGGGGGTCAGATAGGGGGCAGGGCCAGGCTGTTTGGGAGGCCCAGCCTTCCTTACCCTAAAGCTCATTGAGCAGTTTGAGGCTTGCAGAAGAGCCAAGCTGTTAGCTTTTCCATTAGGGCTACCATCCCTTTCACTTCTCAAATGCCAAATTATTATCTACATATAATTTCAGTGCTATAGGGAGATTCATGTCAGGGGAGGGTAGTTTCATTTAAAATTAGCCACTGGGGGAGGGATCACATGAGAAGAGCAATATCCTTACCAACCTTACCAAGGGAGACCCCCTCTCCCCTGCATTCCCTGAGGCTCCAGAGGGGTTAATTCAGTGGTTCTCAAACTTTTATACTGGTGCCTCCTTTCACATAGAAAACCTCTGAGTGTGACCCCCCCCTTATAAATTAAAAACACTTTTTTATATATTTAACATTATAATAAATGCTGGAGGCAAAATGGGGTTTGAGGTGGAGGCTGACTGCTCGCGACCCCTAGTAATAACCTTGTGACTCCCTGAGGGGTCCTGATCCCCAGTTTGAGAATCCCTGGGTTAATTTAATTTTAGCACCCTGTGTCCATTCACATAAATGTGCTATTTTGAGCATTTCAGTTTTCACAACATAGGCTCCTCCCAGATTCTGGAACAAGCTCAGTTCATGGAGTATGTACATAAGTTATACTAAAGACAAACCCACAGTAACTGTCTCCAGTTTGTGAGAAACCCCATGGAATCAGTCTCTAGGAAACAGATAAGTGCATAGTGGTTAAGTCCATCAACGCCTATTAGCCAGGATAGGTAAGGAATGATGTCCCTAGCCTCTGTTTGTCAGAGGGTAGAGATGGATGGCAGGGGAGAGATCACTTGATCATTACCTGTTAGGTTTACTCTCTCTGGGACACTTGGCATTGATCATTGTCGGTAGATAGGATACTGGGCTGGATGGACCTTTGGTTTGACCCAGTATGGCTGTTCTTATGTTCTAACCTAAATGAACCCAAAGTCATGGAGACGGATATGAGTCAAGGAAGCCAGCAGAGTATCAGAAACCTGGAAAAATCTCTGAGTGGATGGGCTCAGGTGTTTGGTTACAAGATGAGGTGGTTCAAAAGTTTTGGAATTTTTTTTTTAAGCAGAATTTTTTTATTGTTTCTTTAAACAATCAAACACAGCAAGCAGCAAATATTTGGCCACACACTTCTGAAACCCCAAACCATGTTCAGGTTTTGGCAGACTAATTTCAGCTTTTCAATTAAAAAACCACAACAAATTTTGAAGGAAAGCAGACATTGTCCGTGATTTTTTTCTGCTTTTTAAAAACCCCTAGTTTTCAATCCAGAAAAAGTTTTGACAGAAAATATTTGTCCCACCCTTTTAATGAGCTTTAGTGCCTTTTAGCTCTAGCTGATGCAGACAACCAGTGATACCTTGTAAAGAAGTTTTCTCAAAACTGGGTTTGTGCCAAGATGAAGAAGGTTTATTTTCCCAGGGCCGCCCATGGGAGGGGGGAGGAAGTGGGTCAATTTGTGCTGGGCCCCACAGGGGTCCCCACGAGAATATAGTATTGTATAGTATTGCAATTTTTTTTATGGAAGGGGCCCCCGAAATTGCTTTGCCCCAGGCCCCCTGAATCCTCTGGGCGGCCCTGGAACTAAAAGCCATAAACACGGCAAATCTGTGAAGCTTCCAGATCATTTATTTCACAACACTGTTATAAGCAGTAGCATTAAGACCTTCATGGGATATTTTTAACACGTATGTCATGGCTACAGGGTGAGCTGTGCACTTCAAGTGCACCTCTCAGCAAAAAATAGGGGTAGAAGGGATAACAAAGATGAAGGCAGCAGAAATAGGGAGCATCAATGGGAGTCCAGAGATGGGGGCATACCAGCATGGAAGGGAAAATGTGAGGAGTGGGGAGACAGAGAAAGAACAGAGAAGGCAGAGACAAAGAGTCCTGGAGTAGAGAGGCCAGGGTTAGGGCCCTGCTTTTATGTCACGTCCCCTGAGCTTTGTAACCCCTGAATTCTGTTGCAAGTAGGTTTCCAATGCTACAGAGGAAATTGTGAACGCACACACAAAACAACCCATAACAGCAACTAAAACCGCCTGTTTTTACTGAATTAAACATTAACCCGTTAAAATATTTCCATTCATATGAGGTTTTGTGATAGATTATGTGAGTCTTCTGCCACTTGGTAGTTTGCCTTGAATATGAGAGCAAAGAAAGAATAAATTCAACAATCATGAAGCTATAGTTCACCGTAAATTTGAAATTCTCTACAATCTGAATCTATTCATTTCCTCTATTTTTAGTCAGGCCATGCCGTGTAAGGCAAATCCAAAGGTAATAAAGTGCTTACAGAGAGAAGGGTGTTGTTACAAATGGTCATGCCTGGCTGAACTGCACAGAGCTATGAACTGATCAGCATTTATTTTTAGTGTAACTCAACCCATGCCACTAGTTGGCCAAGAGCACTAAATTATTTCTCCCTTTGACACATCACATTATACTGTGGGGAGGTAATGAATTTTATTAGAGATCAAGTACAATGGATATATGTAGTGGTAAGGTAAGGTATTTTAATACACTGGATGCGGATTTGCTGTTCAATAACTGGAAACATAAAAATGGTCTGCATCAGTGTTGTGTGAATGGTTCAGGTTTAAAACCAAACTAACTCACCAATGAAGCCTCTCATGCATAGATAAGTTGGAAAGATTTTGACTCAATTTATATTGTTTTTTGTTTTTGTTTAATCTTTGTGGCTCTTTCTGTCAGGGGTTCAGGACAAATGAG